>NC_081295.1:103217500-104467500 GCF_030435805.1 Mustela lutreola | reverse complement strand
CATTCTCATGTGAACACCCACAAAGGTCACGCTTGATCTCTCCTTCTACAGAAATCCTGAAGAGATTGAAAAGGAAGAGTAAGCTGCTGTTGAAAAGGCTGTGACCAAGGAGGAATTTCAGGGTGAAAGGATTACTGCAGGTCCCAGATTTATTGCCACACAACCCAAGGTTGCAGACTGGTATGAAGGAGGGCAGCTGCCCTCCGTGACTATTCAGTGGTTCCACTGAAGACTAGAGCACTTGGCTTGCTACTGAAGACCGGTCTGCATCTCCCAGTGCTCAGGCCACTCGAATGAGAAGGAACAACCACCGAGTGGCTCTCAGCTATTCGTCCACAGACTCTTAAATGAAAACTGGAAATAAGATTGAGAGAAAGTAACATTTCTAAAAAGAGAGAGAAAGAGTGAAAAAAGAAGAGAAGGAAGGAAGGAAGGTAGGAAAAGAGAAAGGAATTCAAGGGACAGTTTGTTATATATTAAGAAAAGTAAAATAAAACTTTCCTACTAGACATTTTTCAACTCTTGTCACATATAACAACACTATGCAATATGTAAAGTTAAATGACAAGCTGGTTTACCAAATCATGAACCAGAATGCATTTTATACAGGTTTTAATGCTTGTTTTAAACCTTTTTTTGAGGGGTGCCTGAGTAGCTCAGTGGGTTAAAGCCTCTGCCTTCGGCTCAGGTCATGATCTCAGGGTCCTGGGATCAAGCCCTGCATCAGGTTCTCTGCTCAGCAAGGAGCCTGCTTCCCCCTCTCTCTCTGCCTACCTTTCTGCCGACTTGTGATCTCTCGCTCTCTGTCAAATAAATAAATAAAATCTTTTTTAAAAAAAAAAAGCATTTTTGAGGGGGTGGGGAAAAAATACTAGCTGGCAGTTGATCAGGTTAGAAAACTCTGGTAGGCTTCCTTGATAAAAACTAGAAGGTAACATGATGTTAATTATTGTGAGACAGAGTTAATTGATGTACTGGTCAATAATACATATAAAATAAGGTTTCTACTACCAAGAAACAGGTGTCTGTTTGATGGAAAGGCAAAGTTAGACAATACAACCGCCTTTAATTTCACAGTCTGTGATTCTTCATAAAACTTTTAAAGATCAATTATGTCCTATCAATGTTAGATCCAAGCCAAACTAAGTGATTTATGTACAAATACCCTCACACATGGAGTAATTGTTGATTGAGTAACTTATCTTTATTAAACATGAACTCAAGAGATTATATTAGGAAGCAATTTACACTTACGACTTTCTACACACTTTTTAATTCACCTCCACTTTCTTTTTAAAAAATATACCCCTTGAATAACTGGAGGACAAGAGATACTGCTTCTTTTTTTTTAGAAGTAAATTAAATACAGTAGTTTAATGTGGTGATTCAGATGTGTCTATAAAATTTAGGTGATATTATATTTAATGCAGTTTTTCAAATAAGAGCTTTCAGTGGTGTTGCACGTCAACGAAAATTCCAGTCCGTGAGAGCTGACTTCACTATTAATTATACAAACACTCATACGGTATTCACTACTACATTAAAGACACAGTGCTCAGCAAAGATGAGTAAAGAACAGCCTCTGATCTCAAGCAGTTCATAGGCTAATGGTGGAGATTGACACATGAACAGATCAGACTATAGACGGGATGGAAAATTACCGAGATAGAAATATGCAATACACAGGCACCTAATCGAGCCTAGTGGTAACAAGAGAAACATGCTAGAATCAGGACACTTACTATGAGCATGAGTTATGTGGGCCACAGCAAATGGGATTGGGTCAGTAAAGACTAAAAGAGAATAAAACCTTTTATTTAGCAAGTTGTTAGTGGGTGGTTTGTTTCTCTGAGAGCTACAGATCTAAGTTTGATGTGAGTAATAGGTGAAGTGCCATAACATAGTATGCATGTGATTGGGGAAAAAGATATTTAAAATGCATTTTTGTTTCAATAGTACTACTTTTGATTGATCCCTCTGTCTACCATCCAATCGCTAGAAACAGTTAATGTGTGGAGTTCGTTTAACATCTTCCCAAATTTTAATTGCTGCTTTCCAATGTACTAAATAGTTTTATGTTTAAGTGTTTAAATAAGGAGAATCCTAAGTCTTCTTTTGCTGTGTTTCTTTCTTAGATTAAACACTGACAAAGAAAATCCCTTGGAAATAATATTAAATCCAAGAAGAATCTGGGAAAATACCCACATGCAGCCTCACACACCAACAGCATTACTAAATCTTTGTTGTCCCCCAGTTCTCATGTCATCCTGAGCTCTAAACGAGTTGAATGTATCTGCAGAATCCACCCTGTGGAGACAATGGGATTACTAGGAAGGTATTCCTGGAGCAGACTGCAGCAATAATAAACTAACCCACTCATCGCCCTTGAATACCTAGAACTTAAAAGAAAACTCAAAGCTCACATAATAACTGGACTCAGTAATCTACCATGAAAAATGGTGATAATGGATTATATAACTGGCTTATGAAAGAATATATTAATAGACTAAGTAGAATTAACCATATGCTTTCTTGTCATTTATATTCTCAATAACCAATAAGAGAAAAAAAGGAAATCATATCCCTATTCAGTATTTTCTCCAGTAAAGTGCCAAGTACAATACTGAGAACAATGCAGGCCTAGAATCTAAAGTGATCATACTTTGCAAGATCTCAGTGTACTTTCAGTTTCTTCGACTCATCTGCTGAAATTATGTAAGGCAAAGAGGACTATCTTAATGTTTTGGGTGCAACTCCTCTAACAGAATGTATTTTGAGAAAGAAAAGCTTAAAGACATGAAAAAAATGAATCCTCTCTTTGTAGAAGATGTAATTTCCAGTTAAATGTAAACTCAGCAAGTCAAAACTTGCATTTCACAATTGCATTTACAACCATTAAATAACAGTCCAGCCTTTTGCTAAAACAAGTTGTTATGGATCACATAGAGACAGAGCTTTAGATATAAAAGTGCAACAAATTTCATTTTACTTATTAAGCAGCTACCTAAAAAAGAAAAAATATTATCTCCTCTGTGCCAAACACTGAAGTTCCCAGGAATACAAAATACCATATGAAAAGTGTTATAAGTGAAATATGAACAAAGAATGGGGAATGCAGAGACAGCTTCACAGATGAAGAATTCTCACAAAAGAAGAATCTAAGCCTTGAAGATTGAAGTTCACCAAGCAAAGATGGAAAGGAAGGAAATCTGGGGCCCACGAGTCAACCAAGGCACTGAGGCACGGAAGACACGGGAGTGTGGGCGGAACTCATCTAGTCTGGTGCTGCCGGGGTATGAGCACATGGTAAAAATGGCAGAAGAATAGTTAGGGCACATGGGGAATGATTGTGGGCTGCACTGAAAATAAGCAGGAGAATGAGATGCAGGAAAGTGAGTAGAAAGATGACTCAGATTGCTATGCTCCACAAATAAGTGAAACCATATGATAATTGACTCTCTCTGCCTGACTTATTTCACTCAGCATAATCTCTTCCAGTCCCGTCCATGTTGCTACAAAAGTTGGGTATTCTTCCTTTCTGATGGAGGCATAATACTCCATAGTGTATATGAACCACATCTTCCTTATCCATTCATCCGTTGAAGGGCATCTTGGTTCTTTCCATAGTTTGGTGACCATGGCCATTGCTGCTATAAACATTGGGGTACAGATGGCCCTTCTTTTCACAATATCTGTATCCGTGGGGTAAATACCCAGGAGTGCAATTGCAGGGGTTTGAAGTGGCGGGGGTGTGGGAGGTTGGGGTACCAGGTGGTGGGTATTATAGAGGGCATGGATTGCATGGAGCACTGGGTATGGTGAAAAAATACTGAATACTGTTTTTCTGAAAATAAATAAATTGAAAAAATTTAAAAAAAAAAGAAGAAGAAGAAGAAGGATGACTCAGGAGCCATGCAATACACTGGAAGCAGAGACACAATTAAGAAGCCACACTACTTGCGCTGGTGGGAGCCGATGGAGACTTTCACCAAGACAGTGGGAAGAGAGAGAGAAGGAAACATACCTGAGAGACACACCAGAGGCAGAATAAAAAAGAAGTGAAGGCTGAGTATATAGGGAGAGGATGATAAACTTGATAATATCGAAGCCTGGAATTATGCTATTTAATAGAGAACAGGAACACAGCAGGGTAGGGCTACAAGGGAAAATAATGCATTCTGGCTTTTTCTGCATCTGGTGTGCACTGCCTACAGGACTTCCAAGCAGAGATGTTCGGTGTATCATTTGGGGGTGGGACTTTAGAGGAGAGGAGCTGAGTATAAATGATTATCAAATTTGTGAGAGGCTAAAGTCTTAGAGGCTGGAACCTTTGCCTTTGACTGCCTTGTTCCTAGTGCACATTATCTAGCATATCATAGGACTCGATAAACTTTTATTATGTAATTTTATTTCTGAAGGAATGAGAATAAGAAGGGAAAGATAAGGCATTAAAAAGAGAACCTTATAAATACACTTGGGGCACAATTATACGTGAAGACAGGGAAAAGTAGAGATTGCAAAAACAAGAACAAGAAAGTATCAGAGGGAAGGAAGAAACCCAGGAAAGAGACATGTCTTAGAAGCCAAGAGAGCAACAATAATGTGTTGGGAACAAAACAAGAGAGATAGTGTACAGGCTGGTAGCAAATTGCAAAGAAGAAAGCTGACACCGAAATGCAAATTAATTTATTTCTAAAACATACTTAACCTATGTAGGCAGATCATCTGCTATAAACTATCTTTAGGGACCGCAACATTTTAATCTGGTAATTAGTTAGCATTTGTCAATGCTTCAAAAATATTCTTTATATTTAACGTTATAAACATGCAAAGATGGTTTCATTTAATCCATTTAGTTAGTAAGACAACTGGGACCTAGTGAGACATGTAACATCCTAGAGTTCCCACAAAACAGAAATCACACAAAACTGAAAACTCCATTGTTCAACATTTTGTTACACATTCCTTCATTACATTTTCGATGACAAGAGTCTTCGACCTAAACTATTGGTAAAAGCTTATCAGAGAGTCCCATTCCCTCTCCATGTAAGCACCCTCTCAACTGATAATTTCCCAATACCTTCTCCTCTGGGGATTCAGATACTTTCTCTCACATCTGTTTCTGATCTTCAAGGGGCCATTGCATTTGCTGGAAATACTTCTCCAAAATGTAGAATCTCTAGCCAGAAACTAGACTTAATCAAGTAAGTATCCAGAGAAAGAAAAAACAAAACCAAAAATCAACGGCAACAAAAACACTCAGCAGGCAACCACAGGCAATTTTAGCTCCAAGAATCACAGAAACCAATGGGTTCAAAATTTTTACAAATCATCTAGACCAAAAGATCCCAAATATTACTGCTTATTGGAATCCCCTGGGGAATTACTTATTTATCAGTGCTTCTCAGTTGTTTCCCAACCCATTTGCATCAGAGCATAAAGAGCTTCAAGGTGCATCACACAAATGCACAGATTTAAAGAAAAGATAAATGTTACTGTTTGTTAATTTGGTTAGTTGTACCGAAATCAACTTAGAGTCCATTAAAAATAGAATAAATTCAGGGCACCTGGGTGGCTCAGTAGGTTAAGCATTCTCCTTCGACTCAGGACAGCATCTCAGGGTCCTGGGGTTGAGCCCTGATTTGGGCTCCCTGCTCAGTAGGGGAGCCTGCTTCTCCCTTATCCTCTCCCTCTGCCCTTCCCCCTGCTCATGTTCTTTCTCTCTCTCTCTCTCTCTCAAATAATTAAAATCTTAAAAAGAAAGAAAGAAAGAACAGAAAAGCATAAACTCTCCTGGGTGGTACCAGGCAGGTGGATAGGGAAGAGAATGTATTTCCAAGGAAGGAGAAATGGAATTTCTGACTCAAGAACTTTGGAGAAAGTGCTAAGCCAGTGTGTTGTGGTACTTCCAGGTTCTCTTTTGTAGATGTCTACCTGCAGCCTGGGTACATCTTGTCAGCTTTCTTCCATGAAGACTCTGTCTCTGTGGAGTGTGGCCTGTGGTTGGGCAGCTAAGTCTGCCTATGTCAGCAGTAAAGTATTAAAATGTGTGCAGCTACACATCACTCATGTCCTCCAATTGAGTTTCCGTGGGGAGCGGTGGGGAGAGACTGATAATCTCCCCCAAGCATCTAATTCCTGTGTTTTCCTTTCAATATACTTGAGTTTGGGAGGGCAAGAAAAAAAAGGTTTATTTGTTGGGCCCCTAAAATCCGTCTTCTTTTTCCATCTAGGCTTTACCTGGGTCACAAGTTTCTCTGTGTTTACAAGAATGTATGCGTTGCAATATAAATTGATCCTCCAAAGTTTTAGCTCCAACCACACCTTCTTGAGGCTGTCCTGACCCTCTAGATTGGACAGAAGTAACCTCTCCTCTGATACCCATTTGGAGTCTTCCACTTACTCCTTGCTAAATTTATTTCCATTTCATATACATAAAGGTGACTGTAAGCTTTTTAGAGGGAAGAAGTATTATATTTCTCCTTTTTGTCTTTTGGCTGCTTTCTTAGTGCCATGCACAGAGGAGGCAATCAATAATTGTGGATGCCCAAGTGGTCATCCCAAGAAGCTCTGACAGCCACAATGGAAATTGTTTGTGAGTCACATTAATCTCAGGGTCTACAAATAACTAATCTCTCCTCTTTTCCAATTTGATGCATAGCAGGATACAAAGCTTATTGCTGTGAATTCCTGCCTCTACAGAGCTGTTCTGCTACTATAAGTTAGGTGCCAGTGTGCCCTTGAAGCACTTTGTCCATTTCGCTTACAATCATATCCCTTCAATTCACCACACATCAAGGGCGCCGGCATCCTGGCGTCATCCATTCTCATTGCACTATTGGCCAAGCGTCATGGAATTGTGATAAGCTTGGCATGAATGCCTACGGAAGGTCTCTTGTTTCCAAACCTCTTCACTAAACACCATTTGATGTGAAATAAAGCAAGCAGGTGTGGCAATGAACTCTTCACTAAAGCCAAAAGAATATTGGCTGCTAAGAGGTCCAAATGTCACACCCATCCCATAAATAGAGCAAATTTTGCTTTGTTGACCTTTGCATTCTTTAAAGGCTGAGCTCTCTTCTCCGCTATAAAAATCTGTTAGAAAATTGCCTCTCGGAGCCAACTATAAAAACCAAATGTTTCTGTACTGTGTGGGCATAGGAGGGAAGTGTTAAATAATTCCAACTTTTTAAATATGTTCCTAATATTTTTTCTTGTTTTGTTCAGGGAGGGCAATTAGGCATAGACCCTTTTAGCTGAACTGCAGAGGCATTGGGATGTAGTCCATAATTGAAGACATCCAATAAAGCTGACAAGTAAAGGTGCTAATGGAGACTTGGGGTTAAATAAGCTGGTGGAGTCAGAAACATCCAGATCTGGATGCAAAGTAAACATTCAAGGTCGGGATGCAGGTTGAGGCTAATAGGGACATGGGCTCAGGGCAGCAGAGTTCACCAAAAAGCCAGGATAATCAGAGGCCAGTGTCAGAGAGGACAGAGCCTCTCCTTAGGGCCCAGAGCTTGGAAGGGAAAGGCAAATTGGCAGGGATCCCCTTCTCACCTTGACCACTCAACCTAGCTAAAGCTAGCCTCAAATACATACACCAACATCTAGATAGCAATGCTTCTCAAATGTTTAATGTCAATAGGAATTTTTTTTTGAGATTCAGATTGGGATGCTGTTAAGTCAGGAACAGAGCCCAGGAATCTGCATTTCTAATAAGCCACTGCTGCCGTTGGTCTGCAGACCACACCCTGAGCATCCCCAACAGGCCAGATACTGCTTTCTGCTCTTCACCTTATGTTTACCCATTTCATTCTCATTACAGGTACCATGATTATCATCTCTCTCATCCCAGAGGACACAAAGAGATCATAAATGTGCCCCAATTTTCATCGCTAGTAAATGGCAGAGCAGGATTTGAACCCAGGCGGCCTAATCCTGGAGTCTGGGCTGTTGTAACCACCAAGGTACCCTGCTCCTCTGAGGCCAGACGGCTCTCAGCATCCCTGAGTAGATCTAGCTCTGAGCTGAGTCGGGGTGCCCCGCCAGAGCTAGGTCATTGTACCCATCACTTCAGTGTCCAACTTATTCCAACAGGGAGAGCAAGGGACTTTAATACTATTCATTCAGTTGAATAAGAGTCATCTGAGTGGCAGCATGTCCACTACCGGCTTGTTGCACAAAATGGTGTGTGTTTGCATAGACCTTCTCCCATCATTTATTTATTGTATCATTCCTACCTGAATATGTCCCTGAGAATTGAAAAAAGACGGCAGATGAGGACCATGAACAATACACATGGATTTACTCTCATTTTTCCCCCCAAGAGAATCTGGCTCAACTTCCTCCTCAAGGTTGTATCTCACCAGCCTCTGCACAGCGTTGCTTGCCTTTGTGAGGCACAGAAATGCTGGCATCTTCCGTGGATTAAAATAACTGTGAAAACCCTGATTTGAAAGGGCCTCTGGGCCCTCTGCCTGGCGGCTCCCAGCAACTAAAGATTTGAATTGTATTGAATTACAATCTACCGTGGTCAGAGGCAGCCATCTAGGGAGGGAGGGAGGGCCGGGCTCTTCGCCCGACAGCGCAGCTGCCCTGAGCCTCTGCAAGGCTTCCCAGCAGCTCTCCAGCTTTCAGCAGCCGCAGCCTCGACCCGCCAGCCAGCCGAGGCTCCTTCTCAGAAATGGCAACCCTCCCTCATCAGGGAGGCTTAGCTCCTCCATGTGTTCCCCAAACCCCAGAGAGGCTCATCTCCATGCAACAGACACATGCAGGCGGAGGAACAAGAGGAGGGCGGCAAGAAATTGTGAAATGATGCTGCGCGCCGCCCTGGAGAGGGAGAGGAGGAAATGAATATAATATTCCCTTAATAAACAAGTGGAAACAAAAATTGCTCCCCCCCCCCTTACTTGAAAAGACGTCCCTTCTTTAATATTTATTGAATTTTTTTTCTGCTAAATTTCCATCTTGGGCACAAAGTAATAACATGCAGAATAGGCAGGAAGCTTAAGTGTGGAAAATGGCATGTGACTTCAGTCACTGTTAGCAAAAATATGTAATGATTTGCCTTCTTTTGTGATGCTATCAGTTTCATAAAAAGGAAGGCAACGTTCCTATAATGATACATTTTTTAAAGATACATTTAAATTTTTGAGGTAAATTAAACTATTATATGTATAATAAGCATATTCAGCCTATGAAGTATATTATTATAAAGCTTAAAGAATATCCAATTCATATCTCTGCCAACTGCCAATATAAAGTGCTTTTTACTTATCCTAATTGATTCTTTCAGGATAAGTGGATGTAAATATATGTATACATGTTTGGATAATACAAATATTTTCCAATTAACTAAGAATTTGAAATACAATGAAAATTTTACATGGTTTTCTTTTTAGATTTTCTTTTAATTTTAATTCATTAGCCAGGGTAGCGGGATAGCAAATATTTAATTCACAAATCAAATCAGATGTGCAGAGAAAATGTAATTTTTTGATTTGTAATTAATCAGCCCTCCTCTCAAGCTGGTTGGCAAGGGGAAAAAAATAAACTACATGTCCAATCTGTTTATTTCATGTCTGATCCTGTAGTTTAAACAGTATCTTTTAGTATGACTCCGTTTCTTTTGGACAAAAGTGCTTCTCAGAGGCTTTCTTTCCTTCTGCTTCTCTCCTTGAGTTTGCCTGTCAAGTTTGGGGGTGAAGCAAGATATGGGATCTCTCGGCTTTAGGGCTAGTTGTCTTTCTTAGAGCCATAATGAGTCTTTGTATCACATCATTTGCTGGGCCCTTTCGTGTCAAGGACCAGGATATCTCTTCACTGACTGGACATTGTTTGACCTTCTGTCATTTAAAGACGACACAGTGTCATGTATAAGTTGTAGTTTATTTGCTTCTAGGTCAGGGCCTGGTAGTGTTCCTGAGGTGATTCAGCTTCAGCTCAGTTGGCAGGAGTGGTTAGACTCCTTTGAAGTTTAAACTGAACTTCCCAGACATTTTACTAAGTGAAAAGACAAATACTGCATGATTCCACTTGTATGTGATACCTAAAATACTCAAACTCACAGAAGCATAGAACACAGTAGTGGTTGCCAGAGGGTTAGGGAAAATGGGGCGTTGTTAATCAGTGGGTATAAAGATGCAGCTGCATGATGAGTAAGTTCTGGAGATCTGCGGTACAACATGGTACCTGTAGTAAACAATACTGTATTGTATGCTTTAATTTTACTAAGAGGGCAGATCTCATGTTAAGTATTCTTCTGACACACACACACATACACACACAAAACAAAGAGAACACAAGGAAACTTTGGGAGGCAAAGGTTGTATTTATTATCTTAATTATAGTAAGATAATTAATTATCTTTCAGGGAGGTACACAGACATCCAAACTCATCAAACTGTATACATTAAATAATTATGAATTTTTTGTATATCAGTTACACCTTGAGAAAGGTTTAAGAAAATTAAAATAAGTAAATTGAATCTCCCATTGGCCTCAGCTCAGACAGTCCATTGTATAGCCCTTGCCCTGGCCCACTTCTTAGCCACTTGTTTATTCAACTATGCCATACTGAAGCCGAGAGTAAATTGGGGAAATTTGAACCTGAGGGATTGAAATCTCCAGAATCCAAAGAGAAAAACCCAAGGAAGGGAAATCAAAGCAGAAACCTGATCAACTCCCATTTTTCTCACCTCTTGTCTTCCTCTTCCACAAATCCCCTAAGTTTTGCTTTGAAAACATTTCTGCTAGTCTTGCCCTTCTACCATCAAGCAACAATCTATCATTGATGAAAGCATTGAAATAAGACAGAATTCTATGCACAGGAGTCTTTCATATTTGGTTATTAGATACTTTATAGCAAGCAATAGATTTTATGAAAATGGTTTTCCCTGCATCTCAAGAATTACTTGAAAATCCCATTTTGCATATTAAAAATTGGCCATTATCTTACTCTTTCTCTGCATTATTTGTAGATGAACACTACATTCCTCATATAGACAACTTGGCCTTGGGAAAAGATCTAGTCTTCAGAACTTGGGAGAAGATCTAGTCCTCAATTAAACAAAAGAAAAGAGGATATTGCTAAAATGTAAAAAAAAAAAAAAATTTTTTTAATTCACTCAAGGCAAACTTAGATTAGATTTGGAAATTAGTGAGCTATCCTCTACATCTCTGCTATCTTAAATGATTATTGTTAGCTTATTACATTTAAAACACATTTAGAACCAGCCACTTGGTGGAGAATGATGTACCTAAAAGAAAGATTATAAAAGAAAGAAAAGTTTTCCAGAGAAATGTACTCTTTGTCTTTGGGAATTAACTATTATATGAAATAAAAATAATATAAACAGGGGTCTTCCAACCCTGGGGCAAAGAGCCACAAGAGAGGGCCGATTAAAACTACCCTACTTCTCCTAGCCCTCTGCTATAGACAGTGTCCCCCCACCCCACAAATTCCAACATTAAAATCCTAATCCCCATTATGAAGATGTTAGAAGGTAGTCTCTTTAGAAGGTGATTAGGTCATGAGGTGACGCCCTCACAATCTGGACTTAGTACCCTTATAAAAGAGATCCCAGAGGGACACCTGGGTGGCTCAGTGGTTAAGCCGCTGCCTTCGGCTCAGGTCATGATCTTGGGGTCCTGGGATCAAGCCCCACATCAGGCTCTCTGCTCAGCAGGGAGCCTGCTTCCTCCTCTCTCTCTGCCTGCCTCTCTGCCTACTTGTGATCTCTCTCTGTCAAATAAATAAATAAAATCTTAAAAAAAAAAAAAAAGAGAGAGATCCCAGAGAGCTCTCTACCGCCTTCTGCCATGTGATGACACAGTGAAAAGTTAACTGTCCATGAACCAGAAGTAGGTCTTCACCAGACATTAAATCTGCCAATGCCTCAATCTTAGACTTCCCAGCCCCCAGAGGGCTGAAAAATAAATTTCTGTTGTTTTTAAGCCAAAAGGTCTATGATATTATGTTATAACATCTCAAAAGCCCAAGACAACCTCCTCAGGTTGAGTCTCTGAGAAAATCTCTGACTGTAGAAGTTCCTCTGCTCCATATCCCACCAGGGGGATTCACACAGCACCCATCCACTTTCTTTTAATTAAAGGCAGAATTCCTCCAGTTCTGTGAAACATCAAGACCAAGATCATGAAGGCATTGTAATTCTCAGTGTACCTTATAGAATGACTCTTTTCTGGAGCTTTGTCATTGTAGTGGCTTTTCAAACAAAAAGTACAGTAGGAAATATATAACTTTGGATAATCTAACATCCTAGGCATAAAACTGAATCATTAGAAGTTTCTGTTTTGTCTGGAAGAGCTCATTCACATTAAGCTGTTGAAGAACATAACAGAGACTCCTGGGGCCCATAATATCTTTTTCTTCTCTTCTGGGCATCCAGCTAAACTACATTTTAAACTCTCACAGTTTGGCTAAGACCATATGACTCACTTTTGGCCAACAGTATGAGTGAGACAAATATATACTATTCTGTGTCTAGATAGTTTAAACGAGACTAATCCAGCAGTCAGCAAGCTATAGTATAGTGGCTAAACCAGCCCACCATATGCTTTTGTAAATAAAGTTTTATTGGAACAAAGCTATATTACAGCTGCTTTTCTATTATCACAACAAATTTGAGTAATTGCAACAAAACCAAAATATTACAAAACACAAAACATTATCACAAAACACAAAATATTAACTATCCTGTTGTTTACAGAAAGTCTGTGAAGCCTGCTCCAGTCCCTCCCTCTTCCTGCTATGCGGTAACTTTAGAGTCTATGTTTGAAGATGTTGGTCCCACAATATAAAAGAAGTCTGAATTCTTGAATTACAGAATGTAACAAAGCTCACCCTACCCCACTGGACTGGATGATAAGTGATAAATGAGTTTTTATTGTGCAATGCCACAGAGATTTTGGATTATCTCTTGCAACCACTAGCATCACTTTCCCTGGAAGACCCAAAGGTGATCATGAATTTTCCTGTGTGCTTTTGATTAATCCTTGACATGCAAACTGACAATATGTCATTTTATAATGGGATCACTCAAAATATCTTCCTTATCAATGCCTGTGATACTACACTAACTCACATAACTTTTAACTGCACAGGATCCAAGCTAGCAGATGACCCTAGAAAAGATCTCTTTGTTCTCTACCTGGAAAAGTAAAAATTCTGCTGCTTTAGGATAAAATTAAGAGGGCAGGTGACTCTCAAACTCTCTAGGTATCAGTGTGGATTCCTAGTCCCCACACATTGAACAAGATTTTGGAAGGGCATAGCTCCTAAGAGGGGTACTTCTCAATACATTTACTGGAGGTAGTTTACCTGGAAGGCCACACACATGGGAAAGATGTTAATCACTGCAACCCACTGTCTCCCACACGAGACTCAGTAACGATAGACAAGGATAAGACCTTTGCAAATGTTACTTATGGATTTCCCTAGTCAAAGCAACACCTATTCTTTTTCAACACAGTAAGAATTTCCAAGATTTTTAGTCACATCATCTGATACACGCTTGAAAACTACAATTTAGATCCTAAGGGTAGAAGAAGAGAGAGCATCTTAATCAAGACCCAGAGATTTCCTGACTCGGAGAACATGAAGAGTAGGCCATAAAATGACTCTAAGACCTTCATTATCTCATTTCTGTGCAGCAGCTGTAGCTGGAAAAAACACAAGATCGCTTTCAAGGGAGCCAAGTAACTCTTCTGACAGCGGGGCATCGATAAGAGGTTAGCCTTGAGAATGAGTTCTCACTAGGACCAGTGTGTCTTGATGATGAGAATAAACTTCTTTCTATAAGCCAGTGCCAGGGAAGTCAGAAGGGTGAAACAAAGCAGTCAGGAGGGTAAGCACATTTCAGATTTTAAGTTATCCCTTATTGGGTGGTTTTGGATAAAGAAAAAGAAAAAGGCAAAACAACAGGAAAGATGGCAAAACAAATATAAAATTACGCAGCCCAAAAAAGGAGGAAAAGATTCCAGTTGCTCCACAGCCCAGACTACTGAAGGCTATTAAATTATTGACAAAAATCTCCCCAAGCCTGTTTTCCAGCAGGCATGGGAAGCTAGGTACATATCATCACCTTCAAATTGTGGTTTAAGTGCTAATCTAAGCATATTGGTTTTTAACCAGAATTGCACTTGTGAAAGGACATATAAACATTCATTCCAGGTACAAATGTCCTCAGGAAATCTCTTTAAAATGTATTTCTTTGTACAGAATATATATAAAGAAAAGTAATATTTTATCTAGGCAAGTTTTTATGGTAGTTATTCTCAGAAGAAACCATTTATTATCTTTTAATCTTTTATATTGAAGTATGATACACATACATTATATTAGTTTCAGGTGTACAACATAATGATCTGCTATTTGTGTATATTGTGAAATGATCACCACAATGATCTAGCTATTATTTTTTAATCTTATGAGGAGACTGGTCATAAATCATGACACTGCAAAAAACAGACAAGTAAACAAGCACTTTATATCAAACTTTATATCAAAGTATACCCCTTGGTCCCCCTCCACCTTACAAGCATCACTTCCCTCTGTTACATAAGGAGAAAAGAGGTTTTCTGTGAGTCATTCCTGTACTGCCTGCTCCACCGTGACTCTCACCATCAGCGTCTGTCTCTGACAGTTAGAACAGCACAGTGGACCTGCCTGGTGCCTCCCAGGCCCCTGGGATTGAGGTTATTCCTTTGTTATATCTCTGGAGAGCTTATGTGGGGGCAAGGCACATTTCCCTTTACCTCACTTTATCCTTAACAACTCTACCACTCCCAGCTATATGGGAGTACTCAACTTCACTTGGGTTGAAGAAATTAAAGAGAATTATTCATGGGAGAAAACTAAAACTGTATAGTAAATACAGCTTTTCTGATAGTCCAAAGGATAAAATCCTGGGGAAATAAACCTTCCTGGACTCCTTGCTTGGTCACTTCCCACTCATAACCTTTCTCTGCTCTTCTGAGGTCTGCATGCTTCCACCTTCCTTCCATGCCTCTCCCAAAACTGTATGCATCTGGAGACCACCTCATGGCAAATCCCACTGCATGCCCACAGATACTGTTTTCAAACCAGATTCATCTCTTCTTTTTCACGCACTTCCCCAAATCGGATTAATTTGACCTGGAATAAAATTTTGGAGGGTTTCAGCCATGTGATCAGTGGTAGTATTTGGCATTCTGTCTTTGAAGAATAGGCCTGAACAACGAGGTATAACATAGCATTGATACTCCAAAGACCTCTGGGACAGAGAACACTTCAAGTCTCATGCCCTTCAAAATTTCTCCACCAGGTACTTTTGATCACATCTTTTGATTTTCCTAGCCATTGAGATATTTGCTTACCTACACACACAAATACATTCACAATCACAATCATATAGAGACTTCTTCAACAGGTAAGCATTAATTCTCCAAGAAAGTACATGCTAAACAGTGTTGCCATTTTGTAAAAGTCTTTCCTTGTTTCTTTGTAACTTCCTTTCCCTGATGTCAAATTCTATTTGCTCCGACCTGCTCCGACCTGCTAAGAATATAAAATAGCCATGGCTCAGCTATTTTTCCCTTAATAGCTGCTACTTAATAGCACAATGACTGGCCTTGGGTAAATTTCCAAGTTTGGAGGCAACAAGATAGCTGGACCTGATTCACCTTCTCTTGCCTTCCAGTTAAAGTTGCTAAAGACTCAAAGTTGTAAGAACATTTAAATAAAGAATATCAATGAAGGAATTATCCAGGTTGGGAAACAAGTTATCTCCAAATACAAAGCAAATGAATGGATTTCAGAAATGATTAGCACACAAGTTATGTCTAAAGCACTTCCATATTGTGGAGATAAGAGATGAAAAAAACACTTCCATTACCCTTAATTTATACATTTGAAACTGTAATTATAGCCTAGATAGCTGAGAGTCACTCCCCACTGCTCCCATTGTACAAAGAAGCTCTTTACCCAGAGGAACTTGAGTATCAGTGTCTCTTTATATCCATTCAGGAGACCACAGCTCCCAATAAAATAATACAGGGCAGGGGTGCAGCACTTCCTCATCTGTGACACCAAGAGTGAAGCTCTGGTGGTCAGGAACCATAATTCATTGCATCGGTTGGCAATCAGGATGGATGCAGTATAGTTTAGCAGCGAAGATTATTAACACTAGAGTCAGAGAGATGTGAGTTCTAGCCCTGACTCTTCCACTTATTAGCTGTGTGACATTGGGAAAATAACTTCAGCTTCCTGAGTCCTTTATAAAAAGTGGACAATACCTCTATGATTGTTTTTGAAGAAAAAATGAGTTAATTTAAGAACTTGTCACAGTGTCTGCCACATGGTAAGCATTTAATAAATAGTATTCAAGAGCAGATAGAGTATGGAATAGTTTAAGACACAGGGTTGAGAGCCCAAGATTCCCTTCCAGCAGGTGTGATTAGGTTCAGCTAGTTATGACTAAATTCTGGCCAATACTGAGCAGAAATAATGTGAGCTGCATATGGATCATGTACTTAAGGAGAAGTCCTCCTCTTTCCCTTTTCCTTTCTGCTGGATGAAATGCAGACATGGTTGTGAGCCATTTTGAATCATACAGATTAGGGAAACACACTAGAGATCATGAATTAACAAGACCTCTCTCCTCCTGCTCCAATTTAGACATTCTAGATCTGATCCACAGCTGTCATTGTGAGACTGCCTGCATTTCTCTTTTTAGGTAATTCTTTTTGTTCCCAAATGTCACATTCCTATCTTATTTCATTTCCTCATTTTATTTCAGTGAAGAAAAATACATGAAAAGCAAACTTTCTATGTCTCTGCATGTCTCAAAATGGTTTTCTGTTCATGTTGAGTGATAGTTTGACTAGGTATAGAAGTTGAGGATGAAATTCATTTTGGGGCATTTTTTTTTTTAACATTATACTCCACTGCTTTCAAGAATCCAATATTTTCCTTGGGAAGTCATATATTCACTTAATTTAGCATTCAATAATTCTCTTTCATTTGAAGAATCAGTCATTCTTTAGTTGTGAGAAACTAGTTTGTATTCCATTAATAATTTTCTTCTTTGAATCTTTCTGTTCTCTCTTCCTGGAAGGCCTATTATCACATGTGGAGATATCTGGAATTATTCTGTATGTCTCTGAAACTTAATGCCTATTTTCCCTTTATCATCTTATTTTATACTATGATGTTTCTTTAATTTTTTTCTTCCAATTCTTCTATTGAAATTCTATATTTATAAACACAATTATATTTCTATATTTATAAACACAATTATATTTACCAAGAATTCTTTATTGTCTGTAAATATGGATACATTTTCTTAAACTATCAAATTGTGCCAAAGTCTTTGCATGGACTATCTTATTATATCCCAAAATAATTCTCTATGGAATAATGAACAAATATTATTGTTTTACAGATAAGAAAAAGAAGCATAGCAAAATTACATTAATCATAAAAGATCATTTTTTCAGATCATAAAACAAGCAAACTTAAGTGATAGAATTAGGATTCCCACTCAACTAGTCTGACTTTAGAATTAACAATTTTAATGACCATGTTATACAACTCTTATTTTCTTCAGATAGATTACAATAGTCTGAATAATGAACCCCCAAAGATTTCCACATCTTAGTGCTGCAAATCCCTGAATGTGTTACATTTCATGGCAAAAGGGGTGTTATAGATGTGATTAAGTCAAGAACCTTGAAATGGGGAGATTATCCTGGATTATCCAGGTAAACCCAATTAATCACAGTCCTTGAAAAATGAAAGAGGGAGGCAGAAGAGTCTAAGAAGAAGCAGAGATACAATCATGCATTGCTGGCTTTGAAGATAGAGGAAATGGCCATAAGCCAGGGAATGCAGGAAGCCTCCAAAAACTAGAAGGGGCAATGAAAAATATGGTCCTCTAGAGCCTCCAAAAGGAATGCAGCTGTACAAACCCATTTTAGACTTCTGAATTCCAAAACTTTAAGACAGTAAATTTGTGTTGCCTTAAAATGCTTATTCTGTGGTAATTTAATACAAAAGTGATAGGAAATCATACATAGATCTTGCACATTTTGGTTAGAGTTATTCCTGGATGTTCTAAGCTTTTGGGGTATCTTATTTTTAAAGATTTTATTTGTTTGTTTATTTATTTGTTTATTTGAGAGAGAGAGTGCACACATATGTAGAAGCAAGGGGAGAGGCAGAGGGAGAGGGAATCCCAAGCAGGTTTCCCACTGAATGTGGAACCAGCCGCAGGGCTCAATCTCACAACCCCTGGATAACCACCTGAACCATAATCAAGAGTCAGACACCTGAACAACTGGGCCACCCAGGGACTCCACTTTTTGGCTATTTTAAAGGCTATCCTTTCATCAATTACATTGATGAAAATTCTATTTCTAAATGTTGACATCTTTGAGTATATTGATTTTTGTATGTTGACTGAATAACAAGCCATCTTCCTTAATTCTTTTAAAGTCCTAATGGATTTGGTTAAAAATTTTATTAGGAAATCTTAATGTCAGAGTTCCCAGGTGGCTTAGTTGGTTAAGCATCCAACTCTTGATTTCAGCTCAGGTCATGATCTCAGGTTTGTAGTCTGCACTGAGTGCAGAGCCTTTCTGTCTGTTCCTGTCCCCCAGTCCCCAGCTCCTGCACACACGCTCTCTCTCTCTTAAAACAAACAAACAAACAAACAAAAAAACCCTTAATGTCTGAAATTACTCATTTTTTCCCCACATTTTTTGTGTGTATCTCTGATCTATTTATCAATTATTTCCTGTTCTATTTATTGGATCATCTGAAAAATATTAACAGTGATAATTTCTGATTTTAATGTCAATACTCATGATATTTCAAATTTAAGTATATTTGATGGACTTGAGTTTTTAACACATTATTAAGGCTATTTGTGCTTATGTTTAGAAATAAAACAGATCTTTAATTTCCTCTTTTTGTGGTATCCTTATTCAGTTTTCCTATTATTGATATACAAGTCCTGCAGTATTGGTAAGCCCTCCATCTTTTCATATAAAATAACTGTTTCCTTATTTTAAATAGAAATTGCTCTTAAATTCTTCTGGCCAGGTACTTTTTAAATGGGTAAATTTCTGACTACCTTATCAATATTTCTATCAGGAAATATTTTTAATAAGAGTTATCAGCTCTTATAAATTCAGATGGGTAGTATATTTCCTTGAAAACACCCCATTTCCTATAGATTTTGTTTCTTAGCATAGTAATGTACATATGGTGATTGACTAGCTTCAGAAAAAAATCCCAACATCTTGTCTATTTAATCTGATTTAAAATTGATCAGTCTGACTAAACATAAAATAGTTTCTTGGTTCTGTGATCACCACAGACAGAAGAATTAACATTTAATCATACCATATTAGTCTAGTCCAAAGTTGCAAAGTTATATAACCACTCTACAATAAATATATTTGGAGTGGAAATTTAATAATTCAAAGCAAATAAAAATAACACTTAAAATAATAATTTTTCAGAATTACTTTTTTGTAATGCAAAGAAGAATATTAGAAAATATTTTGCAGAAGAACAAACACCTTGATTTTTCTTTTAAAGTGAGAAGTATATCTTTTTAACCAGTATTTTTATATTTAAACACTAGTAATACAAGTTCCACAGCTCTACATAACATCGACTTTTCCAGGTCTTGCTTTCTAAACTATAAGCATCTTAATGTCAAGAAGTCCCAGTGCTTAGAAAGGTGTCTAGAGCAAAGCACAGAGGATAAAAATCAATTGAATGAATGAAAAAAAAAAAAAAAAAAGCATGGAGATCACAAATACAGGTAACATTTCTTCATTATTTTGCTAAGTCCTACTAAATACAAATAGCTTTGATAAAATAAT
Organism: Mustela lutreola; assembly: GCF_030435805.1. NCBI lineage: Eukaryota > Metazoa > Chordata > Mammalia > Carnivora > Mustelidae > Mustela > Mustela lutreola. Next base: position 104,447,604 of record NC_081295.1, on the reverse strand, counting down.
CCATTCTCTCAAGTATTTTAAGAGACTAAATTTAAGACTAAATTTTTGGCCTTATTTTCATTACAAAAATACACATTCAAAGAAAACTTTTAACTTAAAATTTTGTTATTTCACAACTCACTTGTAATTAAGAAAATTTTGTTTATTTGAGAAGTACTAAGCAAACAGAAAATGTGATTTTTGCCAATTTAAGTGAGACATGATTTCACATACTCTAATACCCACGATCTCTTTTAGCGATTGCATGTAGTAATTACTTTTGGTCTTAAAAATCAAAACATTTTCCACGACCACAAAGAAATCACAAGTGTAAATAACTTGGATATGCATGTATGTAAGTGTATTGTCCATGCGTTCCTCAAAAACAAAAATCATACTTCATTCACCGTTCTTATCCCCAGCCCTACTATCTTGTCTGAAACAATGGATGGGAAACCAGAAGTAAGGAAAATGTAGGAAAGGAGGGCAAACAGCAGAAATACAAGAAGAGAACACGTAGCAGTGTCTGGCCTATAGTAAATAATAAATATTTCATGCATGGAAAATAAATGCATTTTTAAAAAGAAATTGGAAAAAAATAGGATGAAGTGAAAGGGTGGGTAGATGGGTATTTATTGTGAGAATTTTACTAACGAATAAAATGCATGACTTTTTATAATAGTGCCAGAAAAACGTTAAACTATTTTATAGTTCATGTTTTGCTTTTATAAAGACCTATGAAAGAAAACACTTGGCAAGGAATTAAATGCTATTCCAGAAGGAAGTGTCTTAAAACACTTACAAAATAAAATTTTATGTTGTTTTACTTAAGACCAAGGAAAAAGATGTCATAAAGCTATTCTTTAGTGTCTCAAAGATAATCAGCAAGCTCAGAAATTTATGAAAACCTCAGGAACTCATGAGTAATGAGTTCTCAAAATTAAAAGAGAGATGTTTTGTTTATTTAAGTGGAACTTGGAAAGTATGTTTTATTCCCATGATTCCTTGGAAAGCATGTTTACCAACTTATAGTTCTTTCTTTAAAAAGTATGTAAGCTGAATTACAATAGATTCTTGACAGGAAAGGGGTAGAGAGAGGATGCTCTAAAGTATAATTTTTGGTTTCTATTTATTGAAATGATACCTTGGCTCGTGGCCAATTCAAACATATTTTTGAATAAACAATTCCATAAAAAAGTTAAATTTAAATGAGATTTAACTTTGGCATTAACTTGCTTTATGAGTTTCAATATGGCACAGATTATTCTTCTATGTTGTTCTTAAAGGTAGGGTAAACCCATTAAAAATATTTGGATACAGAAGGAAACTAGTCATTCTTGTCCACAAATGCACTAAGAATTTTGTTGATATAAATAATTTTTATGACATGTGACATAAATTTATATGTACTTTATGTCATATATATATTTGTATATATTCATATATATTTATATCATATAAATTTAAGTGACTTCAGGTATAAATGACTTTATCAGTTTGTTTTCATCATGCCCAATTGAAGGCATGAATTTCCTAATTTTTTTTTAACCAGTTCTATCCTCTCTAGGCCTAAACTCTTGCGGATTGGCAAACCCAATGTTTTTTCCTTTCTCAATCCACCAAGCCCTGTCAATTCTATCTCTGGCAACTCTCCAGCTCCTTCTCTCCATTCCAATTGCCTTAACTGAGGCATCCTCATCACTCCAAACATTACCACAAGCTCCAATCTTATCTCCCTAAACCCTATCAATCCACCCTTCACACACAGCCTAAGTGGATTTTGAGAAAACAAGCTCTCATCAATACCTTCTTACCTAAAACTCTTGGTGGTTTCCTGTGGCCACAACTGGAATAGGAGAACCTCCCAACCCAGGCTTACAAGGCCTTTTTCAATCCAGATATTAACCAACTTTCCAAGCTCATCTCCTGCCTCTTCTGTCCCATAAACTCACTTACAGCCATATTGTTAGCCTTCTGAACACTGCAAATCTTCTCATACCTACCTGCCTTGGAAGGCTCTTATTGCCCACTCCTATTTAGTAGACTTTTATTATTCAAGCTCCAAGTTCAACTCTTACTTTCTCTTTAAAATCCTATTAAATCCTCCCTCTGACCATCCCTGAATGAAGCTCTCCTTCCTCAAGTAGAAAATATCACATAGTATTATTTATTTTTATTATCATTTCTTTACTTGGTGCCTTATTCCACCCACTCTTCCACGATGCCTTGGAATGAAAGCATTTCAAGTTTAGAGACCAGGCCTTATTCATCTTTGTACCTTGAGGCTTAACAAAATGTGTAGTAAATAGGGGTGATTCCATAAACATCTGCTGTTGAGTACTTCTATCTCTTATTTATGTGTAACAGGGGGTGAGGAAATGAGAGTAACTTACAGTTACTATTCATACAAAACCACCAGCTCCTCCAAAATATCCAGGGGTAATTAGCTCTGATTTTTTCAGGCACTCTCTTCCCCAATGGGCTAAATATTAAAACAGTGGCTTATGACAGCTGCTAGACAGGGAAAGGAAACGGAAGGAGAGGATTGAGTCTTGGAGCAAGACAAATGCAGAGGAGCTAGAGAGGAAGGAAGCCTGGAGAGGACCAGGTCTACCTAATTTACCAATATCAGCTCCTGGAACCAAATCACTCCTCTCCTCCCAAACCTCACCCTCTCCAACAACAATCACCCACTGTCTAATTTCTGAACTTCCCTGAGGAGCAAAGACTTCCCTTCATTCTTACTGAACATCCTTTTAGTTAAAGCAAAACTCTATCAGAGTCTCCCATAAATGAAAATGGTGAGTTGTTCTTCGTCTTCCGAGCCCCCATTACTTTAAAAACAAAAATAAAAACCATGTCTCAATAACAAGGAGATCCAAAACTAACATAAATAACAGGCACCGATTGAGAGGAGAGCAGGATTTACAATTTGCTTTCTTTCAAGTTGGAACTCATTACTTGGTGGGAGACTGAGATAGGTCAACCTCAATAATGTGAGAAAGCTTTAATATAAAAATGTTGTACTAGATTCTCTTCTTGCTATGCAAAATTCACACACACACACACACACACACACATTCTCATTGCCCATCTTAGTCCATTCAAGTTGCCATAACCAAATATGGACTGGATGGTTTAAGTAACACGGTCTCACAGCTCTGGAGGCTGGAATGTCCACAGTCAAGGTTCTGATGAGGTAGGTTCTTTCTACAACCTCTCTTCTTATCTTACACATCTCATAATGTGCTTACATGTCCTCTTCTTTGTGCGCACCGAGAGAGAGAAAGAGACAGTTATCCTTCTGGTGTCTTGTCTTACCAGGGCATTACTCCCACCATGAGGGCCCCACCATCTTGACCTCATCTAACCCCAATTACCTCTCAAGGCACCCTCTTTAAATACCATCACATTGAGGTTTAAGGTTTCAAAAGGGACTGAACACAAATATTCAGTCCATCACAGCCCCAGATCTACAAAATAAATAGCATTTAATACCTTGCATGACTTGAACTCTAGGCATCATCTATTCTACACTGGGAAGCATTGTCACTGGTCATACAACTTCTTCAGTTTAGTTATATAATAAAAGGTTGACATTATCCACAGTTCTTTTTTATCTTATATTGTCTTCCTTCCACTTAATATTGGTAGTTGGACTTGTCACACTACCACCAGCACAGAGGTTTTCTTCAAATTAAACAATACAACTCCTGATTTCTAGTCACCAGCATAGTCTATCTACCCCTATTTGTTCATGATTACCAGCATGTTGGTTGAACTAGTTCAAATGATGCCTCAGTGGCAATTTCTACCCTGGAAAGGACAAACCAAATATTTGTAAAAAACTCTCCAAGCAAATATATAAAAAGTCCACTGAGGTAGACAGGTGTCATTTTCTTTAGTGTCATACAAATGCATAGTACCCACAGATGTTAAAACACAAGGTGTCAAAACACTCTGACATGAAGCAAAATTGATTGTTACAGAGATTCTATAGGGATCATATTTTTATTAATATTTTAATGGAAGTTTTAAATTCCCTAAAGCAGAAGGGTGATTTTTGTTCAGTTTATTTTCAGAAAGGGGGAAAAAATTCTTAACTCCTGTAACCAGCTTAGGAGAGACAAAATGGAAGGAAAATTGGTGAAAACAGGGATGAACAGAAGTGCAGCCCTTTGAACTAAGCAGAAGAACAAATCCTATAGTACTGCAACATAAAAAGAAAAATCCATCATTGACAAAAGAGACTGTCTGAGGACACTGGTCTCCTTTGAAAGTCTGCAGAAGCAGTTCAGAATAACAATGATGGCCACTGCAATGACTACAATTTGTGCATTATAAATGGTATGTTTTTAATAAGTTCTTACATATCTCTTTGTTAGAAACATCGTATTTCTCCCCAGGTTATTTTTCATGTTCTTCTCCCTGAACATAGCCTTCTTTTTCTAGCAGAACAGCAATACCCATATTAATGGTGTAAAATGGATCTGAGTAAAAAAAACAAATCATGTAACATAGCTGTAATAGCTCTGTCCCTGTCAACTGAACTGCAATTGACCTTGGAGGGAAGGTTAGGTGTTACACCCTAAGGACACTCTTTCAAGCTGAAAAAATGCTGACTGTGGAGGTGACAACACGCTGAGGGAGACAGAAGGAATGACAGCTGTTTGTTTTACCAACATAGGTGCTAGGGAATTCACGGTTCAAATAGTAATGCCAGCCTCTCGAGGTACTCATGAGCCACAGAACGGCTTCTCCTTGACCACAAACCATCCCTATTATACACTGAGAGGAAGCCATCTTTTTTTCCACAAGCTTTGTAACTAGAAGTGACTGTGACAGTTCTTCAACATATATGTGTCCAAATGTGTGTTTTTCAGTGGAGTCCACTGTAAGCTTTATAGGTTTGTTCTATTGGAGATAATCATTATCCAAATTATTTCAGGATAAAATGGGGCAAAGCATTCCAAGTAGAGGTGACAGCAAGTGAGACACAGTTAGTGGGTTTTGGTTTTTTATTTTTTAATTTTTTAATTTTTTTTTTAGTTTTTATTTATTTATTTGTCCCAGACAGACAGAGAAAGAGCACAAGCAGGGGCAAAGGGAAAAGTAGGCTCTCTGCTGAGCAAGAAGCCTGATACGGGACTTGATCCCAGGAAACCGGGATCATGACCCGAGCCAAAGGCAGACACTTAACCCACTGAGACACCCAGGCGCCCCCACAGTTAGTGTTTAGAGTACCCAGGCCAATGGAAGCAGAGTGAGGCAGGGGAGATTTGCTAGGAAAAGCAGGCTTTGTGGCAGCAGTGGCCACAGTGCACCTTACTGGGTTTGATAGGTCATAAAATAGAGTGTAGAACTTAGTTTCAATTTGATGGAAAGACATCAAAAATCTTAACCGAAGGAGTAATAAAGTACATTTAAAATTCACTCTGGCTGCTATGTAAAGAACAGATCATAGAAAGGGAAGGGTAGAAAAAAAGCAAGAATAGAAACAGAGAAACTATTTGCTAGAAGGCAGGTAAGGTCAGGGTAGCTTCTAGTTGTGGGCAATGATGGAGACGGTGGAGAGTGATTAGACTGAGTTTGTAATTTGTATGTGATTGGGAGGAAAAGGAAAAGGAGATATGAAAAAGAGTAAAGAGTATAAAACAATAAATCCTTTGTTACTCTTTCAAACATTGAAGATGTGAGATTAGGAGAGGCTTTGATTCTTGCATTTCTTTACAAATGTTTGCCTCTTCTTAAAGAAATATTAAGAAAAAATAAAGAAGAACTGTGCTATCTTAAGTTTAAAGGTAGTATACTTTAGCTCCATTCTTCTAAAATTCAGGGTATTCATTTTTTCATTTATTTCATAGTTATTTATTGGCCACTTCCTTATTGTACATAGAATGCCATGTTAATAATAGAAATTCAAAGATAGGTGTACAGTTCAGCAACAGTGTCAAAACCACAAAATTGTTATACAGCTCAAAAGTAGAAGCACACATAAACTCTTAAGTACCACTTCCTGGAAGTATCTACCACCTCCAGGTCACATTGTATCCCCCAAATACGTTTTTTTTTTATGCGATCAATCTATATACATTGTAGTAAGGGACCAAAATATGTGAACGATGGGGTTAGGTTTGGTGTGATCTCACAGTTGGTATGAGAAAGAAACAATTATGGGGCCTCAGGGAAGGTGTGGTCATCTCCATTCCAACAGCCAGGGAGGTATGTCTTTAAAGAATCCACTATTTTTCTAACAAGCCTTCAGTGTCTTCTTTAAAACTGAGGTAATAACACCCACCAAATACCTCCAGAGGGTGTTCAATGGATCATCTCATCTTTTCTATTTCTATAAGATCATCCTACAATATTCCAATTACAGAATTTACATAATTTATCTCCTCTCATAAATCTCAATAATCATTCCTTCCATTATTATGTCATAGCTTGACTCTTCCACTTAAAGAAAGTTTTAAAAGGGGAAGATTAAAGTTTGAGCCTTGTGCATTTCCACATTAGCTATCTTTGCCCATGTACATTTTAATTCTGTATTGGAGTTCCAATATTATATATCTTTTTGTGTTATTAGATTTCAAGTTCCTCAAGGCAGGACTTTGATTAATTAAAATATAGCTATGGTACCTATATCTAGAAGGCTTAATATATATTAAATAATAATCATTTCAAGATCAGAACAAATTAAGGGAAAATCCAAACTATTAACCTTGTACCTTAGGATAAATTCTCTATGTAAGCAGAAATATTGCACTTACCTCTCTCCTTATGTGCATCTTAAAAATATTACCATATTCTTCTCCAAAAACAAGATGTTTAAAAAATTAGTTTTTGGAGACCTCCACTTCTAAGCAAGATGAAGTAATGCCCTGCCTGAAACAATCTAAAACAAAAGCAGATAAAATAAAGGAAGTCAAGTTTTAAGACACTGCATGAGGAATGAAGAGCTGTGGCCCCTGAGAGCAGGAAACAAATGAAGAGAGCCCTACAGTTGCCCAGCTTACTACTTGAAGGAGTTTCCAGGCCTGGGCACAGGAAGGAGGAACCTAAGCGGAGCCCGATGATCTCTTAGAGTGGAGGAGACATGGTTGAGATTCCAGGGAGACTGAAGAGGCCAGAGCTCATAAGAGAATATCAGAAAGGAGAGAGCTCCATGAAGAGAGAAATCCAGAAAACTCAAGTCGTTCTTGAGTATTTAGCTGAGTACTGATCAGCACTCTGTATGTGAGGAAACTACCCAAATCCAGGGAAAGAACCATCTGAAATAATTAAAGGGAACAATGCCAGGTGTTTGCCCAGAACTGGAAGGAGGGCCTATTCACAGCAGCCAGACTTCAAAATGTCATAATGCATGAGGCATTGGGTAGAATATTCAGGAGGTCTTGCCTCAGTGGTGGGGAATAATTAGTCCTAGACTGATCATTACCCCCAATCCACCTGACAAACCATAAAAATAAGATGAAAGGATCAAATTGATTCTAAACCGATTAACTGTATCCTAGAATAAAGCTCAAGAAGACTTACAGAAACATAAAATTATCCAGCACTTAACAAGATAAAATTCACAATGGCTGACATCCAATCCAAGAATATCAGTCATGCAAAGAAGCAGGGAGGTACAACGCATAATGAGGAGAATCAATAGAGTCAGAACTGACACAGATGTTAGAATTATTAGACAGCAACATTGGAACGGTTGTTGTAACTATTCCATATGTTCCGAAAATTAAATATAGACATTGAAAATCCAAAATAAGATCCTTGTCTGGGCGCCTAAGTTGCTCAGGCTGTTAAGCATCCAACTCTTGATTTCAGCACAGGTCATGATCTCATGGTCTTGAGATCAAGCCCCACATCTGGCTCTGTGCTCAGCACGGAGTCTGCTTGAGATTTTCTTTCTCCTTCTCTTTCGGCCCCTCCCTGCACTTGCACACACTCTCCCTCTAAATAAATACATTTTAAAAATCTTTGAAAAAATCCACATCAAACTTCCAAAGGTGAAAACTACAATGCTGGAGTTGAAAAATAAACAGGGTGGGATTAAAAGCAGATTATATTGCAGAAGAAAAGGTCAGTCAACTTAGAGATACAATACAAAATGAAATACAGATAGGAAAAAAAATTTTTTTTTAAAGATTTTATTTATTTGAGAGAGAGACAGTAAGAGAGCATGAGCGAGGAGGTCAGAGAGAGAAGCAGACTCCCTGTGGAGCTGAGAGCCCGATGCGGGACTTGATCCCGGGACTCCGGGATCATGACCTGAGCCGAAGGCAGTCGTCCAACCAACTGAGCCACCCAGGCGTCCCAGGAAAAAAATTTTTAAATAAAAAGTGAGTCTGTGATTTCAGACAATTTCAAGTGACCTAATATTTGTATAATTGGAGTTTCCAAACAACAGAATAGTAAGGGGAAAGCAGAAAACATATTTGAAGAAATTATGGCTGAAATTTTCCACATTTGATGACAATTAGACCCACAGATTCAGAATCTTGACAAACTTTAAGCACAAAAAACTTGGGGAAAAAAACTACAGTAAGGTATATCATAATCAAATTGCTCAAAACCAATGTTAAAGAGGGAGCCTTAAAAGCAGCTAAAAGAAAAAAAATACACATTACTTATAGGGGAACAAAAATAAGGAAAATAGCACAATTCTCTTCTTTGAAAGAGACAAGGAAATTCAAGTACAAACCACAAACTAGGAGTAATTAATTGTAAAGCCGAGCTCTGATACAGAACTTGTATCTATATTACATTGAAAAGATAACCCTTAAAACTTAATAATAAGAAAACAAACAACTCTATTTTAAAATGGTAAAAGATTTTAACAGACACACCCCCCCCCAAAAAAAATACACAGATGACAAATAAGTACATGCAAGTATGTTCGATATCATTAGTCACAGGTAAAGGCAAGCTAAAATGACAACTGTATACCACCACTCACCTATGAGAATGTCTAAAATTAAAAAGTCAGGGGGCACCTGGGTGGCTTAGTTGGTTAGGCATCCGTCTTTAGCTGAGGCCATGGTCCCAGGGTCCTGGGATTGAGCCCTGCATAGGGCTCTCTGCTCAGCAAAGAAACTGCCTCTCCATCTCCCTCTGCATCTCCCACTGTTTGTGCTCTCTCTCTCAAATAAATAAATAAAAGCTTCTAAAAATTAAATTAAAAAGATTGGCCATGCCAAGTCTTTGCTTGTAAGCATGTAAAGGAACTGGAAGTCTCTATTACCATGCTACTAGTGGTAATATGAAATGGTAGAGCATTTTGTAAATATTCTGGTACTTTATTAAAAAGTTAAATATACATACACCACATCTTTCAGCCGTTTGACTCCTAGGTATTTTCCCAAGAGAAAAGAAAGCATATGTTCATACAAAGACTCATACATAAATGTTCATATCAGCTTTGTTTGCAACTGCAGGAGCCAGATACAACCAAATTTCCATTAACAGGTGAATAGGTAAACAAATTTTTGTACACCCATACAAGAGAATACTACTCAGGAGTAAGAAAGAATTGGAATATCGATAAATGCGACAACATAGATGGTTTTCAAATAGTTATTCTGAGTGAAAGAAGACAAATAGATTACATTTATGTAAGCCTTAGAAAATACTAATTTATCTATAGTGACAATACAGCATAGTAGTTATCTGGGAACTGAGGTCTGGCAGGAACGGAGGGAGGATTTCAAGGGTGCATAAGGAAATTCTTAGAGGTAATGGAAATGTTCACTTTTTTTGCATTGATACTTCTACTGGTGTATGAAATGTCTGCCAAAACATACATTACAGATATGTGCAGTTTACTGCATATCCCTTATGCCTCCAAAAAGCTGTGGACATTTAAATATAAAAATAAAAGAAAATGAGATTTTAAAAATAGATATTTTTTCTGAGCAGTTTTGGGTTCATAGTGATATGAAGGAGAAAGCACAGAGATTTCTCATATACTCCCAGCTCCAACATGCACAACCTCCCTCATTATCAACATCCCCCACCAGAATGGTACATTCATTACAATCAATGAACCTACACCCACTCATTACAATCATCCAACACTCTAGTATACATTACTTTTCATGACTGGCATTATACATCGTATGGGTTTAGACAAATGTGTGATGACAAGCATCCGTCATCATGGGATCACACAAAATAGCTTCACTGTCCAAAAATCTACCTTGAAAATGAGTTTCTTATTTAACTGCTCTTAATACTTTAATTTTTAATGTGTATTGTATGTGATAATGTTATAAACTAACATTTTTATCTTTTTTATTAACTCAACTGCCTTTTAGAAAATGACTAAGTGATCAAAGAATATATATCCTGGGAGACTTGGAAATTCATTTTTAAATGATATACGATTAAGCACATTTATGTGAAACTTTATTGCAAGAGTTCAGGAGTTCATGTTTCTTTTTAAGAATTCTGGCATTGCTTGGTTGATCTCCTGCATGCTTTAGGCTTTTTGACTCATTCTTGATGCGAAAGATTTCATACTGAGACTCCCTGGTGGACACAATAATGAAGGTTGTTTAGTTGATTTTTTTTTTTCAAACTTTACCACCGCACTGACCCCCAAGTATTAAATCTCAGCATGAAGACGTTTCTAAGTTACATTTATACAACATAGTCATCCATAACACTTCAGGGATTTTATATAATAGTGTCAAGGTTATCTTCTCTTAGCCACTGCAGTTTTTCATAATCACTGGGCCCTAACATTATGGCTACTGCTTATAAAAACAGTTTTAAAGGATTTTTCTTATCAAGGTTATGTCCAACATGAATATAAGTGCAAATCTTCCTGTGCCATTATAAAATAAAAATCCTTTATTACCTCATTTTTCCCTGACTAGTTGGATGTATACACACGATGTGTTTGATGGTTTGTGTAATTTTTTTAAATATCATGTTTACCGATATGAGAATTTCAGAAAAAATATTTTAGAGAAAAAAATGTTCCTCTGATCTTTAGGTTACATTTTGATCAATATATTACTAAATTAATTAAATATTAGATTTCATCATGCTATTTATATATGTTAAACAATGATTCTTCATAATCCTCCACCTAATGGAAAGGAAATGAAGGTATTATCTAACAAACATCACATAGCAAATTTATAAGCACAAACCACAGTAAAATCAGAGGATCCTAGGCTAACACTCAAAAATAGAAAATCACATGTTACATGATACATTTGATTTCTGGTTAGAAATAAGACAACACCTTTTCAGGAAAACTGAAAATTGTTTTTGATGTCTTTGTTTCAGTGTTCTTGTAATGGCATCATTTTCAAAGTTTGGGTACAGGTCATAAAAGGTAAATAATACGTGCTTTCTATTCTTTGAGGGGGGAGGGGAAACTTTACAAATTTTGGTATGATTAGAGTTGCAGTAGCAGAGGATCCAATGTGGAAGGTCATCTTAGTGACATTGTTTATTTTACTTGCAAAATAATGTATTTTATGCATTTAGATTTTATCCAACAAGCCAAAGAATGGATTTCCACAGAAAACTCTTATTTTGCATGTCAGTGAAACTATTTATTGTTTTCCAAATATGTGGGCTTAGCACATCTAAATATTTTTAAAAAGGGAGTCTAAAGAAGTCAGGGTTAAGGTTAATTAAGAAGCAGCACAATGATTTGGGCTCACTCTTTTATTCAGATCCAATTATGTACCAAAGCCTCAGTGTCTTTAAGCATTATACTAGAATATACTGCTTGATGTTGGTGTTCCTGGTGGTAAAAACTGGGTTCCTAAATATGGCCTGAAAGTAGGAGACTATCAAATGGCATAAGGTACGAGGAAAGTTAGATAAATTTTATTGCATAAGAAATCTAAAAGTCAAAAATCACTACCAAAATTTACCTATAAATTTGCTTATCAGGCTGTTTAACTGACAGCGATGTGTAGGACACTTTATTGGGAAAGATACTAAAGGTTTTTAAAAGAAGAGGTTTTCTCAGGTTGCTAGAAATTCTGTGATCCCTGAAAGTTAAAGGCTAGAGCAGGAAATAACCTGGGAAATGGACATCTTCATAAGAAGAAAACTTGGGAACTGCAATTAAGGAAATAAGTTTAATGCCTGATTTTACTAGCCACTGTTTAATACTAACAATGTTTTTAACACTAGGAGCTACTATGTACCTAGGGTCCAGGAGGGCAGAGATTAAGCAAATTCTAGTATCAGAAAAGGAATGTCAGGAAGATCTTCAGGTCTTTGAGAAAGCTCAGATGAAAACACTCCGTACATGTTCAGTCTTCACGGACAGTTAAAAACTTTTGATAATTTGCGATTCACTTACAATAAAGAAACACAAATTATAACTAATATGAGAAATCATGACACCATAGGTTATTTCAACTTGGAAAAAAATAAAGTTTGATGTTTTTAGTATATTGCTGATAGAAGTATAAATTTCTGCAACTTTGGGGGAAAGCGATTTGGCAATACATGTCAAAATTACAAGTGTCCATACCTTTTCACACAGCAATTCCACTTCTGGTAATTTTTCCTATCAGTATCCTCACAAGTGTGCAAAATGACTTATTCATTTAATAAGTAGTAGTAAGTACCAGCTGCGTGTAAACTTCCATTCTAGGCACTGGGGATAGAGCAGCAAATAGAGGAGAGTCTCATGAAGCTAATGTTGGTTGGGGAGATAGGCTATAAAAAAATAAACACAGATTAGGTCAAGCAGGGGCATGAAGGAAAAATTGGGTAAAAAGGGGAGGAAGTAATGAGGGAAGGTTGTTATTTTATATAAGGTAAGTAAGGAAGTGACATTTAAATAGAGATCTGATCTCCCCTATGGGGAGAGTGTTCTAAACACACATCCTCACTTGGTGGCCTGGGTGGCTCAGCCTCCAATTCCAGATTTGGGCTCAGGCTATAATCTCAGGGCTGTGAGATTGAGCCCCATGTCAAGCCCCACAGCCAGCCCTGTGCTCAGCTGGGAGTCTGCTGAAGATTCTCTCTCTCCCTCTGCCCTGCCTCTGTGTACACAAGCACACATATGCATGTGCTCTCCCTCTCACAAATAAATAAATAAATCTTTAAATAAATAAATACACAGCATCATTTGTTAAAAAAAAAAAAAAAAAAGAAGGAAAACAACCTAAATATCATCAACAGGGGATTGATTCAATGAGTTAGATATAGATATCATATGTAATGTATGTTTTATCTGTATCTATATAGAAACATAGAGAAAAAATGATTGAGAGATTATGGTGACTGGGTACTGACTTATTTTTCGCTGAATCTCTGTTTCGTACCTTTCAAAGTGTGTACCACATGCACGTACTTGGTTTCATATATAAAACATCATATGGCATGGTTTATGTTAAATGTCTAAATTTGACTAAGGTAAAAATATTTATCCTGCTTAAAATATTTCTGGGAGTTCTGGGAATCCCAGATGGTAATATTCTATGACGTGAAATACCTAGAGAAATTTATCCACAAATATATGTCGCATGTGTTACACTAAGAATATTTCTGGACTTTCTGATAAAGACAGGTTCTCAGCAAGAAGGGAAAAATGTGTACCTTCAGAAAGAGCAGTTCAAACCACACATCATGATCTATGTCACTAAACAGGACTGAATCTCACAGATCCATAGCATCTTGTCAAATTTCTTAAGAATTCATACTACCACTCTCTTGCATGGAAAACATTCTGTATATTTTGCCTGTTCCGTATTGGAATGAAAAATCATCAAAAAGCAAAGGCCTAAAACTGAAGACAAATTCCAGCCAAAAAACCAGGACAACAAATCAGAACAAATACACTAGCACTGAACTGGGGGGAGGGGGGACCTCACAAAAACCAGTGCTAAAGTAAACTCAATACATTCAATATCCCTGTCTTTGTCTTGATTTTTTGGAAAAATATGAACTTATTGGGAAGCCCTAGATTTGCCATAGATGGATAGTTATAGAAAGAGACATAGCTTTAATTATAGGAAAAATTCCAGTATTTAACTGATAAAGCTTGCCCGTGTTGACTTACTCTTATCGGGCAGGCACACCACATCCTGACGGCTGTAATCACTGTCCCCAGTTGATGTCATCAACCACTCAGGTGTGAGGATGGCCATGTGAGCAGAGGCTGTGCCGGGAGAGGTGCCAGCAGGCACAGTAAATGGACCGTGGTGGCTACACACCAATGCATCTGGACGGTCCCCAGCGCCCTTCACCAGTACCTTGCTGCCTCCTTCCCCACTGCCAATAACCTCCAGCTTGAAAAGACTTTGTATTGAACTGCTGTGGTAAGCAGAATTTCTGGGATTCTACTCATTTTACTTAATTATTTTCAAGTCGGTAGTAAATAATTATAAAAAGTACAGATGATTTTGAGGCTAGGGTGGTTGTGATTTGGGGGTGGGGGGAGAGGTATCATTTTCCCAAAGTATGTTTTTGCAGTTTGGGATAGCCCTGTCTCCTAAGCTATTCCTTTGTGGTGTTCGACCGTGCTCAACAGTTATATTAAATTTGGACTCAGGAGACACGTGTTTAGAGACAAGTTCAGAATTTTCTGCCTTTACAACATTTCTGGTTTTGTTATATACATGGTCATCCTTTTCCGTGTTTTAGCAAGCAAAACTGTATCTTCAAGTAATCAATAGGAGACATACATAGTAAGCTTTCATGGGGTACTCCCTTAATTGACAAGAGTGTTCATGGTATTGGTCTGCTCCTTTTTGCAGAATTTTCTCATCTCAAGCCCCATTGAAAAAAAAAAAACACCAAAATAAGTCTGAGATATTTCAAAACCATGTCCTTTCTGTTTCTCAGAGCTCAAAGTATAGTTGCATCATACTATTTTCTCTAGCCTGGTAACCACAGAACATAGCCAAGCCAGTGATGTGTTCTAGTACAGATCAAATCCCAAATCCTTTCCAGATGTCAGAGAAATCAATGAATCATGAATGATGTGTATGGCTGTCGACTTGTACATCAATAAATACTGCTTCATAATAACAGTAATTGAAACTGCTACCATAGTTTTATTTTGGTGTATTACTTCACAAACAGATAACAACACAGGATTTGCATGTGAAAAGAGAAAGGGGTAAGAGACAAACTGACAGTGATGGTGGGGAGTGTGGCTCAGAAGCAAACAGATGAAGCTTTAAAAGGCTCTAAAAACATCCCTTTGCCATCCTGACAGTTTCAGCGATGATATCACTATTATGTTGAATATTCTCACTCTCCAGATTCCTTCCCCGTCTGTACTACACAGCCACCACATCTGCGCACGAGGGACTAAAGATAAGGGGAGCCCTCTTCTTGCTCATCGCTCCTGGAAATGACACCACAGAGAACAGATCTAGCTAGACGGTAGGAGCATCATTGCATCTACAGAGTCCCACAGACTGGATTTAGAAGCCTGTGCTGTTCTGGGCCTTTTTGTTTCCTGCACAGATGTAGGTACACATGGTGAATAACAATAATCCCCACATTGTAAAACTGAAGTTGTAGCTTTTTTCAGACTGCATTCTGCACAAATCTGTTTCTAAGGCAATTGAAGTTTTATATCTTAAAACCCAAGAACACATAGTAGAAGCTCTTTGAGGGAGATCTGATCTTGAGTGCAAACTTTGAGGTCCTAAAAAATGATGCAGGGTATTTATCAATGAAAGTTTATTGGATAAAATTGGAATACATTTGTGGTAAGATCTAAGCATGCTCTCTGTTTATATCAAAGAATTTGTATTGATGAAACAGGAAAGGACAATTGAAGAAAAAAGGAAGTGAACTCCTAATGACAATGACTGTGCCTACTGGTAAGATAATTAGCCGAGTAACTAAAGGGACTACCATGAATGTGACTGCTCTGGACAAAAACACCAGACACGACAGACACAACGGCTTTCACAATTAGCTGTTAAGTGTGTGCAAGGAATGCAGTGAAAAGTAAGTTTACTATTTCCAAATAGAGCACAGGAAATTGTGACCATATACACACTAGCCTGCCTTTACCAATCAGAAACAACATGAGACCAGGTACAGAAACAGAAAAGTACAGGGACCTGGGTCGGAACATAGTTTACACAGGCCCATCATCACTTAAAATCAATTTATTTCTCTGTGACAAAAAGAGCTCTTTAGATTTTTTTTTTTTAAATACTCTGAATTCCAACAGAACAGTGGTATCTGGGGATGTGGGTGAAAGAACCAGGAGAATCTTACCTTATTAGTATATCATTATCATATATATATGTGTATATATATGTATATATATGTATATATATATACACATATATAATATGATACACACACACATACACACATACATACATACATATATATACTCTTCTGGGTTGTGACGCCTGGTTTGTGCCAGAAAAAAACAAAAATAATTTAAGAGTATCAAAAAATTAAATGGCAAGTACTTTACCTTTCACTTTCTGAGAGGATAAGTTTGACTTTCAAAATAAGATGTAGCTGCTCTGACTATCTCACGGAAGGCCATTATGACTTCAAGAATTTTCTGAACAGAGGAGCAGAAGAAAAGCATTCACAGAGCCAGATGAGCTTTCTTGTCCTCCCTGCCTCACCCCCACCACATTCTCTGGGCTTCTCACTTTCCCATCCGTGGGAAGTTTTCATTGATTTGTCATTGAGTGCTCCCTAGAGTCCCATGAAAGCATGGAAAATGTGACCATATGTTTCAGCCGTGCCCTTGGTCGTGGGGCTGCTGACACCTTCATTGTCCAGCCTTCAAGATTCTCTAGTACATTTTATGTCTTAGAGACAGAAGTTATTTTAAAGTGATTGACTGAAGCAGAGCTTCTGGAATTAGAACAGGTGTGATTTGCGTACACATCTGTTTGGTCATAAAATATTGGCAAGTAAGTGGGATATCCAGGCTCGCAGCTGCTTTCAAAAAGCTGCACGCAGCAGTTAATACCCTTCTAAGACAGTGAGAGTAGGGAATGAAATATTCTCTCACTGCAGACAACAAAAATTAAATTATCTGTGTTTGGCTTCTAATTTATCCTGTATTTCTGAATTTTTAATAAAATTAAGTCATCTAAATTCATCAATTCTAATTTATCCTTTTCTTTTAAAATGCCCCTTTTTGTTTTCTTGTGGAAACAAGGCA
The DNA here is from genome assembly GCF_030435805.1 of Mustela lutreola. Classification (NCBI taxonomy): domain Eukaryota; kingdom Metazoa; phylum Chordata; class Mammalia; order Carnivora; family Mustelidae; genus Mustela; species Mustela lutreola. The sequence continues at coordinate 104,430,482 of NC_081295.1, read as the reverse complement.
GAGATGTAAATATTTAACAAATAAACAATTCGAATCACACGTAAACATTCCTATTTGCTTCCATCATTCTCTTAGAATAAACCTCTGAGGAATAAATATAGTATTTCTTCTTAATAGGGAAGAGTATCCAGAGAACACACACATGGGACCAGGGAGACCATTCCACTGGTATTTGTCTCATCTTTCCTCTGTTGAAAAGATATATATTAATAAATATTGACCAATTTTGACATGGACATTTCCAGGAATATTTAATTAATGTATTTTAGATAGTGAGAACTTTGGATTTTAGTAGGAGTATATTAACACACGCTCAGAGAAAATAAATTTTAGCTCTGCTTCTGTAATTCCCCTTACACATTTATACACAAATATTTTCTCAGGCCAGGAAACAAACTACCAAAGGAAAAATCACCCTGACTTTCACACCAAAATGTAAGCTCTCCTCTCCACAAGGCTGGTATTTCCATTGAGAGAGAGGTTGCTTATGGCAAGATTTAATATTCATTAGAAAATTGTGCCTTGGAGGTTATTTTCATCTGTTTGGCACCTCCAAGGGAACGTGATACATAAGTCATGTGATTTTAAGTAGCTTAAGGCAAAGAAAAATACCTAGCTATCACTAGATTTCTCAAATGCTGTTCTTTCCTTAGGCCACTATAAATGTTTGTTCCCCAACTGTGGGCCACCTCCCCAGTGGCCACCAAGGCCCTTGTTGGGGGCTGCCTTGGTGGCTCAGTTAAGTGACCAACTCTGGATTTCTGCTCAGGTCTTGATCTCAGGGTTGTGAGTTCAAGCCACACAATGGGCTCCACACTGGGCATGGAGCCTACTTAAAAAAAAAAAAAAAAAAAAAAAAAAAACCTTCATTGAAATTACCAGGGGTTTCACATGTAATTCCCTACCAGTTATGAGACATATATAAAGAACTGATCATGGTGTCACATGTAAGTTAAGCCTAGCAGATGGTATGGGCCAATGCCCAAATAGATCTACTGAAAAACAAGGCCCTTCAGTCATCTCTCAAGGGTAAACTAACATGGTTGCCCAAGAGGAGAGGAGGCTTTTGGAGCTCACAGATGAGAAGGCAGGAATGCGAAGGCTGGAGAGAAGGTGATCTGCTCACATGCCCACCTAGGGCCTCACATGCCCACCTAGGGCCTCACACAGGATGAGAAGCAAGAACCATCTGAAGACCACCGTCAGTAACTAAGAATTTCCATGTGCACATGTTCTACTATCACGCTAAATACAACAGGTCCAAAATCATCTTCCTCACAAAAACTAAATGCAGACAATATTTTTATCTAGTGTCTCTGCTTCCAGTTTCTTTTTCCTCAACCTTTCAGTTAGTTATCCCAGTACATCTTCAATTTCCATAAAATATTCTTTCCTCAAGTTCTCTCACTGTTAAGCATCCTCTAAGGATTCCTGTTGCCTTCTGGGTAAGATACATGATCTTTCTAGCTAGGATGCTCTGTAATCGATCTCTGCACTACCTACTTCTGACTTCTCCCTCAAGACCTGTACTCCATTCTAGAGTACTTATGATTTCATTCTTTTGACAACATGTCAAGCTTAGTCTCCATTCTAAGATTTTTCCTGAAGTTCCTTTCACATAGAATGCCTTTCCCCTCCTTTCTAGCCAATTCCTGTCCATCTTTTACAAAGCAACTCTTTCAGCATAAACAAGGGAATGTTTCTACACAATCCTGGCTATATTAACCCTCACCTACCTACAGGACTCATTTTGGCCACCCGTTCTTATGTGTATGATACATATTTCTAATTACATTGGTTCTTCCTAGAGAACAGGTACTATTTCTTACATTTTTCCCTTAGCACTGAGCAGAGCAGGCCTTAATAAATACGTATAGAAAAATGAACACATGAGTACAGTTTGATCTTACATGGAGTTAAGAGCTAAAAAGAGGTCAGGAGTCTAAGCCGAGTTAGACATGTAGGGTTCAACGTAGGGTTCAGCATGATTCTTGTTGAAACCTACGTTACCATTGCCAAATTCCATGTTAACTCCAAATCCTTAAATATATTGTAAGAGCCAGTTAAATGTAAAATGACTTCACAGAAAAATATGTGAAAACAGAAGCCTCACTGAAGCACCAGTTTCAATCTAACACATTTAAAACCAAGTTTATCCTCCATATATCAGGATAATATTTCCTGGTATTAGGAATATAGGAGGGAAATAATATTAAATATTAATATTAAAGAATTGCACGTGACCAAAGTAAAAATCCTGGAAGGACAGCAGATGCATAAATTATTTTATCAAATGCATTTTCATGTCAAAAATTAAACCCTCTAATGTTTATGGGCAATAATTTCTAGTCAAGTCTTCATGATCTGTAAATATGAAAGTAAATAGGTCAGTGATACCTATAGAATATGAGCTATTTTAAACGTGTCAGTCATTTGAGAAATCAACTGGCAAAATAGTGCTTGATAAAAAAATAACCATGTGTTTAGTTCGTACAGGGTCCCTATCCTATGATCATTCTTATTGAATCTTCTCAACAAATATGGAACTAGATACCCTGTTCCCCTTTTACACTTGAGCAAACTGAAGCCAGAGAGGCTAAGTAATGTGCCCAGTCACACAGCCAGTAGACGAAAAATCGGGATATGCCCCTAGGAGTCCAGCTGCACGTTGGGAATAATCCATGTGTCAGTTTTCTTTGTCCAGGCACGTGCTATTAATAATGGTGTGTGACATCATGATCTATGATGATCCATGGTTGGAAGAGGAATCCTTGTTTAGTGCAGAGGAACAGATTTTGTGTATTTTCAAAATATTAAAATCCTGGCTAGAATCTGTTTTTAACACTCTTGCTTTATTGTTCTTTTCAGCATCATTCCTGCCTGATTCAACGGATCTAATGGACTTCCAATTCCTTCACCATTTTATGAAGAACTCAGTTAACAAATAGAAAACATCCCTACTGATATTTTAATCCCTGCTGAAATGTGAGAGGAAAATAGCGGATATAAAAAGAAGAAAAACAAAATCCTCGAAAGGTCTGTTCTCTGTGATAAAGTGTAATACAATGAGCTTCCTCAAGCCAATAGCCTGGAAAGAAAATTTCAGCTATTCAAAGGACCATATTTGATGTTCAGTTTCTGTATAAAGCTCACAAAAATCGTCTTGTACACATTAGAGTGTGACCTTAGGGAAGTTAATTTGTTTGTGGGTCTGTGTCTTCATCTTTCAAGGAAAGAGACAGATGGTTTCTACGTACATCATTTACTCCTTAATGGATATTTGTTTCTTACATTTGCTTTAATTTATAAAGAATTTGAAATGATTGCACAAGCTATAAGCATTCCTATAGTACCTAAATGATGATTTAATGAATTGATGGTGAATTTTGTCTTTTATTGCTTCCCCTTTTATTTTAAAAAACTGAAAAGCTATAAGAAATTGAAAAAAATAATTCAAAAAACATTAAATGTACTTCACGGAGATCCACCAGTTGTTAAAGTTCCCCCATTTGCTTTCAGTTCCCTCCCTAACTCTCTCTCTCATGGAGACAGATCCAGTTGTTTTGTTTTGTTTTTAACATTTTAATAATTTTTTTTAAGATTTTATTTATTTATTTGACAGAGAGAGAGAGATCACAAATAGCAGAGAGGCAGGCAGAGAGAGAGGGGGAAACAGGCTCCCTGCTGAGCAGAGAGCCCGATGCGGGACTCGATCCCAGGACCATGAGATCATGACCTGAGCTGAAGGCAGAGGCTTAACTGGCTGAGCCACCCAGGTGCCTTGACACATCCAGTTTTCGACAAAACCATTCTAAAGATATTGTGACACTTCGCAACTAAGTACATCCCATACATCTCTTAAGAACAGGAAAATTCTCTTAAATAAACACACCATTATCATACCAAAGGAATTTAACATTGACACAATATTGTTTAACATACAATCCCCATTCAAATTTCTGGTTGTCTACAAAGGTGTCTTTTCTAAATGTGTTTTTTAAATCCAAGATCCAATCAAGAGTTTTGCATTTCATTTAGCTGTCATATCTTTTTACTTCCTTTTAACTTTGACGATATCCTGCCTTTTTGTTTGTTGTTCATGACACTGACATCTTTTGAAGAGTCTGGGACAATAAATCTTAGGAAGTGTCCCATAATCTGGATTTGTCTGATTGTTTCCTTGTCATATAAAATAAATTTGATAATCAATATGCTACAATCCTTTCCTATCACATTTCTTAAGATTTATTTATTTTAGAGAGAGAGAGAAAGTACAAGCAGGAAGGAGAGAGAATCTCAAGCAGACTCCACACTGGGCATGGAGTCAGAGGCAGGGCTCCATCCCAGGACCCTGAAGATCATGACCTGAGTAGAAACCAAGAGTCAGACAGTTAGCCGACTGCACCACCCAGGGGCCCTATTACTCTCACTATTTTTTAAAAAATATTTTATTTAATTGTCAGAAAGAGAGTACACACAAACAGGGGGAACCACAGGCAGAGGGAGAAGCAGGCTCCTTGCTCAGCAGGGAGCCCTATCCTGGACTTGAGCCCAGGACCCCAGGGACCACGACCTGAGCCCAAGACAGACTGAGCCACCCAAGCGTCCCACTATCACTATTTATTTTTGATGTTCCTACTGTTTCAAATTTTGCCAGTCAGATGGTTATTCCTGTGTTCTTTGACATGTTCCCTCACTTTTTCAGCACTTTCTTGCACTCTGACACAAGATGTTCCAGGTTTATCTTACGCTCTCTCTCAGTGCAAGAGCTAGAATCCCCCAATACTCCACAAAGTCTTGGTTCTGTTTAATGGGAGTGGTATTTAGAAATTACCATCTCAGTGTTTGCAACCTGCTGCTTCCATCTTGGTCCTGTCAGTGGACAGAGCTAGGAAAGTAAATCAATTAAAATTATAAGTTGAGATGTACAAGCACTTGGTGTTATATGCAAGGGATGAGATTCGCTGAACTCTACCTCAGAAACTAATAATACACTATATGAATAATTGAATTGAATTGAATTGAATTGAAATAAAATAAAAATAAATAAAATCATAAGTTCACTAAAAGAGGTGATCTGTTTGGGGTTTATGATGATACATGTTTTGGATATGAACTCTATTTTCTCCTTTTTCAAGATTATCCTATTGTTCCAACACCATTTATTTAAAAGTCCATCTCTTCCACAGTATTTTAATATACAACCTTATCATATACTTACTTTCTATATTTACTTGGGTCTAATTTCTGTACATACCTGGGTCTGTTTTTGACCCAATAGTCTATCTACTTATGTGCCAGTATCTGTATTCTTTATTTTGTTGTGATAAGAACACTTCACATGAAATCTAATCTCTTAAATGTTTAAGTGTATAATGCTTTGTTGTTGACTATAGGTATAATGTTGCCAATTAGATCTCTAGAACTTATTCATCTTGCTTAACTAGAAATTTATGCCTGCTAATTAGTAACTGCTCATTGCCTTCTTCTTCAGGCCCCAGGCAACCACCATTTCGGTCTTCAAGCCCATGAATTTGATTATTTTAGATACCTTATATCTGGAGAATCATGCAGTATTTGTCTTTCTGTGACTGCAGATTTCACTTAGAATAATGTCCCACAGGTTCATTCATATTGTTGCATAGTACTGCAGGATTTCTGTCTTTTTTAAAGCTGAACTATATTCCATTATATGTGTATACTACACTTTATGCATCCATCTGTCATGTTCATTTAGGAAATTTTCACATCTTGGCTATTGTGACTAGTGCTACAGTGGACATAAGAGTGCTAATATCTCTTGAAGATCTGGATTTCAATTCTTTTGGATCAATACCCAGAAGTAAGATTGTTGGATCATAGGGTAGTTCTATTTTTAACTTCTTGAGGAAGCCCCATGCTGTTTTCCACAGCAATTGCACGATTTGCATTCCCACTAATAACATAAAAGCAACCCAGTTTTTCCACATCCCTGCTTTTTTTTTTTTTTTTTTTTTTTTTTGGATACTAAAAAAAAAAAAAAACATTCTGACAGGTGTGAATCCCAGTATCATATTCTCTTAATATAGGAGCTTTAAATATGTTGTAATATAAATTCACTAATTCTCTCCTCACTGCTCTTATTTTGTAGGATTTGGAGTGCATATTTACTTTTCCACATAACTATTTTTATGTGTTATTTTTAAATAATTTCAAATTTATACAAAAGTTGCTGAAATAATACAATGTCCCACATATACCACAGCTATAACAAAAATGATGTGTGCCTCACAGTAGCTGTTTTAAACTTTAGCATACTTCAGTGGCTCCGAGCTGTAGGGGTTTTTCTAAATGACAGCTTCTTCAGATTTGGACTTAGTTATCAGATCAATATCATAGTCTTTGGTGTTTTTGCTTCAATTTTTAGGTGAATCTAAAAAAATGTTAACATTAAGAATTTGATATATCAGTTTTAAAGACAACTAATTTTAAATATGGTCAGACCACATAAACAGAAAAATTATTTCCATCTTTGCACACTACCCTTCAATTTTTGTCCATGTGCTTCTATAACCTCTAACTTGAGTTGTTTTTCACTAATCATATCAAAATCTTTCTCCAGGTTTATGTATCATCTACCTAATTGTCATTTTTGGAAGATTAAAAAAATATTTTGAATTGTGTCAGCATTTATTACATTACCACAGGAAAAGTTTAGCTTCATGTTGTGTACCCCACAACATTATCTCCTCACACTGCCGGCAAAGGTAGCTATTATTCTAAATCTGAGTCTATCATCCCCATATCCTTCTTCCTTTTCTTTTTCTCTTTCTGTCTTTTCTTTCTTTCTTTCACTACAAATATAAAAATATATGTGCTGTTAAAGCAATATTCAGTATTGTTTTGCATGCTTTAAAACTTTATAGGAATGGTATCACATTGTATGTATTCCTTTACAACTTGCACTTTTCATTCAAAATTATATTGTAAGAGTTACCTGGCTGGATATGTATTTATTTAGTTCCTTAATTTTCACTGCTATGTATCATTCTACTTTTTGATTACACCATAATTTATTTTACATTTAAATTGTTTTCTTATTTTACATTTAAATTGTTTTTAATTTTTACTATTACAAATATTATCAAATATTATCATTCTTACAAATACATCTTTGTATGCATGTGTGGAAGCTACTCTAAGGTATGAATGTAACAATGGATTATTGATCCATTGAAATTTTTTAAATATTTTATTTAGTTATTTGACAGAGATCACAAGTAGGCAGAGGGGCAGGCGGGGGTGGGGTGTGGAGGGAGGGAAGCAGGCTCCCTGCTGAGCAGAGAGCCCGATGCGGGACTTGATCCCAGGACCCTGGGATCATGACCTGAGCTGAAGGCAGAGGCTTTAACCCACTGAGCCACCCAGGTGCCCCTGATCCATTGAATTCTGTATATTAAAGTTGTCTATTTTTTGCTATATTACCATCCAAAGTAGTTCCGTTTCATTCTCCCATCATAGGTCCTGAAATTCTAATAACAACTGCTATAATCTGAATGTTTGTATTCCCCCAAAATTCATGTGTTGAAATGTGATAGTGTTAGTAGGTGAGGCCTTTGATAAATGCTTAAATCACAAGGGTGGGGTCCTCATGAATAGAATTAGCACCTTATAAAAGAGGCTCCCAAGAATCCCTAGTCCCATCTACAATATGAGGATATAAGAAGTCTTCTGTCTGGGAGAGGGCACTCGCCTGACAATGCTGGCACCCTGATCTTGGACTTCCCAGTCTCAAGAACTATAAACAATACATTTGGGTGTTTTTAAGCCACCCAGTCTGTGGTATTTTTTTTTTTTTAAGATTTTACTTATTTACTTGAGGAGAGAGGAAAAGAGAGAGAGAGAAAGAGAGCATAAGAGGGGAGAAGGTCAGAGGGAGAAGCCAGACTCCCTGTGGAGCTGTGAGCCTGATGTGGGACTCAATCCTAGGACTCCAGAATCATGACATGAGCCAAAGACAGTGGCCTAACCAACCCAGGCACCCTAGTCTGTGGTATTTTATCATAGCTGCCCAAATGGACTAAGACAATAGATATCTTTTGACCTGTAAATTTTGCCTGACAGATACTTCATTTTGATTTTACATTGTAATTTCCTAATCACTAGCGAAAGTAAGCATTTTTTCATATATTAGCTATTTATGATTCTTCTTCCACAAATTTCATGTCTCTTTCCCATTTTTCTGTTGGATTGTTTTACTTTTTCTGATTAATATAAATATGAAGGAATTCTTTCACATTTTTTTTCTCCCAGATTCCAGTTTGAGACAGACAAGTATCTTTATTACCCCTCATTTCTATCAGGTGGAGATTTCTAGCATATTCTTAATTCTTCAGTATTTATTACAGTGATACCTCAATAGACATTTCTATGAACATGTTAAATTGTGCCTATAAGAAATTATTTCTGTTGTATAAAATAAAGTGTGATAGAAGTAGACTCACTGCTTCAAAGGGTATGTGCATTTTCAGTTTGCTCACCAAAAATTTCCATAAATTTACATTTCCATGAACATTAGGTGACAGTGATTAGATTTCCATAGCCTTGAAAATACTAAATCTTATCAATCTTTATCAGACATTTATATTTCTTCTTCCTCTTCTGAATTGGCTATTGATATGCTTTGTTTTTTTCCATTGCACTGTATGTGCTTTGTTTTCCTATTAGAGGTGGTTTTAGAGGTGCCTGGGTGGCTCAGTCCTTAAGCATCTGCCTTCAACTCAGTTCATGATCCCAGAGTCCTAGGATTGAGCCCTGCAACAGGTTGTCTGTTCAGTGGAAGGCTTTCTTCTCTCTCTCCTACTCCCCCTGCTTGTACGCCCTCTCTCACTATGTCTCTCTCTGTCAAATAAATAAAAAAATTATTTTAATTAAAAATAAAGAAAAATTGGTTTTATCATTCAGTATTGCTCCTCTTCTGTAATATGATTCAAATATTTTCTTCCAGTCTGTTTTGTCCTTCAGCTTCATTCATAATAAATACCCTTTTCAAACAGAAGTTGCAAATTTATGTCACTTCAAAAATGACATTTTTACCTTTATTTTTTCATTCTCCCAAGATTATAGAAATACGCCGTATCACATACAGTGAAAGAAATTTCAGTACTGTTTAGATTTTAGAAACCCACTCAGAAACTATTTTTCTGTGGTATGAGGCAAATGTCAGTTTTTAAAAATCAATCACTCATTGCTCTAACATCATTTAATTGTTCATTTTCTACAGACTTGAAATTGTATGTGCATATACGTGTGTGTCTGTGTATGACCAAATTTTTTACTCCATCCAATCCATGTGGTTTTTCTTAAGCCAATACCATGCTGATTGATTACTGTGACTTTACAATATGTTTTGATATCTGGTGGGGTAAATCAAAAGAGGAACCTCCTTTCAAAACTCTTAGCTATTACTGTGCATGTCCAGTTGAATTTTGGAATCATTATCTTGTCAAGGTCCTCCCAAAGGGATCTTATTTTCTCATATTCTATGTAGATACACACTTTCCTTAACCAAATTGAGTGCTTAAAGGATCCTTTATGATTCAATTAGAAGTCCTGAAAATTGAGTTCCAGGGAAGAAATAAAAAGTAATAACAACAAAAGCACCCGTCACAATCACTTTTCTTTCAAATGCTTAATAAACATGATCTCATTTCTTCCTTTTAACAGCCCTGCTAGGAATGTTTTGTTAAACTCATTTTTAACAGAGAAGAAACTGAAGTTTAGGGAGCTTTATCTGGTGAGAGGCTACCAGCTGGAAAGGTGGTGAATGAGGCATTATTATGGAGTCTCAAACTAGAACACTTAACCCCTTTAGTGTCTCTTATCTCTAAAGCAGTGGTTTCCAAAGTGCTCCTCCTGGACCAGCAGCCTCAGAATGCCTGGGGAACTTGTTAGAAATGCAAATTCCCTGGCCCCACCCCAGATCTACTAAATCAGAAACTGGGGCAATCGAGTCTAGTAATCTGAGTTATAAAAGCCCTGCAGTTCTTCTGAAGCAGGAAGTTTGAGAACCACCCTCTAGAATCTAAAGACTGAGAGTTAGAAAAAGAGATACTATATAACAATAATAAGTTACAAGGTGTAATGACATATAACCAAAAACATTGTGTCGGGGGCCAGCATGAGGGTTTGGGAACCCTAGAAAGAACAACACTTGTGTAAAGGAGCAAGAAGAAATGCTACAGACTTTACAGTTTTGCTATTAAACGACTGTTGAGTTGGTGATAACAACCATCTCGGCAGGGCTCAGAGGATAAAAAGTAAAACAAAAAGTGTCTAGCTAAATGGGTCTTACATACTTTTCAGATCAGAAAAACTGAAAAACCATTGAACTACAGCATATAAACATCTTAGATGGACCAACCCAGCTCTTTGAGATCCGTGCCTGAGAAATGCATTAGTAACTCTTTGCTAAGACCCAAATGCCTGCCCATAGGAGTTTTTATATCCTTCAGGAGTAAGAATATAGACAGGTCTGGGAATGGAATGAAAAAGTTGAGAAAAGCCCTAAGAAGAGAAAACACTGACAGGAAAAGAAAATTAGTGTAGACTGTTGAGAAAGACCAGTATAAAGCAGCAGCGCAGCTGGAAGACTAAGGAAGAAGGGTGGTGGCCAAGCAGAGGAGTGATGGCTGCCAAGGTGGACACTGGGGAGACTGCGCCAGTGGCACCATCTGAGGTGATGAGGTGAGCCATATGCCCTGTGCTTTGGGGCTTTCCACAGCTGACTCTGATTAAAATGGGAGCACAAAAATAACTTTTTCATTATTATTTGCGAATTGGATACACTTACCGTTATTTGCAACAATATACTATCTGGCCAAATTTGCACTGAGTGAAATTAGTACATCGAACCCACTGGATTTGTCCATACAAAAGGACTTGGCGGGTTCAGGTGTTGAGCCTCTTTGTAAGAATTACCTATTAATTAAGCGATTAAAGATAATTAGCCTTTCAGTTGGGGTCCTGTCAGGATTAGGGATAAATTCTTGGAGACGACCAACTGTAAAAGGCACAGGCTTGGATTAAATACACTTAAAATGTTCCCTGAGTCCACAGTCCCTGTGCCTGCCTGGCTCAGAAAAATTCACACAAGATTTTCAAAATCACTCTATGAGCAGGAAAACTGTTACTGTAGCATATCTTCACCATCCTCTTGGAATTTAAAGCAGCATTTTCAAGGTTTATTATTTGTATTGGTTTTAATAGGATTCTTTTATGAACCAGTTTAATGAGGAGTATTCAATTATTGCTTCCTGAAAACACTGCTGTAATACCAGACTCCGTGCTGTGAGGCCTCATTCAGTAAAAGTGTGTGTGATCTGAATGGAAAATAAAAGAACTATTAAATAGCCATCCTTTCCTTTACTACATCAAGGTTTCGGTCTGCCAAATGTGAATGAATGGTGGGTATATGCAAACATCCCATCTTTCTAGTGTGGTAAAGCCACCAAATTAAAAAAGAAAATGTATTTAAATCTTAAAATCCACACACAATGTGACACTCGCCACCAAAAGGCTTTTTCAGAGTAAGACCTTCTCTATTTCCTTTGACAAATCAGAAAAGATTGGGCAGAGGTTTTCTAAACCTGTGGGATCATTAATTAGAGAGGGTGCCCCAGGCAAAGCTCAAGAATCCCAAAACAAACACGCATGTTTAATGTGGAACGCTCAATCAGGAGTTTTAAACTGGAGCCAGCAACTTGGAGCATGTGCCCCGAGGCATCACTCAGAGACTCTGCAAAGAAATAAGAGTGATACTCCTGAAGAAAGAGACTCAAATTGTTAATCCACTTTTGATCACTAATCAGAAGCTTTTTGAATGCTTGACAAAACAAACCAGCATGCAACTTGAGTTGAAAGCATTGCTACTTTTATGCGTCCTTAATTACAGCTAGGAAAGCTCTCAAGAGCTCATGCACGTGGTAGATAATATTTCACTTTTAGGAATGATGACTGGGAATGTTCTAAACCAGCTTAGGAGGTTCTAGAGTGAAGCTATCATTGATACAATGGTTGGGGCAGGGAGAAAACATTTATCTTGACCAGATCAAGACCCTCTCCATTCTGCCCTGATTACCAAGGTATAATACTCAAGCTTTGAACTTGTATGTAGATGGAAGAGTATTAACTCCTTGTCATCCAAACGTTTGTTACTTGATACCAGATAATTTCATATGTGGTATGAAGGGCACCTCATGAAAGAACCTCATTAACTTCCATGGAGGCCTTCCTTTGGCATCTCAGTTTTAAACAGGTTAGCATCATCTTGTGAGAGAATGACATGAAACAGAAATTACAGAACACATAATACTTCCTTTGAACAAAGACTACACAATGTTTGTCTATTGTACATATATTGGTATGAATAAACTTGAGTTCTGAAAAGGAAAATTTCTGTGTATCAACCAGTGTCAAGAAGTAGCTTGTCGGGATGCCTAGGTGGCTCAGTCGGTTAAGCCGCTGCCTTCGGCTCAGGTCATGATCCCAGAGTCCTGGGATTGAGTCCTGCATTAGGCTCTTTGCTCTGCAGGGAGCCTGCTTCTCTCTCTGCCTCTGCCTGCTTGTGCGCAGTCTCTCTCTGACAAATAAATAAATAAAATCTTAAAAGAAAAAAGAAGAAGAAGAAGTAGCTTGTTGGGAATGAATAGAGGGAGAGAGACAGATTAACACCATCCCACTCCCTGATCCTTCCTCTCTGCACGTACCCCAACACAATTCTGGTTTTTGGTTATTTTAACTTTTTTTTTTTTTTTTAAGATTTTACTTATTTATTTAAGAGAGAGGGCACAGAGAGAGAGGGAGAGAGAGAAGTAAACTCCCTGCTGAGAAAAGCCCAATGTGGGACTCAATCCCAGGACCCTGAGATCATGACCTAAGCCAAGGGCTGCCACTTAACCAGCTGAAGCACCCAGGTGCCCCTCAATTCTGATTTTTGATAGTTGTCATTCTCTCATTCTTAGATGAAGTGGTATACAGTGCAACCTCAAGATAAATCTCCCAGCTTCCTCACCCCTTTCCAACTAGATTGCCACCCTCCTTCTATGTAGAATGTCTGAGTCTGGTATCATATAAATGCTAAGTATTATTGGTTTTTTTGCTACGTTGTTATTACAATTATTATTTTAATTGTTCCCAGGTGAGGTTGAGGAATCCTAGAACTTCCTGTTACAGGTCTCTCCCTCCTGCTGAGCTGAAGATTACCACTTCATTGTGCCACGTTTTTAATGTACAAAGGGATGCATTGGTGTGGGGATATTTTTATTAAAATATTTTTCATAGCAGCCTCATGATTTTGGCTAATATGATTATACTACTTAATCAAAAGAAGAGAAAAAGATAGGCAAATATGTCATGTACTTCCCTAACATTAACATCAAGGTACCATTTATATGCTGTGACTTTCTTACTAGTAGTCAAGCCAGTTATAAAATAAAAATACTGCCACCCAAGAAAATGTTTATCCTGGAGTAAAGAGATTGATATAAATAAACGTATCTTATTAATTTGCCAGAACATTGCACTTTACCATTCATTCATTGTCTATTAGACAATTCTACTGTTATTGAAAAACCTTCACAGGAAGAGAAATGCTCCATCATCAAGGATATGTCTCAATGGAACCAGGTTTTATTGAGTACATACCAGTAAAAAGGTACTAAACCTAGGAGCTGTGAGATTTTCAAAGACAAACGAAGTTTGACCCTACCCTTAAAGACTCCAGTATGGTCCCATGTTTTTGTTTTTCCCATCACTGAAACAATTCCTGTGAATTACTCATCAGACCCCTTGACACCTAGTACAAACACCCCTTATGGCACTAGGTTATGAGATTGTTATAATCCACTCCTCAGCCTCTGGAACATTGATCTTTACCAAATTCAAATCCTTGAACTCATCCTTGATAGATAGATAGATAGGCAGATAAATAATAAATAATTGGCTGGCATGAGCATAGAAGCCGACCAACGAGTCTCAAGATCTACAGTGAACAAGATGGAGGCCTATGAAGCCAATGGTTTAATTCCAGTCCAAGTCCCAAGACCTGAGAATTAGGAGAGCCAATGGTTCCAGACAAAATTGAAATCTGAAGGCAGAAAAAGACCAACGTCCTAGCTACAAGACAGTGAGGCAAAGAGAGCAAAGCCTATCCTACTCTGCCTTTTGTTCCATTCAGGACTTCAACAAATTGGATGAAGCCTATCCACATTGGAGAAAGCTATGGGCTCTACTCAATCTATCAATATAAATGTTCTTCTTATCCAGAAACACCCTCACAGACACACTCAGAATAGTGTTTAATCAATGCTCAGTAATTTGGGAGCTAATTGTTCAGGTGTTGTAACCCAGATTTCAATACTTATCTGAATGGTCTTTCACTAAAGGTGATCAAATACAAAGTCTCTAGAAAGATACTGCCCTCGTATCCTTCTTGAAAAAATTATTTGAAGACAAACAGTGAGAAAAAATTTAACATCTGAAGAACAGGAAAGTCAGCATAAACAAATAGGCAGTGAACATAGAGACCAATTAAAGTGTGATATTTAAATAATTGTAAATGTGGTTACAAAACTAGAGGCAAATGTAAAAAAGACAAGGTATCTTAGTGGAAAAAAGTCTTAGTAATAATATACATATAAATTCAAGATTTTAGGGGCCCCTAGTTGTCATGGTCAGTAGAGTATATGACTCTTGATCTCAGGGTTATGAGTTCAAGCCCCACATTGGGAGTGAAACCTATTTTAAATAAAAAAAATATAAAATGATAAATTCAAGATTTTATTAACAAAGACTGAGTGGTAATGAGGAAATACTAGAAATCTCTCTTTTTTTTTTTTTTTTAAAGATTCCTTTATTTATTTTAGAGAGAGACCAAGGAGGGGACGGGGCAAAGGGAGAGGGAGAGAGAGAATCCTCAAGCAAACCCTCCACTGAGTGAGGAGCCAGAGGTGGGGCTCAATCCCAGGACCCTGAGATCATAACCTGAGCCAGAATCAAGTGTCTGGCACTTAACCAACTGAGCCACCCAGGTGCCCTGGCAGAACAGAAATCTCCTTAAATGGAGGTTTCAAAACACAGCATTTCATTCTTGATTTTTAGAATTATGGAAAATGTTTTTGCTTCAGAAAAACCTAAAAATAATTACATACAAATTTTTAAAAAGATATACAATTTCCAAAATACTAAAGAAGATTAAAGGAAAGGAAATAGTTTATTCACTTATGAGATATTCTTTTGAGCAACTGCTTTTTGCTTTCACTGCTCTGGTTTGTGGGATTACAGTAGAGCATTATAATCAAGAGACCAAGTGGTAGGTAATGTCTCTTAAATTAGATCTAAATATTATTCAGAAAAAAACATGCCATTTATTAAAAATAGTCATAAAACAAAGCAAAACCAAAAGCCAAAAAAGATAAAGGTTGAAAGTTAATTCAGAGACCTACCAGATCTTAAATGAAGACACCTGCACTGCTTTAACTGTCCCACTGGATTTTATTCTTCCTGGATGACCCAACCCAGACCAACTCTTCAACCTCACCTTGAACATCACTCTTAATTAGCCATAATACACTACTGCAGTTCATTCTCAAAACTGTGGCACAGTCCCTGGGAATTACATTTTTGTTTCTCACAGTAGTAGAGCCCACAGTTGACATTTAATGGGTGGGACTAGCAGAGTGAAAAAAAAAAATGATTTGAAGATATAGTTTTGCTTGCTAAAACACCAGAAAAGATGAACATGTATATAACAAAAACAGAAATGTAGTAAAGGTAGAAAATTCTGAGCTTGTCTCTAAACACTTGTCTCCTGAGTCCAAACTTAATGTAGCCATTGAGCACTGTCCAACACCACAAAGGAAGAGCTTAGGGGATAGTCCTATCCCAAACTACAATAACATACTTTGGGGAAATGATGTCTTTCCTCCCCACTCCAAATCCCTTACTTTTTTTTTTTTTTTTAGGTTTTATTTATTTATTTTAGAGAGCGAGACTGTGTGAGCAGGGGGAGAAGCAAAGATGAAGAAGGGAGACAAAGGCAGAAAGAATCTCAATTAGATTCCATGCTGAGTGTGGAGCCCAACGGAGGCCTCTATCCCACGATCCTGACACCATGACCTGAACCAAAACCAAGAGTTGGACACTTGACCCACTGAGCCACCCAAGTGCCCTGCCAAAGTGCTTTATGAAGTGAAACAACCAGAATATTAGAAATCAAAATGTGGGGATACTACAATGTTGTGTTTAGAGAACAACTCCTGGTAGTAAGTGTTTTTATTATTTTAAGAAAGAAGAGGGGAAAAAAATACTAAGAGTTTAACTCAAACAATGGAAGAATATGGATAAATTCAATGAAAATAAAGGAGGAAGATTAAAAGTAAAGGCAAATTTAAGAAGTAGAAAACATAAAAATAGTATTCCAAGATGTCCATGTGATCATAAGTTTACTCTGAGGTAAATTAAGTGAATTTGGAATACTGTCACATAACATTTTTAATGAAGCATCAGTTTATGCACACAAATTGAAATAATATTAATCTCTCTCAAATTAAACATTTCTTAAGGAGTATCTAATTTCATGGCAAGTTTAAACTGCATATATCTTACTGCTACATGGATGTACCATGTTGTGCTCTGTGTAATCCTTTGTCAGTATCAGTCTTGCATTAGGCAAGTTTTAAATTATGGGAGGTTTTCGGGAATAGCTGCATCTCACAGAAAATATGAAAGCCTTACATTTATAGATGTATGCATATTATATGTAAGGTAGAGAAAAGACCAGAGGGAGACTCCTAAGAATGAACAATGGTTTCCATCAAATGATGGAATTGTATGGATTTATTTTTTAATTTATTTTTTAAAAAAACTTTGAAGCTTAACTAATTTTCTATCTTCAAGTAACCTAGCGGATTCTTTTCCTCCTCTTCACTGCAGGTTTGGATTTTGTTCTATGTCTAATTGGAAGGCAGAGGTTATGAAGACCCAATCACCTTACTACAGTGACAGCATGACTCAGGGGTGAAGACACACGTTCTAGAGTCACAGAGCCTAGCTTTGAATGTTGGTTCTGCCTCAACTCTGGACTGCCCGAGGCCTCAGTTTCTTCATCTGTAAAATGAGAATAACAATGGTACTTACCTCCTGGAATTGTTATAAAGATTAACCCATCTCATAGAGTTGTTATGAGTATTAATTGAGGTAATACATGCAAACTCCTTGAGATGGTGCCTGTGTATAGCATGGATGATATGAGAGCAATGTGGTTATTAGAAGGGGTTCTGGGTAATGTGCTATTCAGCTGGCTGACCATGGGCCCAGTAACAACAAAGACCTTATATTTTTTAAAAATTGTCTTGATCTGAGTATGGTTGACATATAATATTACATTAGTTTCAAATGTATAATATAGTGACTCAAATCTTTATACATTATGCAGTACTCTTTACAAGTGTAGCTACCACCTGTCTTGATACAATGCCATTACAATATCACTGACTATTTTCCCTATGCTGTACCTTTTATCCTCATGACTTACCCACTCCATAACTGGAAGCCTGTCCCCTTTTCCTTTCACCCATTTTGCGCATCCCACCCCCACACCCCGGCAACCGACAGTATGTTCTCTGTGTTTATACAAATATCTTATATTTTAAAGGAAGAAAGGGGAAATGCACATCAGTAGCAGCAATCCTGGGCTCACTCTGCAAGCCAAGTAACGTGTTGCTAGATAATCCAGAGTTGTTTTTACTGTGATGAGGGATTTTCTTTTCAGACTTGATTAATCTAGAGTCGATGTTACTATCTCAGTTTTATCTCACATATCAGGAATTGAATCTTAGGTTAAATAATTTACCACATATCACACAGTAATAAGTAGAAGACGTAGGATTTAAAACTTTCCCTTTCTGACATCTTGATGATGACAGGAGAAGACAGTCTAGAGGAGCCCTGGTGCCAGCGATAGATATCAATACTGGCTAAAGACATTTTTGAGAAGGTCATTTTTCCTGCAATAATAAGTCAGTGTTCTCTACAGAGGTTTCAAGACAAAGGTATAAATAACAACGGGAATTTGGAGAATATAAACAATACATTCTTTGAGATTACTCATTTGACCTCAGAAGCACATCTCTAAGTGACCATCTACTGACTGTGGAAGCCAAATAATTACAACTAATTGTCAAATTGTTATTATTATTATTATTATTATTTGTAATTATTATTACAAATAATTTGTCAAATTGTCAAATCAAATTTCCATTATTAAAATTTGATTTTGTAATTGGATATCTCAGTAAATTTTTAGTTTTTGGTTGCAAATAATTTAGAAACCCAGTCAGTCCAATAAGCAAAAAGAACAAAAATATCATGAGCCCATTGTGGTATGCCATGGAACCAAAGGCCCGTTGTTGGCATCACAAAACACTGGGACCAGGAAGAGGAATCCCATTAAGACAACTGCCCTGTAGCTTCTCTCTCACTTTCTCTTGCTCTCACTCTCTCTATGTGGTCTCATGTCTTTATCTCTTAGATGTTGGCTTAGTTTTTCTTTTCTCTGAAAATCGGTAGGACTCAAAATGGCCACCCCAAACAAGCAGCATCTATTTGGAAATTCATGTCACCTTGGGCAAGACAACTGAAGAAATTAACTAGCATTTCTGAAGTCCAGTTCCAGATTTCCAGTAAAAAAAACTAAATCGACTGGGCTCAGAAGTTTACCCCTGTCCAGTCTGCTATGGCCCAAGGGCAAGAGTGGAATATAAACATTGTAAGTGGGTGGTGATAATACAGCTGACAGAGGGCATTGGGTTGGGCAGATGCTCTAAAAATGCCTCTACCTGAGTGGACTTTTTTATTGAAGACTATAAAGTTAGAGAATTGGTCAAACTTATGTTCATTTTTGGAAGAAAACTAGTAAGACAGGATTATTTTAAAACTAAGGAATCATTTGCCTTCAGTTCCTTTAAAGAAAGAAAGACCAAATTATAAACTGAAATACCAGGGGCTAAGGAGGCTCTACAGAGAAGTGTGGTGTCCGTATCGATTTTTAACATCAGCACAATTTCTCCTTCATTTGAGGAAAGCTGGCATGTAATTAAAGGAAAAGCCCCAAGACCATTTCCAGGAAGCTCAGGATCATCCAAAAAAAAAAAAAGGAAAATAATTCTACATCTCTTTTTCTACTCCAGGACTTTTTTTGTTTGTTTCTTTAACAAGTAATCAGCTGAATTCAGTTAGAAACGTTTTGCAGTATTCAGTGCCTGGAAACAGCAACAGAGAAGAGCTCTTCAAAATAAGAAACTTCTCATAGTCTCTGAAAGATATCTCCTACAGACTTTGTTATCAGTTTCTGTCCTGATGAATATGGGACCGTTACCTTGACCTACTCTGGGAAGTTGAGTCATGTGAGAAAACTATCATGTTCACTGTCCACACGTGTTAGTTGAGGATTAATCAGATGATCGCTGGGAATTGAAATGTAGTCCATAGCATGGGAGAAGGTTCTGCCCTCATTATCCATGGATGATTTCACTCCCTAAAAGAACTGGTAGGTTTTCTGAAATGAGGAACTGTTTTCAACTTTTGCCTACATATGTGAAAACTAGAAAAACACTTTAGTAGATAAATCAATATGTCATGGAGGTAGGACCAGAAAATAGTGTGGAATAATGTGGCACTTCACATTAGCCTCAGCCAATGGCACTTACAAATAAGGTGAGGGGAAAGAGAACTGATAAACACTATTAGTGAACAAACTTACAACATTTTCTTTAGATCTAATTTGTAGTCATCATCAAATTTTATAAGTGTCAAAGAAAGCTTTTCCATTGGAAAACCTTTGCGGACAGTTCTCAGTGTTACAGATGTCTTCTAGGTAATAAGCCCTACAGCTTCCATCCACAAGTGTTAATACTATCTTATGCGCAATCATTATGTTGAACAAGTAAAACTTCTAAGATGCAACAGGAAATAACTATTCTTTCCTCCCACTGCTCATTTAAGCCTACTCTGAAGGCTGCTACTTTCCTTTTTCTGCCTCTATAAACACCTGGTAAATCCTCACAACCTTTGTCTATATATATGAGATATACTTTATATATCAGATTATATTAATTTTATGGGTGTTGATATATATAATACGAATATATATATACATTGATTTAGTAAGAACAAACTTACAACTTCATCTAGATTTAAAGTTTTTTTCCTCCTCTCCCTCCAACCCCTGCTACAATTTATCCTGCTTTGGGCTAGCAGCCTGCGGTGCTGATGATATGGTCATCATGTTCTCTCTCTTCTCACATGGTACTTCTCCCAGCCACTCAGTAGGCTACCTCTGTTCCTCTAAGTTATAGTAGTATAATTTTAGTGCTGTTGAGCTTTGGCAGATGTTTGAATCTGGGCTTTTCTTTCATAACACACTTTGTAGATTCTTTGAAGTTGCTTTGCATTCTATCATCACTGGACATTCCCTTGATGCAGTGAAAGCTGTGTACTTCTACTCTCCTCACAGCCTCTATGCAAGGATACCCGGTATCCTTCTCTTATGACTGTCTTAGGCAAGACCCAATATAACCTTCTTATGACTCCTCAATATGTGACCTCATCTAGTTCAGAAGAAAGACTCCTGTACCCTTGGCTAGTCAAACACTGGATGAACAAGCACAACGGTCTGGTCAAATAGTATTAAAATTCCAGTTTCTGAGCGGGTTACTGCCACTGTAGCTACCTCTCTTCTCTCCACAGTCATAGCCAGGTGGCCCTAATCTTCAGCTGGGAGATATTTTTTAGAAATAAACAGATAAGAGAAACATGTCTTGTTCTCCACAGGGGTCCATGGAAGCACCTCTTTCTAGACTTGAGAAGAGAGAGAAGCACCCTCTTTACCCTGTCCCATGTCACTAAGGGAGTGGTGACTCAAAGCACCTGAAAGTCTCCTCCAAAAAATCATCTTAACACTCCAACTCAACCTTTCTATACCCTTGACAAAAAAGAGGAGCTAACAGTTGCCTGACTGGACTTTGAACACCTCCTTAGAAGTCTTTCATGATGGTTTAATATCTCACTCTCAAATATGGAGTAGCTGGCCACTTGCATTTGGGGCTGCAGCTGACAGTAAAATGGATATAGTTTTGTTTGAAATTGTCTGCTTGTAGGAACACAGGCAACATGGACAATTCTTCCATAGGAAAGCCTTTCAAAGTCCCTTTGAAAGAACCCTCAGGACTCTTTATAATTTTCAGATACTTTATATGCATTATGGTATTTGAAATTCCTCTCTAAGGTAAGAAGGATGGGTACTGGGACGCCTGGGTGGTTCAGTGGGTTAAGCTGCTGCCTTTGGCTCGGGTCGTGATCTCAGGGTCCTGGGATCAAGTCCCGCATCTGGCTCTCTGCTCAGCAGGGAGCCTGCTTCCCTCTCTCTCTCTCTCTCTCTCTCTGCCTGCCTCTCTGCCTACTTGTGATCTCTGTCTGTCAAATAAATAAATAAAATCTTTAAAAAAAAAAAAAGAAGAAGAAGAAAAAGAAGAAGGATGGGTACTAAATGAGGGCTTCCAAAGAAGTGGAAGTAACTTGTTCAAAGTTCTGTACTAGAAAGTTCTTCTGACCACAAATCCAGTGTCCAACCATGAGCTGAAAAAGTTTTGAAGCAGGTAGAATTGTCTGATAATGTAGAATTAAAAGTCCAATTATTGAAGAAGATGCTACTCTGTGTATCAAACTACAAAGGGACTTTGATAAAACAATAACTCTAATCTAGTGATTCCTTTCAAGATGTCTAGGTATATATATTTTTGGAAAAGCTTTTTAGATGATATTTTTTCTGATATATACTCCTAATTCTTTCTAATTCTTTTCTCCCTACCATTTCCATCCTAAACGCCCCCCAAGAAACATTACCCTAAAAAGCTTGAGAAAAATGGTGGCAGTTAATGAAGTTAACACAAAACTTGTTGACATCAAACAGTATCTGCAGCCCAGAAACAACTGTTGTTTGGATGGTCAATCTACATTTACCTGCTAATCTCTCAGTCTTGTCTGTCTATTTGGTTGGAAGATGTGTAGAGACTGGAGAACCAAAATAAATAAATAAATTAAAATTTTAAAAAGGCAAAAATCTGTGTGATGGTTATTTATAATGATATATTTAAGTACCAAGCACTTTTTAAAGTATTACATAAACTAGACCACAGGTAAAGAAGTAGCTGCTTATGACCTTTCTCTGGTACTATTTTAATTTCCTTTTGTTTTTCTCTTTCAAGTTTTTCCTGTCAAGTTGTGGCATTAAAAAAGATTGAAGAAAGCAATCCTAGGAAATAATTTGGGTGTAAACAATTTTATTTGACTTAGGGATTCTTTAACACATAAATCTTAACTTAATCAGAATATTCCAAAGACATGGTCATTGTAGCGGAAGACCAAAGAGAGAAAATAAGAAAGAGTCATTTTAAAATTGTGGATGTATGCAGTTGAGAGAGTTTATCAAATTGTGGGAGGATATAAGTATAAGGGAATGATGTCAGTGATTATGCATTAAATATAGAAGATATGCAAGAATTTAGTACCAGGAAATAGAATGCTGCCTCATACAAATGTAAAATATGGGCCGTTGGCTCTGAGATTAGGCTACAAACAGAAGTTCAAAAAGAGTCTGGGAAGACCATTGGTAAGAGTTTGAAGGAAGTGGGGAAGATATATGTGGTGGTAGAAAGTCTGGCAATGCTAGAACCTGTGGTCACATGGGAAACAGAAAGAGTATCTAATGAACTCTTGGCTCTGGCAGGGAGATTACTGGACAGAATGTAGAGAGTACCATCTTGTTTCTAGATGCCTAAGATAACATACTAGAAAAGGTAGGATTAACTTTTACAAATCTCTTGAGTTTTCAAGTAGAGGTTAGAGAAAATATGAGGAAACCGGAACTTGCTTGGTTTGAAAATAAAAATTGTTCCAGTCTCTCCCAGCAAAATCTTCCCAAGGAAATAGCTTCAAGGCAGAGATCAAATCCAGGGTGTCATCAGTAAATCAAGACTGCAGGGTAAGGATTTCAAGGCATGGCTGCAAGATCATTTGTTAAGACCTCAGAAATATCTAAGAGTGTGCCTAGGAGAACTTCTAAGAATCTAAAGGGTATGCTTCATAGACCTTTTCAGTTAAGCATTAGGAATTTTTAGAATCCTAAGGGCATTCTCCCATAGCAACCTCACAGGGAGCTAAAGGTAGAAAAAGGCCTAAGAAACAAGTGTGGCTTTTGTCTAAAGAAGTTTATTATAGCGGCGCCTGGGTGGCTCAGTGGGTTAAGCCATTGCCTTCAGCTCAGGTCATGATCTCAGGGTCCTGGGATCGAGTCCCACATCGGGCTCTCTGCTCAGCAGGGAGCCTGCTTCCCTCTCTCTCTCTGCCTGCCTCCATCTACTTGTGATTTCTCTCTGTCAAATAAATTTAAAAATCTTTAAAAAAAAAGAAGGTATTTCTTAATACCTAAGAAATACAAAAAGTTTATAAAAGATTTTATAAGCTTGGAATGAAAAGAACAGAAGCTGTTCAAAATGAAAAAACACCTTTAAAAAAAAAAAAGAAAAAACACCTTTGGATTCCAACCTCCCTAGCCAAAAAGCAGGTACAAAACTTCTCAACATCAAACATGGGCTATATAGAACAGGAAGAATAATTCTGGCAGAACCAAAAACCCAGAAGCTAGAGCCAAGAGCTATGGAAAAGCCTTCCTTAGAGAGCAAGACTGGACCATAATCTAGGAACTGGGAAAATATGGCACTGGATTTTAAAATTGTGATGAAATAGTGACTGCTATGTGCCTCTCCTTCCTTCTTGAATGGGACTGTCTACTGGCTTATCCTATCTCTGGCCCACCATTGTGTATTGTGAATATACACAATGGGGGAGCTAACATATCTCTTGAGTTGATCATGGGTCTTCAGATAGAAATTCACTGTACTAGAGGAAATGCACTTAAAGAGCATCATCTGTACCTTGCCCTAATTTAGAGGATAGAATCTAGGACTTTAAGCTGAAAGGAAGGATTGGTCAGATGGTAAATATTTTAGGCTTACAAGTGATAAGTTCTCTGCCACAAGTACTCAAAGCTACTATTATAACATGAAAGTAGCCATAGGCAATATACAAATTAATGGGCATTGCTGTGTTCCAATGAAACTTTATGAAACTAGGTGGTGGGCCATAGTTTGACAAGCCCTCATGTAATGGGATGAAATTTTGTGATCTTGATGGAAGTATTTTGCAGATGAGAGGAATATACATAATTTGTGACCAAGGGATAGACTATAGCATGATAAAGATGGTTACAAATTCTTTGACACTCTTCCCTGGGAATCTGGGCAGACTCTATGGCTCCTTATACAATACAACACAAATGATATTTTAGATTCCTCACCCCCTAGGACAGGCAGATTCCTCTTCCTTCCTCTAGGAATTTACCCTTGGACCATTGAGCCACCATGTATGAACTCCAGTGACCTGCTGGACAGACCAAGTGGAGACCCTTAGACTATTGGGCAAGGGAAAGAGTCCAGTGGACACGTCATGGTCAAACACCAGCCATGTGAGTGAAATGGTCTTGGACACTCCAGATGAGCCTAGTTAAGTACTACCAAGTGACATCAGTCAACACCACATGGAGCAGAACCACCCAGCCAAGATCTGCCTAAATTCCTGACCCAGAAAGTGGTGAAATATGATAAAACAACTGTTTGTCAAGCCACCACATTTTAGGTTTTTGTTGTTGTTACACAGAAATAGGTAGAACACACACACAGACACACACACCAATATTAGGGCTAGTTTAGGGATTATGGGGAAATTGTAGCATGCTCTAGTTTTGTCTTTCATGGTTTATTGTATTTTTTAAGTTTTTAAAATAAGCCTGATAGGGCACCTGAGTGGCTCAGTGGGTTATGCCTCTGCCTTCGGCTCGGGTCATGGTCTCAGGGTCCTGGGATTGAGCCCCGAATTTGGCTCTCTGCTCAGCAGAGAGCCTGCTTCTCCCTCTCTCTCTGCCTGTCTCTCTGCCTACTTGTGATCTCTCTCTCTGTGTCAAATAAATAAATAAAATCTTTAAAAAAAAAAAAAAAAAAAGCCTGAAAGTCTTTCCCCTGACCAAAAAAAAAAAAAAAAAAAAAAATGCAATTGAGAGGCAAATTTGGACTCAAATAAAGGAGAATGACATAGTCGAAATGACCCTTAAGAGAGAAGAATTATTTCTGCTGCTGCAAGAGAAAGGACATGCAGGAAGGCTGACACAGGAGCTTTACCAGAGCCCCGAGGAAAGTTGATTAGGATCTGGCTGCGAAAATGAAGGGAAAGAGGAAGGTATTTTTAAATGTTACTCAAGAAGAGATGCTTGCTCTTCTCACCTTCTGCATTTACATTCATAGAGATGTGAAAAGGTCACATGAATTGGACCCCAGAGCAGTAAGACTGTGTCTCCATTTTTCTGTTTCCATTCTAAATTTAAGGAAAATCAGCGAATATAAGACAGGAACATTTTTGCATTCCATCAGACTTGTGGGGACACTATTTGTGTTCTGTTTTGTTTTCAAACTGGATTTCTTTATTTTAATAGTCTTTAAACCCTGGAGTGTCCTAAAAAGCAGGCCATCTGCTCTTGATCTCCAACAGCCCTCCCTTCTACCCACATTTAGACTTTGTTTTCAAACACAGATGCCAGACTGAAAGTTTTTTTAATGGACATTAAGTATCTCCACATAATATCAAAGATCACAGGTGGCCTTTTAATAGATATTTTAGGAACATGAATTGTCTCCAAAGAGTGTGTTTGTGTGTTTTTTGTGTGTTTTATTTTTGGCAAGGGAGGTCAACTGTTCTTTGTGGCAAAATGTCCAGGTAATCTGTATTCTGCTTTAAAAAGCTGTCTAGGACACTTGTCAAATAAGTCGTTTACCCTCAAAGACATTAACTTTTAAAGGCAAATATTTCACCCAATTTACAACACTCCAATTTTTAAAAATGTTACATCTCTCTCCTCTTTTCTAATCTGTTCTCCTATTGCAGCAATACAAAGAATCTGTACAATAGGTGGCTTTGATTGTGCCCTGAAAGCTTAAATTCCTCTCTGATTCTCCAGAAAGAGAGAGATGAGACATCTTAATGAAGGACAACAGAACACATACGAGAAAACTAATGAAAAGAACACAATGATGCCCAAAGGTGCCTAATACGTTGTGAATTCCATTATAAATAAAATCTGATCATTTTTAGTTTCTTATCAGATGCATCCTCTAAGCTTGTCTTTCATTCCTGCTGCAGGAAATTCTTTACTGACACTGAATTGGAGAAGTGATTATTTTCCCCAACTGATGGCTTTGTGTTTCTGGAAAGATGACTTTCAACATGCAAATTGGATGCATCAAAAATCATTCTGATGCAAGACCAAAGCTTTATAACTCTTTTTACAATTTCAAAATGAGTTTGCTGCCCAAAGGAAAACATAAAATACACCAACGCTGGAGAAAGAGAGTAACCATTCTAAATAGCTTAGAAATTTCCCCCTGCCTGATGAACTGCTTTTATTAAAGAGCTTATTGTTTTTCCCCCAATTTCGAATGACTGTTTCTAAAAATGAATGGAAGGTGAAAAGGCAAAAGGAAAGACATTGACAAACTTGTAACCATAGTAGTAACTGGACTCAAACAACCGAAATAGAACAATAAACCAGGAAAGAGTCTATTGACATAATACTGATAGCAAGTAATTACGTAGTACTTACTTGTGTCAGACACCACTGTAAACCCTGTATATAAAATAACTCATTTAATCTTCACAACAAGAGCAATTCTAATATCCATTTTACAGATGAGAAAATTGAGTCACAAAAAGGTTAAGTAAGCTGCCCAAATGGTGGAATCAGGATTTAAACACAGGCATCTCAGACGCCAGATCCCAGGTTCTATCATCATGCAAGACTGGCTAAAACATTCTGCTTAGGACAACCAAAAAATGTGCCATGGGTCTCAAAGAAATTGCTGGACTATCTTCTCGAGACAGCAAGGAGAGAGAGAGAGAGAGAGAGAGAGAGCAGAGATATTCCATTCTTCCTTATCTCTCTAAAAGTCTTCACAGTTTCTTATGGGTAGTGAATGAAATGTCTCCCGGGGTAAATAGGTGTCAGGGGAATGATAAAACCAGCAACACTGACTAACACTCTATAAATCATCTTCCAGGAATTCCATAAGAAAGCACAATGGTCTAGTTTCAAACATTCCTCCTGCTCCTTGAATAGACCAAGAAGTTCAGATATATTTCTTTCAAGTTTTTATAGCAAAACTAGGTTTATAAACAATCTGTTTGGAGGAAAAACCCATCAAAGAACATTCCTATATTTAGGTGGTAAATGCATTTTTGGTTGATACAAAAATTTTTGACCTTGAGAGTCAATAGGAAACCCATGAAAGTTAGTCAGTATGTAACCAGTCCACATCATATAAAAGTTGTAAGTCATCAGGGCAGACCAAATGTGCTAAATTGTGTACTATAGTTAGGGTTTTAATCAACATGATGAACTTAGGAAGATGCTTCTTGAATAGATTCTGTTGTTATGGCTAAATAGAAATCAAAAGTTACTTCAAAAGGAAAATATAGTTACATTTATCTTTTACACATAGCCAATGCTTTTTTCCCAGGATTTCATTTGTTTCAAATTACTATTTTTCTGAGAAGGGAAGATATGAAATCTGATAATGTCTTTCTAGAAATGTGTTTAATTCATTTTATTTAAAAAAATTCAACCACTTATTCCTCTGCCTTAAGTCGACTCTACTATAGGACTTTAGAATCTCTTGGAATGAATAAGGATTATTCATGTATCTATTTTCATTAAGCACATGTCTGACATAGTTCTAGAGGCTGGAGTCCAATTTCCATTTTGGAGATGGGAAACAGAAAGCCAGAGAAAGAAAGTGCCAGCTCAAGGTGGAAGGTCCAAGACTAGCATAGACATCTCTTAATTCCAAAGGCAAGTTTCTTCCCTCTCCTGACACTGCCTCACAAGGGTAACACTCTGCTAGGTACTGTGTGAGACACAGAGCATTCAGTATAACCCTTTCCTCAAAAAAAAAAAAAAAAAAAAAATTAATGTAATTGCAGAGACAGAAACACATTAAAAATAAAATATAGTACCCGAGTTAAGTGCCAAGCAAAGCAATGATACAGAGACAAATGGCTGTCTCAACAGAAGTTGACATTACTTATTCTACTTACTCTTTCTGAAGCCCCATTTTGTCCTCAGAGGAGAAGAGACTCGTGATTATTGAGCACATACTCTGGGCTAGGTACTATGCTAGATGAGGTAGGAAAGATGATGTTGTGGTTCAAAGCTGACGGCGAAGAAAGAATTCTTGAGATGTCTTTGGTGCAAAAAAGTGATTTTATTAAAGCATTGGGACAGGACCCATGGGCATAAAGAGCTGCACTGGGGTCATGAGGAGTGGCCCATTATACACTTTCAACTTGGGAGAGGATTAGGGATAGCATAAGTCTCTAAGGAATTTTGGAAGCAAGGTTTTCAGGACCTTGAGGGGGCTAGCTGTTTTGGGGAAAAGGTCATTTATTACCATCTAATAAAACTTAAGTCATGAGACCCTTCAGATGTATATCAGACGGCCATATGCTTGGAGGATTGCCAAAACATATCTTGGGGGGTTTAGAGACAAAGGAAGTTTCCAAAGAAATTTTCATACATTAGAGTAGACTTACAGGACTCCGGTAGGGGGATTGGGGGATGGTCAGGCTAGGATTGCTTTTGCCCTTAGCAAAGTATTAACATTGAGTCCCTAGAGGAATATCACTCTGTCTATTTTGAGGACTTGTCAATGGGCTACAGGTAGTAAAGGAATTTAATAATTTTTCTTCTGCCTTTGTTTCCCACATCACTAGACATAGCACTTATGAGATAAATTTGTTCTCACAGCTTGAGTTTAGGAAAAGAGACTCACAAGTAATAATCTTTCTAGGTGATAGAGTTGGTAATTATCAGAACTAGAATTTAGCCCATGGATGTCTGATGGCATAGCCCAAACTCTTTCCACTTTAGGAGACTTTCTTTCTTTACATCCCTAGAAACCAATGATATTTCCCTTCCTTGGTCACAGTAGACAGGGGCAATTGAGGTTGCAAAGACAGCTGGGAAGTGTCCGTTGCTGTGCGCTGGCTTCCCCCAGAACCAGCGTTGTCTGGGAAATTACATTAGGCACCAACTACAACTGTTTATTCTCCATGCTGTTTATTCACAAGACAAAGGTGAGTGTTTCTATTTGTAGCGATTTGGATTATTCAGAAATACTCAGTGTCTTTCACTTCCAGGCAAGTCTATCCTCACTTAACTAATGCTCAGCTTGGACACATGACACACTTTGGTCAATTTTTATTGTTAGCACATTTTATGGTAAGAGATTTGGCACAAGTAGATGTGCTCATTTGGTTAGGCATGTTCTTTTTGGCTTCCATCCTCACCCTGAAAAGAGTATGATCCACTAGGAGGTGAGAGACACACAGATCCGCACACCATGTAGCCAAGATCAAGAATAAACCGTATCATTTTGAGCTACTAAGATTCTAGCTGTTTTTATGCAGCAAAGCTAATTGACTCTGTATTTTAGACCAACAGTCTAACCCATTGAAATTTACCCCTCAAAGAGTTCCCTTTACCTTCAGCCATTTTATGAAACTGGATTTTTCATTATAGGTTCATAGACTAGGTACCTTGGGCTCTGGGCCACTATTCTCAGATGTTGCCACAGAGGTCATTTAAAATAAATATAGCTAGCTAGCTAGATAAATAGAAGATGGATAGATGATAGATAGAGACACAATAATGAAGTGGGAGGAGATATGGTAGTGAGGTTTGTGTATATGCTTATTTGTGTGTGGTTTTAAGAAAAAATACCACATTGAGGCACCTGGGGAGCTAGTTGGTTCAGCTTCTGACTGCAGCTCAGATCATGATCCCAGAGCCCTGGGATCGAGCCCCACTTTGGGCTCTCTGCTCAGTGGGGAGCCTGCTTCTCCCTCTCCCTCTGCCTGCAGCTCTGCCTGTGCTCTCTCTCTGTGTCAAATAAATAAAATCTTTTTAAAAAAAAAAAGAAAAGAAAAGAAAAACTACAGCATCTATACAAATCATGTCTGCCTCATTTTTATGAATAATGTACTTTGCTTGGCCATTTTAGGAACCACACTTGCTGACATTTAATATGTTTATGATATTCCTGAGAGGAAATATTCAACTGACTTAGAGGCTTTTTTATCTGAAAGAGCACTTATAAATCTAATGAATTTTTATTCTTTGCATTTATATAACCCCTCTCTCACCAGAGAGCTCATATGTTATTCTAGTTCTCTCTTGGTCCTTAGATAGATTTTAAAATATAAAGTCACTTATCAGTCAATACATTATGTAGGGATATCCAGAGAACATGTGGGACAATTATTTTTTTGTTTGCCTCATGTTATTGTTCTTGGCCAATCTCATGTTATTTCTCCAAAATAGGTAGAGAAAATTCCACTTCCCTCACATAAATGGTAAATAGGCTGAACCTCACAATGTGCTTATTTTTCTTTTACTGCAATTCCAATTGATTTGTCTGTATCTTCAATCTACATTATATATTTTTTTAATTCATGAATAAGGACTTTCATTACTTAATCTTTCCCTTCTCCCTTTTTTGGATGGAGAATTTACTAAAGGGCAGTCCCTAGGGAATTTTCATGGTTAGAGCATATTCTTAGGACAAGGAAGAATTTTTTAAAAACCACTTTGAGAATAATTGATTCCAAAATGGCTGTGTTTGTTCTAACTTGTGCAAATATTACAAGACAGTGGGAGAACAGGTGAAATAAAGGAAGCACAATTTTGACTAACATAACGATGACTTGACGCTCTCTTAGCCCGGCTGCCAATTTCTACTCAATGAATAGGCTCTATCTCTTTTTGTCAGCTATTTCTTGCCATCCATCCTTCTGTGATTGCCAATATTTCACTTCAGGCTTTCAACCTTGCCAGGCAACATTTGTCAGTGTTTTCATGCTTATGTTGTACATGGGCAGCTCGAAAAACTAACATTAGCCTGATTTTTACAAAGATAACTCCATAGCAGTTATGCTATAGGAAATCAGTATTTTCTAAAAACTATAGGTATTGAACAATAAGACAAAAAAGAAAAAAAATCCTTACACCATTCCCTTCTTATTCTTTACTTTTTCCCCACACAAAGCAATATTTACCTTATCTAAAATACGAAGACAATAAACACATACGTACATACAATGTGTGATTTTAGTGATTTTAGATTTAATGATTTCATCACTAAAGCACTTTCTAAAGATTTTTCTTTTTTCCTAAAAACTTTTAAAAAAGATTTAGAACAAACAAACAGAAGGGACACCAGGGTGGCTTAGTTGCTTAAGCGTCCAATGCTTGGTTTTGGCTCAGGTTATGGATCTCAAGGTCGTGAGACCCAGCCCTGTGTTGGGTTCTGCAATCATGATGGAGTCAGCTTGGGATTCTCTTCCTCTCCCTCTGTCCCTCCCCCACTTGCACATGTTCGCATGCTCTCACTCTCTCAAATAAACAAATATAAATAAAATCTTCTTAAAACAGAAGCTCTTTCTAGGAAGGCAATTTGTCACTATGATGAAATGTAAAAGCCACTTGCTTAGACATCAAAAGACTCTGCACTCATTGCTCTGCTCAAAGTTTTGATTTTGAGGAAGGCACTCTTTTGTTAAAGGCCGGTTTTCTGTTTTATAATATAAAGATAATACCAGTTGTGTCGATATAATAGAGCTGTTGGAAATATAAAATGATAATATGTTATATTAATTATGTTCAAATAGTACCAGAAATTTTAATTAGCTTAAAATAAGGATAAAGAAAAATAATGAAAAGGGATAATGATTATCTTGAATTTAGTGAAACTCAATGCTGAAATATACCATTATTTAGGCTACTTAATACCCATTTTGAGGATATTTTTATAAGTGTACTGAGTCTTATTATAATCTTAGAATTCACAGTGGGGGAAAACCTTATAAGGGACTGTGGTAGGCTAAGAAATGACATCCCAAAATATATGGTTGCAAGGTTATCAGTGTGGCTGCTGATTGAGCTATGAGCTAGAACTAAGCAAATGGAGACTCCTTATCCCCTCCTCTGTCCTTGTAATACAGGTTCCACTTGCCTTCTCGGCTCCCAGAAGCTCCCCCAAGAACATAGCCTTGAGATAGTAATGTGGTGTTGAGACCATCTGGATAGTGTATGTGACTGAACCCAGTTAAGGCCTCTATATAAACTTTTTTTAAGATTTGGCAGGCAAGTGCAGAGATCTATTTGTCTTGTCTTGTCTTGCTTGTCTTGCCACCAAGACAAGCTTCATATGTAAGCTCCCTGCTGCCTACCAATCTGGAGTGGTTTCTGTGGTTTCACCCTGTCCTCCATGTATGGAGGCCAATTTCAGATGACACCTGGGAAGCTTCCAAGAAACTATAAACCAGCAGATATCCATGTGAATGTTACCTCAGAAAGCTAAAGTTGGTCTTTGCAGATGTGATTAGAATTCAAGATCTTGAGATGGGGAAATCATTCTGCATTATATGGGTGGGCCCTAATGTGATCACAAGTGTCCTTTTTAGTGGAGGCAAAGGGAGATTTTACATAAACAGAAGAGGAGAAGGCAATGTGACCATGGAGAGAGAGCTGGGACTAATGCAGACACAAGGAGGCTGGCAGCCACCACAAGCTGGGAGCAAAAAGAAATGGAATGTTCTTTAGAACATCCAGAGGGCACATGCTCTCCACCTTGATTTTGGCTCAGTGACTCTGATTCAAGACTTCTGAACTCTGGGATACTGAGAAAACAAATTTCTGTATTTTAAGCCACAAATTTGTAATACCTTGTTATAACAGGCTCATGAAACTAATACAGATACTTTAGCCCTGCAATTACTAGATCTCCTTGTACAGGAGTCAAGACAGACCTGCTTTACACAAAACTTGGCTTCATAACAAATAAACTATGTAAAGCAATAGTCAGACAGTAGACGCTCATTAAGTTTAAGTCTTTGTGCTTCCATTCTATTGACAAGTATAAGGTTCTGTCAAATGGCTATGTTTTACTGAGAATTTACTATACACCAAGTACCATTTTAGATGTTTTTGTGTGCATTAACTTTCTCTTATCCTCAACCTCCTTGTATAGATTAGGATACCAAGACACTGAAAGGTTATGTAACTTGCCTAGTCACAAAGTAATTGGTAGAACTAGAACTCTAAATCAGGCAGTCTGGCCCAAGTCCATTTTTTTAATCCATTATACAACACTATGTTCTCAGTGTAACAGAGTAAGACACAAATGTGATTCTCAAAGGACTTACAGTCAAGAAATATCAAAATAAAAACAATGTAGATACTTTATTAATTTATATGTTAGGTGTTACTGTTTCCTGCACACCCTCCCCCAAAACAAATAACCAAGCAATCAAACAAAAACCACATAGTCACATTCCTTTTAAGAACTCACTTAGGGAGAACCGGGGTGGCTCAGTGAGTTAAAGCCTCTGCCTTCGGCTCGGGTCAAGATCCTAGAGTCCTGGGATCGAGCTCCACATCGGGCTTTCTGCTCTGCGGGGAGCCTGCTTCCCCCTCTCTCTCTGCCTGCCTCTCTGCAAACTTGTGATCTCTGTAAACTTGTGATCTTTGTCTGTCAAATAAATAAATAAAATCTTAAGAAAAAAAAAAAAGAACTCACTCAGTCCAGGAATGCCTGGGTAGCTCAGTTGGTTAAGCGTCTACCTTTGGCTCAGGTCATGACCCCAAGATCCTGGGATCGGGTCCAGCACTGGGCTCCCTGGTTGGCGGGGATTCTGCTTCTCCCTCTGCCTGCTGAACCCCACCCCCACCATGGGCTTGTGTGCTCGCTCTCTCTTTGCAAATAAATAAAATCTTTTTTAAAAAAAAAAGAAAGAAAAAAGAAAGAGAACTCAGTACGGAGCCATTAGCAGTCACTATTAAGTGCCATGACACTTTTGGCCATATGCTACACTATGTGTCTGCCCTGCCTCCCCCAGGGATTTCTCCAGAACTCCACCTGCATATTTTATAGCCCCAATCAATGTGGTCAGAAGCCTGTTCCTTGACAATGTAGTCAATGTGTTTTTCACTCATCCAATCAACAGATGGTTAAAGAATGCCGGCCACTTGAAGAGTACAGTCTTAGAGCTCCTCCCGGTGACACAAAGGTGGACAATACAAGCTCCTGCCCTGAAGGAACTGGACAAAATGGAAAGAGATCCAGGTGGCCATTTTGTGTTTCCAGAGCACTTAATGACCCAACCTGCACATCACAAATCCACTTAGTTCTCACTGCTTACCATAAACATTTGGCAAGATAAATTTTATTTGGTGCTATTTGAATCACTTGTATTTGTAAGCATTACTAGAGGTCTTATTTCCATCATAAATAGAGTTTTTCCTTGGAACAT
This sequence comes from Mustela lutreola, assembly GCF_030435805.1. Classification (NCBI taxonomy): domain Eukaryota; kingdom Metazoa; phylum Chordata; class Mammalia; order Carnivora; family Mustelidae; genus Mustela; species Mustela lutreola. The sequence goes on along the minus strand of NC_081295.1, from coordinate 104,395,916 downwards.
TCAGAATATTTTAAGGACAGCTGTTCTAAGGTATGTTGGTCCTATTTTGTATTCTGCTCTGCAGGCACTGAGCTATGAAAGTGACCCTGTGAAGTGGAGAATGCATGTCATCCTAGTCACACACTGGTCCAATCTGAGTTCAAAATTCTATGTTCCTTCTGAAAGAGTCAGGGACATTAAGAGCATCTAAAGCAGAGTTTTCTCCTACGCAGTCTGAGTCTTCAGACCTTGAGATGATAATAAACATACACTTGTCGGATTTTTCCATGTAAAAGAGAGAAGACTGACACCTCAATTTTTTTTCAAGATAGTCTGATTCCTCTTTCTCAGAACAATGTCAGAAAACCTTGACCTGTTTTTTTGAAACAGACTGCATCAGTCAAGATCTTGTTTCACTTAATATGTGGAAACAGACCATCCTAAGCTGGAAAGAAGAAAAATGTATTTCACCTCTATCAGTCATCTTTGATCCAACTTTAGAAACATTACCCCAAATTTCCAAAATTCTCTTAAGAAAAATTAAGAAAATTATTGCATATAATGTTCGCAAAACTTCAAAATGTCTTCTCTAAAATATGGCTCCAATTTTCAAGATATTAAAGCATATCAATTTGTAAGCACCAACATAAACATTTTTTTCTCACAAACACAAAAAGGAATTTTTCACACACACAAAGAAGAATTTTTAATTGAGAGACTTTTGTGACATTACATTATGAACAAATTCTAGAAGTAGCAGCATTTCTTGGTAGACCACATGAATTTCTCATATTCAAGGACTAGTACCCACAGTTGTCTGTTGAATGCTATGAAAGGATGTATACCAGATACAGAAAATGAATAAAATAAATTTTTTGTATCTGTCCACAAAAATAAGTGTGGAACACTATATGCAAGACACTACACTCCATGCCTTTAGCATATAATAGTTTATTCGTAAGATGAACACACAAAGAGATATAGAGCTTTTTTTTACTTTGTGCCAGGTATTGTTTTAGGTGCTTAAAACATATTATTTCCAATTCTCCAACATTACTGAGAGGTAGATATTATGGTCCCTGGTTTCCAGATGAAATTCTGAAAGGTCATATGGTCAGTATGTTGCCAGATTAGAATTCCATTCTATGACTCCAAGCTCTTGATATTTCTCAGTCTAGAAGCCTGAGGTGGTGTGCTACAAGAAGTTCATGGGTGCTACAGTATCTATCTAGGAGTCTCTTCAAGTCCATCAGATAAATCCTACAACCCTAATGAACTTTATAAAGTGGAAGGGAAAGTAGTAGAATTGCTGAAGTCCAACTGATTGATAAGAAAGACCAGAGGCTACACATACTTTGGTAATGCTAAACATTTATAAAACTCCTTGACAGATTAAAAGTCACTCTATTCGATTGGCCAGGACTCTGCAAACAGCAATTTAAAAATTCATATATAGATATCCACACATGTCCATACATAAACATAGCTGCATATATGCATGAACACATACACATATAATTACAACCCATTCTTTTTAGAACTAGACTAGCAATAGCTAACAATGGAGATGATAGGAAATAAATTAAATGAACCACAATAAACCATTCCCCTCTACCCTAGGTTGTTTATCTTGCCAGAATCCCTTGGACCTCTAACACAGAGGGACAGAAGTCCTAAGTTCCAAGTTCACCACAAAAATCTAACCTGCAAATGACACTGGTATTTTTCATGATCAGTAGGGAACACCTGGTAATGCTTCCCATGTGAATGGTATGGAAATGTGTTCATTCACAACTCATTTGATACATTCATACAACCTCCTTACCTCATCTGTAAATAAGATTATTTATGTCAGAGGAAATTTATGAGCTTTCACTGAAGCACTAATGTATACTAGAGTGACAAGCCCAATATCTCAGAAATGAGCAGTGCTCAGCAAATTAAAATAAGGATATAGTATGTGCAAGTACACTACAGTTCTAAGTGGTCTTCAGAATTTCTACATAAATCTCAAAAGCTTAATCATCCTTATGAGAAAGTAGCAGTTAATTTAAATATGATTATGGAAGCTCTGGAAAAGTGCCTCCTCACCCCTTACTATCTCCTTCATTACCTTTAATTTCCCCTAAAAAGCCATCCCTTCAAGTTCTAAAGCCTTTTTAGTCTTTAGAAGACTCCTGTTAAAATTTCTACCTACCTACCTCAAGGACCTCTGTTGATTGATGTGGAGAGAGAATTCTTACCAGCTGGTGCTTCTATGGGGGCCGAGGGCAAAGAATAACATTCTGCAGGGAAAAGGTGCAAGACTTCTGCCCTTTCATGAGTATAGAGCTTGGCATTGAGTGGTGTGGAGGGAAAGAAACAAAGACCAACCTTGTCTATTTCATAATATTGCCCAAGGCCAGCCCTTTTAAGTGATTTTATCGTAAAGACATCTTGCTAGACAATTTCAAATCCTATGACACACTGTTATGTAATATTCACTTAGTACTGCTTTCAGGATACTAGTTGATTACTGCTTCCATGCCCTGAATGGTGTCCCAGTTGACTGAAGAAGGAACTACAATTTCCTGAAAAACACAAATCACTCCAAAGGGATTGTTTTACATGTGAGTAGAGTCTGACCCAGTCATGTCTGTTTTTTACCGGTCCACTGGAAGCTAAATATTAGTCAATATATTCTAGATAGTAAACAACAAGGAATTTGGATTCAAGATTTTTTAAAAAGGAAAGAAAAGTATTCCCTAATTAATTTAAACTCCAGATTTGTAAGTCTTAAAAAAAAAAAAAGATTTTATGTATTTTAGAGAGAGAGCATGAGCAGGGGGAGAGGCAGAGGCAGAGGCAGAGGGAGAGGGAGAGAAGAAATTTCAAGCAGGCTCCTTGCTGAGCACAGAGCCAACATAGGGCCAGATCCCAGGAGCCTGAGATCAAGACCTGAACTAAAATCAAAAGTCCCATGACATTTAACCCACCTAGCTACCCAGGTGTCCCTGGATTTGTAAGTCTTACAGTTTTATAGTCTTACCCTTTGTGGTCTGGGGACCTCTAAACTGAGAAATTACCATAAAAATCAATCTTGGCTCAGTGGTGCCCGTGGATCATATTGCAAAAGGAAATGCAAAATTGCTCTGGAGGAATTTTCCACATTGTAGGCTTCAAGTGGGAATTTCCACCAAAAGCCAAAAGCAACATAATAAACCTCCCTTAAACTAAGTCGTGGTCACTTAGGGACAAACACCACTGGGGAAGAGTCGATAGACACCAACAAGAGGTTTGAGCAGCAAGTCCATGAAATAACTGAAAGAGAGTAGAAAACCAGCATCTTTAAAGTGATAAGAGAAGGAATTAATCACCCATTTTACTGGGAAAATAAATAGGTAGTAACTTTCTGGAAAGAACTCAAATAAAGCTTTGAGAAATGAAATCTACAGTTGGAAAGAAAATCAGAGAACTGAAAGATAGATCTGAAAAAATTACTGCATCCCCAATACAGAAGTCATAAAAGACAAACAAAAAATCATGGAAAACTGACTAAGAAAGTCCAGTATATTTTAAACAGAATTTTCCAGGAGACGAATTGAAAGAATGGGAGAGGAAATATTTAATGAGGTAATAGCTGAGAATTTTTTAGAATTGATTACATCTATGAATTCTTAGCTTCAAGAAGCTCAAGATAAACAAGCTTAAAAATGCATAGCTACACACGTAGCAGTGAATTGATAGAACATGAGACACACAACAACTAGATTGATGACGGATTTCACAAAAGCAACCACAGACGTTAGAAGGCAATGGGGAAATAACTTCAAAACATTATGAAAAATAACTGTCAGCCAAGTATTTTATTTCCAGATAAATATTATTCAACAGGGAGCTCACACACAAAAATTGAGACAAAGATTCGGAGAAGTCACAGAGAGTTACACCATTCACTTTTGCTGAAAGAGCTACTAAAGCATGTAGTTTAGAAAGAAGGAAATTGGAGCGGAGATGAATGAATGGGATGCAAAATGCAAAGATGAGAAATAATATCAGTAAGTGTGCAGGCAAGTCTAAACAGGTATTGCTCTTTAAGACATAACAATAACTAACTCGATGGAACTAAAATTGTGGGCCATTATCTTTAAGAAAACATATGCCATTATTTATACCTAAAATAATATAATGTCTGGGATTTGCTTTAAGATATCCAATGACATTGGGGCACCTGGGTGGCTCAGTGGGTTAAAACCTCTGCCTTTGGCTCAGGTCATGATCCCAGGGTTCTGGGATCAAGCCCCGCTCTCTGCTCAGCAGGGAGCCTGCTTCCTCCTCTCTCTCTCTCTCTCTGACTGCCTCTCTGCCTACTTGTGATCTCTGCCTGTCAAATAAATAAATAAAATCTTTAAAAATACATATCCAATGACAAGTAGAAGATGTAAAGGGAAATGAAGAGGTATAGATGAAACAAGGTAGGTGTATACTGATAACTATTAAAGCTGAGCAAAGAGTACATGGGATTTATTCTACTCTTCTCTATGCTTTTGTGAATATGTGGAAAATTCCATCATGAAAAGTTTAAAACAAAATACTGAAATATATGAAATAGAAGGGAGGATTGGAGTAGAAGCTTTTTCTGTCATGAAACATTTTAGAAATAGCAGAGAAATACTGATTACCTATATAGACTTTGTTAAGTCAAATAAGGTATGTTACAAATGTAGGGATAACTACTAAAAAAAAAAAGTATAAAATAGATAACACTTCCACAACACTAGAGGAAAATAAAGGAATAAAGAAAAGCATCAACACAGAGGGAAGTAGAGAGAAAAGAAGCAAAAGAAAAACATGACCTATAGAAGGCACAGAATCAGGTGACAGAAATTAAATAACATGAATCACTGTAAATGTAAATAGACTAACCTAGTAAAATTTAGAAGATCTGAGTCTGGATTTTAAAAAAAAAAAAAAAAAGCCAACAATAAGCTGGTAAAAGAGGCCAGGAAAGGTTGAAAGTAAAAGGCAAATATTTATCAGCATTAATTTATTTATAATAGATTTTGAAGCAAAACAAATTATTAGAATACAAAAGGATATAACATAATGAGAAAAAGAAGTTGTCTGGGCCAAAAGCCTGAACTCATCCTTGACATTTTGTTGTTTTGCCTTACAAACCCAAACATCAACAAATTCCTTTGGCTCTATCTTCAAAAGAAGTTCCCAGAGCCAGACCACTTTCTCACCGCCTCCATCTCTATCATCTTGATCCAACTCATTTTCTTTCCCCGGGGTCTCCTGCTTCTGCCTTTGCTCCTCTTCAGCCTGTCCTCAACACTACAGCTAAAGTGATGGAGTTAAAATAACAGATATCATTCCTCTGCTTGAAACTTATTTCAATGAATTCTCATTCCACTCAAAATAAAAATCCAAAGGCATTAAGATGCCTGTCAAGGCACTACTCAGTCCATTTACCCTGTTATTTTTTTATGACTTGTTTTCACATTCTCACACTCACTATTCTAACCACACTGACCTTCCTGCTATTCCTAGGAACGTGTCATGCAGGGCATTTGCACTGGTTTTGTCTCCTGGAATCATCTTCAGACATCTGCATGGCTAATACTTTGACCTGTTTCAAATCTTTCCTGAAATGTCACCTCCTAAGGGAGGCATGGATCAGCCTATTAAAAATCACAAGCATCATCCCCCAACATATCTTGCCAATCTTCCTGGGAGTTTGTCTCCATAGTACACTTAATACCAGGTCACGTACACAAATACATATATGCATACATTTACAGAAGTAAACACATACCTATGTACAATATACATATACGTATAAGTGTAATGCATGCTTATGTGTATAAATACCGATACACATGTTATGTGTATTTTTGTTTGAATATAGATACACGTGCAAATACACACATTACACTATTCACGGTCTTTCATCAGTAGAATGTAGGCTCCTTGTAAAAGGAGATTTTTGTTCCCTGTTGCTTATTGTTATATCCTATCATCCACTACATAATTATGTAGCGCTTTATTGAAATCTCAAAGGAAAGAGTCCATTTGAAGACTTCCCCTTGCCTCTTAAAATAAGACTTGTCTATCTGAATTGTATTTTGGGTCCCAACCAACTGCACCATCCCTTTGTTTCATCACCCAATCTTCTCTCCCCCTCTCACAACATACTTCCGAGTTTATCCAAAGGCGGGGTGAGAACACGACAATGGCAACCAGATCTTAAATATGCTTAACAACAAAGCAGATTTTTTTTTTAAATAAGACATAGAGTTCATTTAGGAGATTAAGGCATAACCAGCCAGATCCTCACAACATACTAAGTATCTCTATAGAAGGCTTTGAGGCCAGCGGTCCTTCTAAACCTTAAATCATTTCTGTGGCTGCTATTGAAGATAGACCTCACTTCCTTCTTCACTAAGAAAAAAAGGTAGATGTCCATCAACAGATGAATGGATCAAGAAGATGTGGTATATATACACAATGGAATACTATGCAGCCATCAAAAGAAATGAAATCTTGCCATTTGCGACAACATGGATGGAACTAGAGCGTATCATGCTTAGCGAAATAAGTCAAGCGGAGAAAGACAACTATCATATGATCTCCCTGATATGAGGAAGTGGTGATGCAACATGGGGGCTTAAGTGAGTACGAGAAGAATAAATGAAAGAAGATGGGATTGGGAGGGAGACAAACCATAAGTGACTCTTAATCTCACAAAACAAACTGAGGGTTGCTGGGGGGAGGGGGTTTGGGAGAAGGGGGTGGTATTATGGACATTGGGGAGGGTATGTGTTTTGGTGAGTGCTGTGAAGTGTGTAAACCTGGTGATTCACAGACCTGTACCCCTGGGGATAAAAACATATGTTTATAAAAAATAAAAAATTATATTAAAAAAAAACCTAATGTACTGTATGGTGACTAACAAAATGTAATAAAAATAATACAAAAGGCCTTAAAAAAAAAAAAAAAGGTGGGGGTGTGGGAGGGAGCTAAAATACCTAGATGTTGACTGCTGTCTTCAGAGAGTATCAGATTCTAATTCTTTTTAGCTTAGAAATTAGTTTTCCTAAACTCAGAGTTCTCTCCGATCAGGTTAAATGTCTGAGAGACTGGCACTAAGGAGCCTAATATATAAGGGGATAAAAGGGGGAAATCCACTATTTTTCTAATTAGATTATGAAAAGTCTAAATTCCAAACAAGAAAGTATAGATTAGCAAAACACTGAACAGTAGATTGAAGTGACTTACTCAAGAGAAGCAAATATGTAATTAAAGTTTCATCATATTTTTATATATAATAGAAAAGTCAACACAGCAGTTAACACAATCAACAGGGGACATGTGGGTAATGAAAAGATTAAAAAATGGCACATTTAACCTAGCTTTCTCATTATATAAACTTAAATAATTATTTAAAAATTGTCTATGTATTGCAACCAAACTGACCACTTTAATGAACAGCTTATACTTTTAAAAACAGGTCAAATACTTAAATTAACTTATTGTTTGCATTGAATTGCCTAGGTTTTCTTTCTTTCTTTTTTCTTCCTTCTTTTAAAGACTGAATAGATCAAATTGACAGCATTGTCAGGAACAAAACATTAATCTTCCTTTATTTCCGACTGATAGGTATATATGACTCGTGTTTGCATATGTTCTCCCCTGACTTTTTTTTCTTTTCTTTTCTTTTTTTAATCTATTTATTTATTTGGCACACAGAGAGAGAGAGAGAGATCACAAGTAGGCAGAGTCAGGCGGAGAGAGAGGAGAAGGCAGGCTCCCCGCCATGCAGAGAGCCCCATGCGGGGCTTGATTCCAGGACCCTGAGACCATGACCTAAGCCGAAGGCAGAGGCCTTAACCCACTGAGCCACCCAGGTGCCCCTGTTCTCCACTGACTTTCTAGATCAGTTCAGTATGTGCATTTCTGGGTAAGTATCTCAGTACAATTTTTCTTTTTGATTACATAACTTCCAAAAAGCTTGTGTGCACCATCAAATAACATCACAAATAAAAACTCTGTTGCATAGAAAAACAATGGCAAATCCTTCGACCCTCACCTCTTAAACTTTTGTCAGTATAAAAACTTAGCCCTAAAAGTCTGTTTTACATCTTTCTGCCTAAGCCTGACTAATGCACAAATCATATATTTTTCAGTTTTTTAAAAACAATAAGCCAACTAGAAAATTGGGGAAAAGCAAGAGTTTACTCTAGCAAGGTCAAAATCTGCTTTAAAACAAAAGCTTTCGAAGCTAAGTTGAAAAATGCCGTTTGTTTGTATGTTTGTTGTTTAAATGTGTGGGGAAAAACTGTAAGGGAATAATTTCATTTCCTGAGCATTTTAATCTGTTTGCATGTATGAATTAATAACTTACTGGGTAAGTTTCAATATTCTGCTGGTGTCATTTTTTTTTAAGATTTTATTTATTTATTTGACAGAGAGAAATCACAAGTAGACAGAGAGGCAGGCAGAGAGAGAGAGAGAGGGAAGCAGGCTCCCTGCTGAGCAGAGAGCTCGATGCGGGACTCGATCCCAGCACCCTGAGATCATGGCCTGAGCCAAAGGCAGCGGCTTAACCCACTGAGCCATCCAGGTGCCCATCTGCTGGTGTGATTTCTTAAAATTCCCTTCCTAATTGCCAGAGTAATCTGTACCTAGCAAATGAGCAGAGCAGAAAACATGACCCCAAATACCCCACTTTGGCATGTGGATTATTTTGAGCTAAAGGCAATCAAGGCATAACAGATTGAGGAAGAGGATTTTTTACTTCTCCCTTAAATGCCTTAAAGAATTAGATAGGAAGCCCATACCAGGAAGAGAACTATTACCAGAGATAACTTTTTATAACAGAAAGACTTCTCCGCACAGCATAGCACACACTTGTTTACCTAACGTTTGTTTCCCCTATTTTCCTGTGGATTGTCTTCCTGTCCTTTGAAGCCACTCACCTCTACCTCCTTCTTCATTGCAAGGCTGGCATATAAGCCTCAATTGCCTGGGTGTCACGGAGTATCCCATATCTTTGAGGTTCGTTCCCAAACATACAGATTAAAATTTGTTTTTTTTCTCCTGTTAATCTGTCTTATAATTTAATTATTAGACCAGTGAAAGAAACTCAAAGGGAAGAAGGGAAAAGTTTTCTTCTCCTATATAATCTACCCTCATTTCTCTTGTATTAAGTAAAAATCAATAGGCTTACCCCCCCCCAATTTTTTTCTTTACCCTTCAATTCTCCAGTGAATATACAGTGGCTTTTTATTGGAAAAAGGAGAATTTTTTTGTTTTGTTTTTGCAATTCACTGAAATCTCAGTAATTCATCTCATTGCTTAAAACCATCCACTGCTGTGATTTCTATAAATGGAAAGCAAGGAACATATTTAAAAAAAAAAAAAAACTTTAACCTTGAATGGAACACTTAAAGCATGTTTCTTATTTTTTGGTATAAAGAGGATGCCTGGGTGGCTCAGTTGGTTGAGCCGCTGCCTTCAGCTCGGGTCATGATCCCAGAGTCTGGGGATCGAGTCCCAGATCAGGGTCCTTGCTCAGCCAGGAGTCTGCTTCTTTCTCTGCTTGTGTTCTATCTCTCTCTCTCTCTCTCTCTCTCTCTCTGATAAATAAATAAATAAAATCTTTTTAAAAAATAATTTTAAAAAAGTGAAATTAGGAGGGGGCAGGAGGAGGAGAGGAATTGTTTGTACAGTTACTTGAATACTTTTATTTCTAAAAGATAAAGATAAGGCATTTAGCTGAGACTTGTTTATACAAGCATAATAGACTTTCTATCTCTACTCTGGACCCAGTCCCTCTCATACACCCCTTTTGGTATATTTCTCCTGTCAGAACCTAGGCTGTTCAAAACAACCAGCAGCATGGGCATCACCTGGGGGCTTATCAGAAATACAGAATCTTGGGCCCACCCCAGTCCTACCCCAATCAGAACCTGCATTCTAACAAGACCTGAGGTGGTTCACGTGCACTTTAAATTTGAGATGCTTTGCCTTTAGTGCATTGAGCTAAGGATCTAGATAGGAAACAAGGCTTTACCGTCATGAACTAGACTTCATAAGCATCGGACCAAAATGCAGAACATAACTGATGTGTTCTCCTGACCACATTAGAGGTTTCAGGAATAATCAATCAAGAAATAAGGATTTGTTGGTATTTATACTACTCAAGCAGAGGTCCTGGGTTCAAGGCCAGAAGGCAGAGGTTTCCATGGAGTATGGGGTCTTGGAGAGGGGGTGTTTTCAAAATTGGTTTGCAAGGGGAAGAAGGAACAGATACTGCAATGTTTGGCCATAAATTTTTAAAAAGTATATGTTGCAACACACAGAATTATTTACTACAAACACTCCTTACTGATTCAAAACAAGTGTTTCTCAGAAAATGTCAATTTCTGTGAACTTAATACCATTTCTCAAGTTTTTTTTTAAATCACTTCAAATATTATTACTTTAGATTCTTATTGCTTTTCTGTAATCGATGCTTTCCTTATACTATAGCTTTACATTACTTTTCCAAAGTATTTTCTTCTTGGTTACTGAAAAACCTATAAAGAACAGTTTAGCCAAAAGACAAGAACTTATCTTCCATAAATAGTTGATCTTAACTACTGATACATAGATTGCTTACTATGTGCCAACCACTATATAGATTAAGTAATTTGACCTTCACAACAAAGTTGTGAGGTACATGCTACGATTGGCCCATTGCACAGATGAGGCAACTGAGACAGAGTTATCAATTTTAACTAACTTGTCCAAAGTCACGTAGCCAGTAATCAGCAGAACCAGTTCTGAGCCTACACTCTTATGCACTATATTTTAGTACACAAAAAGGTGTGCAATAAATAACACCTGCTTTTTCTGTAGTTTACCCTAATTTCAACTACAAGCTCCCACCCCCAACCGGGCTTTCTTGGGGCTTCCCCTGTGCTCACTCTTTAACACTGTGCCGGTGCTAAATCTTGGAGGGTGCCCAACATTGATGGGGTCTCTTTTCATTGGCCATCCCTCCACAGGGGTCACTTCTAAGTTATCCTGCACCCACCTATGTGGTCTATCAGGTTCCCTGGTCTCTGCTTCTGAGCCGCTCAAGGACAGGGAAAGCTTGAACACAGCCTCCTGGAGAACTATGGGGCCATGTTCTCTGGTATTCTATGAGGCAGCCTCTCTGAGTCCTGCTGTATGTATCTTGGGTATGATCAAAGTGCAGAGAATAAGGATACAATCTTCCTCTCTCTGGAAATCATATCCTGCTCAATAGTTTATGCTTTTGTAAAGCAGAATGGGAATCCTCTTTTTCTGAGGCAAAGAAAAGCAAGGTACACTAGCTTCTTGAATTAGAAAAGGAAACAAAGAAATGTTTGGGACTGTTCTACAGCACACTTGAATCGTTGTCACAGATAAATAACAATTGAAGGCATCAAGAGGAGAGAAAGTTTGATTCCTTTAAAATGAAAAAGAACAGAGGGATCTGGGTGGTACAGTCCGTTAAGTGTCTGTCTCCTGGTTTTAGCTCAGGTCGTGATACCAGGGTCATGGAACAGAACCCTTTGTCAGGCTCCATACTCAGCACAGAGTCTGCGTGAGATTCTCTGATTTTCCCTCCTACCTGTGCTCTCTCTCTTAAATAAATAAATAAATCTTTTTTTTTTTTAATTGAATACCAGATTAACTGGATTAACCCTGAGTACCAAGATACTAAGATAAGCATGGTTTGCGGGGGGCTGGTGTGGAATGGCAAAGGCTAAGCAAGAAGCAGAGGTCCTGAGTAGGGAGAGGGTGGTAGAGTTATGGACACAGGAAGGTACGTGCTATGGTGAGTGCTGTGAAGTGTGTAAATCTGGTGATTCACAGACCTGTACCCCTGGGGCTAATAATACATTATGTGTTGATAAAAAAAATAAAAACAATTAAAAAAAAAAAAAGAAGCAGAAGTCCTCTTTTGTGGACTTCCTGCCCAAAGTCATTAAAAGCAGACTAGGACTTGAACCCAAAGGAGGGAAAACCATGTGGCCTGTGTGTCCTTGGTAAGCCACCTGGAAGTTGGGTCACCTTGGCTATAATCACATGGTTTCTCCATTTCTATATCCCAGAGTGTCTGATCTACATTATGGCGAGGAGAGAGGAAGAAATGCCTATCCAGATGAGACATGCATTATCTATCTATGACCCATGACACAAGCTTCCTCTCAAGCTATAATGACCAAATCTCTAACTGTAAAATATCTTGAGATCCATTTTTTGTTTGTCTTCACAAACATTAGAAGCTAAAGAAAAGGCCCATATTAACTATAAATCTCCCCCATAAAATATAGAATTCCATCTAAAACCAAAAAGTTACTGAGGTTGAATTAGCAACTAAAAACATGACTGTCTCTCCTATAGAGAACAGGGAAATCCTCAAAAGTAAGAGAAATCTATTCAAATGGAGCTCAGTTTGGGTGATTCACTTATTGATGTACCTGAGGAACCTAAAACAGTGCCTGCTCCATAGTAAAAATGGACAAATCCTTGATTCTGAATGAAGGGCTCAATAAACCAGAGAATGTACTGGGAGGCTGACGTGAACCTGAAAAAGCACAGACTGATCCTTTAGGCCTTTATAGAGCTGAAGCCTGAATGCTACACTGTGCTCATGAGTCTCAGAGGTAAACAGATGTCAGAATCAGTACCTCACAAGGCTTGGGAAGAAGACAAGAAGATGTTTATTCCTTTTGTGTCTTATATAGTACAAATCAGTGTTGCAAAGATTTAGTTTAGGCCATGAATTAAACTTATGACAGTAGTTTGAACAAGACAGAAGTTTATTTCTCTAATAAACTAATTTAATGTCAAAGTTGAGAGGGAGGTAGTCCAGAGTTTTGTGGTGGCTGTGCTTCATGAAGCAAGTTTTTTACCTAAAAAGTCCTTGGAAATATAGGCTCCAGCTTGCAGTTCTGCCCTGCATGGCCTCCATTCCCATGGTTACCTTGTAGTCCAAGATGGAATCTCCAAGTTCAGCTATCATTCCAGCATTCCTACCAAACTGTGGAAAGAAAGGGAAGATAATAAAAAAGACAGGGGCCTATGCCAACTGTCTCTTGGAAAACATTCCCACAACTGCCACAGGCATTATCCCATTGGCCAGAACTAAGTCTACAGAATGTAGACTTTCTTTTGGATAGTGTGTGTCCTTAAACATTCTGTTATTACAATGGGAGAGAATAAATACTGGGGGATAACAGCAGTCTCTTTCTCAATAGCTAATCCTCCTTAATGGAAGGGGAGCTCAAAACACTAAGAAAAATGACACTCTGGATTTCTGAAACCCTTCTCCCCAAGGAACACGCCATTTACATATAGCTCACTGACTACAGGAAAGGTCAAGTACTATTACTTTATGGGTGCAGACAGAGGCCATGCTAAGCAACAATGATGTACTGTTATTATTTTAACTATCACTTACTGAGTGCTTACCAAAGACCAGTCCCTATACTAAGAGGTTTTTGTCACTGTTCCATTTAATCTTGGGGCGCCTGGGTGGCTCAGTGGGTTAAAGCCTCTGCCTTCAGCTCAGGTCATGATCCCAGTGTCCTGGGATTGAGCCCCGCATCAGGCTCTCTGCTCAGTGGGGAAGGCTCCTTTCCTCTCTCTCTGCCTGCCTCTCTGCCTACTTGTGATCTCTGTCAAATAAATAAATAAAATCTTTAAAAAAAAAATCTTTACCACACCCCCTTGAAATTGGTGTCAAAACTGAGGACTCCAGAGAATGAATAATTTGCTAATAAAGGGAGGAGATGGAATTACTTCTTGGATATATTTAGTGTAAGAGCCTGTGCTCTCAAACATCATCAGTGTTATGTGGCCAACCCAAGTTTGGATTAGCAAGTGAAAGCCCATGTTATAAGACCCAGTCTGGGCGCCTGGGTGGCTCAGTGGGTTAAGCCGCTGCCTTCGGCTCAGGTCATGATCTCAGGGTCCTGGGATGAAGTCCCGCATCGGGCTCTCTGCTCAGCAGGGGGCCTGCTTCTCTCTCTCTCTCTCTCTCTCTCTCTCTCTGTCTGCCTCTTCATCTACTTGTGATCTCTCTCTGTCAAATAAATAAATAAAATCTTTAAAAAAAAAATCTTAAAAAAAAAAAAGACCCAGTCTGTGCATTTGTTTAAACAACAATTTATTCTAAAAATAACATTTTGAGCACTTATTATGCATAGTGTATGCTCGTCTCTGGGGCTACAAATGGTGAACCAAAAACTCACATAGCTTAAAGACTTGTGGGGGTTAGGTCTATTACTCTTATGGTTGCCACAAAAGAAATTTTCATGGTGCCATAAAAGCATAGAATTCAAGGATGTGAGTTCAGCTGGTGAGCTCAGGAAAAGGATTCCCTAAGGAAAGAACATTTGAACTGAGACATGAGGGGTGGCTGATGGGTAGTGGAAGCTGAAATTGTTCTGGGCAAAAGTAGAACATATGCAAAGGCTGGGAAGTGGCAGGGCAGATGGCATATTTAGAAACAAGACTGTATGGTTAGAGTGAAGTGAATGTTGACAAAAGTGAGGCTAAAAGAATAGGACCTAATTACGAATACTACTGGAAATATTTTGGTTTTTAATCTCAGAAAAATTATTACTCTATTGATGTGTTTTAACACAAAGTGTTGTGGAGTTGGGGAGGGGGGCTTGGGAGCCTGACACAAACTGTTTTGCATTTTTGTGAGGAAAGAATTTTATCTACCTTATTTGACACTGCATCCCTCAAACATAGTAGGCACTAACAACATATCAATGAGATGAATTAATACATTAACAGATAACTTTTGAGAATCTCATTCTGGTTACAGTGTGAATACTGATGGGGGTGGGGGACAAGAATGTGCAAGGGGAGCCATGTAAGGAGCTATTTCAGAATTAAATAGAAGGACCTCATGATGGATTGAATACAGTGTGGGGTGTAGGAGCTATCAGGATAGTTCCCAGGTTTCTGGCATGAGTCACTGGGTAGATGACAGCCCCATTCATTGAGACTGGGAGAAGGGCCAGGTTTAAAGAGGAAGGTCACATCATGTCACCAGAGAAGTTTCCATTTATATATCCACAAGCTGTGAATTCTGTCTACAAAGGTAGCAGGAAATAATGAAAATACATCCAAATGAGCCCAAACTGCAATTCTGGAACAAGAAGTAGCCCTGGATCTCCTGACCCTATCTAGTTCCTTCAACTTCAAGAATCATCACTATAAGTTATAACAAAATCTCCCTATGGACCCTCAAGATTTGTGATATAGGACTCAACTGAGAAAAGTCAGTCCAGATTGACTAGATAGATATGGGCCATAGTTATTCAAAGTACATTGGCTTGGTAACAGTAGTAGTAGTGTGGGGATGCTATGGGCAATAGTTTTATCTCTTTTGAAAAAACAAATCCCCAAGAAGTATACTTACCACCTCACTAAACTGGTCTGGTGGCCTTTCTGAGAAACTACTGAATTACCAGCAGGGTAATGGTTCATCATATCCCTTTTCACCAGGCCCCATTCTGTACCACAATCAAAACTACCAAAAATAGAGATCTCACAGAGTTGGTTTGAACAATGTATTATATCCCAGTGACACCTCCGTTTCATTTGGTCCGAAAAACTTGACTGTCAGACTTGGTAATACAGTCTGTCCTAGGAAGGAAAACATATGACCTAGTGATCCAGTAGGCATAAAACGAACTGCTTTTACAGGCTGGGAGATTATTTGTGTACCTTAAAATCCCAAGAATACAATCTATATATCTAGGAATCTATCTAAAGTGAGACACGTTGTTAAAGTATCTTTACCACTGGCATCCTGCTTTATCCTTCCACAGGACAGTAATTTTCCAAAACTGAAATCTCATGGTTTCCCTGAGGTAAGCATGATTGACAACTTTTTACACTACAGATGGTTGAGCAGATGTGCACATAGGTATGATACCTCACTGCAAACAAGCCAGCCAATCAGAGAGGAACTGAGAATTGCACTCTGAAGCAATTACGAATTCCATCCAGGGAGATCAGAGATCCAACTTGTACAAGATGGTCCCATTTTCAACCATGTTGGAATGCAGAATTAGCCTATCCTTGAGTCTAATCAAGGATTAGACTCTAATATTCCCACCCTGATGAATTATACAGCAAGTTTCAGTTCAAGAAAGCCATTGCTTATACAATATTAGGGGTTAAAAGAACAGTCCTTGGAAGCAAACAGACCTGATGTTGAATCCCTGCTCTGCCTGTGAAAATGCGGCAAATTATATAGCTTCTCTGAGACTCAGATGCTTCAAGTAGAATATCACAATATTATTGCCTACTTTGTAGGAATGTGGTAAATATAAATGAGAAAAAGTGATAAGCACACAGTTTGGCATATACCAGGATACTAATACTAAAAGGGTACTAGTAATTCTTAGCATTGCATAATCAGTGCCCTGCAAATCATGGCACAAAACCACTTTATTGTTTCCTTGTATCAGAAATAACAAATCTTGAAAATTCTTACAAAATAGAAGATGCAACCTGATGATTTTGGAGTTATAGTCCAAAACAAGTATCTGCAAGATATTTGAATTCTCCTGTTTTATCTTTTTCAATAATGGCAAATTATTTGCTCCATAATATATAGTGCATATTTTGATATTTAAATTCATTACATTTGAATAAAATATCCTCTGAGAAAATACAACGTTTTAATCATGTACTCTTTGTGGAGGTGTTCTGCCTGGTTTTAAGAATCATAGTGAAGAAGGATGTTGGAACCAAATACTGCTGGTGTCCTCAATTTTGGCTCTACCTCTTATACAGGGAAGTAATTTGCCTCTCTAGGTGTTAGTTTTACCACATGCAAAATTGTAATGACAATACTTCCTTGTACACATTTCCACCCCATCCCGACAGTTCCAGCCTTATCAAGTCCTTAGAGGTATAGCAAGACGCTGCTTTATTTAAGAATTATTTTAAACATATTTATAGAGTCTAGTGTTAGGCACCAGGGTAAAGGTTGAATCACTGAAAGATAATTTAATGTCAAAATTTTAAAACAGAACGTGCATGATGAGAGCTGGCATTTCCTGACCTAGCATTCAAAATCACATAGCATCACTTCTGCCATGTTCTATTGGTTACAACCAAGTCACTAAGGCCAGCCCAGATTTGAGGGAGAAGATATATACCTCACTGTTTGACAGAAGAACAAAAATATGTGGACATATTTTAAAACATGTATGTAGGCAAACTACTTTTAAAAGATTTGAAAGAAAGGAAGATAGGGAGAGAAAGAAAGTGAGAGAGAAAGGAAGGATGAGAAAAGGATGTATAAGGCATCTACACAGAAAACTTCAAAATGTTACCAAGTTTCATAACTTGGAGAACTTATTATTGTAAAGATATTAATCCTCCTTATCTTTTTTAAGATTTAGTAAAATCCTGATCAAAATCTCAGCAGGCAAGAATAAATCAATGTAATTGACCCTATTAACAGACTAAAAATGAAAGACCACATGATTATCTCATTAATAAAATCCAACATCTATTCCTGATTTAAAAATTTAAAAAAAAACAACAACTCAGATAATTAGGAATAAAAGAAGATCTTGCAACCTGATAAAAGGCATCTACAAAATACTTAAAGCTAACATCTTACTTAATGATGATAAGACTAAATGCTTTCCTCCTAATATCAAGAACAAAGAAAAGATTTCCATCCTCACTCCTTCTGTTCAAAACTGGAGTGCAGAATCTAGCCAGTGCAGTGAGGCAAGAAAAAGAAATATAAGGCATCTAGATTGCAAAGGAAGAAGTAAAATTCTTTGTATTGAGATGACATACTTATCTATGTAGAAAATCCCGAAAAATCTACAGAAAAGCTATCAGAACTAGTAAGTGTTTAGCAATATTACAAGGAAAAAGGAGCAATATATAAAATGAATTATATTTCTAATATACTAGCAATGAACAAGTGGAAATTGTAATTAACAAAAAATATCATTTATAGTAACATCAAAAATATAAAATAATTAACGGTAAACCTGTGATAAAGTGTGCAAGATTCGTATATGGAAAATGATAAAGTATTGCTAAAATACACTCAAGGATACCTAAATAAATGGATATATATACCATATTTATGGATTAGAACACTCTTTTTGTTCAGATGTTATTTCTCCCTAAATTGATCTAAATTTGCATTATGATTCTAGAAAGTGCTTTTTTTTTTCTAGAAATTAACAAACTCACCCAAAAATCCATGTGGAAAAGAACCTAGAAGAGCAAAAAAAAAAAAAAAAAAAAAAAAAAAAATCAAAATCAAAAACAAAAACCCTGAAAAAAAGAAAAAACAAAGTAGACTCAGGACTTACTAAAATGCTACTGGGCAGGGGCGCCTGGGTGCCTCAGTTGCTAGGTGGCTGCCTTTGGCTCAGGTTGTGATCCAGGTATCCTAGGATCGAGCCCTGTATCAGGCTCCCTGCTTGGCAGGAAGCCTGCTTCTCCTTCTCCCACTCCCCCTGCTCGTGTTCCCTCTCTCACTGTCTTTCTCTGTCAAATAAATAAATAAAATCTTAAAAAAAAAAAATCTACTGGAGAGGGAGACAAACCGTAAGAGACTCTTAATCTCAGGAAACAAACTGAGGGTTGCTGGAGGGTGTGGGGGAGAGATAGGGTGGCTGGGTGATGGACGTTGGGGAGGGTATGTGCTATGGTGAGTGCTGTGAATTGTGTAACACTGATGATTCACAGACCTGTACCCCTGGGGCAAATAATACATTATATGTTATCAAATAAAATAATAAAATAAGCTACAATAATCAAGAGAGTCTGATATTGGTGTCAAGATAGACAAATTGAGTAATCACTGGTACAAAAAAATCAACTTTGACCCATATCCCATACCATATACAAATATTACCTCAAATGAATAATAGACCTAAATGTTAAACTGAAACTATAAAAGTTACAGAAGAATATGCAGAAGAAAATCTTTGTAACTTTGCATCAGAGAAATACTTTTTAGATACAACGCAAAGTATTATTGATAATAGAAAAAAATCTATAAATTGGACTTCACAAAAATTAAGAAGTTTTGCTCTTGAAAGACATTCTTAAGAAAATAATAGGCAACAAGCAAGAAAAAATAATTGTAAAGCATATATCTGATAAGGTCTTGAATCACAATATATAAAGGACTCTCAAAACTAAAAAATAAACCAATGAAATCTAGACAAAATATTTGAATATTTGAAAAGAAACTTTACCAAATAAGATATATAGATGGCAGATAAGCCCATGAAAAGATACTTGATATCATTAATCATTTGGAAAATGCAAATTAAAATTACTTCACATTATTAGAATGCTTAAAATTAAAAATACTGACCATGCCAAGTTCTGGTGAGAATGTCAAGCAATTGAAATTCTCCTACATTGTTGGTAGAGATTTCTTTAAAAGTTCAATGTACCCTTACTAATCACCTAACCATTCTACTCCCAGGCATTTACTCAAGAAAAATAAAAGCATTTGTCCATGCAAAGACTTGCTAATGAACATTCTTAGTAACTTTATTTACAATAGCCCAAAGTTGGAAACAGCACAAATGTCCACCAACAGGCAAATAAACAAATCCATATAATGGAATTCTATTCATCAAAAAAAGGGATGAACTATTGATAGACAACAACAGAATGGATGAATCTTAAAATAAATATGCTAAGTGAAAGAAGTTAGACCAAGAAAAGTATATACTGTGTGATTCCATCTTTTTATATAAAATTCTAGAAAATACAAACAAATCTCTATGATCTATAATATCAGTGGCTGTCTGTAGATGGAGGTTCTGGGGGGATAGGATGGAGGCACTCTAAAGGGATACATGCAAAGTTTCCGTATAATGAATATGTTCATTATCTTGATTGTGGTAATGGTTTCACAAGTGTTTTCATATGTCAGAACTTACAAATTACACTTTAAGTAGTACAGTTTATTATATGTTAATTATACCTCAATAAAGCTGTTACAAAATTCCAATAGGGTTTTTTTTTTTTTGTAGAAAATCAGTTATTTGCAAAACTTCTATAAAAAATGCAAAGTGTCAAGTATAGATCAGATAATTTTGAAGAATAAAATTGGAGGACATATACTACCAGATATCAAGACTCATTGTATAGCTCATTAATTAAGAAAGTATGATCATGTCACAGGAATAGAGATACGGACTAATGGAATAGATTAAGGAGTTAACCTACATAGTCATTTGATTTATGAAAAAAGTAACACTATATGCCAGGCGGTGAAAAATGGTCTTTTTAATAAATGGTGTTGCACCAGTTGGATATTCAGAGAGAATAAAATAAATCTTGACTCCTAGCTTATACCACACACTAAAAACAACTTAAGTTGGATCTCAATATGAAAGATGAAACATCTAGAAGATATCCTCATCATCTTGAGTGCCAGCAAAGATTTCTTAAATGAGGCACAAAAAGCACTAACTACAAAGGAAGAGACAGATGAATTGGACTACATTAAAATTAAAACTTCTGTTCATCAACATATTCTATTAAGATAACGAAAAGGCAACCAAAAGAGTATACTATATATATATAAAACCCTAAAATCACTTATATCTACATATCAATAAGAATAAGACAGTTAATTTGTTTTTTGAATGGGCAAAAGACAAACAAATTCTACAAAGAAGTATATCCCAATGACCAATGGACATCTGCAAAGGTAGTTAACTGCTTTCGTCAACGGGAAAATGTTGATTAAAATAAAAATGAGATACCATCACACACTTACCATAATGACAAAAATTTTAGTAAGTGACAATACCAAATGCTGGCAAAGTTGTAGAACTAGAACTCTCGCATATTGCTGATGGGAATGTAAATGGGTACAAACATTTTGGAATACTCTTTTGGAAATATCTAAATTCAAACATATAAATGTATTACAGAGGAACCCACAATTCTACTTCTGGTGATAAATTCAATAGAAATACCTTATTAATGAAAATACAACTGGTACAGGCCTACAGAGAACAACTTGGCAATATCAAGTGAAATCCAACAAATCTACCCACAGAAATTTTTATACAAGTATCAAAACCAACCCATCTATATAGAGTTTGATACAGTAATATTTGTAATGGTAAAAATGAGAAACAACCTGAATATTATCTGTTAGTGGATGGTTAATTAGAAGATCAATGAAAACTACTTAAGAGTTAAAAAGAATGATGTAGACCTATATACATACTGATTAGAAAGATATCCTAGATATATTGTCAAATAAAAGATTTTGCAGAGCAATATATATGATATGATTGTTTATTAACAGAATATATCATTTTAAGTTAAAATGTTCTAAGTGTACATCTATGCAAATGCAGGGAAAGAGGTCTGGAAAGATAGTTAAAAATGGTTAACAGTGGTTCTCTTTAAAAACTAGAATTGGATGCAGGGAAGGCTGAAAAGAGATACAGACACAATTTAAACAACAAAAATATTTTCAAGAATTGTTTGCATATTTTTTTAAAAGGCTAATTTTTCTCAACACCAGGAAATCCCAGAGGAAGAAGTAGTGAAATCTAAGCATCATTAAAGGCAAAATGAAAGCTGCCTGCTACATGAGGAAGAAGGGATAAGATTGTGATGTGAGCCACTGGTGCACCTTAGAGAAAACGTAGTAAAAACAATGACCCCACCTACCACCAAGGTGAAAAAAAAGCTCTTTGTGGGGAACCAGGAACTGTTCCAGCTTTTGCTAAGTCTAATCTTAATTCTTTTTTAAAGAAAAATAATACCAAAATACAGTAATGAAATTAGAATGGGATCTTAGAAAGGTTAGTGCAAGAAGGGGTCCGAGAGCTTAAATTTTATTAGCTTTATGGCAAACTTGCATGTGGAACATAATTGAACACCATCTAAATTTTGGATGCAATAATGCAAGTATTTCCAGATGGAGAAGACAGAAAGTAACATAACTAATGAATAATCATGTGCTGTGAGAGGACTGTTTGTTGCCAGTGATTTTATTTTAACTTATAACCTAAAAAAATTTATACATATTCAAACTATAAACTATTTAAAGTTCACATCCGTGTCTTATGGTAAACTCCAAGACCAACAGAAAGAACACAGCTAATATTTTTTTCAACTAATATTTTTTCAATTGAAATTTCTTCCTGCTTTAATAAAATTTCTTGTGGTAGATTCCTCTTTATTTAAGCCTTTACAAATCATTTACCATTCTTTGGATACTTTATTATAAGAGCACAAGAATATACTCATCCAGAAATGTATTATAGCCTGGGCAGGAGGCTTATCAGACCAGGGAATCTGAGTCAAGGTGGAAGCAAAAGGGATGAACATTTCATGAGATCAGGAATCTGGGCTTGTTTACCATTCAGTCCCAATGTCTATTGCATGCCAGAGAGCACAATGAACCATGATGATGACCAGCATGTATTGTATTGACTACCATGTAATCAGTCAGATTCTGTGATAAGTGCTTCACAGGCGATATCCCTCTCTGATGTCTTCTTAGGAAGAACTATTATCATTCCCTTTATTAATGAACAACATGAGGCTTGATTAGATCGCTTAACCCAAAGTCACGCAATTTTTAAGTGGCACAACCTGATAATTCTGTTTCCTAGGAAGATCTCCATAAATATTGGTTATGGAGATGCTTGTTTCAATCGAAGGAAGGAAGAAAGGAGTAAAAGAAAGGAGGAAGGGAGGACACAGTAGATGACAAGACCCCCATGGCTATACTTTCAGGAAGAAAACCATTTCCCTGAGGGGAATAATAGATGAAACCAATCTAGCATTCTTGTTTCAAGAAGCCTATGTGCTGAGCAGGTTACTGGGACAGGCCCACATAGCAAGGAAGTTTCCCTCTCAGCTTGTTTTGCACCACTCTCCACTTTGCTCTCTCCTTTCCAGTCACACTGGTTCTTCTCCAAGATTGTGTCAGGCCATCCTCCTCTTGGTTCAGTGGTTGTCTGTCCACACTGGTTAACATCGAGCTATCCATTGTTCTGGTCCTCTTCATCCCTTTGGGCTGTTATAGAATTACTAGCTTCAGGTCATGGGAACTTTGATGAGGTTATTCTCCCAAGGGCTAGCCACCTCTTAGGGACACAGCCATGGAAGCACCACAGATGTCCCCTGCAGAGATCCTCAGAGAATTTTATCCTCCCTTCCTAGTTGGGATACTTTCCTTCTTCTCTCCTGGTCCTCAAGAAAATTCCCTTCCTCAACTCCTCTCTCTGCAACTGGCTTAAGCCATTTCCAAAACCAACCTTAGACTCCAGGCCACTCTATTTGAGGCCCATCCAAGATCCCTAACGCTTCAGGTTAATTTAGGGAGTCTCACTGCATGTGAGAGTATCACACAATTTTTAAATGAATGGGAAAAGATAACATGAGGCAAAAAAGCACAATTCAACATTTTAATACATTATTCTGCCACATTTTCCCTGTATCATTCACTGAGGAACGAACATAGGAAAATGATAAGGTTTGAGGCAGGAGACCACAAGTCTGGCTTCTGGTATGATGAGTATGGTACATTTGAGATACCCAACAGAGACGTGAAGAAAACTACTGGATATAAAAACCTGGAGCTTTCTGGCTAAGCCTCTTGTAGTGTCCAGCTGGAAAAACCCCAACATTTTCCTACTTAGCCATTTCCAATGTAGGCAAATAATGTTTTCTTACCACTCAAAGCTTATAAGGCCTAGCGTATTTTTATCTAGCACCTACTTAGTTCTCTAGTTTTACCAGTATTCTGAAAACCATTTATGGTTTCATTTTAGAAAAATGACAAAAACAGAAATTCAACAAAATATTTTTTCTGTAGGAGTAGTTAAGGCTCATGAACTTATATAAAAGTTCTTTGAGTTTCAAACAAATTATTGCAGGTGAGGAAAATTATGTCCTTATTGATCAATGTCTCATTTTCTACTGACCACAATCTCCTTTCTATTTCACCTGCTTCTTACAATGCATTGTTGGGCAAGGGGGGTGGGGGGAAAGGAACTTATAAAATATTTAAGAAATTCTAAGCTTTCACTCAAAAAAACTGCTGAGTTAATCCCTAGGTATTACCGGTTGGTTAACCTATCCTCAACTTCCGCGATATTACCTACTGCTGAAAAGACAAGCTCCCAAAAGGGAGGAAACTCAAAATATGGCTTATTGTATAAAAAGTTTAAGTTCTAAACATTTGAGGTGTTACAAAACCAAGTCATGGATACTCTGTGCTTGCAGGTTTCTGTTATGTTAATGGATTTTTATTCATGTCATTTGATGGAAAAAATGGTAAAACCAGGTCACAGCTCCAGCAAAAGGAAATAACATAGGGTTTATTGAATTTGAAAGAGGTATACACCAAGAGCAGAGTCACCTGGAAATGCCACAATGAACCACCACCAGCAGCTGCAGAGCTGAGTACAGAACTTGCAATTCTAATCAAAGATTCTTCTCACTTTATCAGGGTACAGCCAACCCACCCTGGTGAGCCCAATCTGTTCTCCGCATTGCTGAACATGGAAGAGAGATGCCATCATGAGAAGTTCATGTCATTTGCATCTCCTTTTACTGTACAAATCTCAAAATCTAGCCCAAACCTGCCATGTCTGGAGCCAGCAAACATTAGTTTCTACCATCATAAAATGGGGTAATGTTTCATGATCTTCTAAAATCCAATTTCCCATTATAGTTTTCTTCTGTTACATTGAAATTAGAGGTGAGTTGTTGACAAAATTATGATGACTTTATGGGCAGGGACCTAGAAATGACCAGCTTCTGCCTTGTTCATTCACCTTCCCTGAGAAAAACCAGACTCAGGGGATTATGTGTAAAATATATAGAAGACTGAGAGTCAAAGTAAAACTTAAATGATAGCTGGGAATTCAATACCCCAGTACAATGAGTCTTTGGTAAAAGCTACATTGGAAAAGAGTTTAGGCTCCTGTTTTCTCCACCTACCCTTGATGTGTTCCCACCACAATCTGAGAAAGTAGTCCCCAGAGTAGGGATGAATTACAGCCCTACCTATAGGCAGGGGGAAAATGCCTTCCTTCCTAACATGGCCTAACAACTGACCTAACCATGATTAGCAAAAAACTATTTCTTGGTTGTATATAGCCAGGAGGCCTGGGCTGAGGTCAGTCTGCCAGAATAGCTCTAATTATAGTGAACAATGGCTTTTTTCAAGACAAATTAATATTAATTCAATCAGAATGTTATTGATCATCAAAATGTTGCCATAAGTGTTTTTTTCTTAAGTGCTTACCATGTGACATAGGAAAAATTAGTTTATTAGAATATGACAAAATAAGATATTATGTGCATTAGGCTAAATCCTAGGGAGAATACTGGAATAAGTAAACACATAAGCACTCTCCTCAAAGGAGATACAATGTGAAAAAAACCCACCAGATAAGCAATTTATTCAATAAGTATGTCCACACTATTGCCACACAGTGTGATGAGCAGAGAGAAGTCAATGAGATTTCAGAATAGGAATCCCTTTGGGACTGAAAATATCAGGAAAGACTTCAAGAAGGCAGTTGGATTTGAATGGGGCCTGAAAAGATTGGTAAATGTCTTAAAATAAATATTACGTATTTTTCCCATTATAAGATGAGTACATACTTGTAACAGAATTGGTTACTTTGCTAGAGAAAAAAAATATTTAATGAGGGAAAAGAAATCAATCCCACCAGATCCCAACTCTCTTGACAGAGAGGGATGGAAAGGGGGACATGTCGGGAGAAAGCACAGCACACAGCAAGGTACAGAGGTAGGAAGGAAGGAGGAGGCATGAGAAAACATCAGTAGATACAGTTTTGTTGGGATATAGGAGTTATGCAAGGTCTCTGGCTACCCTATAACCTGAAGAAAAGCATCAAGAGGCCTTAAAATCCTTATAAGGGACCTAGCTGGGTTAAGATACTGCTAGAGAGAAAAGAGGATGACAAGCCTCCTCCCCACTGTTCCAGGTCCCATTTGTCCTTAGGGTGGAGTCTTTGCATCAGTGTAGCCAAGCAGCAGCCCCTCCCTATGTATCCATTCATATCCTCTAGCTTCCTAAGTGGCTATAAATTCTACTTGAATCAGGGAGCCAGAAATTGATTCCCTTCAAAGGCCATAGCTATTACAGCATTTTAAATGGACTGCAGTGAACTTGACCAAGAGCAAAGTATAAAAAGGACTATGGGAACCCTGCACAGAGCTCACATAGTAACCAGAGATCCATGAACTCCAAATCCAAGGAGTCCATGAACACGGATAGGATTAAAAAAAAAAAAATCTTTATTTTTGCTGATTTTTAACTGCAACATAGCATTTCCTTCTATTACAAACTAAAGTAGTGTTAACAGTATCTTTGACTTTGTCACTACTAGAAAACACAGATATTTTCATATCATATCATAGCTGTTGCTGTTAATTCAAAATATCATTTTATCACCATTCCAAAATTGGTTATTAGAGCCACCACTGGATCTTGTTATTAAATGTGTACAGAAGCACAATTTTAAAAATATTTGTTTAAATGTTTTTCATTACAATTAGCCTTCTTTATAATCCTTTATATTTTATATTATACACTTAAATATATTATCCTGGAAAAGGTCCACAGGATTCAGACTGCCAAAGAAGTCCACAGTACTCAAAAATCAAAAATTTGGGGTCATATATGGTTAAGGAATTTGGCCTAAAAGTCAAAATTTTAGCACCAAATTTGATAAACACATAGGACTCTTTTCTGCATATGGCAGAGTAGTCCAGAAGGTAACTGGGGTGGGGAATGAGAAAGGGCCACAGTTACTCTCTAAGTACATTCTCCAAAAATGACACCTTTTTAAAGGTAACATAGTGGAGCAGTCCTTCTTTAAGATTGTGATGAAAAATTATGAAAAGAATCCATAGGAATACAGAATTTTGAGACGCAGAGAGAAAAGTTAATCAAAGGTGGCACCTTTTTAAGCATTTGCTTCCAAATCAAAGATCCTAACCCTGCCTTTTTCCCAATCATCCCCAAGCTTCTCTTAGGTGCCTCTTAATTAACAAATACTTGTACTTGTTTCCATCCAGCTGCTCTGTATACATGTGAACTTCCTGGATGGGGGAGGTGCAATGGGAATGGTGGGGTGGGAGAATGGCAACTTATGAATTGAAAGCGTACTTTGACACTATAGGATCTTACTAGATATCATTCAGATAGAAGGAATGTTCCCTCAACTCATAATGTCATGATCACATGGACACATTGGCTGAAATCCTCCATGAAGCCAGCAAGATGTTAAGTAGAGCTGTTTACCCAAATGCTAATTACCAGATCAAGACAGGTGGGACAAGTGTCACACGGGGGTAGAGATTACAACTGGTGTAGGTGTACAGCATAAAAGGAAACTCATCTTTTTCTATTTGTATATGTCCATTTACAGTTCTTTGGTTCTCCAGTTGAGTGGCAAAGTGGGCTCTGGGCTCTTGGATGCCTGGCTTCCACAGTGATTGAGGCATCAGCTAAACCATTGCTTAGAGAAGAAAACTGAATGAAGCAGGGCTGTAGGGCTAAGATAGCGTTAAGTTCACAGCATAAAAGGAAACTCATCTTTTTCTATTTGTATATGTCCATTTACAGTTCTTTGGTTCTCCAGTTGAGTGGCAAAGTGGGCTCTGGGCTCTTGGATGCCTGGCTTCCACAGTGATTGAGGCATCAGCTAAACCATTGCTTAGAGAAGAAAACTGAATGAAGCAGGGCTGTAGGGCTAAGATAGCGTTAAGTTCTGCAGGGGGGATAATGTGACATCCCACCTCTGCCAACAGCAGCTGTGGGCAATGACCAGAACTAAGAGTTGTAGAGCTAGATAAGGCATTGAGGATTCTCAAAAATCAACAAGGGGGGGGGGGGTGCCTGGGTGGCTCAGTGGGTTAAGCCTCTGCCTTCGTTCGGCTCAGGTCATGATCCCAGGGTCCTGGGATCAAGCCCTGCATCAGGCTCTCTGCTCAGTGGGGAGCCTGCTTCCCCTTCTCTCTCTGCCTGCCTCTCTGCCTGCTTGTGATCTCTGTCTGTGAAATAAATAAATAAAATCTTGGGAAAAAAAAAATCAACAAGGGGGAACTATTGGGAGGAAAAACCAACTAAATTGTCTTCAGTCAAGGAGTCGGAATCTTAAATGACTGAGATTTGGGTATTACTGTAACTGTGACCTCATCTTAGTAGTAAGTGGGCAAAACCTGTGAAAGTCCTGTTCCACAGTCCAGAGGGAATCAAATATTCAGATTGTTGGCTCTGGAAGACCCATGTGAAACAGAGGGGAAAGGACACTAGATTTTGTGTTCAACTCCATAGTACCTATTCTCCCCTGTCTTTTCAAGGCAAATCAAAAAATCCTGGTTTTTGGAACCATGACATATTGAAAAGTCTTAGGTAATACAGAACTGCTAGTTCTCAGTTTAAGAAATAACACAGCAAACCCCCTAGACTGTGTCTTCTCACTTTTTCCTTAGGCGATATAACTGAAGAAACTAGTTCAGAGGATGAGCAGAACGCATTATGGGAGGTCTGGGAAACCACACAGGCAGCCTCACTCCATCTACCTTCATACCACTGAGACATTGCCTCCTGGTTTGTCTAGGGGAAAAGATAGACCAGTGTTAAAAGAAAATACTCATAGAGAGAAGGAAAATGACTATTCCCTTAATTGTGTAAATATTTAAAAATAAATCCAATGTGTGTGTGTGTGTGTGTGTGTGTGTGTGTGTGTTTTAATTTTCCTGCTTTAGAAAGATATCAAAGCAGGAAGAATTTGAAAACAAGAGAATTATCTAGGGTGGCTGGGTGGCTCAGTTTGTTAGGCATCTGACTTTGGCTCATGGCATGATCCCAGTGTCCAGGGATGGAGCCCCAAATGGGATTACCTGCTCAGCGGGAGCCCGCTTCTCCCTCTCCTCCCCACTCATGCTCCCTCTTGTTATGTCTGTCTCTCTCTTTCAAATAAATAAATAAAATCTTTAAAAAGAGAGAGAGAAGAATTATCCTACAGAGCAGTAGAAGAATGACAGGTTTAGGTTAACAGAAACCAAATTAATTTCTTTGTCACTCTTGCTAAAAATCCTCAATTATGAGACTATCTAAGGAAATACTCCTTTATGATAATTAGCACCTAATATCCCAAAACAATGCAGTGGTAAGCAACCCGAGGATAAGGACAAAATCGAAGCCTGGACTCAGTCTTTCCATCTGAAGACTCCTCTGTTTTATTAGACACAGTGAGAATGTGGGAGAGTAAGGAGTGTGAGAAACAAAAAATGTAAAATAATTTAACATGTTCTTTAATAATTGCTTATGCCTTTTCAAAGAGAAGAAAGCTGAGGCCTCAGTATTGAAAAAGGTAAATTTGAGGTCATTCTGTTTTCAAGAGAAATTTCTCTCTGTATCCATCAACAAACAGCACGGCTTGAAAATTTAATTGAATGTTTTCTATGCCTAGGGAGCTGTGAATAATGGCAACAAGGACAGTAAATAATAATTCAAGGTCCTTTGGAAATCTTAACTTTCAAGTAAACAAAAACACTCAATTCTTTCCAAGTTGAAAATAACAAATTTAAATTGTCCAGTCCTTTCAGTAAACATAATCTAACATTATCCTGGTACTGCATGTGGGGAAGAAGGCTGTGAACAAGGAGAGATGGGCCTAATTCTTTACATATTTTTCCTTCCTTTATTGCTCAAAGAAAAAAGAAAGCTATTATCATCAGAGTCTTAGTCACGAAAGAGGGAAAGGCTCTGTCCGTCAGGAGGGTTATCCTACCAAGTCTATAGTGGCCCTCCATCTGACTGGCCTGGCCCTAGCCATCTGCATTTTGGGACCTTCATTCTGTCCAGGATAAGCACCAACTACGACATAGACTTTCGTGTGGATCAGAGGGAGGTTTTTAATTACATAGTGCCATGAAAAAAACACTAGTCTAAGAGTCTGGAGGTCTGTGACCTAATCCACACTCTGCCACTAACAGCTGTGTGGCCCTGGACGACCATGTAGGGATCAATTTCCCTGTCAAATGAAGAGGACGGACTAGACCAGGAACAGGAAACTTACTCGGTAAAGAGCGCAATAATAAAAAAGTGGGGCTTTGAGGGCTACACAGTCTTTGTCCAACTACTCAACCATGCCAATGCAGCATAAAAGCAGGCACAGATATTACATAATTAAAGAAATGTGGCTATGTTCCAATAAAAATTTATTTATAACTGGGGCACCTGGGTGGCTCAGTGGGTTAAAGCCTCTGCCTTTGGCTCAGGTCATGATCCCAGGGTCCTGGGATCAAGCCTGCATCGGGCTCTCTGCTCAGCAGGGAGCCTGCTTCCTCCTCTCTCTCTGCCTGCCTCTCTGCCTACTTGTGATCTCTGTCAAATAAATAAATAAAATCTTACAAAAACTAACTAGCTAACCAGAAAAACAAGTAGCAGGCAGGATTTGGCCTAAGGGCTGTAGTTTGCCAACTCCTGAACTAGATGGCCTCTTTATCCCTTTGAGCTCTGAAATTCTATGGGTCTATAATCCTAAAAATGAGGTGGACAGAATGAGACTCGTCAGACAGGCTTGAGCTGTCTGAAAGCCTGCCCATAGACGTGGGAATACTACAGGGCAACTCAGAATGCTTTGTTGAGCCTACGATCGGAGCCTACGATTTACCCAGATCTAGCAGTGCAACAAGGCAAGAAAATAAGTAAAAGTTATAAGGACTGAAAAGGAAGTAACAGAAATGTCATTATTTGTTAAAGACAGGATTGTATATATTCAAATAGAGAGGGAGAAATTATCAGTAACCCACAAGCTGGTCAGCTTCCTATTCATCTTAGAGGGGTCCCCTTTCTCCCATCCTATACTCTAAAGAAGGGAACAAAGTTTTGCAATCTCTCTTGCCCTCTGGCTTCTACATACATTCAGCCAACAGAAGGCACTGGCTAAATATTAGTAGGCTAAGGGGCAGGAAAATCAGGGGTATTTCTCTTTCTCTCTCACTCTCTCTATCCTTTCTGTGGCATTTTCAGCAACTAGTCTTTCTAGCTCCTGTTCCATAAGCTTTCTGTCGTTCCACTCAGCTAAATGATGCTGCTCTCTGGGTTTCAGTAAAACTACCTCCTTTCTTTTTGAGTCAGTCCAGAAGTGGGAGCATCGTACTATTCTTTTATAATTTGGGTTGCTCCATTACCTCTCCCCTTTTACTTCTCAATTACTCTATCATCCATGTTGTAAGTCCTTGCTTTAAGTTCCATCTATATAAATACTAGGAATAGTTTCTCTTTTCCAGATTGGAAAACAAGTTGCTATATACAAAGTCAACACACAGAAATTAATTTTGCTTCTTTATAACAACAATAATTAGAAAATGAAGTTTAAAGACACTATTTGCAATTGTTTCAAAAATATCAAATACCTAGGAATAAAACTAAGAAAGAAAGGCGAGTCTTCTACACAGAAAGCTATAAAACATTATTAAGAGAAATTGGGAAAAAATAAAAAATATTTAAAGGAATTATTTTTTATATAGACCATACAACCACTAACTATAAAAAAAAGGTTGATTAAAATAAGGCAATAATAAATTTTAAAGCTCTGGCCATAAAAAATGCATTATTAAGACAAGGGGGAATAAACCATAAAGCAAATAAACCTATAAAACATAAATGTGTGTATATCCATATGTATATATGTACATTGAAGATTTCTTAAATCTTCCTACATATAAATGAGGAAAAGACAGACAATCCAATAGAAAAATGCAAAACTTCAAAAGTAAAGCAAAAAGGGGCATCTAGGTGGCTCAGTCAGTTAAATGTCCAACTCTTGCTCTACCTTAGGTCTTGATCTCAGGGTTGTGAGGTTGAGCCCTGCGTTGGGCTCCACGCTGGGTGTGAAAACTACTTAAAAAAAAAAAAAGTAAAAGCAAAAGCTCATAAAGTATCCTAAAAGCAAATAATAGACTGCTAAAATTTGAAAGAAACTTGCTGCAATATTTCTAAGAGGAAAATGAATCTCTGAACAAATTTTTTGAAATATATATCATATAAATATAAATGTATATATAAAAGTGATGCTGAGTGGGAGTCTATTCTAGAAAGTAATAATATTCATATTAGAAAACTTTCAGGCAGAAATGTCTTTTATTAATTTTCAAAAAGAAAGAG
The DNA here is from genome assembly GCF_030435805.1 of Mustela lutreola. Classification (NCBI taxonomy): domain Eukaryota; kingdom Metazoa; phylum Chordata; class Mammalia; order Carnivora; family Mustelidae; genus Mustela; species Mustela lutreola. The sequence goes on along the minus strand of NC_081295.1, from coordinate 104,363,707 downwards.
AACTACAGAAGAAAGTATTAGAAAAAGGAAAGAAAAATGGACAAAAACTAGAACATAAAGGCTATCCAAATAGTCAATGAAATATATAACGGGTGACCTCACTAGTGATCAAAGAAGTGCAAATTGAGTACCACCACACCACATACCACTATGGCTAAAATTAAATATATTGACAATACTTTAGCTTTACAGCTCTATGGAACAACAGAAACCTCATGAACTGCTGGTGGGGGTATAAATCAGTGCAACAAATTATTTTGTCATTATTCACTAAAAATGAATATACTTTCCAATAATCCTGTTCCTTGGTATATACCCATTAGAAACCAAACCTATGTTCCTCAAGAGGCAGACATTAGTTACGATTGCCAAAGACAGAACACAATCTAAATGTCCATTAACTATAAAACAGATAAATAATATATTCTCATAATAGAGCACTATACAGCAGTGAAAATAAAATATAGCCACATACAACAATATGAATAAATCTCTCAAAATACAATAAAAAAAAAAAACAAGCTTGTTCTAGACACACTCCATATGAGCCTCCAGGTCTACTCTCCATCCTGCTCTGCTCATTCCTGTGCCTAGGAGCTCGAGCAGTATGAATTTCTTCAAATTGGCTACTTGCTGCTCTATGGATTTTTGGTCAGATCTCACCAATAAGAGACAGATGAGAGGGCAAGAGAAGGGAGGTCAGGATATTTGTCTCTGTGGACTCTCTCTGCCAGGGCATAATCAGTTGTGGCTACATTTCTCTACCTGAGGCCACGTTTGTTATCAAGCAGCTTTAGGCTGTGTACAGCCATAGGGAGCACAGGGCTCCTAATTGCTCACCCCTGCAGGCCTATAGGTAGTAAAGGCTCCCCACTTTCCCACTAGAGTTAGCCCTGGGGTAGTGCAACATCCCTGGTCAATTTTCTTTATTAAACTTGTACATAGGGGAGCCTGGGTGGCTCACTCATTAAGTGTCTGCCTTTGGCACAGTTTATGATCGCAGGGTCCTGGGATTGAGCCCTGCATTGGGCTCCCTGCTCAGTGGAAGGCCTGATTCTCCCTCTCCCACTCCCCTGGCTTGTGTTCCTTCTTTGGCTATCTCTCTCTGTCATTTAAATAAATAAATTTAAAAAAAAAAAAAAGGAAATAAAGAAAGAAGAAGAAACTCTTTTATATACTCCTTTTGAATATGTTGTTTGTTTCCTGCCAGGAATCTGACCTATAAAAAGCCAGACCCAAAATATTTATAAAGTGCCTTCATATAAAGTTGATAAAATAGGCATAACTAAACTACAATTTAAGGGAATGTATACATGGGTGATGAAATTATAAAGAAAAGGAATTACCACAAAAGTCAGGAGAGTGGTTAATTTGTGGGAGGGGAGGCAGATGTGATTGGGAAGGAACACGTGATGGGATACTGGGGTCCTAGTAATATTCTGTTTATTTACCAGAGTGATGGTTAAATACTGATCTACCTTATAATTATTTATTATGCTGTACATTTATGCTTTACACATTTTTATCATATGGTTGCCATTGTTCATCATTAAAACAACTTAGGAAGAAACAAAATGAGAGAAACTTTGATTACTGCATCTCATTACATGTGGTGTATCCTATTAAATATGTGACTGTTGTAAGAACATAGATGCCAGGTGTATAATTTAATCAACATCACACAGTTTGGAGAGAAAAGCAGAAATCAGGAATGTTGAAAACAGTTTCCTCTAACTGTACTGAGATTTAACTGGGAATATGGGCTTATAAGCCTCTGGTTGATTTAGTTGACCCACAAGAAAATAGAACAAAAGGCAAGAACACAGAGAGATTCAGAATACTTGAGCAAGAGAGGCATGATGATAATGAAAAGGAAGAGATCAAAAAAAGTTTTCAGAAAAATAGAAAAGCAAGTTAATTTTATTCTTTTTTATTTTTTTTAAGATTTTATTAATTCATTTGAGAGAGAGAGAGAGAAGGAGCATGAGAGGGACGAGTCAAGGGAGAAGCAGACTCCCTATGGAGCTGAGAGCCTGATGTGTGGCTCAATCCCAGGACTCTGGGATCATGACCTGAGCTGAAGGCAGAGGCTTTAACCCAGTAAGCCACCCAGGTGCCCCAGCAAGTTAATTTTAGTATTGCAGGGGCGCCTGAGTGGCTCAGTGAGTTAAAGCCTTTGCCTTCTGCTCAGGTCATGATCCCAGGGTGCTGGGATCGAGTCCTGCATCAGGCTCTCTGCTCAGCACAGAGTCTGCTTCCTCCATCTCTCTCTCTCTGCCTGCCTCTCTGCCTACTTGTGATCTCTGTCTGTTTTAAAAAAAAAAAAAAAAAAAGTATTGCAAAGGCATGTGGATACAAGAAAAGTACATGATAAATGTATGTTTACATCTGGGCTTGGGTTATTAACATGGGAACAACTTCCTTTGATAGGCTTCTTTAGTTATTAACTTCTGGGTAATGCCCATAATATCTCAATAATTAGTAGGTAAGTGGAAAATTCAAAATGTTTTCTTGCCTAGAACTGTAAAAATATTTCTTATCCAAAAAAAGTTAACAAAATACAATCTATTTTAAATGTGTTTTCTAGCAGGGCAAGCTTACTCTTTGCCTAAATTAAAAACAAAGTGCAAAATATTTGGAAAATAGAAGTCATTGGATAAATGCAGACTATCAATGCAGGCACATTAATGCCTTGCTAAGTATCGATGCAATCTACTATGTGGAAAAACTAGACTCCTATCTAGCACCACTAGTTGCATGTATTCAAATATTACAGATTAAGTAAATTACCTATTTGTGTAGTAGATAACATTCTAAATGCTATTGTGCCTAGACTAATGAACCAAGAGACAAACACTATCTCCAAAAGAGATCCAAAAATTGCTCATTAGCCTAAAGACTCATTATAAAGTTTAAAAATAAAAACACATAGTTAAGATTAGAAAAGCTTTTCTGTTGTGGAGAAGATAACATAGAATATGTTTCACTCAGTGGAGGAAGGCTTAGTTCTTAGTTCAGTTGCGGGGTAGCCTGAGGGTAGCTCAGTTGGAAGGCTTAGTTCTTAGCTCAGTTGGAGGGTAGCCTTAGTTCTTAGCTCAGTTGGTGGGTTTAGTTAGGGTGATTTGAATCCTTTGTCTATAATACCTATATTAAAATACAATTTTTTTTAAGAGGGGGGGGAAGGGGCAGAAGGTGAGGGAGAGAGAGACTCTTAAGCAGGCTCCACACCCAGCACAGAGCCCCATTCAGGGCTCAATCTCACAACACTGAAATCACAACCTGAGTCAAAATTAAGAGTCGGACACATATCTAACTGAGCCATCCAAGTGCCAATACAATCTGCTATAAAATCAACATCTCCAGATTTTTGTCATTAATCTGGAATATTATAGAAAACAGCATTTTCCACATGTATTTTGTCATAATCTTTTGATGCTTTCAAGAGAATTAAACCACATACAAGATTTTAAAATTCTACATAGCAATTTAACCTACACCTGAAATGCCAGATTTTTTACTGCCATTTGTAATTTTAATATCTTCTCAATGTTAAATTGTATTTGTTTTTGGAATAGATTTTTGTACATGGTTTAAAACTCAAACACACAAGAAGGTATTCTGTGTAAAATCTCTCCTACTCACTCCACCCCCACCATGCTTCTTTCTTCCCTAGGCAAGCAGTTCCTAATCCATGAGCAGTCAGAGTAACTGAGTAGAGCCATCTCAGAAATCCAAACCTCAGTCTCTCCCTCCCCACTCTGAGGTAGTAATACTAGAAGGATCACACTTGCCTCTCCACAAAGATCCTTATGAACAACCCAATCCAGAGAAGGCCCCTAAGTTCCTGGGTGGGTTAGGAGATATACCACCTCACAAAGGTAACAAAGGCTTAAATGAACTGACCAGTCTTTGTGTGGTCACCAGATCACCATGGTCATCACTGGCTGGTTTAAGCAGCATCACATGGAGATAAGGGTCTTTCCCAATTCTCAAACTCACATTAGGAGATTTTTTCCATTAACAAAGGAACTTGCTCTCATGCCTCTTTTTTTTTGTCCCATAACCATTATTCTCCCATACACTGTTGATTGAGAAGCATTTATAAATATTCTACAAGGCTCCACAAGATCAATGTTTGCCATTGTGGTGTCCTAGATAAATATATTCATGTTTGAAATTTTACCCACTTCATGTGGTACAAATTAACAATTTTGTGATGTAACATGAACTCTATTTCTTTCACCAACTTTGCTGATGTTTTGATATGACTAAACTTACCTTACTTCAGGAAGAAAGAGAAGGGTTATAGATTGAAATGTGAAATTTGGTTGAATTGTCAATGTTCATCAGTCATTGTTAAAGAACAAAACTTGAAATGCAAAAAGATAATCTGGAGACCTCAAAGGATATGCAACCAAGAGAAGTAATTATTTTCTCAGGGGCTGGGAAAAGAGGATTGAGGATGCATTTTGCATTCTTGCCTATCTGCCTTTTTTTCCCTGACTAAATGTGTAATGCTATTCAATATGAAATTATAACCTATTAAGCTACTGTTCCCATTTACAGATAGCAAAACTGAAGCAATGATGGCGTAAGTGACTTTGCCAACTGTATCTTAGAGATTCAGTGGGGAAATGGAATTCAAATGGGGTCCAGGTCCTGGTCTATTTTTCAGCCCACTGACTCTCCTATCTTCTTTTATAAGAGCACTGTATCTTGAAAGCATCTCTAGGAGACACCTCTGAGGTTAATGCCTTAGAAAAACCTATCAAACATAATGACTTTGATAGAGACCATTTCACATTACTTTTACCAATCTATTTTTCTTGGTTCTTGCTCTCAAAAATGTCTAACTTTTCCCAATGACACTGTTCATACTCATTCTAGTTTTTAACAACATAGGCAAAGATTTAAGCTGACCATCTATGAGGCAAAAAGAAAATGACAGTAGAATTCAATTCTCCAGGATAGATAGACAATATGCAATACATTTCCATTTTAGGATACAGCAGCAGAAGGGGACAATCCTGGCAGCTTCATGAGATCCTTGGAGAAATCTCTCTCCTTGTTCACTCCAACACCACCCCAATTCATCCCCAGACCATTCTTTGTAGCTATTGAGCTTGCCACAAAGTAGCTCTTGAGCCCTCTGGTGTGGATTTTATAGTAAAGAGAAAGATGAAATATAGAGTGTGGAATTTCTAGAGAATAGAGGGTTCTAGTGGCATATATTTAGTTTAATCCCCTCATAGACAAGATTTTAAAAGAGCCCAACCTTTCAATTCATTAACAAAGGACAGACTGTACTTCTTTTTTTTTTTTTAATTTTATTTTTATTTATTTGACAGAGAGAAATCACAAGTAGATGGAGAGGCAGGCAGAGAGAGAGAGAGAGAGAGGGAAGCAGGCTCCCTGCTGAGCAGAGAGCCCGATGCGGGACTCGATCCCCGGACCCTGAGATCATGACCTGAGCCGAAGACAGCGGCTTAACCCACTGAGCCACCCAGGCGCCCAAGACTTTACTTCTTAAGGATTCATATCTCTATGAGGAAGTAAATCCACTTGTACAGTTTACCTAATACTTTTTCCAGAAAAAAGGAGCTGCAATAGAACTGGGGGCCTCCTTCAAGGAGACAATAGGAAAAAGGATCTGTAACTGCCTGATGCCTACTGTTGCTTTCAAATCCCCTTTCAGTAGAGCTACTATCATCCCTCAAGTGTAAGTATTTTAACTTCTCTGGGTCATATTTTCATGAGATACAACTTATCTCTACTCCATGTAGCAACTGGTGTGCCCTTGAATCCAGAGAACTGGAGTAAAATGGATTGAGCTGGGCTAGGCAGGGCCAACCTTCAACCTACCAAACTACTGCAAGCCAGGTATTAGATCTTCAAGGGTTAATCAAAAAGTCAATTCAGATATGATGAGTCATAGAATTCCATCTAGGTCTGATTCCTCAAGAAGCAGATTAGAGTCAGATCAGGGAGTGTATGCCACCAGGTCCAAGAACATCATATAGACCTAATTATGGGATAGAGCTAAACATTAGAAGCATGGAAAGAATAGAACACAGCTGGTCAGAGATTAAAGTATAAAGCATCTATACAATTTTAGACTGGAGAATCTACCACTTTCCTTTAATTTAGCAGTGGACAGCATACCCAGAGCTGCATCTGACTGGCTTAAAACAGATAATACTTTTTGTAAGAATGTCCTCTATATCTCCACCTCAAAAACCAATAGGTATCATCCAATTCATGCTCTATGCAAAACTGAAGTGCAATTTACTACCTGTAATCTACTTTATCTCTCCTTAGCATGCTTATTGATCAGACTCTTGGTTGTAAGCAACATAATTTGACATTGCCTGATAAAGCAAAATATATATATAACAATCCTTAGTTATGTTGGTTGGGAGACCTGCAGGACAAAGGTCAAGAATGAGTTCGAGTATGGTATCAAGTATGATATCAAAAACCACAATTACCAGGGCTATGGCCTCACCAAAGACTAAGGAAGACCACTGCAGCCACTGTCACCACTACACCAGCAAGCAGGAGGCTACACTGTGACCTATCTGCTCATATTGCTCTCTTCTATATCAGTCTGTCCTAGGTATTGCTGATGACTGAATCCTAGGATATATGCTACGTTTTAGCTGCAAGAGAGGTTATTCACTTACGGTTTGACTCTTTACTGAGGATGTAGGACTCAAAAATGAAAACTTCTCCATATACAAAAAAACTATTCAAAAGGTAATGGGCAATTTTTGACAGAGTACCAAGATAATCCAATGGGGGAAAAATACTCTTTTCGGCGAATAGTGCTGAACAACTAGATACTCATATGCAAAAGAATGGAGTTGGAACCATTCGTTACTCCACATACCAAAATTTATACCAAATGGGGAATGGGCTTAAATGTAAGAGCCAAAATTATAAAATGTTTAGAAGAAAACATAGAAGTAAATCTTTGTGACCCTGAGTTATACAAAGTCTTCTCAGATATGACAATGAAAACATAAGTGGCCAAAACAAAACAAAGCAAAAACTAGGACTTCATCAAATTAAAAACTTGTCCTTAAAATGATACCATGAAGAAAGTGAAAACTCACAGAAAAGAAAAAAATTAAGGCAAATTATAAATATGTTTTGATTGCTTCCTCTTTGCTTCATTGCTGAGGGAGGGACTCTTGCCCTAGAGTTATGGGGATGACCAAGCATACAACACCTGCCACAAAGCAGATGAGATTGACAACAGTTCACTAATCACAGACACTCACAACCCATTGGGAGAAGGATAGCATACTATGTATTATCACATGGGAGTTGCACTCAGGAACAAAGCATACAACTAGGAGCTGTGGAGGACAATTTCATAGTATCAAGAAGGTAGGATGACCCCTGGTTCCCAAGAAAGGATGCAACTGGTTTATTTGAGTAAATCCATGGGTCTGCAGGAAATTGAAACCCACTATTCAATAATAAGCAATAATCACCTTTGTTCTGTTTGATATATATGGAGGGTTGTTTGGCTAAGGGACCTTATATATGGAAGCAGAATGAAGAAGGACTAGAAGTTGGGCTATTCAAAGCTTTTCTAATTTTTCCAGGTGTTAAGGCAGCATATGCTGTCTAAACAAGGTTTAAGGAAGAGGCCAGTAATTTCTTACACAGAGGTTAATAATAGAAACCCACCAAATGAGAAAACTGGTTCTCAACAATGTTAGCTAAGTATTCCAAGGTCACACAGCCAAATGATAAAGATACTGTGTACTGTGGAAACCTAATACACCATCTGTAATGGTCAGCCTCCATGATGACTCCTAATGATCCTCACCTCCTGGTATTTACATCCTTATGTAGTCCCCTCTTCTCCCTCCCATCACTCATTCTGGGAGAAACTGAATGAATGTCATGATGACATTCAAGCAACCCATGGAGGAAGTCCATGTAAGAGGAACTAAGGTTTGCTAATAATCACATGTGTGAGCTTGGAAGCATAACCTCCCCTAGCTGAGCTTTCAGATGAGAGTGCAGCCCTGGTTGAAAGCTTGAGGCAACTTCATGACAGACATGAGCCAGAATCATTCAGCTGAATTGCTGCCCCATGGAAGTAATATGATACTAAACTGCTTTAACCTACCAGGTTTGGGAGAAGTTTGTTATGCAGTTATAGTAACTAATACACCCTTTATGCTCTTTCCACTCCAAAAACTATTTACCTGAGAACTGTTAATACTTAGAATGATTTTCCAGATTACATGGGTTAAAATTCAAACCTTAATCTTCTTGTTTGGGTAAAATTTTAATTTACACTTCTCCATTTAAGGAAAAGAAAATGAAATATCACAATATTTGTGTAATGTTTTCAGTCTGATTAAGAGGTCTTGCTAGTCAATGACAGCAAGGTAGGATAACTTCTTGGGTATCTTGTTCCTGCTTTTGCTTCCAGGGTAATTAAATCCAATCACATCATGTTCCAAAGGTTCATTAAATCAGACTGGGAGAATGGACACTACCTCCTGCTCTCTGTCTTATCTGTACACAATATCACCCATGTTTCCAAATCAACTCTGATTAATTTCCCAAGACCCTCCCAATGTAATAAGGAGTCAAGTGGGAAAATATGGAGAAGAAATCAGCATTTTTTTAATCCTCTACATCGTGGAAGCAAAATACACAAGAAGAGAAACCTATTCATAGTGAAAGTTTATTATGACTGACATCCACTGTTCCCCTGGCCTCTTTCCTTCATTTAATGAAGAAATCTAGTGCCTGACTCCCCATCTCCTTCTCCTTCCTATTCACGTCATCATTCTCACTGACCTCACTAGAAAATAGAAGCAATCAGACAAGAATTAGTCACTCTTTTTTCATCAAAACTACCAACCAGTTTGCATCTATATCCAAAATGGAAGTCTCACCCACTCTCCTATCTATAGTCAATATCTCCACATGTGCTTTGCACTTTATCTCTTCTTAAATACTCAAGGATTTTACTTCTAGTATTTTCCAACCTCTCTTTCCTGGATTACCAATTTTTACCTCTCTTTATATTAATCTCAGAAGTTTATCAATATGCCTTAATCCCACTTCTCTGAAAATATTCTCTCTTAATCCCATATTTCCCTTTGGTTGATATCTCATTTCTCTAATCTTCCTGGGCATCATCTCTCAAAGCAGATTTGGTTCTTGGTTTCTCTGTTTTGTCATATTTCATTTTTTACTTAATCTATTCTAGTTGGGTTTTGATACCATCATTTCACTGATACTACTTTTTTCAATTGGTACTAAATACCATGTATTTTGCACTTTCAGAGGACATTTTTGTATCCTCATTTTACTCAATCTCACATTCAATCTGGTAATCACTCTTTCCTTATTGAAATACTCTCTGCCCTTGGGATTTCACAATATTATACTCATCCTCCTACTTCCCTGGCTACCTCCACTTAGGTTCTTTCCTGACTCTTCCTGATCTGCCTGCCTTCCAAATGTTGCCACTTCTCAGGGCTCAGTCCAAGGACATCTCCATTCTCTCCTGCAAGTTACTCATCTACTCCCAGCACATGAAAGTCCATATAAACACCAAAGAATTCCACATTTACACCCCCAGATTCATATATTCAACTGTCAACTTGAGATCCTACTTGCCATTCATGCATATTAAACTTAACATATCTAAAGTAGAACTTTTCATTCTCAAAAGAACTATTCTCCCAAGCATCCCCATCTTCCTACCTACTCAAACCTGAAACTAAGTAGAGTATTATACATAATTTTTCCTTCTCCTTTGACCTTCATCCATAGTCAATCCAACAGGAAGTTTTCTAGAAACTACCTCCAAAATATGCCTTGAACCTATGCACTCTATGTTGCATACCACCAACAAAGAACCAGCTGCCACTATCTTTCACCTGGAATACTACAATAGCTCCCCTTTTCAGTCTTTTAAGAGGCAACTTGTAGAATGGAAAGAGTACAACAGTATATTCATTATCTATTGCTACATAAGAAATTTCCCCCAATTGCATTCTGTTGAAAGTGAGCCCTCATCCCTGTGCCATCTACTAGGATCTTTAACTGACTGGTTTCTCATTGTTTTATATCTTTTAGATTAAATATCATCCTATTCCCTGACCAGATCCCCTCTTTTTCTATTTTTATAAGTTCTTTACAAGTTATAATTTTAAATGTATTTACTTCTCAATTGCATCTCTACTCCTACTAGACTGTAAGTGCCATAAGCAAACCATGTCTTTTTATTCTTTATCCTAAACCCAGTGTCTAGAATAGTACTCTGAATGTATCAAGCTCTCACTAATATTTGTTGAATAATAATGACAGTGTTATATGAGATTTACAAAATCAATGAATAGGGGTGCCTGGGTGGCTCAGGCATTTAAGCGTCTGCCTTCAGCTCAGGTCATTATCCCAGGATCCTGGGATCAAACCCCACATCAGGCTCCCTGCTTGGTGGAGAGCCTGATTCTTCCTCTCTCTCTGTGCTCCCCCTACTTGTGCTCTCACACATACACTCCCTTTCAAATAAAGAAATTAATACAATCTTTAACAAATAAGTAAATAAAATAATTCTCCATTTAAGAACCACAAAATCAAAAGAACTTTTTCAGTAAACTGGCCATTTTTTTTGCAAAAGGTACGTATGTTATCAGTATGCCTCTACATCTAAGAAGCTTATTAAACACAATAATGCAAAATTACGACATTCCCGTCTCTACCAGCCACATATTTGTGTATGTTTCTATGAGATTGTATTTCTTTCTTAAAATTAATTCTCTTCTAATTCAGACTGAACAGGATCTGTCCCCAAAAATGCTCTTAATTCCTGTTAGAGTATTTGACCTTAAAAGGCCACCTAGCAGAAGCCTAAAAATGTCAGCCTTTCCCCAGATGCAGAAGCTTGTCTCATTTCTTTAACCACTAAACTAAATGATAAATCAAAGATATTCTAAGGGGGGAAAAACTACCAGAAGTCTTACTTGTAAAGCAGAATTGAAGTTGAAAAGAAAGTAAGAATGAGACACACTATACGGGCATCAGCAGCCACAGGGGAACCCTGCCAAAAAGTCAGAAATAGCTTCTCAAGGGTAACCATTTTCAATCTATTTTATTTCTTTTTATTACTCTTCACAGCTAACAGAAAACTTCAACTGATACAAAACCTTTTAACAAATGTACCTTGTAATATGGTCTATTTATATTCTTATTTTATTTGATTCAATTATTCTCCAATAATTCTCCTGGTATTAAAAGTCCTTTTGATGCTCATTCTGTTTTCCATTTCCAAAGTCATTAACCTCCATTCCCTACCCGAAGTAAGGGGAATGCTCTGTGAGTGACAACCTTGTTTACAGAGAGCAGGAAAGGACTTGGCAGCTGTTCCATAGTGTCAAATGAGTAGCCTGAAGAATGCTTTAGAAAAATGTCACCAAATTGGGTAGCAACGTCACACTAACTAGACTGCCTCCTTGTTGTCCACTAATAGAATTCTCTGATGTGTACCTCTTGAGAGAGAAAGATTTGCTAGGAAGGAGGACTGCAGTGTAATTTTTTTGTACTTTTCATGTGACTTTCACCTGACTTTCACAATCTTCAAACTCTAAAAAAAAAATCATTTTTAAAATCTCAGAATGCCTTTAATATGTCAAACTTTTACAGAATTGATGCTTTTTAAAAGCTATATCTGAAGCATGCCAAAGTTTTAATTTTAACTATGCCTACTTATAATCTGATAGTAATTGGCCAAAGTCTTCTAAAATATTTAAGTTTTCAGTTCTCTATTCTCTTGTGAGTTAGTCTCCTGGTATGTTCAATTTGTTTATTCAATAGACATTTCTTAAACCACTACTGTGTGCAGACATAATTCCAAGCACTTAAAATCACATGAAATTAAAAATCTAGTTCCTAAACTGCACAAGCCATATCTAAGAGACAACGAATAGTTCACAGTCTGGTAGAAAACAGAGAAAAGACGATGGTTCCTGCAACAGTAGTCATCAGAACATCCACAAGATTTATTCTCTTATTCCCTGTTCTTTCTCTGGGCCAGTCTCTCTCCTGAGTTCTAATCTATTTCTTCTAATCCGTATGATCTCCCATCTTCACCTCAAAATCAGGACATTCAAGACAGGTTTTGGCATTCTTTCCAACCCCAGCCTGGTTCCACTCCCCAAATCCCTAATTGTCAAAAACAACAACAACAACAACGAGCGTATACTATTTATAAAGCACCATATTGTGTTACACTGATTATCTGACTAAACCTTCAAAACAGCCCTATGAAATAAGTAATACTATTAGTCTGTTTTAAAAGCTAAGAATAGGAATGCTAAGTAACATGCCCAAATAACTAGAAAGTAGTAGGTGTGAGATGGTTTTGAAAATTTGTGCTACACTGTCCAAAACTCACATGTGGCCACTGACCATTTGAAATTTGGCTAATGCAATGAAAAAACTAAAGTTTTTATTTTATTTTATTTTATTTTATGAAGTTAATTAAATTTTAAAGACCAATACTTAACCCAGTTATTGGATATGTGAATATAAGTTTTCAAATGTAAGTTTCATAAAATTTAAATATAGACCAAATATTCCTTTTTTTTTTTTAAGTTTTTATTTTTCATTTATCTCTACACCCAACAAGGGGCTCAAACTTACAACCCTGAGACCAAGAGTTGCATGCTCCAGCCAGGCACCCCTATAGGTCAAGTATTTCTACTTAAAATTTAGCTTCCAAGTTGATCTGTGCTCTAAGTATAAAATAGACATCAGATTCTAAAGACCTAGTATGAAAAAATGTAAAATATTTCCCTGATGCTTTTTATGTGGATTACATGTTGAAATGATATTTCAGATACATAACAGTCCCCCCTTGTCCATGGGGAATATGTTCCAAGATCCCTAATAGACCCCCTGAAACCACAGAGAGACCCTGAGACCAAGTCCTGTATATACAATTTTTTCCTATATGTACATAATTATGATAAAACGGGATTTATAAATTAGGCACAGTAATATATTAACAACAATAACTAAAAATAGAACAATTGTAACAATATACTATAATAAAAGTTATGTGAATGTGGTCTTTCTCTCTCAAAATATTGTACTGTACTCACCCTTCTTCCTTGATAATGTGAAATGATAAAATTCCTATGTGATGACATGCAGTGAGGTGAATAATACGGGCATTGTGACAGCATTAGGCTGCTACTGACTTTTGAGGATACATCAAAAGGAATATCTTGTGCTTCCAAAGTATGGTTCATTGCAGGTAACTGAAACCACAGAAAGTGAAACCATGAATAAAAATATATTATTATGATTAATTTTACCTATTTCTTTTTATTTATCAATGTGACTACTATAAATTTTTAACTGGCTCACATTATATTTCTATTGCACAGCACTAATCTACAGCCTATCTTCTTAATCACTACACTATCTCAACTCTCTGGAAGGTTTTAATTCCTCAAGTATGTGGTAACAAAGATCCATTATTCAAATTGGCTGTTCTCCCTGTCTTTCCCCCCACTATCTGCCATTTGTCTTGAAATATCTTGTCCCCTTCACTCTCTAGCCTCCTCTCAGTTATTCTTTAAGAATTAACTCAAGTCCCACCATTACATAATGGCTATATTTGATACCTGTTACAAAATATTTTTTTTATTCTCTCACTTCAATATTAAAAAAATGGAAGTTATCAAACTAGGCAATCCAATCTAGTATTCTGTCACAAAGCATGGCTCTGGGGAAGAAGCAAGATGATGGAGGAGTAGAGACCTAAATATTGTTGGGTCCCAGGAGTTCAGTTAGATAGTTATCAAACCATTCTGACCACCTACAAACTGAACAGGAGATTGAAGAGAAGAAGAACAGTAATTCTAGGAACAGAAAAGTGACCACTTTCTGGAAGGTAGGATGTGTGGGGTGAATCCGAGGCAAAAAATGGGAAGATAGACTGTGGGGGTTGGGGCTGGCTCCCAGCAAGCAGTAGAGGACTGAAGCACAAAATCAGAACTTTTAGAAGTCTGCTCCACTGAGGGATGTTGCTCCAGAGGATAAGCAAGGAGTGGAGCCCTCATGGGGATAGTTTGGTCTCAGGACTTATGGGGTAACAAAAAGACCAGGTATGTCTGAGTTTGGCAGAGCTCCCAGTGGGGAAGATGGCTGCAGAAACAGAACCAAGCAGTGAACTCTCAGCTCAGGGTTACCTGAAACCATGATCCAAGGTAGTCTGGACACTGCTCTTCAATCAGGGACCCCACAAGTAGCAGATCTGGGAAGACCCCCCTCCCTCCTCCTCCGGGAGGAGCAGTGCAGGAGTATGCTACAGGAATCAGCTGGATTTGGAGACTCCAAGTGGGGCCATGTACCAGAGATTGAAACACTTGATCACAAACCAGATGAGGATGGAATGTGGCCAGAGACCTCGGAGACAGGAGTAATTGACTGCTTCTCTATGAGGGTGAACTGAGGAGTGAGGCCCGGAGCTCTCAGCTCCTCTGACATGGGGACCGCCATTTTCATTCTCCGCCTCCAGAGCTGTACAGAAAGCATTCAGGGAACAAAAGCTATGAGAACAAAATTGAGCAGATTACTTAGCCTGTCCCCTGGCAAGGGCAATATAATTATACCTCAGGCAAATATTTGAGAATCACCTCAACAGGTCCCTCCCCCAGAAGATTAGCAAGAACATCCAGCCAAGACCAAGTTCATGGATCAATGAGAACTACAGAACTCCAGAGCTAGGGGAATGCAACACATGGAATTCATGGCTCTTTTCCCATGATTCTTTAATCTTTCAAAGTTAAATGTTTTCAATTTTATTTTTTCTTATTCTGTTTTTATAATTTTTCCTCCTTCCTATTTTAATCTTTTCAAACTATTTTTTCTTATCAGTACCTTTTAAAAAATTGTTTTTAATTTTCATTGTTATAGTCATATTCTATCCCTTCACTGTATTTAACTTTATTTTTTGTATACACATAGGCTTTTATTTTCTTTAAAATCTGGTATACAGGTTCTTCTAAGAGATCAAAATATACCCTAAATCTAGTGCATGTACATGGCTTTGTTCTAGTCTCCAGCCTAATCACATTCTTTTCTCTTTTTTTCTTTTTTCAACCAACTTCTTATCTTATCAATTCCTTTTTTAGAATTTTTAAAATTTTCATCTTTACAGTCATATTCCATCCCTTCATCATGTTTACCCTTATTTTTGTATATATATGTTTTTCTTTCTTTAAAATTTTGGGAAGCAGTTTCTTCTAACAGACCAAAATACACCAAAAATCAAGTGTGTGCCTCTGATCTATTCACCAGCCTAATATATATTAGGCTGGTGAATCTATATATTCATACACACACACACACATATATTTGTGTTGTTTTTTTTTCTCCTTAATTCACCCTGATGTTTTGGGTCTCCTCTAATTTGGTTAGTACATATTTTTCTGGGGTCATTGCTACCCTTTTAGCATTTTGTTCTCTCATTCATCTATTCTTATCTGGATAAAATGACAAGGTGGAAAAACTCACCTCAAAAAAAAAGGACAAGAGCAGTACGGATGGCTAGGGGCTTAATCAATACAGACATTAGTAAGATGTCAAAACTAGATTTCAGAATGACAATTATCAAGGAACTAGCTAGGCTAAAAAAAGCATGGGAGATACTAGATGGTACCTTTCTGGAGAAATAAAAGAACTAAAATCTAAACAGGTTTAAATTTTAAAAAGCTATTAATGAGTGCAATAAAAAATGGAGGCTCTTACTGCTCAGATAAATGAGGCAGAAGAGAGAATTAGTGATATAGAAGACCAAATGATGGGGAATAAAGAAACTGAGAAAAAGAGAAACAAACAACTACTGGACCATGAGGGGAGAATTTGAGAGATAAGTGATACCAGAAGACAAAACAATATTAGAATAATTGGGATCCCAGAAGAAGAAGAAGAGAGAGAGACAGAAGGTATATTGGAGCAAATTACAGTGAGAATTTCCCTAATTTGGTGAGGGGAACAAGTATCAAAATCCAGGAGGCAGAGAGAAACCCCCTCAAAATCAATAAAAATAGGTCAACGTCCTGTCATCTGAGAGTAAAACTTACAAGTCTCAATGACAAAGAGAAAATTCTGAAAGCAGCTTGGGACAAGAGGTCTATAACATACAACAGTAGAAATATTGTATTAATAGCATACTTATCCACAGAGATCTGGCAGGCCAGAAAGGACTGCCATGATATATTCAGAGCACTAAATGAGAAAAATATGCAGCCAAGAATACTATATCTAGCTAGCCTATCTTTGAAAATACAAGGAGACATAAAAAGCTCCCAGGACAAATAAAAACTAAAAGAATTTGCAAACACCAAACCAGCCCTACAAGAAATATTGAAAGGGGTCCTTCAAGCAAAGAGAGAACCTACAAGTTACAGATCAGAAAGGAACAGAGACAATATACAGTAACAGTCACCTTATAGGCAATACAATGGCACTAAATTCATATTGCTCAATAGTTACCCTGAATGTAAATGGGCTAAATGCCCCAATCAAAACACAGGGTAACTGAATACATAAAGAAACAAGACCCATCCATATGTTGTTTCTACAAGAAACTCATTCTAGGGACGCCTGGGTGGCTCAGTGGGTTAAGCCGCTGCCTTCAGCTCAGGTCATGATCTCGGGGTCCTGGGATCGAGTCCCGCATTGGGCTCTCTGCTCAGCAGGGAGCCTGCTTCCCTCTCTCTCTCTGCCTGCCTCTCCATCTACTTGTGATTTCTGTCTATCAAATAAATAAATAAAATCTAAAAAAAAAAAAGAAAGAAAGAAACTCATTCTAGATGCAAAGACACCTCCATATTTAAAGTGAGGGGGTGGAAAACAATTTATCATGCTAATGTACACCAAAAGAAAGCTGGGTTGGCAATCCTTATATCAGATAACTTACATTTTAAGCCAAAGACTATTATAAGGGATAAGGAAGGACATTATATCATACTTAAAAGGTCTGTCCAACAAGAATTCTGACAATTGTAAATATCTATGGCCCTAAAATGGGAATAGCCAATTGTATAAACCAATTAATAACAAAATCAGAAAAACACATTGACAATAATACAATAATAGTAGGGAACTTTAATACCCTCCTCACTGAAATGGACAGATCATCTAAGCAAAAGATCAACAAAGAAATAAAGGCTTTAAGTGACACACCGGACCAGATGGACATAGAGATATATTCAGAACATTCCATCCCAAAGCAACAGAATACACATTCCTCTCTAGTGCACATTTTTCTCTACTGCCCATTCTTCTCTATTCTCCTGAATAGATTACATCCTGGGTCACAAATCAGGTCTCAAACAGTACCAAAAGATTGGGATCACTCCCTGCATATTTTCAGACCACAATGCTCTGAAGTTAGAACTCAATCACAAGAGGAAACTTGGAAAGAACTCAAATACATGGAGGCTAAAGGACATCATTGTAAAGAATGAGTGGGTCAACCAGGAAATTAAAGAAGAATTGAAAAAATTCATTAAAACAAATGATAATGAAAACACAATGGTTCAAAATCTGTGGGACACAGCAAAGGCAGTCCTCAGAGGAAAATATATAGCGATACAAGTCTTTCTCAAGAAACAAAAAAGATCTCAAGTACACAACCTAACCGTACACCTAAAGGAGTTGGAAAAAGAACAACAAAGAAAGCCTAAACACAGCAGGAGAAGAGAAATCATAAATATCAGAGCAGAAATCAATGACATAGAAACCAAAAGAACAGTAGAACACATCAACGAAACTAGGAGCTGGTTCTTTGAAAGAATTAATAAGATTCATAAACTCCTGCCCAGACTTATCAAAAAGAAAAGAGAAAGGATCCAAATTAATAAAATCATGAATGAAAGAGGAGAGATCATAACCAACACCAAAGAAATACAAACAATTATAAGGCCATGTTATGAGCAACTATACACCAGCAAATTTTACAATCTGGAAGAAATGGATGGATTCCTACAGACATATAAACTATCAAAACTGAACCAGGAAGAAATAGAAAACCTGAACCAGTAAGGAGATTGAAGCAGTCATCAAAACTTTCCCAACAAACAAGAGCCCAGGGCCAGACGGCTTCCCAGGGGAATTCTACCAAATATTTAAAGAAGAATTAATACCTATTCTCCTGAAACTGTTCCAAAAAATAAAAATTGAAGGAAAACTTCCAAACTCATTTTATGAGGCCAGCATTACATTGATCCCAAAACCAGACAAAGACCCCATCAAAAAGGAGAATTATAGACCAATATCCTTGATGAACATGGATGAAAAAATTCTCACCAAAATACTAGCCAATAAGATCCAACAGTACAGTAGAAGAATTATCCAACAGGACCAAGTGGGATTTATTCCAGGGCTACAAGTTTGGTTCAACATCTGCAAATCAATAAATGTGATAAAATACATTAATAAAAGAAAGAACAAGAACCATATGATACTCTCAATAGATGCTGAAAAAGCATTTGACAAAGTACAGCATTCTTTCTTGATCAAAACTCTTAATAATGTAGGGATAAAGAGTACATACCTCAATATCATAAAAGCCATCTATAAAAAACTCCCAGCAAATATCATTCTCAATGGGGAAAAACTGACAGCTTTTCCCCTAAGGCCAGGAACACAGCAAGACTGATCACCACTGCTATTCAACATAGTACTAGAAGTCCTAGCCTCAGCAATCAGACAACAAAAGGAAATAAAAGGCATCTGAACTGGCAAAGAAGAAGTCAAACTCTTACTCTTTGAAGATGATATGATACTTTATGTGGAAAACCAAAAAGACTCCACTTCAAATCTGCTAGAACTTGTACAGGAATTCTGTAAAGTATCAGGATACGAAATCAATGCACAGAAGTCAGTTGCATTTCTATATACCAACAGCAAGACAGAAGAAAGAGAAATTAAGAATTCAAGCCCATTTACAACTGCACCCAAAACCATAAGATACCTAGGAATAAACCTAACCAAAGAGGCAAAGAATCTGTACTCAGAAATCTATAAAGTACTCATGAAAGAAATTGAGGAAGACACAAAGAGATGGGAAAGCATTCCATGCTCATGGGTTAGAAGAACAAATATTGTCAAAATGTCTATGCTACCTAAAGCAATCTATACATTTAATGCAACCCTTATCAAAATACCATCAATTTTTTTCAAAGAAATGGAACAAATAATCCTAAAATTTATATGGAACCAGAAAAGACATCAAATAGAATGTTGAAAAAGAAAGCCAAAGGTGGTGGCATCACAATTCCAGACTTCAAGCTCTATTACAAAGCTGTCATCATCAAGACAGTATGGTACTGGCACAGAAACAGACACATAGATCAATAGAAAAGAATAGAGAGTCCAGAAATAGAGCCTCAACTCTATGGTCAACTAATCTTCGACAAAGCAGGAAAGAATGTCCAATGGAAAAAAGACAGTCTCTTCACCAAATGCTGTTGGGAAAATTGAACAGCCACATGCAGAACAATGAAACTGGACCACACACAAAAATAGACTCCAAATGGATGAAGGACCTCAATGTGAGAAAGGAATCCATCAAAATCCTTGAGGAGAACACAGGCAGCAACCTCTTCCACCTCTGCTGCAGCAACTTCTTCCTAGGAACAACGCCAAAGGCAAGGAAAGCAAGGGCAAAAATGAACCACTAGGACCTCATCAAGATCACAGCAAAGGAAATAGTTAATAAAACCAAAAGACAACTGACAGAATGGGAGAAGATATTTGCAAATGATGTACCAGATAAAGGGCTAGTGTCCAAAATCTATAAGAAACTTACCAAAGTCAACACCCAAAGATCAAATAATCTAATCAAGAAATGAGCAGAGGACATGAACAGACATTTCTGCAAAGAAGACATCCAAATGACCAACAGACAATGAAAAGTGTTGCACATCACTCAGCATCAGGGAAATACAAATCAAAACTACAGTGAGATACCACCTCACACCAGTCAGAATGGCTAAAATTTAACCAGTCAGGAAATGACAGCTGTTGATAAGGATGTGGAGAAAGGGGAACCCTCCTACACTGTTTGTGGGAATGCAAGCTGGTGCAGCCACCCTGGAAAACAATATGGAGGCTCCTCAGAAAGTTGAAAATAGAGCTACCCTATGACCCAGCAATTGCACCACTGTGTATTTACCTTAACGATACAAATGTAGTGATCCAAAGGGCCACTTGCACCCAAATGTTTATAGCAGCAATGTCCACAATAGCTGAACTATGGAAGAACCTAGATATCCATCAGCAGATGAATGGATAAAGAAGTGGTATATATATACAATGGAATACTATGCAGCTATCAAAATGAAATCTTGCCATTTGCAACAATGTGGATAGAACTAGAAAGTATTATGCTGAGCAAAATAAGTCAATCAGAGAAAGACAATTATCATATGATCTCTCTGGTATGAGAAATTTGAGAGACAGGGTGGGGGTGGGGGAGAAGGAAGGAAAAAAATGAAATAAGATGGAACTGGGAAGGGAGACAAATCATAAGAGATTCTTAACCTGAGGAAATAAACTGAGGGTTGCTGGGGTGGGGTTGGGGAGGGATAGAGTGGCTGGGTTATGGACATTGGGGAGGGTATGTGCTATGGTGAGTGCTGTAAATTGTGTAAGACTTCACAGCAAATAATACATTATATGTTAATTTTTTTAAAAAGACAAAAAAAACCAAAGCATGGCTCTCAGCTGTATGTTGTGTGTGGAGGGGGAGATTTCATATATTTATATTCATCTTCCAGTTTCTTTTTCTAGTCTTTCATCTTGCCATTCATGGATTCATTCAAATAATTCTTGAATTCATTTACATTTTCAACTGCCACACATATTCCACAAATACTTTTTTCATTTGCCTAAATTTTCTCACTCAAGTTTTAAAGAATGCTGTGGTGTTCCTTCATAGTTTATTATCTCCTATGTATTAGTTTATCCATTGTTTAATTTATAAACTTTAGTTATGCCCTATTTCAGCCCACCTACACCAAATTAACTCAGAGTTCCTAGAGGTTGGACCTACACATGAATGTTTTAAATTTTTTCTAGGCAATTATGATGCAGAATCAGTATTTGTAACTTCTAATTTAAGGCAAAAGTATTTTTAGGGATGAAGAAATTCACCATACTTTAGCAAACATATCCTAATAAAAATCTTTAAACAGGAAGAAATAAAAATCCTAAATCAGCATGCAAATAATGATATAACTTCAACATACCAGTAAAGTAAAAATTGACAGATTTGGAAGAATATTTATAGTATAAGTTTTTTTTACACTTTTCTTAATAAAAGAGAAAACAGGTAGAGCAAAAAAAAAATGTAGGGATAAGTAACATTCTTAGCAAATTTGAATTACAGAAATAATACTCAATAAGGCAACTACACAAAGAAAGTACATGTAGAATATTCATAACATTTTATTATCTACTAGGTTTTAACCAAGTCTCAACAAAACAAAATGTGCTATAATATAGATGATATCCTCTTAGCAAATTAAATTAAATTGGAAGTAAAGAACAAAAATATTTTTAAACTATATATTTGGTCATTTAAAAAGCCACTTTTATGTAATCTATTAATCAAACAAGATGTAATAATAGAAATTTAAAAATAGTAGAACTAAACCATATGGAAAATGTTACTATCCAAACTTGGAAAATGCTGCTCAGATAGTTGTTAGAGGGGAATTTCTAAACCTTAGATGCTTATGTTTTAAAAAGAATGTTTAAAACACACTAAAAAAAAATTAAATGCCTTCAGTTAATTTATAAAATAGAAAGTCTTTTGAATATGAAACCTAAAAAAAAAATTCATCCTGAATAGTTTTTTAAAATAAAATAATACATCATACTTAACATTGTACTAAAGATACGGTATAAAATAATAATAATAATAATAATAATATCTAATTTTCAGAGTTTTAAAATAAGCTAGACCTACAATATTGCACAATTAAGTACATGATACAACAAGCAGGATGAAGCAATTAAAAGCATAAAATCTTCAAAGAAAGAACTTTCTATTTCTATTTGTAGATGACATAATTGTATATCTGAAAAACCCAAGAGAATCTGTGGAAAATCCATTGCAAACACTAGGACAATTTAGCAATAAGACTAATATTAATACACAAAAATCAATGGCTTTCATATGTACAAATAATAATGAACTAGAAGATATAATGAAAGAGAAGACACAATTTATGCAAACACCAACAACAACTTGGTTATAAGGTTAACAAGAGCTACGTAAACTTACATGAGGAAAATTTTGTATTTCCGAAATATAGAACAGTACACTTGAACAAATGAAAAGACAGACATTTTAGGATAGGAAGACTAAACATCATAAAATTATCAATTGCCCCTAAATATCCCCTCCATACTGATCACATCTCAAGCATCCTTATCTAACAATATAGATAAGTCCTCTACTCCTAAATATCTACCTGGTGAACTGGAAATACTGATTCCACTGATCTTCAGTATATTCCCTCAAGCACGCTACTCCTGTGCTTAGCCCAATACCTGACACATAGTGAGTGATCAATAAATATAGATCATAACTTTCCTTGTAAATGTATCGGGTTATCAATAAATCTAATGCATTTCCAAAAAATGTGAACAACCAAAAATCACTAAGAAAATCCAAAAAAGAAGAAGAAAATGAAGGAGGCTAACTGACATATATATTTTATATATATATATATATATTTATGTGTCATCCAGAAAAACAGCATATAGTATGAGAAAAACAATGAGACAAAAGAGACTCTAGAAACAGTGTATTTTTCAATCTGTTGTATGATAAAAATGGTACCTCAAATCAAAGTGGGGGGAAAATACAAAAATATTAATAAATGATATTGACAAAACTGAATAGCCATTTGGAAGCATATATCATTGGATTTATATTTCACAACATACACCAGTATAAACTCCAAATGAATTAGATATCTAAATGCAGATAAATGATAATAGATACATAGATGATAGATGATAGATAGATAGATAGAAAAAGGAAGGAAGAGAAGGAAAGAAAAAAGAAGGGAGGGGACAGAGGGCAGGAGAGGGGGAAAAGTGAGATGTGATTTGAATAAATAAGATGTGAATAATAAATAAGATATGGATAAATTCTTCTGTTACCTAGGAGAGGGGGGAGAAGTTCCTAAACATGACTCAATGTCCAGAAAAAATAAAACAAAAAAGGTCATTTTGAACATTTTGAAAAATTGAAATAAACAAGCTTTGTAAGGCAAAAACAGTAACAAGTACAAGCAAAATCAAAAGACAAATGACTCTAATCTCACAAAACAAACTGAGGGTTGCTGGGGGGAGGGGGTTTGGGAGAAGGGGGTGGGATTATGGACATTGGGGAGGGTATGTGCTTGGGTGAGTGCTGTGAAGTGTGTAAACCTGGTGATTCACAGACCTGTGCCCCTGGGGATAAAAATATATGTTTATAAAAAATAAAAAATTTAAAAAAAAAAGACAAATGACAGTGATAAAACAGAAAAAATTATTTACAATTTATGTCATAGCAGAGCTGATACCTCTAATATATAGTTTCTTAAAAATTCAGTCTGACCTAATAGGTTTAGACTTAACCCTATTAACATAAAACAAAAGCAAACATTTCTTTCCATAGCCCAGTATTCACTGGTTCTAGATAAAACTTTTCCAGTCTTTTCTACAATCAAAGTATTTATTTTTGATCAAGCCTTTTAAATAAATTCAATTCTCTATTACACACTATACAAGAAGAGCTTTTCATAAAAACAGGAATATTTTAAAGCCGTTTCATCTCCAATAAAATCTCTGACAATATATGACCTAAGTCCTATTGTAATCATTGATAGCACCCTTGCTTGCTCTCAAAACTCTCCTACTTTGAATGATGAATTACATTAACCTTGTTTGTAGAGCAAATGAAGACCAGTTTTCATCAGAGTGTCACAGAAAGACTTTTATCCACATTAGCTGGCATTCATGAACTAGCAGATTCAGGTACCCTAACCATCCCTCCCTGTGCTGTTGCACCAAAAACTGTTAAAAGGCCAAACTCTTACAATTCCAATAATTGGAATGAAGGCTAAATGCAATTAATTCTCTAAGTTTTAACTGTTATGTTTGATTCTCCTAAAATTACATCATGTAACTGGAGTATTAGGAAGGCTTGCTGACAAAATGAAAATAAGAGTAGGTATTAACAATGCCTGTATACCCTCTATCTACCCTCAGAAGTTACAAACATATGTTTTTCACTTTTCCTGGTTAAAAATTCCATCCTTCATAATTTGTTTTCTGGCCTAAACATTGGCAGTATCAACAGCATAAGATAATATCCACTATTAGAGAAAGTAGAGGAAAACACAATAATTTACCACAGTTTAGCTCAAATCACTGAAATGGAAAGACCTAATACAAGTGAAAGGATATTTTGCTAACTCCCTATGTGTGCTGAAAATAGCTAACAGTGACTTTCTCACTCAAGAAGGACTTCCTGAAGGCAACTGAATAAAAGAATGCATAGCTTCCACAGTCCCCACAGAGCCAACTCTGTGGTAATGGTTTGGTCATAGTTCCTCTAATAGATCTACTAATAAAATTTTTGAAAGAAAATTCATTTCTTTCCAGTAGCCAATGAATTTACAATGATCATTTTTACATGGCTATTCGCCATAAATAAGCTAGACCTTTATCTCGCAGCATCACTGAAATATAAGCAGGTGTATTTCTTTGTAGAAATATACCAGAGTGATGTGCTACATCCATTGACCTTTCCAAATAATCTTGCTCTGTGAACAAAAGGCAATGTTAATTTCCTCAAGAATAAAAGCTGATGCAGTTGTCAAAGATAAAGCAAAAAAGACACAAAAGCAGCAAACTCCAAATGTGATCTGGATACTGAAATAATGATAGCAAAGGAGATCAGTGACCTCGAGAATGACAACGAACTGAAGTGGGATTTAGAGGTCCCTAAGTATAATGTATTCACCGACACTTTTTATTTCAAATGGACAAGCAATGGAGCAGAATTAATGCCCTGTGGAACTCATGGCTATGCATTGAAATCCACCAAGTTACCAAGACTTATGGGCTTTCCAAACAACCCAGGTGAAGGTGGCACTCTTTACGGTATGCCTAACCAGCAGAATACAGATTTGATTCTCCAACCCTTGAGAAAAACACAGAGCAGTCACTTTGAGCTAAGACTCCAAATTACAGCTGTGGTTAAGCTTAGATTTTTTTTTTAAATGAAACTTGCTGACTAAGGCCATAATATTTGATTTATCTTTTCCCTTTAATGGTGTTTATCAGAATAGAATTGGTCTCTTGTTACCACTCTGAATACATTGGGCTTTGCTGGATACCTAGCTGGGTACATTTACTCTAACCTCATTGTGGCTATCAGGAAATGAATTTGCTAATTAATAGTAGAAACCAAAGAAGAAACAGGAAGAGTAAACGCGAAAGGATAACATTCTTTAGGAATGCTGTCAAACTGCATTTCGGACAGCTCCCTCTTGGCCAAATAACACACAAAACAAAGCATACAGGGGCTGTCAGCCATGGGGAGGCAGAGAAGAGAAAAGAACAGCAGATTGAATATAGAAATAATTTGTCATCTCAAAAGACTTCTAAAGTGCAATAAAAGACTGTTTGGAATCTAATTGAAATGATTCTGGGAATGAAATGACATCAGCGCTCAGTGAAGGCACATTAGGAAAATACAGTTGCTTGAGTGAAAAACTAACGGAGCCCTTAGTTTGGCCTAATGGTGCATGGGGAAAGGCACCTCCCAAGGTCACTCACTTCAGCACCACCACAAATCAATATGATGGAACACCCTGAAGACACTAGGCAAGTCCCTTCATAGTGTGTGGCAGTGAGAACACTCTAACTTCAAAGAAAAGTACTTAGGATAACAGCATAAAGAAGAAGAAACAGGGCTTTACCAAACTATCTACAAGAATTCTGTTAAGCTGGGGCACCTGGGTGGCTCAGTGGGTTGGGCTGCTGCCTTCGGCTCGGGTCATGATCTCAGGGTCCTGGGATCGAGCCCCAAATCCCTGCGGAGCAGAGAGCCTGCTTCCCTCTCTCTCTCTCTCTCTCTCTCTGCCTGCCTCTCTGCCTACTTGTGATCTCTGTCTGTCAAATAAATAAATAAAATCTTAAAAAAAAAAAAAAAAAGAATTCTGTTAAGCTTTGCTCCTTCCCCTACTGAAATGTAAAGTTCACGTTCGGAAACAGAAAGGAAAGCCTGAATCCTCCATTTCCTGCATAGCAAATAGCATGGAGGACAAGGGGAGATGGAGAGGAGAAGGGAGTTGAGGGAAATTGGAAGGGGAGGTGAACATTGAGAGACTATGGACTCTGAAAAACAATCTGAGGATTTTGAAGGGGCGGGGGTTGGAGGTTCGGGGAACCAGGTGGTGGGTATTAGAGAGGGCACGGATTGCATGGAACACTGGGTGTGGTGCAAAAACAATGAATACTGTTACGCTGAAAAAAATAAATAAATTAAAAAAATAATAATTCTGTTTCACTCAACAACTTTAACTGAATATTACTAAGTATTAGGAAGACTCTGTTCTTAGCACTGGGGACCCTGCAAGTCATAACACTTGTTTTTATGAAATTGCTGTCTAGTAGGGAATACATGGTAATATTACAAAGTTCTTGTACTAAAAACATACACAATATGCAGAATGGTGGACTCCATATGAAGAATTCACACATGTGAGATGTTTACATGTGATGTTGATGGTGAATATGAGTTGGCCACGCAGATAAGGCAGAGAAGAAGGAAGTAATTAGAATGCACAAAACTGCTATTGCCAAGGAACACAGAAAGGCATTGTATAGCCAGAGTCAAGTTGCTGTCCAACTGTGGGTGCCCTTTTAAGTTTAGACCCTCAGCATGAACAGAGACTTGCTGGTAAAATCTTCCCATGAGAGAGTTGTCAATTTTCTTTTTCTCCAATTTCTCCTCTGTACATTTTCCCTTGAACCTACTCCAAATAGGCATTTGACTCTACCATTTTGCTAAAATAGTTTCTGCCAAGGTCACCAATAATCCTTATGTTACTAAATCCAAAGTCAATTTTCAATCCTTAAAATTTCACCTCCATTTTTTTATTTTATTAACATATAATGTATTATTAGCCACAGGGGTATGAGTCTGTGAATCATCAGGCTTATACATTTCATAGCACTCACCATAGCACATACCCTCCCCAATTTCCACAACCCAGCTACCCTATCCCTACCCTCCCACCCCCCAGAAACCCTGTTATTTTGTGAGACTGAGTCTCTTATAGTTTGTCTACCTCCTGATCCCATCTTGTTTCATTTTTTCCTTCCCTACCTCCACAACCCCCGACTCTGCCTCTCAAATTCCTCATATCAGAGAGATCACATAATTGTCTTTCTCTGATTGACTTATTTTCTCAGCATAATGCCTTCTAGTTCCTTCCATCCATGTCATTGTAAATGGCAAAATTTCATTTCTTTTGATGGCTGCATAGTATTCCATTGTATATATATACCACATCTTCTTTATCCATTCATCTGCTGATGGACATCTAGGTTCTTTCCATAGTTTGGCTACTGTGGACATTGCTGCTATAAATTTTTGGGTGCATGTGCCCCCTTTGGATTTGATCTGTCAATATTTAATAGAATATACCACATCCTCCTTCTGGGGATACATTGTTCCTTTGACTCCTGGGACACCAGTCTCTTGGCTCTCCTTCTATCTCAGAGGACCAGCCTCCCCCACCCCACTTTATCTCCTTTGCTGCTTTCCCCCCCATGTCCTTGTGACATAACTGTTGGAGAAACTGAGGACTCAGCCCTCAGATCTCTTCTTTCTTAATGCAGACTAACTTCCTGGGACATCCCACCCAGTCCCACACTTTAAAAAAAAATCTGTATGCTAGTGACTTTCACATTTATATTTCTGGCCTAGATCTAAATTATAAACGCCAAGTTTATAGATCTCACTGCCTACTAAACATTTACATTGTAATTCTCATAGAAATCTCAGCCTTACCACATTCCAGCGGAAACTTCTTACTTCTCCCCCAGCTTGTTCCTACTATAATCTTTCCACCTCAGTTAATAGTAATTCCATTTTTCCATTGTTTGTGGCTGAAATCTTAGTGTCACCCATGACTTTTCTTTCTCTTACAACCCATATTCAATCCAACACTAAATCTTTCAGAGTCTATCCAGAATCTCACCCTTTCTCAGTACTTCTACTGTCAAAATCCTGGTTCACAACATCACCCTTCACTGAGAATATTGTAATACTCTCCACAGTGGGTCTCCACACTTCTGTTCTTATAATCAGAATGATTGTTCAAAAACTTAAATCAGGCCATGGCATTTTTCTGCTCAGATCCATCTAATAACTCTCACCAAAGGCATAGTATAACCAGTAATTCCCTCCCACCACTACTACCTATCCTCACCACCTATCATTTTTGCCCACTCCTTTAGTCTTACTTAGTTTCAGCCACACCGGCCTCCTTTCCAGTCCTCAGACATGCAGAGCAGTCTCCCACTTTAAAGTCTTTGTACTTGCTTTTCACTCTGTTTCTAATGCTTTTCCCTCATGGAATAAAATAAAATATAAATATAAATAAATGTACATTTCTATATAAACATTTACATATAAATAAGTGCATATGTAAATATAAAATAAAATCCTTTATCCTCATTTTCCTTAGTACCTATTGAAATATCACCTTTGCTAAACTATGCAAAGAGCCCAGGTGTCCATCGACAGAGGAATGGATAAAAAAGATATAATGGACTATTAGTCAGCTATCAAAAAGAATGAAGTCTTCCCATTTGCAACAACATGGATGGAACTAGAGTGCATTGTGTTCCATGGAAAAAGTCAAAGACAAATCCCATATGATTTCACTCATGTGGAATTGAAGAAACAAAACTGATGAACACAGAGAGGAAGACAAACCAAAAAAAATTTTAACTATAGAGAATGAACTGAGGGTTGCTGGAGAGGTGGTGGGTGGGGGAATGGGATAATTGGGTGAGCACGCACCTCATAAGGAGGGCACTTGATGTAATGAGTACTATGTGTTATATGCAACTGATGAATCACTAAACTCTACCCCAAAATTAATAATAAACTATATGTTAACTAACTTGAATTTAAATAAAACTGCGTAAGTAAATAAATAAATAAATATGTCCTCAGCAAAGTCTTCCATAACCACTTATTATAAAAGAGCAGCCCTTCTCCCTTACTCTTGCATTCTTTATTTCCCTTTCCCTGCTTTTTCTACACTGCACCATTACCAGCTTAGTCTATGTTTTTATGTGTATTTATTTATTTAACTGGATAGCCTTCACCAGAACATAAGTTCTATGAGGGTCAAGGCTTTGTCTGTTACATTCACTGGTGTACCCCCAGCTCTCAGAATAGTGCCAACTGTGTAGAAGGCACTCAAAAAAATGTATTGACTTATGATGGGAATGAACAGAAATGGTTCATAGCACCTTAGCACTCAGAAGACAGCCACTTCTTTAAAATGCCATCAATATCAGTTCCTCCAGAAAAAAGGAGCTAGACACTGATACTAGAACCACATAACTCCTAAATTCCCCTCTTGCTTAAACAAAACACACACACACACACACACACACACACACACACACACACACAGTTTCACTTATGTGTGAAACATAAGCAATAGCTTGGAGGGCCATAGGGGAAGGGAGGGAAATCCAAAGGGGGAGAAATCAGAGAGGGAGATGTACCATGAGAACTATAGGCCCTGAGAAACAATCTGGGGGACTCAGTGGGGATTAGGATGAGACTGGGTGTTATACTTAACTAATGAATCATTGAACACTGCATCAAGGACTAATTATGTACTATACAGTGGCTAATTGAATATAATAAAAATAATTTCTAAAAAACACACATACACAAAAAGTAAGTACTGAAATTCTCATAATTAAATATAGATGTAATCACTTATAAGGTCCTCTTATAAACTTCATAAAGTTGCTGGTTTGAAAACATCATCTTAAGTATGTTTTGTTATATTTCATACTTCAACTAAATTCCTACTTAGACCGTACCCAACTAGTAGGTTCAAGATTCCATTACCTTTGGAGAAAATTTTATACTAACTTTTTAAAAAGAATTTTTAGAGAAAAATATGATGCTAAAATTTAAGATGTACATATCCTTCTCCTAGGAATTTCATCCTAGGTATATAAACTAGGAAAACCTTCCCATGTGCACACAAGGAAAAATGTATGCAAAATGTTTATTGCAGCATTAGTTGTAATAGGAGGAAATTAGAAACAATCTAAATATACATCAATAAAAGAATGGATAAATAAGCTGTGGTATATTCTTAGAGAGGATTACTAAATAGCCCTTAAGAATTAGAGCGTCAGGAGGAAAGAGGCAAGATGGCAGAGAAGTAGCAGAATGAAATGACATCAGGTCACAGGAGTTCAGTTAAATAATTATCAAACCATTCCAAACACCTACAAACTCAACAGGAAATCAAAGAGAAGAAGAGCATCAATTATAGGAACAGAAAATCAACCACTTTCTGAAAGGTAGGATGTACAGAGCAGTGAATCCAAAGCAATAGACCATGGGTGAGGGGAGGGCTGGTTCCCAGCAAGTGGTAGAGCAATGGGGCACAAAAGCGGAACTTTTTGAAGTTTGCTCCACTGAAGGATGTTGTTACAGAAGCTAAGCAGGGGTGGAGCCCTTGCAGGGACAGTGTGGTCTCAGGATCCAAAGGGTAACTGAAAGATTGGGGGTGTCCAAGTGTAGCAGAGTTCCCAGGTCTTGGAGCAGGAATGCCAACTACAGAGACAGAGCCAAGGAATGAGCGCTCAGCTCAGGGTTACCTGAAACCATGATCTGTGGCATAGTTGAGCCACTGCTCTTTGAGCAGGGTGGCAGGTGGCAGATCTGGGGAGAATCACCTTCCTCCCCTGGGCAGGAATCTGCTGGGTTTGGAGACTCCAAACAGGGCTGTGTGTCAGAGACAGAAACCCTCAGTCACAGGCCAGTAGAGCTCAGAGTGTGGACAGAGACCAAGGAGATGGGAGTGAATGACCCCTTTTCTCTGAAGGCACACTGAGGAGTGGGGCCCCGAGCTCTCGGCTCCTCTGGGGTGGAGATTAGGAGGCTGCCATTTTCATTCTCCTCCTCTAAAACTTTACAGAAAGTGTTCAGGGAACAAAAACTCCTGAGAGAGAACCCGAACTTCTTAGCCTGGCCCCTGGCAAGGGCAGTACAATTCCGCCTCAAGCAAAGACATTTTTGCCCCTCCCCCAGAAGATTAGCAACAACATCCAGCCAATTCCAAGCTCACTGATCAAGGAGAACAACAGAACTCCAGAGATAGGGAAAGCAATGCATGGAATTCATGGCTTTCTCCCCATGATCCTTTAGTCTTGCAAAGTTAATTTTTTTTATTTTATTTCTTTCTTATTCTAATTTTTTTAATTGTTCCTCTTTCCTCTTTTAATGTTTTTTAACCAGTGTATCTTAACAATACCTTCTCTCAAAAAATCTTTTTAAACCTTCATTATTATAGTCATGTTTTATCCTTCATTGTATTTAACCTTATTTTTTGTGTATATACATAGGGTTTTTATTTTTTCTACAAAATTTTGGGAAACAATTTCTTCTAATAGATCAAAATATAACCTAAATCTAGCACAGGGCTTTGTTTTAGTCTCCAGCCTGAGCACATTCTCTCCTTTTTTTTTTTTCTTTCTTTTCCCAACCAACTTATCTTATCAATTCCTTTTTTAGAATTTCTATCTTTACAGTCAATTCTATCCCTTCATCATGTTTACCCTTATTTTTGTATATATATAAGTTTACTTTCTTTAAAATTTTGGGAGGTAGGTTCTTCTAAGAGACCAAAATACACCAAATATCGAGTGGGTGGCTCTGTTCTATTCACCAGTCTAACATATATATACATACACACACACCTATGTGTGTGTATAATATATATTTTTATTTCTTTTTACCCCCTTTCTTCTCCCCCCTGGTTTGGGGTCTCCTCTGATTTGGTTAACAAACATTTTTCTGGGGTCTTTGCCACCCTTTTAGTATTTTATTTTCTTGTTCATATATTCTTAGCTGGATAGAATGACAAGGCAGAAAAACTCACCACAAAAAAAAAAAAAGAAGAACAAGAGGCAGTACTGATGGCTAGGGACCTAATCAATATAGACATTGGTAATATGTCAGATCTAGAGTTCAGAATGACGATTCTTATGGAGCTAGCCAGACTTGAAAAAGGCATGGAAGATATTAGAGAAACGCTGTCTGGAGAAATAAAAGCCCTTTCTGGAGAAATAAAAGAACTAAAATCTAACCAAACTGAAATCAAAAACGCTATTAATGAGGTTCAATAAAAAATGGAGGCTCTTACTGCTAGGATAAATGAGGCAGAAGAGAGAATTAGTGATATAGAAGACCAAATGACAGAGAATAAAGAAGCTGAGCAAAAGAGAGACAAACAACCACTGGACCACGAGAGATAAGTGATACCATAAGATGAAACAATATTAGAATATTTGGGATTCCAGAAGAAGAAGAAGAAAGAAGAGAACAAAGACAGAGAGAAAAAGAAAGGCAGAAGGTATATTGGAGCAAATTATAATAGAGAATTTCCCTAATAAGGCAAAGAGAAAAAGCATCAAAATCCAGGAGGCACAGAGAACCCCCCCCCCCAAATAAAAAAAGACACAGAGGGGCAGAAGGTATACTGGGGGTAAGATGCTTTGGTTTACATTTTAGTGAGATCACTCTTGGGGAGCAATTTGGGGAGTAAAATGGAGGACTAAAGTGAATGGAAGTAGTAAGACCAGTTTGGAGGCTTTTATAATGATCCAGGCAAAAGATAATGAAGTCTTGAACTAAGTTAGTGTTATGGGAGTGGAGAAAAGCAAATGTAAGTAAAAGTATTTGGGACATAAAATCAATAACACTTTTTTTGTTTTTTAATTTTATATTAGGATGCCTGAGTGGCTCAGTTGGTTAAGTGTCTGCCTTCAGCTCAGGTCATGATCCCCGGGTCCTGGGATCGAGTTCCATGTTGGGTTCCTTGCTCAGCAGAGAGCCTGCTTCTCCCTCTGCCTGCTGATCCCCCTGTTTGTGCTCTCTTTCTCTCCCTGACAAATAAATACATTTTTTAAAAATATATATTTGAGAGAGTGTGCACAAGTGTCCTCGAGCATAGGGAAGCGGCAGAGGGAGAGGGAGCAAGATTCTTAAGCAGACTCCATGCTGAGCACAGAGCATGAAGGGGTCTTGATCTCACAACCCTGAGATCATGAACTGAGCTGAATCCAAGAGTCCAGCATTCAACCAACTGTACCACCTTTGCATCCCTAAAATCAACAGGACTCATGTGCAAAGTGCAGAAGAAAATCCAAGTTGTCTTTCAACATTCTAGCTTGTTGAAATGAGTGGATAATAACTGTACCCACTAGGATAGGAAATTAAGGGGAAGTGCAGATTTGGAAGTGACAAGAGAGACAAAGAGTTAATATATTTTGATTCCAGCTATCTGTGAGAGGATATGCAGGAAGCAAGTGGCTTAATAGGCCTGTAGCTCTGTGAGAAAATTTTTGGTGTTCATATGTAGTTGGTAATTTAAATCATGGAAGTGAGTAAGACCTACCTGGAGAATACAGAGACTGGAGGTTAAGAGAGAAGAGAACCAAGACTGAAACTCTGGGATCACCACATTGAAAGGGCAACAACAGAGGGTATCCAATGAAAAAGGCTGAACAAAAGTGGGTGGAGATATTGAGGAAGAATCCAGAGATCATAGAAGGCAACTTCAGGCCATTAAACCTGAGAATTGGTCAGCACAAACCCTGTGCCCTCTCCTGCATTGAAATAACTAAGAACTGCCTCCTTCTCCTGAAGGTTAATTTCTCCACCTGGGCTTTGGATGACTTCAAAATTGGATATGTAAACCCATGAAGAATGTTAGATATGTTGTCAAGAAAAATCTTAAGGGGATCAATTTCCAGACCCTCAAATTTCAAATGACCCCTCCTAAAACTGACCTACCTGAGAACACACTTTAGGTCCAAGCATTAGAAAAGTTCTTTCCCACCTTCCCTTTAACAATCACTTCCTTGGGGCACCTGGGTAGCTCAGTCAGTTAAACCTCAAAACTGTTGATTTTGGTAAAGGTGATGATCTCAGGGTCTTGAGATCAAGCCAAGTGTCAGGCTCCCCACTGGACATAGACCCTGATAAGATTGTCTCTCTCCCTCTGCCTCTCTCTACCCCCACCCTTTAGAGCATACATGTGTGAGCGCACACGCCTCTAACAAAACAAAACAAAACAAAAACACTTTCCCTTCACAATAGAAAGGCATTCTCCTCATCCATTCTAAATTGTAATTGGATACATTTCACTAGGGTATAAAAATCTCCAAAGTGCCAAAGAAACAACATAAGAGTTTAGTTTCAGTGAAAACTTGTTGAATCATTTAAGCACCTGAAACACATTATGGGCCTTCTGTCTTTCCATATCTTACAATATTTCTGTTAAGAGCTCGGCATGGCTCTCGAATTCTGGGCTCTGGAGCCACCTTCGTGACTTTTTCCAATTCTCTGCAATGTCTTTGGACTTCGACCAACTTCTTTCAGGTACAGCCTAGAAGCTCCAACCAACTTCTCTGGTGCTGTGGGAGACTGGGATCTCACACAGGTGTAATCCCGAATCTTAAGGAAATTAACGCTCTGCAGGGCAATGCTGGAGCTATGTTGCAGGTAGGTAAAGTCTTCCCCCTGTATTCAGAGAGATGGTTCTGAGACACATTTTTTTAGGCTCTCCCAGGTGATTGTGTGGTATCCAGAAGCCAGTCTTCTATAGCAGTGACCAATCAGATAAAGCTTCCTTTATTAGCTCTCATCTTCTTCCTTTACTTTCCTGTCTCAATGTTTCCTGCATGGTAAGCCTTTGTCTCAGGCTCTGCTTTTGGGGAAACCTATGCTAAGGGAGTTGGGATTTCTGAATTCAGATATTTTGTAATATAGGGCAGAAGGAGTGATGATAATTTCATTTAACAACTTCCCATATTCCGTTTCTGGACTACTGCTAAAGGATACATCACCTTAGGGAGAGTGCTAAGAGAGAAAGAAGAGAGAATGGGAAAAATACTGAAGGCATCAGTATCTTATTTTACCAGGCAGCAAACTTAAGGCAAGGCTCTGTTTATTAGCTCTCTGTCGTAGAATTAGAATATTTGAGATATGTGGAAGGCATGCCTGAAAATCCACCTAGCTATGAGGCACACCTTTTCTACATTTCTTTTTAATAAAAAGCATTTGGTGAGAACTCACTTCAGCTTTGTCTTGATCTAGGGCTCAAATCCGTGTTTTCATGATCTAAAGGAGGAAGTGAAAAAGTGCCTCTACCAGTCAATGTTGCAGCTTCAAGCAAAAGGAACATTCATGAAGGTAAGTTAGCATTTTATATCTTGAACATTTAACTGGATGTGTACGAGAAATATTTTTATATGGGCAAAAAATTTTGAAGACCACTCTATTGGTTTCCTTTTGCTACTATAACAATCACAAACTTGGTGACTTAATACACATTTATTCTGATCCAGTCTGATACGGGTCTGTCTGGCCTTAAAGCTCGGTGTTGGCAGAGCTGTATTCCTTCAATGGGGAACCTAGGAGAGAATATGTTTCCTAGTTTGTTTGTTTGTTCGTTTGTTTAGCTTCTATCACCATCCCAATTCCTTACCTCATTATCCTGTTCCTCCATCTTCAAAGCCAGCAATGTCAGACCAAGTCCCTCTCCCAGTGCCATCTCTCTTTCTCTCTTCTGCCTCTCTTTCAGGTACAAGGACCCTTGTGATTATAGTAGGCCCACTTAATCAAACTTAGTCTCCCCATCTCAAAGTCAGCAGATTAACAACTCTAAACTCAACTGCAATCTAAATTTGCTTTTGCCATAACATAACTTAAGACATTCTGAAGGTCAAAGATTGGGACATGGACATCGTTTTGGAATCATTGTTCTGCCAACCACAACCACTGTTCAAATTCCCACCTATTTCTTCATTTTTCTGGTACCATATACTATCAGTTAGTCTCTCTTTATATTATCAACTCCTTTCTATTTGTTTTTTCCTCAAGAGTAAAGAACACATCTATCTTATTCACCCTGTGCCTTATTATTGAACAGAAATGAATAAATACAAATAATTTAAAGATTTCTCTCCATTTAAACTCCCCACATTGAATTTCCCAGATAGAACTCTTTTTCTCTCCCCAGTCCCCTTCTTCACAGCCAAACATCTTGAAACAGCTTTTGTTTTCTGATTCATTTTCAGAAATGAAAATGAACCTTGTGAACCTCAAACCACAACCATGGTTTTCATCCATGAAAATGCTCCTCTCCTTAAGGCAGTGGACTTTGTCATTAAATCCAAAGGCCATGCGACAGTGTGTAACACAATGTTGACCAGATTCTCCATACTGAAACTCTTGATTCCCTTGGTCTTTGTAGCCTCACAGTCCTGGCTTTCTTCCTATCTTTCTGTGAGGTGTTCCCAGTCTCCTCTGTGAGAGCCTATCCTTGTGCCTAGTCATATATCTTGCTGTTTGTTCAGGTTCTGTCCTAAACCCTGTCATAATTCTGCACACTCTCTAGACAGTCCCATATCTTGAATACAATCTATAGGCAAATGACTCTCGAATTCATATCTCCAATCAGACCTGAGTTTCAGATTCACATATTCTACTATTGATTAAAATTCTCTATATGATGTCCTACAGGCACCTCAATTTTAACATACTGAGATCTGAATTTATCATTTGCTACCACATGTCAACCTACTTTAACTATTGTATTCTCTCAGTAAATGCCACACCAATCTCCTCCTTGAACAAGACAAACCCTAGTTGTCATCCTCTGCAGCCTCATGAATCATCATCAAGTTCTATCATTTCAGTCTCCTAAATATGTCTTGAATCATCCACACAGCCACTTCCTAAATTTAAACCACCATTATTTCTTGCTTGGATTACTGGTCTTCCTGCTTCCAACTTTCTCCATTCTGGACCCCAACTGGAGCCAGAGTGCTTTTCTAGAAAACAAATAAAACCATGTAATTTTCCTGATTAAAAAACTTCAATGGGTCCCCACTGCCTTTAGTACCAAGACCCTAGCCTGATCTCTCACTCCAAACATACTCAGCTTTTTTCACTTCCTTGAACTTGTCATATTCTCCTATCCAGACCATCTTACATGCTGTTACTTCTGGCAAGCATACACTTCCCACATTCCTTGCCTCCCTATTTAGCTCTTACTTAATCTTGAACAGGAAGGCATTTCATTTTCTGAGATAGCAGAGGGAAAGGAATGGATGGCTAGGAGAATCCTTAATCCTGTAGTTGGAAGTAGAGGAATTGGAATTCATGCCTGATGCATTTCTCAGTGTAGTGGTAAAAGCATTTCCTTGGAGTGTGGGTAGGTACAAGTAGATAGAGCATACAGCAGTTGGTGAAGATTTCCAGGTGTCATCCTTTAAGGGAAATAGGAAAGGGGGCATTTGTAGCTTCCAGACTGTATGCTGGAATGTATTTTCCAGGAATGCTAAGTCAAGCCTGTTCTTCTTAAATCCCATCCACCTGATGTTCAAATCAAATAAAGAGATTGTTGAAATTCTGACCTCTTTTGAATATCTTTACAATTTTTCACATGCTCTGTTTCAATTTTTGCTGAAAATAATTTGATCATTACAATAAAAACATGATTTGATATATGTATATATTGTGAGATAATTACCACAATAGGTTAACATCCATTACCTCACATAGTTAAAATATTTTTCTAGTGATGACAATTTTTAAGATTTGCTCCCTAAGCTACTTCCATACCTATGATACAATATTTTAACCATAATAACCATGCTGTGGTTTACATACCCAGGACTTGCTTATCTTATAACTGGAAGCTTGTTCCTTCTGACAACTTTCACCTATTTTGCTCACCTCCTACATCTCCCTTCTGGCAACAACCCATCTGTTCTCTGTATCTATTAGTTCAGTATTTTGAGATTCCACATTTAAGTGAGATTATATGGTATTTGTCTTTCTCCTTCTGACATTTCATTTAGCATAAAACCTTGAGTTTCATCAATGTTGTTGCAAATGTCAAAATTTCCCTCTTACAGCCAAATAATACTCCATCGTGGGTATGCACCACATCTTTCTCCCTTTATTTTTTGATGGACATAAAGGTTGCTTCTATGTCTTGGCTGTTTTGAAGAAGACTGCAATATGAGGGTGCAAATATCTTTTCAAGATAGGTGATTTTCTTTCTTCAAAGAAATACCCAGAAGTAGAATTGTTGGTATGTCCTTTCTATTTTTAATTTTTAGTTCAATTTTAAATTTTTGAGTAATCACTATTCTGTCTTCCACAGTGGCCGTACCAACTTACATTCCCGCCAACAGTGGAGGGGGGTTCCCTTTCTCTACATCTTCACTAACAATTGTTATTTCTTGGGGTTTTTTTTTAATAATAGCTATATTCTGATATGAGGAGAGATTTCATTGTGGTTCTTTTTGTTGAGGTATAATTGACAAACAACATTATATTTTGAGCTATACAACATACTTATTCAATATTTGTATATATTGCAAAATGATCACCACAGTAAGTCTAGTTAATATCTATCACCACACATAGTTCTAAATTTTGTTTCTTTTTTTTCCCTATTTTTTTAAATTTTTTAATAAACATATAATGTATTTTTATCCCCAGGGGTACAGGTCTGTGAATCGCCAGGTTTACACACTTCACAGCACTCAC
This sequence comes from Mustela lutreola, assembly GCF_030435805.1. Taxonomy (NCBI): domain Eukaryota; kingdom Metazoa; phylum Chordata; class Mammalia; order Carnivora; family Mustelidae; genus Mustela; species Mustela lutreola. The sequence goes on along the minus strand of NC_081295.1, from coordinate 104,324,730 downwards.
CATAGCACATACCCTCCCCAATGTCCATAACCCTTCTACCGACCCCCCTCTCCCCAGCAACCCTCAGTTTGTTTTGTGTAAGATTAAGAGTCACTTATGATTGGTCTCCCTCCCAATCGCATCTTATTTATTCTTCTCCTACCCCCTAGCCCCGCACATTGCATCTCCACTTCTTCATATCAGGGAGATCATATGATAGTTGTCTTTCTCCGATTGACTTACTTCACTAAGCATGATATCCTCTAGTTCCATCCACATCATCGCAAATGGCAAGATTTCATTTCTTTTGATGGCTGCATAGTATTCCATTGTATATATATACCTCTTCTTCTTTATCCATTCATCTGTTGATGGACATCTACGTTCTTTCCATAGTTTGGCTATTGTAGACATAGCTGCTATAAACATTCGGGTGCACGTGCCCCTTTGGATCGCTACATTTGTATCTTTAGGGTAAATACCCAGTAGTGCAATTGCTAGGTCATAGGGTAGTTCTATTTTCAACTTTTTGAGGAACTTCCATGCTGTTTTCCAGAATGGTTGCACCAGCTTGCATTCCCACCAACAGTGTAGGAGGGTTCCCCTTTCTCCGCATCCTCACCAGCATCTGTCATTTCCTGACTTGTTAATTTTAGACATTCTGACTGGTGTGAGGTGGTATCTCATTGTGGTTTTGATTTGTATTTCCCTGATGCCGAGTGATATGGAGCACTTTTTCATGTGTCTGTTGGTCATCTGGATGTCTTCTTTGCAGAAATGTCTGTTCATGTCCTCTGCCCATTTCTTGATTGGATTATTTGTTCTTTGGGTGTTGAGTTGGCTAAGTTCTTTATAGATTTTGGACACTAGCCCTTTATCTGATATGTCATTTGCAAATACCTTCTCCCATTCTGTCAGTTGTCCTTTGGTTTTGTTGACTGTTTCCTTTGCTATGCAAAAACTTTTGTTCTTGATGAAATCTCAATAGTTCATTTTTGCCCTTGCTTCTATTGCCTGTGGTGATGTTCCTAGGAAGAAGTTGCTGCAGCTGAGGTGGAAGAGGCTGCTGCCTGTGTTCTCCTTAAGGATTTTGATGGATTCCTTTATCACACTGAGGTCCTTCATCCATTTGGAGTTTATTTTTGTGTGTGGTGTAAGCAAATGGTCCAGTTTCATTGTTCTGCGTGTGGCTGTCCAATTTTCCCAACACCATTTGGTGAAGAGGCTGTCTTTTTTCCATTGGACATTCTTTCCTACTTTGTCGAAGATCAGTTGACCATAGACTTGAGGGTCTATTTCTGGACTCTCTATTCTGTTCCATTGATCTATGTGTCTGTTTTTGTGCCAGTACCATGCTGTCTTGATTACGACAGCTTTGTAATAGAGCTTGAAGTCTGGAATTGTGATGCCACCAACTTAGGCTTTCTTTTTCAATATTCCTTTGGCTATTCGAGGTCTTTTCTGGTTCCATATAAATTTTAGGATTATTTGTTCCATTTCTTTGAAAAAAATGGGTGGGACTTTGATAGGTATTGCATTAAATGTGTAGATTGCTTTAGGTAGCATAGACATTTTCACAGTATTTGTTCTTCCAATCCACGAGGATGGAACATTTTTCCATTTCTTTGTGTCTTCCTCAATTTCTTTCATGAGTACTTTATAGTTTTCTGTGTATAGATTCTTAGCCTCTTTGATTTAGTTTATTCCTAGGTATCTTATGGTTTGGGGTGCAGTTGTAAATGGGACTGACTCCTTAATTTCTCTTTCTTCTGTCTTGTTGTTGGTGTAGAGATGCAACTGATTTTTGTGCATTGATTTTATATCCGGACACTTTACTAAATTCCTCTACAAGTTCTAGCAGTTTTGGAGTGGAGCCTTTTGGGTTTCCATATAAAGTATCATATCATCTGCGAAGAGTGATAGTTTGACTTCTTCTTTGTCGATTTGGATACCTTTAATTTCCTTTTGTTGTCTGATTGCTGAGGCTAGGACTTCTATGTTGAATAGCAGTGGTGATAATGGACATCCCTGCTGTGTTCTTGACCTCAGCAGAAAAGCTTTCAGTTTTTCTCCATTGAGAATGATATTTGCGGTGGATTTTTCATAGGTGGCTTTGATAATATTGAGGTGTGTGCTCTCTATCCCTACACTTTTAAGAGTTTTGATCAGGAAGGGATGCTGTACTTTGTCAAATGCTTTTTTAGCATCTATTGAGAGTATCATATGGTTCTTGTTCTTTCTTTTATTAATGTGTTGTATCACATTGATTGATTTGCGGATGTTGAACCAACCTTGCACCACTTGGTCATGGTGAATAATCCTTTTAATGTACTGTTGAATTCTATTGGCTAGTATTTTGGTGAGAATTTTCGCATCTGTGTTCATCAAGGATATTGGTCTATAGCTCTCTTTTTTGATGGGATCCTTGTCTGGTTTTGGGATTAAGGTGATGCTGGCCTCATAAAATGAGTTTGGAAGTTTTCCTTCCATTTCTATTTTTTGGAACAGTTTCAGAATAGGAATTAGTTCTTCTTTGAATGTTTGGTAGAATTCCCCTGGGAAGCCATCTGGTTCTGGGCTTTTGTTTGTTTGGAGATTTTTGATGACTGTTTCAATCTCCTTACTGGTTATGGGTCTGTTCAGGTTTTCTATTTCTTCCTGGTTCAGTTGTGGTAGTTTATATGTCTCTAGGAATGCATCCATTTCTACCAGATTGTTAAATTTATTGGCATAGAGTTGCTCATAGTATGTTCTTATAATTGTTTGTATTTCTTTGGTGTTAGTTGTGATCTCTCCTCTTTCATTCATGATTTTATTAATTTGGGTCCTTTATCTTTTCTTTTTGATAAGTCTGGCCAGGGGGTTATCAATTTTATTAATTCTTTCAAAGAACCAGCTCCTAGTTTCGTTGATTTGTTCTATTGTTTTTTTTGGTTTCTATTTCATTGATTTCTGCTCTGATCTTTATGATTTTTCTTCTCCTTCTGGGTTTAAGCTTTCTTTGTTGTTCTTTCTCCAGCTCCTTTAGGTGTAGGGTTAGGTTGTATATTTAAGATCTTTCTTGTTTCTTGAGAAAGGCTTGTATCACTATATATTTTACTCTCAGGACTGCCTTTGCTGTGTCCCACAGATTTTGAACTGTTGTGTTTTCATTATCATTTGTTTTCATGAATTTTTTCAATTCTTCCATAATTTCCTGGTTGACCCATTCATTCTTTAGAAGGATGCTGTTTAGTCTCCATGTATTTGTGTTCTTTCCCAATTTCCTCTTGTGATTGAGTTCTAGTTTCAAAGTGTTGTGGTCTGAAAATATGCAGGGAGTGATCCCAATCTTTTGATACCAGTTGAGACCTGATTTATGACCCAGGATGTGATCTATTCTGGAGAATATTCCATGTGCACTAGAGAAGAATGATGTTGTGTTGCTTTGGGATGGAATGTTCTGAATATATCTGTGTGTCCATCTGATCCAGTGTGTCATTTAAGACCTTATTTCCTTGTTGATCTTTTGCTTGGATGATCTGTCCATTTCCGTGAGGGGGGGTGTTAAAGTCCCCATACTATTATTACATTATTGTCGATGTGTTTCTTTGATTTTGTTATTAATTGGTTTATATAGTTGGCTGCTCCCATGTTAGGAGCATAGATATTTAAAATTGTTAGGTCTCCTTGTTGGACAAACCCTTTGAGTATGATATAGTGCCCTTCCTTATCTCTTATTATAGTCTTTGGCTTAAAATTTAATTGATCTGATATAAGGATTGCCACCCCAGCTTTCTTCTGATGTCCATTAGCATGGTAAATTGTTTTCCACCCCCTCACTTTAAATCTGGTGGTGTCTTCGGGTCTAAAATGAGTTTCTTGTAGGCAACATATTGATGGTTTTTTTTTTTTTCATCCATTCTGATACCCTGTGTCTTTTAATTGTGGCATTTAGCCCATTTACATTCAGGGTAACTATTGAGAGATATGAATTTAGTGCCATTGTATTGCCTGTAAGGTGACTATTACTGTATATTGTCTCTGTTCCTTTTTGATCTACTACTTTTAGGGTCTCTCTTTGCTTAGAGGATCCCTTTCAATATTTTCTGTAGAGCTGGTTTGGTGTTTGCAAATTCTTTCAGCTTTTGTTTGTCCTGGAAGCTTTTTCTCTCTCATTCTGTTTTCAATGATAGCCTAGCTGGACATCGTATTCTTGGCTGCATGTTTTTCTCATTTAGTACTCTGAATATATCATGCCAGTTGTTTCTGGCCTGCCAGGTCTCTGTGGATAAGTCTGCTGCCAATCTAATATTTTTACCATTGTATGTTACAGACTTCTTGTCCCAGGCTGCTTTCAGGATTTTCTCTTTGTCGCTAAGACTTGTAAATTTTACTATTAGGTGACGGGGTGTGGACCTATTCTTGTTGATTTTGAGGGGGGTTCTCTGCAACTCCTGCATTTTGATGCTTGTTCCCTTTGCCATATTAGGGAAATTCTCTCCAATAATTCTCTCCAATATACCTTCTGCTCCCCTCTCTCTTTCTTCTTCTTCTGGGATCCCAATTATTCTAATGTTGTTTCGTCTTATGGTGTCACTTATCTCTCAAATTCTCCCCTCGTGGTCCAGTAGCTGTTTGTCCCTCTTTTGCTCAGCTTCTTTATTCTCTATCATTTGGTCTTCTCTATCACTAATTCTTTCTTCTGCCTCATTTATCCTAGCAGTAAGAGCCTCCATTTTTATTGCACCTCATTAGTAGCTTTTTTGATTTCTACTTGGTTAGATTTTAGTTCTTTTATTTCTTCAGAAAGGGCTTTTTTCTCTCCAGAGAGGGTTTCTCTAATATCTTCCATGACTTTTTTGAGCCCAGCTAGAACCTTGAGAATCGTCATTCTGAACTCTAGATCTGACATATTACCAATGTCTGTATTGATTAGGTCCCTAGCCTTCAGTACTGCCTCTTGTTCTTTTTTTGTGGTGAGTTTTTCCGCCTTGTCATTTTGTCCAGATAAGAGTATATGAAGGAGCAAATAAAATACTGAAAGGGTGGCAAAGACCCCAGGAAAATGCACTTTAACCAAATCAGAAGAGACCCCAAATCGTGGGAGGGAGAAAGGGGATAAAAAGAAGTTCAGAAAAAAAAATTAAGAAAAGAAAACAAATAAAGAATATATATATATATATATATATATGATAAACTAGTTTTAAAATGTTTAAAAAGAAAAGGGTAAAAGTTAAAAAAAATTAGCAGAAGAAAAAAATTTTAAAAAATTAAATTAACTGCAAGACTAAAGAACCATGGGGAGAAAGCCATGAGTTCCATGCTTTGCTTTCTCCTCCACTGGAATTCTGCTGCTCTCCTTGGTAGGTGAACTTTGTCTTGGCTGGATTTCTTGTTGATCTCCTGGGGGAGGGGCCTGTGGTAGTGATTCTCAAGTGCCTTTGCCAGAGGCGGAATTGCACCGCCCTTACCAGGGTCCAGGCTAAGTAATCTGCTCAGGTTTGCTTTCGGGAGCTTTTGTCCCCTGAACACTTTCCATAGAGTTCCAGAGGACGGGAATGAAAATGGCGGCCTCCCAGTCTCTGGCCTGGAGGACCCAAGAGCTCGGGGCCCCACTCCTCAGTGTACCCTCAGAGAAAAGAGCCCAATCACTCCTGTCTCCCTGGCTTCTGGCTGAGCTCCAAGCTCACCCAGCCTGCGACCGGTTCAAGGTAAACCTGAGCTCAGAGCTCACCCCTTGGCTCTGTCTCTGTAGCCAGCTTCCCCGGTCTAATACCTGCGAGCTCTGTGACACTCAGCCACCCCAAATCCTTCTGTGACCCTGCGGGACCTGGGGCCACGCTGGCCCTGCATGGGCTTCACTCTGGTTTAGCTTCTGGAGCGATGTTCCTCAGTGGAGCAGACTTTTAAAAATCCTGATTTTGAGCTCCATTTCTCTGCCGTTTGCCAGGAGCCAGCCCCTTGCCCTGAGGTCTATCTTCCCATTGCTTTGGATTCACTTCTCCGCCTTCCTACCTTTCAGAAAGTGGTCAATTTTCTGTTTCAAGAATTGCTGTTCTTCTTCTCTTCTATCTCCCATTGGATTTGTAGGTGTTTTCAATCGCTTGATAAGCTATCTAGCTGATCTCCTGCTACATGATGTAGTCTCAGCCTGCTACTTCTCTGCCATCTTGACTCCTCCCCCCATAAATTTTTTTTTCTTGTGATGAGAACATTTAAGATTTACTCTTGGAACTTTCAAATATACAGCACAGTATTACTGACTATCATCACCATGCTGTACATTGTGTTCCCATAACTTATTTATTTTATAACTGGAAGTTTGTACCTTTGGCCATCTTTGCCCTTGTTGCCCATTCCCCACCCCCATCTGGCAACAAACCAATCTGTTCACCATATCCATGAGTTCGGGGTTTGGCAGGATGGTGGGAGGTTAGATTCAGTATATAAGTGAGATCTTATGGTATTTGTCTTTCTCTTTCTGACTTATTTAACTTAGCATCTTACTGTGGTTTTGATTGGCATTTCCCTGATGATTAATGATGTTGATCACATTTTTATGTACCTGTTGTCCATTTTTTTTTGTGATTGTTTTTAATTATCTTAAGCCTTATCACATAATTTACAAATTTGTGCTGATGATGTATCTCCCATTTTAACCCTTCTAACGAGTTGGCAAAAGGACCATTACCAATCATACATATATGGTATTTCCACAGTTGTCTCTCTGAATAGCTATTTAGAAGACAATCCTGAATTATAACTTAGTCTGACTTAGTAGATAATTCACAAGCCATGTCTGCTGCTATATCCTGTCACACTGAATTTTAAAAGCATCTGACCTTAGATCATCTATAAAATGAGAAGTGTTAAATAACTCTTTATTTAATATTATACATAAACCACACTAAAATGCCTTTCATTAAGCAAAAGGCAACATTTTAGATGCAGGAAATTTTAATTAAATTGGCATAGTTAAGAAAAAAAAAAAAAAAGTGGACACTGCCAGCTTATCTTCAACCCTTGCCTGTAACAGGCTAATGAACACAACCTGAAACACAGCTCAATCTTGCTGGTTCTGAGACAGTGAAGGGATTTCCTCAGTATTTAAATATATTAATATAACCAGTTATATAAATCTAAATATAAAACCAATCTCCTATAAGTTTAGAGATGGCATTTACCACCTCTGTGAAAAGTTGAACATTACTAATCAATTCCGATCATATTTTTAAAAGGGGAAAACTGACAGCACTTGCTGAACCAGAATTACTATCAAAGTTCAAAAAGCTGATCATATTCATTTAACCACAAGCCAACCTTATTTATGTCAGGACTGTCCAAAAGAAATATTCTATCAGCCATTCATGATCTGAATTCTGGTGTATGAGATCAATTGAACACATAAAAAAAAGTCATGAAACATTTTTGTTTTGCAATAAATAAGGCAATGGCCAATTATTACTCCTTAGTAGCTTTTTTGAGATAAGCTATCAAGTCTGCTCTTTCCCCTGTCTTCTTAATGCCAGCAAAGATCATTTTTGTCCCAGGGATGTACTTCTTGGGATTCTCCAAATACTCCATCAGTGTCTCCTCTCCCCAGGTGATGCCTTTATTTTTGTTGGCATCCGTGTAAGAAAATCCAGGGGCCTGACCGGTCTTTCGGCCAAATAAACCATGGAGATTTGGCCCAGTCTTGTGCTTGCCTCCCTTTTCCACGGTATGGCACTGGGCACACTTCTGAACAAAAATCTTCTTGCCCTTCTCAACATCACCCATTTTTAAATCGCTCTTTCGTAGCGCGCGAAACGAAGGTGTCCGCTCACAAACCGGACGTCCCGCTCTCTAACCTTGTTGTCCATTTTTATGTCTTCTCTGGAAAAAGGTCAACTCACATCCTCCACCCATTGTTGTAGGGGTTTTTTGGTATCAAAATACAATTGATATACAAAGTTATATTAGTTTCAGATATGCAAACGTCCAGTTGTAAAATATGTAAGTTGGAGTACAGCATAGAGAATATGTATATGAATAATATACATTATTCAGTGTTAACCATGATAAATGTAATCACCATCTGTCACCATATTATGTTATTACAGTATTATTGACCATATTCCCTAATATGTAATTTTCATCTCCAACTTATGTATTTTATAACTGGAAGTTTGTACTTCTTACTCCTCTTTATTTTATCCATCCCCCCCTCCAACCTACCTTCTGGCAATTGCCAGGTGTTCTCTTGTATTTGAGTCTGTATTTTTATTTGCTTGTTTTGTTTTCTATTTTCCACATATATGTAAAATCACAGGTATTTATCTTTCTCTGTCTTAGTTGAATTAGCATAATACCCTCTAGGTCCACCCATGTAGTTCCAAATATCAAGCTCTCATTTTTTTATATGGTTCAAAGATTCCATTGTGTGTGTGTGTGTGTGTGTGTGTGTGTGAGAGAGAGAGAAAGAAAGAGACCTCTTTATCCATTCATCTATTGATGGACACTTCAATTGCTTCCATATCTTGGCTATTGTAAATAATGTTGTAATAAACATAGGGGTGAATGTATCTTTCCCAGTAGTAGAATTACTGGATCATATAGTATTTCTGTTTTTAATTTTTTGAGGACTCTCCATACTGTTTTCACAGTTATTACACCAATTTACATTCCCATCAACAGTGCACAAGGGTTCCTTTTTCTCCACATAATTCCAACATTTGTTATTTCTTATCTTTTTTATCCTAGTTATTCCAACAGATGTGAGCTGATATGTTATTGTAGTTTGGATTTGCATTTCCCTGATGATGAGTGATGCTGAGCATCTTTTCACGTCTTAGCCATATGTATTTCTTCTTGAAAAAAATGTCTGTTTGGGTTCTCTGCCCATTTTAATCAGATTATTTGTTTCCCTGGTGTTGAGTTATATAAAATTTTTTGTATATTTTAGATATCAAGCCCTTATCATATATATCATTTATAAATATATTCTCCCATTAACCAGGTTGCCTTTTCATTTTGTTGATGGTTTCCTTTGCTATGCAAAAGATGTTATAATCTACAAACTATCCCAATATTTTATCTTTACTTTTGTTATCCTTGCTTCAGGAGACATATGCATAAATGTGTTCTTACAAGTGATGTCCAAGAGATTATTCCCTATGTTTTCTCTCCAGAGTTTTAAGGTTTCAGGTCTTATATTTAGGTCTTTAATCCATTTTGAATTTATTTTTGTGTATGGTGAAATAAAATAGCCCAGTTTCATTCTTTTGTATGTAGCTATACAGTATTCCCAACACCATTTGTTGAAGAAACTGTCTCTTCCCCACAGTATAGTTTTGCTTCCTTTTGTTGTAGATTAATTGAACATACAAGTATGAGGTTATTTCTTGTCTCTCTATTCTGTTCTCTTGTTCTATGTGTCTATTTTTGTGTTAGTACCATAGACTTTGATTACCATAGCTTTGTACTACATCTTGAAATCTGGGATTGTGACACCTCCAGCATTTTTCTCAAGATTGCTTTGGTTATTTGAGATCTTTTGTGGTTCCAAAGAAATCGTATGGTTATTTGTTCCAGTCTATGGGGGTAAAAAATGCTATTAGTGGAGTGCCTGGTGGAGTGCTCAGTCAGTTAAGTTAAGATCTGCCTTCAGCAGATCATGGATCTTAGGGTCCTGGGATTGGGCCGGTGTTGGGATCCCTGCTCAGTAGGGGGTCTGTATCTCCCTCTCCCCCTTCTTCTGCTTGTTATCTCTCTCTCACACTCTCAAATAAATAAATAATTTTAAATGATATTGGTGTTTTAATAAGGATTTCACTGAATCTGTAGATTGTTTTGGGTAATATGGACATTTTAAAAACAATTAATTCCTACAATCCATGAATATGGTATATCTTTCCTTTGTGTCATCTGTCAATGTCTTATAGATTTTAGAGTATAGATCTTTCACTTTCTTGGGTCAATTTATTCCTAGGCATTTTATCCTTTTAGATAGAATTATAAATAGGATTTTCATTATCTAATATTACTGAAATTTTTAGTATTAAAATTATATTTATCTCTGATTCTTTTAGTGATAGAAATGCAACATATTTCTGTATATTACTCTCATATTCTGTGACTTAACTGAATTCATTTTTTGGTTCTAGTAATTTTTTGGTGACATCTTTAGGGTTTTCTATATATAATATCATATCATCTACAAATAGTGGGCTTTACCTCTTCATTACCAATTTGGATGCCTTTTATTTCTTTTGTTGTCATTTTATTTTAAGTAGGCTCCATGCCTAATATGGGCCTTGAAATGATAACCCAGGGATCAAGAGTGGCACACTTTACCAACTGAGCCAGCTACACACTCCCTTGTCTCTTCTTCTTAGGACTTCCAGCAATATGTTGAGTAAAGTAGTGAGAGTGAATGTCCTTTTCTTGCTCCCAATATTGGAGCTTTGGAGGAAAAGCTGCACCATTAAGAATGATTTAGCTGTGGAAACTGTTACCACTGGCCTGCATGTTCCCTGGGGAGGATCTCAGTCAGACCTTAAATAGGTGTTAAATTAGAAGCATGTTCCTCAGGCCGCAGGTTTTTAAATCTGCAAATATGGAAAGATTGAGTGTTTCAGTCTGCTGCTTCTGTTGTTCCCTGACAGGATAGCTGTTTAAGAGCTGTTTCTTTGTTATAGTCCTGTGGATCCCATAAATGTAAAACCTTGGCTACCAGAACCTGGTGATCAAGAAATGTGTCCCCTGAGTGGCAGCCACAATAGCTGGGGAGACAGACATGTGCACAAGTACTTTTCTAAGAGACACCAGCAATCTGGAGCAAGATGGAAGGAGAGTACAAAGATGGTACCCACTGCTACCCCCACACCCCAGTCTCTGGAGATTATTGTAGTCAACTCCTACATGTGTGTTAAATTCAGTTTAAGAACTTTTAAGAGGGGCACCTGGGTGGCTCAGTGGGTTAAGCCGCTGCCTTTGGCTTGGGTCCTGATCTCAGGGTCCTGGGATCCAGTCCCGCATCGGGCTCTCTGCTCAGCAGGGAGTCTGCTTCCCTCTCTCTCTCTCTCTCTGCCTGCCTCTCTGTCTACTTGTGATCTCTCTCTGTCAAATAAATAAATAAAATCTTAAAAAAAAAAAACTTTTAAGATAAGCAAATAGGCCTCTTTTGTAGAAAGACTGGGAGTTTCAGTCTGCTACTTCTTCACTAAGCCCTGAGTTAATATAGTCATAGTGAGTCCTCACAAGGTTAAGATCTTTTTTTTAGTTTGTGATAATCTTGTGGGTCTCATGAATATAGGTCCCATTGGCTTTCAGAGCTACATGTTTTAGGGGCCTACCTCTCAGGTGGAAGTGTCAAAAGTTTGGGCATAGCTGTATGTCAAACACTTCACTACTCAGGGAGAAGCTGCGAGTCATGAGTTCCCTACCAATTGTGTGTTGCCACAACATGGGATAGGTTTATACTGAGATTGTGTCCCAGCTCCTCTTACATATTTCAGTGTGGATTCTTTTCTCATTTGCCTAATGTGTGGGAGCCACTCAGCTAGTTTTTCAATTTCTTTCAGAGGGGAATTATTCCATGTGTTGCTTCCTTTCTGGAAGTAGGTAAATTTAGGATGTCACTCTCTTGATCCAATTTCTCCTGATCTCTGGAATTTTAAATTTTTTTAACAATTTTCATGTATAATCTTTTATAAGGCTATTATTAAATCTTTAAAGGACATGTCAATATTGTTAAACCTTTAAAGGACACTTCAGTATGCTATTTCTAATTTCTATAAATGTTTATCAAATGTGTAATCCTGTGTAAATTACTGAACTATTTCATATCCTTATAGTTGACTTTTTTCCTCTTTTTCTTTTGAAAACTTTAAACACTTAGCCAATTTAGACAAAATAGCTATGTTTAATCATAATTATTGTTTATTTTGTACCATTTATCTTATCATTAAAGTAAATTCAATTATGACACTGTTTTGGACACTGGGATCTACATTCTGGAAATGTGTTCATTTGCTTATAATGTTGGGTTCTGATGAGGTCCAAGAAGAGCTAGGATCATAGTGGGTGTTATGCATGTTTTGACTTCATGAGGAGTGCTGCATATGGATTCACTGCATAGGGATTTCTCTATGGCAGACACCAAAGAGCAAGCTTCTCAATGAAGGCCTTTATAACATGCTAACAAATAACCACTGCCTATATTTATAAGAGATGTGTGAGAGAGACTGACAGGCATTGTCATGCTCATACTGGTGGGTATCCAAAGTCCCTACACTCAAAAGAAAAGTTAAATGTGGTTTTCTTAGTTCTTATTTCCTATTTACTAGGAGAAGCAATGAAACAGCTATAGTGAAAACTTGGGCTTGGGGCGCCTGGGTGGCTCAGTGGGTTAAGCCGCTGCCTTCGGCTCAGGTCATAATCTCAGGGTCCTGGGATCGAGCCCCACATTAGGCTCTCTGCTCAGCAGGGAGCCTGCTTCCCTCTCTCTCTCTCTCTCTCTCTCTGCCTGACTCTCTGCCTACTTGTGATCTCTGTCTGTCAAATAAACAAATAAAATCTTTAAAAAAAAAAAAAAGAAAACTTAGGCTTTTTCTCACTGGATTCCTTCACTGAAAGAAGCATAGAATTTTTCCCTGGAAATATCTTTAGAGTTCATCTAATTCAACACCACCCCTTCCTGCTTTTATTTCATATTTCATCTACCCACTTGCTGGCATGGACAATACTTCTTTTTAAAAATATCTGTACATATAAATGTTTGTGCATGAATACTCAATGTGAGAGTTACACAGGATGTGATTTCCCTTGCATCTTTCCTCCTTAAAACTCTAATGCAATGACCTTTCCTGAGCAAACATTAGAAAAAGGACATTAAATAATTGATTCTGTGATGCCTAATTGCTAAAGGAACAAGGAGTAGTTTAGAACAGAGAAAAGGCAAAATCATAGAAGACACATGTGAGAATCAGAGGGTTAAAGGAGGTATAGGAGAAAGGCTTAGGTTCTCCCCCAGGCACTCGAACTAAGTAAACAACTGGAATGAGTCACCAAGTAGAGAAGTAGGAAAGGAATCAGGCTGCTGTAATTAAGACCCTGAATTTGGAAAAAAAAAAAAAAAAAAAACAAAACATAGTCAATTTTCCTTCAATGTCCAATTACTTTAATTTGAAGTAAGAGAATTGTAATATGTCCATCCCCTTTTTCTGCCTCCCCTGTGCTTGAAGAGCAGTAAAGAAAGTGCCACAGAGGAGCTAGGTCTGGATATAAAGAGCAGTGAATAGTCTGGCATCAGGAAATGGGAGGAGAATTGGTTCAAATTTTCTTTCTTATACTAGCTTGTTGTGTTACATTGCTCAACCTTTCCCAACCTCCATTTACCCCATTTGATTAGTTGACATTAGAGTTAGAAGACATTAGACTTCTGTAAGATCCTTCCAGTTCTAACATCCTATGATTACAGGTGTTGAGCATCTCTTGACCAGAGACTTGCCTTAACATAAAGTCTCATAAATATGGGAGTCTATGAAACCTAATTCCAATGCGCCCTTGTCTGAGTGTAGTAGAAGAACCTCATAAGAACCCTGTGTCTTTTAAAAGCTATCACCTTAAAAAAAAGTTCACACAAGCTCAGTTTTAGAAGTTGCACTTCCCACAGCATGCCTATAAATTGCAAACCTGAAATAAATTCATTCACTCATTAAGTAAAATGCCAGACTCTAGGGTTGGAGCTGGGAATAGAAAGATGAAAAACGTAGCCCTTACCCTCAGGAAACCAAAGATAACTTTTATTCTCTGAGTAGTGGAGAGGCAACATGCATTGAGGGCTGAGAATGCCAGATGGAATGATGAACCCACTGCAAGAAGGGAGGGATGATCCAGGGAAGGCTATAGGAGCATTGCAAGCATTTGTGGGGAACGTTCCACAGAAGGCTACACAGTCTTTGAGAAGGTTATAGAATTATGAGCATTTCTGAGATAGTAAAGGGCAAATAACATTTCTAGGCTGAAGGAACAGTTTCAGTGAAGGCAGAGTGAAGGCCATTGCTGTTTCAATAAGTGCTTAAAAGTGACTGAAGCTGAAATATATGGGCATAGGACAAGAGTGGCCAGGAAGAAAAGAGGTGAACAGTGTTGAGACCAATGTGTGAATGTTCTGATATATCTGACAAAGGAATTTAGAATTAAATCCTATGGGCAACAGTTGGGAACTGAGAGGTTTGCAAGCATGAGCTAGACACAGATTTGTATCTAGGAGGAAAACGTGCTGATAGCAACAAGGAGGATCAAAGAGACTACGGAAAAACAGGTGGAAAGGAAACCAGAGAGGGGGTTACTGCTGAGTAGAAAACCAGTTCATCCTGACTCACACCATTTGCCATTTGCAGGATAGTCTGAATTGTATTAGCACATCCATTCTTGACTGATCAGTATCATAAACAGAGGTGCAGAAAGACTTTCTAGGGGGGGGGAGGAGTCAAGATGGCGGAGAAGTAGCAAGCTGAGACTGCTTCAGCTAGCCGGAGATCAGCTAGATAGCTTATCTAAAGATTGCAAACACCTGAAAATCCATCGGCAGATCAAAGAGAAGAAGAACAGCAATTCTGGAAACAGAAAAACAACCACTTTCTGAAAGGTAGGACCGGCGGAGAAGTGAATCCAAAGCGACGGGAAGATAGACCCTGGGGGGAGGGGCCGGCTCCCGGCAAGCAGCGGAGCAACCGTGCACAAAATCAGGACTTTTAAAAGTCTGTTCCGCTGAGGGACATCGCTCCAGAGGCTAAACCGGGGCGAAGCCCACGCGGGGTCAGCGTGGCCTCAGGTCCCACAGGGTCACAGAAGGATCGGGGGTGTCTGAGTGTCGCAGAGCTTGCGGGTATTGGAACGGGAAAGCCGGCTACAGAGACAGAGCCGACGGTAAGCTCACAGCTCCGTGTTACCTTGAACCGGTCGCAGGCTCGGTGAGCTCGGAGCGCGGCCGGAGGTCAGGCAGACGGGAGTAACTGGGCGCGGTTCTCTGAGCGCGCACTGAGGAGTGCGGCCCTGGGCTCTTGGCTCCTCCGGGCCGGAGACCAGGAGGCTGCCATTTGTATTCCCGTCCTCTGGAACTCTACAGAAAGCGCTCAGGGAACAAAAGCTCCTGAAAGCAAACCCAAGCGGATTACTCACCCCGGCCCCGGGTAAGGGCGGTGTAATTCCGCCTGGGGCAAAGACACTTGAGAATCACTACAACAGGCCCCTCCCCCAGAAGATCAACAAGAAATCCAGCCAAGACCAAGTTCACCTACCAAGGAGTGCGGTTTCAATACCAAGGAGAGCAGCAGAATTCCAGAGGAGGAGAAAGCCAAGCACGGAACTCATGGTTTTTTTCCTGTGATTTTTTTTAGTCTTGCAGTTAATTTAATTTTTTCTTTTTCATTTTTTTTTTTCCTCGCCTTCGGGTAAAATTTTTTTTAACTGTTACCTTTTTCTTTTTTAACGATTTTATACTAGTTTATCTAATATATATATATTTTCTTTTTTACATTTTTCTTAGGTGTATTCTTTTTTTTAAAATTCTTTTCTTTTTTTTTTCTTTTCTTTTTGTTTTTTTTTTTTCCTTCTTCCTTTTTCAACCTCTTTTTATCCCCTTTCTCCCCACTCACGATTTTGGATCTCTTCTAATTTGGTTAAAGCATATTTTCCTGGGGTTGTTGCCACCCTTTTAGTATTTTACTTGCCCCTTCATTTACTCTTATCTGGACAAAATGACAAGACGTAAAAATTCAACACAAAAAAAAGAACAAGAGGCAGTACCGAAGGCTAGGGACCTAATCAATACAGACATCGGTAATATGTCAGATCTAGAGTTCAGAATGACAATTCTCAAGGTTCTAGCCAGGCTCGAAAAAGGCATGGAAGATATTAGAGAAACCCTCTCGAGAGATATAAAAGCCCTTTCTGGAGAAATAAAAGAACTAAAATCTAACCAAGTTGAAATCAAAAAAGCTATTAATGAGGTGCAATCAAAAATGGAGGCTCTAACTGCTAGGATAAATGAGGCAGAAGAAAGAATTAGTGATATAGAAGACCAAATGACAGAGAATAAAGAAGCTGAGCAAAAGAGGGACAAACAGCTACTGGACCACGAGGGGAGAATTCGAGAGATAAGTGACACCATAAGACGAAACAACATTAGAATAATTGGGATTCCAGAAGAAGAAGAAAGTGAGAGGGGAGCAGAAGGTATACTGGAGAGAATTATTGGGGAGAATTTCCCCAATATGGCAAAGGGAACGAGCATCAAAATTCAGGAGGTTCAGAAAACGCCCCTCAAAATCAATAAGAATAGGACCACACCCCATCACCTAATAGTAAAATTTACAAGTCTCAATGACAAAGAGAAAATCCTGAAAGCAGCCCGGGAAAAGAAGTCTGTAACATACAATGGTAAAAATATTAGATTGGCAGCTGACTTATCCACAGAGACCTGGCAGGCCAGAAAGAGCTGGCATGATATTTTCAGAGCACTAAACGAGAAAAACATGCAGCCAAGAATACTATATCCAGCTAGGCTATCATTGAAAATAGAAGGAGAGATTAAAAGCTTCCAGGACAAACAACAACTGAAAGAATTTGCAAATACCAAACCAGCTCTACAGGAAATATTGAAAGGGGTCCTCTAAGCAAAGAGAGAGCCTACAAGTGGTAGATCAGAAAGGAACAGAGACCATATACAGTAACAGTCACCTTACAGGCAATACAATGGCACTAAATTCATATCTCTCAATACTTACCCTGAATGTGAATGGGCTAAATGCCCCTGTCCAAAGACACAGGGTATCAGAATGGATAAAAAAACAAAACCCATCTATATGTTGCCTCCAAGAAACACATTTTAAGCCCGAAGACACCTCCAGATTTAAAGTGAGGGGGTGGAAAAGAATTTACCATGCTAATGGACATCAGAAGAAAGCAGGAGTGGCAATCCTTATATCAGATCAATTAGATTTTAAGCCAAAGACTATAATAAGAGATGAGGAAGGACACTATATCATACTCAATGGGTCTGTCCAACAAGAAGATTTAACAATTTTAAATATCTATGCCCCCAATGTGGGAGCAGCCAACTATATAAACCAATTAATAACAAAATCAAAGAAACACATCAACAATAATACAATAATAGTAGGGGACTTTAACACTCCCCTCACTGAAATGGACAGGTCATCCAAGCAAAAGATCAGCAAGGAAATAAAGGCCTTAAACGACACACTGGACCAGATGGACATCACAGATATATTCAGAATATTTCATCCCAAAGCAACAGAATACACATTCTTCTCTAGTGCACATGGAACATTCTCCAGAATAGATCACATCCTCGGTCCTAAATCAGGACTCAACCGGTATCAAAAGATTGGGATCATTCCCTGCATATTTTCAGACCACAATGCTCTAAAGCTAGAACTCAACCACAAAAGGAAGTTTGGAAAGAACCCAAATACATGGAGACTAAACAGTATCCTTCTAAAGAATGAATGGGTCAACCGGGAAATTAAAGAAGAATTGAAAAAAATCATGGAAACAAATGATAATGAAAATACAACGGTTCAAAATCTGTGGGACACAACAAAGGCAGTCCTGAGAGGAAAATATATAGCGGTACAAGCCTTCCTCAAGAAACAAGAAAGGTCTCAGGTACACACCTAAAGGAGCTGGAGAAAGAACAAGAAAGAAACCCTAAGCCCAGCAGGAGAAGAGAAATCATAAAGATCAGAGCAGAAATCAATGAAATAGAAACCAAAAAAACAATAGAACAAATCAACGAAAGTAGGAGCTGGTTCTTTGAAAGAATTAATAAAATTGATAAACCCCTGGCCCGACTTATCAAAAAGAAAAGAGAAAGGACCCAAATAAATAAAATCATGAATGAAAGAGGAGAGATCACAACTAACACCAAAGAAATACAAACTATTATAAGAACATACTATGAGCAACTCTACGGCAATAAATTTGACAATCTGGAAGAAATGGATGCATTCCTAGAAACATATAAACTACCACAACTGAGCCAGGAAGAAATAGAAAGCCTGAACAGACCCATAACCAGAAAGGAGATTGAAACAGTCATTAAAAATCTCCAAACAAACAAAAGCCCAGGGCCAGACGGCTTCCCGGGGGAATTCTACCAAACATTTAAAGAAGAACTAATTCCTATTCTCCTGAAACTGTTCCAAAAAATAGAAATGGAAGGAAAACTTCCAAACTCATTTTATGAGGCCAGCATCACCTTGATCCCAAAACCAGACAAGGATCCCACCAAAAAAGAGAGCTATAGACCGATATCCTTGATGAACACAGATGCGAAAATACTCAACAAAATACTAGCCAATAGGATTCAACAGTACATTAAAAGGATTATTCACCACGACCAAGTGGGATTTATTCCAGGGCTGCAAGGTTGGTTCAACATCTGCAAATCAGTCAATGTGATACAACACATCAATAAAAGAAAGAACAAGAACCATATGATACTCTCAATAGATGCTTAAAAAGCATTTGACAAAGTACAACATCCGTTCCTGATCAAAACTCTTCAAAGTGTAGGGATAGAGGGCACATACCTCAATATCATCAAAGCCATCTATGAAAAACCCACCGCAAATATCATTCTCAATGGAGAAAAACTGAAAGCTTTTCCGCTAAGGTCAGGAACACGGCAGGGATGTCCATTATCACCACTGCTATTCAACATCGTACTAGAGGTCCTAGCCTCAGCAATCAGACAACAAAAGGAAATTAAAGGCATCCAAATCGGCAAAGAAGAAGTCAAATTATCACTCTTCGCAGATGATATGATACTTTATGTGGAAAACCCAAAAGACTCCACTCCAAAACTGCTAGAACTTATACAGGAATTCAGTAAAGTGTCAGGATATAAAATCAATGCACAGAAATCAGTTGCATTTCTCTACACCAACAGCAAGACAGAAGAAAGAGATATTAAGGAGTCAATCCCATTTACAATTGCATCCAAAACCATAAGATACCTAGGAATAAACCTAACCAAAGAGGCACAGAATCTATACTCAGAAAACTATAAAGTACTCATGAAAGAAATTGAGGAAGACACAAAGAAATGGAAAAATGTGCCATGCTCCTGGATTGGAAGAATAAATATTGTGAAAATGTCTATGCTACCTAAAGCAATCTACACATTTAATGCAATTCCTATCAAAGTACCATCCATCTTTTTCAAAGAAATGGAACAAATAATGCTAAAATTTATATGGAACCAGAAAAGACCTCGAATAGCCAAAGGGATATTGAAAAAGAAAGCCAACGTTGGTGGCATCACAATTCCGGACTTCAGGCTCTATTACAAAGCTGTCATCATCAAGACAGCATGGTACTGGCGCAAAAACAGACACATAGATCAATGGAACAGAATAGAGAGCCCAGAAATAGACCCTCAAATCTATGGTCAACTAATCTTCGACAAAGCAGGAAAGAATGTCCAATGGAAAAAAGACAGCCTTTTCAATAAATGGTGCTGGGAAAATTGGACAGCCACATGCAGAAAAATGAAATTGGACCATTCCCTTACACCACACACAAAAATAGACTCAAAATGGATGAAGGACCTCAATGTACGAAAGGAATCCATCAAAATCCTTGAGGAGAACACGGGCAGCAACCTCTTCGACCTCAGCCGCAGCAACATCTTCCTAGGAACAACGCAAAAGGCAAGGGAAGCAAGGGAAAAAATGAACTACTGGGATTTCATCAAGATCAAAAGCTTTTGCACAGCAAAGGAAACAGTTAACAAAATCAAAAGACATCTGACAGAATGGGAGAAGATATTTGCAAACGACATATCAGATAAAGGACTAGTGTCCAGAATCTATAAAGAACTTAGCAAACTCAACACCCAAAGAACAAATAATCCAATCAAGAAATGGGCAGAGGACATGAACAGACATTTCTGCAAAGAAGACATCCAGATGGCCAACAGACACATGAAAAAGTGCTCCATATCACTCGGCATCAGGGAAATACAAATGAAAACCACAATGAGATATCACCTCACACCAATCAGAATGGCTAAAATCAACAAGTCAGGAAATGACAGATGCTGGCGAGGATGCGGAGAAAGGGGAACCCTCCTACACTGTTGGTGGGAATGCAAGCTGGTGCAGCCACTCTGGAAAACAGCATGGAGGTTCCTCAAAATGTTGAAAATAGAACTGCCCTATGACCCAGCAATTGCACTATTGGGTATTTACCCTAAAGATACAAATGTAGTGATCCAAAGGGGCACATGCACCCGAATGTTTATAGCAGCAATGTCCACAATAGCCAAACTATGGAAAGAACCTAGATGTCCATCAACAGATGAATGGATCAAGAAGATGTGGTATATATACACAATGGAATACTATGCAGCCATCAAAAGAAATGAAATCTTGCCATTTGCAACAACATGGATGGAACTAGAGCGTATCATGCTTAGCGAAATAAGTCAAGCAGAGAAAGACAACTATCATATGATCTCCCTGATATGAGGAAGTGGTGATACAACATGGAGGCTTAAGTGGGTAGAAGAAGAATAAATGAAAGAAGATGGGATTGGGAGGGAGACAAACCATAAGTGACTCTTAATCTCACAAAACAAACTGAGGGTTGCCGGGGGGAGGGGGTTTGGGAGAAGGGGGTGGGATTATGGACATTGGGGAGGGTATGTGATTTGGTGAGTGCTGTGAAGTGTGTAAACCTGGTGATTCACAGACCTGTACCCCTGGGGATAAAAATATATGTTTATAAAAAATAAAAAATTTAAAAAAAAAAAAAAAAAGAAAGAAAGACTTTCCAGGAATCCTAATGGGAATAACACAGATTTCTAGACTAGAATAGTCTTTTTGAAAATTAATTAATTTCTAAAAATTCCAGTATAATTAACATACAGTGTTATATTAGTTTCAGATGTACAATATGGGGATTTACCAATTCTGCAAAAAAACCTCAGTGCTCATCACAATAAGTGTACTCTTAATCCCCTTCACCTATTTCACCCTTCCACCCACCCATCTCCCTTCTTGTGATCACCAGTTTTTTCTCTATATTTAAGAGTTGGGGCACCTGTATGGCTAAGTTGATTGGGCATCTGACTCTTGATTTCTGCTCAGGTCATTTTCCCAGGGTCATGGGATCAAGCCCCACACATAGCTCCAGGGAGACTTTTTGGGATTCTCTCTCTCCCTCTCCACCCCTACCCCTGCCCCCATTCACACTCTCTGCTCATTCTCTCAAATAAATAATTTTTTAAATGAGTGGTTTTTTTCCTCTTGCTTTGTTGTATTTATTAAATTCCACATATGAGTGAAATCATATGGTATTTGTCTTTCTCTGACTGACCTATTTCATTGAGCATTATATCCTCTGGGTCTGTCCATATTGTTGCAAAGTGCAAGATTTCATTCCTTTTTAAGGCTGAGTAATGTTCCATTATTTATACATACACCACATCTTCCGTATCCATTCATCTGTTGATGGATAATGAGGTTGTTTCAATATTTTCACTATTATAAATAATGGTGCAATAAACATATGGAGGCATATATCTTTTTCATTTATTCATTTTTCATTTTTCATTTCATTTCCTTTGGGTGAATATCCAGTAGTAGAATTACTGGACAATACTGGACAATATGTTAGTTGTATTTTTAATTTTTTGAGGAACCTCCTTATTCTTTTCCACAATGGCTACACCAGTTTGTATTCCCACCAACAATGCAAGAGGGTCCCTTTTTCTCCACATCCTCACCAAGACCTGCTGTTTCTTGTGTTTTTTATTTTAGCCATCCCAATGGGTATGAGGTGATATCTCCTTGTGGTTTTGATGTGAATTTCCCTGATGATGAATAATATTGAACATCTTTTCATGTGTCTGTTAACAATCTATATGTCTTCTTTGGAGAAATAATCGTTCATGACCTCTGACCATTTTTAAATTGGATTTTGGGGGTTTTTGGTGTTGAATTGTGTAAGTTCTTCATATATTTAAGATTCTAAACTTTTATTGGATATTATCCTTTGCAATTATCTTCTCCCATTCAGTAGGTTGTCTGTTTTGTTGATTTTTCCTTTCCTTTGCTGTACAGAAGCTTTTTATTTTGCTATAGCCCAAGTTTATTTTGGGTTTTGTTTTCCTCATTATAGCAGACATTATCTAGAAAACGTGCTTCTGGGGCCCCTGAGTGGCTCAGTCAATTAAGTGGCTGCCTTTGGCTCAGGTCATGATCCCAGGGTCCTAGGACCAAGCCCCGCATCGGGCTCCCTGCTCGTCAGAAAACCTGCTTCTCTCTCTCCCACTGCCTGCTGCTCTGCCTACTTGTGCTCTCTCTCTAACTCTCTCAAATAAATAAATAAAATATTTTTTAAAAAGAAAAATGTTGCTTCAGCTGATGTCAAAGAAATTACTGTCTATGTTCTCTTTTAGGATTTTTATGGTTTCAGGTCTCACATTTATGACTTTAACCTATTTTGGGTTGATTTTGTGTATGGCTAAGAAAGTGGTCTGATTTCATTCCTTAGCTTATAACTGACCAGTTTTCCCAACATGACTCATTGAAGTGACTCTTTTTCCAATTGCATATTCTTGCCTCCTTCTATATTGATCATATAGGTGCGGGTTTATTTCTGGACTCTATTCTGTTCTTTTGATCTATGTGTCTGTTTTTGTGCCAGTACCACACTGTCTTGATTAATACAGCTTTGTAGTACATTCTGAAATCTAGGATTTTGATACCTCCACTTTTGTTCTTTTTCAAGATTGCTTTGCCTATTCAGAATCTTACATGGTTCCATACAAATTATAGGATTATTTGTTCTAGTTCTGTAAAGGAAAATAAAAAGTTGGTATTTTGATAGGGATTACATTAAATCTCTAGATTGCTTTGTGTAGCATGGAATATTTGTCTCCCATTCCATCAATACGGAATATCTTTCCCTTTGTGTCATATTTGATTACTTTCATCAATACTTTTCAGAGTACAGGTCTTTCACCTCTTCACTTAAGTTTATTCTTAGGTATTTTATAACTTTGTGCAGTTGCAAATGAGATTGTTTTTTAAAGTTCTCTTTCTGTTACTTCATTATTAGTGTATAGACATGCAATAGATTTCTTTATACTGATTGGGTATCCTGAGATTTTACTGAATTTATCAGTTCTAGTCATTTTTTTGGTGTTGCTCTAAGGATTTTCTATATGTAGTATCATGTCATTTTCAAATAGTGAGAATTATACTTTCTTATTTCTTTTTGTGGTCTGATGGCTATGGCTAGGATTTCCAGTACTATGTTGAATAAAATTGGTGAGAGTGGACATCCTTGTCTTGTTCCTGATCTTAGGGGAAAAGCTCTCGGGTTTTTATCATTGGGTATGATATTAACTGTGAGTTTTTCATATGTGCCTTTATTATATTGAGATATATTCCCTCTACCTACCCTGTTGAGAGTTTTTGTCATGAATGGATGATGTACTGTGTCAAATGCTTTTTCTGCATCTATTAAAATGATCATATAGTTTTTATCCTTTTGCTCATCTATGTGATATAATCAATTGATTGATTTGCAAATATTAAACCACCCTTGTATCCCAGTAATAAATCCTACTTGTTTTTAGTGAATGATTTTTTAAAGTATTATTGGATTCAGTTTGCTAATATTTTGCTGAGGATTTTTGTATCTATGTTCAATAGAGATATTGGCCTGTAGTTCTCTTTTTTGTATTGTCTTTATCTGTTTTGGTATACGGGTAATGCCTGCCTTAAAGAATAAATTTGAAAGCATTCCTTCCTCTTCTATTTTCTAAACTAGTGTTAAAATAGTAAGTATTAACTCTTCCTTAAATGTTTGGCAGAATTCACCTGTGAATCCTTCTGATCCTGGACTCTTATTTGTTGGCAGTTTCTTGCTTACTGATTCAATTTCATTACTGATAATCAGTCCATTCAAATTCAAATTTTCTATTTTTTTTCTGATTCAGTTTTAGATGGTTATATGTTTCTAGGAATTTATTCATTTTTCTCTAGGTTGTCTAATTTGTTGGCATATAATTTTTTATAACATCCTCATAATACTTTCTATTTCTGTGATGTTAGTTGTTCTTTCTCTTTCATTTCTAATTTTATTCATTTGAGTCCTCTTTTTTGTTTTTGATGATCTGGCCAGAAGTTTATCAATTTTGTTGATCTTTTCGAAGAACCATCTCATGCTTTCATTGATGTGTTCTATTGTTATTTCAGTTTCTATATAATTTGTTTCCACTTTGATCTTTATTATTTCCTTTCTTCTACTGGTTTTGTGTTTTTGTTAGCTCTTGTTTTTCTGGTTCCTTTAGGTGTAAAGTTAGGTTGTTTATATAAGATTTTTCTTGCTCCTTACATAGCCCTGTATTGCTACAAACTGTCATCTTAGAATAGCTTTTGCTATATCCCAAGATTCTGGACTGTTGTGTTTTGTTTTCATTCGTTTCCCTCTGTTTTTTTATTTCCTCTGTTTTCTTGGTTGAACCATTCATTATTTAGTATCATATTTTTTAACCTCCATGTATTTGTGCTCTTTCCAGATATTTTTCTCGTGGATGATTTCTATCTTCATAGCATTGTGGTCAGAAAAGATGTGTGGTGTGACTTCAACCTTTCTGAATTTGTTGAGATTTGTTTTGTAGCCTAACCTGATCTATTGTGGAGAATGTTCCAGGTACACTTGAAAGGAACATGTATTCTTTTAAGAAGGGATGTTCTGAAGATAGCTGTTAGATCCATCTAGCCCAATATATTCTTCAAAACCATTATTTCTTTGTTCATTTTCTGTTTGAATGATCTGTCTATTGATGTAAGTGGTATGTTAAATTTCCTTATTATTATTGTGTCACTGTAAATTACTTCCTTTATGTTTGTTAATAGCTGCTTTATGTATTTGGGTGCTCCCAGGTTGGGTGCAGAAATACCATTTTGAATCTTCTTGTCGGATTGTTCCCTGTATGATTATTTCTTGTCTTCTTTGTCTCTTGTTATAGTCTTTGTTTTAAATATGTTTTGTCTGATATAGGTATTGTTACTCAAGCTTTCTTTTCACTTCACTTTAAATGATAATTGTTTTTCCTTCCCTTCACTTTCAATCTGCATGTGTCTTTAGGTCCAAAATGAGTCTCTTAAAAGCATCATGTGGATTGGTCTTGCTTTTTTTTTTTTTTTTTGACCCTATTTATTTATTTGACTGACAGAGATCACAATTAGGCAGAGAGAGGGGAAGGGAAGCAGGCTCCCCTCTGAGCAGAGAGCCCAATGAGGGGCTCAATCCCAGGACCCTGGGATCATGACCTGAGCTGGGGGCAGAGACCTTAACCCACTGAGACACCCAGGTACCCCTGGTCTTGCTTTTTTTATTCATTCAGTCACCCTATGTTTTTTGATTGGAGTATTTATTCTATTTGCATTCAAAGTAATTATTGACAGGTATGTATTTATTGTCATTTTTTTACTTACTTTACATTTGCTTTTGTAGTTCTTTGTTATTCCTTTCTTCTCTTATTCTCTTCTCTCATGGCTTATGAGCCTTTTTTAATGTTATACTTGGATTCCTTTATTTTTTGTCTATTTATTACTAGTTTTCTATCTGTGGTTACCATGATAGAAAGATAGATAGTCATTTTGAACCCATTCTAAAAACACTAAATTTATTTCCCTCCTCCCCAAGTTTTATGTATATAACAGCATGGTTTAATCTTTTTATTTTGTAAATCCCTTGATTGATTTTTATAGATATACTGTATTTTACTGCTTTTGTGATTCCTACTTTTCTTACTCCTGCTTATGGTGTTTCCTTTCTATTCAAAGAATCCCCTTTAACATTTATTGTAAGGCTTATTTAGTGGTGATGAATTCCTTTAACTTTCATTTGTCTGGAGAACTCTTTATCTTTCCTTCTATTCTGAATGATAGCCTTGCTGGATAGAGTATTCTCAGTTGCAGCGTGTTTTATTTTTTTTATTGTTTTGTTTTTCTTGTGTTTTTTTTTTTTTCTTTTTCTTTTTCTTTCAGCACTTGGAATAAATCATGCCACTCCCTTCTGGCCTATAAAGTTTGTGTGATAAAGTCTGTTGATAACCTTATGGGGTTTCTTTGGTATGGAACTGTTATTTCTCCCTGCTATTGCTTTTAAAATTCTCTTTATCACTACTTTTTTGCCACTTAGTAATGTGTCTTGGTGTAGACCTCTTTGGGTTGATTTGTTGTTGTTGTTGTTTTATTTGTCAGAGAGAGAGAGAGAGCACAAGCAGGGGGAGCTGTAGGCAGAGGGAGAAGCAGGCTCCCCACTGAGCAAGGAACCTGATGTGGGACTCAATCCCTGGACCCTGAGATCATGACTTGAGCCAAAAGCAGATGCTTCACTGGCTGAACCACTCAGGTGTCCCCGCCTCTCCTCGGATTGATTTTTTGGGGGGCTCTTTGTGCCTCCTGGATCTGAATGTCTGTTTCCTTCCTCAAACTCAGGAAGCTTTCAGCTATTATTTCTTCAAATCTATATTTTTTCCCTTTTTCTTCTCTCTTCACCTTCTGGGATCCCTATAATAGGAATGTTACTATGCCTGATGGTGTCACTGGTTCCCCATGTCTATCTTCATTTATTATTATTATTTTGTCTTTCTCCTGTTCAGCTTGATTGCTTTCCATTACTCTGTCCTCCTGGTTTGCAAACACCCTACTCTTGTGACTGAGCCATGTTTGTCTTCAGTCCAGTTGTCCACAATGCCTCTCTTTGCCTCTTTCAGGCAGGGTTTGAACCCCATGTTGTTTAATGGCCCAATCTGAGGACACTTTGGTTAAGATGGGTCAAACTAGATGTTTTCTAGAGCTTCTGTCACACTGAAATGTGGGGCACTTTCTTGCAATGCCCCTAAGAGGCTTTCATTGGGGGATGAGGCCAGTGTTGATACCAGATGTTTGCCCCAGCCCACTGGGGCAAAGTTGAACTGAAGTGTGTGGTTATATTCCAATCTCCTTGTTCAGGAGTCACTTTGGAGTGGTGCTGGACCAATGAGGGTACTGCTTGTACAATGTCATGTATCTAAGCTGCTATTTTTTCATATTTGAAGTGTTAACCCCACTAATATAAAAAGCTTACAAAATTAAGCCCCTCTTAATATTTTGGGAATCTGTCTTCCCATTTCAGGGCCCAATCTTTTGGGAATTTGTCTTCCCAATGCAGGGCCCTCATGCCTAGGGTGCCCAGTGTGGGGTCTGCTCCTCTCCCTTATTCATGCCTGCAGGGGCCCTCCCTCCTGTGCACAGTCACGTAGTTCAGCTTAATTCCCAGATGCATCTCTGCCCTTCTTAACCTTCTTAAACATGGCCTCTTCTCTACATTTATCTTGGACGGTCTGTTATGAGTCATTTTCTGAGTTATATACACTAATATGGATGCTATCTAGGTATAACCATGGGACAAGGTGAGTTTAGGATCCTCCTACTCTGCCATCTTTCCTAAAACTAGTGACAGTTTTATTACATAAATAAGACCATCATATTTCTTATTATACAATTTACTACACAAATGTATTACATAAATCTTAGTACACACTTTATTACAGAAATTCATAGTATGCTACTATCCCTGTTATAATCCATATCCTTAAGGAAGTCTTCCAGAATGGATGTCCATTTCACCATCACCATCCTCTTTTCTCTACTGTTGGCCTTGTCAGAACTGTGGACATCTGGGTGCTGATAATGACCTTGATAAAAATGGCACATATTTCCAGGCCTTGTTTTGTTTTTTGTTTGACAAGGAATAACCAAGATAATTTCATAGAATCACATAGGTATGCAGAAAAACTCACATTTTGGGTAAATATGAAAAATATCTCAAGATTTCCCATGTCTTCCCACTAGATTCCAGTTCTTATTCTTTTCTTTACATCCTTATTTTTTAAAATTTATGTATTAATTATTTTTATTAACATATAATGTATTATTTGCCACAGGGGTACGGGTCTGTGAATCACCAGGCTTATACACTTCACAGTACTCATCATTTCACATACCCTCCCCAATGTCCATCACCCAACCACCCTCTCCATACTCACTCTCCCCCCAGCAACCCTCAGTTTGTTTTGTGAGATTAAGAGTCTCTTATGGTTTGTCTCCCTCCTGATCCCATCTTATTTTATTTTTCCCTTCCCTATCTCCCAAACCCCCTACTCTGCCTCTCAAATTCCTCATATCAGGGAGATCATATAATAATTGTCTTTCTCTAGTTGACTTATTTTGCTCAGCATAATACCCTCTAGTCCCATCCATGTCATTGCAAATGGCTCCACTTCTTATTCTTAACAATAACTTAAAGCCTGATAGTGTGACTGTTGTTACTCTGAGAGAATGCCTTTGAAATACCAAAAGTAAGGACACTTTTATATTTCTACAATTGCCCAGACTCCCAGAGCCCCTTGCCTCAGGATCTCAAAATACTTTACAAAAGTAAAATTCATTAAGGCTTCCCTTGTAAACTGGGAAGCATTATTATTCTCATTTCTCATACTGACAAGACAAAAGAGAGATATGTCTTTCGGTTTCCTGCCCAAGGTCAATTCTTAGTGGCAAAACTAGAAACAACTCAGTTACAGGCTCTGAACTATTATCAAGCAGCTATGCACTTTCAAAGAAAGCTGAAGTAACATACCTATAACCAGAGTAAATTGCATTTCAGAATGGAAATAAGAACGTGGCCTACTATTAGCTCTTGCACATTACCTGTATCTTCTCCACTGATCACCAAGTGACCTTCCTCAGAAGGATATAATCTGATTATTACCTAAATAGACTGATATAACACATTTCAGATCACATCAGCCCTACAAATGGTAACTGAAAGAGTCAAAGCCATAAATAAGCCATGCCTACCCCAGAGACATAGGTAAGGTGAGGAAAGAGAGGACTTTTAAAGAATGAACACTAGAAAGAGAAAGTTAAAGAACTGAAAATAAATATATGTGTCTTCAAAGTATATATGATGTATGTGACAATACATATGTATGTAATGTGTATGCGTAACATGTCTTATTTGACATATTTTGTGTAACATGTTCTTTATTTATGTATTTCATATATATTTATACATAAATATACAATATGGTTTTATATAAATACATATCTTATGTTTTTAAACATATAAAACAATGAAATTTAAGACCTAAAATTTTGATGGCTGTGTATCAGCCCAGTGAAAATCTAGCATGGAATCCAATAACACACCTCATGATATGTAATACAGAAAAGACTTAATGCTATGGTGTTGGACTTTCTATGAGAAAAAAATATGTATATATTTTTAAAGATTATTTTAATTCTATTATTATAAAATATGTGCTTTAATTTATGTTTCTAGAATAAAGGAAATGTCATGTTGAAAAATGAAAGGTTTTTCAGATAATAAAGAAATACACTTTGGAGAGGAAAGGTAATTTCTTCAAATTAGGGAAGCATCTTCTTAAAACTAGAAATCTAAGAAGAGATGATAAAATATGTTTAAGAAGTAGGAGTCTGTACATAAAATTGATGTACTAGGATAAGTACAATATGATAGTACTAAACCATATATGTCATAGTTGAAAAAGAAAGATGGTTTAGTACTTTAATTCCTTAGATGCAAGGTATTTTTATACCAGAAGGTAAAGTGAGGAGTTAAATGATACATTATTATAGGGACCAATAGAGATTGGACAAATAAAGTTTAATTAAAATCCTCTTATATAGATATACATATATTTCTGGTCTTTACAAAATAGCTTCATGAATGGATAGATTTTGAATAAAAAGAAAATCTATCTTCTTGAATCTATACAATTATACCATCTCTTAGTAACAATAAAATTTGTTTTCATTAGCATGTGTAGAATGACCTTAGCAGGCTAAAGTTCTTCTGAATAATGAATATACTACAGAAGGATACTAGAAAATAAATGTTTGAGTTTGGTAATTTCTAGCCTTACGATATTTCAACTTAATTCTTCTCATGAGTTTATTTTCTAAGGTGGTGTCACTGAGTGTAACTTGCATTGTACCTGACATTTCATCATGGCCAATTAGTATTCATTGAATGAATGAACCTAAACATAGTTGGAATTTTTCTCTCCTTGTGTCCCACCCTCAGCCAAATGAGTGAGAACACACATGGCCTGTAAGGACACTGTCTGTTACTCCTCCCAGATAACAGTGAGTCCAGACCATCCAAAAGTAAGCCGCCCTGCTGACACTGGCACTTGGTAAACCCAAGTTTAGTAATCATTCCTTTCCTATACTCCTGCTCCACAAAGCTACTCAAAGAATCCAGGGATACAAAGCCTGTGGTTTGCCATTCATTTTGTACCATCTTGCTCCCTGCACATTCTTTTTCACAGTACAGAAGGCGGATGAGCAAGTAAGCAGGAAAATCTCCCTTATCTTCATAGCTTTCATAATTATGCTGGTAGCCTTATTGTGCAAATATGTTTGGACACCAAGATCAACTATTCCTGAACTCCAATGTATTACATGTTTTTGTGAAGGTATTCTTTAGGTTAGGTTCCCCAGAAGTAGATCCTGAAACTAGGATTTGAGGATAGGCAGTTTATTGGGAAGATGATCCCAAGAAAGACCAGTAGGAGAGTGAGTAAGACAGGAAATGAAAAGAACTTACCAGAAGCTGTGTTGGTAAGCAAGTTACTATTGGAGGCCACTAGGACTCTATCCTGCTAAAGACCTCTAAAAGATGTCTGAGATTGCTACAGAGTTATCCTACTCAGGAAGAAGGAAGCTGGGAAAGCTATTTGCCAACTCATGTCTGTCACTGGTAGAGGTGATTTCATGAGGTGCTCATTCTGCTGGCCCCTTCAGCCTGCTCTGTAAGTTCCCAAGCTTCCTCCTGAGGCCAGAGAAGTGCCTCAAGAGAGTCATGGGTGCTTGGAACCAGAGTGTCTACCACAAGGTCTTACACAGCACTGCAATTTGAATCTATTTGGATATTTGCAAAACCAGGATCCAATGTTTTCTGCCATGCTGGCTATCTTCCATTCACCTTTATGTCTGTTGATATTTACTTTATATATTTAGGTGTTCCTACATTGGGTAAGTATCCAAAATATATAAAGGACAGATAAAACTTAACCCAAAAAACAAATATGTCAATTAAAAAAAAGAGTAGAAGACACAAGCATTTCTCCAAAGACATCCAGATGGCCAACAGACTCATGAAAAGATACTCATCATCACTCATCATCAGGGAAATAGAAATAAAAACCACAATGAGATATCACCTCACACCTGTCAGAACAGCTAAAATCAAAAACACAAGAAACAACAGGTATTGGTGAGGATATGGAGAAAAAGGGACCCTCTTGCACTGTTGGTAGGAATGCAAACTGGTACACTCACTGTGGAAAATGGTATGAAAGTTCCTCAAAAAATTAAAAATAGAACTACCCTGGGCTACCTGGGTAGTCATTCAGTCATTCAGCATCTGCCTTCAGCTCAGGTCATGAACCCAGGGTCCTGGAATGGAGCCCTGCAGTGGGCTCCCTGCTGGTTAGGCCAGCTTCTCCCTCCTATCCCTCTCCCTCTGCCTCCCACTGCCCTGCTGTGCTCTCTCTCTCTCTTTCAAATAAATAAATAAAACATTTTTAAAAATAGAACTATCCTATAACACAGGAATCACATTATTGAGTATTTACCCAAAGAATACAAAAACATTGATTCAAAGGCATACATGGACTTCTATGTTTATAGCAGCATTATTTACAATAGCCAAGATATGGAAGCACCCCAAATGTCCATCAATAGATGAATTGATAAAAACATGGTGTATATATACACAATAATAATATCCAGCCATAAAAAAGAATAAATTCTTGCCATTTGCAACAACATGGTTGGAGCTACAAAGTACAATGCTAAGCAAAATAAGTCAGTCAGAGGAAGACAAATACCATATGATATTTGGTATAAAACAAACAAACAAACAAAAAAGAGCAAAGGAAAAAAAGTGACAAACCAAGAAACAGACTCTTAACTATAAAGAATAAACTGATGGTTTCCAGGGGGGAGATGGGTGGGGGGATGGGTTAAATAGGTTAAATAGGTAATGGGGATTAAGGAGTGCATTTGTCATGATGAACACCAGGTAATGAATGGAATTGCTGAATCACTATATTATACACTTGAAACCAATATAACACTATGCTACGCATACTGGAATTAAAAGCTTAAAAATTAGAACAGCTATACAATCTAGCAATTGCATTTCTGGGTATTTACCAGTGGTAAATAAACCGCTAATTTGAAAAGATATATGGAGTGCCTTGGTGGCATAGTCAGTTAAGTGGCTGACTCCTGGTTTTGGCTCGGATCTCAGCATCAGGAGATCAAGCCCTGTGTCAGGATCTGTGCTCAGTGTGGAATCTGCTTAAGACTTTCTCTTCCTCTGTCCCTCCCCACACACATGTGCTCACATTCTCACTCACTCTCTCAAAATAAATAAATAAATCTCTTTTTAAATGAAGGAAAGAAAAGACATATGCACCCTTATGTTTATTGCAGCATTATTTATAATAGCCAAGATATGGAAACAACCTAATTTTCCACTGACAGATGGCATATATACTCAATGGAAAATTATTCAGCCCCAAAAAAGAATGAGGTCTTGCCATTTGTGACAACATGAATGGACCCAGAGAGTATTACGCTAAGTGAAATAATTCAGACAAAAAAAAAAAAAAGAAAAGAAATAGATACCATATGACTTCACCCATATGTTTAATCTAAGAAACAAACAAAATAGAAACATTCTCATAAATACATAGAACAAACTGATGGTTTCCAGGGGAGAGGACAGTGAAGGGTGGGTGAAATCAAGGAAGGGGATTAAGAGATGCAAAATTCTAGTTATAAATTAAAAAGGATGCAAATTACAGTATAAGTAATATAGTCAATAATACAAAAACTTTGGGGTGCCTGGGTGGCTCAGTGGATTAAAGCCTCTGCCTTCAGATCAGGTCATGATCTCAAGGTCCTGGGATCCAGTCCCACATTAGGCTCTCTGCCAAGCAGAGAGCTTGCTTTCCCCTCTCTGCCTGCCCCTCTGTCTACTTGTGATCTCTGTCAAACAATAAATAAAATCTTTAAAAAATAATAATAATACAATAACTTTGTATGATAGCTAGTCATATAGTTGATTATTTTGCCATAATTTCATAAACCTGAAACTAATAAATATTGTATGTCAAATATACTTTAAAAAAAATTTAAAAAAGGAAACCACTTCTCTATCTCTAACCCCTTGGCCAATTAAACCTCAACCTTCTTATACCCTCACTGTAAAAGAATAGTTAACAGTCAAGAAACTGGTTTTTTGTATGTCAGATTTTCAGGTTCTGCAGAGTTTTAATGAGGAAATCATTAGCACCTACTGTCTTAGATCCTCAGGTACATCTGAGATGGAAACATGACTCTTCTCATTGCTAACAAAATCTCTTCTGAGTCCAAGAAATAGTTGTGGTTCCATTTTAATATCTCCTAACATAGTGATCTTTTTATAAGTTTCTCATAAGAGGCTGTGGAAGTGGTGATAAAGTTTAGTGATTTGAAGCCAGCCCATGTTAATGTGCTTACTGCCTATGTGAATTTGGGAAAGTCACTCCGTAGTATTAAAATGTTATAGTGGCATTGCTGATTTGTAACCCTCTCAGGAGATTCCCAGGCAGAATTTGAAACTGGCTCCCATATGTTGAGGGCAAGAAAAGACTGAAAAAAGAGGCCACTCCAGATTAGTAGGTGGCGATTTTAATAATAGCAAAAAAATTTACATATGAGGCTTGTCTTGAGCAGCAGCAAGACAAATGGATGCTTGCACCCACCCACCAAATCTTAAAAGTTTATAAAAAGTTTTAAGTGGGTTTACTAATAACATGCAGGTGTTCTCAACACCATACTATTATCTCAAGGCTATGACCCTGGAGCAGACTCAGGGAGGGAAAAAGGCAAGGGGGACCCATATTCCAGGAATAGGGGAGGGCATGATGACCTCATCAACCACTGTAGGGATCTCCAATTTGACTCTGAGCAAGTCAAGAAACCATCCCAGGGTTGTGAGCAGAGAGCCATGAACAGACTTAAGTTTTAGCAGGATTGTTCTGGCACCTGTGTTGAGAATAAACCAAATAGGCAAGAGCCGAAGCAGGGGGTAGCCATGGAGATGGCAAGAAGTGACAAGATTCTGGATATATTTTGAAGCTGATAGGATTGTCTGTTAGTTTGGATATAGAAGGTGAGAAAGAGAAGCCTGAAAACGAGTCCAAGGCGTTTATCCTGAGTGAATAGAAAGATACTGTTGCCGTAACTAGCTGGGAACTGTTGAGTGAGCTGAAGTGAGTAGTGCAAGTTGAGTCCTACAAGAATATATAGTTTATCTATGATATTTAGTTTATCTATGGGACTAAATGATACAACCATTGTAATGATGTAGATAGTCCATTAATAAAAGCATCCAATGCCATGCAATAAATAAACATATGCCTTACAGGAAGTTTCCAGAGTAGAATGATGTTCTTCCAAAAACTGGTCCCTTTCAGTGAAAAAAAAAAAAAAAAATCTAATTCAACTTGTAAATGCAACAGAAAATGGAGCCACATAAAACATTTGTTGCAATTTGGCCAGAGCATTAATTTTAAATTGTGGTGGCCTGAGGACTTTAATTACTTCAATTGACACGATATTGGTTTCCAGATCACTGAAACTGAGCTTATGTATCTTGAAAACATCAGGGCTGTGTTGAGGTTGTATCTCAGCTCTCAGAGATACTTTAGGTTAGACTTCTCACAGAATTTCTTTACATAAGTATTCTGAAAGTTTAATAGTAATCCATCTAGAAATTTACTAGCCAGACTTAAGGAAAGCAAACATAGCATGCTCTTTTACCAAGATTTTACAAAAACTTGAAATATTACCCTGTAGTGCATGGATCAACAAGATTTTTCATGAAAGGCCAAATAGTAAATTTTTTTCCAGTTTAATTAGGAAGTCAGTGACATAATAATTATATAAGTTTAAGGTGTAAAAGATGGTGATTTAATTTTCATACATTGTGAAATGATGACCACAGTAGATTTAATCAATATCCACCATATAAATACATTAAAAAGACAAGGAAAAAAAATGTCTCCTTGTGATGAGGCCTCTTAGGATCTACTCTCTTAGCCACTTTCCTGTATATCACATGGTAGTATTACCTATAGCCATGTTATGTGTTACATTCCTAATACTTTTGACTTAGTACCTTTTGACCACTTTCCTCCAGTTCCCCCTTTCTACACTCCTTGCCTCTGGTAACCACAAATATGACCTCTTTTTCTCTGAGTTTGGTGTGAGTGATTTTCAAACAGTAAATATTTGAAAGCTTGCAGATCATACAGTCTCTGTTTAGATTACTCAATCCTGCCACTATAGTGTGAGCAAGCCATATACAATATGCAAATGAATGGGCATGGTTGTTTTCCAATAAAACTTTATTTATAAAAATATGCAGCAAAGGGCGCCTGGGTGGCTCAGTGGGTTAAGTTGCTGCCTTCGGCTCAGGTCATGATCTCAGGGTCCTGGGATCGAGTCCCGAATTGGGCTCTGCTCAGCAGGGAGCCTGCTTCCCTCTCTCTCTCTCAATCTGCCTCCTTTCTGTCTACTTGTGATCTTTCTCTGTCAAATAAATAAATAAAATCTTTTTTTTAAAAAAAAGCTTAGAAAAAACACACCATCTAGATTTTATTCAACTTCTTTTTCATAATCAAAAATATACTATCTTTTCTCAAGCTGTCATTGAATGTTCCACAAATTTAGAAATAAGTTATACCAGTCAAAGTTATTGCAATAATTCAGGAAAGATTTCATAAGACCTTAGAACTGAAGGAGGGTAACAGGAAAAGAAGAGGTGGTAGGAAGTGGTCACATTCTGAATATATTTGATGACAAAGGCAACAGGATTTGCAGAATGTTTGGAGATAATGTGTGAGCAAAGGAAAAGGAGTAAAATATTCAAGGATTTTGGTTCACTCAATAAATAGCATAAGTAGCAGCTATTGCTAAGTCTATATAATCATAGTATATATCTTATTTTCTTTTTTTTTTTTTTAAATTTTTTATTTTTTATAAACATATATTTTTATCCCCAGGGGTACAGGTCTACTATATCTTATTTTCTTAACCTGTCTTCTGTAAGCACAAAATTTAAAATGTGGTCTATATATAAAATACTCCCCATCTTACTGAAAAAAATTATTCCAAAGTAATTGTATTTTAGGAATCATATTTATTTATTGTCAAGGATGTATTTCATAAGGGACATTATAATAGCAGCATAATCATTCTCCCAAAACCAGCTTCCAGTTCAGATTTTCTTTATTTTTCTTTTAGAGCCTCACTGGCTGTTAAGAGCTCTCAGAGATACTTTGAGAATCTTTGCTACTATTTGAGTTCCCTGGTGCACAACCTCTTCCTCTGAGCTCATCAACAGTCCATGGTACATTCACTTGACAAAATGACTCATAATCATTTGCACTTTGCTTTGACAGACTGGTCATTAACATAAACCCACTCCTGCATGACTTTCTTAAGGACATGTGAAGATGTTCATGGATAGTTGAGCTATAAATTTCATAAAGAATTTAAAGTATTCCAAATTAAACTTTAAAGTCTTGTATTGTGCCTTTGGTTTAACTATGAAAAACCAGGTGGACAAGTGAGCCCCATTAAATGACTTGGTTTCAGTCTACTAGAGAAGGGGGCCCAAATATTCAGATAGGGAGTTATTTACTCTGTGTAACTTGCAGTGCGGTATCCTTAAGGTCTTGGGAAACTTTCAAAATGCAACTCAGTAGGAGACATTCATTTATTTATTCATTCAATAAGAATTTCTTTAGGAATTATTAATAGCATGGAGTGTTCTAGATTCTGTGTACATGGAAATAAACAAGATGGATAAGTTCCTGTTATTAAAAAACTCATATCCCTGAATATTTTAGATAAGAATAACCAGACAATAAATATGTAATTAAACAAAGGAAACATTTGAGATAGCGATAAGTGCTATGAAGAGCATATCATAGAGCAGTAGAAGAGAGAGTACCCTAAGAATAGGGCCATTGTACATAGGTCATTTTTGGAGATGATATTTGAGCTGAGCCCTAAATGATATTAGTTGTAGGAAGGTTGAGTGGAAGAGTGTGGCAGGCAAAAGAAGAGAAAATTCAAAAATCTGACTGTGGAATAGATCTTGTTACATATGGGGAGACTGAGCATCCTTTTAAACCCTTAGGCATTTGCTGATTCACAACAACCAGTAAAAAGAGAAGCTGGACAGATCCTTCAGCTATCTCATAGTACAGAAAGTGGAGCTCAAAGTTAGAGTGACTACTGTCCCAGTTTTCCTGGGACTGAGGGATTTCCCAGGATGCAAGACATCTAGTGCTAAAACCAGAAAAGTTCCAGATAATTGTTCCAGACTAGAAGAAGTTAGTCACCCTTTCAAGACCCAGCAAGATAAAAAGGCACAGTACTTTCATTTTAGAGTCCTTAAATACTACACCTTTGAGTAAAATAATCCAGGAACAGGCCATTCCTCACAAAAACTAAAACCTACATTTTTTTTTTTTTGCCTAGTTTCTCCTACATGCTACTATATATTTTTTCAAATTTATTAAGATAAAATTGGCAAAGTGTGATATATTTTAAGTTCATACCATGGTAATTTGATATGTGTTTATATTTCCCCATCTAGTTAATTAATACATCCATTTCGATATAGACACACACACATGTGTTTGTGTGTGTTAATGTGAGAACATTTAAGTTCCTCTTTCTTGACAAATTTCATTATATAATAGTGTAATCAACTATAGTCATAATGTTTTACATTACATTCTTAGACTACATTAATCTTATAGCTAAAGCATATGTTTTAACCAACCTCTTCCCATTTCCCCCAAACCAGGAAACCACTTCTCTACTATTTCAATGACTTTAATCTCTCTATAAATATACATATAAATGATACCATGTTTATTTGTCTTTCTCTGTTTTTTTATTACCTTTTTGTTAAGTAACATATGATGTATTATTAGCCCCAGTGATACAGGTCAAAAATTTTTTTCAATATTTCTTTCTGATAGTTCATTATTGGTATAATTTTTCTTTTTTTAAAATTTTCTTAAATTAACATATAATGTATTATTAGCCCCAGGGGTAGAGGTCTGTGAATCACCAGGTTTACAATTCACAGCACTCACCTATAGCACATATCTTCCCCAAAATCCATAACCCAACCATCCTCTCCATAAGCTCCATCCCCCAGCAACCCTCAGTTTGGTTTGTGAGATTAAGAATCTCTTATGGTGGGACACCTGGGTGGCTCAGGTGGTTGAGCAGCTGCCTTTGGCTCAGGTCATGATTCCATGGTCCTGGGATCGAGTCCCGCATCAGGCTCCTTGCTCGGCAGGGAGCCTGCTTCTCCCTCTGCCTCTGCCTGCCATTCTGTATGCCTGTGCTCGCTCTCTCTCCCTCTCTCTCTCTCTGACAAATAAATAAAATCTTTAAAAAAAAAAAAAAAAAGAATCTCTTTGGTATGTCTCCCTCCTGATCCCATCTTGTTTCATTTTTTCCCTCCCCTACCCCCCAAGTCCCCCACTTTGCCTCTCAACTTCCCCATATTAGGGAGATCATATGATAATTGTCTTTCTCTGATTGGCTTATTTTATTCAGCATAATACCCTCTAGTTCCATCCACATCATTGCAAATGGCAAGATTTCATTTCTTTTGATGGCTACATAGTATTCCATTGTGTACATATACCACTTTTTCTTTATCCATTCATCTGTTGATGGACATCTAGGTTCTTTCCATAGTTTGGCTATTGTGGACATGGCTGCTAATAAACATTCGGGTGCATGTGTCCCTTCGGATGACAACATTCATATCTTTAGGATAAATACCCAGTAGTGTGATTGCTGGGTCATAGGGTAGCTCTATTTTCAGCTTTTTGAGGAAACTCCATGCTGTTTTCCAGAGTGGCTGCACCAGCTTGCATTCCCACCAACAGTGTAGGAGGGTTCCCCTTTCTCCACATCGCCACCAGCATCTGTTGTTTCCTGACTTGTTAATTTTAGCCATTCTGACTGGTGTGAGGAGGTATCCCATTGTAGTTTTGACTTGTATTTCCCTGATGCTGAGTGATGTGGAGCACTTTTTCATGTGTCTGTTGGTCATCTGGATGTCTTCTTTGCAGAAATGTCTGTTCATGCCCTCTGCCCATTTCTTGTTTGGATTAGACTTTCTTTGGGTGTTGAGATTGATAAGTTCTTTATAGATTTTGGATACTAACCTTTATCTGAAGTGTCATTTGCAAATATCCTCTCCCATTCTGTCAGTTGTCTTTTGGTTTTGTTGACTGTTTCATTTGATCTTGATGAAGTCCCAATTGTTCATTTTTGCCCTTGCTTCCCTTGGCTTTGGTGATGTTTCTAGGAAGAAACTGCTGTAGCTGAGTTGGAAGAGGTTGCTGCCTGTGTTCTCCTCAAGGATTTTGATGGATTCCTTTCTCACATTGAGGTCCTTCATCCATTTGGAGTCTATTTTTGTTTGTGGTGTAAGCAAATGGTCCAGTTTCATTGTTCTGTGTGTGGCTGTCCAATTTTCCCAACACCATTTGGTGAAGAGGCTGTCTTTTTTCCATTGGACATTCTTTCCTGCTTTGTCAAAGATTAGTTGACCGTAGAGTTGAGGGTCTATTTCTGGGCTCTCTATTCTGTTCCATTGATCTATGTGTCTGTTTATGTGCCAGTACCATACTGTCTTGATGATGACAGCTTTGTAATAGAGCTTGAAGTCTGGAATTGTGATGCCACCACCTTTGGCTTTCTTTTTCAACATTCTATTTGAGGTCTTTTCTGGTTCCATATAAATTTTAGGATTATTTGTTCCATTTCTTTGAAAAAAATTGATGGTATTTTGATAAGGGTTGAATTAAATGTATAGATTGCTTTAGGTAGCATAGACATTTTCACAATATTTGTTCTTCCAATCCATGAGCATGGAACGCTTTTCCATCTCTTTGTGTCTTCCTCAATTTCTTTCATGAGTACTTTATAGATTTCTGAGTACAGATTCTTTGCCTCTTTGGTTAGGTTTATTCCTAGGTATCTTATGGTTTTGGGTGCAATTGTAAATGGGATTAATTCCTTAATTTCTCTTTCTTCTGTCTTGCTGTTGGTGTATAGAAATGCAACTGACTTCTATGCATTGATTTTAAATCCTGACACTTTATTGAATTCCTGTACAAGTTCTAGCAGATTTGGAGTGGAGTCTTTTTGGTTTTCCACATAAAGTATCATATCATCTGCAAAGAGGGAGGGTTTGACTTCTTCTTTGCCAATTTGGATGCCTTTAATTTCCTTTTGTTGTCTGATTGCTGAGGCTAGGACCTCTAGTACTATGTTGAATAGCAGTGGTGATAATGGACATCCCTGCCGTGTTCCTGACCTCAGTGGTAAAGCTCTCAGTTTTTCTCCATTGAGAATGATATTCGTGGTGGGTTTTTCATAGATGGCTTTGATGATATTGAGGTATGTACCCATTCCTACACTTTGAAGTCTTTTGATCAAGAAAGGATTCTGTACTTTGTCAAATGCTTTCTCAGCATCTATTGAGAGTATCATATGGTTCTTGTTCTTTCTTTTATTAATGTATTGTATCACATTGATTGATTTGCAGATGTTGAATCAAACTTGTAGCCCTGGAGTAAATCCCAGTTGGTCATGGTGAATAATCCTTTTAATGTACTGTTGAATCCTATTGGCTAGTATTTTGGTGAGAATTTTCGCATCTGTGTTCATCAAGGATATTGGTCTGTATTCTCTTTTTTGATGGGGTCTTTGGTTTTGGGATCAAGGTAATGTTGGTCTCATAAAATAAGTTTGGAACTTTGTCTTCCATTTCTATTTCTTGGAACAGTTTCAGAAGAGTAGGTATTAATTCTTCTTTAAATGTTTGGTAGAATTTGGGGAACCTGGGTGGCTCAGTGGGTTAAAGCCTCTGCCTTTGGCTTGAGTCATGATCTCGGAGTCCTGGGATCGAGCCCCACATTTGGCTCTCTGCTCAGTGGGAAGTCTGCTTCCCCCTTTCTCTCTGCCTGCTTCTTTGCCTACTTGTGATCTCTGTCTGTCAAATAAATTAAAAAAAAAAAAAAGTTTGTTAGAATTCTCCTGGAAAGCCATCTGGCCCTGGGCTCTTGTTTGTTGGGAGAGTTTTGATGACTGCTTCAATCTCCTTACTGGTTATGGTTCTGTTCAGGTTTTCTATCAAAACTTGTTCAGTTTTGATA
Organism: Mustela lutreola; assembly: GCF_030435805.1. Lineage (NCBI taxonomy): Eukaryota > Metazoa > Chordata > Mammalia > Carnivora > Mustelidae > Mustela > Mustela lutreola. The sequence continues at coordinate 104,283,332 of NC_081295.1, read as the reverse complement.
GTTTATACATTTCTAGGTATGCATCCATTTCTTTAAGATTGTCAAATTTGCTGGTGTATATTTGCTCATAATATGGCCTTATAATTGTTTGTATTTCTTTGGTGTTGGTTGTGATCTCTCCTCTTTCATTCATGATTTTATTAATTTGGGTCCTTTCTGTTTTCTTTTTGATAAGTCTGGCCAGGGGTTTATCAGTCTTATTAATTCTTTCAAAGAACCAGCTCCTAGTTTTGTTGATGTGTTCTACTGTTCTTTTGGTTTCTATGTCATTGATTTCTGCCTGATCCTCATGATTTCTCTTCTCCTGCTGGGTTTAGGCTTTCTTTGTTGTTCTTTCTCCAGCTCCTTTGCTATATACTTTCCTCTCAGGACCACCTTTGCTGTGTCCCAAAGATTTTGAACAGTTGTACTTTCATTATCATTTGTTTTCATAAATTTTTAAAATTCTTCTTTATTTCCTGGTTGACCCATTCATTCTTTAGTAGGATGCTCTTTAGCCTCCATGTATTTGAGTTCTTTCCAACTTTCCTCTTGTGGTTGAGTTCTAGTTTCAAAGTGTTGTGGTCTGAAAATATGTAGGGAATGATCTCAATCTTTTGGTACTATTTGAGACCTGATTTGTGACCTGGGCTTTGATCTATTCAGGAGAATGTTCCATGTGCACTAGAGAAGAATGTATATTCTGTTGCTTTGGGATGAAACATTCTGAATATATCTGTATGTCCATCTGGTCTGGTGTGTCACTTAAAGCTTTTATTTTCTTGTTGATCTTTTGTTTAGATTACCTGTCCATTTCAGTGACGAGGGTATTAAAGTCCCCTACTATTACTGTATTATTGTCAATGTGTTTTTGATTTATTATTACTTGGTTTATATAATTGGCTATTCCCATGTTAGGGGCATAGATATTTACAACTGTTAGATATTCTTGTTGGACAGACTCTTTAAGTATGATATAGTGTCCTTCCTTATCTCTTATTATAATCTTTGGCTTAAAATCTAATTTGTCTGATATAAGGATTGCCACCCCAGCTTTCTTTGGATGTCCATTAGCATGGCAAATGGTATTCTACCCCCTCACTTTAAATCCAGAGGTGTCTTTGGGTATAAAATGAGTTTCTTGTATACAGCATATTGGTGGGTCTTGTTTTTTTATCCATTCTGATACCCTGTGTGTTTTGGCTGGGGCAGTTAGCCAATTTACATTCAGTCTAACTATTGAAAGATATGAATTTAGTGCCATTGTATTGCCTGTAAGGTAACTGTTATTGTATATTGTCTCTGTTCCTTTCTGGTCTGTAACTGGTAGGCTCTCTCTTTGCTTGGAGGACCTCTTTTAATATTTCCTGTAGGGCAGGTTTGATGTTTGCAAATTCTTTTAGTTTTTATTTGTCCTGGGAGCTTTTTATGTCTCCTATTTTCAATGACAGCCTAGCTGGATATAGCATTCTTGGTTGCATATTTTTCTCATTTAGTGCTCTGAATATATCATGCCAGTCCTTTCTGGCCTGAGAGATTTTTGTGGCTAAGTCTCCTGTCAATACAATATTTCTATTTTTGTATGCTACAGACCTCTTGTCCTAAGCTGCTTTCAGGATTTTCTCTTTGTCACTAATACTTGTAAGTTTTACTATTAGATGACAGGGTTTGGACCTATTTTTATTGATTTTGAGGGGGTTCTCTGTGCCTCCTGGATTTTGGTGCTTGTTCCCTTTGCCATAATAGGGAAATTCTCTAAAATAATTCACTCCAATATATCTTCTGCCCCCCCTTTCTTCTTCTTCTGAAATACCAATTATTCTAATATTGTTTCATCTTATGGTATCACTTATCTCTTGAATTCTCCCCTTGTGGTTTGGTAGTTTTTTGCCTCTCTTTTGCTCAGCTTCTTTATTCCCCATTATTTGGTCTTCTATATCACTAATTCTCTCTTCTGCCTCATTTATTCTAGCAATAAGAGTCTCCATCTTTTATTGCACCTCATTAATAGCTTTTTTTTTATTTCAGTTTGGTCAGATTTTAGTTCTTTTATTTCTACAGAAAGGGCTTTTATTTCTCCAGGCAGGGTTTCTCTATTATCTCCCATGCCTTTTTTGATCCCATCTAGCTCCTTGAGAATCGTCATTCTGAACTCTAGATCTGCATATTACCAACATCCATATTGATTAGGTCCCTAGCCTTTGGTACTGCCTCTTGTTCTTTTTTGTGTGTGTGGTGAGTTTTTCTGCCTTGTCATTTTATCCAGATAAGAATATATGAACAGAGAATAAAATGCTAAAAGGGTTGAAAAGACCCCAGAAAAATGTTCACTAATCAAATCAGAAGAGATCCCAAATTGGGAGAGAAAAAAGGAGTAAAAAGAAGTTAAAAACAATTTTTTTAATTAAAGAAAAAAATTATATATATGCATATTAGAAATATAATATGCATATTATATATAATATATGCATGTGTGTGTGTGTGTGTGTGTGTGTGTGTGTATTAGACCAGTGAATAAACAGAGCCACCCACTTGACATTCAGTATATTTTGGTCTCTTACAAGAAACTACCTCCCAAAATTTTAAAGAGTAAAACCTTATATATATATACAAAAATAAGGGTAAACATGATGAAGGGATGGAATGACTGTAAACATGAAAATTTGTTTAAAAATTCTAAAAAAGGAATTGATAAGTTAGTAGGAAAAAGAAAGAAAAAGAAAGTGGAGAGAATGTGCGTAGGCTGGAGACTAGAACAAAGCCTTGTGCTAGATTTGGAGTATATATTGATCTATTAGAAGAAATTATTTCCCAAAAATTTTTCAGAAGAAAAAACCCTATATGTATATAAAAAATAAGGTTAGATACAATGAAGGATAAAAATGAGTGTAATAATGAAGGTTTAAAAAGATTTTTTTAGAAAGGTATTGTTAAGATACACTAGTTTAAAAATGTTAAATGAGGAAAGAGAAAAAGTTTTAAAAACTAAAATAAGAAAAAAATAAAATTAAAAAAATTTAATTAACTTTGTAAGACTAAAGAATCATGGGAAGAAAGCCATGAATTCCATGCTTTGTTTTCCCCTCCTCTGGAATTCTGCCATTCTCCTTGATCAGTGAGCTTGGTTTTGGCTGGGTGTTCTTGCTGATCTTCTTGGGGAAGGGTCTATTGTAGTGATTTTCAAATGTATTTGCCTGAGGCAGAATTGTACTACCCTTGCCAGGGGCCTGGCTAAGTAATCTGCTTGGGTTCGCTCTCAGAAGATTTTGTTCCCTGAATGTTTTCCGTAGAGCTCTGGAGGATGGGAATGAAAATGGCAGCCTCCCAATCTCTGGCCAGAGGAGATGACAGCTTGGGGCCCCACTCCTCACTGTCCCCTTGGGGAAAAACACTCATCACTCCCATCTCCCTGGTCTCTGGCTGCACTCTGAACTCAACCAGTTTGTGATCAAGCACCTCCATTTCTGCACCAGCCCCATTTGGAGTCTCCCAACCCAGCAAATTCCTGCCTCTAGAGAAGGAAGGTGGGTATCCCCAGATCTGGCACTTGTGGGGTCCCTGCTCAAAGAGCAGTGGTCCTACTGTGCCACAGATCACAGTTTAAGATAATCCCAAGCTGAGAGCTCACTCCTTGGCTCCATCTCTGTACCTGACTTCCCTGCTCTGATACCTGTGAGCTCTGCTATACTCAGACACCTCTGATCCTTCTGTGACCCCATGGGACTTGAGACCACACTGTCCCCATGATGGTTCCACCCCTCCTTGGCCACTGGAGCAATGTCCCTCAGTGGAGCAGACTTCCCAAAGTTCGAATTTTGTGCTCCATTGCTCTGCCACTTGCTGGGAGCTGGCCCCTCCCCCCATGGTCTGTGGCTTTGGATTCACTTCTCCGCATGTCCTACCTTTCAGAAAGTGGTCAATTTTCTGTTTCTAGAATTGCTGCTCTTCTTCTATTCAATCTCCTGTTGGGTTTATAGGTGTTCAGAATGGTTTGATAACTATCTAGCTGAACTCCTGTGACCTGATGTCATCTCAGTTGGCTACTTCTCTGCCATCTTGACTCCTACTGCCTTTCTCTGTTTTTGTTTTTGTTTTTTTAACATAATGCTTTCAAGGTCCATCCATGTTGTCACAAATGGCAAGATGTTTTTCTCTTCTCAAACAGAATGATATGCCATTGTATATGTGTACCACAACTTCTTTATCCATTCATCTGTTGACAGATACTTAGGTTGATTCTATATTTTGGCTATTGTGAATAATGCTGCAATGAACATGAGAGTACAGATCTCTTCAATATCTTGTTTTTATTTCCTTTGATAGACAAAAGTGGTATTGCTAGACATATGGTAGTTCCATTTTTATTTCTGAGGAACCTCCATACTTTTTTCATAGTGACTGCACCAATTTACATTTCCACCAACATTACACAAGAATTACATGTTGTCCATATCCTGGCCAACACTGATCATCTCTTCTTTTTGTTGGTAACCATTTGATATGTGGGAAGTGATATCTCATTGTGGTTTTTATTTGCATTTCTCTGAAGATTAGTGATGTTGAGTGCCTTTTCATGCACCATTTGGTCACTTGAAAGTCTTCTTTGTAAAAAGCTTTTATTTAGTTTCTTGGTCCATTTTCTTTTACTTTGCCCAGTATTAGTTATTTTAAAATATTGGGAACCTTGACATTTAAAAAATTCAGTATTTGTTTCAAATAAGAACTCCAGTATTGAAATTTGAATAAATTGCCTCAGAGAAAATCACTGGTAAACATTACAAATAGCATTACTGTTTTGCAAAAGTCACCAAAATAGTATAATGGTTTTGGTAAAGCCAGGCACAATATCTGAGAAAAAAAAGAAAAGAAAAAAAGCTTTCAGCAGAAGTAATGCTGAAAACCATAAAATCAGTAATTAGATTTAGAGAAAAACCCTGTGGGAAATAAAGCCACTGTGAGGCAGTCAGCTAATCTAGAGCTGGTTAAAATTATAGCATAGCTTAGATGCCAAGTGATACCTATTGCTGATATAAATTGAAGGAACAACAGCAAAAAAAAAAAAAAAAAAAAAAAAAAACATAACTCTGATGACTGAGGTGGCAGAGTAGGAAGACCCAGAGCTTATCCCTTCCCACAACATACCAAAACTAACCACATTTAGAGCACTCTGAGAATGACCTAAAGGCCAGCAGAGCAGCTCTTCCACAACTAAAGATAGAAAAAGCCACACCAAGTTATGTGAAAGGAGTAAACATAACCTCAGAATCCACAACCCCAGCACAGGGACCAACAGTGGGAGCAGAATCACAAATACAGAGCTTCTCCTAAGGAGTGAGAGATTCAAGCCCCATTGTAGGCACACATACCCAGGGGACCTGTATTGGGAAAACAAGCCCATATAGTATCCTCCTTTGAAATCAGCAGGGCTTAACTCTGATAGAGCTGGAGGGCTATAGGATGCCAAGAATCCACTCTTAAAGGGCCCACACACAAACTCACTTCCTCCAAGATTCAGCAGAAAGGCAGCAGTTTAAAAGTCCTTGGGCAATATGTGAAAATTTATTGACCAGTTTTAGGGAGTGCAACATAGGATCAGGGATCTGTAGTAACTTTCTTCAGGAATGAAGCAATGGCAGACACCATTATTTTTACCCCCCTCTACCCAGCTGGCCCAGTGCTAGCAGGTACCATTTCTGACACTGTCCATCTACCTTATTAGCATTGCTTACCCAGACTTGCCATTCCCCTATGGACCTGCCCCAGCAGGAGACTCTCCAACATGGCTCCCATAGTGAATCACTTGGTAAGCAGCCTTGGCCAGAACCAGTTCTCCCCCAAAGTGACTTCCACACTGCCACACTCATCAGGTAGACTCAGCTAGGAAAAATGTTCCCACCAAAGCAATTCCTGCGCCACAAAACCCAACAGGTGGCTTTGAATGTAAATAATGCCTCTCCAGGATCTTCTGCCCAGTAGAGCCAGATATACACACCACTGAAGCTACAACAGTTGTGGCCAGCAATTGCAAACAGCTTATCTGGTGCCAGCCCCATCCTTGAGCAACACTTAAAGCCCAGCCACAATAGAATCGTCCACACAGTGCATACAAAAGACATCCCTGAAGTCCCTGGTTCTGGTGACAAGGTAGGAATGCACTTCTGGGATACACAGGACATTTTCTACATAGGGTGATGGCTTCAAGACTGGGAGACAGGGGGAGGAGTCAAGATGGCGGAGAAGTAGCAGGCTGAGACTACTTCAGCTAGCAGGAGATCAGCTAGATAGCTTATCTAAAGATTTCAAATAACTGCAAATCCAACGGCAAATTGAAGAGAAGAAGAACAGCAATATTAGAAACAGAAAAACACTTTCTGAAAGGTAGGACTGGCAGAGAAGTGAATCCAAAGCGACAGGAAGATAGACCCTGGGGGGAGGGGCCGGCTCCCGGCAAGCGGCAGAGCAACGGAGTACAAAATCAGGACTTTTAAAAGTCTGTTCCGCTGAGGGACATCACTCCAGAGGCTAAACCGGGGCGAAGCCCATGTGGGGTAAGCGTGGCCTCAGGTCCCGCGGGGTCACAGAAGGATCAGGGGTGTCTGAGTGTCACAGAGCTTGCAGGTATTGGAACGGGAAAGCTGACTACAGAGACAGAGCTGAGAGTGAGCTCAAAGCTCGGTGTTATCTTGAACCGGCCACAGGCTCGGTGAGCTCGGAGCGTGGCCAGAGGTCAGGTGGATGGGAGTTACTAGACGCTGTTCTCTGAGGGCGCACTGAGGAGTGGGGCCCCGGGCTCGCGGCTCCACCAGGCCGGAGACCGGGAGGCTGCCATTTGTATTCCCGTCCTCTGGAACTCTACAGAAAGCGCTCAGGGAACAAAAGCTCCTGAAAGCAAACCTGAGCGGATTACTCAGTCTGGCCCCTGGTAAGGGCGGTGCAATTCCACCTGAGGCAAAGACACTTGAGAATCACTACAACAGGCCCCTCCCCCAGAAGATACAAGAAATCCAGCCAAGATCAAGTTCACCTACCAAGGAGTGCAGTTTCAATACCAAGGAGAGCAGCAGAAGTCCAGAGGAGGAGAAAGCAAAGCATGGAACTCATGGCTTTCTCCCTGTGATTCTTTAGTCTTGCAGTTAATTTAATTTTTTTTTCATTTTTTTTCTCTTCTTCTGCTAAAATTATTTTTAACTTTTACCCTTTTCCTTTTTAACATTTTTTAACTAGTTTATCTAATATATATATTTTTTCTTTTTTATACTTTATTCATTTTCTTTTTTTAATTCTTTGTTTTTTCTTTTTCTTTCTTTCTTGTTGAACCTCTTTTTATCCCCTTCCTCCCGCCTCACGATTTGGGATCTCTTCTGATTTGGTTAAAGCATATTTTCCTGGGGTTGTTGCCACCCTTTTAGTATTTTAATTGCCCCTGCATATACTCTTAGCTGGACAAAACGACAAGACGAAAAAATTCAACACAAAAAAAAGAACAGGAGGCAGTACCAAAGGCGAGGGACCTAATCAATACAGACATTGGTAATATGTCAGATCTAGAGTTCAGAATGACAATTCTCAAGGTTCTAGCCGGGCTCAAAAAAGGCATGGAAGATATTAGAGAAACCCTCTCCGGAGATATAAAAGCCCTTTCTGGAGAAATAAAAGAACTAAAATCTAACCAAGTTGAAATCAAAAAAGCTATTAATGAGGTGCAATCAAAAATGGAGGCTCTCACTGCTAGGATAAATGAGGCAGAAGAAAGAATTAGTGATATAGAAGACCAAAAGACAGAGAATAAAGAAGCTGAGCAAAAGAGGGACAAACAGCTACTGGACCACGAAGGGAGAATTCAAGAGATAAGTGACACCATAAGATGAAACAATATTAGAAAAATTGGGATTCCAGAAGAAGAAGAAAGAGAGAGGGGAACAGAAGGTATACTGGAGATAATTAATGGGGAGAATCTCCCCAATATGGCAAAGGGAACAAGCATCAAAATTCAGGAGGTTCAGAGAACACCCCTCAAAATCAATAAGAATAGGCCCACACCCCGTCACCTAATAGTAAAATTTACAAGTCTTAGAAACAAAGAGAAAATCATGAAAGCAGCCCGGGAAAAGAAGTCTGTAACATACAATGGTAAAAATATTAGATTGGCAGCTGACTTATCCACAGAGACCTGGCAGGCCAGAAAGAGCTGGCATGATATATTCAGAGCACTAAATGAGATAAACATGCAGCCAAGAATACTATATCCAGCTAGGCTATCATTGAAAATAGAAGGAGAGATTAAAAGATTCCAGGACAAACAAAAACTGAAAGAATTTACAAACACCAAACCAGCTCTACAGGAAATATTGAAAGGGGTCCTCTAAGCAAAGAGAGAGCCTACAAGTGTTAGATCAGAAAGGAACAGAGACCATATACAGTAACAGTCACCTTACAGGCAATACAATGGCACTAAATTCACATCACTCAATAGTTACCCTGAATGTTAATGGGCTAAATGCCCCAATCAAAAGACACAGGGTATCAGAATGGATAAAAAGACAAAACCCATCTATATGTTGCCTACAAGAAACTCATTTTAAGCCCGAAGACACCTCCAGATTTAAAGTGAGGGGGTGGAAAAGAATTTACCACGCTAATGGACATCAGAAGAAAGCAGGAGTGGCAATCCGTATATCAGATCAATTAGATTTTAAGCCAAAGACTATAATAAGAGATGAGGAAGGACACTATATCATACTCAAAGGGTCTGTCCAACAAGAAGATCTAACAATTTTAAATATCTATGCCCCCAATGTGGGAGCAGCCAACTAGATAAACCAATTAATAACAAAATCAAAGAAACACATCAACAATAATACAATAATAGTAGGGGACTTTAACACTCCCCTCACTGAAATGGACAGATCATCCAAGCAAAAGATCAGCAAGGAAATAAAGGCCTTAAACGACACACTGGACCAGATGGACATCACAGATATATTCAGAACACTTCATCCAAAGCAACAGAATACACATTCTTCTCTAGTGCACATGGAACATTCTCCAGAATAGATCACATCCTGGGTCATAAATCAGGACTCAACTGGTATCGAAAGATTGGGATCATTCCCTGCATATTTTCAGACCACGATGCTCTGAAGCTAGAACTCAACCACAAGAGGAAGTTTGGAAAGAACCCAACTACATGGAGACTAAACAGCATCCTTCTAAAGAATGAATGGGTCAACCGGGAAATTAAAGAAGAATTGAAAAAAATCATGGTAACAAATGATAATGAAAATACAACGGTTCAAAATCTGTGGGACACAACAAAGGCAGTTCTGAGAGGAAAATATATAGCGGTACAAGCCTTTCTCAAGAAACAAGAAAGGTGTCAGGTACACAACCTAACCCTACACCTAAAGGAGCTAGAGAAAGAATAACAAAGAAACCCTAAGCCCAGCAGGAGAAGAGAAATCATAAAGATCAGAGCAGAAATCAATGAAATAGAAACCAAAAAGACAATAGAGCAAATCAACGAAACTAGGAGCTGGTTCTTTGAAAGAATTAATAAAATTGATAAACCCCTGGCCAGACTTATCAAAAAGAAAAGAGAAAGGACCCAAATAAATAAAATCATGAATGAAAGAGGAGAGATCACAACTAACACCAAAGAAATACAAACAATTATAAGAACATACTATGAGCAACTCTACACCAACAAATTTGACAATCTGGAAGAAATGGATGCATTCCTAGAGACATTCAAACTACCACAACTGAACCAGGAAGAAATAGAAAACCTGAAAAGAACCATAACCAGTAAGGAGATTGAAACAGTCATCAAAAATCTCCAAACATACAAAAGCCCAGGGCCAGATGGTTTCCTGGGGGAATTCTACCAAACATTTAAAGAAGAACTAATTCCTATTCTCCTGAAACTGTTCCAAAAAATAGAAATGGAAGGAAAACTTCCAAACTCATTTTATGAGGCCAGCATCACCTTGATCCCAAAACCAGACAAGGATCCCATCAAAAAAGAGAGCTATAGACCAATATCCTTGATGAACACAGATGTGAAAATTCTCATCAAATACTAGCCAATAGGATTCAACAGTACATTAAAAGGATTATTCACCACGACTAAGTGGGATTTATTCCAGGGCTGCAAGGTTGGTTCAACATCCGCAAATCAATCAATGTGATACAACACATCAATAAAAGAAAGAATAAGAACCATATGATACTCTCAATAGATGCTTAAAAAGCATTTGACAAAGTACAGCATCCCTTCCTGATCAAAATCCTTCAAAGTGTAGGGACAGAGGGCACATACCTCAATATTATCAAAGCCATTCATGAAAAGCCCACCTCAAATATCATTCTCAATTGAGAAAAACTGAAAGCTTTTCCGCTGAGGTCAGGAACACGGCAGGGATGTCCATTATCACCACTGCTATTCAACATAGTACTAGAAGTTCTAGCCTCAGCAATCAGACAACAAAAGGAAATTAAAGGCATCCAAATCGGCAAAGAAGAAGTCAAACTATCACTCTTCACAGATGATATGATACTATATGTGGAAAACCCAAAAGACTCCACTCCAAATCTGCTAGAACTTGTACAGGAATTTAGTAAAGTGTCAGGATATAAAAATCAATGCACAGAAATCAGTTGCATTTCTCTACACCAACAACAAGACAGAAGAAAGAGAAATTAAGGAATCAATCCCATTTACAATTGCACCCAAAACCATAAGATACCTAGGAATAAACCTAACCAAAGAGGCTAAGAATCTATACTCAGAAAACTATAAAGTACTCATGAAAGAAACTGAGGAAGACACAAAGAAATGGAAAAATGTTCCATGCTCCTGGATTGGAAGAATAAATATTGTGAAAATGTCTATGCTACCTAAAGCAACCTAAAGAATAAATATTGTGAAAATGTCTATGCTACCTAAAGCAATCAAAGTACCATCCATCTTTTTCAAAGAAATGGAACAAATAATTCTAAAATTTATATGGAACCAGAAAAGGCCTCGAATAGCCAAAGGAATATTGAAAAAGAAAGCCAAAGTTGGTGGCATCACAATTCCGGACTTCAAGGTCTATTACAAAGCTGTCATCATCAAGACAGCATGGGGGGCACCTGGGTGGCTCAGTGGGTTAAAGCCTCTGCCTTCAGCTCAGGTCATGATCCCAGGATCCTGGGATCGAGCCCCACGTTGGGCTCTCTGCTCCGCAGGGAACCTGCTTTCTCCCCTCTCTCTGCTTGCCTATCTGCCTACTTGTGATTTCTCTCTCTCTGTCAAATAAATAAAATATTAAAAAAAAAAGACAGCATGGTACTGGCACAAAAATAGACACATAGATCAATGGAAAAGAATAGAGAGTCCACAAATAGACCCTCAACTCTATGGTCAACTAATCTTCGACAAAGCAGGAAAGAATGTCCAATGGAAAAAAGACAGTCTCTTCAATAAATGGTGCTGGGAAAATTGGACAGCCACATGCAGAAAAATGAAATTGGACCATTTCCTTATACCACACACAAAAATAGACTCAAATAGGATGAAGGACCTCAATGTGAGAAAGGAATCCATCAAAATCCTTGAGGAGAACACAGGCAGCAACCTCTTCCACCTCAGCCGCAGCAATATCTTCCTAGGAACATCGCCAAAGACAAGGGAAGCAAGGGCAAAAATGAACTATTGGGATTTTATCAAGATCAAAAGCTTTTGCACAGTAAAGGAAACAGTTAAAAAATCCAAGACAACTGACATAATGGGAGAAGATATTTGCAAACAACATATCAAATAAAGGACTAGTGTCCAAAATCTATAAATAACTTAGCAAACTCGACACCCAAAGAACAAATAATCCAATCAAGAAATGGGCAGAGGACATGAACAGACATTTCTGCAAAGAAGACATCCAGATGGCGAACAGACACATGAAAAAGCGCTCCATATCACTAGGCATCAGGGAAATACAAATCAAAACCACAATGAGATATCACCTCACACCAGTCAGAATGGCTAAAATCAACAAGTCAGGAAATGACAGATGCTGGCAAGGATGTGGAGAATGGGGAACCCTCCTACACTGTTGGTGGGAATGAAAGCTAATGCAACCACTCTGGAAAACAGCATGGAGGTTCCTCAAAATGTTGAAAATAGAATTGCCCTATGACCCAGCAATTGCACTACTGGGTTTCTACCCTAATGATACAAACGTAGTGATCAGAAGGGGCACATGCACCCGAATGTTTATAGCAGCAATGTCCACATAGCCAAACTATGGAAAGAACCTAAATGTCCATCAACGGATGAATGGATAAAGAAGAAGTGGTATATATACACAATGGAATACTATGTAGCCATCAAAAGAAATGAAATCTTGGCATTTGCGACAACGTGGATGGAACTAGAGAATATCATGCTTAGCGAAATAAGTCAAATGGAGAAAGACAACTATCATATGATCGCCCTGGTATAAGGAAGTGGTGATGCAACATGGGGGCTTAAGTGGGTAGGAGAAGAATAAATGAAACAAGATGGGATTGGGAGGGAGACAAACCATAAGTGACTCTTAATCTCACAAAACAAACTGAGGGTTGCTGGGGAGAGAGGGGTTGGCAGAAGGGGGGTTGGGGTTATGGACATTGGGGAGGGTATGTGCTTTGGTGAGTGCTGTGAAGTGTGTAAACCTGGCAATTCACAGACCTGTACCTCTGGGGATAAAAATATATGTTTATAAAAATAAAAAAATTAAAAATTAAAAAAAAGAAACAAATACATGGAGATATATGATAATGAAAACACAATGGTCCAAGATAATTGAGATGCAGGAAAACAGCCCTAAGAGGGAAGATTATAGCCCTACAGGCCTACCTCAAAAAGCAAGAAAACTCTCAAATAGAAAACAAAACATTACACCTTACACTTAGCTCCTGAAGGAGCTAGAAAAAGAGGAAGAAACAAAGCTGAAGCCAGGAGAAACAAAATAATAAAGATTAGAAAAGGAATAAATATGGATAAAACATAATAGAACAGATCAATGAAACCATGAGCTGGTTTCTTTGAGAAGATCAACAAAATTGATAAACTTTTAACCAGATTCTTCAAAAGAAAAAAAGAGAGAGAGAGAGAGAGAGAGAGCAAACTCAAATAAGTAAATCAGAAATGAAAGAGGAGAAATAACAATCACCATCATAGAAATACAAGGGGATTATTAAAAAATCATAAAAAATTATATGCCAACAAATGGGATAATCTAAAAAAAAAAAGGATAAATTCCTAGAAACATACAGTCCTATAAAACTGAATTAGAAAGAAATAGAAGGGGCACCTGGGTGGCTCAGTGGGTTAAGCCGCTGCCTTCGGCTCAGGTCATGATCTCAGGGTCCTGGGATCAAGTCCCGCATCAGGCTCTCTGCTCAGCAGGGAGCCTGCTTCCCTCTCTCTCTCTCTCTCTGCCTGTCTCTCCGACTACTTGTGATTTCTTTCTGTCAAATAATTAAATAAAATCTTAAAAAAAAAAAGAAATAGAAAATTTATTAGGCTGATTACTAATAATGAAATTGCACCAGTAATCAAAAAACTCCTAACAAAGAAGAGTTTAGGACCAAATGGCTTCACTCATGAATTCTATCAAATATTTAAAGAAGAGTTAATACCCATTCTTCTCAAACAATTCCATAAAGATAGAAAAGGAAGTAAAGCTTCCAAATTCATTCTATGAGGCCAGCATTACATGATACCAAAATCAAAGATACTACAAAAAAAGAAAACTATAGGCCATTTTCCTCAATGAGTGTAGATGCAAAAAACCCTCAAAAAATACTATCAAACCAAATTTAACAATATATTAAAATTATTATTCACCATAGTCAAGTGGGATTTATTCCAGGGATGTAAGAATGCTTCAATATTCATCAATCCATCATTGTGGTGCACCACCTCAAAAAATTAATGGTAAAAATCATATAATCTCAACAGATATAGAAAAAGCATTCACTAAATTCAACATCTGTTCATGGTAAAAATTCAACAAAGTGGGTTTAGAGGAAGCATAACTAAAGATAATAAAGGCCATATGAAAACACACAGCTAACATCACACTCAGTGGGGAAAAACTGAGAGCTTTTCCTCCTAAGATCCGAACAAGGTAAGTAACTCGACTCTCATATTATTCAACTTTTATTCAACATAGTACTTGAAGTCCTAGTCATAACAATCAGATAAGAAAAAGAAATAAAGACATTCAAATTAATAAGGAAAAAGTCAAACTGTCACAATTTGCAGATGACATGGTAGTATACACAGAAAACCCTAAATCTCCACCAAGAAATTATTAGAAATAATAAATGAATTCAATAAAGTTAATTACAAATTAATAAATATATAAAAATTAATATACAAATTAATACATATAAATTGGTTGTATTACTATACACAACAAAGTAGCAGAAAGAAAAATTAATAAAACAATCCCATTTATAATTGCACCACAAAGAATAAAATACCTAGGAATAAATTTAATCAAGAGAGTGAACAAGCTGTACTCTGAAAACTGTAAGACACCGATGAAAAAAATTGAAAACCATTATTCTGGGGCACATGGGTGGCTCAGTTGGTTAAGCGGCCAACTCTTAGTTTCAGCTCATGATCTCATGGGTCATGAGATGGAGCCCCACATCAGAATCTGTATTCAGCAGGGAGTCTGCTTAAGGATTCTCTCTCTCCCTCTCTGCCCCTCCCCCCCCAAAATAAATTTTTAAAATCTTTTAAAAAATTAAGGCCCACACAAATGGAAAGATATTCCACATATACCATACAACTGGTAGAATTAGACATAAAAAGTAAACAAAATATTATGCAACTGAACCAGCAATATGTAACAGAATAACACATCATGAACCTAATAAAAAATTAATTTAACATGAAATAAATGAGTGTTGGGTACAAAATCAATATATCAAAAAATTCCTCATATATTTATATGACAGCAATAATTAGAAAAATTAAGTTTAGGGCATTTGGGTGGCTCAGAGTGTTGAGCCTCTGCCTTTGGCTCAGGTCATGATCTCAGGGTCCTGAGCTCGAGTCCCACATCAGGCTTTCTGCTCATCAGGGAGCCTGCTTCCTCCTCTCTCTCTGCCTGCCTCTCTGCTTACTTGTGTGATCTCTCCCTCTGTCAAATAAACAAATAAAATCTTTTAAAAAGAAAAAAAGAAAATTAAGTTTAAAAATTATAGCATTTACAATAACATCAATAAAAACATTAAATTCCCAGGTAGAAATCTAAGTAATGATGAGCAAGACTTCTACACTGAAAACTACAAAATATTAAGAGAAACTTAAAATGATGTAGATAAATGAAGACTCAATATTGTAAAGATGTCAGTTCTCCCCAAATTGATCTATAGATTCAATACAAATTCAATAAATTTTCCAGAAAGTTTTGCATGTGCATTTGTGTACATTGACAAACAAATTAAATTGAAATTGAAATAAAAATTCAAAGAGAAAATAGCTAAGATAAGTCTTTAAAAATAAGTGGGAGAAATTACTAGATTTCTAAGTACTAGAAATTACTACCAGAAATTACACTGATTACCAAGACTCATTATAAAATTATAGAAATTAAGATAATACTGACAAATAGCTAAACAAATAAATAGGCCAATGAGATAGAATAGAGTGTCCATGAATGTACCTATGTGTAAATGAACACTTGACTTATGACAAAAGTGACACTGTAGATTTGAAGGAAAGGAGTTGGACCAAATGTATATCCATATGGAAAAAATATCAGCTTTGACCTCTACCTCATATCATACTCAAAAAACCAATTTTAGGTAGATTATAGATTTAAGTGTGATATGTAAAATGATAACGTTTCTAGAGGATAGCATTGGGGAATATGCAAAAATGTTTTTAAACAGGACATAAAAAGCATTAGCCATAAAAAATAAATTAGACTACATTAAAATGAAGAACTTTTGCCTATCAAAATACTCCATTAGGAGGAAAAAAAGGAAATACATAGAGTGAAAGATGATCTTTGTAATCCATACAACTGATAAAGTGTTTGGAAAATATAAAGACCCATAAATCAGTAAGAAAAACACAGAACCAAATATTCAAAATGGATTAAAGATATGACTCTTCATAAAATAAACTATCCAGAGGGTACTACACAAATGAAAAGATGCTCAATCTCCTCAGAACTAAGGAAGAAAATTAAAGCCATAATGCTAAATCACTACTACTGAATCACTAGAATGACTAAACAAACAAAAAGAACCTAACATAATAACTGACATTATAAAGAGTCGGCAAGAACATGGAGCAATAGGAATTGTTTGTGTTAACAGAAATTGGTACAAACATTTTGAAAATGTGTTTGGCAGTGTGCTTATTGTGCATAGTGTTATAGACTGATACATAGTAAATTACCTGAAAACTTAGGAGCTGGAAAGCACAGACATTTATTATCTTATAGCTATTGTGGATCAGGCATAAAGGACTCAATTGCCAAGGTAGTTCTGGCCCAGGGTCGCCCGAAAAAGCAGTAATGAAGATGTTAGGTGTCAACTGGGTCTACATTCATCTCAAGGCTCAAATTGGGGAGGATCTACTTCACTCACCTGGCTGCTCCTGGCCACAGAGATTGACTTTTAAAGGTTTCTTGATAAGGCATCCTCTCTATATGGCAGCCAGCTTTTCCCAGGATGAACAATCCAAGAGATAGTAAGGAAGAGCACACAAGACAGAAATCACAGTATTTTTGTAATTCAGTCTCTAAAAGGACATGCCATTGTTTCTAGTATATTCATTTTCTTAGAAAGGATTCATTACGACCAGCCCACCCTCAAGGGGAAAAGGTTATACAAGGGCAGGAACACCAGCAGGCAGTGACCACGGAGCACCATCTTGGAAACTGCTTACCACACAAAACTGAACGAAAGGCATACCCTATAACCCAACAACTTTCTTTCCAGGTATGACACAACAAAAATGCATATATATGTATATATATATGGAGGGTATATCTATCTAATCTATCCATATAATGAATGTTAACCTCATATCAGTTAAATGACTTGTAAATATTTTCTCTCATTTGGTAGGCTGCCTTTTCATTTTGTTGATTTTTTTTTTCCTTTGCTGTGCAAAAGCGTTTTAGTTTGATGGCGTTCCACTTTTTTATTTTTGCTCTTACTGTTTTGGCTTTTAATGTCAAATCCAAAAATTATCACCAAAACCAAGGTCAAATTGTTTTTCACTTACATTTCTTCGAGGAGTTTTATGGTTGCAGATCTTATATTCAAGTCTTTAATCCATTTGAGTTAGTTTTTGTATATGGTGTTAGAGAGTGGTCCAGTTTCATTCTTTTGCATGTGACTGTCCAGTTTTCCCAACACCATTTATTAAAGAGACTGTTCCTACCTATTGTATATTCTTGCCTTTTTTGGTCATAAATTAATTGACCAT
Source organism: Mustela lutreola (assembly GCF_030435805.1). Taxonomy (NCBI): domain Eukaryota; kingdom Metazoa; phylum Chordata; class Mammalia; order Carnivora; family Mustelidae; genus Mustela; species Mustela lutreola. The sequence goes on along the minus strand of NC_081295.1, from coordinate 104,265,868 downwards.
ATATTCATAGTTTTATTTCTTGGCTCCCTATTTGTTCTTTTGATCTATGTGTCTGTTGTTTGTTTTTTTTGTTTGTTTTTGTTTGCTTGTTTGTTTGTTTTTGTTTTTTTTTTTTAGGCAGAGATCACAAGCAGGCAGAGAAGCAGGCAGAGAGAGAAAGTAGAGAAAGCAGGCTGTCTGCCGAGCAGAGAGCCCGATGCGGGGCTTGATCCCAGGACCCTGGGATCATGACCTGAGCCGAGGGCAGAGGCTTTAACCCACTGAGCCACCCAGGCGCCCTATGTGTCTGTTTTTATGCCAATACATACTGTTTTGATTACTATACCTTTGAAATAAAAAAGCATGATACACACAGCTTTGTTCTTTCTCAAGATTATTTAGCTAGGGACACCTGGGTGGCTCAGTTAGTTAAGCATCTGCTTTTGGTTTGGTTTGGGTCATGATCCTTGGGTCTTAGGATCAAGTCCCATGCTGGGCTCCTTGCCCAGTGGGGACCCTGCTTTCTTCCTTTCTCCCTGCTTTCTTTAGCCACTGCCCCTGCTTGTGCTCTCTCTCTGACAAATAAATAAATAATCTTTAAAAAATGATTGCTTTAGCTAATCAGGATCTCTTATAGTTCTATAAAAAATCCTTATGATTTTTTATTCTATTTCTGTGGAAAGTGTCATGGAATTTTGGTAGGGATTCTGTTGAATCTATAAATCTTTTCAAATAGTCATGGACATTTAAAAATAGGAATTCTTCCAATTATTGAGTATAGAATATCTTTGCATTTTTTGTGTCTGCTTCATTTTCTTTCACCAGTGTATTATAGTTTTTAGTGTATGGGTCTTTCACTTCCTTGACTAAATTGATTCTTACATATTTATTCCTTTTAATGCAATTATAAATAGGATTGTTATCTTAATTTATTTGGGCTACTTCATTATTTGTATATATAGGCATGACATATTTTGTATATTGATTTTGTATCCTGCAAATTTACTGAATTCATTTATTAGTTCCAACAGTTTTTTGGTGGAATTTTTAAGCTTTTCTATATGTACTATCATATCATCTGCAAATAATGACAGTTTTATATCTTCCTTTCTGATTTGGATATCTTTTTTCTTGACTAATCGCTTGGCTAGGACTTCTGATGCTGTGTGGAATAAAATTAGTTAGAGAAGGCATCTTTGTCTTGTCCTCCATCCTAGAGGAAAAGCTTTTAGTTTTACACCACTGAATATGATGTTAGCTATGGGCCTGTCATATATGGTCTTTATTATGTTGAAATATGCTCCCTCTATAATCACTTTGTTAAAAATTTTTTAATGTAAATGAATGTTGAATTTTGTCAGATGCTTTTTCTGCATTTATTGAGATAACTATGATTTTTTTACCTTCATTTTGTTATTATGGTATAGCACATTGATTGACTTCTGGATGTTGCATCCCTGCATGGGGGGAATTTATTCCCTAAAATAAATCCCATTTGATTATATGTGATACTTTTAATATATTGTTAAATATTGTCAGCTAGTAATTTATTGAGGATTATTACATTTGTGTTCATCAGGGATATTGACCTATAATTTCATTTTCTTATAGTGTCCTTGCCTGGTCTTGGTATCAGGATAATATTGGCTTTGTAAAATGAATTTGGAAGTGTATTCATTTCTACTCTTTTGGAACAGTGTGAAAAGTATTGGTATTCTTCTTTAAGTATTTGATAAAATTTACCAGTGAAACCATCTGGTCCTGGACTTTTGTTTGTTGGGGAGATTTTTGATACCAATTCAATCTCCTTAGTAGTAATCAGTCTGTTCAGACTTCCTATTTCTTCCTGATTCATTCTTGGTAAGTTGTAAATTTCTAGAAATTTGTTTCTTTCTTTAGGTTGTGAAATTTATTGGTGTATAGTGATCTATAGTAGTCTCGTTATCCTTTGTATTTGTGTGGTATCAGTTTTAACGTCTCCTTTTTCATTTCTGGTTTTATTCATTTGAGTCCTTTCACTTTTTTCCTCAGTGAGTTTAGCCAATGTTTTGTCAATTTATCTTTTCTATTGTCTTTTTACTCTTTATTTTATTTATTTCTGCTCCAATCTTTGTAAATTTCTTCTTGCTACCAATTGTGGGCTTTGTTTTTTCTTTTTCTAGCTACTTGAGGTACAAAGGTAGGTTGTTTGACATTTTTCTTATTTCATAATATAAGCCTTTATTGCTATGAAATTCCCACTTAGAACTGCTCTTGCTGCATCCTGTTAAGTTTTTGTATATTTTGTTTCCATTTTCATTTGTCTTAAGGTATTTATTGATTTCTCTTTTGGTTTCTTCTTTGAGCAGTTGGTTGTTCGTAGCATGTCATTTAATCTCAGCCTATTTGTGGATTATCATTTTTGTTCTTATAATTTCTAATTTTATACTATTTTGGTTGACATGTTCTGTAAATGTCTGGTAAGTCCATCTAGTTTAATGTGTCATATAAGTCCAGTATTTCCTTATTGCTTTTCTGTATGGATGATTATCCATTGCTAAATATGAGTATTAAAGTTTCCTATTATTAGATTATGTTTTGCCCTTTAGGTCTGTTAATATTTGCTTTATATATTTAGGTGTTCCAATGTTGGATACATAAATATTTACAAATGTTATATCCTCTTGGATTGACCTCTTTATCATTATGTAATGGTCTTCTTTGTCTCTTATTACAGTCTTTGGCTTAAAAATCTAATATGCCTGATAGAAATATAACTACCCCAGCTTCCTTTTGGTTTGAAATGCATGCAATATCTTTTTCCATCCCTTTATTTTTTGTCTGTGTTTTTCCTTAAATCTGAGGTGAGTCTCTTATAGGCAGCACATAGATGTATCTTGAATTTTTTTTTAAACCATTCAGCCACTCTGTATCTTTTGATTATAGAATTTAGCCCACTTACGTGGAAGTAATTATTTATAGGTATGTACTTATTGCCATTTTGTTCATTGTTTTCTAGCTGTTTTGTAATTCCTCTGTTCCTTTCTTCTCTTGCTTCCTATTCCTTGATGATTTGATAATTTTATGTAACTATATGCTTAGGCTCCTTTTTCTTTATCTTTTTAATATTTACTATAAGTCTTTTTTGCTCTATGGTTACAAGACATATATAAAACAACTAATTTTGTAAGTCTCTATTAAGTTGATAAGAACTTACCTTGGAATGAATTTTAAAGCTCTTCCCCCTCAGACCACAGCATAAAGATGAGCTAATAAGCTTCTTTCATAGAATGTCTGAGTGACTAAGTTGCTTCTAGGTGTGCCCTGGGAGTGGTGGCCAGTTAAGAACTTTTTCTTCATTTATTACAGTCCTGTGGGATCATTGAGCAGAAGCCCAGCTGGGCACTAGACCCAGGCACTCTGGAGGGTCCCCTGGGTGGAGCCACAGACATAAGGCACCAGATGCATACATGAGCTTCCTTCTAGGAGATACTGGTGAGCTGAAGCAAGGCAGAGGGAGAGTGCAAAGATGGTATCTGCCTTTGTTTCTGAAAGAATATTTCAGCAGGTCCCTAGATATGTGTTAAATTAGATGCCTGCCACCCAGGTTGATCCTTTAAGTTAAGCAAATAAGGTCCTTTTATAGAAAGTCTGGGTACTTTTCATTTGGCTGCATCTGCTCTAGGGCCTGGGGCAGGTAAATCTGCATGTGTGTACTATTTAAGAACTGTTCTCAGTTCATGGAGTTTTGTGGGTCTTGTGGATGCAAGCTATGTTGGCTTTCAAAGCTAGCTGAGAGCCTCATCTCTCACAAATAGTCTTCCCTCATCATTAAAACCTTTTAATCCTGTAGTGTTTGATCATTTGTTCTCAGATATTCACCCACATTTAAATGTTTATCTCACTCACTTGTAGTGGGGCTGCTCCTTTACAGAAATAAAAGAATGCAAGATGCAAGAAGTTCGCTGGGAAGTCCCATTCCTATAAAGAGTTTTAAGTGAACTTGCCTAGTCTCTTTTGAATCAAGTCCAGACAGACAAAATGTCAGTTTTATTCTTGGCACCATGATTTTATTCTAAATTAAGCAAATACATATTTAATTGATAAGATGGGTTGATTCTTTTCTACCTTTTTTTTTTTTTTTAAGATTTTATTTATTTATTTGACAGACAGAGATCACAAGTAGGCAGAGAGGCAGATAGGGAGAGAGAGGAGGAAACAGGGAGCAGAGAGCCCGACATGGGGCTCAATCCCATGTCCCTGGGATCATGACCTGAGCCAAAGGCAGAGGCTTTAACCCACTGAGCCTCCCAGGTGCCCCTGTTTTCTATCTTTAAATATGAGTTATAAACTAGTATTTTAACTGGGTTAATTATATTATCTTTAGGAATCCTTAAGGGTACAGGTCTTAAGAATACAGGTGTGTGATATGGGCTCCAAATCCTTTGCTCTTCAGGTTGAGCTTGAGGCTTTGAGTTTCCTCTCTGTTGGGGTTGCTATCCTGGCGGGGGGTGGGGTCCCTCATTTTTTCTGAGGTGTAAGAGTTGCTTAGCTAGTTGGGATTTTTGTTTTTTGTTTTGGTTTTTTGTGGTTTTTTGTTTTTTTGGTGGGAGTTGGGGGTAGCTCAGAGGAAATTATTTCCTAGGTAGCTATAGATTTTGTGTGTCCATGAGAGGAGATAGGTTCAGTATCTTTCTACATTGTCATATTGAACCAGAGCCCCTTAATTTTCCTTTTCTAATTGTTGCTAGTATGTGGATCTGTAAGTAATTTTAGTATATTGACTTTGTATCCCTTGACCCTAATGAAGTCACTTATTTATTCCAGTAACATTTCTGAAGAGTTCATAAAATTTTCTATATACACACATCATCTCAGTGTGAATAAAGAGTTCTCTTTCTTCTTTTCCAAATTATATGCTTCCATTTGTTTTTCTTGCCTTACTACATTAGCTAAGACCCCCTGCCCCCAGTATAATGCTGAAAGAGAAATGGTGAGAATGGATGTCCTTATCTTGTCCCAGATGTTAAAAAAAAAAAAAAAAGCATTCAATCTTTCACAATTAAATATGGCATTATCTCTCAGATTTTCATAGCTGCCTTTTATCTGGTTAAGGAGTTTCCTTTCTAATGCTTGTTTACTAAGCGTTCTTTTTTACATGTATATATCATGAACAGATGTTAAATTTTGTCTACATCTATTGAAATTATTATATGGGTTTTTTTCTCTTTTATTTTGTGAAATTTTGAAGTACATTAATTAATTATTGAACGTTAATCTGATTTTGCAATCCTGGTATAAGCCCTATTTTGTCATGATATATTGTCCTTTATATATATTACAAGATTGTAGTTTCTAACATTTTGTTACAAATGTTTGTTTCTATCCGTGAGGGATATTGGTCTGTAATTTTGTTTTCTTGTGATGTGATTGGGTTTTTTTGGTATTAGGGCAGTGCTAATTTTGTAACATGAATTGGGAAGTGTTCTGTCCTCCATTTATTTTTTGAAAAAAATTCTGTAGGATTGATAGTATTTAGTTTTTCAATATAATCCAATATATACTATTTAGAATGTACCAGTGAAGCCATTGGATTTAGCTTTTTGTGGGAAATTTTCAAGTTACAATTATACTTTATAGTTAAAAAAGGCTCTTCAGGTGGTCTATTTCCTTTTGAGTCAGTTTTTGTAATTTTTATTCTTCAAAGGGGCAAAATTTTGGCCCTTTCATCTATATGAAGTATTGCTAACTCATGGCTCCTATGTCAAATCCGGCCCATTTTAGGCCAATCTAGTCATTTGCATTTGTGCATGTGTTGTCTATGTTGGCTCTTGCACTGTAATAACAAAGTTGCATAGCCGCAAAGAGATTATCAGAGCAAGAACAGAAAATATGTACTATTTTGGGTAGAGATTTTATTAGGACACCTCTGAAGTCCCTGCTGTTAGGTAGGCTTAAAAGGAGGCAACAGCCCAGGGATGCCTGGGTAGCTCAGTTGGTTAAGCATCTGCCTTCAACTCAGGGATCCAGTTCCACATCAGGCTCCTTGCTCAGTGGGGAGCCTGCATCTCTCTCTGCCTCTGGCTGCCATTCTGCCTGCTTGTGCACATTCTCTCTCTCTGCCAAATAAATAAATAAAATCTTAAAAAAAAAAAAAAAAGGAGGAAACACACAAGCAGATTAGTGGTGGATTGTATTTTCCCAGTGTAAGTGGCAGGAATCTGCAGATAGCCTTTCTCATTAATTTTATCCTCCTATACAATGAATAACACCTTCACAAATAAACTGTTTTTCCTATTGTAAGGATAGGGTAACCCAGAGGCAGTATGTATGCCATGGTGCCTTGGTGCTTTTTACAGCCTGCAGTTTCGGTATGGGTAGGAGATATGTGTAACTCTAGTGTTTATCTTATTTTAATGTACATATGCAGTTGTATTTGGATTTAAGTGATAAGCTTAGTACCAAGAAGTTGGGTGTGCCCCCACAGCATCTAGCTTCTACTGGAAACTACTGACAGGAGACATCTGCCATATAGCACAGTGGCCTAGATGGGACTTCAAGAGAAAAATCCAGAGCTTCTCTCTTTGATTTCCATGACTAACAACCCAGATTGCTTCTTATGGAAGATAGGTTGTTATGGTTTAAGGAGGGGGATTGAATTGAAATGACAGGGAAAATCGCCTGGTTTAGACAAGGGACTAAATGTGCAGTCCTCTGAACAAGACATGAGACTATGATATGTTAACTATTCTTGAGAAGCTGATGGACAACACAAAGCATATAAAATTTCCCGTGCTTCTGTGTGTCAATTCTGGCTCTACTTTTTCTAGATTATTCCCCAATACCAAGGAAGCCACAGTTAGGAGAAATCCTAGTTGTAGAAACTCCTCATGATTTTGAGAGTCTGTAGTTTGCTTTTATCTGAAGAGATAAGGGTTCTTGAATTTTTATTCTGTAGGTTACAGTTAAAATATAATTCTTATTTTTTAATGAAAGAAATATTCTCCTTTTGAAGTTTCCAAAGAAACTTAATAGAATAAAATAGAAATAAAAGCTAGCAATTATTTAGAGGTTGCCATATGTCAGACCATGTACAAAGCATTTTGACAACAAATTCTCGTTTAATCTCACACCAACACTAGGATATAGTTAATATTGTTATCCCAATTTTGTAGATGAGGAAATTGAAGCAAGAGAGTTAATTAACTTGCCAAAGACAACTGTAAAGCATTGATCTAGTTGGGGCCTGCAGTTGGAGCCCTTGGTGAAAACCAGTGATGGAGTAGAAAGTGCACAGGCCAGAGAATCACAGTGCCTGATTCCATCAGGGAGTTTGTGACCCAGCTCAGGGGGCTTAACCTCTCCATGTATCATGTTCTTCTTTAGGGAAAATGCAGATGATCACTATTCATATCCACTCCCAGATGTGCTATGATAGCACCTGATTTTATATGCATGAAAGTACTTTTGAAGTTCATGGAGATTGTAGTATACCACCATTGTCATTGGGAATCATATGTGGGCCACTGAAATATTACAACCCTAAAAGAGAATATTTATGATGTTTTCTATATACCAAAGCTTTTCCCTTTAAAAAAAAAAACAAGCAATACTCTGTGACACCATTTCAGCAACATTTTATACTACAGTATATGCCATATATAGGGATCCTACAGTTTCATAGGTTTTTGTTTGTTTGTTTGTTTGTTTGTTTTTACAGTTTCACAGTTTTTAATTCTCTGTCTACCCTGCCTGGACACAAAGGTGAAGCAGTCAAAAAATGAATCCACTGACATTAATTCTTTTTGCTAAAACTTTTTTTCCCCCTTACCTACTACAGTATAATGTACATAACAGGATCATTCTAGGTGAGCAGTATTTTCCAGAATGGATGCCCCTCAAAGTGGGAGGACCCATGTATAACATTTATTGGAAGGGGTGATTATCAAGTAGTAACATCTAACATTTACTAAGTGTTACAATGAGCCAAGCAATGTTCTAAATGCTGCAGATAAAACAGCGCTATTCTTTTTTTTCCCCAAAGATTTTATTTATTTATCAGAGGCAGAGAGAGAGAGAGAGACAGAAAGAGAGAGAGAGAGGGAGCACAAGCAGGGGGAGTGTCAGGGAGAGAGAGAAGCAGGCTCCCCACTGAGCAGAGAGCCCGATGCGGAACTCGATCCCAGAACCCTGGGCTCATGACCTGAGCTGAAGGCAGAGGCTTAACTGACTCAGCCACACAGGCATCCCTGAATAGCACTATTCTAACAGAATTTTCTGTTCTAATAGAATAGCCCTTCAAGTGGTTGCAATTATTATCCTCATTTCATAGGTAAAGCAAATTAAGCACATGAAAATTAAGGAAGTTGCTGAAGGTTTATCTGAAGCCCATGTCCATTCTACCCCTTTATGCATAGGTCTTAGAAACATTGAGTCTGAGATTGCTGTGGGATAAATAACCACTCATTCCCTCAACACACATTTACTGAGTGCCCAAGATTGCCATGCACCATTCTAAGAACTAGAGACGATGTTAATTATTAAGGATTTAAATATGAAAATGATATAATTCCTGTCCTCAAAAACTTTATAGTCCAATGAAGGGGAACATAAGTAAATGGATGATTATTAATACAAGAAGTACTATGATGGAAATATAGCAGATGGCCTAAAAGGGGCAACGAACCTATATTGGTGTCATTGTGCACTGATGTAAAGTTCTCAGACACCAATCTGAGTGGTCCTGAGGGGCTACCTCTGCAAGGGAAAGCAGCTACAGCTGAATTCTGCACATAGCTTTTATATTCTTGTTTATCAGAAAAGCAAGGACAGAGGCCTCAGAGCGTGGGAAAGGGGTACAAAGGGATGGCAAATATCTTGAAGCCATAAAGCAGGCCTGCATTCTCCCCTACACATAGGCATGCAGGGAGGCAGTCACGGGATAAGGGATGTTTGTGCTGGCAATCACCAGGTGCAGAAAGGGGGACTGAGAGTTCCATTCTTTCATGGCTCCTAACTTATGTGTTGCTCCTGGGGATCATGGGATCCTGCTCAACAGCACGAGAATAGGAATGCTGCTGATATTTTGGCTGCTTCCACAATCACCCCTTAGGGCTTACAATATACTTTCTAAGAATAACGCCACATATTGGTTCATCAGAGAAGGTTGAAAGAACGTATTCCCCGTCTGAGCCTTCAAGGAGAAATAGCAGTTAGCAGGGCAAGGAATGGAAGGGTGTTCCCAGCAGGAAGAGAAACAAGGAAGCCAGAGATGAGAGAGGATAGTGAATGTGCCGGCCAAGCATGTTTGGAATGGCTAACTCACAAGGCTGGATCATAGAATCGAGAATGAATAACAGATAATGGTAATAGATGGGACTGGGGAGGCAGGCCGCGGTCAGGTCATAGAGGACGTCAAACACCTAACCATAGGCAGTTGGACTACTTCACGTAGGTAAGGGAGAGCCATGCTTAAGGAGGGTTGTGGGAATAGATGCAGGGGAGGCAAATGGAGACTAGAGAGTAAGTTAAAAGATCGCCATGGTAATGGAAGTTAGAAGTGATGAGAGAGTAATCCAATGCAGTGTAAGTGGGAATAGAGCAGAAGAAAGTGTTTTGGATTTCTCCGCATTGGCACTACCGACATTTTGAGCCAGATACTTGTAGTGAGGGGCTGTCCCATGCATTATAGGCTGTTTAGCAGCATCTTGACGTCTCCCCACTAGCTACCAGTAGCAGACTCCTCTCCAGTTGTGACAACCAAATGTGTCTGCAGACATTACCAGAGGTCTCCTATGGTCAGAACGACCCCCAGTTGAGATCTACTGGTTTAGACATGCTGGTATTAAAACAAAATCCACTTGACTTGGATGTATGGAGAAAGGGAGACGATAGTCAAGGTTAACTTCAGAGTTCCCACAAAGACAGACTTGGGGAAGGAAGAATAGATTTTATTTTGGACACATTAGAGATACTTGTGGGACTCCTAATGGAGAGGCCCAAGTGGTAGTTGGATGAATGGGCCTGTGCTCAAAGGAGGGGTTTCAGTCTGAGATGCAGATCTGAGAACAACTTACATATAGACGGGAGTAGAGGAGATCATCTAGGGAGACCTATGGAATGCACAGAGCATGAGGCAGGAAATTTAGAGAGAACCAAGAACAGTTAGGGTGGTAGAAGATTATTAAATCACCATTGTAGGACTGCCTGGGTGGCTCAGTTGGTTAAGCATCTGACTCTTGATATCAGCTCAGGTCTTGTTCTCAGGGTCATGAGTTCAAGCCCCAAACCGGGCTCAAAACTGGTCATGAACTCTGAAGTTCATGTGAACTTCAGTGGGAACTCTGAAGTTAACCTTGACTATTGTCTCCCTTTCTCCATACATCCAAGTCAAGTGGATTTTGTTTTAATACCAGCATGTCTAAACCAGTAGATCTCAACTGGGGGTCGTTCTGACCATAGGAGACTTAAAAAATAAACAAACAGGGCGCCTGGGTGGCTCAGTGGGTTAAGCCGCTGCCTTCAGCTCAGGTCATGATCTCAGGGTCCTGGGATCAAGTCCCGCATCGGGCTCTCTGCTCAGCAGGGGCCTGCTTCCCTGTCTCTCTCTCTGCCTGCCTTTCCGTCTACTTGTGGTTTCTCTCTGTCAAATAAATAAATAAAATCTTTAAAAAAAAAAAAAAAAAAAAAAACAGGGCGCCTGGGTGGCTCAGTGGGTTCAAGCCTCTGCTTTCGGCTTGGGTCATGATCCCAGGGTTCTGGGATCGAGCCCCACATCGGGCTCTCTGCTCAGCAGGGAGCCTGCTTTCCTTCCTCTCTCTCTGCCTGCCTCTCTGTCTACCTGTGATCTTTGTCTGTCAAATAAATTTAAAAAATAATAATAAAATAAACAAACAAATCACCATTCTAATTCTCTGAGATGAAAGGGAAAATGAAAGAGAGCCAAGTAGCACTATATCCTTTTAAATGAGTAACAAAGATTGTGATATTCTCTATGACTCAAGTGGAAGCTAAAACTGAACAAAACGTAGAGGAGGGGATAAGGAAAATTTGCATGAGATGTTTCATTTTCCTGTTACACAGTCTTAAATGCATCATTTGCTGAATTTATTCTCTCTCTGTGCATTCAGTGCAAAACTAAAACAAACAAACCAAACCAAACCCAAAGACCCTTAAAGAGCTTCATAGTTCTGTTACAGTGAATGAATACCTAGAAACGCAGAGCTGAATTGAAAAACCAGTCATGCACTTATTAGCAGTTTTGTTTCACTACCTTGTCATCAATGTTTGAAAACAGCTTTGCGATGGAAAGCTCAGGGGAAATACAGAAGCTTTACATACAGATGTATTCTTCAGCTTCTGATAAGGTTCTACAGTGATAATTCTTGGAGAAAATAAAATGTCATAAAGCAATGGACAAAAATGGCTTATGAGATATAAGGCAAATCCAGTAACAGGAAATAGCCTCACTTTTGGCAGGAAGGTCAGATAAGTGGAAAGATAATTTCCTGCAGGTGACAAGATTTCTATAGAGTCACAAAGCTAATTGCCTACAGTGCCAATTACAGAGAAGAGCCTTAGACTGGGGTAGTATCTACTTGTCAGGAACTCAGTGCTGAGAAGAAGGCCAGCTGCTTTGGGTAAATAAGTGATTACCTGACCATAAATTAGACACCCTTGCGAGAAACACTAACTCTTTGAGGCAACCATGTGTCTGGGAGACCCTCTCCCAAGTAATGTTGTGCATCTTCCACAGGGCCTGACAACCAAATGGGCAAACCCTTTCAAAATGAAACCCTCACACCCTGCAGTTCTGTCTGTGTGTTGAAAGGGACGCAAACCAAATGAAGTTCTTAAAATAAATTACCCCATCTTACTCATTTGTCAGAGGAGATATTTGCCATTTTTCTTTGGATTGCCCAATTTCTACAGGGAGCCCTGTCTTTCCAGTTCCAGCCCCGCCCGCCTCTCCATCAGCCTTCTCTCTCCCTCCCTTTGCCAACATTGGGAAAGAAGTTAACAAATGGATCTAATTACCACGGTGGTTTGAGGCTTCTCAATTTTTTTTTCCTTCCAGCTGTAAAGATGTCCTCAGACTGAACTTCACATTCAGAGCTGCTGTCAAACTCTCACTTTAATGGGCACTTAAATTTAATGTCAAGCTGATGCCTGTGGAAGACCTTGATTAAATTTGCAAACAGTAGACTCTAACCAAGCCAGAACTTTAGAGTTGTCTCATTTTGCCTTTCAAGCTTAAATCCCAGAAGTTTTCTTTTCTTTGCAAAGAATTACAGAAGTTTGCTTGCAAAGACGCTGGGTATCAGTAAGACAGCAAAGTGTAACAAACAAAACATTCTGAATGCTTTTAGAGAAAGAAGAAATCCCCCAGCTTATTAAAATTCTATATGAATTAAAGATTTTTTCCCATTGTTTTATTTTGCTCCCTCTCATTCAAAATCTATAACTATTCACTTTTATGACTCTATAATATTATAAGCAGTCCTAAAAAGTTTATTTAAAATCTTCCTAGTGTTCTTTTACGCACATTGCAATTTAGAGTTTTGTACTGTATGGGCACAGTGAGAAACATTATGGGGAAACAACATGAAAGAAATATGATAGAATCTCCACTAACAATGTCATCGTTTCAACCAGCTACAAATTTCCAGCCTGTCTCTTTCTTCAGTTTCTTTTTTTGTCTCTGATAATCATAGAGCCTCTCCTCCCTCCTCCTTGAAGAGGTAATGAAAAAGACTAGAAGTTAAAAGAGCTGGAAGACTTGTATCCTTTTTCATTGGCTACTCTTTTGAAAAGAGGCTGCTGGCTTTGATTTTTCTTTGGGGTTCTTCCTGCATCATCCAATTCAAACAGGTCTGCTTTCAAAGAAAACAAATCAAAATTGTCAAGACCTGTGAAGCATGAAAAATAAATTGCTTTTCCCAACTCCAAAAAGCACCAGAAAGGCATTAATTTCTATCTTTTTTTTTTTTTTTTTTTTTTTTTTTTTTTTTAAAGATTTTTATTTATTTATTTATTTGTCAGAGAGAGAGAGAGAAGAGCAAGAGTGAGCACAAGCAGAGTGGCAGGCAGAGGCAGAGGAAGAAGCAGGCTCCCCGCTGAGCAAGGACCCCGATGTGGGACTCGATCCCAGGATGCTGGGATCATGACCTGAGCCGAAGGCAGCCGCTTAACCAGCTGAGCCACCCAGGCGTCCCTAATTTCTATCTTTTTATATAAACCTCTAACCCCTCTCTTCTAATCTATAGACTTCACAAAATATTTATATATTCTTCTGTATAATACATAACAGAGAGATCAAACCTTATTACAAAGAAATTGAACTTGTAATACAACTAATATTTAAACTAGTGTTATTCTGGAATTTGACTAGACATATATAAAACATTCAAGTAGGATGACAAATCCTTGGGGCTGCCAATATAAATAAATAGTCAACTAGGACACATCTACTGTGTGTTAATGGCTCTTTTTACCTAGTGGAAGCACAGGCTTCATAAAAGAACGAGAACATGAGGCAGTAGAAAAAGATAGTCTTGCAAAATGTTACCAGTTAAGGGGCGCCTGGGTGGCTCAGTGGGTTAATCCTCTGCCTTCGGCTCAGGTCATGATCTCAGAGTCCTGGGATGAAGCCCCACATCAGGCTCTCTGCTCGGCAGGGGGCCTGCTTCCTCCTCTCTGCCTACTTGTGATCTCTGTCTGTAAAAATAATAATAATAATAATAAATGTTACCAGTTAAGAAATATCCCGTCATAAGATTTCTCATTGAACTACAGCAATGAGACCGTTTCTAATATTTCTGTTGTATTTTTTCTTTTTCCTTTTTTCTTTCTTTCTTTCTTCTTTAATACAACAGAGACCTACAATCTATGCTTGGCTTTCTAAAGCTGACTTAATTCTGTGGTTAAAGCAGCTCCATGTAGTACTTATTCTTACCATTAAAAAAAAAAAAGACTTTTTTTGCAGTTCATGGATAAAGTGGTAGGCAGTCATCGGATTCCTGTTGAGAATTATAGATGGTAAAAGGAATGGCGGATGGTTTCAGAAGGGAGAGATTTATAGAGGTAATTTGTAGTGGAATAATACTATTTTCTGAACTTGGTAATCATAATTCACAAAGACAGGTAAAGATTCAGATAGTATCTCATTTAATGAGATGTTACTAATATTCCAAGAAATCTTTGCTCAGCAGCTTAAAAGAAAAGCTCAATCAGCTGAACATTTTTAGGTTCTGGTGATCAGCTGCTGTTTAAAACCCTTTCATATTGCCATAGCTTCTCACAGAATTTAAAATGTGCTTCTAACAGTGCAGTTTTCTGAATACAATGTCCTCTTTTCAATTTAGTCAGTATCTGGTCTGATTCAATAGGATAAGGGGAAAGTATCTCTCTTCACCAGGAAGAGAAAACTGAAATAAAATAGTATTTTATATAATCCAAGGTAATAGGTGAGGAATGGTTACATTTCAAACTGGGCTTCCCTTTTAAGAGCCCTAAACCCTCTGGGTAAGTGAGTGGAGACCACAGGGGGACAATAAGTTAGTTAGATAAGGGCCTCTACAGGACCCCGCTCCAAGTGCACTGAGTGCACTACCTGCTAGCCAAAGAAAGGCAAAGAGAACAGGGCATTGCTGTAGATGTCTGTGATCAGCCACAATGTTTACTATAGCCCATTGCTGGCACCGAAAGGAGGGGTTATGAATATTCATTACTGAAGTTAATGAATTTACCAAACCTATTTGGCAATTTGTAACAATCACAGAAGCAGTAAGGTAAGGAAGCTGGAGGGTGGAATTGAGAAATAATTCAGACTTTCCTTAAAACCTTCTTGCTGTAGTAATTGTCTGTTCTTCTGAACCTGTGCCCAGAGTGAGTGGAAAATCATAGAGATAAGGACTACCACCAGTTTTCATAACAAAACATTTCTTTTCAATAATGATATAACTGACTATACAAATTCTGATTCTCTTCATTCCCAATCACAGTTCATTTCAGTGGTTTGCTGTCACTCAGACAGGCAAAGGTTCTCTTTGCTGATGTGGAGTAACCACAAATGGCCAATTCAAGGAAAAAAGAAGGAAGAAAACTAGTTTAAATTGGTGCTGGGCATGTTGGATATTCCAAAATACCTTTAAAAACTGAGATAGTGTCTGATTTGTTAGACTACTATGACACTTTTTTATTTTCTTAACTGAAGTATAGTTGACATAAAATATTATTTTCAGGTGTACAACATAGTGATTCAACAATTCTATACATTACTCAGTGCTGACCACAATAAGTGTGGTTGCCATCTGTCACGATACTAATTTATTACAATATTATTGACTGTATCTCCTATGCTGTACTTTTTATTCCTATGACTTATTTATTTTATAACTGGAAGTTTGTACCTCATAATCCCCTTTACATACTTCACCCCTCCCCCTCCTAGCTCCCCTCCAGGAACCACCAGTTTTTTCTTTATATTTAAGAGTCTATTTTTGGTTTTTGTTCATTTTTGGTTTTTTAGATCACATATAAGTGATCTATGGTATTTGTTTCTGTCTCAATTATCTTACTTAGAATGATATTCTCTAGGACCATCCATGTTGTTGCAAATGACGTTTTTATGGTTAAATAATGTTCCATTGACTAAATATATACGTTACATCCTCTTTATTCAACTATCAGACAGAGGTTGCTTCCGTATCTCGGCCATTGTAAATAATGCTACAATAAACATAAGGGTGCATGAAACCTTTCGAATTTGCACTGGTTTTTTGTTTTCTTGGATAAACACCCAGAAATGAAATTACTGAGTCATAGTATTTCCTTTTGAGGAAACTCCATACTGTTTGCCGTAATGGCTATACCAATTTGCATGCCACCAACAGTGCATAAATGTTCTTTTTTCTCTACATCTTCACCAACATTTTTATTTCTTATCTTTTCTAAATACTAGCTATTTTGACTGGTTTGAGGTAATATCTCATTATGGTTTTGATTTGCATTTCCCTCGTGATTACTAATGTTGAGCATCTTTTCATATGTCACTGGTCATCTCTATATCTACTTTGGAAAAATACCAGTTGTGGCCCTCTGCCAATTTTTAAATCAGATATTATCTTTGTGTGTGTGTGTGTTTTGCTATATGAATTTTTTATATAATTTGTATATTAGCCTCTTACTGAACATGTCATCAGTCCACAAATAAGTGAAACCATATGATAATTGACTCTCTCTGCTTGACTTATTTCACTCAGCATAATCTCTTCTAGTCCCGTCCATGTTGCTACAAAAGTTGGGTATTCATCCTTTCTGATGGAGGCATAATACTCCATAGTGTATATGGACCACATCTTCCTTATCCATTTGTCTGTTGAAGGGCATCTTGGTTCTTTCCACAGTTTGGCGACCGTGGCCATTGCTGCTATAAACATTGGGGTACAGATGGCCCTTCTTTTCAGTACATCTGTATCTTTGGGGTAAATACCGAATAGTGCAATTTTTTTTCCCATTCAGTAGGTTACCTTTTGGTTTGTTGATGGTTTCCTTTACCATTAAAAAAAAAAAACAAAAACTTTTTAATTTGATGTAGTCCCAATAGTTTATTTTTGCTTTTGTTTCCCTTGCTTGAAGCGATACATCAAGAAAGATATTGTTGACACCAATGTCCAAGAGATTACAGCACAAGTTTTTGTTTAGAATTTTTATAGTTTTGTATCTCACATTTAGGTCTTTAATCTATTTTGAGTTTATTTTTGTGTAAGGTGTAAAAAATGTGGCCCACTTCCATTCTTTTGCATTTAGTTGTACCATTTTCCCATCATTTACTGAAGACATCATTTACTGAAGACGTTGTCTTTTCACCATTACCTATTCTTGCCTCCTTTGTCATAGATTAACTGACGATATGTGTGGGTTTATTTTTGGGCCTTCTGTTCTATTGATCTATGGGTGTGTTTTTGTGCCAGTACATAATGTTTTGATTACTTGAGCTTTGTAGTATAGTTTGAAATCTGGGATGTGATACCTCCATCTTTGTCTCTCTTTGTCAAGACTGCTTTGGCTATTTGGGGTGTTTTGTAGTTCCATGCAAATTGTAGGATCATTTTCTCTAGTTCTATAGAAAAATATGATTGGTATTTGTACCAAATCTATAGATTGCTTTGGGTACTGTAGACATTTAACAATATTAATTTTTTCCATTCATGAGCATGGTATATCTTTCTATTTATTTATGCCATCTTCAATTTGGTTCATCATTGTCTCATAGTTTTCAGAGTATAGTTTTTTCACCTCCAGGTTAAATTTATACCTAGGTATTTTCTACTCTCTGATGTACTTGAAAATGGGATTATTTTCTTAAGTTTTCTTTCTGCTTCTTCATTATTAGTGTATATAAAGACAACCAATTTCTGTGTATTGATTTTGTGTCCTGCAGCTTTACTGAATTCATTTATTACTTGTAATAGTTTTCATAGAGTCTTTACCATTTTCTATATATAGTATCATGTCATTTACAAATACTGACAGTTTTAATTCTTCCTTCCTAATTTGGATCCTTTTTGGTGTGTGTGTGTGTGTGCACACGCGTGCCTGTGAAATTTCTTTTTCTTTTTTTTTTAATTTATTTTTTATTTATTTTCAGCATAACAGTATTCATTATTTTTGCACCACACCCAGTGCTCCCTCCATGCAATCCGTGCCCTCTATAATACCCACCACCTGGTAAATCGACCTCCCACCCCCCGCCCATTCAAAACCCTCAGATTGTTTTTCAGAGTCCATAGTCTCTTATGGTTCACCTCCCCTTCCAATTTCCCCCAACTCCCTTCTCCTCTCTATCTCCCCATGTCCTCCATGCTATTTGTGATGCTCCACAAATAAGTGAAACCATATGATAATTGACTCTCTCTGCTTGACTTATTTCACTCAGCATAATCTCTTCTAGTCTCGTCCATGTTGCTACAAAAGTTGGGTATTCATACTTTCTGATAGAGGCATCATACTCCATAGTGTATATGGACCACATCTTCTTTATCCATTCGTCTGTTGAAGGGCATCTTGGTTCTTTCCACAGTTTGGTGACCGTGGCCATTGCTGCTATAAACATTGGGGTACAGATGGCCCTTCTTTTCAGTACATCTGTATCTTTGGGGTAAATACCCAGTAGTGCAATTGCAGGGTCATAGGGAAGTTCTATTTTTAATTTCTTGAGGAATCTCCACACTGTTCTCCAAAGAGGCTGCACCAACTTGCATTCCCACCGACAGTGGAAGACATTTCTCCACATCCCCTCCAACACATGTTGTTTCCTGTCTTGCTAATTTTGGCCATTCTAACTGGTGTAAGGTGATATCTCAATGTGGTTTTAATTTGAATCTCCCTGATAGCTAGTGATGATGAACATTTTTTCATGTGTCTGATAGCCATTTGTATGTCTTCATTGGAGAAGTGTCTGTTCATATCTTCTGCCCATTTTTTGATATGATTGTCTGTTTTGTGTGTGTTGAGTTTGAGGAGTTCTTTATAGATCCTGGATATCAACCTTTTGTCTATAGTGTCATTTGCAAATATCTTCTCCCATTCCGTGGGTTTGCCTCTTTGTTTTCTTAACTATGCTTTTATTTCTTTTTCTTGCCTGACTGCTATGGTTATGGCTTCCAATATTATGTTGAATAAAAATGGTGAGAGTGGATATCCATGTCTTTTTCCTAATCTCAGAGTGAAGACTTTTAAGATTTTCAACATTGAGTATAATGTTCCCTGTGGGTTTTTCATACACGACCTTAATTATGTTGAGGTATGTTCCCTCTAAACCCACTTAGTTGAGAGCTTTAATCATGAATGGATATTGAATTCTGTCAAGTGCTTTCTGCATCTATTAAGATGGTCATGATATTTATCCTTCATTTTGCTAATGTAGTGTATCATGTTGATTGAATTCCAGATACTAAGTCACCCCTGCATTCTTGGGGAAAAAATTCCCATTCGATTGTGGTAAGTGATCCCTAATGTATTGTCAAATTTGGTATATTAATATTTTGTTGAAGATTTTTGTATCTATATTCATCAGGGATATTGACCAGTAGTTTTCTTATTTTGTAGTATCTTTATCTGGTTTGGGGATTAGAGTAATGCTGGCCTCATAGGATGAATTTGGAAACTTTCCTTCTTCTATAATTTGGAACAGTTTGAGAAGAATGGATATCAACTCTTCTTTAAATTTTTGGTAGGATTCACTTAGGAAGTCATCCGGTCCTGGTCTTTGTTTCTTGGGACTTTCAAAATTACTAATTTAATTTCTTTACTAGTATTTGGTCTGTATGGATTTTCTACTTTTCGGATTCAGTCTCAGATTATGTGTTTCTAGGAATTGATCTATTTCATCTAGGTTGTTCAATTTCTTGGCATATAATTTTTTGTAGTAGTGTTTTGTAATCCTTTGTATTTCTGGGGTGTCTGTTGTATCTTCTCATTCATTTCAGATTTTATTCTTTTGAGTCTTCTTTTTTTCTTCATGAGTCTGGCTAAAGATTTATCAATTTTGTTTTTCTCCTCAGAGAACCACTTCTTAGTTTTATTGATCTTTTCTTTTAGTTTTTTTTTTAATCTCTATTTTATTTATTTTTACCCTGACCTTTATTATATCCTTTCTTCTACTAACTTTGGGTTTTGTTTGTTCTTCTTTTTCTAGTTCCTTTGGATGTAAGTTTAGATTGTTTGCTGAGCTTTTTGTTTCTTGAGGTAGGCCTGTACTGTTATAAACATCCTCCTTAGAAATGCTTTTCCTGTGTCCCAAAGATTTTGTACCATTGTATTTCTATTTTCATTTGTCTCTAGGTATTTTTTTATTTCCTTTTTTATTTCTTTGTTGACCCATTGGATATTTAGTATCATTAGCATGTTGTTTACACTTCCTCTGTTGTTACTTTTCCAGATTATTTTTCTTGTAATTGATTTCTACTTTCATGTTGTTGGGTTCCAAAAAGATATGATTTTGATCTTGAATTTATTGAGACCAGCTTCATGGCTTACTATGTGATCTGTCCTAAAGAATGTTCTGTGAAATGTTCTGAAAAAAAAAAAAAATGTGTATTCTACTGTTTGGGGATAGAATGTTCTGTATATATCTGTTAAGTCCACTTGGTCGAATGTGTCACTCAGAGGCACTACTTCATATTGATTTTCTGTCTATTTTGTCTGATATAAGTATTACTACTCCAACTTTTTTCTCTTTCCACTTGCATGGAGTATCTTTTTCCATCCCCTCACTTGCAGTTTTTATGTGTCTTTAAGTCTGAAGTGAGCCTCTTTTAGGCAATATATAAAGGGGTCTTGTTTTGCATTCAGATAGTTGCCCTATGTGCTTGGGTTGGAACATTTAGATAATTTATATTTAAAATAAATGTTAATAGGTATGTATTGTCATTTGTTCATTGTTTCCTGCTTGTTTTTATAGTCTCTTGTTCCTTTCTACTTTTCTTACTTTTCCCCATTGTGATTGATGACTTTATCAGTGTTGTGCTTGGATCTTTTTCTCTTTATTGTGTATCTACTGTAGGGTTTGATTTGTGGTTTACCATGAGGTTCATGGTTTTGCCATGAGGTTCATAATAGCATTTTAAGTATATAGCAGTCTTTATTAAGTTGATGGTCACTGACGTTTAAACACATTTAAAAAGCACTACATTTTTACTCCCTACCTCTGTGTTTTAATTATACAATATCATATTTACATCTTTCATTTTGTGAATACTTTGACTTTTGTTTCTATATAATTGATTTTAGTACTTTGCCTTTTAACTTATTAGCTGAATGTTTGATTTTTCATAACTTGATAGAGCCTTTTCTTGTTGCTTAAAGAAGTCCCTGTAACAGTACTTGTAAGGCTGAGTTAATGGTGACAAACTCCTTTAACTTCTGTCTGGGAGATTCTTTATTTTTCCTTTAATTATAAATGATAACGTTGCTTGGTAGAATATTCTTGGATAGGGTTTTCTCTCCAACCTCTCCCACCCCTGCACCAGCCCTTAGCACTTCGAATATATCATTCCACTCCCTTCTGGCCTGCAAAGTTTCTGCTGAAAAGTCAGCTAATAGCTTTATGATTTCCCCTTGTACATAACTAATTGCTTCTCCCTTGCTGCTTTCAAGATTCTCTCTTTAATGTCAACATCTCAATTGTTATGCATCTTAGTGTGGACCTGCTGGGGTTCATGTTGTTAGAGGCTCTTTGTGATTCCTGGACCTGATGTCTGTGTCCTTCTACAGATTAGGGAAGTTTTCGGCTATTATTTCTTCTAGTTTTCTGTTCTTTTCTCTTCTTTTAGGAACTCTTATTATGTAATTCTTAGCATGCTTGATGTTGTCCCAGAGATCCTTTGCTTTAACTTCATTCTTTTTTCTTTCTCTACTTCCTGTTGAGCTTGAGTGCTTTTCAATATCCTGTAATTCAGATCACTGATCTGTTCTAAATCCTCTAATCTGCTGTTGATTTCTTCTAGTACTTTTCATTTCAGTTTTCTATTCTTCTACTCTGATTTCTTTTATATTTTCTATCTCTTTGTTGATGTTCTCACTGAGTTCATTTACTCTTCTCTCAAGTTTGGAGAGCATTTGTATAACAATTCTTTCAAACTGTTTATGTTTTTTTTTTTAATTTTTATTTATTTTTTTGTCAGGGAGAGAGAGCACAAGTAGGGAAGCAGCAGGCAAAGGGAGAAGCAGGCTTCCCACTGAACAAGGAGCCCAATGCAGGAATTGATCCCAGGACCCTGGGATCATGACCTGAGCTGAAGGCAGATGCTTAACCAACTGTGCAACCCAGGCATACCTCAAACTCTTTTCTTGAAATTGAAGAGTAGTTGGCATACAATGTTACATTAGTTTCAGTTGTATAACATAGTGATTCAATATCTCATTATGCTATCCTCACCACAAGCATAGCCATCATCTGTCTCTATACAAAGCTATTACAATACCATTGACTTTATTCCCTATGATATACTTTTTAGCCTCCTGATTTATTCATTCCATACCAGGAAGCCTATTGTCTCCCACTTCCCTTTACTCATTTTACTGACTCCACTGGCACCCTCCTCTCTGGTAACCATCAGTTTGTTCTCTATCTTTATAGATTTGTTTGTTTACTCATTTTATTTTTTTGATTTCACATATGAGTGAAACCATATGGTATTTGTCTTTCTCTGGCTTATTTTACCTAGTGTAATACTCTCTAGGTCCATCCTTCTTGTTGCAGATGGCAAGATCTCATTCTTTTTTAATGGCTGAGAAGTACCCCATTGTGTGTGCAGGTGTGTGTGTGTGTCACTTCTTCTGTATCCCTTCATCTATCAGTGGACATGGGTTGTTTTCATATTCTGGCTATTAAAAATAATGCTACAATAAACATAGGGTTGCATATATATTTTCAAATTAGTGTTTTGTATTCTTTGGGTAAATACATACCAGTGGAATTAGTAGATCATAAAGTATTTCTTTCTTTCTTTTTAGGACACGCCATACTGTTTTCCAAAGTGATTGCACCAATTACATTCCCACCAAGAATACATTACACAAGGGTTCCCTTTTTTCTACATCTTTGCCAATACCTATCTCTTGTATTTTTGATTCTAGCCATTCTGGCAAGTGTAAAGTAATATCTCATTGTGGTTTTGATTTGCATTTCCTTAATGATTACTGATGCTGAACATCTTTTCATGTGTCTGTAGGCTATTAGTATATCTTCTTTGGAAAAATGTTTATTCACTTCCTCTGGTGATTTTTAAATTGGATTATTTGGGGTTTTTTGAGTGTTGAGTTGTATAAGTACTTTATGTATTTTGGATATTAACTCCTTATTCAGTAGTTTCTCTCTTTGTTTTGTTCATGTTTCCTTTTTCTGTGCAAAGCCTTTTATTTTTCTGTAGTCCCAATAGTTTGTTTTTGCTTTTGATTGCTTTGCCTGAAGAGATATATCTAAACAAATGTTGCTAAGGTCATGTCATAAAAATTACTGCCTATATTTTCTTCTGGAACGCATATGGTTTGACGTTTATTTATGTCTTTATTCCATCTTAAGCTTCTTTTGTGTGTATGGTATAAGAAAGCAGTCCTGTTTCATTATTTTGTACTTAGTTGGACAGTTTTCCCAGCACCATTTATTAAAGTGACTGTCTTTTCTTCATTGTATATTCTTGCGTTTGTCATAGATTAATTGATTTTATGTTTTTGTGGGTTTATTTCTGAGCTCTTTATTTTATTCCATTGATAAATTTGTCTACTTCTGTGCCAGTACCATACTGTATTGATAATTATAACTTTGTAGTATATCTTGAAAACTGGAATTGTGATATCTCCAGCTTCGTCCTTTTTTCTCAAGATTGCTTTGGCTATCTGAAATCTTTTGTGCTATATAAATTTTAGCAGTATTCTAGTTCTGTGAAAAATGATGTTGGTATTTTGATAGGGATTGCACTAATGGTCTAATGAGTCATTTAAAGATTGACTGGGGCCCCTGGGTGGCTCAGTTAATTAAGCATCTCATTCTGGATCTCATTTCAGGTCTTATTCTTGGTGTAAGTTCAAGCCAAGATTGGGCTCCATGCTGGATGCAGAGCCTACTTAAACAAACAAATAAAGACTGTTTGATTATTAATCTTCTGCTATTGTGTTGCTAAAGTCCTCTATTATATTTCTCCCTTATGTCTGATAACATTTGCTTTAAGTGTTTAGGTATTCCAATCCTGAGTGCACAGGTATTTATAATTGTTATGTCTTCGTGTTGGATTGATGTCTGTATCATTATGTCATGCCTTTCTTTGTCTCTAGTTATAGTCTTTGTTTTAAAGTCTATTTTGTCTGATATAAATATTGCTACTCCAGCTTTTTTCTTTTTCAATTGTCACCAGTATCTTTTTCCATCCCTTCACCTGCAGTCTTTATGAGTCTTTAAGCCTGAATTGAGTCTCTTATAGGCAGCATAGAGACAGGTCCTGGTTTTTTTGGTTGGTTGTTTTTTGTTTTTTAATCCATTCTGTCAAGACTCTACTTTCAGGGATCATTTCTATAATTTGTTAATCCATTCTGTCACCCTATGTCTAAAAGGAGCATTTAAAGTAGTTATTGGTAGGTATGGCAGGTGTTACTGATCAATATTTTCATTTGGTTGTTTTCTGGTTGCTTTTGTAGTTCTATGTTCCTTTCTTTAGAGTTTCAGTTTGCTGTTAACATGAGGTTCATACATAACATCCTGAGTATATAGCAGTCTATATTAATTGATGTTCGCTTAAATCTAAATACATTCTATAGAACTTTTTTACTCCCCTCCCATGCTCTTTGCATATGTTGTCATATTTTACATGCTTTTTCCATAATTTTCTTCTTTATGGCCTTTTCTTTTTCACTTAAACTTTTTATAACCTTTCTGTTAAAAATTTATTTATACAGTGATAGAAAATTAGAATATTGTAGTAAATACACTGAAGTCACTGCCCTTTATTGAAATACACACAAATTCACAAAACAAAATTCTCCTAGTATAGTCTGGTGTGATTTTCACCAGGGTGATAGTCATTATTATAATTACATATTTGTACATGTGCATTCTTTCTTATTTTATTTATTTTTAAGATTTTATTTTACTTATTTGAGAGAGAATGAGGGAGAGAGAGAGAGAGAATACTAGACAGGGGAGGGTTAGAGGGAGAAGCAGACTCTCCGCTGAGCAGGGATCCTGATGTGGGACTCAATCCCAGGATCCAGGATCATGACCTAAACCAAAGGCAGTCAGTTAACCGACTGAGCCATCCAGGTGCCCTCTTTTTTTCTTTTAAAGAAATGTTAGGCCAGATTAAAATAAACATT
Organism: Mustela lutreola; assembly: GCF_030435805.1. Lineage (NCBI taxonomy): Eukaryota > Metazoa > Chordata > Mammalia > Carnivora > Mustelidae > Mustela > Mustela lutreola. Next base: position 104,241,040 of record NC_081295.1, on the reverse strand, counting down.
GTTTTATGCATTTATATACAGATGGGTATCCTGAAAATTTTGCTAATTTACTTTCTTACTCTGCCATGCGGAAGAATGTCCAACGAAACACTTCATAATTTTATATGTTGGTATTATGATAGACCATATTATTAAATGCTTTTGCCTTAGCGCAAAGCCTCTAGCATGGCCCCCAGTGATTCCCCTCCTGGTATTCAGGCATTTGGATAATCCCCTCCTCTTGAATGTGTTCTGATCCCAGTGAACCAGTTCTCCAGCTGATACCTTAATTTCAGCCCTGTGAGTTACCCTGAGAAAGATGACCAAAATAAGTACAATCATATTCCACACCCAAAAGAAGCTATGAAATAATAAATGCTTATTTTAGGGTCCAAATGTTTGGTAATTTTTTATACAATAGTACATAAACAATACACTGGACAAAAACCTCAGAAACATTTTTTTGAAGTATAATTGATAGATAACATTATATTAGTTTTAGGTATGCAGCCTTATGATTTCATATATGTATATATTGCAAAGCAACCACAACATGTCTAGTTAACATCCTTCACCATATATATTTATAAATTTTCTTGTGATGAAAACTTTAAGTTCTATTCTCTCAGCAACTTTCAAATATGCAGTACACTCTTATTAACTGTAATCACCATGCTACTCATTACTTCTTTGTGATTTATTCTATAACTGGAAGTTTGTACCTTTTGACCCCTTTCACCCATAAGTTTAACCCAGAAAATTTTAAAATTATTTTTAGATTTATTTTAAAAGTTTAACACACTCATATTTCTACTTCATGAATTTTTTAAAATTGTTTTAAATTTTAACTCCAGTATAGCTAACATACAGTGTTATATTAGATTCAGGTGTACAATAGAGGGATTCAACAATTCTATACATTACTCAGTGTTCATTGTGATAAATATACTCTTTAATCCCCATCACCTATTTCATCCACCTACCCACTGCCCCCCTTCTCTCTGATAGCTATCAATTTGTTTTCTAGAGTTAAGAGTCTGTTTCTCGGTTTGTCTTCCCTCCTCTTTTTTCTTTATCCATTCATCTATTGGTGGACACTTGGGCTGCTTCCATAATTTGGCTGTTGTAAATAATGCTGTGATAAACATAGGAGTGCATGCATCCCTTTGAATTAGTGCTTTTGTATTTTGTGGGCAAATGCTTAGTGGTGCAATTCCTGGATTGTAGGGTAGCCCTATTTTTAATTTTTGAATGATTTCCATGTTGTTTTCCACACTGGCTGCGCTAGTTTATTCCCACTAATAGTACAAGAGGGTTCCTTTTTATGGAAAAAGGAACTTTCGTTTTTGATGTTATTCCTTCTAACAGGTGGGAGGTGATATCTCATTATAGTTTTGATTTGTATTTCCTTGATGATGAGTAATGTTGAGCACTTTATCATGTGTCTGTTGGTTACCTGTGTGTCTTTTCGAAGAAATGTCTGTTCATGTCTTTTGCCCACTTTTAATAGGATTATTTGTTTTCTGGGTGTTGAGTTGTATCAGTGTTTTGTTTTGTTTTTTAATATTTTGGGTACTAATCCTTTATCAGATATACCATTTGCAAATATCACCTCCACTCAGTAGGTTGCATTTTAGTTCCATTAATTGTTTCCTTTGCTGTGCAGAAGCTTTTTGATGTAGCCCTAATGATTTATTTTTCCTTTTGTTTTCCTTGCCTCAGGAGACATATCTAGAAATATGTTACTATAGCTGATGTCAGAGAGATTACTGCTTGTGCTCTCTTCTGGCAGTTTTATGGTTTCAGGTCTCGTATTTAGGTCTTTAATCCATTTTGAGTTTATTTTTGTGTATGGTCAAAGAAAGTGATTGTTTCATTCTTTTGCATGTGGCTGTCCAGTTGTCTTTTGTTACAGTCTTTGTTTTAAAGTCTATTTTGTTCAATATATGAATTGTTACTTTGGGTTTCTTTTGACAACCATCTGCATAATAAATGTATTTCCATCCTCTCGCTTTCAGTCTGCAATGAATCTTATAGGCAGCATATAGATGGGTCTTTTTTTTTTATTGACTGTGTCACCCTATGTTTTGATAGGAACACTTAGTCCATTTACATTCAAGGTAATTATTAATTTGAATTTATTGCCATTTTGTTACTTGTTTTGTGGTTACTTTTGCAGTTTTTTCCCCTGATTCTTTCTTCTCTTGCTCTCTTTCATGGTTTGTTGGCCTTCTTTAGTGATGTACTTGGATTCCCTTCTCTCTATTCTTTGTTTTCTATTTCGGTTCTTAATTTGTGGTTACCATATAACATCTTTTGCATATAGCAGTCTATATTAAGCTGATGATTGCTTACATATGAACCTATTCTTTACTCCTTTCCTCCCACATTTTAGAAATATGGTTTCATATTTTTACATCCATTTGTGAATCCCTTAACTGATTTTTTTATAGATATACTTATTTTTACAACTTTTATGCCTCCAACTTTTATGTTCTCACATATGGTCTTTCCTTCCCACTCAAAGAGGGCCCTGTAATGTTTCTTATAGGTCTGGTTTAGGGGTCATGAACTTTAATTTTTGTTTATCTGAGAAATTTATCAACTCTCCTTCTATTATGAATGATCGTCTTGCTGGGTAGAATATTTTTGGCTGCAGATTTTTCCCTTTCAGAACTTTAAATATATCATGCCTCTATCTTCTTTCTGGCCTGCAAAGTTTCTGCTGAAAAATTCATTGAGAGCCTTAAGGGGGTTCCCTTGATTGTCCCTTGTTTTTCTCTTGCTGCTTAAAATTTTTTTTTATCACTACTTTTTGCCCTTTTAATTATTGTATATCTTGGTGTGGATCCCCTTGGGTTTATTTTTGTGGAGGGATCTCTGTACCTCCTGGATCTAGGTATGTTCCTGTTGATTCAGGGAGCTTTCAGCTATTATTTTGTCAAATAAATTTTCTGCCTTTATATCTCTCCTCCTCTTGAGATCCCTCTAATGCAAATGTGATTACTTTTGATGGAGTCACTGCGTTCCCTAAATCTGTTCTTACTTTGCATATTTTTTCTTTCATTTGCTCCGATTGATTACTTTCCATTACTCTGTTTTCCAGGTGATTAAATCATTCCTCTGCTTCTTCTAGCCTGTTACCCTTTAGCCCTTTTGGTAAGGCCAGTTTAGTGGTGAAGAACTTCTTTAACCTTTGGTTGTCTGGGAAACACTTTATCTCTCCTTCAAGTCTGAAGAATAACCTTGTCAAGTACAGTATTCTTTGTTATAGGTTTTTTGTTACGGTTTCCTCTAAGCTGATTTAATATATTTTTGTCATACCCCTCTGGCCTGCAGAGATTCTGCTCAAACATCAGCTAGTAGTTTTATGGGGTTTCCCTTGTATATAACTAGTTGCTTCTCTCTTGATACTTTTGACAGTTATTTTATGTTATGGTGTAGACCTTCTTGCGTTTATCTTGTTTGGAACTTTTTGTGCCCTGCCCCCAGGTTAGGGAAGTTTTCAGCAATTTTTTTTCAGATAAGTTTTCTGCCCCATTCTCTCTCTCTTCCTTATGGGATACCTATGATGCAAATGTTTATTCACTTAGTACTATCCAAGAGATTCCTTAACCTATTCTTACTTTTTAAAAAATTCTTTTTTCTTTTTTACCGTCAGTTTAGGTACCTTGTCTTCCAGATTGCTAGTCCCTTGTGATAATCTGTTGATTCCTTCTAGTGTATTTTTCATTTCATTTATTGTATTCTTCAACTCTGATTGATTCTTTTTTATATTTCCTCTCTCTGTAGAAGTTCTGTTTTTCTACTCTTCTCTCCAGTCTAGTGAGCATATTTATGATGATTACTTTAAACTCTTTATGAGACATATTGTTCATTTCTGTTTCATTTAGTTCCTTTTTTGGGCTTTTATCTTTTGGGGGGACATATTCCTCTGTCTCTCCTTTTGCTTGACTTTTTGTATTTCTGTGAATTAGTTGAAACAGCTACTTCTCCTAAACTTGAAGAAATGGTTTTCTGTCTGGTCATCCCATGTATCAACTGTGTGCCTTGTGACATTAGCTGGATGACTAGAGCTGTGGCTAGCATGAGCTGGGGGTCTGAGGCAATTTGTGCTGGCCTGTCCTGGTTGGGGTGGCTGAAACTGAGGTATGCATGGTCAGTTCTGGGCTCTCTGCTCATAAGGTACCCTGGTATGGCTGCTGAAGCTGAAGTGGGTATCAACCAGGAAGTCCTGGGCTGCTCTGTGCAGCAGGTGCTCTGGAAACTGAAGTGGGTGCAAACTAGGGTGTTCTGGTACTCAGTACACAAGGTGTCCTGTTGGGGCAACTAAAGTGAAGCCAGGTGTGCACTGGGTGTCCTGGGTAACTTTGTACATGGATACCCTGGTATGGAGCCTAGAACTGAGGTAAGCTACTGGCCAGGGGTATTCAGAAGGCCTACAAAGCAGATGTTCTAGCAGGGTGGCTGGAGATGAAGCAGGTGTGAGCCAGGAAGTCCCACAGTGCTCTCTTCTAGGGGTGTTCTAGCAAACTGTCTGGAACTGACATGGTTTGGATTGGACATAGAGGATTCTGGTGTGCTTTGTGCCTCTGTCATCTTGGTGCAATGGCAGGAGCTATAGTGAGCACCAACCAGGGGTGTCCTGGTGTGCACCATGCTTGGGCCTTCTGGGTGGGATGGATTGGGTTGGTGTGGGCTAAAGGCCTGGGCCTCAGTGAGGGAGTAGACTGGCTAGGATGTCCAGACTTGTTCCCATCTGCATGACCAAGGTGGATGGGGTAGCTGAACTCTGGTCTTCATCAGCCCCTCCAACCCAAAGTTCCAGCCATTTGGGAAGGTTCTATGATTCCAGCCATTTGGGAAGGTTCTATGGTTCCTCCTTTTACAGTTTAGTTGCTCTTTTAAATTGTGGCTTTTTTCTTGTGCTCCAGGATGTCCGGGACTTGTGTTGGCTAGAGGTCTGGGCTCACTGAAATGGCAAGCCGGCTACAGCATCCAGAACTCTGCTATCATCTTTGCTTTCAAGAAAGAGAGCATAAATCATGGTGCTTACCAGCCCATCTGATCTGGAGAGAATTCTAGCAACTCCTCCAGTTTGGTGGATCTAGTTGCTCTTTTCATCTGGCTTTTTTCTTGTGCCCCACAGAGGAAGAACCTGCTCCTGGTCCTTCAGTACTCTCTCTCCTCACTGCAGTTTGCATCAGGGATAAGATTTTCTTGTTACTGGGTCTCTGTCTTACCTTGTCATTCTCTGTATGGTCTATTTTTTGTTGTACAGAAGCCCTCAGTTCTTCAGGAGGAATTGGCTTTATACATAGGTGTAGATTTGGTGTGTCCACGGAGGAGATGATTTCAGGGTCTTCCTATGTCATCTTAGACCAGAACTCACTTTGAATTCTTTCACCAGGTACATTGTTTATCACCATTTAGGGTTTTTTGTTTTTTCTGATTTTGTAGTGCTCTTTTTTCTTCCTTCCTTCCTTCCTTTTCTTTCAGCATATTCCTCAGTCTCATTTTTTTTTTTTTTTTACTTTCCCCATTGCTATGAATTAAGGGAAACTACCACCTCTCTGAATCTTGAAGGAGTGGTCCTGAATAGACTGTGTGTTTGGTGGCTTTGATTGGCTGGCTGGAGCTGGGAGAGGTGCAGGCTTGGGTTCCTGAAGCACACTGTGCCAGGGCTGCCTTGGCCTGGATAGCTGGAGCTGAATTAGGTATGGCCAGGAGATCTTGGGGTGCTCTATACTGCTGCAACCCTAGCAGAATGGCTAGACCTAGGGCAGGTGTGGGCCAGGGCTTTATCCAAACTGGGGCTGCCCTGGTGGGGTGGCTAGAACTGAAGCCAGTACTGCCTAGGGGCATCCCAGCATGCTTTGCACCTGGGCCACCTTGGCAAGATGGCTGATGTATAGTGGGCACAGCCCAGGGATGTCCTGATGTATGCCATACTGGGGCAGTTTTGGTAGGATGGCTGGAGCTGGGGTGTCCTAGAGACTCAAGGCTCACTGAGGCAGCAGGTTAGCTAGTATGCCAAGATGCTGCTCCTGTCTACACTATCAAAGTGGAAGCAAACATAAACAGTATTGCTCACCAGCACCTCTGATCCTGGAGACAATTTCCAGCAGTTCCCCTACTGCTCAGATGCTCTAGGGTTAATAATGTAATTCCTTCACTTACAGTCTAACTGGTCTTTAAGTCACTTTGTTTTTTTCTGTGCCCCAGGCTGGGCGAATCTGCACCTGAGTCCTTAAGTGCTACCCACCGCCACTACAGTTTGTAGCACTGAGAGTAGGGTTCCCATCATTACTGTGTCTCCAACTCTTCTACCCCATCTCTGTGGCCCCTCTACCTTTTGTGGTACAGAAGATGTAATCAGCCTTTAGTTTTTCAGGAAGAACTTCTGTATGTGTAGGTGGAGATTGGGTATGTCCTGGTTAGGAGGAGAAGTCAGGGTCTTCCTATACCACCCTCTTGGACACCTTCTCTCATGATCTGACTCTTGCAATTACATACAAATACACTATACACATTTTGATATTTATTAACAAAAATGCTCCAGAAAAGGTTTGAGTAAAAATTATAGCAATAAGGTTTAAAATAAGAGTTGTTTTTAGTTCTTTTGTCTCTGGGGGAGTGTAACCAGTTTAGATAGCTGTTTTATTTCCTAAAACAGGACTTAGATCACACCACGCAACTGTCTGATTTCAAAAGAAATTTTTCCTTTTCTTTTTTGTCAAAGGAAAATATAGCGGAAGGCTTAGTTTTTACCCACAAGCCTCCTTTCCAGGGGACGAACTGGGGAGCAGTAGTAGAAGTAGACTAAGAGGTTAAAAAAGAAACAAGCAAAATCTTGAAAGTAAGAAAGGAAAGTTAGTGAAGAAAAGGGTTCCCAACTGCCTAAGAATCATTCACTGAAGTAATCCTCTAGTCCTTCCATATCCATTTCCAGAGAGGAATTTAGACAGGCCAGAGCAGATGACGCATCCTTGGCTTTCTGGACACCTGGTTTGGGTTGAGGAGTTTCTGGTTGGATGGATTCCTTCCTGATGTCTTTATTACCACTTAGAATCCGTTGGCTCTCAAAAAAGAATTGGTTAGGATGGCTCAAAGAAAAGCCACAATCATCCACCTGTGTAAGAAAGCAAATGTATATCATATAAATACATAGCAAAGGTATAAATAAAGGGGCTTCATAAACCATTCTAGAAGTTGTTCAAAAACCTAGTAGTTGCCCAAAACCTAGTAGGTTCTTGGTCATAACTCTCAATTCACTGATTACATGATTTCATTCAGAAGGTGTGTCAACTACTACCTAAACATGAATGTCTCCAGCATTTGTATTTATAGCCCGAACCTCTGCACTTAGTTTCAGTTCCCCATCTAGCTCCACTTCACCTCTACCTTCTACTCAGCATCTTAGAGGGCTAAGCAAAATGCCTACCTGCCTATCTGTCAAGAAATACTTGGGGGGGGTGAGGGTTTAGTCTTTAAACATAGGGAGTGGATATAAACACATACTGTCTGCATATTGGTCCCTGATAGCACTCCTATTTTAGAATATATGTATATGTATAAATATATGCAATCCCATTTAGTATCATATAAACAATGCACAAGCAACCTAATGTATTTTCTTCATTCTAATCTTTGGCTTTCCCTGCTCTTACTTTTTATAGAAAATCTTTTTCTTTTGTAATTTTCAATGGGGCTTAATGTAAACATGACCAGGTTTGCAGCTTTAAGATATATCTTTACTCAAATATTATCACTAAACTTTAAATTAAATTTGGAGTATCATTTCAAATTATCCATTATCCTGTACCTTTAATATACAATGAAACTTTGTAAGAGTATTTTTTTTTAAGATTTTATTTATTTATTTGACAGAGAGAGAGAAGAAGCAGAGAGAGAGAGGGAGAAGCAGGCTTACTGAGCAGGAAGCCTGATGTGGGGCTCAATCCCAGGACCCTGGGATCATGATCTGAGATGAAGGCAAATGCTTAATGACTGAGCCACCCAGGCGCCCCTGTAAGGATGTTAATACTTCTTGTATTTAAATTATTTATTTATTTATTTGACAGAGAGAAATCACAAGCAGGCAGAGAGGCAGGCAGAGAGAGCGAAGAGGAAGCGGCCTTCCTGCTGAGCAGAGAGCCCGATGTGGGGCTCGATCCCAGGACCCTGGGATCATGACCTGAGCCGAAGGCAGAGGCTTTAACCCACTTAGCCACCCAAATGCCCCAATACTTCTTGTATTTAAAGATTTAACGAGTACCACTTTTCCCCTAATTTTGATTGCAAAATTTATTAATGGTGAAGAAAATATATTCCTTAATACTAGCAAGCACTTACTGAATGCCTACTATGTGACAGACATTATTGTAAGTGGCATAAAACACATGCCATACTCGTTCACACACCGGTTTATCTATACAGTTAACTTCTATAAGAACCCTGTGAAGGGCGATTGTCAATATTCTTCCAGTTGAGAGAGAGGTTAAGTTAACTTGCCCCAGATCGCATATTGGCAGGGCTGGAGGTGGGATATGAAAGAGCAGACCATGCTCATAACCAGTAGGCTCCGCTGTCATGTCCTTGTGCCAAGGTCAGTAATTTTATAATGCATTAAAGTTCTTAAAATGTGTGTGCCTTTTACTAACTCTTGGGGTATGATGGAAGAGCAAGATAGCTCCGGAAGTGTGAACCTCCTAACTAGTCCCTTTGTTCACATTCAACCAATGTGAAGTTGTGAAGATCAACTAAGTTGATCACATGTAAAATCTCTGTGCTCCCTGCCTTCTGCAGTTGACGCTGACAACAAAAAATACCATTTTACTTGAGTTATTTGTTGTGTTTTTGTTAGGGCATATTTTACTTTTTTACAAACTGAGAAGCCACTACACTTTCTTTGCTCGTCTTCTATTTATTGACCTTTTTATGTCTCACTCTTTGTACTGAAGTGACTTGCATACAGTAGATATCTAAATATTTGGTGAGTTGATCCCAGAACTAACCAGTTTATACCAGTCGTACATGCCACATATGAATTGAAGACTTACTGTGTAGAAGGCCACATTATGAGATAGCAGTTTTTCAGCACACACAAATGCATTTGACCAACTCTAAAGAAATTTCCAGCCCAATAAGTCAGATACTTAAAAATCTCTATCAAGAATAAAAAAGTGATAAGGGTCACAGATATAGCCTTATTATCTCCACATTAGAGAGAAATTCTGGCTGGGTTGATCAAGGAAGGCTTTGTGAGGAAGGGCTATAAGAGTTGAATTTGAGAAGATGGAGAGAGTAAAAAACTGAGATAATGAGGTCAAGGTTAATATAAGCAGCAGAACCACATGAGCAAGGTAAGAAGGAATGTTCCTGTAAAGCAAGTAGATCAGATGGCCTGGTGTAAAAGGCATATAAAAGGGAATAACAGGAAATGAGGTTGGAAAGATAGGCTGGGGCCAGGCCTCAGAGAGCCCTGAAAACCAGGGTAAGTAGTCTAGACCTAATTTTATAGACATTAGGGAGTCACTAAAATCCTTAAGAGGGGAGGTGATGTGATTAAAGTAATGTATAATCTTATGGTAGATTAAAATGGATTAGCAGGGGGTTAAAAGAGTTGCTGTTATGGTTCAGAATTAACCCTCTTAACAGGTGAACCAATAAACAAAGTATTTTCTGGTAATACTTCCCTGAATACCCCAGGATTCTCTGATTCTCTTTAGTTAGTTGTTGATACATGGTGGGCCAATAATTTTATAGTAACTTCAGTGTATAGCAGATTGATAGCATACAGACTAATACATTTTAAAAGTTATTATGCAGATCACTAAGAACAAATTTTTGTCTATTACTTTGCTGTCTAATTTTAAAATGTTTCCTGAATGTTTTATGATAAATCTATAATTTTTATTAACAATAGAGTCATTTGTGAACTTATTATATTCGATTTTTCACCCAATTCATTAAAAAGTGGGAGATCCAATATAAAGTTTGCATTTTACGAAATGTTTCATTTAAAGTTTATTGTAGAACACATTTCAGTCAGAAGGCTTTATGTTTTATAAATAGAGAACATTGGAGATCGGAAAGACCTTGAAGATCCTTTAAGTTGAACCTCCCACATGTACAAACTAAGAAAACAAAGCCTAAGGAGATTACATGATTTATGCAAAACCATAGAACTAGTAACTGGTTTTGTCTGAATTAAGGCCGTCTGATCACTTAGTTGCTCTGAAATCTGTTTTAAGAGGTTTTATGCAAAGTCAAATAAGCTTACAAACCATATAATATTTCTAAAGCTAAACTTGGGTATAAAGATAATAAAAGACACGGGGCACCTGGGTGACTCAGTGGGTTAAAGCCCTTGCCTTTGGCTCAGGTCATGATCCCAGAGGTCCGGAATCGAGACTTGCATCGGGCTCTCTGCTCAGCAGTGAGCCTGCTTCCCTTCCTTTCTCTCTGCCTGCCTCTCTGCCTACTTGTGATCTCTGTCAAGTAAATAAATAAAAATCTTAAAAAAAAAAAAAAAGATTATAAAAACATAGTAGCATTTTTTCATATAAAAAGAATCTAACACTTTGTGCTATAATTACACATTAGGGATTTTCTACACCTTGTATCAACTTATTAAAATTCTCAATACATCTATCATCACAAAAGAGGACTCTCTAGATTGAAATAAATTCTTAGACTTCAACGTGGACAAAATGAAATATGATCATCTTTCTAAGCCTCAGTTTCCTCAGCAACGAAATGGAGGTTATAGTTCTAACAGCTGCTACGTCATAAGGTTACCCCAGGGAAAACCAAGGAAAAAGAAGTGTAAAAAGAAAGTTGTTGGTTCTATGAAATCTAAGTTAACCCCTTTGCAAAGACTCAAGAAAGGCAAGTCACTTAGAAAGGGAAAAAAGCATTTGTTTTCTATGTATTATTAGCTTCCTCTTCCATTTTAAAGAAGGATGAACTGGAAATTGGTGATGGTATATTATGGGTTATTAAAAAAAAAAATTGAATTCTAATTCCAAAACTACTCAGGTAAGAGACCTTGCCTATATTTCAAAAGATGAACAAATAGAGACACTTGGGTGGTTCAGTCAACTAAGCATCTGCCTTTGACTTAGGTCATGATCCCAGGGTCTTGGGATTGAGCCCTATGTCAGGCTCCTTGCTCAGGAGGGAGCCTGCTTCTGCCTCTCCCCTCCTCCCTTGCTTGTGCTCTCTCTAGCTCTCTCTCCCTCTCTCAAATAAATAAGATCCTTTAAAAAAGATGAATAAAAGGCCTTTAAATGTTTTATCTTTAAAATATATTGCTTAAAATACACTGTTTAGGGGTGCCTGGGTGGCTCAGTGGTTTAAGCCTCTGCTTTCGGCTCAGGTCATGATCTCAGGGTCTTGGGATTGAGCACCACATTGGGCTCTCTGCTCAGCACGGAGCCTTCTTCCCCCACCTCCTCTGTCTGCCTCTCTGCCTGCTTGTGATCTCTGTCAAACAAATAAATAAAATCTTTAAAAAAAATACACTGTTTAAAAAATGTACATATTTTTTATTCCATTTTAAATTAATGCTCTTATACTACCCTATGACCTAGCAATTGCACTACTGGGTATTTACCCTAAAGATATAAACGTAGTGATCTGAAGGGGCCCGTGCACCCGAATGTTTATAGCAGCAATGTCCACAATAGCCAAACTATGGAAAGAACCTAGATGTCCATCAACAGATGAATGGATAAAAATGTGGTATATATACACAATGGAATACTATGCAGCCATCAAAAGAAATGAAATCTTGCCATTTGTGATGACGTGGATGGAACTAGAGGGTATTACGCTTAGCGAAATAAGTCAATCGGAGAAAGACAACTATCATATGATCTCCCTGATATGAGGAAGTGGAGATGCAACATGGGGGGTTTGGGGGTAGGAAAAGAATAAATGAAACAAGATGGGATCGGGAGGGAGAGAAACCATAAGAGACTCTTAATCTCACAAAACAAACTGGGGGTGGCCGGGGGGAGGGTGGAGGGAGAGGGTAGTGGGGTTATGGACATTGGGGAGGGTATGTGCTATGGTGGGTGCTGTAAGTGTGTAAACGTGGCAATTCACAGACCTGTACCCCTGGGGCTAGTAATACATTATATGTTAATTTAAAAATAAATTAATTAATGCTCTTACTAACCAACTAGAACAGGGACAAGGGCCTTGAAATGAGGGCATGTACCATGTTTTTATGTGATGTTTGGCTTTTCAGCTGTCTCTCTTCGATCTGCAATTGCACTTTCTTAACTCATTGCTAATACGCTCATTTTACTGAACTCATGGTCTAATTAAATTGCTTGATAGAATGATGAAATTATGAAGAGTTTCCTTCTATATACTGGATTGTATATTCTTCTAAGAGAGGTTCTTTGTTTTTGAATGTTTTCTTTCACTCTTATTTCTGGCTGAAGGAAGTTGCTATTCAGTTTCCTTTCTTCTTGTTAAAAAACAAACAAACAAACTTTGATTTACACTCCTCTACACATTGCCCCCACAAACCCTACAGAATGAAAATAGATTTTACTTCAAAATCAAATTAGGACTAGGAAAACAGGTTACACCCATAGAAATTCCCCACTTTCACATAGGTCTGTTTAAACATCAGCATCTATTTCCTTTAATCCTTATTTTAAAAAAAGATAGGAACATTCTAGATATGGAAACACTGAGAATTTTCCAATTCCATGTTTCTTAATTGGTTGCTATTGGTGATGTTTTCCTTGTGGCTGATGACTTTTTCATTGTGTTTTGTACGTTGTGCTCACTACTGAGAGAAGGAAATTCTGTGATGCATTTTCATTCTGCCGTATTAGCTTAGAAGTCCTAAAGTACTGTAAAGGATATGAAATAAGACCAGTGTAGTTGGGAATCCAGAGGAAGGAAATGGGGTGGAGAAGTCTTTATAGGCTACATTGTAAATTTTGGATTTCACCTTTAGAGCAATTTGGAAGCCCTTTTAAGGTTTGCTTTGTTTTGCTTTTAAAGCAGTTTACTGAAATAATCATATTCTTCTGTTTTAAAAATCATTCTAACAGCTATGTGGAAGGTAAAGAACTGGAATGGTACACATGTTGTAGATGCTGGGAAATGAGTTAGGAAGCCACTGCAGTGATCCAAGTGAGACATGATCATGGCTGCTAGCCCATCAGTCTGATATCCATAATAATGACCTTGAGTTATTATAAAAAAGCTGAATTGTATTATTATATAAAAGCTGAATTGTATTTGCTATATCCTATTTAAGATTGCAGGAAAATGTGATAGAATTTAGCAAGATTTCTGTAAAGATTTATATGGTGGGGGAAAACTTATGCTCAGCTATTTGGAAAGTAAGTATCAAGAATGACTCAGGGCCTAAAAAGGTCTATTTCTAAAAAAAGATTTTCAATTAAAATTCAGAGATGAACCTACACAAGGCTTAGTATTTTCATTTACACAGGGAGTATACCAAAAGAAAAAAAATAAAACACTGCTCTCTCAAAACACTGAGGAAAATGGATATCAAGCAGGTCAGATTTTGACATCTACTAACTGAATCTCAAACATTTCTTTGGAATCAACATGTTTTGCATACAATGACCTTCACACAAACATAGGTCTCATATTTCTGCCACAGCAAATGTAGATTTTGAAGGAATGGAAGCAATATTGTTTTACCTATGGGATGTTTGGGTTTTAATCAAGAGGTTTTGCAATGACAGCCTATAATGAGGCAGCTGGTATTACCAAAAAAGCCATATGGAACTATCATAGTGCTGCTGTAAATGGTATCAATTAACTGGTTCATTTTCAAAACTTTCATCAAAATGAGTTTGATCACAGAGTCCTCAGGAAAATAAACAGCTTTAACAAATTTTTTAAGGGGGGTGCAGACAGGATGGCAGAAAACAGACAATAAAAATGGATTCTATTTTGAAATTAAATGAGAAATAATAATAGATATTCAACACTAAAAACCTATTATGAGATATCTAGTGAATTCAAACAGCCTTTTTATTCCATCAATTTTTATGTGGCCTAGGTTATATGTAGTTATATGTCTACATATTTAGACATACATCTTTTTAATATCTTCGTTAATCTAAGAGAAGTTTTAAAATTGGCCATAGTAGTAATACTCCTATAGGAATGAGATACTACAAAAGCTGATCTGAGAACTAAAAAAAATTCTTTTTTGGGGATTATGTCACAAACTCAACATTTCAATCTATTTTTCACATCTTATTTTTAAAAAAGGAAGGAGACTGAATAATAGACCTCAATTTGTAGAAGTTCAGAGGCCTCTTAATTAAGAGTCCACACATAATTAAGAACACATATGAAATGAAACCTCTCAAGCTGAGCAGGCAAATTAAGGAATATGGTCTTTAAGGAAAAGAGTCATGCAAAACCGGTGCTGAAAATACCAAACAAAGGGTGCTCACCTGGTGAGATTCCTATACTCATAAAACTAATGAGAATTTGTGCTTGTCTCCTATTTTATTGATGTCTATTTAGTCCTTCACATTTTGTGAAAACAAAGTTTTGAAATAACAGTAATATTTTCAACATGTGTACTAGAAAGAAGATAAGACCCACAGCAGACCAGGGGTGCTAGGTCCAGATCTCCCACTTACCAGCTATGGGACCTCAGGCAAATCATACAGAATTGCTAGGCTTTGGATTTGTTTTTAAATGTAAACCATGATGGTTGGATCATGAATCTAGACAGGTAAATGTCAGGCTCACAGGCTTTAAATAGTTACCTGGCAGTCTGGTTCAAAGCCACGTCCATCCCTTATGAGCAGTAGGACCTTACACAGCTTGCTCTGCTTCTCTAAACTTTATTTGTAAATGGGAATAAAAATAGCATCTAGCTGTAGTACTGCAGTGTGGATCAAAAGAGCTAAGGTGGCCAAAGTATTTAGTGCTGGGCAGGACATGTGTTAACGATTCTACAGACGTTGGCTGACAATACCATATTCATGACTGGTAATATTATAAGGCATATTTTTCCTATGAAATATTTCATGAAGTAAGAAATTCCACTATTATATAACCACAACAGAAAAACTATTTCATGAAAACCAGAAAAAACACAAACGAATAGCATGGTAGCTGATGATGAATTCATTACACACAACATCTTTTTGGAGAGGGTCATGGATGGATCCCTTTGAAACTGAGTAACATACTTCAAAAAAATGCATATATACACTCACAGAAAAAAATGTCTCAAGAAGTGCATGGACTTTTAGGTCTATTCTTCGGTATCTGTCCTGGGTTAGGAAGCCACGGTCAGGACCAGTGGTTGCCAACAATGGGGTTCTGTGTGTTCAGCTGACTTGTATAGGGTCTTCATACTCATCAATGTGAAGGCCCCTAACGGAACCTGAACTCGTCAGCACACAACAGTTCCTCCAGTACTCTCCTATTAATCACAGCCACCTATACTTTTTTGGGTTATCTGCCTAACCTCTCTGTAGGATTCTGAGTTTGTGACCCTTGCTTTACACCTTTCAGAACCTGCTAGCAGGACTTATATAGGCATACCGTGTCCTACTGTGTTTCCCAGGTATTGGTTTTGTTTTTTGTTTTTGTTTTTTTTAAAACAAATTGAAGGTCCATGGCAGCCTTGCAGCTGAGCCAGCAATAGGCACCATTTTTCCAACAGCACTAGCTCACTTTATGTCTGTGTCATATTTTGGTAATCCTCCCAATATTTCAAACTTAATGATTATTTCTGTTATGAGGACTTCGATGTTACTACTGTAGTCGTGCTGGGGCACCAGAAACCATGTCATACAAGATGCCAAACTTAAGTGATAAATGATGTATGTGGTCTCACTCCTCTACTCACTGGCCATTCCCCCTCTCTCCCATTTCCTCTAGTCTCCCTATTCCCTGAGACACAGTGATACTCAAATTGGGCCAATTAATAACCCCAGAATGGCCTCCCAGTGTCAAGTGAAAGAGGAAGAGCTGCTCATCTGCCATTTTAAATCAAAGCTAGAAATGATTAAGCATAGAGAGGAAGGCATCTTGAAAACAGAGAGGCCGGGACACCTGGGTGGCTCAGCTGGTTGGATGACTGCCTCCGGCTCAGGTTGTGATCCCAGAGTCCCGGAATCGAGTCCCACATCTAGCTCCCACTCCATGGGGAGTCTGCTTCTCCCTCTGACCTTCTCCTCGCTGTCTCTCACTATCTCTCTCTCAAATAAATAAATGAAATCTTAAAAAAAAAAAAAAAAAAGAAAAAAGAAAACAGAGAGGCCAAAAGCTAGGACCTCTTGTGCCAAACAGCCAAGTTGTGAATGCAAAGGAAAATTTATTGAAGGAAATGAAAACTGCTGTTCCAGAAACCACACAAATGAATAATAAGAAAGCAAAACAGCCTTACTGCTGATATTTTTCTGCTGATTTTCTCAGCAGCCTTTACTGCTGAGAAGTTTTCCTGGTCGGGACAAAAGATCACACCAGCCACATCCCTGAAGCCAAAGCTAATCCAGAGCAAAGCTCTAACTCTTCAGTTCTCTGAAGGCTGAGACAGGTGAGGAAGTTAGAGAACAGTTTGAAGCTGGCAGAGGTTGGTTTGCGAAGTGTAAGGAAAGAAGCCATCTCCATAACATGAAGTACAAGGTGAAGGTACATGAAAGTACAAGGTGAAGCAGCAGGTGCCGATGGAGAAGCTACAGTAGGTTACCCAGAGGCTCTAGCTGAGAATTCCTGAAGGTGCTGCACTAAACATCAGATTTTCAGTGTGGATGAAACAGACTTGTAGTGAAGAAGATGCCATTGTAGGACTTTCATAGCTAAAGAGGAGAAGTCAGTGCTAAGCTTCAAAGCTTCCAAGGACAGGCTGACTCTCCTGTTAGGGGCTAATGAAGCTGGTGGCTTGAAGTTGAAGCCAGTGTTGTTTATCATTTTGAAAATCCTAGGAATAATCCTTGAGAATTATGCTAGATCTACTTTGCCTATGCTCTATAAATGGAAAAACAAAGCTTGGATGACCGCTCATCTGTTTACAATATGGCTGACTGAAGGTTCTAAGCCCACTACTGACATCTACTGCTCAGAAAAAAAAAATTCCTTTCAAAATATTACTGCTCACTGGGGGAACCTCAGTCCCCCAGCTGGCTCAGTCAGTAGAACATGCAACTCTTGATTTAGGGGTCATGAGTTCAAACACCACATTGGGTATAGATTACTTAAAAAAAAAAATGTATACACACACACACACACATTTTACTCCTCACTGACAAGGTGTCTGGCCACCCAAGAACTCTGATGGAGATGTTAATTAATGTTGTTTTCATATCTGCTAACACAGCATCCATTCTGTAGCCCATGGATCAAGGAGTCATTTTGACTTTCAAGTTTTATTATTTAAGAAATACATTTTGTAAGGCTACAGCTGCCATACACAATGATTCCTCTGATGGAAATGAGGAAAGTAAATTAAAAACCTTCTGGACAGGCACTTGGGTGGCTCAGTCAGTTAAGCCTCTGCCTTTAGCTCAGGCCATGATCCCAGGGTCCTGGGATCAAACCCCACGATAGGCTCCCTGCTCAGCGGGGAACCTGCTTCTCCCTCTTCCTCTACCTATGCTCTCTCTCCTTTGCTCTATCAAGTAAATAAATAAAATCTTTAAAAAAGAAAAAAAGAAAAAAAAAAACCCTTCCGGAAAGGATTCACCATTCTAGATCCCATTAAGAACAGCTGTGATTCATGAGAAGAGGTCAAAATACCAACATTTATAGGAGTTTGGGAAAAGACCAATAACCTTACGGGGCTCAAACTTTAGTGGAGGGAGTAAATGCAGATGTAGAAACAGCAAGAGGACTAGAATTAGAAGTGGAGCCTGTAGATGTGCTTGAGTTGCTGCAAGGTCATGGTAAACTTCAACAAATGAGGAGTTGCTTCTTATGGAGGAGCACAGAAAGCAATTTCTTGAAATGACAACAAACGGCTTAGAACATGACAAAAACTTAGTTGAGGAAGCAGTGGAAGGGTTTGAGAGGACTGACTCCAATTTTGAAAGAACTTCTACTGTAGGTACAATGCTATCAAATAGCATCACATGCTACAGAGAAATCATGCATAAAAGGAGGAGTCAGTTGATGGGGCAAACATCTTATTTTTCAAAATTACCATAGCTCTCCCTTAAGCAACCACCACCCTGATCAGTCAGTGGCCATCAACCTGGAGGGAGGACCCTCTACCAGCAAAAAGACTGACTTGCTGAATGCTCATATGATGGTGAGCATTTTTTAGCAATAAAGTATTTTGGGGGGTGCCGGGGTGGCTCAGTGGGTTAAAGCCTCTGCCTTCGGCTCAGGTCATGATCCCAGGGTCCTGGGATCGAGCCCCTGCATCGGACTCTCTTCTCAATTGGGAGCCTGCTTTCTCCTCTCTCTCTTTGCCTGTCTCTCTGCCTACTTGTGATCTGTCAAATAAATAAATTTTTAAAAATCTTTAAAAAAAAAAGTATTTTTTAATTAAGGTATGTACATATTCTAGACATAATGCAATTGCTCACTTAATAGACTACAGTATAATGGAAGCATAACTGTTATGTGCACTGAGAAACCCAAAATGCATTCAACTCACTTTACTGGGATGATCTGGAACCGAACCCGTAACATCTCCAAGGTGCAGCTATACTACAGAAGCACGTCAAAAGAGGCTCACAAGAGGAAAACCAAATACATTTCCCTGATTCCCTTGCAGTTAGGAGTCCTACATGCAACCAATGTTCTGCCGTTCAGGTAAACAGGAGATTTGGGAAGCAAAATGAATATGCAGGGGGCAGTCACAAGTAAAACAATCAGATTTTCTATAAGAAAGATGGCAAAAGCCTCTGGTTTTTCTAGGCACCTGGGGCAACTATTCTAGATCTATTCCAAGAGTTGCTAATTAGGCCTCAATCTGATCTCTGATCTGTTTTTGTAAATAAAGTTCTACTGGAACACAGAGATGCTCTTTCATTTATATATTGTCTATGGCTGCTTTTGACTACAACAGCAGAGATGAGCAGTTTTGACAGAGACCATATGGACAATAAACTCTACAATTTTTACAATCTGGCACTTTCCTGAGAAAGTTTACTGACCCTTGGTCTCATCCTTAGATGTGAAGTGGTGGGTGGCAGCTGCAGTAAAGGTTTTCTTGCTGAGTAGCTTCTCCTGGTTACAATGTTTCTGATTCTGGAATATCCTAGTTTTTAATTCTCTGGTCCATCTATAAATTTTATAAGCCACCTAATACCATGTAATAAATCCCTTGCTGGTGAAAATAGCTGGAGTGGTTTCTATGCTACAACTAAAATCCCTGAATGAAACATGGAGTAACAAAAACAAATAAAAACAAACAACAACAACAACAAAAAAGAATTAGGACATAAAGTTTAAAAATGGACTTACGTTATGTATCATCTCGAAGTACTTCTGACAGGCCACTTGGTAATGTGTCCCTTTTACTAAATCCAAGATCTAAAATGCATGGGAAAAAGAGAAAGCAAAATTAAAAACGAAGTCTCTAAACCACTCTAGTTTGTGGTTGTGGGTGTTTTCATAATCTATATTCCAGACAGGAAGTGCATTCAATCACGGGGCATGTTGTACTTCTGCAGCCCAGACACTGTGATAATTCTGACATTACACAGTCGCTGTTTAGGTCAGCATTAAGCCACAGATGACAAGAGATAGTCAGTGATCTTTCTGACCTACCAACTGTGAATTTCAATAACTTTACCTTGACAACAAGATGAAAATAGATCCCAGTAATATGACTTTGACAGTTATTGTCAGAACATCATACTGCAACATCCCTTCCAAAATTATAGATATAAATTTAGTAATCTAAATGATTGGTGCATGAAGCAATCAAGTATACTATTTAGATTTTTATTTTCCACATTACCAGTTTATACAGATACAACCTAAAATACAGCTGTATACCCATCAGGAAAATTTAATGTAAGCCCTTTGGAAAGTATCTTTGGAGAGGGAAGGCTTTTACCTTCAATCAGATTTGTTCTTTTTTTGAAATGAAGTTATTTCTAGTAAAGCTCAGCAGAATATGAGAGTGAATAGTCTATTCTGAACACCTATTAGGAACATCATCCTATCTTTTGTAAATACAATTTGTTTTCCAATTCTACTTCATGTAATCTCTTTGGAGCGGGACAAATTCCCATTCTTATCAGCCAAGTGCAATGCCAGTGAAATTCGTAAAGTTTCATCACCCTCCTACCCCACCAAATAAATAAAATGTATATTGGGCCTGTTTATCAAACACAGTAAAATGCTGGAATTAAGAGATAGCCTAAAATGAAGGGAAATAGAATTTCAGAGAAATATTCATTTCTATCCCCTTTCAAAGGGCTGACCTTCCTGTGACAACAAGAAATGTACATGAAGCCTCAAATTCCTGCTATCCCCATTATTGAATATAGCTGACATGTTTTGACCGATATACAAAATTACTACAGTTATGGGGTAGGCATCATACAATCCTCAAAGAATGTGCTTAAAAGAACTGTTTTTCTCTGACTGTCTTATAGATTACATTTCTGAACTTCAGGTCTCCTTTTATTAAATCCTATATGAAAGATCTATGTAAATGCCAACCAATCACCAGTATCCAGGATCCTGCCTATTTGACTTGTTTGTTTTTCTTGAATTATTAGAGCAGAAATGAAAATTAAACCCCTTTAAAATGAAGAGCTATAAACTTTTAAAAATGAAGAAAGCCACAAAGTTTTCAAAGTAATTCTACACATTGATATTAAAATTGTGTTAAGATAAAACTTGCAAGTGATTATTCGCAAACATCAATGATACCATGAAAGAATATCTGTGAATTTCAATTTTGGAGAGGCAAAGACTTCAACCTTTAGTGGTTTAAATGTTACCATAAATGACCTGAAGATAAAATGAATTCACAGAATTAAAAAAAAAGCTCAATTGTGTGGTACATAATAAAGCTCTTATTTAAAAACAAAATATTTAAAAACAAAATAAATCCAACATCATATTCTATGCATACACATATTCTTGAGAGATATATATTTAAATACATATGAATTTATACACATATTTAAATATGTTCCTTGCAAAGTAAATAGGTAACATTATATACATACATTATAATATACATGTTTGGGAAACACAGCATAAAGTCAATACTTATGAGTAATGTATTAAAAATATCTAATTGGGGGTTGACTGGCTGGCTCAGTCAGTAGAGCATGCCACTCTTGATCTCAGGGTCATGAGTTCAAGCCCCATGTTGGGCACGGAGCCTACTTAAATAAATATTTAAAAATAAAAATACCTAGTTGGGTGACATATACATTTATAAAAAGTTATCAAGGAAAACTGACATATAGGCCACAGAATGTAAGAAAAGCTTATGTATTTTGAAATTTTAGGTTCCATCAAAATTAAATTTAGATTAATCACAGATCAATACCCCTCTGCTCTACTCCCAGGGAAGGCTCCTCCTTAACCAAAATCAGTTCATTTTCCTTTTCCTTTTTGCTTTATCTTTCTAGGATGAGTTTTTATTTAGAAATTTCTTGCAAATCCATAAATAAATCATTCAACCATCATCTATCCTTACATAACATTCCTGATTATGTTACAGCATACTTGAGGTAAATGAAAGTTTCTACACATATGTAATGGAATAATGGGGAAAAAAATAAGATAACAGAGTGCTTTTCATTGGCTGGAAAAGCTACTCGAAGACAGATTTAGGCCTAAGGAAAGGAAGGAAGGGAAGAAAAAAGGGAAGGAAGAAGAAAACCAAGTAACAGAGATGTGGAGACAATAAATGAATGAGAAAAATCCAAGGGAAAGATTGTTTTGAGGAAATTAGGTATTAATTGACGGGTATTACCCTCATTTCAGAGATAAAGAAATATATCCTCTTAAATAGGGATGTTTATCTAGCGAGTGCCATTTACTGTGAGAAGAATTTAAAAATCCTATGCAATTTATGATTTTTTTTCCTTAAGAGGAATATATGGACCATAACTCAAAAATCCAATAACTAATAAGATGAATTTCACATTATTATGATCTAGATTACAGAGATACAAGAAGAGAAAAAAAAAGAAGAAAGAGAAAGATCTTGTGGAACAGTGAATGAAGTCTGGCTTTTTCGCTGAGTAAAATGGGGTGCTAAAATGGGACATGACCTAACATTGCTAACATAACAGGATTATTCTGCCCCCGCTATGCTGGGAACAAACTAGAGGGAGTAGGGATACAAACAGGGAGTTTTTTTTTACAAGAATCCAGTCAACAGATGATGCTGGCTTAGGCCAGGGTGATAAGAGTAGTGGTTAGAAATGGTCATACTGCCCACTTATTGGCTGTAACTGTTTTTGAAAAACAGCTGTTCTACACAAAAATGCTTAACAGGAACCTATTCCCTGATGTTTTAGAGTAATTCATTACCTGTCACTCAACCCCCACCCTCTCCAACTGATTTCTTAAATAAAACTAAATAGCTTAAAACCTCAGTAAAATGCAGTATGTAAACAACAAACTATCATGTAAAATAAGTGTAGAATGTAAAAAATACACTGAATAGTCATTAAACAGAATGAGTAACAAACTGATGCTTCTTATGCAATAGCCTGTGAGTAGGACACCTGAAGTCCCTCAGTGTCAGCAGCCCCTTAGATGCACACCTGCTCTGAGGATTTCAAAATACTCAGCAAGTGATTCTGATATTCTACCATGTACACATGAAGTGCAACTTGGGACTTTTTCTGCACCTAGTTTTCTTAAGTTTTTCTGATATTATCCTCATGAGCAAATGCTATACTAAGATAGTCTTAGGTATGTTGAGGATGGTGCTGGTATCATTTGTCGATGGGCTGGATAACTCCCAGGCAGGAAAATACAAAGCTAAAAATCAAGAGAAAAGAGAATTGAGGTATCAGCAATGCACCAAAGTTTGTGAAATAGAGGAAAAATAGAAACTTGGCAAAGAAACACCAAAATCCAAGAAAGGTACCTGAGGTAGAAAAGAATTAGGGATCAGGAGCTAAATTCTCACAATATGTTTTTTATAACCTCGAAAAGACTCTACTTTTCCAAAGGTGGATGGACCATTTGTGTGTTAATGGACAGATGGTGAAAGTGCTCCCTGCTAAGTCACTAAGACTGAACAGAGACAGTTAAGCCGTGAGGGTTCATACACAAGATGACTCTGCTACTAACCCATCCTTATTCTGTGAAACTCAGGTTTCTTAGCAACGGTTGGGTTCATTTAGAATTTAAATTTTGTGTGTAGTCATAATTCAAGTTATCTTTGTTAAGAAAGTTTTAACAGAAGAGCACATGCCCAAGGCCAGTGGACATATATGCTTGACTTGTAGCCAGACAACTGGAAACCTGAGAAAGATTAAGGGTTTATTCAAAAGTGGTGTGCTTTTCTTTGAAACCAAAATTTTTCTTTGCTGTTTTCAAGAATGAATAGTAGCTGTGATAGTATTTTGTAATATGTCAAATTCTGAACTTATCTACCTAAACTTGCTCTTGTTTGCTTATTAAAAATGGGGAGTTAGTTCATGAGGTGCTTGTTTATATATTTTTTGTGTTGGAATCTTATTTAATGTGACATTAACAAATTTTTAAAGATTTTACTTATTTGAGAGAGAGAAGTAAAAGAAAGTAAAGAGAAAAAGAGAGAGAGAGAGAGCTGGGTGCGGGGAGCAGAGGGAAGGGACAAGCAGACTCCACACTGAACACAGAGCCCAACGCAGGGCTGGATCTCATGACCCTGAGGTCATGACCTGAGTCAAAATCAAGAGTTGGATGCTCAACTGACTGAGCCACCTAGATGCCCTGACATTAAAATTTTTTAAAGAAAATAAAATTCTGTAGGGAAGTCAAAATGAATATGTAGTTAGGCAACACTACTTTTTGGCAGCATTCGTCTTGCCAGATAGCATCTGAAGGGTCAAGCCTCCATCCTTCTACATTGGCCTTTGCTCTTCCTAAAGGGATGGCTTCCCAAGGCTGGAGTTGAGCAGGCAGGGACTGGCCAGAGAGAAAGTCAGAAGTAAAACAGGGGAAGGAAACTCATCAAGAGGGAGAAATGTAAGAAGACAAAAAGAAACAAACAGGAAAAGGAAAGGGCCAGGTAGAAGGAAAGTGTAGAAAGCCAGAGGGGTGAAGTTAAATGAAATGGAGTCCACAGCTTACTAGTTACGTGGTCTGTAAATATCAAAGTGTAATCCACAGCTCTCAAAAAGGGTTTCATATTCCAGTCTGGAAGACCAGAGCAGACCCCAATTTCCTCTGATATGAACCAAAGTAAGTGTCCATTCTTTCTGATGCCTAGGTTAGAAGTCTTTCTAATTCTGCTTCAGAAAAATATAACCAAGCAATTTGAATAATCATATAAATTAAGGCTTATTTGAAAATACAAAATTACTTAAAGAAAAATTACTATGAAGATATAAGACTGCTGCTCAAACAGCAATTTGAATTTTTTAAATTTTTAATGCCACTATTTCCAGACTGAAGTACAAAACGTCAAACGTAACAATCCATTTATTGTTCTACTATAATTCATCAGTAATCAAAAAGCTAAGAAAAACTTAAGAGGAGTAGTGATATCAAATTATTATATTTTGGTAACTAATATTCTTTATTTTGCTCTCTCTATATTTGAATTATTTTTTATGGGCTAACTAAAGTCCATCATGAAGAATATTAGATCTTTTTTTTTTTTAAAGCAATATACTTTGTCATCTTTACAAGAAAACATCATATCTGTATTTACTAAGTTAGGTAAAAGCATTAATTACACTTTATCTACTACTTCATCTTCAAGGCAAATAACTATTTCAGTTTTGAATTTTAAACTGGTTAACCAAGATACCCCTGCAGTAGAGGAAGAAGGAACAAATTAGCTGATATTTTTATTTGATTGGTAATAGATCATAGCAAGTTGACAACTATGATATACAAAATACTGATGGGAAATCTATACTCACACACACATATTAGACAGAAATATAGATGACATTTTAGAACTTTGTGTTTCACTTCCTTCTCTCTTCCTAATGTTTTCCACTATACCCTGCCATCTGCAGCTTCCTCTGTGCCTTTTTGCTCAGTGCCTGCCAACGAGGTCCAGATGATTCTCTGGCAGCAGAACGCAGCCACCTGCCTGTCCTTGGCTTCGGAGAGCTGTACGGCTAGGTGTGCTGCACTCACCAATTAGATATGCACTTAATCTGTCTCTAATTCAAGGTCATATTCTGTTTTATTTAAAAGTGATACAGACCTTGTTTCTTCCTAAAAAGCTCAACCTTTCAACAGTCAGCAGGCTGGTATTTTTCCACTTCATTTCTAACCGTCCTTTATTTCAAAGGTGAAAGAGAAAACATGGCAGAGAGGCAGAGTCTGGAACACTTTTGAACATATTACTTTGCTCCTGTTTCTCACACACTCAGCATAGCTTAGCTAGCCGCCACCTTACAACTTTGCTGTGACCTTCAGTTACTGGCAGATCAGGGGCAAGTTTCCCTCTCTTGAAGATGTACTTTCATTCGTTTAAAACACTACACGCCAAGAATTTTTCTGACTCTCTTCATTTTCTATCAACACAGTTATCTGACTGAATCAATTCTACCTCCAAATGTCTCTAAAAACATAATTTTTCCTCCTCATTGTTCAGGCCCTAATCATTCTCTGTTTTATTGCAAAGCTTCTTGACTTATCTTTTCTTCACTCTTCCAAAAAAGACAGTTTCCAAACTGCCACCATAGGAACTTCTCTAAAATAAAATCTAATCCTGGCATGGCCAGCTCCCAGCTGAAAATGGCTCACATGGTCCGAAATGCCTTGTACATTAGGCCCCTAGTTGCCCTCACTGGGCCCCTCTTCTGCCCTGCCTGGCCACTGGGGTTCTTACATTTTAGTTCAGGTTCTCCCACAGTGTATTCTTTGGAATTTTAGCTCACAAAATCCTACTAACTCAGAAGTTTTTCTCATCTAATCCATTTTTTAGTTTGATTTAATCTAGGATTATCTAAGTTTCTTTAAAGCAGGGCTTATCAGTGTGGCATTTCTCAAATTAATCTGTCTCCAGGACCTGTTCTCATACCTCTCCTAGGATTAGGGTTCCTCAGAACACACCCAACAACCTTTCCACACATACTTCTCCTAAGTCTTATCCTAGAGTTCCTTGTCTTGTTTAGTTTCCTCTGACCACACCTCATTTGTTCACTGTCTCTGGCTAGAATATCTGTTCCATAAAGGCAGAGGACTTGTGCCTTGAATAGTAACTGGAATAAAGTCCTCACCTTGTTATTTGTTATTGTCAAATGAATGTCATTCCCTTTGCCTCATAAGCCTTGCTTCCCTCCACTGGGGAAATGCCACCTCAACTCTCAAACACAATTCAAAGATCACTTTCTACAGGAAGCATTCCCTGAGGTCACGCCTCTCCCTCAGCAGTTCTTGGCCCTCTGAGTCTACAGCTAGCACTTTAAATGTATTTTTATTAAAGCACTTATCACACTTTATTACAGTGAATTATACTTTTTGCCTCCACTAGACTAAAAGTCTATAACAGTTTCTTAAATCATTCTATTTCCAGATTTGAACATACTGGAAACTCAGTGACATGTCAAGTGCTCAGTAAATGTTTATAGGATAATAAAATGTCTTTCCTCACCAAAGCAACTTACTGTTGGGTCAGCAGCTCCGGGAATGCAGGAAAAACAATAGAAATGACCTCCAGGCTGCCATCTTCAGGTCCCCCCACTTCCTAACCCTTGACTCTCCCACCATAAGGATGTATGCCCAGGTCATGTCTCCACAAGTAACCCGAAACCTATGCAAGAAACCGGAACATCAAGATCCCCCCAACCCTCCAATCCCCGAATACCATACCTTATATGGCTATGAACCTATTCCCTGTCTTAACGCAGATAAAAGACCCACTCAACCTCTCCCAGTGCGACTTCCCTGACTCTCCTCTCCTCTCCTCTCTGGAGTCTTGGAACTTCGCCTGAGGGCACCTTTAATAAATCTTGCCTTGCACCTACCTCACCTGGTGTCGTGTTTATCTTGCCTATAAAACCTTATACTTTTATTTAAATCAGTCTTAGTGACTTTTACAGAACCTTTTCAATTAGTTGCCTTTTATTTTTTCTTTTCTTCCTTCCTTTTGTTCCTTTCTTTGGGGGGTGGAGGGTGGGGTTTGGTACCATAGGGAAAAAAAAAACTACTAATTTAGTTCTTCCACAAGGTATTAATAGAGCTTGAGAGGTTTCTCCAGTCATATCTGAAGACTCTTTGGAAAAGAGAATGAAAATAATCTATCACATTAACTTGAGTCCAAATGTAGAAATCTGCCATTGCTATATATAGTCCTACACATGCAGGCAAACACTAACACATGCAAACAGAGTAGCCTCTGCTAACACCACTCAGAGAAGCTTTCACACCATGAACTCATCGAGTCATTCATTCATTTGCTCATCATTCAGCCCACATTCATTAAGCTTCTATAATGATCTAAGGCACTGTGGTCAGGGGCTGGTTTCTGAAAGACAGCATTTCTGACTTCAGGAAGGATAAAACCACAATGAGTCTAGAGGGAAGGAAAGACAAGAAAACAAACACGATGTTACAGAGGGGAAAGGGAAGAAAAATGCTCAAGCTTCCAGGGGACTACCCAACCAAGTGAAATTATAATAAATGAGAAAGAATGATCAAGATAAAGAAAGGGGTAAGACAACCCAGACACAGGGAATAACATGCAAAGGAAGCACAGAAATTTCACTGCAAGGTGTTTGAGGATGAGCAGAAATTAAACTATATTAGAAAGATTATTTTGGTATAGTGTGAAGGACTTGTGGGGGAAGAGGAACTGAAAATTAGGAATTTAAGTGAACTGACATCCTAGGTAATGCAAGAAAAGGAAAAGATAGAAAGAATAGATTTAAGAACACTCAAAACCAGGAAGGAATCTTGAATATTTTCCTGATTTCTGGCTTAAACATCTAGATCCATCCACATTCCCTGGAAACTGTATAGTAGACTCAATGGTATACTGTCTCCTCAGAACAAGGACACAGATTTCTCCAGGGCAGGAAGAGCTGACGACATGAAAGCCTGCAGCACAAGTCCTTCTCAGCTGAAGAAAGCCATTTTGCTCAAGATGCCATTCCCTTCTGGACAGCAGCCTGACCCAATGGCTGGCTGATGCAGTGGTATAAAGGCTTACAAGCCCTTGCTCCAATTAGGGACAATTCTGCAGGGTCATCCCAACTTCCGAGCTCCCTGAGGGATCAGCTACAGACCAACTTCTCCTTTTGTCCAATCTTGCCTTCTTTTTTTTTTTTTTTTAATTTTTTATTTTTTATAAACATATATTTTTTATATACATATATTTTTATCCCCAGGTCTGTGAATCACCAGGTTTACACACTTCACAGCACTCACCAAATCACATACCCTCCCCAATGTCCATAATCCCACCCCCTTCTCCCCAACCCCCTCCCCCCGGCAACCCTCAGTTTGTTTTGTGAGATTAAGAGTCACTTATGGTTTGTCTCCCTCCCAATCCCATCTTGTTTCATTTATTCTTCTACCCACTTAAGCCTCCATGTTGCATCACCACTTCCTCATATCAGGGAGATCATATGATAGTTGTCTTTCTCTGCTTGACTTATTTCGCTAAGCATGATACGCTCTAGTTCCATCCACGTTGTTGCAAATGGCAAGATTTCATTTCTTTTGATGGCTGCATAGTATTCCATTGTGTATATATACCACATCTTCTTGATCCATTCATCTGTTGATGGACATCTAGGTTCTTTCCATAGTTTGGCTATTGTGGACATTGCTGCTATAAACATTCGGGTGCATGTGTCCCTTTGGATCACTACATTTGTATCTTTAGGGTAAATACCCAATAGTGCAATTGCTGGGTCATAGGGCAGTTCTATTTTCAACATTTTGAGGAACCTCCATGCTGTTTTCCAGAGTGGCTGCACCAGCTTGCATTCCCACCAACAGTGTAGGAGGGTTCCCCTTTCTCCGCATCCTCGCCAGCATCTGTCATTTCCTGACTTGTTGATTTTAGCCATTCTGACTGGTGTGAGGTGATATCTCATTGTGGTTTTGATTTGTATTTCCCTGATGCACTATATCATACTCAAAGGGTCTGTCCAACAAGAAGATTTAACAATTTTAAATATCTATGCCCCCAACGTGGGAGCAGCCAATCTTGCCTTCTTAACTCCCTGACAGATACTGATCCTGAGATCACTCCCCAATGAATGTCTTGCACACAAATCACCACAGTGAACCAAATCTATGACATAGTAGTTAGTTTTTGCAGGGAGAGGAATGGGGGATAAAAACGTGAATAATGATAATGACAATAAGCTACTATGTATCAGATATTGTTCTAGTTATTTTACTTAACAACTCTCTAAATCTCTTCATGTATATATGCAAACACATTAGAAAAAAGAATACTGATAGCTTTTTTTTTTTTTTTTAGATCTTTGAAAAGCCTTAGAGAATCTCATTAAAATGTGAGCCTCCTCAGTTGGAAAATGTACTATGCCACAATTCATAAATCCTGAAATAGTCTCACAAATCAGCCAACTACTAAATAGAAGTGAGGATTTCTGTAAGGTGTATGACACTCAAATTTGATAATCATATTACATTACCTCCTATCATGTCTTTCCCCACAATATAGAAATGATAATATTGAAAATTTTTCATTGTCTTTTAACTTACTATATTTGAATAAAGGTTTGAATCATTAATAATAGGTACGTAAAAAAGCATTCTCGAGAAGCAACTTAAAATGCCACCCAAAATATTGAATTCCTTAGTGCAATTTAAAACCAACATTTAGATTAAAGGATTTAAGCTTTAAGGGTTAACATCAACAACTAAGTGAGCTTGGAATAAGGGAAGGAAAAGAGAAGAATGAGGAACGGGAAGAAGGGAGAAGTAAGAACACATAGGTAAAGCCTGCTTAACAGACAGAAAAGTCTTGCTAACCATCAATCCCATGATTTACTTACTAATTAAAACTGTGCTTTAAGTATTCTATTTTTTTGCCTAATATAACTGCAAGCCAGTTCAGAATCTCTATGTCCTATGATCTTTATGGAAACTATGAAAATATCTGTACTAATTTAGTAGTTATTTTCAAATATCTTACTTACAAAAAGAAACATATTGTATCAGCTATTGAAACAGAAAATAAAATCTGTCACTTGAAGATTTTCTAGTCCTTTCCTCTAGTTCTTTCACTTTTCCAAGGACTAGAGGGTTAATAGAGAAATACATATAAATTTACATATATGCAAGAACTTACAAATAATATATATACATATGTGTGTATATACATTTATATATAAATAAGTTCAGAAACAGAAACCAACATGAAGTACATTGTACACTGATAGGAAACAATACCCAGCACTCTGAAATGGCTTAAAGCTAAGAAGACTAAGAATCTGCAATACTTGCTGTATGAAGTAAGGTTAGTTATTTAATATTTCGCATACTTTAAGTTTGCTCCCTTTAAGAAAAGGGTTGTGAAGGCTCTGGGAGAATATAAAATACCTCTGTAGATATAAATGCTCATGTAATGAACCAACAAAATAATTACAGAAAGAGAAAATTATAAACAAATTTCTTTTTAAGAAAACTATGTTTTATATTTTAACACAATTTTAGTGAAAGTAAACCTCAGTAGGTTTGGTTAACAATGGCAAATGTTATTTGACTTTCAAAGAGTTTTTTCTTTGAAATGCCTTGAATGAAAGTAATCTTCAAATGACCATTTATTTTCAATCTACAAAAAAAGGAAGGATATAAAGAGAAATATATTTGGATATTCAGTGATTTTTATAAAGCCAAAAATATAACCATTCTTCAGACACAAACTCTAATATTCAACTTCCAAACTTTTCCGTAATGCAGTTGTAAGATTTACCAAGAACAATATATGCATTTTCAACTACAAGAAAAGCAAAAGCTAAGTGCAACAATCTAAGTCCTGTTCTCATAAATCAGCAGAGATGTTCCTAGAGATGAAATACACAGAAAAGCTGCTCTTAAGAGTAGTTACTGTTCGTAAAGTAATGGATAGAGTAAATACTACCTACTGACAAGTACTCCTTACCTAAGAAAATCACAGGAGTTTTAGGGACTTCAGATTTATGTGAACACTGAGTAAGCAGTCATTGAGGTTTATCTTTGCCATAAAATCTTTTTGACATAATGTTAGTTCTGTCTCTTAAACTGTCCATTTTGAAAGATTTCTTCATTAAAAGACATTTGACAGTTTTAGATTTAATATGGTCACTAACTTCTTGAGAACTCTTGTACTAGGAAAAAGAAAGATTAACCAACCTCTCAAAAACCGAAAAAGCATACATTTTTACATATTTCATTATTTTGATATCACTACTAAGTTTTTTGAAAGCACCAATAAGATTTGCTTTTAAAATAATTATTATTGGTTATGCTGAGGAAAACTCCTAAAACACAACTTCTTTCCTCTCTTAAAAAAAAAAAAACAAACCCAAAAAATAAAATGAGAAAAAAGTTTCAAAAATATTAATACGAAGTATATTTGTAAATAATGCATCATTTCAATTAAAAAACTTGAAAAATAAGTACCCTTATCTAAACTAATTTATGGGTCAATATGTAAAAGTAAATACTAGTTGTAATAGGTTGAAAACAACTGCAGAAACAAATATAAAATATGATGTGGAAACAGAACCTAATCACTCTAATATTTAATAGTTCCAAGTGCTCAATAGTTCTATGTAACTATTTGGAGCAGTGTTCTCCAACAGAAATATAATGAATGACATCTGTTACTTTAAACTTTCTAGCTACAATTAAAAAGGTAAAAAGAAACAAATGAAATTTACTTTGACAACTTATTTAAATCAATATTATTTTCATTTCAACATGTAATCAATATAAAAACATTACTGACATATTTTACTGTGCTCTTTTTTCACTTAAATTTTTGAAACCTGGTACATGTTTTACACTTACAAGCAATGTACTGGGGCTGACTCAAATTGGCTTCTAGGAATTGATTGTGCATTATCACACAGCAAGTCAGGGTTTTAAAGCACTTTAGTAGTTTAAAATTGGCCACAGCAGGAGTACTTACATTAAGAGAAATCAGCAAATGACATAAATCAAGGCTTCCCGCCTGCCCCAAGAGCTGGTTTACCAATACACTACTGCCTTCAGCATATCTCAATTTGGACTAGCCACACTTCAAGTGTTCAACAGTCATCACAAGAGATTCTTGGATCAAGATGGTGGAGCAGGAAGATACTGAGCTCACCTCAACCCACAAACACACCAAAACTGCAACTACATCTACAACAACTAACTCTCTCTCTGAAAACAACCTGATGAATAGCACAACAGTTCTTCCACAACTGAAGATATAAGAAAAAGCCTCATTAAGATGGTTAGGGGAGGCAGAGGTGCAGTCTCGTCAGGACCTACACACTTGGTGCAACAACACACAAGTGGGACAGACGCCACAAATGTGGAGGTCCCTGAGGAGTGAGGGGTTCAAAGCCCCACACTAGTCAATCCAGCCCTGGGGACCGGCACTGGAACAATAAACCCCCTTAACTTCAGGTTTTGAAAATCAGAGGGACTTAACTCTGGAAGAATCAGGGGGGTATAGGAAAATAAAAGTGTGCACACAAATTCACTAACCCCACAACCCAGCATAGAGGCAGCCATCCAAAAAGCACTTTGGCATATGTGAAGATTTACTGACTAATTTCGGACATGTGTCAGAAGTGAAGAAATCTATAGAAGCTTTATCTGGGATTGCAAGTGCTGAGTACCGTTTCTGGTACTCTGATCAATGCTGCCAGCCCTGCTGACCCAGCCCCAGTGTTACTCTGTAAACCTCCCCAGCCAGCCTGCCCACCCTAACAGATGCACCAATATAGTAGCTTCCAGCCCATCACAGCCAGGGGGTAGTGTCAGCCTGGAAGCAGTTCCTGCCACAGGTGGCAGCCACACCCATCATGTGCCTGCAGCCCATGCAGTGCATATACCTGATGTGCATGCTTCTGGTGACTGGGCTGACTGTGCTTATGGGTCCCAAAGGACACCTTCTACATAAGACTATGCCTTCAGGAATGGGAGATGAAGCTCATCTACCTAATACCTACAAACACAGTCAGAGAATCAGGCAAAATGAGGAGACAGAAGAATAGGTTCCAAACAAAACAAGATAAAACCTTAAAAAAGAACATAAAAAAGGGAGATAAGCAATCCACCTGATAAAGAGTGCAAAGTAACAGTGGTAAAGATGCTCACTGAAGCCAATAATGGATGAACAAAGTGACAGCTTCAGCAAAGAAAGAAAAGAAAATCAGAGCTGAAGAATAGAGTAACTGAAATGAAAAGCAGAGCAGAGTGATTCAACGGAAGATTTCAGGATGCAGAACAGATCAGCAACCTTAAAAAGGGTAGTAGAAATCACCCAAGCTGAACAGCAAAATGATAAAATATTAAAAAAAAAAAAATAAGAATAGGGTCGCCTGGGTGGCTCAGTGGGTTAAGCCTCTGCCTTCAGCTCAGGTCATGATCTCAGGGTCCTGGGATGGAGTCTCACATCGGGCTCTCTGCTCGGCCGGGAGCCTGCTTCCTTGTCTCTCTCTCTCTCTCTCTCTCTGCCTACTTGTGATCTCTGTCAAATAAATAAATAAAATCTTTAAAAAAAAATAAGGATAATTTCAGGGACTCCAGGACAACGGCACTAACATTCATATAGAGGTCCATATAGAGGTCCAAAATAGAAGAGAAAAAAAGGAACAGAATATTTATTTGAAGAAATAACAGCTGAAAACTTCCCTAACCTGGAGAAGGAAACAAATATCCAGGTCCAGGAGCACAGAAAGCCCCAAGCAAGACGAACATCAAGATACATAATTATTAAAATGTCAAAAATTAATGACAAAGAGAGTAAAAAGACGGTCTACAATTGCTTATCTATTAGTTTTCACTAAGAATTAAGGATTCGTACAGTTAAGAATTCTACCAATATATGTAATTAAAACTACTTAGAAATAATAGGGGTGAAAGGAAACAACTGTGTATTAAAAAGAGGCAAGGAACGTAAACTGGTTGTTCCAAAATAACTATAATATATGATACAATATGAATTAAGATAAAAAAAGTGATCAAAAATTTGTGTAAAATAATATGGAGGAAATAAATTTTCTGTGTGGTCAAGCTGGTTATAAATAGAATTGATTTAATTCTTAAAATGAGTTTTAATACCAAAAGCACATTGGTATACAATTAGAATATGGTTTTCTTTCAACTAAAAGAACAAAGTTTTCTTGGACTTTTGATCTTCTTTTGATAAAAGACTGTGAGAGTTTCTTTACCTTTTAGGTAATTTGAATGGATAGCAAAGATTCTGTGTCTTAACAAAACAAAACAATTTACTGTGCTTCATGTTGTCTTTATTAGGCCTCTGATTACTTAAGAAAACACAAAATTCTCAGGGGACCTGGGTGGCTCAGTCAGTTAAGTGTCTGCCTTTAAATCAGATCATGATCCCAGGGTCCCAGATCAAGTCCTACATCGGGCTCCCTGATCAGCAGGGAGTCTGCTTCTCCCTCTCCTCCTGCCTGCTGTTCCCCTTGTTTGTGCTGTCCTGTCAAATGAATAAATACAAAATCTTAAAAAAAAAAAAAAAAGAAGAAGAAGAAGAAGGAGGAGGAGGAGGAGGAGGAAAGAAAACAGAAACTCAATATTCTCAATATTAAGGGAGCTAAGTTTTAGGGGCACCTGGGAGGCTCAGTTGGTTGAGCTGCTAGTTCTTGGTTTCAGCTCAGGTCATGATTTCATGGTCTTGGGATTGAGCCCTGTATTGGGCTCCCTGTTTAGCAGGATGTCTCTTGGAGGATTCTCTCTCTTGCTTTCCCTCTGGCCCTCCCCCTGGTCACACACATACTCTCTCTCTAAAATAAATAAAAAAAAAAAAAAAAAAAAAAGAGCTAAGTTTTGTTCACAACTATGTAACCTTCTGTATATGTCTTTTACATCTTCTATTATTATTATTTTGTTTAAATAGGTAACTATCATATTTAGTCAGATGTTCAAACCTTTTGACCAAAATCAAATTCTAACTAGTCTTTTTTACCTCCAAGAAACTAAGACTTACCAAAAGGCCCCTGATAAATATCACAGGGTTTATTTGTTTCTCACCTGGTAAAATGTTAAACTAATTTGGTTAGATTTGTTCAATTATGTGGAAAGCATTATCAAATAAGAAGTGATGTTAAAACTATCAGGTAATATTTCTATGGATGCAAGTTATTTATCTGTATTCTAGAAATTGTACAAAATTCCTAGAAATCTGATATGTCCTGGTATAATGTTATCAGTCATAAGTCCAGCCATTTTCTTAAAATGCTATGTATCACAGAAATAACCAAATTCCCCAGTCAATTACAGTAAAATAAACTCTCATCAAGTCTTTAACCATAGGCTTTTTAAGTCTTTTATCATTTACAGACAGTTATTGTTTTACTCTGATGCTTTGGAAAATGTGACATTCCAGGAAAGTACTCTACCAAGGTTCTTTTGCAAGGTATTGAGTCTTGGCTGCATATTTCACAGCTGAAAAAGGTCTCACATATCTGGTCCTGTGAAAATGCTAGACCGCAAAAATCAAATTGACTAGGAAAAGAATTAGCCAACACTGAAGTAGATTGCTTCCATCTAAGACATCAGATCAAGGATGTTTCTTTGCATTCCCCCTTTCCTCGGCTGCTGACCATTCTTTTCCTGAACTCTCTTTGAGTAAGATCAGATAAGGCTATAATCAGGAACCCCTTTTTGATTCTTAAAGGTACTACAGAATCTGCTGCAAAAACGGTAGTTGCCTAACAAAAACACCCAGATTCTCTGGCCAAAGTTGTTCCTGATAATAGGATAGGTCTTGATTATCTTTTAGCAGAGCAAGGAGGTATCTGTTACAGCCAAGACCAATTGCTTTATGGACTGACACTTCTGGGGAAGTTAAGATTCGCACTACATTAGTAGTGCTAAACAAGCCAGATGGCTTACCAAAGTAACTCCTTCACTGTGGGTTTTCCTTGACTTATTGGATTCTGATGGCTGGTGTACATCGTTCTCTCAAAAGTTTTAAATGCATGCTCAGAACCACTAACCAGCAAGCAAATGATCCCCTTTAGAGTAGAATGTCAGAAAAAGATGAGGATAATAACCAACGTAAAGAATATGAACCCAATATCATGACTCTTCCATAAAGAGATTCAGTGAAAAGACAACATGACTGATGAATAACACACAGAGATTCTGACAACAAACAAACAAACAAAACCCTGAGAACTCCAGAGCAGTAGCTGAGAGTAGTGGTAGTACCTTCAATTTTGATCACATCTCTTAGTCTGATCAAAGGGGTGAATTATTATTAAGACAACAGGACCATAACAAAGTCACTTTTGCTAAGTCCCATCTAACTAAATTGAAACTTAATCAGTTTTCAGCTCTCCCAGAAATGGGATCAGGAATCCCCTAAATGGCACCTTATCTGCCTGACAGACTCCCGCTGTCCTTTATAGGAAAGTGACCTCGCAATAATAAATCCACTTTTTTGATCTGCTATAAACTTCCTTGTTCCACTCCCTTTAGACTATAAGTCTTTCATTTGCATAGCATCAAGAAATTCATTTCTATTTCCTAGATTGTATGCTAACTAGTTTGTGAACTACTGAATAAAGACAATAAGAATGTTAAAATTCAACACAGTTGAATTTTTTTAAACAATAGCTCATAAACTTAAATGAAATGTCAATTTTAAAACCTGAAACTGTCTTCTGTACTATTTTACCAGACACTGTTACAAGAAACAGAGATAAACAAGATGGACATGTTACTGTTTTCAGGCAGTTTATGTTGCATAGAAAAAATAAGTAAGAATGAAAGTTCAGGGGCGCCTGGGTGGCTCAGTGGGTTAGGCCTCTGCCTTCGGCTCAGGTCATGATCTCAGGGTCCTGGGATCGAGCCCCACATCGGGCTCTCTGCTTGGTGGGGAGCCTACTTCCCCCCCTCTCTCCGCCTGCCTCTCTGCCTACTTGTGATCTCTGTCAAATAAATAAATAAAATCTTAAAAAGAAAATGAAGGTTCATCTAATGATGTTGCTATGAAGAAAACAGAAATAAGGTACTATCATAAAGCACTTGGGGTACTGGGTGGCTCAGTCAGCTAAGTGTCTGCCTTCAGCTTAGGTCTTGATCCTGGAGTCCCAGGATTGAGCCCTGCATTGGGCTCCCTGCTCTGCAGGAAGTCTGCTTCTCCCTGTGCCCCTCACCCAGATCTTGTGTTCTCTCTCTCTCCCTCTCTCAAGTAAATAAATAAATAAAACCTTATAAAAAAAGAAAAGCACTCGGTGTGTCCCTCAAAGTGGTTACTACCTGAAAGCTACCTACCAAGTAGGTAGCCTTAACTGGAAGTGACACCCCTAAAAAGTGGCTACTGCCAAAAGGTGAGAATGTTCAGTATCACACACAAGCACACCTGCAATAGTTGTAGACAGACCTCACAGCCAGGCCCATTAGGGTCCAATCCTGACCACCAACATTACTGCAGCAGCTAAAGCCATATATAAAGGTGGTTTGAAGAATAAAAGACAAAAGTAGTAAAATCAACTATATCTTCAATGATTAGTTAACAAATACACAAAATAAAAAGATGTAAAATATCTTATACACATCTATATACATAAAACGTGGTGAGGGTTAGGGAAAATATAGTGATTTTAGAATATATTCCAACTTAAGTGACCATCAATCTAGAATACATTGCTATATAACAAAGAGTTACCTCCTGGTAACCACAAACAAAAACTTACGAAACATAAGAAACAAAGAGAAAAAGTCCAAACAAAACTGTAAAGAAATTCATCAAATCTCTCACACACACACGTAAGAAAAGAAACAAAAAAGAACTATAAAAAAACACCAGGAAACAATCAAGAAAATGGCAATAGGTGTGTGTGTGTGTGTGTGTGTGTATATATATATATATATATATATATATATATATATATATACACACATACTTAAAAAGAAGAAAGATTTCAATCAATAACATAATTTGATACCTTTAGTAACTAGAAAAAGATGAGCAGGCTAAGCCCAAAACCAAGAGAAGGAAGGAAATAAAGATGAAAGTGAAGATAAACAAAATAGAGAACACAAATGCAAAAGAAAAAAATTTGTTTTAAAAAGTTGGTTCTTTGGAAGGATCAATAAAATTGGTAAAGCTTTAGCTAGATTAAATAAGAAAAAAATCAAAGAGTAAAAATTAGGGGCGCCTCGGTGGCTCAGTGGGTTAAAGCCTCTGCCTTCAGCTCAGGTCATGGTCCCAGGGTCCTGGGATAGAGCCCCGCATCAGGCTCTCTGCTCGGCAGGGAACCTGCTTCCCTTCCTCTCTCTCTTCCTGCCTTTCTGCTTACTTGTGATCTCTGGCTGTCAAATAAATAAAATCTTTAAAAAAAAAAAAAAAGAGTAAAAATTACTAGTATGAGAAATGAATGTAAGAGTATTAACACTGACTTCCTTAAAATGAAAAGAATTATAAAGGAATACTAAGAACCAATGAGATAACCTAGATGAAATGGACAAATTCCTAGAAATATGTAAATTGCTAAAACTGACCCAAGAATGCATAAAAAATCTGAAGAAACTTAACGGAAGACAAAGAGATTAAAATCAGTATTTTAAAACCTCCCATCAAAGAAAGGCCCAGTCAGTTCTACTGGTCAGTTCTACTAAACATTTAGTGGAGAATTAACACCAATTCCTTTAAAACTCTTCCAAAAATAGAAGAGGAGTCAACATTTTCTAAGTCATCCTTGAGGTCAGCATTACCCTGACAGCAAAGCTGAACAAAAACATCAAAAGAAAACTGCAGATAGTATCCCCAATGAATACAGATGCAAAAATTTCACCAAAATACTAGCAAACCAAATCCAGCAGTACATTAAAAACTATTATAAATCATGACCAAGTCGGATATATCCCAGTAATGCCAGGGAGTTTCAACGTATGAATACCAATTGATGTAATACATCACATTAATAGAATGAAGGACAAAAACCGCATCTGACAACATCCAACACCTTTTCATGACTAAACACACCCAGACCCACATAGAAACTAAGAATAGAAGAAAACTTCCTTAACATAATGAGCATTTATGAAAAACCTACAACTAACCTCATAATCATGGTGAGATATTGAAAGCCTTTCCTCCAAAATCAAGAAAAGACAAGGATGCCTTCTTTCACTGCTGCCATTTGTTGCATGGTACTGGAATTCTAGTCAGAGCAATTAGCAAGAAATAAAAGGCATCCAGACAGAAACAAAAAAGTAAAATTATATCTATTCACAGATATCTATTTTGCAGAAAAATCCTTAAAGAATCCATTTAAAAAACTATTAGAACAAAAATAGGAATTCATCAAAGCTGTAGGATAGAACAACACATAGAAATCAGTTGTATTTTTAGTAATAGCAATGAACAATCAGAAAATGGAAATTCCATTTACAACAGCATTCAATAAAATGAAATATCCAGGAACAAATTTTGCTCAGGAGGTGAAAGACATGTAATGCTGAAAGCTACAGAACATTGCTGAGAGGAATTAAAGACATAAATAAATGGAAAGACATCCCCGTTCATGGATTAAAAGACAATTTTGTTAATGTATCAATGTTACGCAAAGCAATCTACAGATTGAATGCAATCCCTATGATTGCATTTTTTTGCAGAAATGGAAAAGATAATTCCCAAATTCATGTGGAACTGCAAAAGACTCTAAATAGCCAATACATATTAAGAACAACAAAGTTGGAGGAATCAGACTTTCTAATCTCAAAATTTACTACAAAGCTACAGTAATCAAAAAGTGTGGTATGGCAAAGAGACAGAGTTATAGACCAATGCTACACAACTAAGAGTCCAGAAATAAATCCATATAAACCATTCCATGTCCAACTGAGTTTTGACAAGGTGTAAGACCATTATAATAAGCAGTCTTTTCAATAAATGGTGCTGGGACAACTGGCTATCCACATGGAAAATAATGACACTGGACCCTTATACCATACCATATACAAAAATTAACTCAAATGGATTAATAATCTAATATAAGAGCCAGAACTATGGATTTATAACAAGAAAATATAGGTGTGAATGTTTCTAACACTGAATTTGACAATGGCCTATCAGACATCATATCAAAACTACAGGTAACAAAACATTGGATTTCATCAAAACCCAAAACTCTTGTCCATTAATGTTTAATCAACATTATCAAAAAAGCATTAATCAGACAAGCTGAAAAAAAAAATAGTAGAAAGCATTGTACTGAATGTACCACAATTGTGCCCTAATTCATATGTTTAATTCTAACCCCCAGTTTGATGGTATTAGGATATAAGATCTTTGGTAGGTGATTACTGCCCTAATAAAAGATAGCCCAGAGAGGTCCTTCCCCTTTCTGCTGTGTAAGGACACAGGAGAAGACAACCATCTATGAACCAGGAAGCAGAGGCTCATCAGACACTGAATCTGCTGAAAAGTTCACATTTAGGTCTATAATCCACTTCAATTTAATTTTTATATAAGATATGAGGTATGAGGCTAGGCTCTTTCCTTTTTTTCTTCATATGGACATTCAGCTATTCTACAACTTGTTGAAAAGACTATCAATACTTTCCCTATTGAACTGCCCTGACACCTTTGCTTAAAAATTAGTTGACCATTTTTATTTTTTAAATTTTCTTTTCCATGTAATACATGCCCTCCTTAATACCCACCATCAGGCTCATCCAACTCCCACCCCTCTCCCCTCCAAAACCCTCAGTTATTTCTCAGAGTCCACAATCTCTCATGGTTTGTCTCCCCATCTGATTTTTCCCATCTCATTTCTCCTCTCCATCTCCCAATGTTCTCCGTGTTATTCCTTATGTTCCACAAGTAAGTGAAACCATGAGATAATTGACTCTCTCTGCTTGACTTATTTCACTTAGCATAATCTCTTCCAGTCCCATCCATGTTGATACAAAAGTTGGGTATTCATCCTTTCTGATGGAGGCATAATACTCCATTGTATACACGGACCATAACTTCTTTATCCATTCATCTGTTGAAGGGCATCCTGGCTCTTTCCACAGTTTGGCAACTGTGGCCATTGCTGCTATGAATGTTGGGGTACAGATGGCCTTTCTTTTCACTACATCTGTATCTTTGGGGTAAATACCCAGTACTGCAATTGCAGGATCATAGGGTAGCTCTATTTTTAACTTTTTGAGGAATCTCCATACTGTTTTCCAAAGTGGCTGCACCAACTTGTATTCCCACCAACAGTATAAGAGGGTTCCCCCTTCTCCACATCCTCTCTAACACACATTGTTTACTGTCTGGTTGATTTTGGTCATTCTAACTGGTATAAGCTTTGTATCTCAAACCTCACATTGTATCTCAATGTGGTTTTAATTTGAAATTCCCTGATGGCTAAGGATGAACATTTTTTCATGTGTCTATTAGCCATTTGTATGTCTTCACTGAAGAAGTGTCTGTTCGTGTCTTCTGCTCATTTTTTGACAGGACTATCTACTTTGTGTGTTGAGTATAAGGAGTTCTTTATAGATCATGGATATCAGCCCTTTATCTGTAGTGTCATTTG
The DNA here is from genome assembly GCF_030435805.1 of Mustela lutreola. Taxonomy (NCBI): domain Eukaryota; kingdom Metazoa; phylum Chordata; class Mammalia; order Carnivora; family Mustelidae; genus Mustela; species Mustela lutreola. The sequence goes on along the minus strand of NC_081295.1, from coordinate 104,199,227 downwards.
CAAATATCTTCTTCCATTCCGTGGGTAGCCTCTTTGTTTTATGGACTGTTTCCTTTGCTGTGTAGAAACTTTTGATCTTGATGAAGTCCCAAAGTTCATTTCTGCTTATTTCCTTTGCCTTTGGAGACATGTCTTGAAAGAAGTTGCTGCGGCCACTGTCGAAGAGGCTACTGCCTTTGTTCTCCTCTAGGATTTTGATAGATTCCTGCCTCATGTTGAGGTCTTTTATCCATTTCGAGTCTATCTTTGTGTATGGTGTAAGAGAATGGTCGAGTTTCATTCTACTTCACATAGCTGTCCAATTTTCCCAGCACCATTTATTGAAGAGACTGTCTTTTTTCCACTGTATATTTTTTCCTGCTTTGTTGAAGATTATTTGACCATAGAGTTGAGGGTCCATATCTGGGATCTCTACTCTTCCACTGGTTTATGTGTCTGTTTTTGTGCCAGTACCATGCTGTTTTGGTGATCACAGCTTTACATTAAAGCTTGAAATCAGGCAATGTGATGCCTCAGGTTTGTTTTTCTTTTTCAATATTTCCTTAGCAATTTGGGATCTTTTCTGGTTCCATACACTTTTTAGGACTGTTTGTTCCAGCACTTTGAAAAATGCTGGTGGAATTTTGATCAGGATGGCATTGAAAGCATAGATGGCTCTAGGCAGTATAGACATTTTAACAATGTTTATCCTTCCAATCCATGAGCATGGAATGCTCTTCCATCTTTTTGTGTCTTCTTCATGAAGTGAAGAACTCTTTCATGAGTGTTCTGTAGTTCCTCGAGTATGGATCCTTCACCTCTTTGGTTAGGTTTATTCCCAAGTATCTTATCATTCTTGGTGCTATAGTAAATGGAAGATTCTCTAACTTCCCTTTCTGTATTTTCATTGTTAGTGTATAAGAAAGCAACTGATTTCTGTACATTGATTTTGTATCGTGCTACATTACTGAATGGCTGTATGAGTTCTAGTAGTTTGGGGGTGGAGTCTTTTGGGTTTTCCATATAGAGTATCAGGTCATCTTCAAAGAAAGAGTTTGACTTCTTCTTTGCCGATTTGATACCTTTTATTTCTTTTTGTTGTCTGAATGCTGTTGCTAGGCCTTCTAGTACTATGTTGAACAACAGTGGCAAGAGTGAATGAATATCCTTGTCATGTTCCTGACCTCAAAGGGAAGGCTATCAGCTTTTCCGCATTGAGGATGATATTTGCTGTGGGTTTTTCATAGACAGATTTTATGAAGTTGAGGAATCCCTATACTTTGAGTTGTTTTAATCAGGAAAGGATGTTGTATCTTGTCAAAAGCTTTTTCTGCATCAATTGAGAGGACCATGTGGATCTTCTCTGTTTTCTTATTGATTTGTTCTATCACATGGACTGATTTGCAAATGTTGAACCACCGTTGCATCCCAGGGATAAATCCCACCTGGTCGTGGTAGATAATCTTCTTAATGTACTACTGTTGGATGCTATTAGCTAGGTTCTTTTAGCTATTAGCTAGATTCTTTTAGCTATTAGCTATTAGCTAGATTCTTGTTGAGAATCTTGGCATCCATATTCACCAGGGATATTGGTCTGAAATTCTCCTTTTTGGTGGGGTCTCTGCCTGGTTTGGGGATCAGGGTAATGCTGGCTTCATAAAAAAGTTTTCCTTCTATTTTTTGAAACAGCTTCAGGAGAATAGGTATTATTTCTTCTTTGAATGTTTGATACAATTCTCCAGGAAATCCATCAGGTCCTGGGCTCTTGTTTTTTGGGAGGTTTTTGATCACTGCTTCAATCTCATTACTAGATATTGGTCTATTCAGGTTGTCATTTTCTTCCTGATTCAGTTTTGGAAGTTTATAGTTTTCCAGGAATGCATCCATTTGTCTAGGTTGCTTAACTTATTGGTATATAAATAGTTGCCCATTTTTAAATATGTGGGTCTACTTCTGGAATTTTAGTTTTGTCCAGCTGATCTCTATCTTTATAATTTCTCTAATATCACACTTTCTTGATTACAGTAGTTTTAAAGTAAGTCTTAAAATCAGGTAAATGAGCATCTACATCTTTATTCTTTGATTACGTTCATTAGTGTTTCAGTATAAAGTGTTTCAACATGGAGATCTTGCACATATTTTGTTAGATAAATACATTTGAAAAAGTGTTTATTTCTTTTAGGTACTACTGCCTATGGCATTTCCAAAACTTTTAATTTCCATTTGTTCACAAGAAGAAATATTAATTTTTAGATATTGGCTTATTATCCTGCAAACTTTCAGTTATAATAGCATTTTGATAGGTTCTATGATTTTTTTCATAGATATTCACATTATCTGAGAATAGAGAAAGGTTTTCTTTCTTCCTTTCTACCGTTCCCTTCTTTTTCTTGCCTTACTGTCATGGTTAGTGTCAGAAAACATATTTTGTATGACTCTACTTCATTCAGATTTATAATGGATTTTTTAAGACCCAGAATATGATATATCTGGGTTAATGTCTCATAGATACATGAAAAAAAAAAGGATACTCACCGGGTTCGGGTAGTATGTTTTACAAATGTCAATTAGATTAAGATGGTTGACAGTGTTGTTCAATTCTTCTATAGCCTTACTGATTTTCTGTCTATTTATTCTATTAATTACTGAAAAAGAAGTGAACTCTTCAATATAACTATGGATTTGTCCAGTTTTGCTTTCAGTTCTCTCTTTTTACATCATGTATTTTTAAGCTGTGTTGCCGGGGTATAAACATTTAGAATCTTGATGTTTTATTGGTAAACTGACATCTGTGTTAATGTCTTTTTGGGGAGAGATGAGGGATAAATGCTGGGCTGTGCATTCTCTTTGGCTTTATTCTGTTGTTCCATTGCTGTTAAATCTGTTGTTCAATTTTCTTAAGTGGGATACCAAGCTCACTCAAAAAGGAAAAAATGTGATCTTCTGAACGTGCTTTTTAAAAAAGTAGGTGATGTCATTTAAGTCACAATGATCTCTTTTCTGATCAAGATTCTGATTATCGGGGGCATCTGGCTGGCTCAATTGGTTAAGCATCTGACTCTTGATTTCGGCTCAGGTCGTGATCTCAGGGTCGTGGGATCGAGTCCAGTGCTGGGCTCTGTGCGGGGCATGAAATCTGCTTGGGATTTTCTCTCCCCCTCTGCCTCTCCCTGCCCGCCCCTATTTTTTTTTTAATAGTTGAAAGTATCTTTCTCAAGTAGTTTTTCTTGGAAGTAAAAGTAGCTGCATTGAGTTTTACCTTACGCGCATTTTAATGATGTTTTTCTTGACTTTCAATATTTTAAAGTGCACTTGGAGTTTTTAAGATTTAATCTGCACTCATGCCAACCTGCAACTAAGCATTTATCACAATGTTTTACATGGATTTTTCATTCATCAACTTTCTGCCCTTTAGAACACAGTCCCCCAGCTGCTTCACTCTACTGAGATCCACTCAACAAAGACATCAGATGAAAGCCAAATATTATTTACAGCTTGCCCACATGCACTATACATCTGTGTTCATTTCAGATAAAAGGTTACAATGCAGGTCCAAAGCCTGATGTGGAAATTACTAATCAGCTTCAACTGAGTAAGGGATCTACTTACAGGCTGAAAGGAAAAGGAGGAATGCAGTGGAGTCAAAAAGCAAAGCATATGCAAACACAGTGTAGGAGCAATGACTCCATCTTTGGCCCACCACCTTGTCCATGTTCACATGATGACCTCCGTTGGTGCTATGTGTTCCAGACCCCTTGGAGGTTGATATGTGCCATGACTAGAAGACAGGGAGGCTTATCCTGGTCTTCCCTAAATATTTTTAGATAACTATTAGAAATAACATAGTTATTTCTGATGCACAGATGGCATCACAAGGTCTGTTAAATTTTAGCTACCAAGGAAGTATATGCAGATGCTTTGACCTCACAACAGTGCCCTCCCGCATGTTCCCTCCCTCACTCTATAAAATCATAGACTAAGGTCTGGATTCTAAGGAAAATAGATGTGCAGCTGTCAGATCCCTGCCTGTTCGATCCTGTCAGCAAGTTACCTTGAATAAAACTCTGTACTCTACATGGTGTTGCTTTGTTTTTCGGTATCAAAGTGCCTTCTCAGTTTGGGGGATACTTTACAGTCCCTCTTCCACTTTCGAACACACAGTCATTAATATTAAATAAAACATTGATATTCCCAAGAGACATGGTAATTGCCTACAGTTTTTAAAAAAGTGATTCTTTCTAATGGCTTAAAATAAGCCTCTAATTCTCTTTTTCTAGATTCCCTATCAAATTTGTTATCAATAGCTCCTAACCTTTCTTATATCCAAAATGCTATTTAACCTCTACCATAAGCTACTGAGCAGACCTCTTCTTTCACAAGGAAGAGTAAGGTCACTTAATACACTCCACCAACTTCCCTTTGCTTTACCTCTAAGTTCTTCTCTATGGTCCTGCATTGGCTGAAAGATATGCCCTTTGCAGTCATCATCCTTTTGTGCAAGTATATAGCCTCCTTTCTTCAACAAAGATTTCACCTGTGTCATTGAGTTCCTATTTGCCTCTTTCTGCACAAGCACACTCTAGCACCACCTCATGCAAAAATATGCCCACTTAATTTTCCAGCATTTCTTCAGTACCTACCAAATGCAAACTCACTGAATTACTATGAGAGATAAAGTTAAAAAAAAAAAATCCAATCCTCCTTTCAGCAAACTTAAAAGTTAGTGGGAAAGATGAACAGCTAAATAATTATAATCTTGTGTAAATAGTTTGAGAGCAAAGGCTTATACAGTATACATGATGTAAAGGAAAGAAAAGTTAATCCTGCTTGGTTTCTGAGGAATTATCTTTTAAAAAATATTTTTATCAAGATTACTCTTTTCTTCCCTTGCTACAGAAAGCTAAGGTCTCCTCTAGCATAAACCATCCCAAGATGCTTAAACTAACATCTGTCATCCCTTGCACTAGCACATTTTTTTAAAAGGCCACTTATATTATCTACAAATCCAATTCACTGTCTTTTATTCATTCATGTCTTAAGTAAATGTGATCTGGCTTTTGATTTCCACCACTACGTTGACACCTTTCACCAAATCAAAGTTGGGTAACCCACTCAACACCCCCAGTCACCTTTTCTCAGTCTTCCTTTTACACAGTCTCTGCTATGAAAGACACATATGGGCCCTCTTCTCAAAATTCTCTGTGACCTGTGTGATACTTCTTTTCCCTAATGTATTTCCCTTCTCTCCCTTTTTTGTTCAGTCTTTTCTGATTTCATTTCTCACTGCTGACAAAAGGGAAGCTTTGGCCAAGACTCCATTTTAAGACATGCCTTCTGACACCCTACCTCTGCTCTCCATTATCTTGTTCTCCCTTTCTCCCACACACACAAAAAACTCATATTAATCACTCTTAAGTAAACTGGGGATGAGAGAAAAAAAAAAAAAGAGAAAAAAGCGGAGTAGAAAGTCTGACTTTAGTTCTGGTTCTACCACTGACATATTAGCTGTGCATCCATGGGCACATCATATCATATGTGGCTCCATAAGGGGTGCCTGGGTGGCTCAGTAGGTTAAAGCCTCTGCCGTCGGCTCGGGTCATGGTCCCGGGGTCCTGGGATTGAGCCCCATGTCAGGCTCTCTGCTCAGCGGGGAGCCTGCTCCCCCCCACCCCTCTGTTTGCTTCTCTGCCCACTTGTGATCTGTCAAATAAAAAAATAAAATCTTTAAAAAAGAGAGAGAGAGAGAGAGAATCGCTTCCTCATGCTCCTTCCAACCCCACAGTTCCACACTTTTAACTGGGAAGAATATCAGATTTCCAGTTCTGACTTCTCTAATGTAGGACAAATCCATATTCTGTCTGCCAATTAAATATCCCACCCTTAAATTTTATCCACTGAAACTCTTAACACACTACATATGTTAATGAAGTTGAATTTAAATTTAAAAAAGAAAAGAAAAAAAATCCCTCCTCTAAACCTAATCTCTCAAACCAACTTCTTTCAAGTTGTCTATTAATGTTTATGTACTGGGGCCTCCATTATCTTAAGCTTGAAATCCTAATAATCTATACATTGACTGTGTTTTATTTTTGCATTCTCTTTTCCTAATTCCCACTCTGTATCCCCCACACCCACCCTGGCATAATTCAAAGAGTTTATCGTTTGGAGGTTGGAAGGTGGCAGCAGAAGAGGAGGACCCAGGCTCGCCCCATATCATGACTACAACTAGAGAACTACAAATCATCCTTAATACCTCAGAAAATGACCTGAACTGGCAGAACAAACTCCACAATGAAAGGCAGAGAAGAGGCCACATCAAAGTAGGTAGGAAGTGCAGAGATATGATTTGGGAAAAAGGAATCACCACTGCATAGGGAGGGAGCCCTGGTCGTGGAAAACAGGAAGAGACAGACTAACTCACAGGCCAGCTCATGGAAAAAGAAATCCCTATAGCAATTGGCTTGAAAAGTGAGAGGGGACGAATTTCTTGAGTTCTTGCAACCAGCAGGGCTTAAACCCTGGAGTTTTAAAGGTCGGCAGGCTTGGTTCTGGGAGAGCTTGGAGGGTACTGGGGTTGCTCTTGGAGAACAGGCAAGGACAATAGTCTGGGGAACACACAGCCTGGGAAGAGCAATCTGAAGAGTGCCTATGGCAAACAGTGAAGAGATTATCTGCTCATCTTGGTAGGCATCACAGAGAGCAAGTGTTCATGAGACTCCTCTAGGAACAAAGGAATAGAGGTGCCATTTCCCTCCCTGGCCCAGCATAAGCACAGAGCCACCTGTGGGAAGCAATGCAATACTGACATCTGCTACCTAACTTGCTTATACCAAGCACTGTCCCCCCACACTCTGGTGGAATTGCCCTTTCCACTCACCTTGCCTCGGTCCCAGAGCTCAGAACCCCTCCCTGAGAAATCCAGCCCAAACACCTGCTCACACAATGCTCCCTGACTCAGGAGTTTCGTAAAGTCTCAGTTCTGGCAGCAGTAGCAATAGGTATTCCACAAACAGACCAGAGAACACCTAGTTAAATCATGCCAAGACTCAGGCGAGGGACAAAACTGCTCACAACGGGCAAAGATACCTTTTGCAGATGACTGGTCTGACGGATAAAGCAGCCAGGACAAAATAGCAGAGCTCACAGAGCACACACTGGAAACACTCCCAGAAGCATCAGGCCCTGGGAAACAGAGGGTACTACGTGGCAGGGCACTACAGGACCACTTCTTCATAAGGCCATTAACCACAAAAACAGGAGACGTGGCTGACTTTCCTAACACAAAGAGAGAGATACAGAGACTTACACAAAATGAGGAGAGAGAAAAATTTATCCCAAATAAAAGAACAGGAAAAGGCCATGGCCAATGATCTAGGCAAAACAGATACAGGTAACATGCCTGATAGAGAATTTAAAGTAATGATCATAAGGATACTCAATGGACTAGAGAAAAGAGTGGAAGACATGAGTGAGATCCTTAACAGAGACAAGGAATAACATAGCAGAGAAAAAGGACACAATACAAGAAATAAGAAACACACCTGACGGAAAGAACAGCAGGCTGGAAGAAGCAGAAGAATGACTTAATGACATAGAAGAAGAGTAATGGAAAGTAATCAAGCTGAACAAAAGACAGAAAAAAGAATTATAAAAATGAGAATAGAGTTAGGGAACTCTCACTCTATCAAACAAAATAACATTCATATTATAGGAGTCCCAGAAGAAGGAGGAGAGAGAAAGAAGGGGACAGAGAATTAATTTGAAGAGATAACAGCTGAAAACTTGTAATCTGGGGGAAAAAAAAAAAGATAACCCAGATCCAGGTGGCATTGAGAACTCTCACCAAATTCAACAAAATCAGACTGATGCCAAGACATATTATAACTATATTAGCAAAATATACTGATAAAGGAAAAATTTCAAACCAGCAAGACAAAAAGAGACAGTAACTTCCAAGGGAAAACCCATAAAGCAAGCAGAAGATTATTTTTAGCAGAACATTTCTAAGCCAGAATGCACTGTCATGATATATTCAAAGTACTGAATGGAAAAATCTGCAGCCAAAAATACTCTATCCAGCAAAGCTATCAACTTAGAATAGGAGGAGAGGTAAAGAGTTTCCCAGACAAACAAAAACTAAAGTAGTTCATGACCACTAAACCAGATCTGCAAGAAATATTAAAGGGGACACACTGAGTGGAAGAAACCAACCAGAAGTGACAGTATAAGGGTAGGAAACACCTAAATATGAGTATTTCTGTAAAAAATCAGTCAAGGAACTCACAAAATAATAGAATATAAAATATAACAGCATATACCTAAAAAGTGGGGAAGAAAGTAATAAAAAATAGGTTCAAACTTAATAATCAATTCAACATAGACTGTTATATGCAAAAGAGACTATATAAAAACCTAATGGAAACCATATATAGAAAACCACTAATAAAAATGCAAAGAATAAAGAGAAAGATATCCTAATATATCACTAAAGAAAAGAGGCAAATCACGAAAGGGAGAAGAAAAGATCAGAGAAAATCCTCAGAAAAAACCACAAAACAAATAATAAAATGGCAATAAATACATTATCTATCAGTAATTACTTTGAATGTAAACAGACTCCAATCAAAATACACAGGTGACAGAGTGGGTAAAAAAAAAAAAAGACCCACTATATGCCGCCTACAAGAGACTCATTTTAGACCTAACGACACCCACATATTGACAATGAAGGGATGGAGAAACATTTAATGCAAATGGATGTCAAAAGGAAGCTATACTATGGGTGCCTGGGTAGCTTAGTCGGTTAAGCATCTGTGCCTTGCCTTCAGCTCAGGTCATGATCCTGGGGTCCTGGGATTGAGTCCCACATCGGGCTCCCTACTCAGCACGGAGCTGAGTAGGGAGGGCTTTTCCCTCTGTCTCTCTGTCTCTCTCTCATAAATAAATAAATAAAATCTTTTAAAAAAAAGGATAAAAAGAAAAAGAAAGCCAGAGTAGCAATACTTACATACTGGAGAAAACAAACTTTAAAACAAGGACTGTAACAGAAGACAAAGGGTACTATATCATAATAAAGGGGACAATACAACAAGAAGATTGTAAATATTTATGTACTAAACATAGGAGCATGCAATACATTAAACAGGCGAATAACAAACATAAAGGAACTAGTCAATAATAACAGAGTAATAGTAGGGGACTTTAACTCCCCCCTTACAACAACAGATCATCTAAACGGAAAATCAACAAGGAAACAATTACATGACACACTGGAAGAGACAGATTTAATAGATATAGTCAGAACATTCCATTCTAAAACAGGAGGATACACATTCTTTTCAAGTATACACAGAACTTTCTCTACAACAGATCACATATCAGACCACAAAACAATTCTGAACAAATTCAAGATGACTGAAGTCTTACCATACATCTTTTCTGATCACAACACTATGAAACTAGAAGTCAACGACTAGAAAAACGTAGAAAGACCATAAATACATGGAAATTAAACAACATAAACAACATGCTAGTAAACAATGAATGTATTAATCAGGAAATAAAAGAAGAAATAAAAAAGTACACTGAAACAAATGAAAATGAAAACACAATGGCCCCAAACTTCTGGACTATAGCAAAAATAGTTCTAGGAGGAAAATATATGGCAATACAGGCCTACCTCAAGAAGCAAGAAAAGTCTCAAATACACAGTCTTACCTTACACCTAAAGAAGCTAGAAAAGAGCAACAAAACCTAAAACCAGCAGGTGGGAGGAAATAATAATGATTAGAGCAGAAATAAATGATTTAGAAACTAAAAAAACAATAGAAGAGATCAATGAAACCAGGAGCTGGTTCTTTGAAATAACCAATAAAATTGATATACCTCTAGCCAAACCTATTAAAAAGAGGAAAGACTCAAATAAAATTACAAATGAGGAGAGGGGCGCCTGGGTGGCTCAGTGGGTTAAAGGGTCTGCCTTCAGCTCAGGTCATGGTCTTAGGGTCCTGAGATTAAACCCCGCATCGGGCTCTCTGCTTGGCAGTGAGACTTCTTCCTCTTCTCTCCCTCTCTGCCTGCCTCTCTACCCACTTGTGATCTCTGTCAAATAAATAAATAAAATCTTAAAAAAAAAAAGTGAGAAGAAATAACAATCACACCACAGAAATACAAAAAATTATAAAAGAATATTATGAAAAACTATATGCCAACAAATTAGACAACCTAAGAAATAGATAAATACCTAGAAACATATAAACTACCAAAACTGAAATAGGAAGCAAAAGAAAAGTTGAACAGACTGATTAGCAGAAAAGAAACTAACTGAATTAGTATTAAAAAAAATTCCCCAAAAAATTCCCCAACCAGATGGGTTCACATGCAAATTGTATCAAACATTTAAAGAAGAGTTAATACCTATTGTTCTCAAACTATTCCAAAAAAGTAGAAAAGAAAACTTTCAAACTCATTCTATGAGGCCATTACCCTGATAATCACCACCAGATAAAAGACTCCACAAAAAAGAAAAATTCAGGCCAATACCCCTGATGAACACAGATGCACAAATTCTCAACAAAATACTAGCAAACCAAATCCAAAATACATTTTAAAAAGTCAGCCACCATGATCAAGTGGGATTTATTCATGGGTTGCAATGTGGTTCAACATTCCCAAATCAATCAACATGAGACAGTCACATTGAAAAGAAAAGAATAAGAACAATATGATCATTTCAATAGATGAAAAAAAAAAGGCATTTGACAAAGTGCAACATCTTTTCATGACAAAAGCCCTAAACAAAGTACGTTTAAAGGGAACATCCCTCAACATAATAAAAGCCCTATGTGAAAAACCCTATGTGAAAAATAGCTAACATCATTGTTAATGGGGAACATGACAAGTATATCCACTTGCATCACTTTTATTCAACATAGTACTAAAAGTCCTAGCCATAGCAGTCAGACAACAAAAAGAAATAAAAGACATCTAAACTGGTAAGGAAGAAGTAAAACTTCCACTATTTGCAGATTATGAGATATTGTATAAAGAAATCTTGGAAAACTCCACTAAACAATGCTAGAACTGATCAAAGAATTCAGTAAGTCGCAGGATACAAAGTCAACTTACAGAAATCTGTTCCATTTCTATACACCAATAATGAAGCAACAGGAACAGAAATTAAGAAAATACCATTTACAATTGCACTGAAAGTAATGAGATACCCAGGAATAAACCTAACCAAAGTGATGAAAGACCTGTATTCTGAAAACTATGAAACTCTGATGAAAGAAATTGAAAATGACACAAAGATAAATAAAGACATTCCATGTCCATGGACTGGAATGGAAGAATACTATTAAAAGGACGATACTACCCAAAGCAACCTACACATTTAATGCAGTCCTTATCAAAATTTCTAGTTCTCTCAAAGAACAAATAATCCTTAAATTTGTATGGAACCACAAAGGACCTGGAATAGCCAAGATAATCTTGAAAAGTAAGATTTACTTGAAAAGTAAAGTTGGAGGCCCACAATTCCACATTTCAAGTTATATTACAAAGCTGTAGTGGTCAAAACACTATGGTACTGGCATAAAAATAGACACATACATTAATGGAACAAAACAGAAGGTCCAGAAATAAAACCACAATTATCTTCAACAAAGCAGAAATTATCCACTGGGAAAAAGAAGGTCTCTTCAACAAATGGTATTGGGAAAACTGAACAATCACATGCAAAATAACAAAACTGGACCACTCTCTTAACACTAAACACAAAAATAAATTCAAAATGGATTAAAGACTTTAAATGTGAGACTTGAAACCACCAAATCCTAGAAGAGAATACAGGCAGTAAGTAACCTCTATGACATTGGCGGTAACAATTTTTTTCTACATATGTCTCCAGAGGCAAGGGAAACAAAAGTAAACTATTGGGACTACATCAAAATGAAAAGCTTCTGCAAAGCAACAAAATTAAAAGGCAACCTATGGAATGGGAGTAGATATCTGCAATAACATAGCCAATAATCTAAAACTTAACACCCAAAAACTGAGTAATCAAATTAAAAACGGGCAAAAGACACAAACAGACATTTCTTCAGAGAAGACACACAGATGGTCAAGAGATGCATGAAAAGATGTTCACATCATCATTTACCATCTGGGAAATGCAAATCAAAACTACAATATCACCTCATATCTGTCAGAATGGCTAAAATCAACAACACAAGAAACAACAAGTGTTGGTATGGATGTGGAGAAAAGGGAACCCTCCTGCCCTCTTGGTAGGAATTCAAACTGGTGCAGCCACTTCACAAACCAATATAAAGGTGCCTCAAAATGTTATGAAAAAGAACTATCCTGGGGCGCCTGGTGGCTCAGCTGGTTAAATGACTGCCTTCGGCTCAGGTCATAATCCTGGGGTCCCGGGATAGAGTCCCATGTTGGGCTCCCTGATCAGCAGGGAGTCTGCTTCTCCCACTGACCTCTCTCCTCTCAGGCTCTCTCTCTCAAATAAATAAATAAAATCTAAAAAAAAAAAAAAAAAGAAAAAAGGAACTACCCTATGATCCAGCAACTGCACTACTAGGTATTTGCTCAAAGGATACAAAATTACAGATCTGAAGGTACACCCAATGTTTATAACAGCATTATGAACAACAGCTAAATTATGGAAAGAGCCCAAATGTTCACTGACTGATGAATGGATAAAAAAGATATGGTATAGGCGCGTGCACACGCACATGCATGTCCCAATGGAATATTGCTCAGCCATCAAAAAGAATAAAATCTTGCCATTTGCAATAAGTTGGATGGAACCAGAATATATTATGCTACGTGAAATAAGTCAGTTAAAGAAAAACAAATACCAGATGATCTCACTCATATGTAGAACTGAAGAAAGGAAACAAATGAACATATGGGAAGGGGAAAAAGAAAAAAAGGAGAGAGGGTAACAAGCTATAAGAGACTCTTAATGGTAGAAAACAGACTGAGGAATCAGGAAGCGAGGTGGGTGGGGGATGGGCTAGATGGGTGAAGGGTATTTAAGGAGAGTCCCTGTTATGATGAGCACTGGGTGTTGTATGTAAGTGATGAATCACTGAATTCTACTCCAGAAACCAATACTGCACTGTATATTAACTACCTAAAATTTAAATCTTTAAAAAAAAAAGGTTAAAAATAGATCTACCTTATGATCAAGCAATCACACTACTGGGTATTTGCCCAAAGAATACAAAAACATGAATTTAAAAGCATACATGCACCCCTATTTTCATAGCAGCACTATTTACAATAGCCAAAATATGGAAGTAGCCAAAGTGTCCATCAATTAATGAATAGATAAAGATGTGGTATATATACACAACGGAATATTATTCAGCCATAATAAAGAATGAAGTCTTGCCATTTGCAAGGACATGGATGGAGCTAGAATGCATAATGCTCAGCAAAATAAGTCAGAGAATGACAAATACTGTATGAATTTATTCATATGTGGAATTTAAGAAGCGGAAAAAAAAAAAAAAGAAAAGAAAAGAAAAAAGGAGAGACAAACCAAAAACCAAACTGTTAACTCTAGAGAACACATTGATTGTTACCAGGGGTAAGTGGGTGGGGGGACGACTTAAATAAGTGGTGAGGATTAAGGACTGCACTTGTTCTGATGAGCACCGGGAGATGTACGGAATTATCGAATCTCTATGTTGTATACCTGGAACTAGTATCATACCATATGTTAACTAACTAGAATTAAAATAGCAACATAAAAAAAAAAAAAAAAGAGGATCTCTTCCACTTAATATTCCTTGGCTTCCTCAATTGGTTATCATTCTTCCTCTTCAGAAAACCTAAGACCTTCTATGTGTACCTCTCTCATTACACTTGGCATATGTTTCTCCCCAGACTCTGGTTCTGTAGGAGCAGGATTTATAGGATTCTTTGCATCTTAAAATAGCACCTTGAACACTGCCTTACCCAGAGTACTGTAAAACTCCAAGATTTGAACTGAATTAACTAGATTTAATCTAAATTTTGGACATTGTAAAAGAAGTAGGGTTTCTAGAGTACTTATTTTAAGAAAAAATAATTGAGGATACATAATGATTTGGATGTTCAGCTCTAAAACATATATTGCTTCTTTAAAGGAGATTTTTTTTTTTTTAATATAAACATGTATTTTTATTCCCAGGGGTACAGGTCTGTGAATCGCCAGGTTTACACACTTCACAGCACTCACCGAAGCACATACCCTCCCCAATGTCCATAACCCCACCCCCCCTTCTCCCAACCCCCCTCCCCCCAGCAACCCTCAGTTTGTTCTGTAAGATTAAGAGTCACTTATGGTTTGTCTCCCTCCAAATCCCATCTTGTTTCATTGATTCTTCTCCTACCCACTTAAGCCCCCATGTTGCATCACCACTTCCTCATATCAGGGAGATCATATGATAGTTGTCTTTCTCTTCTTGACTTATTTCGCTAAGCATGATACGCTCTAGTTCCATCCATGGAAATGGATGTCGCAAATGGCAAGATTTCATTTCTTTTGATGGCTACATAGTATTCCATTGTGTATATATACCACATCTTCTTGATCCATTCATCTGTTGATGGACATCTAGGTTCTTTCCATAGTTTGGCTATTGTGGACATTGCTGCTATAAACATTCGGGTGCATGTGTCCCTTTGGATCACTACGTTTGTAGCTTTAGGGTAAATACCCAATAGTGCAATTGCTGGGTCATAGGGCAGTTCTATTTTCAACATTTTGAGGAACCTCCATGCTGTTTTCCAGAGTGGCTGCACCAGTTTGCATTCCCACCAACAGTGGAGGAGGGCTCCCCTTTCTCCGCATCCTCGCCAGCATCTGTCATTTCCTGACTTGTTGATTTAAGCCATTCTGACTGGTGTGAGGTGATATCTCATTGTGGTTTTGATTTGTATTTCCCTGATGCCGAGTGATATGGAGCACTTTTTCATGTGTCTGTTGGCCATCTGGATGTCTTCTTTGCAGAAATGTCTGTTCATGTCCTCAAAAAATATTTTATTTATTTATTTGAGAGAGAGACAGTGAGAGAGAAGATGAGTGAGGAGAAGGTCAGAGAGAGAAGCAGACTCCCCGTGGAGCTGGGAGCCCGATGCGAGACTCGATCCCGGGACTCCAGGATCATACCTGAACTGAAAGCAGTCGCTCAACCAACTGAGCCACCAAGGCGCTCCAAACATACACTGCTTCTTAAGCTAAGGAAGCCAATGTTCCTCTTTACTCCTCAAATTCCAAGTCAATTCTAAAGAACACTATAGACAGCAATGCCACTATATTTTTAAAAGCACATTTACTAAATTGCTCTTAAATATTTGAGTATTTCTTTTTTTTTAATCTCAATTATTTATAAGACAAAGTATTTTGGCAGATTATTCAACCTAATGAACTATCATCAGAAGCGCAGATTTAACACAGCAAGACGTGATGCCTATCAAAACATTTATCCACTATGTTATCTTTTGCTTTAACCTACATGAAGCACAGAAAACAATTTCCCAAAATAAAATATGATGGCATTAATTTTCAGCTTCATTAACATGCTTCAATGCATTCCTCTAAAAATTTATTTTTTAAAAATGTTCTTAATTGAGATAGTAAAACAAATTGAGAGGGAAAAAAAGCCTTCCAGCTTCCTTTATTACCAAGAAAAGAATGCAGTCTAGCAGACAGAAGAACAGAATTTCCAAGGACTAGAAGCTGGGCAAATCAAGGTTTTTGCTTCCTCCTCCTGGAAGATAGGGTGTGTGATGTGAGGCCTGACGAACAGTCAGTGAAACCAAGAGGAACGGTGTGGCGCCTCATTACTGAGGATGCCTGGCAGAATCTGACCTACCTGGTGAATCCCTCCAGGAGAGATCTTGTAGGACTGCAACTTCTGTTTCAGCAGCTCCTGATCGCTGTGACGGAATGGGCACCCTGACAACAAAAAACAAGCCAACACACCAACAAGGTTATTTACCCAGGACCTGGTACAATACCACACTCAAGAAACTGTCTAAGCTCCCCTTAATTGTCTAACAGCTTATTAATAAAAAAGTTAATTGCCCATGGGTCCAACTGCTTTCCTCTCTTTATCTAAATGACGACTTATTTGTACAGTTATCAGGGTACTACAGGCTCAAGAGTTACATAAAACATTACAGCATTCTTGGGTGAAGTTGCCCACTCACTAGGAAGAGGAAACAGTTTTAATTATGCTACTTGCTAACAAGCAGAGATAATCACAAAAGTAGCTGTAGATGATCTAAAAACTTCATATAATCTCACATATTATTGGTATTTAAAAAAATTACAGTAAAAGCCTATGAGGAGGAAGATAATAAAAACAAAAAAAAATGTACAAACTCTAAGAAATATAAAAATCTCACATCATTTTCAGAAGTCTATTTCCCAGAGAGTAAAATCCATATAAATTCAGAGGCATCACTGTTAAAAATGAGACAACCAAAAAGGAAAGTATTTTATAGGAAAATAACTTATAATAGATACATGTTACCTCTGTATTATTTCAAGAGTAACACAATAATAAAGATGGACAAGTAAATATTTGCATAAATAAGAACACAAAAGAACTAAAATGTAAAAACTGTATTACCAGACCAAAATCTAGAAAAGTTTAGATGTTTTAATAAGATGCTGCAATGGTAAATCAAATACCTTATTTTAAAATTTAATATAGGAAGTCAGATTACTTTTTTTAGGTACACAGATGATGGATCTATAAGTTAAACTGAAACAACTGTGCATTTTTAATGAAAACAATGGGAAACTGCTTGCAGCAAAAATAGAAAAAAGCCTAGATGCCAAACAAATGTGTCTACCAAAAATCGTCACTACAAATAATAAAATTCACAAAAAGTCATATACTTACACTTCATTCAGATTAAAACTGTAATAATTTTTAGTATAAGGAAATATTTTGAGAAGCTGTGCAACATCTGGTTAAGAGAGTCTGGAGCTAAAATGTCAGTGTTTGAATCTCAGTTTACCACTTACTAAGTGGGAGACCATAGATAAATTTTGTATCTTGTTGCTGAATCAGATTCCCTTTCTGTCAAGTGAGGGAAATAATCATTCACAGAGCTCTTGTAACAATGGAAATATAAAGTTCTTATATGCTCTTGGCACACAATAAACACTCAACATGTATTAGCTATCATTATGATTCTCAAAAAAAACCCATCTTGATAACGAAATTTCAAAAGATTCCAAAAAGAAAGAAATTAGGCTGCACAAGGAATTCTTGGTTCAGCCCAGAATTTTTAAAGAACACAAAAAAGGATATTAATTGAATTATCCAAATTACATTTAAAATAATGACTGTATCTTATGAAAAAGGTAACAAAGGACAAAGGCAAGAAGAAAGTGAGGATTGCCAAGGTACTAAAGGTCACAAAAAAAGTGTTCTAAAGCTACACTGACAATAAGCAGAACAGAGAAAAACCAGATTCCTACTTAGAGAAGCTGGTGTTATTTTAACAGATGACAGAAAGACAGTAAAACTCAGTAACTCCTGTTTATTTTGTCTCTATCTTCCATATCAGAGAAAGCGATCTTCAAAACTAAAAAATAAAAAAAAAATAAAAATAAAAAAAAAAAAAAAAAAAAAAAAAAAACTAAAAAGGGCTGAAGTAAGTAACTGAAAATGAAGTGAATGCATACCCAGTTATGTCTTTGACAAGCCTTCCAACGTACGTTTGTGGAAGAGATGGATAAACATAGTCTGGAGTATAGTTACACACAGATTCACAACTGGTTGAACAATCAATCCAAGAAGTGCTGCTTAATGAAATAATATCAACATGGGACGAGATAGTTTTATAAATAACATAAAAGGAAAAGGACAGAGATTTCTGGTTTCCAGTCTGGCTCATGAGAGGCTTACATGTCATCACTACATCCTAGCAAGGAAAAAGCTGAACAAACTAAAAAATCAACAACTCTGCTTAGACTCATCAGAGAAGTAAGATCACTTGAAGAGAGAGGCAGCTACAGAGAATCACAACATACCAGAACAGAAATCTCTGGAGGAAGCAGTGCGGGGGTAGGAAAAACCTAACCTGTAACTGACAAATTTCTGAAGTCTGGACAAATCTGAGAGTTTAAAACTCTAAGGAGACCTAGTCTTGGGAGGCCCTATACTTTGGAAGTTTAACTGATAATTCTAATATTCCTGCCAGGTGCTCATGGTAAGTAACAGAGAAATTCTCTTGTGCTTTTGGCATGGGGAGGGGAAAAGTAACCATTTTGACACTCTAGAGCTATCCCGCCCTCAGAACAAACTATTTTACCTGAGCCTAAACTTCTGGGGTTTTATGAGAGCCTAACCTCCAGGGTGGTGGGGGGATATACAACTCCAGTCTCTCCTAGCCATCCTGTCCCACCTGGGGGGAATAACTGAGGGTCATGTTGAAATTCATAGCCCAGGGCCACAGGCTCACTAAAAGACTAATCAGGACTACAGATTACCACCCTCTCCACCTCCCTAAGTACCACCGTATTACCAAAGGCTTATTTTTGGAATTCTTTCTACCCAATATGTCATGTCTACCTTTTAAGAAAAAATTACAAGGCTTATCAAAAGGCAAAAAATAAAGTTTGAAGAGACTGAACAAACATCAGAACTAGAGTCAGATATTGCAGGGATATTAGAATTATCAGACCGAGAATTTAAAATAACTGATTAATACTAAGAGCTCTAATGGGAGAAACAGACAATGTATAAACACAGGTAATGTAAGCAGAAAGATGGAAATCCTGAGAATCAAAAAGATATGCTAGAGATCTAAAACACTATAATAGAAATGAAGAATGTCTTTGCTGGGCTTATTAGTAGACATGGCTGAGGGAAGAATCTCTAAGCTTGAGGATGTATCAAATAGAAACTTCTAAAATTGAAAAACAAAGAGAGAACAACTAAAAAAAATAAAAACAGAATATCCAAGAACTGTGGGACACTATGAAAGGTGGCAGTGAGAATACCAGAAGAAGAGATAAAGGAAGGAACAGAAGCAATATTGAGGCAATAGTGACAGAGAATTTTCCCCCAAATAAATGTTAGGCACCAAACTACAGATCCAGGAAGTCCAAAGAACAACAAGCAGTATAAATGCCCCCCAAAACAGAGCTTAGATATACCACATTCATACTTCAGAAAACCAAAAATAAAGAAAAAAATCTTAAAAGCCAGATGTAAAAAAACACTTTACTTACAGAGAAGCAAAGATAAGAATTATATCTAACTTATCCTCAGAAACCATACAAGCAAGAGAGTAGAGTGACTGATTGACTGACTGCCTGTTTTTAGAGTGAAATATTTAAAGAGTAGAGAAAGAGGTGGGGGCAGGGAGGAACCTCCACAAATCTAGAATTCTGTACCCTGTGAAATTATCTTCAAAAGACAGGGAGTAATAGACTTTTCTCAGACAAATCAGAAGTGACACTATTTGTTGTCAGCGGACCTGTAAGACAAGAAATGTTAAAAAGTTGTTCTTCAAAGAGAAGGAAAGCAATATAGGCCAGAAACTCAGACCTACCTGAAGATGAGAACATCAGAGGATAAGTAAAGGTAATATAAAAACTTCAGAGCAAGAAAATTTATCAAGGATACTACATAATGAGAAAGGGACACATACTCCAGGAAGATGTAATAGTCCTTAATGTGTATCCATCTAACAACAGACCATGAAAACACAAGAGGCAAAACTGGCAGAACTGCAAGAAGAAACTGATGTATCCACTGTCTGAGACATCAACACCTCTCTATCAGAAATGGACAGACCCAGCAGGCAGTAAATCAGCAACAATATTCGTAGAATTTAAAAGCACCATCAACAATCAGAGAAAGACAACCATCATATGATCTCCCTGATATGAGGAAGTGGAGAGGCAACATAGGGGGTTTGGGGGTAAGAAAAGAATAAATGAAACAAGATGGGATCGGGAGGGAGACAAACCATAAAAGATTCTTAATCTCACAAAAGAAACTGAGGGTTGCCGGGGGCTGGGGGTAGGGGGTAGGGAAAGAGTGGTGGGGTTATGGACACTGGGAAAGGGAGGTGCTATGGTGAGTTCTGTGAAGTGTGTAAACCTGGCGATTCACAGACCTGTACCCCTGGGGCTAATAATCAATTAATTAAAAAAAAAAAAAAAGTAAAAGCGCCATCAATTAATATAACTGATATCTATATAACGGCTATATCCAGAACAGCAGATTACACATTCTTCTCAGTTCATATATGACAAACCACTATGGTGCAGGATGAGGCTGACGGGGGCGGTGGGGGAGGGGGCAGGGTGTGCAAGTTTAGAGGCAGAGAGTATGTGAGAAGGCACTCTCTACCCTCTGCTTAATTTTGCTGTGAACCTAAAAGTGCTCTAAAAACATTAAGTTTATTCATTAAGAAAAGGACAGATCAAGGTTCCTAATAAACATGAGCTTACTGTTTGCTAAGTATATTATTTTTTAACTAATAGGGTTTAAATTACAAAATAAAACAAACAGAAAGGACTGGAATAAATAAGATTCAATTTCATAAGGAATAAGCTATATAAAATTCTGCATTTAATCTAATAAAAATCAACAATGTAAGTGAGGTGTTCTAGGCTCTTGACATGATAGAGGAATCCCTGGGGATTTTACTAGGCCAAATTAAAAGTAAGTGAACTGCTTGATGTGGCTACTAAGAAAAGTAATAGATTTTTCTCAACTGAAGTATCTGGTAATGGTTTTCAAAGTTTAGAAGATATAAAAATTATCCAGGGCACTTGCAAATAAATCTGACTTCATAAACCTGAGGGTGGAGGATTGCTAATCTCCATTTCTAGGGGTACCTTAAGTAAGTGACAAAAGTGATGGTAACTGCTCACTGTGTATACCAGTGCTGGCTACCTTTCATCTATTAAATATGAAAGAAAAGACATATTTTTAGTGCTCTGGGCATGACAAGCATCTTCCTTAAAATTCTGTTTGTAATTATTTGATCTTAATCCCTAATAGCCTAAAAGTGCGTGATCTTTTTAAAAAGGATTCCATTCAGGATGTGAAAACAATTAATGCCAAAACAAAAACGTTTTGAAACATACTTCAGTAAGCTTTAGTAATCTAAAATATTTACTAATATGGACTATTAAAATCATTCTCTGACATACTAGACAAACGAGGAGCTTTTCAAGGTATGGTCAGAGAACTATTTATAAAAAAGTTGTTGAACTCAGAAATCTACAAAAAACCGTTTAGACTTTTTTTTTAACCTACAATAACTGAGGTGAATTGATAGAGGTTTGAAACCACAAACTGCTAAATTCCTCACTTAATCTCCGTTAATCAGATAATAGTGATGAAAATAAAACACATCTTTCCTTGGTAATCTTTAGAAAATAATGAAGTGACTATTCTAAAATTCTAAAATTCAAGTGACTCAATTCCAAAAACCTCTGAAGAACCTGTATCAGTCTCCTACTCATGAGAGAAACAGAAAATAGCAGGTGAAGGGGGCAAACAGAATTGAAAAGACTGGTCCAGCACCATCCAAAGCATAGCAGAGTAAATTCTCCTGCTGACCCGGTTTGGTTTAAGACAAATCACTAGAAGAGTAATGGAGCACTAGCTTGACACCGATGACTGCCATCTCCAAGTGATGCAGTGATGCAAACAGCCATCACAGTGTCTCACTCTTTCCCAAGAGCTCACGGGTTTCTACACTTCACAAACATATACCCTGTGGAAGCACTTACCATGATAATCCCCTTGGCTTGGTGGATTGGTTAAAATAATCTTCATGCAACTGAAAGGCGTATAGTCTGTCCTCTTGCCTTCCTTTCCGAAGCTATGACGGATATTGTAAGAGTAGCCTTTATCAAACTGATCGGAGGAAAAAGAGACAAAGTAAGCCAATATCATACAATATTGTGTCAGCAGTGCCAGCTAGAGTCAGAGTACAAAATGGTATCTTCTAGAATAAATTCATCATCCATTGGCAGATGTACATATCATACACATCATTTGACTCCTTCATGTATAAATACATTTTTTTAAAAGTGCAAAACTTGTGGGAAACAAACTTCTCAGGTAAAGACAGAGAATGTTTATATATGTTTAAAGGTGAGGATAATCCTTTCCTAAGAATAATCAATTTACCCATTTCTTGGTTTGATTCCGAAGACTGTACTGGGTATATAGCAGTTTAGTCTCTTCTCTACCCTTTATCCTACTACTCCCTGAATTAATCTATCCTACCCATTCTACTTCTGAAATGCCTCCTAACATAATTAATCCCTTCCTCTAGTTTCTCTCTACAAAGCAAGAAGTAAGCAGGTATTTGATGAACTGCTGCAATTGTCTTCCACCTGAAATTCCTGACTCCATGTTTATAAAGCCAGCTAACAGTACAAAAAAGACTTTGAAATGGGTCGGACAGAAAGAAACCAGGAACTAACAATTATTGAAAAGCTCAGAATAGTGGGACTTAGCTGTCCAATATTTAAAGGCAAGTAAGAAAGAGAATGACATTAAGATAGGAAAATACTATGTTATTTTGGGGGGGTGAGATTTTTAAATTTGAGGGTATAACTCATACATAGTGAAACGCACGAATCTCAAGTCTATAGTTTCACTGATTTTGACAAGTCACTGTACCTATATAACTTACACCCCCATTAAGAGATAGAACATTTCTATCAACCCAGAGTTCCCTGTGCCCCTGCTCAGTCAACATTCTTCCTCAGCTGTATACTTAGAAGAAATTACTGATGTTATTTTCATCACCAGAGTTTTATCTATTCTACAACTTTAAATAAATGGAATCATACAGTATATAGTGTTTTGTACCTCACTTCCTTCATGACTTTTTAGGTTTTTGAGATTAATGCATGCAATTCATTACACCTATTATCAGCAATCCCTTTCGTTGAACTACAGACCCTAAGAGTTAAAACTAGAAATAGACAAGACCATTTAATTCATGTTCTAACTAAAATCCATTGTGCTTACTTCTTATAACACCTCCTTGAAGTGTTGACAAAGATGTTTTGCAATGTCTAGAACATTCCAACCACCTGACCAAAAAAGCCCTGATAGCAACAGAATGCCTAAAAGACCACATCCCACATGTCCCCTTCCCTGCCCCTTATTAGATGCCAAACATACACAGACCCCACACCCATGATCTCATGCTCTCTGCCTGCTTTCTTACCCTACCCACCTGAACCTCTATAAAACTCTATGTGTCCATCTCACCAAGATAGAGGTAGATTAATAAGACTTGAGCCTGCCACCACCCTGGCTGCTGGCACCTAAAATAAACTCTTGCCCTTCTCTTTTCCAAACCTTTGTCTGTTGAGTTATTGCCTTTCTTGCAATGAGTTTATCCAAGTTTATTCAGCAACAATGTTGGCAAACCCAGCCTAGAACTATGCTTTCCAGTTGTCCAGCCCCCTCAGTATTCCCCAGGATGGGGCAGTTGGCCATGGCAGCACACCAGGAGGCACCTGTTCACATCCTGAGTTTTATGAGCTACGCTGGATTGATTGGTCACATTATCAGCAGTTTCTTCCTCTAACTGCTGGGGAGTGTTCCATTGTATGACTACTATACCAGATAGTTGATCCAGTACTCTACTGATGGATACCTGGGCTTTTCCTGGTCTTGGCTATTACCAATAAAACTGCCATGAACATTCTTGTAGATGACTTTTATAGGCATATATTTTCATTTCTCTCATAAAAACAAATAGAATTGTTGCCAACAGTTTTCCAGTTTGGCCATACTATTTTATTCCCCACTAGCAATGCATGAGATTTCCACAGTCTCCCAAAAGTTCAGTGTTGTCTGAAGTTTGTTCATTTTGGCCATTCTAAGGGTAGGTAGTAATAGCTCACTTTGCATTTCCCTGATACTAATACTCGTGAGCATTTTTCACATACTTTTTTGGCTGGTGATAGGCCTTATTTTATAAAGTGTCTGTTCAAATATTTCTCCCATTTAAAAAACTGGGATGTCTTCTTTGCAGGTATTCGTGATATGCTCTTGATACAGCTCTGCTGTCAGATACAGGTGCTACAAATATTTTCTCATAGTCTGTGGCTTGTCTATGTATTTTCTTGATGTTATCTTCTGATAAGATGGCCAAATATTTTTGTTTTCATGAACCCTAATTTTTCAACTATTTTTTTAAAAGATTTTATCTATTTATTCATGACAGACAGAGAGCGGCAGAGAGAGAGGCAGAGGGAGAAGCAGGCTCCCTGCTGAGCAAGAAGCCTGATTCCAGGACCCGATCTCAGAACCCTGGCATCATGACCTACCCCAAAGGCAGCTACTTAACCGACTAAGCCACTCAGATGCCCATTTATCAAACTTTTGGGATGGTGACACTCTCAGTGTCCTAGGATAGCTTGCAAAGGTATTCTCCTATGCTGTCCTTTAGAAGCCGTAATGTTTAAGCTTTAAAGTCAGGTCCTGATTCATCTCAAGGTAATTTTTTGTGTGTACTGTGAAGTAGGAGTCCAGGTTCTTTTCTATCCCCCATAGAAGAGGAAGGATCTTTTCCCCTCTATCTTCCTAGGCTTACGGGCCTACCTGGGCCCATGAATCAAACTGATAAGACATTCACACCCCCCCCCAAAAAAAAAAGAGAGAGAGAGAGAAAGAGAACAGTTTAACTAAATATGTACGTAGGTACACTCATGGCTGTCTTTCAAAGAAATAGGAGTTAAGGTAGCCAAACATTTGAGGTTTACAAACCGTTTTAGGCTAACCAAAGGAAAGGGGATTCTAGGTGGGACAGGCAAGTTATGAGGTGAGGGGAGATGTATATGGTACATAAAGACTATTCTACAGATGAGTCTCTAGGGCGATAAGAGTTGTCTAGAGTAGCTCTCTTTCTGGTACAGAGACTACTTTACCAATGTAAATTTCCCTTAAAAGGGAAAATCTATACTTTATTTTTAGGTGTTGAGGAGGAGGTAAAGTGCTCCTCCTGAATCTGCTGGTTCTCAACTGCCCTTAGCTCAAAACAATCCTTAAGTCAAAGCGGCATATTTTGGGGTGGCATATTTCGGTGCCCTTCAATGCCATTTGTTCAAGATACTTTCTGTTCCTTACTAAACTACTCTGAACAGAAACACATTTATAAATACAAAGAAAAAAACAAAGGATGCCAGAGGAAACGGGAGGAGAGGGCATAGGTGAAACAGGAGAAGGAGATGCAGAGATACAAGCTTCCAGTTAAAAAATAAGTAAGTCACAGGGATCAAAAATACAGCACAGGGGATATAGTCAATAATACTGTAATAAACATTATATGGTGACAGACTATATTTATCATGGTGAGCATTTCATAATGTATAGAATCGTTGAATCACTATGCTGTATACAGGAAACTAATGTAACATTGTATGTCAACTCTACCTCCATTAAAAATAAAAATAAAAATAAAAATAAAAAATAAATTGCTTTGGTACCCTTGTCAAATTTGCCCATAAATGTGTAGTTCTATTTTTGGACACTATTATTCCATTGATCTATATAGGTTTATCTTTTTGTCAATGCCACATTGACTTAATCAGGAAATCTTTAGGGTTCTTTTGTTGTTGTTGTTGTTCTTTTCAGTATTATTTTGGCTATTCTTTGTCCTTGCATTTCCATATAAATTTTAGAATCAGCTTATCAATTTCTATCTTAAAAAAGACCTGCTAGAGTTTTCAATAGTCAGTAGCTTATGGCTTCAGAACTACCTATCTGCTCACAAGCAAACTACAACCAGGAAAACAAATGCCATTACAACTAAAAGAGAACTTTCAAAATAAGTAAATGTCATTGGTGAAAACAAGAATGTTCAAAGTTTCAGTTAGGTATCTTTTATGAATACCTTCTGTTTGTTTTGACAGTCCTAAAAAGTTAACTATCATCGATCTCTGTGAAAACTTTTAGGTATAAAGTGATACAGGATTAATACCTGATTAGGTATTAATCAGATACAAGATTTCTGTATGTTCATCAGAAGACTCTGGGTCAGCTATTCTGTAGAAGGAACAGAAAACTACTCTCTCTACCTGAAGAAAAGCTGAAATTAATTTCTTTCACCACCCTCTTCTTTCCAACTTACTTACAGTCTGCATGTAAGTACATCTAAAATTTGGACTTTACTATAATTAGGCTTTCAAACCATTCATATATTTATTACACAAGCCATCTTTTCTGGTTTTCAGACTAGCAAACCCTTGAAATACTGTACAGAAGGCACACTGATCGGGAAATGTTTTTGTTACCGAATGATCTATCACAGCCACTAACTCAGGAAATAAATGAGAAGCCCTGGGGCATGGCTGCAGCCAACTGCTCCATCCCAGGGACTCTCCAGGGGGCCGGACAAATCAAAAGCAGAGCTGCTCAGCTTGGTCTGCCAGCACTGTTGCAGAACAAACTCCAGATAAACTTGTCGCAGGAGAAGCCAATAACTCAAGAGATGAGGGTTTGGAAAAGAGAAAAGGAAAGATTTATTTCGGGTGCTGGCAGCTGGGGGAGGTGGCCAGCTCAAGCGTGAACAACCAACCTCTCTACTTGGTAAGATGGACACTTCAAGTTTTCTGAAGAGAGGTTCGGGGGGTTGGGGGGGGGTGGTACACGCAAGAGAGCAGGCAGAGAGAGATCACAGGTAGGGGTCAGTAATTGTTTAGCACAGGATCATGGGCAGGTAAGGGGATGACCGGGGTGTAGTCTTCTAGGTATTCCGGTGCTATCAGGGCTTTTCTGGTCTGGTACTTAGAATGTTCCAGTCACTGTCCATGCCTCGAGAAAGTGCAATAAGAAATAACTTTTGGGGTCTATAGTTGACAAGAAGGCTGGCTGACATTTTCTTAGAGAATACTTTCTATGTGTTCACATCTACAACTCAAGGGACTATCTCTATATATTCAAACTAAACCACAAAGAGGTAGAGAGAACCAGGAGAAGAACACACTTTCTTGGGCTCCATCCCACTCTGTCCAGTGATAGGAAATGCGAAAATCAACACTGGTCTTATGGTCGGTTAGCAGCAGTTTTCAACCTTCCAAATAGTCCTGACATCCCAGCCACGGCACAGGCAACACACCAATTTGCAGGTCTGCCAAAGACAGCAGTCAATTATTTTGAGGGGCACTATGTTACCGGTGGAACTCAAGAATAATCATAAAGTAGGCACATCTTTATCCTGCTCCTACCCTATCTCTTTCAGTCTCTCTCTCACAACTTTACCTTCTATACCAGTCCTACCCACAGTCTAGCGGCCTTAGCTTACTATACTTTTAGAAGTATTAACAGCCAAATCTACTCAGAAACTATGAGTATATACCTTCAGAGTCCGTGATGTAAACATTCGATTGCCTAGAAGAACAATATATGGTCTTCCTTGGAAGAAAATCTTTACCAACAAGAAAAGCCTAAGATGAAGTATTACTCCCATCAGCAAAGGAACAAAAACTGCCATTCATTATGGTCAAGCTCAGCTTGTACAATAAAGTGAAAATGGTCAAAAAGCAAGTATCCTTCAGAGATATAATTGTATTCAATATTAGTTTTCTTTTGTTTTAAAAATTTTATTTATTTGAGAGAGAGAAAGAGCACAAGCAGGGGGAAGGTCAGAGGGAAAGACAGAAGCAGGCTCCCTGCTGAGCAGGGAGCCCAACGTGGGGTTTAATCCCAGGACCCAGAGATCATGACCTGAGCCAAAGGCAGACACTCAACTGATTGAGCCACCCAAGTGCCCCAATATATTTATATTTGAAAAGGAAGTTCTTCTTGACCTAAATGAGGCAAAACAGCCATATACATGAGGGCACATAATAGTGTATGGATATGGTATTTCTTAGCAGGACATTTTCAGTCCTTCTTTAAAACACTTAATTCTAACCCACAAGTATCTGGAGCTCTAATTAATTTATGTATAATGTACTATTTGTTTCATGGGTACAGTTCCATGATTCATCAATCTTACACAACTCATAGTAGCACTCACCACAGCACATACTCTCCACAAAGTCCATCACCCAGCTACCCCATCCCTCTCATCTCCCTCCACTCCAGCAACCCTCAATTTGTTTCCCCAAGATTGAGAGTCTCTTATGGTTCATCTCCCTCTCTGGTTTCATCTTGTTTCATTTTTCCCTCCCTTCCCCTATAATCCTCTGTCTTCTTTCTCAAATTCCTCATATCACTGAAATAATAAGATAATTGTCTTTCTCTGGTTGACTTATTTCACTAAGCATAATACCCTCTATGGAACTCTAATTTATGTATGTAGAAGACTCGGGGAGGGGGAGCACTGGTTGGTGTCTGCTAAAACTACAAAGGACCTCATTCAATGCCCAGATTTCAGCATACCACGTTTCAGTAGTTTGGCCCCAGTAAGTTGAGTTACCATAAACAAGAATTCACAGCTTAGCAGCAGGGTCCTCCTACATGTAAGTGGACCATCAACTAGGAAAGAGTATGAGAGCTTCCCATGGCCTTTGCTCAGCACACTCTTGTCCACTCTCTTCTATAGCTTCTGAGCTGTTGATAACTTCTTGTGTCACTTCCCTCAAGTTTTACTTACAATGTTAATAACCGTAATGCATGCTATAGAAATTTAATATTTAGTGTGCCCTCCCCAACTTTTAAATGCCTACTTACTCAATTACTATCTGTAATACTCAATTACTATCTTTGATGAATATCAATTACAATACTCAATTACTATCTGTAAAACTAATTTTGTGATCAGCCACCTACAGATTCCAAATACTTTCTTTTACTACCTCTCAAGGTCATTGAAACATCATACATATTCTAACTAAAACACTCAAAGGAAACTAGGAGGCCCTGAAGGATATGGGAAGAAAAAAAGGCTAATAGTTAATGATATGGAGAACAAAGGCAAAAGAAATATAGGGAAAAAAAATTAAACTTCCTTACAACTTACAGCCCATTGACAAGTACTTGGGACAGGCAGAGGGACCTTCCTCAAAGAGCTCAACTGCTTCCATGTTAATACGTTGCTAGAAGTAAAAGACAACCTTAGCTTGACATTAGCCCTACCTCTGGGATCCTATAAAAATCCCTTCGGAAACTTTCTTTATTTCTAGTCCCCCAAGATAGGTGTTAGCAATCACCCTCCAAGATGATTAGGCCCAGATACACATCTGCAAGTTCTCATGACTAAGGCTTTAATAGACAGTAGTCAATAACCTTTCCCTGGCAATAGCTAGCTCTTCAAGGTCCTAGAAAACTGGCTTCAAATTCCTTAGAGACTTACTCTATACCTAACCACCTCCCAACTTCTAAGTATATAATCAGTCACTCCTCGCAACCCTGGTGCAGCTCTTTCTGCCCACAGATTCCATTCTGTATTTTAATAAAACAATCCTTTTTGCACCAAAGACATCTCCAGAATTCTTTCTGGACTGTTCACTTGGCTTCCAAACCCCAACATTTTATATCAGTCAAAGCAGGGCTTTAAGTTAAATATCTGAGTTAAAATCCTGTCTTACCCCATGCTAGCTATGTGACCTTGGGCAGGTTACTTAACCAATCTATAAAGTTCCCTTATATATAAAAATGAAGGAGTAATACTTAACAGATAGGGTTGGTGTGGGGATTAATTAGCTGATTTTCATAAAGCACTTGGTAGAGTATCCAGCACAGAGTAAGTCTTCAATACTTTGGTGTTATCATTACCAAAGTAGTCAGTTTTATTATTAACTAGAAAAGCTATCTTAGGAGTACCTAGGTGGCTCAGTCAGTTGAGTGTCCAACTCTTGATTTTGGCTCAGGTCATGATTTCAAGGTAATGAACTCAAGCCCCACGTCAAGCTCCCCTTGGCTTGGCAGGGGGTCTGCTTGAGATTCTCTCCCTCTCCCTTTGCCCTTTTCCCAGTCTTGCACAGGACTGAGCATGTGCTCTCTGTCCTCCCCCACATAAAAATAAATAATTAACTCCCCCTTTGCCCTTCCCCCAGTCTTGGGCATAGGACTGAGCATGCACTCTCTGTCCTCCCCCAACACAAAAATAAATAAGTAAATATTTTTAAAAAATAAAAGGAAGAAAAAGCTATCTAAGTGGGTCAGATTGTGTTATTTAATACTGCTTCAAATACCTACATGTTTTGCCTCCAGCTCCTCATCAGAAAAACTCGGAATTCAGTTACTCCCTCTAACTCTTTATAGGACCTTAGGAAAAAAAAAAAATCAGTTAAGTAATTTGAAGTCTGTACCACAGCTGGAAGGCACTGCTGCTATTACTGTAATTCAGTAAATTACCTCCTATAGTGTACTAAATCTTCTTCTTCTGCTCTGTAAGAGTTAATTCATTTCTCATTGGTGAGAACTTTTCATAAGCTTATGAGGCAGCAAGGTGTTATAGAGATAACCCACATTTTGGTTCTAACTTTGCCACCTACAAGCTGAATAGTGTTACGCAATTATAAATTACTTCAGTGTGTTTTTTTCATTTTTAATATTGTAATAATGGGACCTGTACTTCACTCTATGCAAAAGCAATTTGTAAACTGTAAAATGCTAAGTATATACTACGATTATGTGCTACAATTATTTGTATGAAATTTGTATAAACTTGTTTTATCATATTTGAAAAGTGAAATGTTAAAAATAGATTCCATTTTTTTTAAAGATTTTATTTATTTATTTGACAGAGAGAGAGAGAGAGAGAGATCACAAGTAGACAGAGAGGCAGGCAGATAGAGAGGAAGGGAAGCAGGCCCCCTGCTGAGCAGACTCAATCCCAGGACCCTGAGATCATGACCTGAGCCGAAGGCAGCGGCTTAACCCACTGAACCACCCAGGCGCCCAAAAATAGATTCCATTTTATATTCAAGTGCATCTCTGAAAACTCCTGCGACTTCACTTGATAAAGTCTGAACACACATTATATATATTTTGAAGGATGCCAGAAGATTCTACCCCAAAATACGCCTCCTTGCTGAATGAATTATTTTCAAAAGGTCACTGAGAACCAGCAGATGCCAGAAAAGCTCTAAAAAGCGCCCACTAAGTTTTCCTTTCATAAAGGAAATTTCCCTGTGTAAACCTACCTCCCTCTCCCTACCAGGAAGGAAACAACTCTTATCATTGGAGAAGATGTAGGCTTAAAACTGCATAACAAAGCTTATTAAATAACCCTTGTTTGGGCGTCTGGGTGGCTCAGTGGGTTAAGCCGCTGCCTTCGGCTCAGGTCATGATCTCAGGGTCCTGGGATCGAATCCCACATCGGGCTCTCTGCTCAGCAGGGAGCTGGCTTCCTTCCTCTCTCTCTGCCTGCCTCTCTGCCTACTTGTGATCTGTCAAATAAATAAAAATAAAAATCTTAAAAAAAATTTTTTTTAAAATAACCCTTGTTTGCCATACTTTTCCCAATCAACTTCTTAGAACTTCTCCCTTCACATGCCAGGAAGCCCCAAACCCCTTTCTTTTGTTTGACCTAAACTGCCCCTTTGAGTTACTCATATCTGGGTGTTTCCATGTGTACCAGCCGTATGTATGTTAATAAACTTCTGTTTTTCTCTTGTAAATCTGTCTTATGCCAGTCTAATTTACAAGCCCCAGCTGGAGAACTTAAGTAAAAAGATTTGTTCTCTCCTCTACAGTTTCACTGCAAAAAGTGGGACATGTTTTCCATCTTCACACCGTAATCTCCTTCTCTGAATTCATGGAGAACATTTTTAGTTCTAGACCCCAAGGTATGCTGATTTTCCTTCCCTCAAATTTCCCCTGAGGCAGGATCAAGCTAAAATCTTAAAATTTTGATTCAACTACTTCATAAGAATTTTTTTAAAAAAATAGTAGAATGCCAAAATCCACAGAAAAAGTATTGAATGGAATGATCCTATCTTATCTGACAAGGTAACTGATTAAGCAGATCACTTTCAGTAAAGCAAGTATACATTAAAAAAATCACCTGTGTATCAAAAAACCTGCCAGAATCATCAGAGGAAAATGGAAAGGTTTCTCTTCCAGAATGCAGGTGGGGTGTGGGCTAGTGGGTTTGTTTGTCTTTTTAATATTCAAGAGCTACACACAAACAAATCAGAAAACAAGGTTGAGGGTCATCTGTGACCTGTGACTGTATGATCTACATCATTCTAATTGTACCTACTCAGTCAGTATTTTGGAAAGAACATCATTTCTAAATTCCTAATGGGCAATTTAGTATAAATGCACTACTGCGATTAGCAATAAAAAGTACTTAGTGAGATCCCAAATAATAATAGTTTAGATTTCTATAGATCTTCAGCAGTGACAAAATGATACTTTTTAGACCTTTTATGACCTGTAAAGTATAGAAGTTAGGTAGTTTTCTCTCTTTTATAAATGAGTCAACTAAGGTTTTAAGAGGTTAAGTGAATAGTTATTTCAATTACTTCAGAGAAAAGCTGGCATTAAAATCCTAGTCTTCTACTTTCTAGAAAATATTACAAAATTATGAATGGGGCAAATGAATAAGTAAATACAGGCAACTGTCCGTTATCTACGGTGAACATTCAGTTGTAGGCTGCTTCTCTGCTCTCAGCTGCTTCAGGGCCAGCAGAAAGTCACCCTGAACCAGAGTTAAACGAAATGCTTCAGTAAAAAACAGAGAAAAGTACCTACTCCCCAAAGAAATAATAACTCTAACAAGCTACTTGCATGATTTACCTGGTTTCTAATCGACTATGATTTTAGAATCATAAAAAATGGCAAATATGAAGTAAAATCTTACTACAGTGAAGAAACACTAGTGTTTCCCACAGGCTTTCAAACTACCAGGCACACTTGATACTCCTCCTTCTACAGTCTAGTTGGGGACATGACAATGAACTGGACTACAAAGAGCGGAGAAAACCAAGTATGAAAATGGACATAAATGCATGCAGAACACACTGCGGCTGATTTAACTGGCAACTTATTTAACTGGTCTGGATTTGGCAAATTTAGCTTCCTTATCAGAATCAAAATTTAAGAGCTGGAACAGGCTTCAGACATCATCTAGTGCAGCCATTATTAAATCCAGAAAAGAAAAGAACGAGAATCTAAATTGCAGGGGAGTTAGGCAAAGAACCTTAGTCCCTGCACTGCCTATTTCAGGCACTTCTCATTCACTTCTGTAAACCTCCTGCCTGGCACAAAGCCCAGCAAATTGCAGTTGCTCACTAAATGTTTACTAGTCTTAACTGTTGAAAGAGTCCTTTTTGTACTGTATGTTCACTGGGTCCTGCCACACCCACAGGTGGACTGAAGGCTCCTATTCATTACAATGTTAACTTTGAGCAACAACAGAAATTTAGCAAATTCCTATCACTACATACTGTTAACTGTTTAACATGTTATTTCAATAGAGGCCTCAACAATTCCAGACATGGTCTGGGGCAGCTGCCTGGTAAATTAAAACGTAATCTTACATTTTAACTGGCTATCTGTTCAGCCAAGTGTTATGATCTTAAGGAAAAGGACAGATTAATGATGGAATTTTCAGCATCTTCCCCGGAGAGCTTGTTTTAGAAAAGTCTACTTTATTCACTGACATGAATGCCATAACGCTGAATGAAAATGTATTAAGATTCTAAATTTTCTAAAATTTGAAGACAGAAACCATAGACAATCTTTCATTCACTAAAGTAAAAGCATTTACTGAATCACATTCTTACAGCCTAAGAAACTAAATATAGTAACTCTTAAGAGGTGATCAATTTAGTCTCTATCTCACTGGTAAGGGAAGAGCCAACATAAAACAAATTATCACCAGAAAACCACAGGAGCAGGCTGACTGATGTAGAATGCTCTAGTCCAAGATGAGTTGGCTCAGCTTGAATAAATTGGTCTTTTCACTCGCTGAAAACAAGAGAAGCAAACTGAAAACATCATCTGAGCTTCAATCAAAGACTCCATGAAAGTTAGCTGATGAGAGCTTCTAATCTCCAAGGGAAAGGCTCCCTCTTCTTCACAGATACAGGAATTGATTTTTACAAACATTCTGAAGTAAAAATTAAATGTAAATTTAACTTCTGCCAGATTAGTTTCATCCTATTCACTCATTTTCTCAGACGTTTTGTTGATTTTTTAAAGTTTGCTTTTCTAGATTTCCTTATCTGGCAACGTTAATCCAAAGCAAGTATTTTCTAGATGTATTTCTACTATGACAGAATTTAAAGATCTAGCATGATTAGTAAAAAGATATTTTAAGATACTGTTTATAGTCTACTATATATATTACATGTACAGTTCCATGATTTTGAAAAGCTACCAAGTAATCACTAAAATATAGTTACCAAAGCCTACAAATCTTTAGAAAGATATATATACATATTTTTACAGACATTTAAATATTG
This sequence comes from Mustela lutreola, assembly GCF_030435805.1. Taxonomy (NCBI): domain Eukaryota; kingdom Metazoa; phylum Chordata; class Mammalia; order Carnivora; family Mustelidae; genus Mustela; species Mustela lutreola. The sequence goes on along the minus strand of NC_081295.1, from coordinate 104,164,861 downwards.
ATATATATTGATATATTTCAATACATTTCTGGATAAAGATTCAGAATTATCACATATTCTTGGTGGTGTATGCCTTTTATCTACATGTATTTGTCCTGCTTAATCTTTTTCTCCTCATAGTACATTTTGTTCAATACTGTTACTCAATTTTTTGATTCTGCTTTCTGGTATTCCCCTCCCCCACATTCATCATCAATCTTTCAGTGTCAGAATGTTTTAAATAAATAGCAAATGGGTAATTGGTTACCCATGACCACTCTCTAGTGGTTACTCATAGCATATTAAACTACACATTTTTTTAATCAATGTCAAAAATGAATTTGACTCTGCAAAACAGACAAGAACTTCAGCATAATTACAAAGTTACTTCCATCATAATTACAAAATCAGCTCCAAAATAACTCTAAAAATGAACTGCTAAAAGGATTAAATGATGTTCTCAAATTCACAACAATACAGTGATATATGTCACTTATTAGATTACAGTCATCTTCTAGTCATCTAAGTTTGGCTACAAAACAGATGACCAAATGAAAAAAATTACATTAGATTTAAAAAGCTAGCAATAGGGACCCCTGGGTGGCTCAGTGGGTTAAGCCTCTGCCTTCGGCTCAGGTCATGATCTCAGGGTCCTGGGATTGAGCCCTGCATCCGGATCCCTGCTCCCTTCTCTCTCTGCCTGCCTCTCTGCCTACTTGTGATCTCTGTCAAATAAATAAATAAAACCTTAAAAAAAAAAAAAGCTAGCAATAACTGAGAGAAAAATATATCATGCAGTGAAATGACAAATGTCATGAGATAAAGTTTTAATGTACAGTGACAAGTTAGATTATTCCTCTACAATTTCAGGGACAAAGAGAAGATGTCTTGCCTCCTATTGTAGGCAAGTATTTTGTCTCTTTTCTAGAGATTAAGAACAAACAGTTTCCACTAAATTCTCTAAGGCTGCATCTGAAGGAGATCAAAGGGAAATACACAAAATATATCAAGAATTAGAAAAATGCACGTTGGGTGATGGGTGGCAAATTTATTTCTTAAGGGATTTATAAGGCCTCATGGAGAGCTGATTGATTCTAAGACTAGGGCAGGGAAATGAAGACATGAGCCTGTAGCATTTTGTGTACTGGATAAGAGGTGCTTAAAAAGAGGATGGGGCATGTCCAAAAGGCACTGGAACTAACCTGAAAGAGCTTTCAATGTCCAAAGCTGGAAAAATTTGAGCAAAAAAATAAACAATAAAAGCATGGAATTATAACCCATAGAATGAAATGTGTAACTGACAAGATATTCATGAGTATATACTGATATAAATAATGAAAAAATAAATAAATGGGGGGAAAGGGACAGTTTTCCTAATAAAAAAATTAAAATTAATAGATGTAGAAGGATAGGGAAAGAGAAATCTAACCATTAGAACACCATACTAATAATAGTTGCAGGCAAGATCCACTGAGGGATGCTAAAATTAATAGGGAAACAGAATATTTACATAGCCTAAAAGTATCTCTATCCCATGCGCCAGATACCTCTTATGGTATCATTTTAGGAGATACAATTAAACACAATCTGCAATCCTGGATTGACTCTTGCAACAGCAAAAAAACATGCGTGAGAAAATGGGTGAAATCTGAATAAAGACTCTAGTTACTACTGTAACAATGTTAATTTATTAATTTTGATAATTGTGTAAGAGTTTGTTAAGACGTGAATTTAGGGGAAGCGAGTGAAGTGCATATGAAACTCTGGGTACAATTCTTGCAATTTTCTGTAAGTCTAGAATTTTTTCAAAATAAAATGTTTATATACCAGGCAATGGACTAGGCATAACACAGATGATCTCATTTGACTGTCCTAATGACCCTGCAAAATTAGTATCGTTATCCCTATTTTACAGCCTGGAAAATTGAGACTTGAAACGATTTACACTGAAATGTCCAAATGCACAGAGTGAAAGGCTTTCTATCATAATAATAAAAGGCAAATTATTATCTATTTAAGTAAAGCCATTTCATTTACTGTAACATCTAGCAAGTTGTGCCATATTCTACAAATAAAAACACACTGTTATGCTTCCCAGTATGAAGTGTAAGAATGGTTGATTTGTTACAAGGGTCATTCAATGTCAACAGAAATGTCAACATTTCTCATATAATTCAAAGATTTCTAGGACAGGGCTCTCCCCTGGCTCAGTCAGTACAGCATGTGACTCTCGATGTCAGGGTTGTAGGTTCAAACCCCATGTTAGGTGTAGAGTTTATTTAAAAATAAAATCTTTAAAAAAAAAAAAAAGAATTTCTGAAGTTATCTGGAAAAGAAAACTTAAGTGAATTTATCCTCGTGGGTTTTTTTCCCTTGTAACATTATACCACTTACCTACACATAACCACCATATAAATATTATTTAATACAAAGGAGCAGCATATCAAACTCCAAGGAACTATCTGAGAAATAATAACATATTCATGACAGAGGAGAAATATTTTCCCCTCTCCCCTTATATTGATATGTTACTCACAGGCACCACAGTAAGGATAGGTTACTTTACCTTGTGAATTATGATAAAGAGTCAGAATTAAAGTCTCAAAGCAAAACGGCTGCTTTCTTACAACTAAACTGAATTATTGATGGACTGTGTTCTTAGCAATGCAGGAAGATGGCTCTACCAAGGGAAGGCTATGTAAACTTATTGTATAGCTTCAGGTTATCTATCTGCTTCTCAATTTTGATGTGATATCTCATTAAGAAATGAAATTTATTTTGCCATGCTAGTCTTTCGAATAAACTATATTCAGGGATATGCTAACAAAAAAGGATGAAAGACAAACCAGAACAATGCTTTTTTTTTTCCCCAATTTCATCAACTTGAAAAAAATTTAAAGGTTGTATTTTTAAATACTAAAAGATGCTTTAAATAGCCTAACAAATGTCTTACATAGTCATTCATGAGGATTTAACTTAAAAATTAATATATCAATGCTATATTATAATGAACACGGACAAAAGAACAGTTGCCCCCCCTGCTGAGGTTCCATCTGCCTGTTGAGCAAAGACTGAATGGCATAGTATGATACATTCCAAAACAAAGTTTTTTGGTTTTTGTTCAAAACAAAACTTTCTAGTATCTTAATCAAGAATAACAAAAACAAAAGCTACACAAATTACATTAAACTATGAATATGAAAATTATTATTATCTATATTTGTTTAACAACTCTCATCCCTCAAGGGTAAATTTTCAAACCACTTGGTAATTATTATCTCACTTATTTTCACATCACTGAAGAATGTAAAAAGTTAACATATTTCCTGATGGATATTTCCTCCACAGCAAATCTTAAACTCCAGTCTAGCTCCATAGACTCCCTATCTAGAGCACATTCACTGAGTCATGACACATCTCAGCTATTTACCACATGTAGTGAAGGATATAGAATAGCTTGTCGCAATGTATTACAAAGAGCAAATACGTCATAGTTGTGTTAAGCAGTCTACCAGGCTCCATTTTCATGTCTGAGTACATTTTAAAATTCAATAGATAAAAATCACCATTTGGTGCCAAAAAATTACTGCCTTATTTATTGGCTCTATTATCTTGATAGACACAGAAAAAGAGATCTTGGGCTAAGTCATATATTCACGATCCTACAGCTGTGATTTCTATCTACAAAGCAAGTACGATCTAGGTGCACTGTTTGTATTCACCAGTAACTTGGTTTTGAACACATCCAAGTGGAGATGCAGAGTACGCAGTGGATATACTAGATTAAGAGAGGTCTGGCTGGAGAACCCATGAGAATGCAAAGCCCATGAGGACAGGGATTAGGTCTACTTTGTTAACTTCTATGCCTTTAGCTCCTACAACAATGCCTGACACATGCCAGTGGCTCTGAAAATATTAAATGGGGACTATATGCAGTTACCATGACATTACATATTTCTGATCTACATAAATGGTAATTTCATATGGTTCCACCTAATACTCACAGAATGAATAAGACACTATAATTTTTCACTTCACAGTCTCTCCTCTAGTCGTGAGCTGGAAAATTTACTGTCTTTATAAAAAGATTATAATAAATGCAGGATCCAAGGTTGGTCCTAGCTCCCTTGAGTCATCTAGGGTCTCAGGCTCCCGCTCCTTGCCTAGTGCATTACAGGTACTGAATAAACATTTAATGGTGGTGGTGCTTATGCCAATAATTACCTTTCCCTAATATTTCCTGTAAGCAATTATTGGAAAATTAAAGGTAGCCACTTGTAAATTATATAAGCACTTGATTGAATACATTTTCAATATCCTTTTGAGTACTACTGTCACCATTTTATAGCTAAATAACTGAGGAACAGAACAGGAGGATTATTTCTCTAATGCCATAGCAGAAGGGTGAAAAAATAAACTTAGTCCCCAAGTTCACTTTTCTGCTTAAGTGATTACAACCTGTCTCTATCAGCAGCTATACAGAAATATACATGCGTATGTGTAGGTATATTCCCACAGTATTTAATTACATTAAGGGCCGCCCCCCCCCAATTTAACTTTTTTCTATGTTATGTCACATTTAAAAAGTTTTGAAGAAAAATCCAACTGCTTAAAATTTACCTGAAAGTTAACTAGATAAATTACCATGTGAAACACCTCTGTTCCTGAAACACACACACACACCCAATATTTTATTTGTTTGTTTGTTTGTTTGTTTATTTGAGAGAGAGAGAGAGACAGCCCAAGCAGGGGGAGCAGCAGAGGGAGAGGGAGAAGCAGGACCCCCGCTGAGGAGCAAGCTTGATGTGGGGCTAAATCTCAGGACTCTGGGATCATCACCGAGCCAAAGGTAGACACTTAACCCACTGAGCCACCAGGTGCCCTATCTTTATTTATTTATTTATTTTAAGATTTTATTTATTTATTTGAGAGAGAGAGGGAGAGAGAACAAAGGAGGGGAAGGGCAGAGGGAGACGCAGACACTGAACAGGGAGCTCGATGCAGGGCTGGATCCAATGATACTGAGATCATGACCTGAACCAAAGGCAGACATTTAACTGACTGAGCCACCCAGGCACCCCCCAAAATTATCTTTAAAAGGCATATGAATAATGCTTCAAAACTTACCATACTGCTACAAAAAATTTTCTTGAGTAGCTCTTTTTCAGTTTATCATGCCATAAATTATGCATTTACTAGAAATTATCATTGTCCATTCTGTTTGCAAAGAAAAGCTGTTTCTGAAATAAGTCTTAGTTATATGTTAATTCAAACTTAATGACTTAAGTGACAAGGTAACAATAAAAAATAAAATTGGAATAGCTGTGAAAATCCAAGCATGGTGCTCTGATATGACAACTTCTAGGATCACAAGTCTACTAGCCACTTAATATGTAGATTAATTTTCTTTAAAATTCAAAAGGTGCCTCTGGAGTCCTATATAGCATACAAATGAGCAGAACAGTAATGAGAAACATAACACACGTAAAATTACAGGAATAATAATATTTTGATATGCAGCTTTAAAGAGTAATTTGCTGAATACTAATATTCCCCAAATCAAGTTGATATACCTAATTTGTTTTAAAGAAAGAAAAGCACAATATCACTTTTAAAACTGAAATAGCAGCAGATAAATGAGAACCCTTTCACCAAAGAAGTGCATTAGATGATTTATATAAATGCTAAAGAATGTGCTTTACTTTAAAATATTAAACAGTTCAAATTTCACAAAACGTGCTGCTCTGACTTGTGTTAAGCAATGAATGAAAGTCCCCCATCACATGGTTGAGATTTCTCTTCCTTCGCTGTATTCAATCCAATCCAAACAGTGAACTGTCATAGCAGGGACTTCTATTTCCTTAAACCTTCTCTGCCTTACACCCACTATCCCTGATAGTGAGGATCTTCAAAAACTATTAATTAAATTCTATAGGTATGCACATAAAACTGCATATAAATGTATAATGAACTGTTAAGTCTCAATTCCTTAAAGGTTCAAAGGATTATTATCTACTCTCCCCTTCTGTTATGAAAACATCATGTCCCATAAACCTGCAAAATTAAGCTACCCCACCAACAGGCACAAGCTGTTTAGCTCCTAAATTGAGGTGACACAATGTGCAAAAGGAAAGTCACCTTAATTCCACTAAGGGAAAAAATGCACTAAAACCCATCACTCTCAGCTGAGCCTTCATTCAATATTGAAACAAGTAATCTCAAATTCCATGGTTTTGGCTGCTGCTCAACACTATTCCATTCAACTGGGGATTGAACAAAGCAAAATAAAAAGGAGCTTTAATCTGCCTTTTCTTCTCTTCTTGCTATATTACACTGACAGCATCTTGTTCATTAATTAAACTTCTTCTCCTTAAAGAAATAGACTTTAGAGTACTATACTGGACACTGGAGAAAGAAGGCAAAAAATAAAAGGCATGGTTTAAAGAAAATCAAAATCTAGGTTTTAAAGACTCTAGTTAAAGATGCAGAATAATCACAAATGATAAGGTCAATATAAAGAACGATTTCAACAAATACAAAGCAAGACGTTAAGAATTTAATACATACAGGAGTGACTGAGAGGCAGGACAGGGGTGGCTGCAGTTCCTTTTACAGATTACACATAAATTAAGATGGCTCCATTCTGGAACTCAGAGAGTTCATTCATGTGCACTGCCCATTTCTGCTCATCTCCTAAGGAGATGGGGTTGTAAGTTTAAAGTCTTTAAATCTGTGAACCCAGCTAATAATGACGAATTTGCTGGACTCTCCAAAAACAATATTTGGTTTTGTGAGCCTGATTTTTCATTGTGTTTCTTCCCTGAGAATGCATTCATTGCTACTGTTCTGTAGCTACTGCTCTTTGTTCTGTTTAATAACAGTCAGGGTAGAGAGGCCACAAAGGAAAAATAACCCATAATTTTTATTCATGGCCTTATTTATATATAGGAACTTTTTTGCTTTAATAATAATTTAAAGAAGACATGTCATTTCTGGTTTTGCCACCTTAAAATCAGAGTAATAACATAATAACTAAATTTATGCAAAATCTTTTCACAGAAATGACAACTTTTCTAAAGAGGAATAACTGAAAGGTAAAAAAGTGAGAAAATGCTTTTCATGTATTTTTGATTGGGTTTTTAATACCTTAATACAAGAAAACTAGAGGGACAGAAGCACTCTTTATTATTTTATCATTATGTAAATCAAAGATTTTCTTTTCCAATAAAATTCTATGTGTAAACTGCCACTGTGAATATCTTGGGGGCAAAGAAGTTATAGGAATGATGCCAGTTTGATGGTAACTTCAATTAAAAAAATGCTCCTCAGCTTTATATCCTGAAGATAAGAAACTTAAACACTTTCCTGAAATCTCTTGCTAAAAACTGACAACTGATATGCACTCTCTCTCTCACGGCTCATGAAACAGTGATGCCAAAATGCAAACAATATCTTGAATTTATATCCCAAAACTTGTGGTTTACTTTCTGGCAAAGAAAAGTTATTTTCTAACCTCAGTAAAAGTTACCTTTCATTGAGTACTTACTCTGTTCTAGATACTACTTTACATACGTTACTATAGCTTTATATTTTTTATTTTGCTTAAGTCTTAATGACACTATGAAGATGGATTCGGTGCCATTTTACAGTTAAGGGAATGGAGGCTCAGAGAAATAAAGTCACTTCCTCAATGAAGGCTGTACATATAGTCAGTGGTAGAACTGAGATCTAAATTCAAGTCTGGATAATTCTAAAGTACCTCCTGTGAAAATGGGGGTTTTTAATCAAATTAATGTGTTATAAATCTGAAATATAAAATTTGACCAGTACAGAGCAAAGTTTTTAAAGTATGGCTATTCCTATTTTTCTACACTGAATAGGAGACACCAAAGTTACTTATTTTTTTCTACAATATATGATCTGATTTGAAATATACACTGCATTTAAGACAAATAACTATACCAAAAGTTATCTGTTTAGTTATATAAGATTAGATCTACTTTATGTGAGTAAACTGTTGAATCACTTCTGCTAACAAAAACACCCATAACATTTTTTACAACAGTCTTCAAAAACTGTCATGAAATTGGATATTCTGGGAATTAAGTGGCTACTGTGAATTATAGAATATGAACCTACAATCATAGTAGTACACCCTAGCTCCTAATTATCACATAAGACAAGATTTTCAAACAAAATTTTTAATGCTTTCCTTTTTTCAAACAAAAATCTCTATGCTTTAATCCCAATCCTGCAATTAATTCAATTACAGAAAATACGGTGAGTGCATGGTTTATTTTTCCCCTAAATGATAACTGCAGTTTTTATAGGCAGAAGGCTGGCAAGAAGCTTTACAGTTCATTGAGGACACGCTGAAAAGCCACTTAAATCTTTTCACTGTAATTCCTAGAAAGGAATCAACTCTTTCATTGTTAAGTACGTGTACTTAACAATTATTAGAAAAATTATCTTAATGTTAGAATAACAATGCTATTTATAACTAAGAAAAAGCCTCAAAACATAGACAATTGTGATGGCCAAGATTACTGATAGTGAGTAGGAAAACATGATCAAGTTCATGAATTCTATAAGGAAATTAAAGACATTTGTTAGATGATCACTAAAGAAATTGTAAGAAATCATTTTCCACCATATAATCAAACCAAAAAGTTGAAACAAAGGCATCTGGCTTGTACTATATAACCTATATAAAACAGATTTTTTTAAAAAAGTAAAGTCTTACATACAGCGCTTTTACATCAGTTAACTTCAATTCCTATCATTTTTCCAGACTAGTGTTTCTATTACCTTTCTTAAATATGTCACCATGGCTCAGCAGCTGCCATGGTGAGTTAACTAACTAAAAGATGGTTTCTTCTCATGCACACACAACTCATTCCCACATCCACAAGGAAATAATAGGCAAGATTAACTAGGAGAGTTAACCAAAGACTGAGAATTGAAATAAAAGCTGGAGGTTATGAATTTACCTTAGAATTCATAGGCAGAATTTGAACTTCAATATATAAATTTCTCTCATTTAATTATACTTTTTCTTCTTCAAATTTACATTCAATTCCTATTCTTTGAAAAAAGCCTGAGTAATGAAAACAGATGAGAGCATTCAGAGAGAAAGGAAAGATCTTAAATATAGATTAAATCTAAGCTTAGAAATTTACTTACTTCTTTTAATTATCTATTAAATGAAAATCAGTATGAAATCAATGAAAAATCAGTATTTCTACTTAAGTTTGCGACACTGATTTTAATTAATCCTATTACCTTAAAAAATAAAATTATTAGAAACTGACACTCTCCACAAATGCCATGTGGTATTAACATTCACAACTTCCTCCTTCTACCAAAAGGGTCATTATTTTCTTACATGTTAATATGTATGATTTTTTATTAACATATAATGTATTACTTGCTTCAGGGTACAGATCTGTGAATCATCAGCCTTACACAATTCACAGCACTCACTATAGCATATACCCTCCACAAATACCCTCCAGCTACCCCATCCCTCCCTCCCCACCCCCAATAATCCTCAGTTTGTTTCCTGAGATTGAGTCTCTTATTGTTAACTATAAATAATTTTTTTAAAAGATTTTTTTATTTATTTGACAGACAGATCACAAGCAGGCAGAGAGAGACAGGAGGAAGAGGCAGGCTCCCTGCTGAGCAGAGAGCCTGATGCGGGACTCGATCCCAGGACCCTGAGATCATGACCTGAGCTGGAGGCAGAGGCTTTAACCACTGAGCCACGCAGGCACTCCTACAAATAATTTTTTAAAAGCCAGTGACAGCAACAGCTGCCATGCAAAGAGTACCTACATGTGCCTGACAGAGTGCTGGGCACTCGACAGACATTGCTGCTACTTATAAGAACCAAAGCAAAATAGTGATTATTATTCCCATATACAGATGAGGGCACAGAAATACCCTGGGGAAGGTACATATGATCCTTCCCCTTGACCAACATCATAAAAATGAATCCAGTCAAATCTTAATAGACCCAAACAATCATCACTGTGCTCTCTCTCTCTCAAACAATATGGGTTATCCTAACTTTGATGCACTAATAGTCTGTCCTTTGGAAAGAATTCTCACTCCCAGGAAACTTACTTAACCTCTGATCCTCACAAATAAAAGCAGGTATAATTTCCTTCCTTCTTTGGAATAGAAAAACAGAAGACTAAAGGGCTAAGAGCCCTTTCTATGACTGCTGGCCTTCAGATCCAGTGTTCTTTCCAACACTAGAGCCTTGCCAGAAATTGAAAAGACCTGTATCTGCATCAAAGTTCCTGGACAGGTACACCCCTCTGAAGACTTGGAGAGCTCCCTGATCTTTTAATCACATAATTATTCACCATTTTTATCATTTCCTTAATGTCTCTGTAAGAATAGAGAGTTATACACATTTTTCTTTATTTGAAAATCGAAACTATTTAAATTAAAAATCTATGATTACTGCCCCTAATTTTCTTCTATTTAATCAGAACTTTCTACGATAGCATTTCATTTACAAATACAGATTCTAGAGCATGTAGTAAACAATACTGGAAAGCTGGTTCAGTGAATAAACAGTGAATAAAATAAATAAATATTCTTTCATAAAATATTAATACAGGCCTGCAATTCTGCCCAGGGTATCACCTCCTACCTCTGGCTAGGTGATAAGGTCTCACATAAATAATAGGGGCGAAAGGGCGCCTGGGTGGCTCAGTGGATTAAGCCGCTGCCTTCGGCTCAGGTCATGATCTCAGTGTCCTGGGATCGAGCCCCGCATCGGGCTCTTTGCTCAGCGGGAGCCTGCTTCTCTCTCTCTCTCTCTGCCTGACTCTCCGCCTACTTGTGATTTCTCTCTCTGTCAAATAAATAATAAATAAAATCTTTAAAAAAAAAAATAATAGGGGCGAAGACTGATCAAAACAGTTAACTCTTTACAATAATAAAACCAAGTTACTTACTGCATTTGGGTCACATCATAACGAATCGCAGACACATGTGTCTGTGTATGTCTACATCTAAAAATGGGACTAACTGCACGCATTCTGGTTCATTCTGATTTACACTGCCAAACACAAAGCATTTTCAAATACTCAGAAAAATCCTAAATGAGGTATAACACATACCTATAGCAAACTGTGCTTTTGAATGTGGCTCAAAAGATACCTGACAACTCAGGCAATAAATAGTGAAAAACCTTTCCTAACATTGTACAACAAATTGGAGAAGAAATGCCAATGAACAAATAGGAACAGTCTATGATCAAACCAAATGTATATACATACTTTCATGTAAAATTCCACCCGTAAGAAAATAATGCAAAATGAGAAGGTTATAAACAGATTTCACATTGGGAAAATTACAATTATGATTTCCATTGCTTTAAAAAAAATGGTGAAAAAACTCTGCTGGAAAAAAAATCCCTTAAAATTGGTCTTTTTAAAAAGTCCTGCAAATATGACAAAGAAATGATTATAAACACAACTTAAATATGGTAATACCATCTATCACGCTAGCAAGTAGGAAATGGAAAAGGGTGAAAAAAGGCAGAGTGTGTTTTGCTTTTCCCTCATACTGCACAATAAAGTATTTTATGTCCTGTTGAAAATATGACAATACATTTGATGGCTTTTCCTACCGTGTGCAGAGAAAAGCTTTAAGATTCCAAAGATGAAGGATTCTTCACATTAAGAAATTCAAACATAAAAAATCTAAAATGCAGAACATTCACATTACACGCATCTTTTCAATCACTACCCACCAATTCACGAAATAATTAATCTAATGTATGTAACTAAAATTTAAAACAAGGTTTCTCTGCAGTTACGACTGTTACAGAAATGCAGCATCCACGGCTTCATTCTTTAGATCCATGCTATTTCTTGGGTTTTCACGTAAGACCACCAAATACTGACCTACCACCACCTTTAACATCAACAGAACATCACACTGTTTTCCTAACAAGTACTATGTTATTTTGAATGTTTGGTTTGGATGTCTGGTAGAATTACAGTGTAGCTATGGAATAGTTCTATTTCTGAAAAGCTAAATGATATGGAGTGCTTATTATATGCAAGGCACTGTTCTAAGCCCTTTACTTGTATCACCTTCATTTAATTCTTATAACAACACTTTAAGACAGATACTATTAGGATCCTCATTTTACAGGCAAGGAAACTAGAGCATGGAAAGGTTAAATAACTTGCCAAAAGTCAGGTTATAGCTGCTAAGTGATAAGAACAGGAATTTGAATCTAAGCAATTTGATTCCTAAGCATTCAATTGCTCTGGAAAACTATCTCTGTAGTTTATCAGATAATACTACCTACTCTCTTTATTCAGAGGTGGTGGAAGAGACAGAAAGGAAATGGGAAGTATTCTAAATCACTCTCACCCTACTTCTCATCCTTTAATTTCCAAACCAAGAAGAACTTGTGATGCCAGTCCACTGGCTCCTACTGGTATTGCATCTAAGATAACCAGAATTGGTATCAAAAACAAAGGTTTTGATTCTGAGCTATGTAGGATATTAAGTTTATGACATTAAGCAATTCATTTAAACTTCTGAGAATCAATCCCAATCTATAAAATGAGATTCAAAAATATTACCTTCCTTACCAATTAGTATTTGTGAGTAACCAAATACCCAAGATGATTAGGGAACATTCTTTCAAAAGAATTCCAGCCAGTAAGTGCAGAAATGAAAATAAGATAATTGATTTGGGAACGATAATTGAGTGGATAAAGGCATTAGATGAAAGGTTGAAGGGGAACTTTACAATGGAGGTTCAGGCTACGGATAAGCCTCCTGATGTGACACAATATGAAAAACAAAGCACCTCTTATGAAGAACTCTTGCCGAAAAGGTTGTACCTAAATTGACTTAAGTATTTATGGCTAACTTCACTTACATGGAAAAATGGGAAATATGGTAACAAAGGACACCACAGGAAGCAAACAAATCTAGAATGTGAAACATTCTATAAAACTGGCTAGGGGCACCTGGGTGGCTCAGTGGGCTAAGCATCTCCCTTCGGCTCAGATCATGGTCTCAGGGTCCTGGGACTGAGCCCCACATTGGGTTCTCTGCTCAGTGGAGAGCCTGCTTCCCTCTCTCTCTCTGCCTGTCCCTCTGCCAACTTATGATCTCTGTTAAATAAATAAATAAAATCTTGAAAAAGGAAAAAAAACCTGGCTAATTGTTTCTGGGAGCTACAGACTGGGGGGGGGGGGGAGGAAAAGAGAGAACGGGGAGGGTTTGGGGGGGGGTTAAGTAAAGGATTACTAGAAGAGACTTATGAGACAACAGCCAAATATAACATATGACTTGACGTAGGTTGCAGTTCAAACAAATTGAATGTTAAAAAAAATGTATTTTTAGGGCACCTGGGTGGCTCAGTTGGTTGAGCGGTTGCCTTTGGCTCAGGTCATGATCCTGGACTTCCAGGATCGAGTCGCGCATCAGGTTCCCAGCTCTTTGGGGAGTCTGCTTCTCCCTCTGATCTTCTCTTCTCTCGTGCTCTCTCTCACTCATTCTCTCTTAAGTAAATAAATAAAATCTTTAAAAAAAAATGTATTTTTAGCAAACTGGGGGGAATGTGAACTTGGCTCGGATAACAGATGCTATCAAAAAAATGTTAATTCTGACAAGTGGTAAGATAATGGTATTACAGTTATGTAGGAAATTGACCATATTTTCTAGAGATACAATAAGGTATTCGGGCACTGCAGGACATAGTCTGAAATACTTCAGCTGAAATACTTCAGCCTGGGTGGCTCAGTCAGTTAAGCGCCTGCATTTGGCTCAGGTTATGATCTCAACACCCGGGATCAAGCCCCATGTTAGGCTCCTGCCTCAGCAGGGAGCCTGTTTCTCCCTCTGATTGCAGCTCCCCCTGCTTATGCTCTCTCTGACATGTATATAAAGTCTTGAAAATACATATGTATATACACTTAAATAAAATAAAATACTTCAGCTAAAATACAAAGAATATTAAAAACATAAATAAAATTCAAATAAAAGGGATAAATAAATGAAATACGGAAAACACTACTAATTGGTGATGATAGGTATGTGGGGATTTGTTTTTGTACATATTTGAAATTTTTCATAATGTAAACATTTTAAGAAGTATTTTCTCTGTCTCATAAACCACGGTTAAGATCACCAATCAAAAGTATATAAAAGCTAAAATACACAAAAGGCAGTTGCTGAATGTCAGGCTTGAAAATAAAGAAAAAAATTAGGGAATCCACGTTCTGAATTAGGAGTCCGTGAACTACATCCATCCCACGGGACAGATTCAGAAAGCTGCCTGTTCTTGTCAATAATACCACAGTCTGGTCTGTTCGGTTAGATATTACCTACGTTTGCTTTCATGCTACAGTACAGCAGTCGTACGACAGAAACTGTACCATCCACCGAGTCAAAAATTTTTACCATTTCCTCCTTCAAAGAAAGGCCACTTACTCCTGTTCTAAATTCCATATGTGTATTGTTTCTTGGGGAGGAAAGCTGGCCTCAAAAGATTTTCTGAGCTCTGTCCTTAGACTTTACCAAGATTTCCCTTGTGTAGCTTATCACAAATAAAAATAAAACCACCCACAAAGTAGGGTTTAAGTAACCCCATATGTTTTTCCCATAAGGGAATAAATCATTCCATAGCTTTAAGGTAGTTGCTATCTTTAGTAGACTTAGTAGCCCACTACATCTAGAAGCTTATAATGAAAGTAAACAAATAAGCCAAAAAAGCAGAAGTAAAAAAAATTTTAAATATCTATTATTATTATTTTACTTTAAGTTCCCTCAGTTTACTAAAGTAGCTGCAGGGAAACAATATATTACATGTTTCAACACATTACAACCAAAGGGTGTTTCTATTTAGGGAAGGAGGGAGGGAGAGAAGGAGGAAACATATATACACAAACAATGCTGAGAATTTCCTTCTTATGAATCCAGCGAAGAACACTATAAACCCATGGGCCATTTTTTCTAACTATAAACTTCTGTATATTTTGGATTAATAGTTTAAACACATTCTTTGGCAGTCTTCAACTTAGCTTACATAACCTTCGGGTACACCCATGAGCTGATTAGTAATTTAAGGCCTGAGAAAAGCAAAGTTTCAGAGGAAAATACACTGAGACATGAATGAGTTTAAATATGCAAGTACACTAGCTAAAGGGCATAATTAAAACTACATCACTCCTTTAAATCTACATAATTATGTCCCAAAGACATTCTCATTAGTATCTTTTACTTTGCCACTAAACCAGAAAGAGCCTCAGGTCTACAGGGCTAGGAAATAAATATAAAATAAAAAGTTAAGGAATATTCAAGTCAAATAAAATACCTGCAAAATTCAATTACTGACCTTTCCTTTTTAAAGTAATTATAAAATCCACCAGTCAACCATTACAGCTAGTGAGTCCATATCAAAACATACTACCATAATATCTGTAGATCACCTTTGCCCCAAATTCCAGAGTAGAAATAACCAGAAAGGTTTAATAAACTATTTTTAATTTTAGAAGAGAGAAAGCAGCTTTTTCTGACACTAACACGACTGGAAATCTCTACTAACCAGCACTTCCTTTACTATGCAATGATAATTGATGTTCCTAATGATCAGCCTACAGCAATTCCAAATTCTGAAGTTCATTCTAAATCATTAAAAAGAAGATGGAATTATGTTCAGTCACTTTCGGTAGTGAGTGCACTTCATAATATTCTCATTATTTTAAGATTAATAATATATTTAAGATACATAGGATAACTGTCCATCAAGGGGCTGTTCAAGTCAGATATTCACAGAGGCCATACTGAGAAGCTCTTACATTATGGTGGACAATACACCGGGAGGAAAAAAATCACTTCTCTCCAAATCTAAGGCACGAAATTCTAAGGTACTAATAGAAATTTTGTCTTGAAATGAGAGCAATTTTGTCTTTAAAGAATTTTTAAGTCCTTTCAGGGAAAATACTGGCCTAAACAGTGACCCTTCTTCCCCCTGCTTCTACTGAAACTGATTAAATCTTCTAAGACTGATTAAATCTTCTAAATCTTCTGAGAAGCAATTAGAAAGCTACTGTAATAATCCAAATAAGAGATGGTGATGGTATGTGTGGCCCAGCGTTGCGACAGCAGGGACAGTCAGAAATGATTCACCTTTAAGGCTGAGCCAAAAAAATTTGCTGACAGCATAGGTAACAGAAAAAGAAAGGATCCAAAGATTGTGTACATCAAGGTCTACGAACTGCGCAACTAAGAGAATGGAACTGCCATTACCTGGGACAGAAAAGACTGCAGGAGGAGCTGGACTGGGGCAGGCAGGTAGACCAGGAACTCAGTTTTGGAGACTTCAAAGACACATGACTGTGTTTTTATGAGCTACTGCACTTGGGAAATGAGGGCCTAGAGCTCAAGGAGAAGGAGAGGCTGAAGATATACTTAAGAGCCTTAAAAAGGGGAGTTCATCTACAGAATCGGTATTAAGTTTAAGAAAGACAAAAAAAATTCAAAACTATGTGTGCCCTGGGGCATAAACTACTGCAAAAAGAACAGAATATTTCCTTAGGGATCTAGGACATCTAGGCATCTAGGACATCTACGTGGCCTAATATCTCACGAACTCCTCTGAAACATTTCTTCAAATTTTGATCAAAGGGTAAATGTGTATTTGCTGCAACTGAAGAAAGATGATCACCAAGACATCATCAATTAGATGGGACCCTGAGCTGAGTAGGTCACATACGACTTTGAGAAAGGCACAATGTGCTGCAGGTAGGAAGTACAGTTAAAACCAAAGAAAGACTGTGTGAATGCACTAGAACAAGTGGAACACTGAATCGGGCCATCATCACTTGGAGCCCCAAGAGATTTTTACTTCCACAGAGTCAACTTAAACCCTTTATGTGTGCAACCAAAAATTCAAGTAGCCAAAATGTGGGGCAAACATAAAGAGTGTGAGAGGCAATAAACTATAAGTTAGCATTCTGGCACTCATTGGAAAATTGATCTCTGAACAGATCCCATCTCAGCACTCCCCACCAACTTTCTTTGGATGCCTGGTATTTTAAAGGAAAATCCAAACACATGCACCCAGTAACTATTCGTTTAGGTTTTCTACTCTCTTTCCCTGGTGATTAAGATCACCAGACAGCACTGAAGCCAGCCTCTAATTTCTCAGCATCTAGGAGGAATACTTTCACTGAGATTTAATAACATGCTCTCAGTTTTCACAAAGATTCAATATAAGAATCATCCTTAAGTGCCAAATCTATGTCTTTAGTCAAACCATAGTTTAAAAGGTCTTCCATTATGTACCTATAGCATTTCTATAAACACTGTATAGATCATGAAATACTCACATGTCCCAATTCTGTTATGTCCAAATCCTGTCATCTTTCAAGGTTTGATTCAAGCACCCATTTCCTCAGGAAGCCCTCTCCAAGTACCCTCGGTGGATGTAGTATCTCTCTGGGGAGCTTCCCTCATACTACACATCATTTTCTATCCCACATTAGTGAGAACCAAGGGAAGATATTTTATTATCTACCACATATTAGTGTGCTGATAAGCAGTACACTAAGAGTATTATATGCAATTCCCATACCAATGCCATTACTATCTTTATTTGAGGAATGAGAAAAGTGAAATTTAGAGAGTATGACTCATCAGCCACACAGCTAAAAAGCAGCAGATGAGGTCTGAGCTCTGGTCTGATTCCAAAGTCTATGTTCTCCCTTGAGACTATACTGCCTTCCAAAACTACTGAACTATTCTGCTCAGGAGGCTAGTGAATTATTTATGAGAAAAGTTTCCAAGTATCCCATAAATGTTTCTTGAATTTAAATCTGAAAAAAGAAAAGATAATCTTCACCCCTAAAAAAGCTTATACTTACTTAACTGGAAGGTAATTCAATACTTGTATTATATTAAGATATCAGTCTAGTACAGACTACATTCTTCAAGGCTATGAGTCATGTCTTCTGCATATTTTTTCATTCATAAACTCTTAAAACATTAGTATTTATAGAGAGGGTTTATTTAATATGAATATATAAGCTCTTCTAATCTAGAAAATTTATACATCTTTCCAAAAATGAGGATCATGGGATCTTCTTCCCCTTTAGCTTAATGTAGGGCTCACCTAGTAATTAAGTCACCTAGGTGTTTAACAATGTCTATTTCTCTGTTTCTTTCAATATTGTTTTTATTTTTCATCCTTCTACGTGAAGAAGTCAATACCATCAAGGCAATCTAGTATCGTGGTATGGCCTATCCAGAAAACAGCAAGATTATGTGAACCTTGCAGCTTCCAGTTACTAGGAAATTCACTGAGCTTCAGGATCTCTCTTTGCAAAATCTGAATAATAAGAATACTTACTCTCACATGATGACCTCCTGAAAATTAGGTAAGAATATTTACAGAAGGCGCGAAGCACACTGCAGGACTCAATATATGCTAGCATTCCTCATTCTAATTACTACAAATGGCTTAACTATGCCAGAGGATAGCAAACTTACCCCAAATCAGCCATCTTTCCTATGAGTCACTTAAAATACTAAATATGTTTTTTAAAAAAAGAATTTTTTTTTTTTACTTCATTAGTCTCTATCATCAACCTTAAATATATGCCCTATGGATGGCTGCTCTTTCCTTCACTGTAGATAAACCCTACAAACAGTAATAGAAAGTATTTTCCTTTAGAATTTTGGTTTATCTTCACAAAGAGAAAATACCACAAGCCATTCACCCTGGCACTCAGGGTCCACTTGCTCTGAAAATGAGCCACCTTAGAGGCAACAGTCAGAAGAGCAAATTATCTGGCTGGAGGGGTTCCCTGGAAGAATGACAACATGTTCCTGATCTTTTATGAGATTTTTTTAAAAAGATTTTATTTATTTATTTGTCAGAGAGAGGGATCACAAGTAGTCAGAGAGGCAGGCAGAGAGAGAGAGGAGGAAGCAGGCTCCCTGCTGAGCAGAGAGCCCGGTGCAGGACTTGATCCCAGGACCTGAGATCATGAGCTGAGCCAAAGGCAGCGGCTTAACCCACTGAGTCACCCAGGCACCCTTTTATGAGATCTTTTATCTTTCATGTTCTTTATACTTTTTAGTTGAGAAGTGTATCTTTATTACTACAGCTAAATTCAAATGTGATGGGAAAAGAAGAAAAAAGTAGCACAGCCTAGAACTTTTATTTTATTTTTAAAAAAGATTTTATTTATTTATTTGGCAGAGAGAGAGAGAGATCACAAGTAGGCAGAGAAAGAGAGGGGGGAAGCATGCTCCTTGCTGAACAGAGAGCCTGATGTGGGGCTCGATCCCAGGACCTTGAGATCATGACCTGGGCCAAAGGCAGAAGCTTAACCCACTGAGCCACCCAGGTGCCCCCTGGAAGAAAACGAATAGCTTGACATAGTGAAGACCATTTTCAACCAAATACATATTAAGGAAAGACCATGTGTACAGCATTTTATCCAATGTAATTATGCAGTTGGTGGAGTCTCTGGCTACTTAGAGATTTAAAATCTAGTTGAGATTAAAAGGCATGTTCAGGAGGGTAGTCAATGCTGGCTCAGATATTCAGGAAAAGATCAACAGAGGGGCTGGGCTTTGGATGATAAACACAAAGGTTTCTTCGGCTCTTGTTTAAAGTAAATCTAATTCATCCCCAATAATACTGAAATTAATTCCATCTAGTTGCCCTTTGATTATTCAGAATTCTCTCCCCCCCATAAAAAAAATAAACCTCTCCCTCCTTTCTAGATAATACACTTATCCATGCTATAGGAAGACTAAAATCATCTTAAAAAAAAATCAGGGCACCTGGGTGGCTCAGTGGGTTAAGCCTCTGCCTTCAGCTCAGGTCATGATCCCAGGGTCCTGGGATCGAGTCCCGCATCGGGCTCTCTGCTCAGTGGGGAGCCTGCTTCCCACCCCCTCTCTCTGCCTGCCTCTCTGCCTACTTGCGATCTCTCTCTCTGTGTCAAATAAATAAATAAAATCTATTTTTAAAAATCACATAAATTTTGTTAGCGACCTTGAATGTCAACATCTAAATCTAACAAAAATAGCACTTTTAAAATAATATTACATGTAAACCATATATGCTATGGAGCCCATAAGAGAGGAATTATTATTGTTGACTGAAATGAAACAATATGGTTGTTAACAGAGACTAAATGGAATTGCCACAGTATCATTCAAACTGCATCTTTTATGTAAAAGGCCTCAAGGTTCAATCAACAAAATTAATAATTATAATACATAAAACTGTATCAGATAATCATCACCATAAAACAATGTTAAAATAATATATGTGTTGACTTATCAGAAAAAGCCTCTTATTAAAGACAGTTTATTTTTTTTAACTATTCCTAGAGGGTCCATAAATTGGAGAACAACGGTAAGAGAAAGTTTTACATAGGGTAGGTATATCTTGGAAATCATCTTGGCTCTAGTTCTTTTCAGTAAGAATTTAGAAATTGCAGAAATACGCAGTCTGAATTCACATGTGGACAAGGCAATGCTTTGCAAGGGATAAGGAAGCAATAAGAGGGGACAGGAAGTGGCCTTAAGTATTATGACATCCTTGAAACTCCAAGGATCAAGCTAGAGTGTTTCCGTAGTCACAGTCTCACTGAAGAATGAGGACACCCAGACATCAAAGCAAGTAGGAGAGTCAAGGTTTTCACGGTAAGTTAATATAGGCATATCAGGAAGCAAGAAGAAAGGGCAACCAAAGTGCTTACAACATTAGCCAAAAAGAGGAACCACCCCACCTTTAAAGACAGAAAGACTGGGACATTTCCTAGAAAATGAGGGAAAATAGTTCATAATCTCTTTTTGACTCATACTGGGTGAAATCGTATTTGTTACTGAATATCATATTCAAATAAACTGATAAAAATAACTATGTCTTAAATTTTTGATTTCCTAAATAAGTACTTTCAAGGGGAATTTTTAAATGGATTTAAAAACTGAAGGTAGAATTCAAAGTGTTACTGTGATAAAATTCATATCCAAGAGAATTTATCAACATACATTTTTTCCTCCTGTGTGGGTAAAGAAACATCACATCTTTGATAAAATTTAAAACTGTCAAAGGGGAAAGCACAATTCATCTTTAAATATGTTTAAAAGTATTATCATTAGATCTAAATTACCATAGTTATACAAATAACAATGTCTTTAATGCATAGTTCCAGTGAAAAGTCAGTTTTTACCATTCTGACTTTACCTTTACCTATGCATTAATTAAACATTATCACTTAGCCACTACGTAAGCTAATGACAATGATGTATTGTTTCATAAATATTGATTCATTCTGACAAATGCTTTGTTCTCTACTGCACTGTCTGAATAAATTTAACAGGATAAAATACAATTTATTTGTAGAATTTTTAATATTACTATGCAGCATATCTGAAATGAATTTTCATCATGAAGTTTATTTTGAAAGGCTATAGGAAGATATGTGTTTATTTACAAAAAGAACTTCTCACTAAAAAAACTGCCCAAGGAAGAAAAAGAAAAGACAGCTGGAGAGAAAGCTGTGATTTTTTGCATGGTGATGACAAAGCTGATCTGACAGAGGCAGGGCTAGAACTTCAGTGTGTAAGATATGATACTTTTCTGAGGTCTAGGTGACAATTCAGAGAATGAGGATGACATATAGGAATCTATGTGGACAGCTGAAGAAGTGTTAAAACAGTGAGTCTGAACCGATGTAAAGGAAAAAAGAGAAAAGCTGAAATAAAAGTCATTTAGGAACAAAGATGTGGAGAAAAATTAAAGGACAAAGTAGCTTAAATAGGATTAATTTAGCTCAAGACTCATGGACAATATTGTAGACATCAATATCTCTTGGGGATATTTTTCCAGTGGCTGGATAAAAAGACAGGCAGAAGTTCTTTTGGAATTTTAGCAGGAAAGTCATCTTTAGGACCTTGACTAATTCACAGTATCCTTAGGTGTTGGTATGATAATCAGAGTGTTACTCACTCCACTAAGCTACTAGGATCAGAGGGCCTGAGAAAGCCCCAATCAATCCAAGAGTGATCTCAAGCCTGGTACTTCATTTACAACTATAACCTTCCAAAACAAAGGGTCTGAAACCTGAGATGGAGTGAGCTCAGTATAGGTCTCAGTATATGCAAAGGCCCACCAAGGCCTGGCTTCTCACACGACTTCTAGTAAGCCTGCCCAAGTCTTACAGACTGGGAGTCAGACTCAACCTGTAAAGGTCCTCCAGTGTCCCTGCTGATCTCTCCTGAACCACTAACTTTGGGGCTAAATCTGGCTTTACTGCAGTTCAACTTTCAGAGATCCAAATCACTGTATCTAGGGTTCTAAAATCCAGTGCCTGGCTTTCTGGATACATTTGGATGGCTTTCCTGGCCACAAGTTTTCTTCATTGCAAAATGGTAAATACTGACATTTGCTTATGCCAATTCTACTAAGATATGATAAATAACAATAACGCCAAGCTGAGAGCTCTTATGCACAACCAAACTCAAGCTGTGGCTAAAATGTCATCTTTTGTTTAAGTTTTCCCTGACTACCCTATCCAAAACTACGTTCCCTATCTTTGCAAAACTGTCTCCATAGCATCTCTCACCAAAAATATATAATATACTTACTTTTTTATTTTATCTCTCCCACCAGAATATAAACCCTAGATAGTGCCAACATTTTTGTCTATTTTGTTCATTGCTATATCTCCAGTATCTAGAAGAGTGTCTGGGACATAATAGATACTCAATAAATATTTGTCAAATGGAAGAATCAAATATACTCTTAACATAGCCACCTACAAAAAGGCTAGCCTGTGCATATCTGAGATAGTACAAAAGAAAATGACAAGCTTACTCTGAGGACCCTATATCAAAAAGCAATCTACTTCTTAGGGCCCCTCATTAATATTATCCCCAAAGTCCAAATTTTCTAACCTGAGTATCTATGCCTCATCTTTCACTGAACCTAATTTCTCACTCAAAAGCCTTTCTTCACTGGGATTTTTGCCAGCCCAAAACATTAACCATCTAGACCTCCTCTTGAGCAAACTTTCTTCAATGTCTTACCTGATTAGGGTTCCTACATTTCTGACTGAGCTAAATACGACCATAACCACACCTTTAAGGCATAATCATTCTCAGAGTCCTCACAGCCATGGAAACTTATAATCTCTTACTAAAGAGAGAAATGCAAGTTGACAAGTGCAAAATAGCTATTTGGTTATTTTTAAAATGAAATGAAATCCTACTTTATACAGAAGTAAACTAACTGGAAAGATGGTGCCAAGTATTTTTTTTTTTTTTAAGTAAAACAAGAAAAAAATCAAGGAAGGTTTATAGGAACATGATCAATGATAGAGACATACAGGGTTAAGAAAGCCAAGAATATGCTTTCTCCATACACCACGCCCTTGAGAGTTCCTAACTTTAATAAATCTTGCAAAGGGGAAAAAATAAATCATTCAGTATCAGAAGTGTGACCCATTTTCAAACTTGTTCATACCCAATTTATTTGGAGACAATTTACCACCAAGACATGGTAATTAAGACATACTCTGTGAAAGGTTAAACTGGTACTTTCTTATTGTCATTCTCTCCTAAAAGCAATGCATACATGAACAACAAAATTTTTTAAAATGTCACTTTAATACAACCTAATCCATAGGCATCACTGATAAGACAACAGTTAAAAATAAATGATTAAAGTCTCCTACTCTTTATCTCATTTTCATAATTTAAGAATTGAAAAGCATGGGGCGCCTGGGTGGCTCAGTGGGTTAAAGCCTCTGCCTTCAGCTCAGGTCATGATCCCAGGGTCCTGGGATCGAGCCCCGCGTCGGGCTCTCTGCTCAGCAGGGAGCCTGCTTCCTCCTCTCTCTCTCTCTCTCTGCCTGCCTCTCTGCCTACTTGTGATCTCTGTCAAATAAATAAATAGAATCTTTAAAAAAAAAAAAAAAAAAAAAAAAAAAAGAATTGAAAAGCATTTGGAGTAGAACACCAAAAGCAATTAGACTTACTGAAGTTAATTTTTTCCAGAATAGTGTTGGGAGGGAGGAATAATAACATCTGTTTTATTCTAATGATAGACTTAACACACTACATAATTTAATTGAAAATTTGACTAGCTAGCCTCTTGACAATTCATGAAATCAAGTCCAACCTGCTCAGTTCAATGTTTAAATATTAATTCTTATATTGTGTTATCTAAAATTTGTATTCCAAATGCAATGGAAGGCATGGAGATAAGAGATAATCCCTTAATATGCATACATCTTTATCATACATTAAAATGTTTAGAAGAGAGACTATAACAGATATTTTGCACAATAAGACTTTAAAAAATATACTCCAGATGACTTGGTAACTGCTAAAGGTATCTTTAAAATTGGTACCAAGAACAACAGAGAGATTATACTACTTTCACAAGAAACAATTTTTTAATCTCATTCAAATTACTTTCCTAGGATATCACTGATGCAAATATTCAAGCAAAACTAAGTTTGCTTTGAAAGAAAAACCAAGAGGCGCTTGGGTGGCTCAGTGGGTTAAAGCCTCTGCCTTCGGCTCCTGTCATGACCCCGAGGTCCTGGGATCAAGCCCCGTATCGGGCTCTCTGCTAGGTGAGGAGCCTGATTCCCCCTCCACCCTCAGCCTGCCACTCTGCCTACTTGTGATCTCTGTCTGTCAAAAAATAAATAAAATCTTTAAAAAAAAAAAAAAGAAAGAAAGAAAGAGGAAAGAAAAAGCAAAAATAATTATTGTAATTAACATAACCAATTAGTAAACTATTATTAAGGTTTTAATCTACAAGTTAAAGGCTTATAAACACACCAAGAAAACATGTGAATGATCATAGAATAACTTTTAAAATTATTATTAACTAAAATTTAACACTTTACAGATTACACAGTATTTGACTTATCTACTTAATTCTTTGCAACACTTTAAGCAGGCATTACTACTGTCCCCATTTTAATTGATGATATGATTGAATACCAGGTGATTAAACAAAACTGAAAACCTCTGTTCTTAATTGTGTCCTCTCAAGTCTTTGTAGGGTTGGCACACCAATGTCAACCTCAACAACATTATCTGTTCTTGAGAGTACTGAGGAAAGCACAGGGTTTAGAATAAAACAGACCTGGTTTCTAACTGGGGTCTGATCATGTACCACTTCTGCCACCTGGGGAAAACTCATTAAACTCTCCATAAAAGCAAAGTTAATATTTACCTTGCAGTGTTGTCGTGAGATTAAATGAAATAAGGAACATAGGAAGGATTTAATAACAGCATGCCTATTTTGCCAGTTCCTGAATAAACAAATTTTACCTTCTGCCCTCTCTGCTTCTGCTCTAAGGCCAAAAGACATTCCTAAAGAAAGCAATACAAAGTGCTGACTTAGCCAATTACAAATTTATGGCCTAGTATAATATTCTCATTAATAAATGAGACATAAATGATACCTATTCCCTAGGACTATTTTAAGGATTCCATGAGACAGTGCATGTAAAGTATCAATTACAGTGCTTGGCATATGCTAGGCTCTCAGTAAATGATCAAATTGTAATCATTTCTTAGCTTAGCAATCGTTTTATTTATTTTAGGTGAACTCCTTAACATCTTTCCAGAAAGTGTTATCCTACAATATTTTCAACTTCCCGTAAGCCTTAACTGGACCAGATCCTTCTGGTAAATAATTTGCCTGCCTACTTTACTGAAAAGCTGGGCAGGCAGCATGAGCTTCCCCAGCTCTTCTTACTTCCTTCAAACACATCTTTACCAACTTAAAATCTCTCATATATTCTTCAGGTCTCAGACAAATAGGGATCCTCACTAAATTCTTATGTGATTCATTCATTCATGCAACGTATTTTATTGAACATCTATGACCTTACAGGTGCTATGCTAAGTGCTGAGTGTCTGGTGGTAAAAAAGGCAGAAATGGTCCCACTCTCAGGGAGCATCATATGGGAAGAGAGATTTACACTACAAATGTATGTTTACAAATTACCTTTCCTTTTCCTTGAGCCTTGTTTCCTCAACTACTCCCAGCACATCTCCATTTCTAAGAGTTTGGAAATGATTCTGCCCAAGTGAGCATGAAAACAAACTTTGCTTGGCCTAGTTGTCCTCTACAGCTAATGTTCTATTTCTTTTCTTCCTGACTTCTCAAGACTTCCAGAATAAATACTCTATTTCCATCACCTCCATTCTACATATGGTCAGTAAGACTAGGAAATTTGTCTTCTGTTCTTTTCCTAGAATGACTTCCTAAAAACAATATCCATGCTGAAAGTAGCAAGTATGCCTTACTTGTGAAATTCTCCTCTTTTTCATTGCCTGGAACTCCAGACTGTTTTCTCCCTTTTACTCTAATATTTCTGATAAATTCTGCTTTTACTTGTGGTTCTTTTATTTCCATTTCAAACAGTGCATCCCTCACAGCTGATTCCTCTGCTCTCTAAATTTCTCTCTACACTCTCCATTCAGCAGCTTTTTTACCTTCAAAGGATTTTTCTTTCATTTTATTTCAGTTACTCTCAAACCCATATGTCCATGTTTCTTCTCACAGAATAGTACCTTTCACAATATAAGTACTCAATAAATAATCACAGAATGAAGTCAGGAACAAACAAGCCAACCAACCAACCAAAAAGACTTTCTACTTGGACATCATTTCAAATTTACACCTAAAATCAAACTCCTGATCAATTTCTCCTCCACCCTAATCCCAGACAATTCAGCTACCTGCCTATCACCTATGTTAATGGAACTTCTAACCTTTCTAATTACTTAGGCTGATCACTTGAGTTTAATTTCATTCTTTCCTCATTCTACTCTATAAATTACTGCTCAAAAATTACTGCTCTTAAATCCACCTTTTCCACTTTGTTCTTATCACTATCACAGTAAGACCTAATCCGGTCAACTGTTTATCCTATTCCTACTCTCTCCCCATTTCAAGTGTGCATGTTTTCTCCAAATCAATCTTTTAAAAAATAATTCCCCTCCCCATTTAAAATTCACTAATGATGTCTTTCTCTTGACCAAAACCAAAGTTCATTTAAAGCAACTACATTCTGGCACTTACCTTTCTTTTTTTCTCTCTCCCAATCCCCACTATTTTTCTAAATTCTATACCACAAAGAAACTAGAACAGTATTTAAAACATTTTTAAGTAGCAAAATCCTCCATTTAAGTGAAATATTACACAGAATTCCCACATATGAAAGTAGATGAAGACATAAATATACTTGTTAAAGGTGGGGGGGGCACAAATCAGACAAGTCAATCTCCCTGTGAATTTCTGTACCTTTTGCTCTTTGAACCCAAGAGCTCCCAAAAACACAGCCTGAAATCATTCCATTAGTAGATATCCCTTGAACATTTCCCAGAACAAAATATCTCTGCTGGAATTTGATCCCTAATTCTCTTCTTCCCCCTTCACCTCCCTCTCCATTCTAGGTGACATGGAAACCTCTTAATAAGCCAGCACTAACTTTATTCCACCTTTACTGATTACTCCATGTCAAGCTAATCTCTCCTTCCCAGGAATTGCTAGAATAAGAATAGTTAACACTTACTATACATAAGAATCTATACCAAACCTTGACTGCATCCTCACCATAATCAATAAAGAATAGAGACATATCTGTATATCTACATACATATATGTAATTACCATCCACATTCCATAGATAAGGACACATATCAGATGATTTGCCAAAGGTTTGTTACAATGGAACCAAATCTGAACTCAGTCTGACTCCAAATCTCTACTCTATACTTATTAGTTCTTTCCGACCTTTTCACGTCACTAAGTACATAGAAAATGATATTTGTAAAGCACTCTATAATAAATGGAAGAAACTACTCACAACTAAAGCCAATTAGCTCTGAGTAACCCAGGTCCAGCCCAGCTTCCTCAAGGGTTCATGGGATCAACACTGGAGATATTGGAAATTCATTAAGCAGTACACAGATGAGAAACTACTGTACATATTCATTCATTTAGCATATACTAGTACCTGCCATGTAGTAGGGATTCAAATATGTATGTGTGGGTTACTGATAAAGGACAACATATTGAGCTCAAATTGCCCAGAGGAGAACAAATAAGAGCTGAAGATTTTCAGTGTCTATATCTTGATAAGCTAATAACCAATTTATGTAAGTACAGTATCTAAAACACTGGTCCCTGATCATTAGTGTATATCAATTTCTCCTGGAATTTTTGTTAAATCACCAACTGTGGGATGCAACCCCACAGTCTGATTCAGAGTGTATCTCTAAGAAATTCCCAGGTGATGAAGAAGCTCGTGCTACTGGGATGAGTCTTGGGAGAACCACAGGTTTTAAAGACAGAAACCTCAGCAATAAATACAACTCATACTCACACCACCACCCTCACCCAAATATTTAATCCTATGCTGGTCAAATTTTAATGACATAAGTTTGTTTCAAGTCATGATGGAGGCAGTATTCTAGGACAAAAGCTTATTTTTGGCTTTTTAAACAATGCTAAATGTCCTTTACCCAATTGTAGTAGACCTTAAGTATGTGATCATCAGAGACAGGAATTTCAGCACTATAAAATGTACATGATATATATTGTGCATAATATCTAATAGAGCCAGATCAAAGTAATTCAGAACAACACTATAAGCAATCTGATTAAGAGGACACATTGCTTTGAATTTATTAGAAGAATTACCTGGTTCAGTTTAATTCTTAAAGCTAGTGGCTGATACTGAAAGACCCCTCCCCTAGAAGATAGATAGGATAACTAACCGCTTGTTTGCTTTTCTGTGAACCGCTGGCTTTTAGGCGTAAATTAGGTTATTAATTGCTTATTAATTGCTCTTTTGCCCTTCTGTAACTGCTTGGCTTATAGAAATAATAGAAGATGCCATGATGGCATTCCTACCTTCCCCCTTCTTGTTCCCCCTCCCTGCCTCTCTCCTCCCGCGCGCGGGCCCTCAGAACCAATCAGCTTGTTCCCCCTTCCCGCCTCTCTCTTCGCGCCCGCGGGTCCCCAAAGCCAATCAGCAAACTCCACTAAGGCCTTTTTCAAAAGTTCTAACTGTCAACCAATCAGTTGCGCCCCACCCAAAACTTGTTTGTACCTGTCTATAAAAACCCGGCACCACCCCAGCCGGGTGTGCTCAGCTAGCAGGAGCTGCTGACCACCCGCAGGCGCCTGCGTAACAATAAAGAACCTCTTGCTGATTGCATCCAGTGGCAGTGTTGGATTCTTGGGTAAGGGGATTCGCGGGTCTTTCAATACAATTTAATATTCAAGTTCCATGTGAAAAAATGTTTTAGGGGTATTTTTTTTCAGGCTTTAAATAGAGATTTGATTAATTTTATCTCTTTTTTCTCAGGTAGTCTGGCATGTAAATTAAAATTACAACTAAGAAAAACTTGCATAAAACTACTATAGTTAATTAAATCTATTTTACTTCCATAAAGCATAGGTACATTTATTTTAGGAATCTAAGAAATTTTTTAAGGAATAAGACATTTAAAACTTCAAATACCTCTTGGAGAATCATTCAAAAATCCAAAGAATCCAGTTTGACAACCTAAGTGCAATTTTAAAATGTCCTCACCACCCTCCCAACAACAAGGGTAACCAAAAAGGCTTCGTTTTTGAAGTTCAGGTCCAAGAGAGTGACACAGAAAGAACCTTAACTCACTTCCTCCGTGGACACACCAAACCCACGGTTCTTCACAGAATCTTAACTCCTGTAGAAGAACCGGGGACTGACTGAACAGCTTCTGCATGACAGGAGAGAGAATGGCAAGAAACAACAGCAAGAGAGACAGATACACGGTAATGAAGGGAATTTCCAACATGAATGCTGCAGCGGGGAAGGATAGAATCGAGGCACCAGGATTAGATTCATCTCCCTGGGGAAAAGGGGCCGGGTTGGAGAAGCCTGGTTTAAAAGAGCAACTAGCATATAAAAGAGCCATCCCTAGGGCGGGGCTGCTGCTGGAACATCTCTGGGTCTAGGAGACACCACGGTTTACAATTCCCCTCCACCTTGAAAGGGCACAATGGAGCAGGATCCAGTCACCATAGCCAGCTTGCTATCTCATCCAGCTCCAGGTTCCTAGCTCACAGCAGCCCCAGAGGCACCTGGGCAAGGAAAAAAAGGGCAAAGAAGAAAAGCCATGGTTTCTAAGGGCAACTAGCAAACAAAAAGAGCAGCCCTGGAACTCAGCCAAACAGCAGTTAGAACTCTGTCCAGGTTTAGAGGGCTGGCAAAAGCCTTGTTTTATGCTCCCCCCTTCACTTTGATAATGTGAAAGTGGGCAAAGTCCACGAACCCTAACTGATGCGCCACCTCAGTAAGTCCTGCACCCACACCAGCCCTAGCCATTCAACTGTGTTCCAGGGAGTGTACACAGGGATACCCTTGAACACACCAGGCTCATATCACATCAGTTTCCGACAGCCTGCAAGGGTACATCCAGTGTAGAGCACTCTGGGATCTCCCGGACAACACCTGCTTCAGTTCTAGCTACCCTGACAAGGCGCAACCTGTGCAGAATGCCCAGAACTTCCAACCCGGGGGTACCTGGCTTGGAGCAAATAGAGCATGTGACTCTTGATCTCAGGGTTGAGAGTTTGAGCCCCATCACAGATGGAGAGATTGCTTTAAAAAGAAAAACAAAAACAAAAAAACTCAACCCATACCAGCCTCAGCTCACCCTGCCAGGGTGATCCCTGCGCTGAGCACGCTGGGACGCCTGGACTTACACCCACTTCACCTTCAGCTATCCTGCCAGGGCACCCTCTGCATGGAGAGCTCAAGGAAGGACCACACTGGCCCACACCTACTTTAGCTTTAGCTGTCCTACCAGGGCACCTTCTACACAGAGAGCCCCAGGATCCCCATCTTGTATCCCCTTCAGCTACAATAGTCCTGCCAGGGTGCCCCCTACACAAAGAGTCCCAGGAAACCCCCTTAGCCTTCAACTTCAGCTGGTCCTGCCAGGGCATCCTCTGCAGAGAGAGCCTTAGGACCACCCCAGCCTAGACCTACTTCAGCTCTAGCTCTCTCACCAGCGTGGCCCTGTGACCCCTAGCCCATACCAGCCACAGCTCCAGCCAGCCGGCCAAAATCATGAGGCATACAGATGGGCTACACAGAGAACAACCACACACAAAATCATTTCTTCAAGTTTAGAAGTAACTGTTCCATCTAAATCATAGAAACAAGCACAAAAGGTAAAGCAAAATGGGGAGGCAGAGGAATCTGCTACGCCAACAGCACAAAACAAAACCTCAAAAAAAAAAAAAGAAAGAAAGAAACAGAATATGCCTGAGAAAGAAAGAAAGAAAGAAAGAAAAGAAAAGAAAAGAAAAGAAACAGAATATGCCTGATAAATAGCTTAAAGTAATGATCATAAAGATGCTCACTAGGATGTAGAGGAGTGTGGAAGGATTCTGTGAGACCTTCAACAAAGAGAATATCTAAGAAAAGAACCAATCAGGCTGAAGAATACAATAACCAAAATAAACACTAGAGTGAGGCAAGGTAAATTCCTGGATGAAGGAAAGATCAGTGACTTGGAAGATAAGGCAATTAGAAAGCACCTAGACTGGGGCATCTGGGTAGCTCAGACCTGCCTTTAGCTCAGGTCTGGTGTTGGGGTCTTGGGATCAAGCCCCGCATCAGGCTCTAGCCCCGCATCAGGCTCTCTGCTCATCGGGGGAGCCTGCTTCCTCCTCTCTCCCTGCCTGCCTCTCTGACTACTTGTAATCTCTGTCTATCAAATAAATAAATAAAATCTTTAAAAAAATCAAAAAAGCACCTAGACTGAAGGGCAAAGAGAAAAAAGAATTTTAAAAAATGAGGATAGGTTAAGGGATATCTTGGACAAAATCAAGCAATCCTTCACATAGCAGGGGTCTAAGATGGAAGAAATAGAAAGAGGCAGAAAACATATTAAAAAATAATGGCTGAAAACATCATTAAGTTAAGGGAAAAATAGACACTCAAGTTCAGGAATCACAGAGAGTTTCAAACAAGATGTCCAAGAAAATGAAAGAGGAAAGAAAAAGTCAGGGTAGCATTACTTCCATCAGACAAAATAGGCTTGAAAAGAAAGACTGTAGGGTACCTGGGTGGCTAAGTAGGTTAAGCCTCTGCCTTTGGCTCAGGTCATGATCCCAGGGTCCTGGTATCGAGCCCCACATTGGAAATGTTAATTGGTGCAGAAGTTAAAAATAGAATTAGCATATGATCCAGTTATTCCACTACTGGGTATCTATCCAAAGAAGATGCAAACACTAATTAAAAAAAAAAAATGTGTGCATCCCTATGTTGATTGAAGTTTTTATTTAAAACAGCCAAGATTGGGGTGACTCTTGATTTCAGCTCAGGTCATGATCTTGGGGTTGTGGGACTGAGCCTCACACTGGGCTCCACACTTGGCTGGGAGTCTGCTTGGGAATCTTTCTCTCTCCATCTCCCTCTAACCACCCTCCCTGCTCACTCTTTCTCAAGATAAGATAAAATAGCCAAGATATGGTAGCAGCCCAAGTGTCCATGATAAATGAATAGATAAAGAAGTGGTGTATATTGGCGAGGATGCGGAGAAAGGGGAACCCTCCTACGCTGTTGGTGGGAATGCAAGCTGGTGCAGCCACTCTGGAAAACAGTATGGAGGTTCCTCAAGATGTCAAGAATAGAGCTACCCTACAACCTAGCAATTGCACTATTAGGTATTAACCCCAAAGATACAGATGTAGTAAAAAGAAGGGGCACACACACCCTAATGTTCATAGCAGCAATGTCTACAATAGCCAAACTGTGGAAGGAGACAAGATACCCTTCAACGGATGAATGGGATAAAGATGATGTGGTTCATATATACAATGGAATATTATTCAGCCATCAGAAATGATAAATGCCCACCATTTGCACTGACACGGATGGAACTGGAGGGGATTATATTAAGTAAAGTAAATCAAGCAGAGAAAGACAATTATCATATGGTTTCACTAACATGTGTAACATAAGAAATAGCACGGAGGACCAAAGGGGAAGGGGGGAAACCCAGAGGGGGAGAAATCAGAGAAGGAGATGAACCATGAGAGACTATGGACCCCGGGAAACAACGTGAGGGCTTTAGAGGGAAGGAGAGTGGGGGTACGGGATAACGGGGTAAAGGGTATTAAGGAGGGCATGTGCTGTGATGAGCACTGGGTGTTATACTTAACTAATGAATCAATGAACACTACATCAAAAACTATGTACTATACAGTGGCTAACTGAACATAGTAAAAAAAAAAAAAAAAGAAAAAAAGAGACCATATGTTGAAGACAGAAAAGCAGCAAGATAAAAAGAGAAGCCTTAAACATTGATAATCACAGTTGCGCCATAACAGTTCTGAACTGCTCACCCACAGACTCTATTTTCTAAGGGATAAATAAACTTTTACCTTATTTTAAAAGAAGAAGAAGAAGTGGGGTATACTTATAAAATGGAATATTACTCAGTCACAATAAAGGATGAGATCTTGCCATCTGCAACAGCATAGATAGACTGGAGGTTATTATGCTAAGTGAAATAAATCTGACAAACAGAAGACAAATTCTGCATGACTAGACTTTTATGAGGAATTTAAAAACAAAACAAATGAAAGAAATAAAAAAGCGGACTCAGACCTATAAATATGGAAAACAAATTGGTGCTTGCCAGAAGACAGGGCAGTCAGTGAATGGGTAAAATGGGTGAATGGGAGTGGGAGACACAGGTTTCCAGTTAAGGAATGAATAATTCATGGGAATAAAAGTACAGCATAAGGAATATAGTCAGTGATATTATAATAGTGTTGCATGGTAACAGATGGCCCTTTGCAGTGAGCCCAGCCTAAGTATAGGGTTGTTAAACCTCTATGCTGTATACCTGAAACTAAATTAACATCATGTATTAACTATATTCATAAAAAGTCTTTATTTTAAAATTTTAAATATATCATAAATATTCATACCCAATACAATTAAATGCAAGAATAAAAACCCTACCTTATCAAATGAGCATTTTGGGAGTCAGGTATACCCTAAAGCAATTAGTTCACACGATCATTCATAACCACAAAATATTCTCTTGGGAATGGTTGATGTTTTAATACAAAAATCTTTTATCCACTAGTTCAATAGGCACCTAAATAAAAATGGTACTCAAATATACTGATAAAAAGTCTTCAAAAAGAAGCCTGAAAGCAGCAATTTAAAAACGGTAACAACCAAAATCTCAGTAACTCCCAAATTAGCTGACCAAAAAACTCCCCCTAAAACAAAACTTAAAAAGTCCTCAGTGAACAAACAGTAAATAATGGAATAATTATCAAATAATGAAAAACAAATAAGAGGAGCATGAACAATAGTTTGCCTACCTTTCTTTCATTTCTTGTTCATTGTACATTCTTTTCCTTCCCTACCTCTATATTCATCCATGTCATTCACTTCCTTCAAATCCTAATCCAAGGGCGCCTGGGTGGCTCAGTGGGTTAAGCCGCTGCCTTCGGCTCGGGTCATGATCTCAGGGTCCTGGGATCGAGTCCCACATAGGGCTCTCTGCTCAGCAGGGGGCCTGCTTCCCTTCCTCTCTATCTGCCTGCCTCTGTCTACTTGTATTCTCTGTCTGTCAAATAAATAAATTTAAAAAATCTTTAAAAAAAAAAATCCTAATCCAAGAATGATGTTCAAGAAACCTTCTCTAACACGATCCACTCTAATAACTTCCTTCCAGCAATACTTCCCTTTTCACCACCATGTTTTATAATTGTTTTCTAGTTACTTCTACCACTCAACTCACCTTGTTACCAAAGCAGACGAAAATCCTAAAGCAAAAGCATATTTAAAAAATTAACACTGGTCCATATAATCAGATATCCATATTTAAAGAAGCCAAATTCATTTGAACCAAGTGGAAATGCAAGTGGAAACTTTGTACTATTTTATATTTCTCAGTAAATCTTCGGAACATCTCATATTTACTATACAATTTTAGTAAATATTCAAAGTTATGAAGTTATGTACATCTAACTAAACTAAAATCATCAGTTGACCTTACACAGATGACCTGATCCCAATTAGCAGTTACCTATCTAGCAAGACCACTTCTACTGGCCTACTAA
Source organism: Mustela lutreola (assembly GCF_030435805.1). Taxonomy (NCBI): domain Eukaryota; kingdom Metazoa; phylum Chordata; class Mammalia; order Carnivora; family Mustelidae; genus Mustela; species Mustela lutreola. The sequence goes on along the minus strand of NC_081295.1, from coordinate 104,129,685 downwards.
TCCAACTAACTTTAGTAACTACATTAAAATAAAAGCCTGTAGCTACAGAGTCATCTCTAGCCACAATTACACTTTCACAGTTCAGGTTCCCCCACCTATAGGAGAGGCCACACTCTTTTATCTAAGGGTCCCTTGAAACTCAGTCCCCCCAACATGGAACTTCCTTCTTTCTCTCTTACTTTACCTGCCAAATATGACATCCCCACTCAGTGACACATTCAGGAACTATTCTTTGTCAGCCCCTCTGCTCTGTTCTACTACAGAATCCTATAACCATTTCTCTACCATACTGATTATCATACTGAATCTGAATATTTGCATTTATGTTTTTTCCAGGAGTCTGTAAAATCTTCAGAAATAAGGGCTATGACTTTTATTGCAGTATCTCCAGAACAACACCTGCCATGGTGACTCAATAAAAATCTGTTGAATAATCAATGAATGCAAAGTAAATGGAATAAGTATGTATGTATGTATAACCACACATGCACATTTCTTTGTACTTTTAATGAGAATCAGAGTTTGACTACTATTATTTAAATATCTAACTGAAACTATATTTCTGGACATTAAATAACAGTGATGATAACTGGTTACCACTTCCTTTGCAGTTATATTATTCCTTCAATCTATAATTTTGATTTAGAAAAATACATGTAAGACAACAAATTTGGTTAGCTACTAAGATAACTGTTATTGTTTCATAACTTATTAGAAATACACCTCTATCTAAAAAGAAACGAAAAAGATTTATACTGAAAGCCACTTTTCAAAACTGTGGCAGAATTTACCATGTATTCACCAAACATCTAACAGCTACCAGGTCTTCTGCTAAGCCCCTGAGACCCAAAGTGGAAAAGTCATAGTCTCTGCCTTAAGTAGCTCAAAATCTAGTCATAAGACACACATGCAAACAAAGATATTACAATTTGATAACAGTTCTAAAGATGGTATGTACAAAGTTCAATGAAGATAGATCAATATTGGTATTCTATTCCTAAGACAGCAGGGAAAAAAATGGAAACTGAAATTACTGAATAAAAACTAAGTATAAGAGGGACGCCTGGGTGGCTCAGTTGGTTGAGCGGCTACCTTCGGCTCAGGTCGTGATCTCGGCATCCTGGGATCGAGTCCCACATCGGGCTCCTTGCTCAGCAGGGAGCCTGCTTCTCCCTCTGCCTGCCATTCTGTCTGCCTGTGCTCACTCTCTCTCCCTCTCTCTGACAAATAAATAAATAAAATCTTAAAAAAAAAAAAAAAAAAAAACAACTAAGTATAAGACAATAAACTAGAAGCCCTATCTTTTGCTATGATAACCTTTAAGAGTTTTTAACCGTTTTTATACCATGGCCCACTTAGGCAAGCCCATGATGACAAATCTCTTCTGATTCATAAAATAAATATGTTATTTTAAATTTCTACTATAAATTTCAGGTTCCACTAAAATTCTTGGTTTAATTCAGCTTCAAGTCCACTACAAGTAGAATAATAGCACATGAATAATCAATCATACAGCACTGTGCTCTGAGTTATGTGAAGGAATCTGGGGAAAACAGATGAAATTTTCTAGTTTTCTTTGTATTTATTTGTATGGAGACTTATTCTTCAGTTCATTCAGTAAACATTTACTGAGTGCCTACTGTAAGTCAGGCACTGTTCAAGGTGATTGGACCTGCAACAGTGAACAAGACAGACAAGATACCTGCTTTTATACAGTCTTTGTTCTAACCGTAGGATATAGATAATAAACGAACAAATAAACAGTAAATATGAAGTAGTGCTAAGGGCCCCAAACTGTAAGCGTATAATCTGGTAGGACCAAGGAACTGGCAGCTATATAAGGCGGCATCTGCATTGTTGTTGTTGTTGTTGTTACTAGAGACTGTGTTAGTCTGAAAAAAGTTTTAAAAGAACAGGGAAATAACCAATCCAAACTAATACCTCTGAATAAACATTTTACAGTCAGATGGCTACCTTTTTTATGCATAGAGGCACTGACTTAAGACACTGAATTCCTAATAAAAAATAACTAACAGTGAGCATCAGAACCTTAAGTTGCTTCCACAATCACATCACTACTATTCAAAAATGTTTATAAGAGAAAATAAGAATTGTAGACTATAATACAAAATTGCTAAACCTGAATAAAAGATATCTAGGGACATGCTACTTTAATACTTATACTCTTGATGACAGTTACAAAAACTACTACATCAGATTTAAGTCATTTTACTCTCAAATTCTCCTCCAACATGAAGCATAACTTAGATAGAAAAGTATTCATAGTATTGAACAACAACAACTAAATGAGTATCTGCAACAAGCACAAGCAAGGGAAGATGAGAGAAAGAAAGAGACACTAATTAGGCAGTCAACTGACTAAGAACAGAACAACTTAATGTTTAGAAAGGAGTTAGGAAGAAGAAATACATAGGCTTAGGCAGTGCAATTAGGGAAGCTGGCAGTGGCAACAATGTTGCAGTTCCAACCTGCTGGAGACACAACTAGTTTCTCTGCTGCTTCAAAAGTAATGGCTAAGGACCCATAATTTTTGCTCAGATGCCCGAAGCAATGTATCCCAAATAAGGTACAATAAGGACATATGCATAAAGAGAAAGAAATCAGACATCTGGTCATTTGGAAAGCAATAGCACAGAAGAATTTCAACTGAAATGGCCTACATCCCCACAACACATTTCTTGCATTGTCAGGAAATAAGCTATTCAACAGACGTGATTGTTCCAAATCATTCCTAGGTTTAACACCGAAGTCCTTTCATTGGAGCACTACAAAAAATGCCTAACACACTGTGTTCAAAATCATTCCCTGTAAACAGTATTGTAAGTCATCAATTTTCTATAATTCTTAAAAAGGAGTATTTAAAAATTTTTAAAAGATTTTATTTATTTATTTGACATAGAGAACGATCACAAGTAGGCAGAGAGGCAAGCAGATGGGGTGGGGGGAAGCAGGCTCCCTGCTGAGCAGAGAGCTCGATCTGGGCTGGATCCCAGGACCTGGAGATCATGACCTGAGCTGAAGGAACAGGCTTAACCCACTGAGCCACCCAGGCACCCCTAAAATTTTAAATAATTATATGTGTCAATAAATGGGAACAGTAATTAAGCTGAAGAGAACATTTTAATAAACTAAGGGATACTAAATGACATTTCACTGCAAAAATATGTAAGAAAAGATATAATTGAGAAGAACATCAACATTTATTTACAAATACAGATTCTAGGGGCACCTGGTGGCTCCATCAGTTAAGCGCAACTTTGGTGCAGGGCATGATCTCAGTGTCCAGGGATCGAGCCCCGCATCAGGCTCCTTGCTCAGTGGGGAGTCTGCTTCTCCCTTTCCCACTCCCCCATCTTGTGCATGCTGTCTCTCTCTCGCATGCGCTCATTCTTTCAAATTAATAAAATCTTATTAAAAATTACAAATACAGACTCTAACAGAGTCTAACTAGACAGACACAGTTAATTATAAGTGTAACTTAAACTCTTCAGTCAAAATAATATATTTGCTGTAATCAATAATAAGCTAATGAAAATACAGACTACAATATATAATCCAGAAAGGTAAAATTATTGGTTTTCTTTTACAATAATTTTTGAGGAAACTACTGTAACATTACAAAATAAAAAAGCCCATTTAAATTTTTTTTTCAAACACACAGGTTTGAAAACAATTAAATACTCAGGACACTGATACACAGGCCATTCCAGATACACATTTAAAAAGGTGCTCAGTGAACAGGCACCTAGCACTTAAAGTAAGCTTCCCCTTCTCTCACTTTCCTCTTCCCCTATTAATTCACCACACAGACCAAGCTAAAATGCTAGGTTAACTTTTCTCTCTTTCCACTCTAAAACCATGGCCTAACTTTCTCCACAGCTCATAAATATTTAACTACTGTGACAGTTACTTTTAGGTATCAATTTGATGGGGCCACAGGGTGCCCAGACATTTGGTCAAACATTATCCTGGGTGTGTCTGTCAGGGTGCTTCCAGATTAGATTAGCAAATGGTACACAGAGTAAAGCAGACTGCCCTCCCCAAAGTCAGTGGTTCTCATCCAATCCTTTGAAGAACTGAATAAAACAAAAAGGTTGACATACCCTCCTTTGAATAAGATAGAATTTCCTCCCGCCTGACTGTTCCTGAGCTGGGACATGGGTTTTTCCTGCTTTCAGACTCAAACTAAAACATTGTTTCTGCCTAGGTCTCAAGGGCCAGTCTTCCAACTGCAACTAGACTATCAGCTCTCTGTTGTCTGCAGGAGGCTGACCATAGATCTGGGGACATGTCAGCTTCCCAAATCACATGAGCCAGTGGATATAATAAATAAAATATCTTTTCTTCCTGCCCTCTCTCACTCTCTCTTTCTCTCTTGATTCTGTCTCTCTGGAGAACCCTAATACATCTGCCTACTTAGTACACTAAATTCCTAATAAAAAGATCAAAAATTATTTTAAAATAATAGTATATAATGATACCAGTGAGAGAGAAAGACCGTCATAAAGCTTGATAAGAGTCTAATTTTAAAACCTTTTCAAACAGTCCTTTAATATAACATACATCAAAACTTTAAAGCTATGTATAGGTTTTCCCAGGTAAATTCACTCCCTGGTGAATATATATACAGAGGACATAATCAGAACTATAATCAAAGATTTATGTGCTCAGGATATTGGTTGCAATAACATTTATGACAGAGTCAGACAGACGCAATGAAATGCTCAGTAATAGGGGAATGATTAAACAAATTGTAATACTTTCAAAGAATATGCAACTAATCCAAGTATTTTCAAAAGTTACTGTAAACCTGGAAAAATTAACATAATAAAATGCTGACTTTTAAAATGGGGGGGGGACCACATTGATTTGGCTAGCTATCTACACTAGAGAGAAAGGCTAACTAGTGACAAATAATTAGTTCTGAATGGGGAATTGGCAAGTAAATTTTTCTGTATTTTTCACATTTTCCATAATCAAAATATTACCTTAAAAATAAAATAACTATATAATAGAGGTCTAAGGAATATTATTCAGAATTGTGTTTAAAGAAAACTATTAAATGATAAATTTAAGAGTCTGTGGATAATTATCAATTGACAATTTAAAAAACTAAGGGATGCCTGGGTGGCTCAGTCATTAAGTGTCTGCCTTCAGCTTAGGTCTGATCCCATGGTCCTGGGAGATCGAGGGAGCCCCACGTCAGGCTCCCTGCTCGGTAGAGAGCCTGCCTCTCCCTCTTCCTCTCCCACTCCCACTCTCCCTGTCTGTGTTCCCTCTCTCACTCTCTCTGTCAAAAAATAAAATTAAATTTAAAAAAAAACACACACACACACAAACCCGTAAAAATTGAGTTTTTTGTAATATATTAAAAGAATCTGAACTTGTTAAAAAATATAAAGCTAGAATGTGTTATAAACTGAACTGTATCCTCCTTAGAGTCATGTGTTGAAGCCCTAACAACTCATGTGACTATATTTGGAGACAGAGCACTGGAAAAGGTAATTAAGAGAGAGAGGCAAACCAAAAAGCAGACTTTTAACTGCAGAGAACAAATGGTTGGGGGGGGGGGGGAATGGGTGACACAGGTGATGCGGATTATGGAGGTACACTTGTGATGAGCACCAGGTGATGTATGAAGTGTTGACTCACTATATCGTACACGTGAGACGAGTATTACACTGTATGTCAACTTAAAGTTAAATAAGAACTTTAAAAAAAAATTAAAATGAGGTAATTAAGGAAGGCTACATAAGGTTGTAAGGGTGGGACTCTAACCCAATATGACTGGTGTCCTTATAAAAAAAGGGAGAAATATCAGAGAACTGAACACATAGAGAAAGGGCCACAAGAGGACAGACCAAGAAGAGAGCTAGCTAGCTGGAAGCCAAGGAAAAAGGCTTAAGGAGAAACCAAATCTGCCAACACCTTGATCTGAGACTTCCAGTTTTCAAAACTGTGAAAAAATAAGTTCCTGTTATTTAAGGCACTCGGTCTGTGGTATTTTGTTATAGCAGCTCTAGCAAACTAATAGAAGAAATAATTAAGTATCATTATAAAATTTAGTTGGTAAATACTCTTTGTTCTATAATTTATCTTTTCTAGGAAGAAGCAAACCAAGAAATAAGCATTTAAAAACTTGACTCATGGCACAGAAGGTACAAAAAAAAATTTCCAAAATAAAATGTTAATAGCTAGTACCACTACAGAGAAATAAGGAATAGGAATGGAAACCTGAATACTATGCATAGATGGAAAAACAGCTCTCAAGTTCCTAGTGATGTCTATCTAAAAATGCTCAATGACAGAATCTGTATAACACAATACAAAACAGCTAAAATTGTTTTATTTGTTCTCAATATCTCCTCAGCCTGAAAATAACACTATGTAAGCATGTTATATCCACACATACTATCTTAAAACTCAGAACCCAGTTTCAGTGTGATAATGACCTGGCTGTATACCTACAATGAATCACACCCTTCTTAAAGCATTATTAGACATCTTACATTGCTGTTTCATTCTTAACTCTTCGAATTAAACTTTCTCAATCTTTTGTTTAGCATCTATTAGATTAATACAGGAGTTTCTTTTTACCTGAATGAAATTGTAGACACATTTATCTTTCAGAATTTTAAACTACATCTCAGAGTTATTTTAAAAATAGACAAGAGACCTTTAGTTTTCAAACCAAATCAAAATTTCAGTTACCACTCTGATTTTTCAAAACTACCTTGTCTGGGTCCATCTTTCCTCGGATAAATTCTTGCTTCCAGAACTGCAATGCCTGTTCCAGTGTTAAACCAATGCCCTTCAGGAAGAGGCCATACTGCATCCGGCCTCCATGACGAAGATGGTGATTTTCCCGCAAGGCTTTATGTAACTGACGCATGCAAGGTGGGAAGGATCTGGTAGAAAGCTACAAGACAAAAAAGTTTTTTGTTAGGTGGAAGATTTACCAGGTCTCTCACAATATCTGTTACAAATCCAATCTAATTTGCAAATTATAAATTCATTCTTATTAGAGTAAAAACAAAAACGATAAGGAAGTATTATTTACTGTAATTACAGACTAAATGTTCTCTTAATATTTTTATACTGATTACATGCTGAGATGACAATAAGTGGGATATACTGGGTTGAATAAAATGTATATTAAAATGTATTTCACTTATTTATTTTTAACTTTTAATTAAACTTCTTGAGATAACTAGATTCACATGCAGTTGTAAGAAAATAATACAAAGAAGTAACAGGCACCCAGTTTCCCCCAGAGGTAATATCTAGCAAAACTATTATCACAACCAAGAAACTGACATTGATATAATCCACTAGTCTTAGAGATCTTAGCCCCTACTACTCTCTAACACTGGGTAACCACTAATCTGTTCTTCATCTCTCTAATTTTGTCATTTCAAGAGTGTATTATATAGTATATAATATTTTGGCTTTTTTACTCAGCATAATTCCCACAAAATTCATCTAAATTGTTGCAAGTATCAAGCATCCATTCCTTTTTTTATTGCTGGATAATATTCCATGGTAGGGATGTACCACAAATTGCTTAGCTATTCACTTGTTAAAGGAGCTAGGTTGCTTTGAGCTCAGGGCTATTCCAAATTAATGAATGTATAGGTTTTTATATGAATATGAAATTTCATTTCCCTGGGATAAATGTGCAAAAACACAATTGCTGAATCACAGATGAAATTTTAGAATAATCTAAATACAAAGTAGAACACAAAAGTAAGAGAAATCATTCTCAAAAGGTAAGTTCAAAAAAATGTATTAAAGAAATCATTAGTAAAAAAGAACAACTTTTCCATTTATGGTTTCAGCTGCATTCTCTTTACTTTCTCAATATCCTTCTTCCAAGACTTAAATTCTCACCCCCTCATGTAATCCTTGGCAAGTTCAACTTTGCCAAAGTGGGAGCAGGTCTCACTTTGTTTCTCTTTGCTGCTCCCTGCAGAGGACATTCAGTTTTTTCAACCTCTCATATTAACAACTTTGAAATTCTTCTATCCCCAACCTAGTCCAGTCAGGCCTCTATCCTGCCTTGCCAGGACTACTGTTTTCATGCCTTCCTTCTTGTTCCTTCATACTATTACCGAATTATTTTTCTTAAACTTTGTTCCAATCCAAAAACACCACTGAAATTTAACATCCTTAGTAGGAACAGGCAAGGTTCTGTCAATGTCTGTAACTAACTACTTTTCAATTATATGTAACAGAACAAACAGGTATTGGGTGGTTTGGGAAATAAGAAGAGTAGCATGTAATTTTCCCCTTTACTTCACTTAAGTGAAATAAAAGGAAACAGTCACTACTATACAAGTTAACTCTCATAAATCAATTATAATGGGAGCTCTAACAAAGGCATAAATCAAGTGCCATGGAAGCACTGTGAGGGATTAAAAAGGCCAGTATGCTACTATGCCAATATAAAGCCTTTACTCCAGTCAGCTAGATTATTCCATGATCACACAGTCATGTTTTGTACCTTCTCACTTTTGTCACTCCATTGACCCTGCCTGGGATACTACCCCTTCTCCTCCCCAGGCCATCTAGTCAAAGCCAAACCATTTGTTAAGACTCAGTTCAACTTCAGCTTCCTTTGGCACAATTCCTTAAATACTTTTTACTCACTCAATCACTAAATATCAACTGAACACTACTCTGTGTATAGCTTTGGGAAACCAGCAGTGCAAGGATCTTACATTCTAATGGGAAAAGACAGACAGTGAACACAGACATAAATAGAGATAATTCCCAAATCCCTGGAAACAGAGTTATGTGATTAAGTATAAAAAAGAGAGGAATGCTTTAATTTAGGTAGCCAATGAAGCCTCTCTGAGGAGACGGAATTGCACTAAGATGTATATTTTAAGTAGGATTCTAGTCAAATGAGATCCAGGTAAAGGAAACAAAAGCTAAGACCTTGAGAAGGAATGAATATGATATGCTCAAGAGATAGCAAGAAGGTCCAGTGGCTGGAACCTGTGAACGGGCCAGAACAGAGAAGAAGTTAGAATATTAACTGTACATGACATTATAGGCCATAGTTATGAGTTTGGATTTTAGTCTAGATGTGATGGAAACTCAATAGAGGGTATGTCAGAAAACTGACATGATCTGACAACAAAGAGAACTCTGGCTGTTGTATAGTGAACAGACTATATAGAGAAGCTAGGAAGACACTTAAAAGAGACTTTGGAAGTAGCTGAAATAATAGAAATTTAAAACTTAGGGTCTAGGGTTGGCAACAACGGGTCAGAAAAATGATTGTGGATACTGAGCAGACAAAGGAATTATAAGACCAGGTTATGGATGAATTATTAACATGGATATTGCAGAGGCCAGGAACAATAACAAGAGTAGTGCTAGTACAAGAGACCATGCCAGCGTGCTACAGTGGATGAGGGCAGGAGGTGGGGGCACCAGCAACAAGGATAACTATCAGGTGGCATAATGGGATTACAGTGCTTTAAAGGAGCTGGAGCAGGGTGCCTGGGTGGCTCAGTGGGTTACAGCCTCTGCCTTCAGCTCAGGTCATGATCCCAGGGTCCTGGGATTGAGCCCCGCATGGGCTCTCTGCTCAGCAAGGAGCCTGCTTCCCCCCACCTCCGCTTGTGATCTCTGTCTGTCAAATAAATAAATAAATTTTTTATTTTTTTATTTTTTTGTTTAAGATTCTATTTATTTATTTGACAGACAGAGATCACAAGTAGGCAGAGAGGCAGGTAGAGAGAGAGGGGGGAGGAAGAAGGCTCCCTGCTGAGCAGAGAGCCCGATGCGGGGCTCGATCCCAGGACCCTGGGATCATGACCTCAGCTGAAGGCAGAGGCTTTAACTCACTGAGCCATCCAGGCACACCAATAAATACAATCTTTAAAAAAAAAAAAAAAAAAGGAGCTGGCGCTTTGCCAGTGGAAGGCAGAGAAATGATTTGGAAATAGTAATACAGAACAAGGAAGACATTTATCTCATACCAAATTAAGATGGTGGAGGGCCAGAGTGTGGGTGGGGACAGCCTCCACTTGAGAGGACCACTGGAGGAACAGTGTCATTGAGGGAGTCAGATTTCAGTTAGTAGAAAAATCTAAAAACATTTGAAGAAGAAACTGAGGATATCAAGGGATATGTTAATGAATGAGACAATATAGTTAGGAAGAGGTCAGATAAAGATGTATCTTTATCAATTTAGCACAGGGTCTCACACAGAAACCTACAGATAGGATTATCATAGCAACTTAAGATAATTTATCATGACATTGCTTATTTATTATTTACTACATTGTCTACACCTCCCTCAAGTAAGGTCCATGAAGGGAGAGGAATTTTTTGTTTCATTCACCTCTGCACCCACAGCACAGTAGCTGGTACATAATTGATGGGCTCAATATATATTCAGCAAATGAATTAATGATTATATTTCTATGCTCTCCCACAGTATCCACTGAAGTTCATAGCTGCTTATGAATGGGAAAACATCTTGATAGAATTAGGAATAAAATTAACTTCTAACCATTCATATAATACAAACATAAATCGTATGGCAGGGAAGAAGTGTTAGTGATAATAACTGTTTGAGAAAAGTAAAGAATGCAGCATCCTTAAGAACAAATTCCAATTCAACTGTACAAAGTGGGCAACTTATTGTTATTTCTAGACATATTAACTGCAAATACTTGATTATAATTTTTCCAAACAGGAAAACAACTTATTCATTCTGGTCTCTCAAAACTCCTGGTCTCTCCCTACTCACCTTTTTCTTGTGTCTAAGCATTAAAATATCAGTATATTTTTAATTTATTGTAAATAATTTGTTAACTATCTAAACAAAGATTATTTATGGCTGGTGTGGTTTCCCTTTTTGGGACAGAGCAGAAATTCTACAATGCATTCAAGAGAAATTCTATAAATTTTAGTCAAGTATGCTACCCTTTCCTTCTACTATTGAACCACAGAGTGAAGATGAAATGAGCTGTCCACTAATCTAGAGGCAATACAAGCACAGGAGCCTATACTCAGTGTTATGAAATGAACTGTAATCTCCCAAAATTCATGTGTGGAAGTCCTAGTCCCAAGATCCCAGAATGTGACTGTATTTGGAGATGAGGTCTTTAAAGAGGTAATTAAAGTTAAATGAGGTCATAGGGTTGGGGCCCTAGTCCAATGTGACTGGTGTCCCAAGAAGAGGAAGAGTTGCCAGGGATCCAGGAGCATGCTGCGAAAAACACGTGAGAACACACGAAGAAGGTGACCATCTAAAATCCAAGGAAAGAGTCCTTGGATGTGCCGACACCTTCATTTCAGGATACTAGCCTCCAGAACTGTGAGAAAATAGAATTCTGTTTTGTAAGGCATCAGTCTGTAGTATTTTGTTATAGCAGCCCTAGCAAACTGATATACTTAGTATTTCCCATTTCTCCTCTTCTCCGTATGTAAGGATGGTAGGTAGGTAGGTAGGTTAGTAGGTAGGTAGGTGGGCATTCACTCATTCACTCAATTTATTTTAAAGTTTATATATTTAAGTAATTTCTACACTTAATGTGGGGCTCAAACACAACCCAGAGATCAAGAGTCACATGCTCTTCCAAAGGAGCCAGCCAGGTACCCCTCAATGTATAAAATATTAAAACATAAACACACAAACACTTTTTAGCTATCATCAATTAAAAGAATTCCCCTTTGAAATAAATGCTTAAAATCTGTTTATCAGGGACACCTGCCATGTCTTGGTCAGTTAAGCGTCCGATTCTTGGTTTCAGCTCAAGTCATGGCCTCAGGGTCGTAAGATCAAGCCCCCCATCAGCTCTTCACTGGGCTTGGAGAGCCTGCTTCAGATTCTCTCTCTTCCTCTCCCTCTGCCCTGACCCTGCTTCCCCCTCTTAAAAAAAAAAAAAATTCTATCACAATACAAATAATTTTCTAACTAAGTTTGGTTTTTCTGTAACTAAAAAAAAAAAAAAAAAAAAAAAAATCACATGTATAACATAGAGGATCTCCTTTAAAAATGATTGGCAAGCAATGAAATGACAATATCTCCCATCTTCTCACCCCAAAATAATCTCTGAAGAAAATCTGTGCTTCCTCATTGACAAAGGTCTAAGTTTTATTACAAGAATGAGATGCTTACCGAATCAATCTGATCCAAAGAAATCTTCCCAGCATTTTTCTGTGTGCTGTAATCTTGACCAGTGTAAGAATGACTAAAATAAAAAGAAAATATTAAAATGGGTTTTGTATGATATATTTTAATCACTTCAAAGGAAATTTATTCTGATACAGATTAAAATCACAGTAAGACATTTTACATATCAATCTTAAACAGAAACACAGCCAAGTGATTTAGAGATATTTAACAGAATACACTTAAATAACTTACCCAAAAGTAATACAAAAATATAGTGACTGTCTGGATCTCCTAATTCCTAGTGTAACATTCTATTTCTATAAGCATAATGCAAACTGTTGTTAAAGCTCAAATCTCTACTACTGATCCCTTATTAATAGCATGGCAGCATAGCAAAGAATAAACCGGAGCTTAAATGAGGAACCATCACTTACTAACATAGGTCCTTCAGTAAGTTCTGTAAACTCTCTCTATCCCAAGTTATAATAATTTGGTAAATAATTTGGTATTTGGTAATTATTTGGTAAATAATCTGTCAAATGGAGACAATAATGCCTGTTTTGCAGTCTTGATAAGAAGTCTAGCCTGCAATAATTTTTTTTTTTTTTAAGATTATTTATTTGAGAGAGAGAGAAAGCACGTGTGAGCACAGGGAAGGGGCAGAGGGAGAGACTGACTCTCAAGCAGATTCTGCACGGGGCACGGAGCCCACGAAGGGCTGGATCTCATGACCCAGAGATCAAAACCTGAGCCAAAATCAAGAGTCCGAAGCTTAACCAAGTGCACCACCCAGGCACCCCTGAACTAATTTCTGTTCAAGGACCTGACATATGGCAATCACTGTTTAGCAAAGCAAGTGACATCTGAATAGCACTTTTCACGGGTAGAGACTTTATCTATATCCTCTAATTACATCCTCACAATAACCCTGAGAGAGCATGTTTATTTTATATTTGACAAATAAGGAAATGGGGGCTCAGAGGAATTAGAAACTTGTTAGATCAGAAAGGAAGTCAGCAGTGCAGCAGGAACTCCACCTTTTAATTCTCCATTCCAATTCTTCACTATTCCATTCCATCCTCTTCCCTGCAATACATTTCCTGTTGCATTATTTACAAATTAGGAAATACAGCATGGTATATACTATCTAAAGCCATCTACCTTTGCAAATTATCAGCTCCTTGACACAATGCCCACCTCCATCAACCCTGATTCAGAGGCAGATATTCAGGTATGACATAACGAACAACAGCTGCTAGATTACATAGAAAACCACAATCAAACCAAAGTTTATGCAGATCCACAACTAAAGGGAAATTCTGGAGTAAATCATCATTACAATCATAAAGAATTCCAGACTCTCTGCTTAATACTTGCTCAGTACAGATTCTTGCTGAACAATATGCACACTCAAGATACTCTGCAGAAAGGCTACAAATCTTGTAATCAGTCCATCTGCTGATTAAACAATGGGTATGAATTATGGAGCAAAACTAGAGTATATCTTGGGATGCTGAAGTCACTGGTTGGGAGACTGTTCAAAATGCAGGTTTTCCCTCCCAAGAGTCCTCCCTCCATGGGCTAAGAATGGCCTGAGAATTACTCTGAGAGCAGGATGAGCGGAAGGAATGCCAGAGTAGTACAGAATGATCCCATGGCCTAAAACACATCCTCTTGCCCTTGGTATTATTTCTCCCTTCACATATTTTTGATATATTTCTGACAATTATTGTATCATTGGATTCCATCCTTTCCTTTTATCAAAGTAGCAGCATGGCATACAAACCTCATGCTGAATTAAGCCAACAGTTGTCATTTAATGTAAGTATTTTACATTTTAATTCAGAGTCCAACCAGAGAGTTGTTTCAGTAGAATCCCTAGAATAAAGACATCTTTCACTTTCCAACATATCTTACAGTAGAGCAAAGAGGCAGCATGAGGCAATGAAAATAGCAGTAGGCTGGAATCTGAAGATCCATTTTTGTTTTTGTTTTTGAATGTACTGGTTTGGCAAACTAAGGCAAGTCATTTACTAGCCTCATTTGTAAACTGGAACTAATGATGCCAGCACTGCCTAAGTGACAGAAATGCTGGAGAAATGAAATGATATATTCAAAGTGCTAAAGAAAATCAGAAAATCATATTCCAGTCCACAGAGCAACTGCAATCTTGGCCAGGAAGTACAAAAAAGACAGGACAGGGGAGGAAGCAGCATGAGCCTGTGGAGGAGCCATTACTGCTGTGAAAGACCAGGCCACTCTGCTAACCTGGCTTCTCTTCTCCAGCTACAGATTGACCACAATCATCTAAGCTTTTTTTCAGATCAAAAAGCTTAACAAATGCAAATGTTCTCTTACAAACAGCAACATGATGTATAAACATAAGTGTTGTTACTGAGTAAACAGAGACAAAGGAAAATATAGCATACTACAAGAAAGTTCTCGGTCCAGATTACTGCAGGATACAAACAAAAAAAGAAGACATTTAAGAGGACACACACATGCCTGAATGGCACTGTAAAATGCCTGTCCCTTAATACTTTGATGGCTATGCAAAAGAGCTAAATTCCAAGGGGGAAAAAAAAAAGTTAAAGAGAATGGTAACAATGATTAATGCAAAGGCCTACTGGAGGATATAAATAACTACCGACAATATAAGGAAACTGTATATAGACATCATACTTCTAAAAATATTAATAGAGAGATGGCCACCAGCCAACCCAGTAAGGGCGAGCATGAAACCCATGGGAGCAAAAATGATGCAAATGAAGATGTTAAGCATCAGAATTAGGATTGAGATTTCTCCTCCGCTCATTCATGACCAGAAGGCACATCCCATGATTCGGTTAGGGAGTTGGTCTATCACAGCTATTTAATACATGTCTGAACTAGGAGTGGATAGATGAAACCGAGATGACAGGAAACCTCAGATACAAGAAAGGCAAATCACAAGAAGCACTGTATCCAACACGATGGAGGCAACAAA
The DNA here is from genome assembly GCF_030435805.1 of Mustela lutreola. Classification (NCBI taxonomy): domain Eukaryota; kingdom Metazoa; phylum Chordata; class Mammalia; order Carnivora; family Mustelidae; genus Mustela; species Mustela lutreola. The sequence continues at coordinate 104,114,539 of NC_081295.1, read as the reverse complement.
GAATTAGGAAAAGATTACAGGCAAGAATTTACAAAAATATTTACATTTGAAAAAGCAAGCAGTGTGGAGAATGACTAAAAAGGGTAGGGGCTAGGCAACAGCAATTTAGTTAGAATATTGCATTATTACAGGCAAGAAAGGGTGAGAGGCTGAAGTGATGGCAACAGGTGGAGAAAGGAAGGCAAAGAACGAAGAAAAAAAACAAATAATGCCACCATAATGAATAAAAATCGTTAAGAACAATTCACATTAGCTCATGAAACTGGATCTTGGGGCTTTTACTTGAAATGTCAAGGGATGTCACTAAATGAGGCTTCTAAGAGGTACCCAGGAAAGGTGAGGCACCTTTATACCACATTCAATGTTCAAGTCAACTTTTTATCATCCTACTTCCAAATGAATGCAGCTGCTACACTAATGAACAAAAACATAAATAATGAACTGTCATATTATTTTCTTGATTAAAAAAATAGATCAATTTTATGAATACTTTTTAATCACTGTTTGTGGAAACACAGGCATAGTAATTTTTAACAACAAAAACAATTTCCAGGGGCGCTTGGGTGGCTCAGTGGGTTAAAACCTCTGCCTTCAGCTCAGGTCATGATCCTGGGGCCCTGGGATTGAGCCCCGCATCGGGCTCTCTGCTCGGTGGGGAGCCTAATTCCTCCTCTCTCTCTCTCTCTCTCTCTCTGCCTGCCTCTCTGCCTGCTTGTGATCTGTCCAATAAATAAATAAAATCTTTTTTTTTTAAAGATTTTATTTATTTGACAGAGAGAGAGATCACAAGTAGGCAGAGAGGCAGGCAGAGAGAGAGAGAGGGATGCGGGGCTCAATCCCAGGACCCTGGGATCATGACCTAAGCCAAAGGCAGAAGCTTTAAACCACTGAGCCAACCAGTAGCCCACAAAGTTTAGTTTTTATCATACTCTCTATAGCAGACTTTTCCCACATCCCAGTCATTGTCCTCATCTAATTCTAATTACCAAAAACAAAACAAAAATCCAAACAAACCAAAAAAAACCCCCAAAAGTTTTAAGAGTCCCTTTAGCCACTCAATCATTTATTAAGGATTTCCATGACAACTCAGTCATATTTGAGGAACTTTTCTCCTCCTTATTACCTTGATCGTTAAATAGTAAGAGGTAAGCCCAATTAGTTTTCCAATACAGCTAAAAAATCACAGTAAATAGAAAATTATAAAAATAAGTTTCAAATAAATTAAAAACTCAAAGGTTGAAAAGCCTTTCAAAATATACATAATACATATTTACATGACCAAATTTAAAATGACCCTATTTTAAATCAAATTCACTCAATCCAGCGGGGGTGGGGGGGTGTGGGGTGTGGAAGGATGACTGTCACAGGAAGGTATAATTAATCACATCAACACAGACTGGAGTTTTCCCCAAACACTATACACAACATCTAATTTATAGAATAAAAATACAGTAGATATACATATAGATAAATCTGCAACAGAGGGGCGCCTGGGTGGCTCAGTGGGTTAAGCCGCTGCCTTCGGCTCAGGTCATGATCTCAGGGTCCTGGGATCGAGTCCCGCATCGGGCTCTCTGCTCGGCAGGGAGCCTGCTTCCCTCCCTCTCTCTCTCTGCCTGCCTCTCCATCTACTTGTGATTTCTCTCTGTCAAATAAATAAATAAATAAAATCTTTAAAAAAAAAAAAAAAAAAAAAAAAAATCTGCAACAGATACATCTGCATATATCTGATCTGCGAATCACGAGTGAAAGGCAGAAACAACAGAAATTCAAGTCCTGTTCAATGCACCACAAATATCAATATGAGCACTTAGGTACTCAACAGGGAACTGTTTCTGAGTACTGAAACTGAGAGCTGAAAACAAAAAGAAGTAGTTACATGAAAGTGGATTTGTGAGTCTCACTGCAAGATTACCGGGTTAAGAAAAAAAAAGGAAAAAAACAGTCGTTTCATGCTGTGGTGTTGATCGTTAGCAGAAGATGAATCATCACACCTCGGCTCCAAGAGTAGTATTCACGAGCTCCACTACTGTGATATAAATGCCACAGGGCATAACTGACAAAACGGAAGGTCGAAAGTCAGCTTTTCACAGGTAATCACTTCATTTTCTCCTTTTCTAACCAGGGATGAAAACTCGAGGGAGTAAACAAGGAGTCACGGCATAGTTACAACATTTTAGGAATTAGCTCCAGCTCCTCTGTGTTTGATACATTTTCCAGGTCCAATTTGTCCAAGCCAGACACGGGGGCACAACAGAATAAGGGAAGAAGCAGAGTGATGAAGATTACAGGTTTCAGAATCCACTAGTCATGGGCTTGCATACACTCACTATCTGTGTGACTTGGTAAACACCTTTTATTCTCTTTGTTTCCCCACTATTAAACAGAGATCATAAAAGGGAGCACAAAAGTACCTTTCTTAAGGGCTGTTGCGAGGATCTAATGAGATATCTTTTAAAAAGTTTATCACATTCTTCACTCAAATTGCCATCATTATTGTCATGCTCATTCAGTCCTAAATATATTAGGTTATTGATTTTCTTTATTCTTAACATTTACCAGTTTCTTCTCCTGAATATTGGAAGAAAATACATTTTCTTTCCTACTTCCTTTATACTATCATATAAAATATTTAATCTTGAAGTAAGAGAACTTAGATGTCCTTGAATAACCTCATGATCTGGAAAGTTTTGCCTATACTCACACTCTTAGAAAGTTTCCGAAGTGTAAAAATTCAACCTTGAACAGAGGAAATTTCAAGGGAATCCAATCTTGTAGAGTTACACTGGCCAATATAGCAGCCATTTGCCAAATATGATCACTGAGCACTTGAAATGTAGCTTAGTCTGAATTCAGAAGTTCAATAAATATAAAGTATACATGGGTTTCAAAGACTTAGTATGAAAAAATATTGTAAAACATTTCATTAAACATCTTCTGTATTAATTACATGTTGAAATGATATTTTGGGTATGAGTTAAGATAGTATTAAAATTAATTTCACTTAGGTATTTTTAAATTTGGGGGTTCCTGGGTGGCTCAGCCAGTGAAGCACCCTACTCTTGATTTCAGCTCAGGTCATCATCTCAGGGTTGTGAGATCAAGCCCCATGTCAGGCTCCACAATGGGCATGGAGCCGACTTAAGATTTATCTCTCCCTCTCTCACTGCCCCTCTCCCCCTCCCTAATAAACAAATAAGTACATACATACATAAGATTACATATGAAGCTTACATTTGGTTCATGTGGCTCTCATGTTTTTACTGGACAGTACTGTTACACAGTAGGAGGGGGGCATAACAACATGTAGCAATCAAATAATCCTCTTGGGCACTAGGCATACCTGTATGACAGCCAACTGACTTACCCTTACTTCAAGTTAAGATTGGTATCTGCTAGTCATAAGCAGAATAAAACTGCAATTGGGTCCACTAAGGGAAGTGTCTCAAGTCTATTCCAAATGTGCTTATTTTCACATTTCACTTAGGAATCAGGTTTTTAAACTTTACCCACAGTTTGCCACCTAAAGTATTCGGAATGCAATCTTGAATTCTGATTAATTTGGAGGTAACCTGAAATGTTTCTTTTTTGGGGGGGAAGCTCTAATACATTTCTATTTGGGAGTTTGGGAAGCTGCCGCCCACTTCAACACCTAATTATAACTGTCCATTCTTCTCTCATTTGTAAGAAGCCGTGCATGGTAGGTGGGATATGAATACGGATGACAGCAAAACCCTGGGCCAGACTGGAAAGAATTCCTCTCCCATCCTCAGGGAAGGTCTCTCTGCCCTCCTTCCCCAACAACAGATAGATTCTGAAGGTCATAAAACAACAGCATATAAAATATATTTCCTTTCTTTGTCAAGCATTTCCCAGTACTCTTGAACCTAAAGAGGTTAACACTATTTCTGTCTGGCAGCCTATAGTTTATCATATCTTAAAAACTGGTATAAAATAAAAAAGCCAGTGAAGAATGCATCACAAGTAATCAAAACTGATCTCTGCATCAAGGAAACATATTTATATGAACCATTAAGAAGTAAGCTAATACATCTTTCAAAATGCACTGTAATCTCCTACATCATTCTATAAAAGTATATCAAGTTCCAATACAACCTTTTCACATAAAGCCAGGTGTGATCATGGCACAAATGAAAAAACAATTTCAGAAAAGAGGAAACAAAGGTTTTGTGTATCACCCATATATCCACTTTTACAATTACAATTTTACCCACAATTTTGGATTTTGAAAAAAAACCGCCTGCCCACATAAGCTGGCTATTCAGACATTTAGAAAGCACAGTCCCGAAAGTTTGGATTTACCGGGTGGTAAGATATCAAGGAAGATGAAGTTACAATATATCATTTCCTGCTGTGAAGGATATCACAGGAAAATTCACTCAACAGCTGTCACCACTGAAACTGAAATGAGTTTCTTTTTACAAGCTAAATCCCTAGTAAATGGTATCCAACTGGTGTTAGCCCAGGTGATTTTCCCTGCAGTTATTCCAAATGAGAACACAATCAATAAAATTCTGTATAAATTGAATGTAAATTATTTTTCCACAAGCATGGTTTACTCAATTTTACATTTAAAAAACCCCCAAAAAACTACCGCCAGACAATACACAGTGTAATGATCTATATTTCTCTACAACTGAGAGAATCTGTATGATTCCAAGAGACTATATCCAATAAAAATCAGGCTCATATATTCCTATACTGGGTAAGAACTATACACAGCACAACTTCTACTTTAATTTAGGTTGGCTTCATTTTTCCATATTTTCCTATTTATTCCAATTTCTAAGCTGCAATAAGCCAATTAACTGTAAGACAACTAAAAGCTGCATCTCATTTCTCTATCAAAAATGCCTCTACCTTACAAAAGTCAAGTCATTATACCCTAAAGAGTATACCCTTAAAATTAGTGCATTTCATTGTATATAAATTATACCTCAATAAAATTGACTTAAAAACTAAAATACAAACAGCCTTATAAGATACAAACTATAGCCTTACATAGGTATTTTCAATATACACATTTTTTTGAGGGGGTGTGAGGGGCAGAGGGAGAGGGAGAGAGAATCTCAAGACTCCGCACTGAGCATGGAGTCCGACATGGGGCTCATTCTTAACAACTCTGAGATCTTGACCTGAGCCAAAATTAAGAGTCAAATGTTCAAACAACTGAGCCACCCAGGCACCCCTCAATATACACATTTAAGCCCCCAACAACATCTCCATTTTCCTAAGTAAATTTGTTATATTCCTTCATGTTCTTAGTGTATATTCTGGTAATATAATGACCCTTAAAGAGAAGCTCTTCTGATTTGGTGTTGACCTAGAACAGTCAAATGACTACAGTAAGAAAACGCTGCCTGAGAGAGTGGTAATGAAAAATTGAGGGGTGGAGGGACCATGGAATAAAGTTCCAACACTGAACAGAATTAATACATTAAATTAATGGGTACCTTCTCATTCCCTCAAAAGTAATTTACAGAATGTAGAATGTTTCTGAAATTGGCTATCACCAGTTTATGTCATTCTAGGATTACCCCTCACATCTGTTTCCTAATAATAGCAGAGAACCAGGGACATAAGATTTTGGGGATTCTGAGAGGAACAGGAGAAAGATGAGATGAAAGGGAGAGCTAATGAAGACCTAAATTAAAGTCACGGTCCAGAAGTCACATGCTTTCCCTATATAATTCTTTGGCTTTGAACAGCCATTTATACTGGTTCATAATACTTAAAGCTTTCCTTTCATAGATAAACCTATCAAAGTACATAATAGGTTTTTTTTTTTTAAGATTTATTTATTTATTTGACAGATAGAAATCACAAGGGGGCAGAGCGGCAGGCAGAGAGAGAGGAGGAAGCAGGCTCCCCACTGAGCAGAGAGCTCGATGCGGAGCTCGATCCCAGGACCCTGGGATCATGACCTGAGCCGAAGGCAGAGGCTTTAAGCCACTGAGCCAAGCACCCCTTTTGTTTCCTTTTTAAATGCATGTTTTCAAAATCTGAATTTATTGCGGAGGAAAACAGGGGATTTCTCTTCTGAGGTCACCCTGAAAAACAGAAAGTACTCTCAGTCGTCCATGATTAGTTCCTGATTTCATGAGAGTCCCAAACCCCCAAAGGATAAAACCAGCACTGAATTTCTGCAAAGGTGGAATCTTTACCAGAATTTTTCCTTGGAAATGAGAGAAAAGCCACCAGCTTTCTGTCTCAACTACCATCTCATTCATTCTCAAAATTTAGTAGTGTTAAAAATAAGACAACAGGTCCCAGAATGAAGTCACTTACACTAAGCCCTACAACATGAAATTAAGACTTCAATACACTTTGCGCTCTCCCAGAAATGGAATCTTAAACCAGCGAATCAGCAATCACCTAATCAGCACTAGTTAGGTAATCTGCCTGACAGACGCCTTCCATGCCCTATAGAAAAGTGACCTTGCAATAGTCAAGCCTCTTTTTATCTAGTATAATTTCCTTGTTCCTACTCCATTTTGCCTATGGAGGTCTTCCATTCTGTACAAGCTCCTTACAGCCCGTTTCTGTTAGACTAGAATTCTGTTAGACTAGACTGTTAGACTATAATTCATGCCCGATTCATGAATCACTGAAAAAAAGCCAGTTAAGTTCTTTAAAATTCATTCAGTTGAATTTTTAACAGTAGCTTTAAAAAACTAAGTAAGAGGTAAAATTTTTAAAACCTGAAAGTGTTTTCTCCCATTCATTCACCCATTCAAGTGTTCACTTATTTTGCCAGCCATTGTTGTAAGTGATGGAAAGATAAAATAAAGATGACAAATTTCTTGCTCTCATGGAGCTTATGATGCAGACAAATAAACATTAAACTAACAAATAAAAATGATCATTTCAGCTAGTGACGTTTCTGTGAAGAAAAAAGACTAAGGTAATATCATACAGCACTGGGGAAGGGGCTTTAAATCGGGTGATTACAGGCAGAGCTCTAGGAAGATCTGGGAAGATAGCTCTTAGACTCATGTGATGGATGTCCTTAGAAGCCTCCTTTAGATTGCATGTACACAGTATGGCACGGACCAAGGTAGCTCAATTAAAAATGAGTTTTTAATTCACTTTGTATTATCTTCTATAGAACAACTTTCTAAATAGTGGTTATAAAACAATTGAGAGGGCATTAGACCTCTGGTGAGTCTTAGCAGTCTGTCTTTCTGCACCCCAGTTTATCTAAATTTGTTTTGTAAATAAACCGGGATGGACCAGCACAGGTACAAAACACTTCCATCGTTACAGAAAGCACAGCACTAAACAAATTACTTTCTACCTGTTAATATATTACGGTTACTATCACAATGCTTTCTCGGTTTTTTAAGAAAGTTATTTCATACAGCATCATTTTAATTAATTTTCTTTTACTTAACTGGAGGACTATCAATGTTTTAAAGAAAAACACTAAGTGAAGAATAGGAAACTTCATAAATGCAGGTAATAAAACTACTTGAAAAGCATAAGTAATCATAAATTTTGCATTCGAGAAAGACTACCAGCATCCACAATCCAGAAATCGCTAAGAAACTATGGAATCAGGTGACTAACAGAAACCTAAAACCTCTAGTTATAGGTAAGCTGCAAGAATACTCCACAAGGCGGGACGCCTGGGTGGCTCAGTTGGTTAAGCAGCTGCCTTCGGCTCGGGTCATGATCCCAGCGTCCTGGGATCGAGTCCCACATCGGGCTCCTTGCTCAGCGGGGAGCCTGCTTCTCCCTCTGCCTCTGCCTGCCATTCTGTCTGCCTGTGTTCGCTCTCTCCCCCTCTCTCTCTCTGATAAATAAATAAAATCTTTAAAAAAAAAAAAAAAAAAAAGAATACTCCACAAGGCTTATTTCCATGACACTATGTACTCACACAGAAGCCATTCCTCTACAAGCATTATTATCTATTGTCATTACTTTAGTTAAAATTCTTCAACTGTTTTCTGATCAACGTTAAGCCCTGTAAGAACAGAAGTAAATATGCATCCTTAGAATCTAGCACTATGTCTTGCACCGAGCAGAAGTTCCCTTAAAATATGTCAGATAAATGATAATAAAACAAACTCTTAGAATGCTAAAAGGTTTATGACCATATATTTACCAAAGAGCTCTCACACCAAAGTACCTCCATGAGTCACAACCACTATGCACAATCTCATTACAAAGTTGACTATTTACAAAGGGGACATATTTGCTTGCCATGGCTACAAAGCCAGTCAGAGAGACAGGAAAGATCTTCCTATGTTCCTTGTACATCATTAAAAAGAAAATCAGTAACGAATTTGTTTCTGTAAATATATATTTATTTTATATATATATTTATGTTTCTGTAAATCATATGTAACCCTTTTTTCCACTTTAAAACATGTTGAGCTAGCAAAGCGAATTAACCTGTCTAAAAATCCTCAGGAAAATTTAGTATTCTGTATAAATTAAAAGTGGTGGTTTACCTGAAAAACCAATGAAAAGTGATGGAAAAGCTGTTTTCAATCCCCCAAAAGAACCGCCTCACTGTAACAGGCAGATCAATGCCCTCTAGTCCCTGGAACCTATAAATATGTTAGATTACATGGCAAAGGAGACAACGCAGATGTAATTAAGGTTAAAGACCTTGAGATGGAGAGACCATCCTGGATATCTATGTGGGCCAGTCCAATCATATGAGGTTTGGCTTTCCTCAGGATGGAAGCAGAAAGATGCAGCAGCAGCAGAAGTGAGAGAGGTCTGCACCCTAAGAAGAACCTGATGTGTTGTTGCTGGCTCTGTGAGGGAACCCAAATGCAAGAACCAGAAAGAGACCTCCAGGGGCTCCTAGAAAGCCTTGGGAATAAGGCAGTTTCTAGGGGTGAAGACAGGACCCTGACTGACAACCAGCAAGGAAACGAGGACCTGAGACCCATAGCTCTAAGGAACTCAATTAAATACTATGAATAAGCTTGGCAGCAAATTCTTCCCCAGAATCTCCAGTAAGGACCATAGCCCTGCTGACATCTTGATTTCTTCTCGATGAGACCATGTTAGATTCCTAACCTATAGAATTATATGATTTAAAAATGTGTTGTTTTACTCTACTAAATTTGTGGTAATTTGATATGGCTACAACAGAAAATTCTAATCTACACGCATTAATAAAATTTTAAAATTCAGCTTCTTCAATTCTGTCTTTTTCAAGTCACTGGTTCCACTTAAGAACTCTGCCACTTTCTTTCCTGGGCAACATGACACCCTTAGACTAATGAATTCTCTTGTTTCTTAAAAACTATACACCACCTAGTTTGCGCTGCTGCTCTTTGTTTTTATCTCCATCTGCTAGAAAACATCTATGTTAAATTCCTTCATTGTGAAGGAATTTAATTTCAATATGACATTTCTTCTCCCAGTTTACTTTATCTGGCCATACAGAAACTGCTAACATTCTTTAGTTTTTCTTCACAGGTTTATACAACCAAAAAACAAACAAACAGATAGACACCTACAAATACCCAATAAAATGGGAATGGTTCAGTAAAAATAGACATATCTTCAATAGAGCATTATTAGAGCCATTTGCAACCAGACCCATGGGAATAAATTTTATACTTAATTATGACATATTAAGAGAAAAAGAATTTTTTTTACTGTTTAACCACTTATAATTACATAAAATTAGAAAAGCCTAGCAGTACTTTTACTAGTAAGGTAGGGTTCACTTCTTCTATTTTGCCAAATTTCAGTGTGCCTATAAGTTTTATCAGAAACCACTTAAATGGCATTAAATCTGTAACATGATCCACATACAGATTCTACCCCTCACAAACACGATTTACTCTCCTTGGTTAAGATACAGCAACTGCTCCCATACAGCTTTGGGTGGAGGGCTGTGTGTGTTTAGGGAGATGTGTGCCTATAAAATGGTCTTCCCTTGACAGAATATAAACTTGTTAGCAGACCATATTTGCTAGTTCCTTAGTATATAATCAGAGCATCCTTCACAGTGCCCTTGACACAACTGATTTTAACAAATGCTTTTTGTACATTTCTAAGAAGTACATTTCTAAGAAGGCATGAACATTTTCCATACAGAGTCGATTTCTAAGGAGGCATGAATTCTCCACAGAGAGGTGGCAAAGAATAATTCAAAAACAATAAATAATGGAAAAGAAAATACTTCCTAATTTATTAGTATCTTACAAGGCACCTAGAACACCTTCACAATAATCACTGAGCTATAAAAGCTTGTGTTGCTGCACGTAGGAAAGAAAATAAATTGTTCAAAGTACTGCTAGAGGCTGGAACAGGTGATGAGAAAGAGCTGACAAGCAACTAAAGAAAGTGGACCACATGAATGAGGCTTTCATTTCAGCCCTCAATTGGTGGAAGTCCCGATGCACTAAACCTTTTTCTAGCACGTGAATGCCCACACAATTTTCTGACTTCAAAATGAGAACTAATTCAAAAAGAAACAGAACTGTACCACTATGGATACTGGGAAAGATTAGGTACAGAGATTACATTTGATATAAAATCTGTGGCAAGAACTTTAGAGAAGTAAATAGAAAGGGGTACATATTAACCAAATGTACTGCATTAGGAAACAAAGGAGTCTATAATAATACCAAATGAAGGAAGATGCTTTCATTATTTTAAATGATTTTAAAATAAAGGTTAATAGAAACATCTGTTTACAAATTCAGGATGCATTTACCAATTAATCTATGTGATGCAGTCCAAGTATTTACTGAAGGCAATACTTTGCTAGCTTATTTTATCCTTCTTTGATTTCTATTTCATTGCTGGTTTGAAACATGCTAACAAAAATAGGAGAAAGTATAATACATGTTTTTAAAATTAGTTATTTGACTTCAAGTCTTGAGGAGGAGGGTTGAAGGACAAAGATCTACACACTGTGGGGAAAGGCATTATTTTTAAAAAAAAATTTAATCACACAACTAAAGTTCTCACAGGTGAGCTACAAGTTTTCCTCCCTAGTCTCACTTATTTATACTTACTAATTTTTAAGTGACATAACAAAAATAATCTTTAACATATGCCCTTGATAGTCTAATACCATTATATAAATATTATCCCACAGGTACTAAAATTAGGGTGGCAAAGATATTTATTCACAATAAATTTCTACTTTCACAGGAACATAGCCCAAGACCTTTGAGACTCTCCAAACTGAAAAATCAGTACACTATACAATTCACCCTAGAAAATGCAGTGATGGATGAGGACAACACTAAAGTCACAGTGCAATGTGACCCATTAGATGACACATCTAATGATAGGTACTTTGAGGAAAGCAGAAATGATTTACACAAATCCATCTGACATTTGGAAATTCTTTTTTGTGAGTAAGCAAGTTTAGTTCTTCCAATAGAGGAGTTGTTAGTAACACTTTCGAAAAAATAGTAAAGTCTTATGAAATAACTCATTCATCGTTTTAAGAGAGGAGAAATATAGACCCTGAAAAAGAAAAAAACCTGAAAAATCACATTTTCTTAACACAAACCTCTTAAAGTTCCATCACCAAACTTTAAAATAGGGATAATGAGGGGCACATGGCTGGCTCAGTTGGTGAAGCACGTGACTCTTGATTTCAGGGTTGTGAACTCAAGCCCCATACTGAGAAGAAAGATTACTTAAAAATAAAATCTTGAAAGAAATAGGGATAATAATAATAAAGGACCATCTATCAAGGAATGGTCCCTGGGGATGAGATGGTCTGAGTAAGAACTATAAAAACCCAGGTTGCAAAGTACACTGTAAACTCTAGTCAGTGTGGATTTCTTGGTCCCATCTCCTCCTACATCTTCTAAAAACCTGCCCATTCAATTATTTCCTCTTAGTCCCACTGACCTGATTTTTCCCTTAACCTCTATATGTCCAGCTTTCCAATCGTAAGGAAAAAATACAATTTCTTCAACTATGAAATTCACAGATATCATCCTCTTTCTGTCCTTGCTCTGCCAAGAGTAATCTACACTCCCTATACTTTCACAGCTTAATTTCTCATCTCTTAATTTTTCATCAGTACCATTACAATGTGGTTAAGCCACCAATGGCTCCGGTATGACTAACTGAACTGACATTATGTAGTTCTAACCTGAATTTTCTGTGGTGTTTGATGGTGTTTACCATTCCTGTTTGATATCTTTCCCTTAGCATCTTTTATCCCATTGTCCTTTCTTGTGTTCCTGTTCATTCATGATATCTCCCCACTTTCTACTGGTTTCTCTTTTAATTTCTCTCCTACCTTCATTGCTGCCCATCACAAGTTACTTAAACACTGCTGTCCTATGTATAAGTTTTATTCAGGGCCATGTTCCCTTGTCACTCTATACTCTCTCCTGAGTGATATCAACCACTGCCCTGATTTTAACCACCACCTAAAAAGTGATGATTAGCAAATGTCTCTCTCTGGTACAAACCTCACTCTTACACTGTGGTCTATATTCAGCTACTTATTAAACATTCCCCCCATATGTTCCACAGGCACAAGTCCAAAATGTCTTTAACTACTGAACCTGGAATCTCAGCAACCACATTCATTCCCTAATCCCTACTCTTCCTTTATACTCCTTCATTAGTGACAACATCATCCCCCAAGTGAGAGTAATGTTCAGTCCAATGGGAGCCATGATACTGTGCTAGGAGCATGGAATCCAAAACAACTAAGTCATGACCCCATTGTTTAAAGAAAAAATTCCATGAGAAATATGGTTCAAATAATAAAATCACATATTTTGTGTTTAATTCTATCAGAAAGGTTTACAAATTCTGAACCGTGTTTAAGTTCCTAACTCTCAAATAAAGTCAAAACTATAAATCCCTTGGGAAGAGAAACTAAATCTTGTTTTTTTATTCCAAGCACATAATTGGCACTCAGTTACTGATGAATGGATGGACACTACAAATGATAAAAATGAGCTTGTATTTCCATAAGACACTGAAGCAAAGTGTTTCTCTGTGCTTGCTTTAACTTTTAACTAGAAAACTAGGTTCAACTAAGAAAATATGGACACAACACTTCTACATCCTCAGAATAATATATATTATAAGCAATATCCTAGCTTAGTAGGATGGGAGAATGTTACACTAATTCTCTTTTGAGTGTCTAAGTCTTGTGAAAATGATCTGAGAATTTCTTTGTATTGCTACTTTAATTTTTACATATTTCTATCATGTCCCAAATTAGTCTTATTGACCAATTTAATTAAAATGCTATTCATCATTCCTCTTTGATCTTTAGAGGCACTAAACAAAATTAGACCTAATAATGATCTCAGTCTCAACTGCCTAATGTCTATCTCCTCTAGATAACATCTCAACTATATGGGTCATGCAAACCAATGATCATTACTTTCTCATAACAAGATTATTATTAGAACCTTTCAAATCAAGTAGTATTCTTTCTTATTTTGACCTAAGCAAAAGGAAGGTAAAAAGAAAAACATTACATTTAGACACCCAAAAAAGAATTCAATATGCTTGAAATGCGTATCACAAGGTTATTTGTACAACAGAAAGTGTCAAAACTATGCACATCAACTGCCAATCTCCATACAGATGTCTCTGACATGGTAATAAAATGAGAAGCTATTTCATTTAATAATAATAAAAAAGGAACATCAGTTGGTGCCTATTACATGTAGCATCTAGCCCTGGTTGCCTAGCAACCAGTCCAGAGTGAACTCCACAGAGAAAGCCCTAAACGAATGTACAGTTTGTGCAAGTTTCAAGGACTTGAAGAGATATGTCAGTGGTTAACCTAAATTCTAGCTGACAATTACCATACTGAGGTGGAAGAAAAAGAACCCATTATTTTGCACAGAATCAAGCATTAACTAGAGGTGAAATTCAGCTATGTAGGCTTCTATCTTCTGAATCAGGGCCTATACCCCCCACTCCAAAAAAAGGCATATGACTTATAAATTACAAAAACATCATGCAGGAAAAAAAAAAATAACAAAATGTCACTGTTGTAACATGCACTCATTCATTTGACAAAACACATAATGAATACCTAACATGTGCCAGATACTGTCCCAGCACTGGAAATACAAATATGAAAGCCACTTTACAAGCTAATAAGCAGCCCATATTATAATGGAGTCATCAGAAAGTAAACAAAGGATAACCACATTATGTGTTCTGTAATACACAAGTAGCCATGAGGGTATTGTGGAAACACATATAAAAAAGCATCAGATTCAGGGGCGCCTGGGTGGCTCAGTGGGTTAAAGCCTCGGCCTTCGGCTCAGGTCATGATCTCAGAGTCCTGGGATCGAGTCCCACATCAGGCTCTCTGCTCAGCAGGAACCCTGTTCCCCCCCACCCCTTGCCTCTCTGCCTACTTGTGATCTTTGTCCAATAAATAAATAAATAAGTGAATGAAAAAACCAATAGATAAATACATCAGATTCAGACTCAGGGGAAGTGGGCCCACTGCAAACTAAACAGTCAGGGAAAATTTACCAGATGAAGTAATATGGGCTAAGTCTTAAGGGACAAGTAAAAGTTAGGCAAATTATAGAAATGGAGGAATGGGAGAACATTCCAGGCAGAAGAAAAAATATTTTCAAGGGCACAGATATCAACAACAGCAAGTTGTATTAGAAGAACTTCAAGGCAGGACACCTGGGTAGCTCAGTGAATTAAACCTCTGCCTTCAGCTCAGGTCCCGATCTCAGGGTCCTGGGATCGAGCCCCACATTGGGCTCTCTGCTCAGCAGGGAACCTGCTTCCTCCTCTCTCTCTGCCTGCTGCTCTGCCTACTTGTGATTTCTCTCTCTGTGTGTCAAATAAATAAATAAAATCTTTAAAAAAAAAAAAAAAGAGAGAGAGAGAGAAGAACTTCAAGGCATTTGGTTGCACTAGAAGTTGGGGGACAGTACTAAAAGAAGAGTCCAAAGAGACAGTACAACACCTTCCAGAAGGACTTCATAAGCCAGGCTAAGAAGTTCAGACTTCACCTGGAATGAAACTGGGAAGACAAAGAATGATTTTAAGCCAAGGGATAATAGAATCACTCTGGCAATAATGTGAAATATTTCCAAGAGTGCAAAGAAGCCAACAAGGAGAATACATAAGTTACAATAGCAATACAGATACTCAGGAGACAAAAGCAGCAGGAGAGGAGAGACTGGGAAAGTGACTTAAACATAACTCAGTAACAGTTCTCTAGGAAGCTTAAAAATCACATACAGTGTTTATGCTACTCAAGCCAATGAAATGTCAACAAAACAATTATTCAGAGGTTAAGAACTGTCTGTCTGGGAAGGAAAAGTCACTATAGAGAAGTGGTAAGAGAGACAGAAAAAAAGAGGACAGGGAGAAGGGAGGAGGAAAAATATTTTCAATATTCCAATCCTGACAAATAAGCAACTTAGATTCTGAACAAATAAAAATTGAGGGGTGCTCGGGTGGCTCTGTCAGTTAAGGATTTGTCTTTGGCTCAGGTCATGATCCCAGGGTCCTACTGTGGTGCCCTGCTCCACGGGGAGACTGCTTCTGCTTCTGCTTCACCCTCTGTCTGCTGCTCCTCCTGCTTGTGCTCTCTTTCCTTCTTTCTTGTCAAATAAATAAATAAAATCTTTAAAAAAAAAAATTGAGAAAGAAATCTTGTAAAGCCATACTCTTGTGCTGTCTGATACAGTGACAGGATCCTAGTCTCCTTTCATTCTCAATGAATTTTGTCTGAGTTCTGTGCAAAGGTAAATCCCAAAGACATTAACATATACATTTATACATAACACAAATACGTCAAATATGACAACAGTTTAATTTCCCAATATGTACTACTTGGATTTACTAAAAGTATTTCATTTTTTTTTCCTTTACTTCTTAAGCTTTACTTTTGATTTGAACAATTTGCCTTTCATCCGTTAGAAGAAGCCAAAAGGGAAATAGGAGTAAAACCTTGAAAGAGAAGTAGGCTGTGAAAAGACAAACAGAGATCCGTAGGCCATGAAGAGACACACAGAGATCAGGATGGAATAAACCAGAGTGATTCAGGGTTGCTGAATGGATTCACAAAGGAAGAAAGGAGGAAGGGAAGGAGGAAGGGTAGAAGTGATGAAGTTCTAGAACCTAGGTGAGGTTCGGTGGGCTGAGGTCCGGAGCCAATGACCAAGAAAGAATTCTTGAGACATCTTTGGTGCAAAATGGTGGTTTATTAAAGCACGGGGACAGGACCCGTGGGCAGAAAGAGCTGCTGCTCTGGGTTTTGAGGGATGGCAGGTTATATACCTTGCGGTTGGGGGTGGTGGTGGTGGTGGTGAAGGGATGGGAGGTTTGGGAGGTTTCAACGGAGTTTTCATATGTTAAAGAGGGACTACAAGGTGCTGGGAGAAGGCCTTGCCCTTGTGGCTTGATCAATGTCGTCTTAGGTCAGCCATTAACATCAAGATAGTTGGGAGATTCTTGGTGGGGTGTTATGATCCTGCTATCATTTACATTCCCTTCTACCTCAGCCTCCTCCAGTTTCATTTATGATGGGGAGGGAGACATTAGGGCTTGAGGAACTGAGAGTTATTTGCCTCTGGAAATTTGTGCTGTTGATAAGGTAACCTCCCTGTTTGTAGATCTCTAGGACATCTGTAGAGCAAGAGAGATTCCTGTCCTGCAGGAATGTGATCTCTGCAAGTTAACTATTTATCGTTTTATGGCAGTCAGGGATGCCTGAGGAATGCCACACATATTACGGAGGGGAGCAGGTGGAGAGGGGGGTGCGAGGCACCAGCTCTTGCTCTGTCTTCAGCCAGCCTCCTGCTCCCTCATCAGAAGGAGTCACATACAAAACTGATTTAGAACAGAAGTGGACTAAGCTACTAATCAATAGCTTATTGGCATTAAATTCAAGAACAAAACTCTCTCAAAACAGGTTAATTAAAAAGAACTAGCAATTTTGGTAACCAGTGCAAGTACCAGGAAATTGGCCCTCAAACTTACTTTATAATTCATGACATGGTTTGTTTCTACCCAATGGAAGGGAAGCATGTGCTATCAATATGGGAATTCAACAGAATCTAAAACAGCACAGTGACATGCAGCCATATAATAAGAATTTTGTCCCTCTATATTTAGGTCTCTTGGACATACTAAAAAAAAATGAAAGAATAAAAAGAATCCATAAAGGAAAACACTACTGGTGTCTGCCTACATAAAACCTATAAATGTATGTTGGATAATGTAACATAATCAAAAACTTTCAGAAAAAATAATGTAGCAACAAATACAACTCTGAATTACTATCCTTTACATCTAAAGTATGTAATATCAAATGAAATCAGGAGATGCTATCAATAAATGAACAAATATACAAATAGTTAATCCCACTCCAAAATGAAAATGGATAATAAAATGTTTTGAAATCAGTCTTAAGAATAATCAATATGAAATGTATTTGATTGCAATGGTATCTCCATGATTAACTATTAAATTAGCAACCATTTTTAGCTGTCCTATATCTTGTTCAGGGTACAGTGACAATCTTGTGGGCAATTTTATATAATCTAAAACTATAAGTAGAATAAGGTGTTTGAAAAAGAAACACATATACTTAAATCTTTAAAATGGCTCACTTGCTTTGACAAAGTAATTGCCCCTCCGAAAATCTATGCTAAGAAAAATGATCAAAAATACAGATAAAGATTAACCTGTGACATTTTTCATACTAATGAAAAATTGGAAATGGTGTAAATGCCCCCAAAAGGAAATGAAAACATTACAATATAGCCAAACAAGAAAATACCACGCAGTTACTAAAAATAATGTTTTTGAAGAGATGCTAATAACAGAAAAAAAAAGTTCATTTTAAAGTGAAAATCCAGAAACTTTTTTAAAAAGTGCAATTTCAACACTAGATTTTTAAAACAGCACAGATGGAAGAAATACTACTTCTGAGTAGTAATGATGGGTTTTTTCCTTTTCCTCCCCTTCCTGTACTTGTAAAGTTTAGGGTTTTCTTTAAATAATGAGAATATAATAATATTTTGTTAATTAGAAAACAAATCCCACCCATTTCATCTGTCCCCAATAACATGTGGGGAGTCCCAAAGGTATGCTCTGCATTTACATAGCTCATTCCTTTGAGATCTTTCGGCAGTCACCTCTGTTCATTTTAATGTAAATTTACCAACTAGTTTTACACACTCTGATTGAATTAAAAAAGCCTTCCAACAGTACCCTGAAGTCAAGGGCAGCAAGTATATTAAGAACTTCAGCTTACATCACAGAATTAAAGCAAGGAAAAAACTGTTAAGTTTTTAGTAACGGAAGAGGTTTTAATCATTTAATGTACTTTACCCACTTTAATGCACTTAAAAATCGTAAGCATAACCAGGGTGTGCCTTCATATTACCTGAGGTGGTTAAGTAGAGGCTGAAGTCTCTCATCCGACTGCACAGCAGGCAAGGACCTGGCTGTTAACTAAAAGCAGAGAATCGTGTTAGTAAAAACAGCAAAGACCAAATACTGAACATATCTGAACACTAAATGTAAAATGGGGACTGGGAGCTGAAAGAGAGGGAGTACTTAAAATGTAAGTACATTCTTTTCTTGTTTAAATTGAAGAATTGTATAGAAAGCAGACTCGTTCTATGAGTAAAGCTAACTATATGGCCCTAAGTTTTGCAAGATATGCCACTGAGCTTAGAAGTAAAGAAAAAGGAGGTAAAGCAAAGAATAAGAGGAGGATATCCTGAGAATATCTTTTCATGAGTTCATGAGAAAACTTTATGACATAAAAACATTATCTTCATATATAAAAATGGAAAAACTCCTAAATTTATAGCAACCAACCTTGTACCACTGAATTCTGAAATGATGAAGAAACTGGGGAGAGAGACCTCCATTTATAGCTAAGCCACTGTGAAATTGGTTATATGCAGAATTGGTTACACACACACACACACACACACACACACACACACACACACAAACACAACCATGCATTCCTTCATTTTGACATTACTCTAGGAAACCAAAAATATCTTTTAAATATACAAAAGCAACTAGAAGTATTTAATATTGACATATGACCCCAAACTGATCTAGAAGAGAGAACTTAAGAGTCAAAGCCTTGTTTTAAAATATTATATAGCTCAAGCTGACAGTGTATCATGAAAATGTGAGACTTTGCCTCACTTTATTGCAATAGTATTAGTGATATCTCTATGTATCTCTTACTTTCCTTTCTGTACTTAAGATAAAGCTCTCTTATCCTATAACAATTTAACCCCCCCAAATTAAAAACATTCATCCAAAGCAATCAGATAGCTTGAAGTAACCTTAATAAAACACCAAAACAAAAATAAAAGATTTCTTCTGGATTCAATTATGTCACAATAGTTCTTGAAATGTACCCATAAATTATTTGAAAACTTGCAAAAGAGAACCTTTCTTAAGGCAAACAACAAACTGAAAGACATCCTTTGGTTTTATATAGGGTATCCTTTCTAACTATTTCATACATTAATTAAAATGTTCTGAAAACAAAAAAGACATTTAATTCATACCACCTAATTTTCAGTATTATGCAAGTAAAATGAAACTATCACTTTTAACACATCTAATATATACCAAATTTGTGGGGGGAAAATGTTGGCCAAAATGCCATATATGAAGTCATTTTAATTAAATTATGTCTAAGTAATAATAATGGAAAGACATTCCCACTTTGGAGCTAAAGTTAACACAAGTCAACAGTTACTAACTAATTTTTTAAAAAGTGAGACAATTAGTCTGCTGAAATTTTAGCACAGCCAAAAGACTCTCAGTATCTAAGAAATGTCCAATCCAGTACTTCATGACATATAAAATGCTATCAAGGTTTTATAAACAAAACACTTTAAAACTTTAATATACCCTATATCTGCTAATGTCAAGTCCCTTAACAAAATGTCATTTAAGGGATGTCATGGCTCAAAAGTGAAGTTATGCTCTAAAAAGAAAATTTATCAAGATATTTCAAAAGTCAATTTTCTGAAAACAGATGGAACACACAGATCACGCTTTTTCAGTTACTTCTGTCAATCTATATAGCATACTTTCTAATCAAACTGTCTTTTTCTAAATGAAGGCAAACAAAAACACCTCAGTAACAGTAATATATTTCTAAATGTCTGTTCATTCTCAACTCAATTCTACCTTTAAAGAAAAGATTTATAATAATTTATTTATTTGAGAGAGAACAAAAGGAGGGGAAGGGAAGGGGAAGCAGACTCCCGGCTGAGCACGGAGCCCAATGGAGGCTCCATCTCACAACACTGAGATCATGACCTGAGCTGAAACCAAGAGTGGGTGATCAACTGACTGAGCCACCCAGGTGCCCCAACTCAACCCTATCTTAATCTTAGCCTTCATTTCTTTTTTTCTTAAACTATTAATACATCTCCACTCACGGCTGTTTCTGCCTCCACTCTTGCCTCTTCCCTAAATTGCTCACACCAAGGCCAGACTGAAATTTTCAAAATGAAAGTTAACCATCCCCCTAACTAAAATTATTTAATAATTCCCTTAGACTCTCAGGCTGAAGTCATTACATCTGCTCTTTCACTAGACTTTCTCCTAAAATATTCTTTTAGGCCCCATTGCTGAAACACTGGGCATAGGCTGAGTGGGACTGACTACAGGCACACTGCAAACATAGTGCAAGTTCACTTCCAACTACCATAACTAAGCAAATACCACAAAACAAGTCAAATAAATTGTTTGGTTTCCTAGTACACATGGAAATTACATTTACACTCTACTCTAGTCAATTAAGTATGCAATGGCATTATGTCTAAAAAAATGTACATACTTAATTTTAAAATACTTTACTGCTAAAAAAAATACTAACTATCCTGAGTTTTCAGTAAGTCATAATTTTGTCAATGGAGGGTCCTACCTCAGTGTTGATGATGGTGGCTATCTGATCCAGAGCAGTATTAGGTGGTTGTGGCAATTTCTTATAACAAAACAAAACAGAAATGTGCCACATTGATTAACTCTTCCTTTCAGAAACTATTCCTCTGTACTATAAGATGCTATTTGAAAAAACTGTACCCACAGTAGTTCTGTCAAAATGGGAGCCAAACTTCTCAAACCCTGCCACTGCTTCCTCAACTAAGTTTATGTCATGCTCTAAATCTTTTGCTGTCCTTTCAACAATCTTCCCATCATCTTTTTTTTTTTAAGGGATTTTATTTATCTGACAGAGAGAGTGAGAGAGCACAAGGAGAGCAGACAGTCAGGGGGTGGGGGAGCAGACTCCCCTGCCGAGCAGGGAGCCTGATGCAGGGCTTGATACCCAGACACTGGGATCATGACCCGAGCTGAAGGCAGATGCCCAACCATCTGAGCCACCCAGGCATCCCTCTTCCCACCATCTTTACCAGGAGTACATTCCATCTCAAGAAATCACTTTCTATGTTCATTCATCAGAAGCAACTCCTCATTTGTTCAAGTTTTATCATGAGACTGTAGTGATTCAGTCACATCTTCAGGCTCCACTTCTAGTTCTAGTTCTCTTGCTGTTGCCACCACATCTACACTTACTTCTTCCATGAAGTCATAAACCCCTTAAAGTCCTCCAAGTGGGCTAGAATCAGCTTCCCCCAAGTCCCTATTAATGTTGATATTCTGACCTCTTCCCATGAATTACAAATGTTCTTAATGCCATTTGGAATGGTGAATCCTGTCCAGAAGGTTTTCAATTTACTTTCCCAGATCCATCAGAGGAATCACTATGTACGGCAGCACAACTTTACAAAATGTATTTCTTTCTTTCTTTTTTTTTTTTAAAGATTTTATTTATTTATTTGTCAGAGAGAGAGAGAGAGTGAGCACAGGCAGAGTCAGAGGGAGAAGCAGGCTCCCTGTGGAGCAAGGAGCCCGATGTCGGACTGGATCCCAGGACGCCGGGATCATGACCTGAGCCAAAGGCAGTTGCTTTACCAACTGAGCCAACCCAGGTGTCCCACAAAATGTATTTCTTAAGTAAGCCTTGAAAGTTTCAAGTTCCTCCTTGATCCATGGACTGCAGGAGAGATATTGTTTTAGCAGGCATGAAAACATTAATCTTGTTGTACATCTCCATCCGAGCTCCTGGGTGTCTGGGAGCACTGTCAATGAGGAGCAATATTTTGAAAGGCATCTTTTTTTCAGAGCACAAGGTCTCAACAGTGGCTTAAAATACTCAGTAAACCATGCCACATACACATGTGCTGTCATCCAGGTTTTGTTGCTCCATTTATAAAGCACAGGCAGAATAGATGTAGCATAATCCTGAAGGGCCCCAGGATTTTCAAAATGATAAACAACACTGGCTTCAACTTCAAGCCACCAGCTTCATTAGCCCCTAACAAGAGAATCAGCCTGTCCTTGGAAGCTTTGAAGCCTAGCACTGACTTCTCCTCTTTAGCTATGAATATCCTATAATGGCACCTTCTTTGCTACAGGGCTGTTTCATCCACACTGAAAATCTGATGTTTAGTGCAGCACCTTCAGGAATTCTCTCAGCTAGAGCCTCTGAGTAACCTGCTGCAGCTTCTCCATCGGCACCTGCTGCTTCACCTTGTACTTTCATGTTATGGAGATGGCTTCTTTCCTTACACCTCGCAAACCAACCTCTGCCAGCTTCAAACTGTTCTCTAGCTTCCACACCTGTCTCAGCCTTCAGAGAACTGAAGAGTTAGAGCTTTGTTCTGGATTAGCTTTGGCTTCAGGTAATGTTATGGCTGATTTGATCTTCTATCCAGATCATGAAAACTTTCTCCATACAGCATTAAGGCTTTCCTATCATTCACGTGCTCACTGGAGTAGCACCTTAATTTCCTTCAAGAACTTTTCCTTTGCCTTCACAAGCTGGTCGTCTGGCACAAGAGGCCTAGCTTTAGGCCCACCTTGGATTTTAACACGCTTCCCTCACAAAGCTTCATCATTTCTTTAAAGTGAGAGACAAGTGAATCTTCCTTTCATCTGAGCACTTAGAGACCACTGTAGAATTAATAATTGGCCTCACTTTAGGATTGTTGGGTTTGGGGAAACAGGGAGGCCCAAGGGGAGAAAACACAGGGGAATGACTGGTTGGTCAAACAGTTGGTCAAACGCAGAAAACATTTATCAATGAAGTTCGCTGTCTTCCATGGGCACAGTTTGTGGTGCCGCAAAACAATTACAATAGTAAAATCAAATATCAATGATCACAGGTCACTATAATAAATGTAATAATAGTGAAAATTTTTGAAATATTATGTGAATTAACAAATGGTGACAGAGAAACAAAGTGACCTAATGTTACCGGGAAAAAATGGTACCAGTAGATGCTGGATACAGGGTTTCCACAAACCTTCAATTTGTTTTTATTTTTAAAAAAACCACCACAGTATCTGCAAAGCACAATAAAACAAGATATGCCTGTGTCCAGCTTCTGCCAACTCCACACAACATAACAGAAGCATATCAGATAGAAATTTGTGATAGCTCCAGTTTCTGGAACACATATGTTCAATGATTTGATTCCTGCCTCACCCCTTCCCATTCCCTATAATTTATTTTCACTTCTTAATCACTGATGAGAAAAATTCCTCAATTGGTCAATGCCTAGGTAAAATTACTTTGAGGAAGATTTTGAGTTTTCCAAAGGTTTTGCTTTCAACTTTTAAGACAATTAGCTTTTCAAAAAGAACATGTATCTCTTCATGGTAAGTAGATGAGATTATAAAGGTATTCTAAAGCTCTTTAAAGCCATCTGCTGACCTTTTGCTAAAAGAACATAAACCTCATTTTAGGGACTGCTGGCTCTGTCATTTCTTCTGAAATTCCTGTCTGAGCCAAGTAGCTCAGTACCGGACCATGAGAGGCCTGCATCCCTACCACTGGCAGGACAGGTATTTAATAAATATTAATGTGTGACAAACCCCAAAACTTGCAAGTGTATAATACCACTAGTTGATGAAAATAAAAGAATATATCTATATTTCATAATTAAAGCTTTTCAAACTCATACTTTGAGCAAAACGAATTCTAAATCAAAACTAAATCACAACTGTCAGCCTTACAAAAAAGCAATACACTATCATAACAGGATTTTCAGCATTAAAAAACTCTCCTCTATAACATGAAATGAGTAACTGTCTAGTTTAAATGTGTTTTGCTTGTTGTTTTTAATAAAAAATACAGCAGCATCCTTGACACGTAAGAATGAAAGGGAAAGAAGATCTATCACAGTTTTTATCATGAAGCCTAAATGGGTTGCTTGAGTTAGGGCTGTTTCATGGGAACCATAATAAAAGTTGGCATAACATACAGTTTATTTCTTATTATTGTTGAGAGGTTGGGGGTGAGCTTTTAGGACGTCCTTTCATTATTAAGAATATATCTAGCAAAATGAATTAACTAATGCAAGGTTTGTGTGGTTTTTTAGACAAGTATAACATAATAGAGTCTTAAATAAATCTCATTTTAATGATCAGTATCATTGAGTATATCTTGCATTTTGTCCTATTTTTAACTACAAAAAAATGCTAAGATACTTTGCCATCTAATAATTCTCCTTCTAATGCCAATAAATATAGCATAAATTCAAAGGTACAAAACACAAGAGAAAGTCTGGCAGTATGTGGTCCTACCCTGACACTCTCCTCCTGAGGAGACGAGGTTCTTCAGATCACAAGCAGCTGGCTACTGCCCACACACAAAGCACCTGAGATGAGGACCCACACAATATACTGCCACATTACAATTCAAAGCAAACCATACTTTGTGGGTAAACCAGTCAGAGACCTTTGCCTGATCCCAGTGTGAGTCTGTCTCCTCTAATTTCCTTCACTTTTCAGAACAGGACAGTGCTCTTCAAGATGCACAAACCCATGAACTTTGAGTCTTGAAGACTCCCAAATTTTGCATTCAAGTTTCCTTCATATCATCTGCAATTTGGCTCAAATGTAACATCCTCCCAGAGGCCTTCCCTAATCACTCTTGGTAAAGCAGTACCCTCTCTGCAGGTATTCTGTTAGGCAACTCACAACAGTCATCACTATGTGAAATTACCTTATTACTTTGCTTACGTGTGTCTGTCTTCCTCTCCCCAAAGAACAGAAACTCTCAGGGCACAAACCTTTCTCTCTTGACGACCATTTTTCCACCCCTTGCTTAAAACTCTATATGGTGTGGCACACCGTAGGCACCCCATAAATACTGTGGAGAGTAGATGAAAGGTTCACCTAACTCCAAAGTTTCCAACGGAAGCATGGGTTCAGAAAAGTCTGCCCTAGACACTGACCCTTTTGGGCCCTGTTTCCAAATTTTTCATAAGTCATTATGACCTATTAACTAAAGGGGCCACACATTTCTCTTTTCATTTCTAGCTGACTGGCATATCTTAAGTTCTCCCTTTAAAGGAGGAGCACTGTTCTACCATTCAATGAGATTGAAACTACAGCTCCCTGGTTGAAAGGAAACAAGCAGCCCAAAAACACCAGTCCAAAACTCAAGTTATGGATATACTATCACAGACATTACCAAAAGAGTAATCATGACACAGTTCCTTCCTTCTAATCTATGTCTTTCTGCATGGAGTTTTTTGTTTGGTTTGGTGATTAAATGATAGTTACAAATAAAGCAAAAATATGAACTAAAATCTATTTTTCCAACATTAGTTAAAGTTTAAAACATGCGTCAAAGTTCAAAGTCTTCTACAGTGAACTCCCAGTTAAAAAAAACAACAAAACAAAACAAAAAAAAAAAAAAAAAAAAAAAAACCTTAAACTGGGAGGGCCTGGGTGGCTTAGTGGGTTAAAACCTCTGCTTTTGGATCAGGTCATGATCCCAGGTTCCTGGGATCGAGACCCGCATCAGGCTCTCTGCTTGGCAGGGAGCCTACTTCCTTCCTCTCTCTCTGCCTGCCTCTCTGCCTACTTGTGATCTCTGTCTGTCAAATAAATAATTAAAATTAAAAAAAAAAAAAAAAAAACAAACTGGTAAGACTGCAACTGCTTCAAAACTTTACAGAAAACAAGCAAGGAATAGTGTACATAGGATTCTATTCAAATAAGGCTCACTTAGATGTAAAAAAATATCCTTTGCCATTTATGTATTACTACTAAAATGAAAGTGCTATGTTACACAGTTTTCAAGATATTGTTAACTGTAGGTAAGTTACTTTGAAAAGGAGTCTCAAAACATTCCCAGCTCAAAAGCACATGAAGTTGCAAAAAAAATTTTAAATTCAAATAGCAATTAGAGGACTCTCTACTCAAGTATGGAAAACCTAGATATATAAAGCATGCTTGGTTCTCTTTTCAAGAGTAAGGCAAATACAAAAAATATTTTCTTCTTAGACTTTCCACTCAAATTAGATCAGCCTGGAAAGAGTAATTTTTAGAATTATGATCCTGGAGGTAAGCACATGGACATTTGTTTTATTCTGCATACCTCTGTGTTTGAAACAGTTCAAGAGAGGAAAGGAAGGGAGCTGACTGATCTTCCAGCAGTGTGAGGAATGGTTTGGAGGTGGAGGATCCAGGGATCTAAAATGAAGAATCAAATTATGGTAGAAACAATGGCAATAAAAAGGAAGACATGAATGTGAGAGACATGAAGGAGGTATATTCTACACGATTTTATACCTAAAACAGGAGAAGTTAGAGAAGACATCCAGGTAGGGGGACTGTACTATTAACGGCAACAGAGTGGCCACAGGAAGAGGAGGCCGGGGAGAGGAAAGGAGGCCATGTATTTTGGCATGCTGAATTTCAGGTGCTTCTGAATCCCCAAGAGGCAACTGAGCATATGGATGTAGGCACTGGAGAGGATATGGTGCTAAAGATAGAAACTTAGGTGTTATCAGCAAATAAGCCACAAGTAAAACCAGGGGCTGGCAAAAAAGGCCAGGGATTATGCATAAAGCAGAGATTCCCAACTGTCATTCACTAGTAGGTTATTGGAGTACAGTGTTGAGGGTTCATTCCAAGCTGCACCCAGGAAAGAGAACAGGACTGAATGCCAACATCTGCTCCAGATACGGAATGGGAGATTAGAGGTATCTGCCTGGTATGTGCTATCCTTAGCAGGAGAAATAAGAAAAGGAAGGGATTTTGCCAATAGACTTAAAAGTTTGTAACACTGATTCTAAGCAATTACAGATTTATGAGGGAGGGACATGAGGGGAAAGAGAGAGACAATAGATCCAACAGCTCCTTTAACCCTTTCATTAAACATCTGGAATAAATGAATTACAATTTCTTTTTTTTTTTTTTTTAAGATTTTATTTATTTATTTGACAGAGAGAAATCACAAGTAGGCAGAGAGGCAGGCAGAGAGAGAGAGGAGGAAGCAGGCTCCCTGCTGAGCAGAGAGCCCGATGCGGGACTCGATCCCAGGACCCTGAGATCATGACCTGAGCCGAAGGCAGCGGCTTAACCACTGAGCCACCCAGGCGCCCCTGAATTACAATTTCTAAAAGAAAATGTTCCATAAGGAAAGCACTCTGCCTCCTGGTTGTGAAGCTGACTGTTGCTCTTAACATCCTAAAAGAGACCACTGTCATCCTGTCACTAGTCTGAAGCAGAATTTTTAAAGGGGACCATAGAAAAGGGGGAAAATTCCATGATTTTCTCCTCCGCATAAAGGGCATGAAGGGAGGGAACAAGAACACAGAAGCAGGTGAACTACATAAGTAAATACAGTAAATGGTCCTTCAAGAGTCAAGAGACTCAATCAGTTGAAAATGAAGAACAAGAAGGTGGCTTCATTTTAAAAATAATAAATCCCTTCTTTCTGAACTACTCACCCAACACTGGCTAAATTAAAACACATAAAAATGACAAGAAAACAATGCTCACTTGGAAAATATTGCTCAATTTTGTTCTCTGGCGTTTTTACCCTCTACCACTCATTTCAGCTTCCTTACAAAACTCAAGAGGAATGACAATATGCACTAATATCAAAGTTGCACCTTAAAAGAATTCCAAGATGGGTAATCAGCACATTAAACCTTTCCTTCATATAATCTTGTTCTACTCAAAGAGGCAGACTAGTTGTACTCTCTTCCAGTGATACTAGGGCAGTGACAGTCAGGTACATGTACAAGTGGCAAAGAGACCAAATTTAGGTATTCTTTGCTCTGGTTTGGTTTTTTATTTTTTATTTTTTTAAAATACACTTTATTTCTTAGGGCAGTTTTAGATTCACAGCGAAACTGATAAGAAGGTACAGAGATTTCCTATATACTCACATGTATAGCCTCCCACATTGCCAGGCTCCCCCATGAAAGTGGTACAGTTACAACTGACCAGTCTGCACTAACACCTCATTATTGCCCAAAGTCCATAGTTTACATTGTTCATTTTTGCTGTTTGCCATTCTATGGGTTTGGACAAAGGTATAATACATGTATCTATCACTGTAGTATCATACAGAAGAGTTTTCCTGCGCCCAAAAATCCTCTGTGCTCCTCCCATTCATCCCTTCTTTCCCTCTTTCCCCAGTTTCTGGCAAGCATTGATCTTTCTACTCTATTGTCTCCACAGTTTTGCCTTTGCTGGAACATTACAGGGGCCAAAGACAGGTCTTCCCAAGATGGGTCACTTGGACACAAACATTATTTTGCGTCAACAATGATCAAAACCCAGTAGATTCAGGTAAAGCTATTTACTTCCCCTTCAACCGTCTGCGTGTACTAGAAAGAGAGCTACTAACCGAGATTCCTCTTTACCCAAGAAACTAACAGGGAAACTTTTGTTTTCCAAACATTTCCTCACCTTTCTGCCAATGGTTTTCTCCCCCTTTGTATTCTCAGACCATAACCATCTCCTTAGCTCAAATAAGCAGTATGTTGCCACACTGTCTTTGGAATTTCCATGTACGTGTGATTCCCCACACATATGCTATTAACTTGGATATTCTCCTGTTTACCTGTCTCATGTCAGAAGCACCCAAAGAGAAAGGAAATTCTTCCTCCCTAACAGTATCACACAGTTGGAATTATATAATACATATAGCCTTTTCAAATTGGCTTCTTTCACTCAGCAATATGTATTTAAGATTTCTCCATGTTTTTTCAGGGTTTGATAGAGCATTCTTTTTAGAATCCCATCATCTGGATGTACCCCAGTTTATTTATCCATTCACCACCCAAACGACATCTAGGTTGCTTCCAACAATTAAGAATAAAGCTGCTGGGGTGCCTGGGTGGCTCAGTGGGTTAAAGCCTCTGCCTTCAGCTGAGGTCATGATAATCTCATTTCATAAAAGATTTGAGATGGCTCCTACTGCACCTTACTTCATGCAAGAGTACCAACTCAAACTCCACAATACTAACATTTTTCTCCTAAGTTGAAGACGCATATATTATGCTTGTGCATATGTTCTAAGAGAAAAAATTTATACACTGAGAAAATGATTTTTGATATCAAAAGGTAACAATTTCTTTAAAGAGAGACCTTGCAGTAACAAAAAGATACAACTCTAGAGAGAACAGGTTGTTCAACAGAACTATCACTTTTATTACTGGGACACCAAGGCAGATGTCAAGTAAAATTAACTTTTACAAGCAGCTGCTATTTTAACTTCCTTGATTTTAACAATGGAATATCCTGTGTCTTTTGAACTTCATTTTCTTATAATAGCAAGAGATCCCAACTACAAAGCCCAAATTGTGAGAGTCCACATGATATTCCCCCTTGCTCCAGGAGCCAAATTTGTTTCCCAGTTTCATGCCCCCTTTGGCTGCCTGAGATGCTATTTGCCACTAGTCCTAACACTTCCGTGCCCACAGCATTTCCCGGTTTCCACTGGGCTCATACACGCATTATCTCACTTGATCTTCACAACAGAGTTGGTTTCATCAGTACAACGCTTCAGTACATGAAAATTTCTCTATCAGCTAGCCTCAAACATGATTTTCAATATGTAGGCTTTAAAACCCAACCAACAACCTTGTCAAGCAAAACGCATAGATTTCATTTGAGCTCTAAACATGCCCAAGTAGTTTAATTTCCAAAGAATATTAAACAGTGCAGAGTTAACAAGATATTTCCAGTTCAGGGGTCTGGATGATATGAAGAACTGAGAGAGTAAACCTGGGAATAGCGCAAGCAGACATCCCAGTGCTGATTTTTGATCATGAAACCTATGGAGTGAAAAGAAGCTGTTATGCAGAGGCTAATCTAAGCACCTTACTGATGCTCTACATCATTTGGGAATGTAAAACAATTGCTTGAGCAAGGGGGGGAAAGGTATTAAGAGATATGCAGTGATAAATGTACAAGGATCATTGGATTTTTTTCCATAAAGTAAAACACCCATAAAATCATTTTACTTCTAGAATATTCCAATAATTTTGGGTCAAAATTCTTAAGCTACTAGAGCCAGCAGTTTCACAATTAGACTTCTCATAAGCAAAACAAAGATCTAGCAAGTGGAATTCAACACATTTTATCTTTCATGGTGGCATCCAGAGATCATGAATTATCAAACTTTTGTCTTCTTAAAGGACTGCTCTTGTGGAGTAGGAATAAGAGCAGGGCAGCAGCAATACAGCCAACATTCCTCGTGTTTTTACTACATGCTGGGCATTTTACTGGGAGTTCAATATAGACTCTAATCCTCACAATATTCCTAAAAGTATTATTATCCCCAGGGTACCCCAGGGCTTCACGAACTGTCCTGCCAAAAATACCCGGAACATCCAAGCAGAGGGAACAGTTAACCTTTATGCCCTTAAGTGCCAACTTTTATTTAGCCTCATGTATTTATCTTACCCAGAATCTGCATTTGATCCTAGAACCTGTCCTTCTTGGTTTTACTATAAAGATGTTCATTATACCATTGAGTAAAACAGTGCCACTGCTGTCCTACATATACTTTATACATTCCCTAGTATATCTAGTTCTAAATATTTGGCCATCCTATACTTTTAAAATACATGCAACCACATTTGTACTCCTTACAGCCTCCCGGAAAGAAATCTCCAGTGCTACATTTGGGATTGGGGAGTTGGCTGAGATGATTCTGGACCTTGCTAGATTTCATTGGCAATTTCCTATGTCATTTTGTATAACTACCACAATTACAGAGACAGAACTGACATTTGTTTAGTCATAAATCTTTATATGCAAAGACTCTAAAAATCATTTAAATTCCATTAAATGAACAAGTTCCCATTTATTTAATAAATCTGTGAGGCAGTAACTGAAGTTCTAAAAGTTCCATACTTGTTATCATAGTTTCATTCATCATTTTTGTCTCCCAAAACATCTATACCATATTTACCTAAATTTACATTTGTCAATTTCCTATTTAATGCAAAAAATAAGCTTATCTGGGTTTTCCAGAACCAAACTGTTCCTTTTTCGTTTGTTATTTGTAACCATGAATCTTGGGCAAAATATTATGTGGAAATTTTTCATAAAGCTTCTTAAATATGCACATAAATTCAACTATGTGTGCTGAAATTGCCAACAGTATCTATAGGCTTCTAGTAAATGTTTAAAAGACTGCCCAGACAGAATAGTGGCTTTCATAGTGCACGTTATTCATCTTCTTCAAGTAGTACATTCTGGGCCTGGGTGGCCCAGTCAGTTAAGTGTCTGCCTTTGGCTCAGGTCATGATCCCAGGATACTTGGATCTGGTCCCACATCAGGCTCCTTGCTCAATAGAGAGCCTGCTTCTCCCTCTGCCTGCCACTCCCCCTGCTTGTGCTTTCTCTCTAATAAATACATAAATAAAATCTTAAAAAAAGAATACTTTTAAGTAGTATGTTCCATGATTCTTTAACTGCCTGCTGAGTCTATTTCCTGGTATAAATGTCAGACATTAGCTACACATTACATTGGCAATCTTATCTCCATTCTAAATATTACTAAACAATGTACCACCTCTAATGTTGGAAACTTTGAATTAAACATAATTTATTCTGTGTTACATTTACATATTAAATTTATTAAGTCATCTAAAATTAATATCAAAAGATCCATAATTATATTTATTACCAAAGTGAAGACACACACAGAAGATATGTATGTGTAAGTTCATATTTCTTTTTCCTATAAGAATGCTTTTACCCTTCACATGGACTTTTATTAACACTTAGAAGTAGAGAGAGAGCAATAGGGAGTGGAATGAAGGGGATGGGTAAGATTTTTATTAAAGCATTGGTAACAGTGATCTGTTGTATCACAAGACAGAGTCCTTGGGAATATGCTTGAAGAATTGGAGGGCCTCAGGTCATTAAAAACAACTAATCAACAAGGATACATAAGACTTCATTTCTTTCCAGAGCTGAACTTCAAGCCACTGATCCAAATGTATAGTTCAAGGATGAAGCCACAGATGGCTAACAACATACCTCTAATGTTTATGTTAACAGATGCTGCAGAAAGTATTCATTTGCTTAGTAGTTCTGCTACTTTTCCTTTCCTCTATGACTTAATTTTCACTGCTGTCTTAGAACACCTTGATTTCTTCCTTGATAGAGACTGCCTTTGTAGATACAGAAAGTGTTTTTAGTTATGTGTAGAACAGCCCAGTGTGCCTTCACATCTCCCTCATAGTTTATTTCTCTAACCTGAAATGAGATATTGCACTATTTTCAAATTCATTCAATTTAGTTGAAATTTAAGCGATTTTCTACATTCATTAAGTAGTCCTACAGTTTTCCTTCAAAAATAAAACTATTATGTAATTTTGTTCCTTTAATAATTTTTATATTTAAGCACTGTGAAAGGAGCATCTTAAAACACCTGATCAGCTTTCAATTACACAAAATTAGAGTCTTGTGATTAATTACAGAACTTCTGATTATATTTAAAACAAATCAGAAGAGGAAACATAAATAATTTCCATTACTAGAACATAAACATCAGTAACAACCTCTTATTATGAAATGGAAATAGAAAAGCATAATGTCTTTATGGTGGTAAGGACATTTAAACAATGACAACTGGACTTTTTGCCTCAGGATTCTATCAGATAAGATGCATTTCCAAAAATGATTTTTAATTCATCATAAATTTAGAGACAAAGCTCATTAATATGGCTGGGGAAGTAAGAAGGAATATGAAAATAAATGTATTTTGGAATGTTTCAAAAACAGAGCAGGTACCCCAAATCCTAATCTTTTCTTTCTTTCATTTTTTTTTTCCAAACTTAGGTATCATCACAAGTAACAACCTGGATCACTAATGTCTTCTCATTTCTCATTTCAAATAACATACAATTCCCTTAAGAACACAGGCCCAAGCCCCTGAATTTATTATTATAAAAGAATAAATCATTTCATTGTTAATCTAAATCACCTAGTGAATTAAATCTGCATGCAAAATTCCATTTTTCTAAGAAAAACAGATACTTTTCTTATTCCTTATTTCCTTTCAGGTTATAACCACTTCTATTATTTTTAAGGTTGGAGATAATTACTAGATTCTGAAGTAAAGAAGAGATACTGGTCTGAAAACTGAACCCTGCTTTCTTAGCTACAGAAGGTTTTTTTTTTTTTTCTTTTAAATAATATGGCTATTAGAACAATTGCCTATCATTCTGACTGCCCAAAATTATGAGCTGCCATTTTAGTGATGGAAAGGAGCTAGCTAATATTTTCCTGCAAGCTATCAAGGGTGTACATTCTAGACCACCGTAACATATTATTAAGTGCACCTTCCCCATCTGACTCAAAGCATCAAGGTATGAAATCAAGAGAGGGGGTAAATTAAGCATGTTTAAAGATACAATTCCTAAGAATACTCATTTTAGTATATTATATTTATAAAATATTCTTTGATATCAGAACAGCTAGTTGAGACTTTTAAAAGACCTTGACATACATTTGACTGATTGCTTTCCAATGACATTATTTCATATTTTCTGGCACAATCAGGCTGATAGTGTTTGATGGATAACCAGACAAGCAAAGGACAAGTCTGAGCAACAGCCATCCTTTATCCCTGGCATCTGCATGTTTTATTACATATCTTAGGAAAAGAGAAAGGGAACAAAAACCCATAGGCAGTGTTAGTTCCAAAAGATCTTACTACGCACAGGAAGGCCCAATTCAGCATTATTTTGAAGTAGCCCATCTTGACATAAAAATGCATTTTGTTGAAACTAAAGAATCAGCAACAGTTAAAAAATTGGGAGAGGGAGAGATCTGCACCTAACACTTCTTACTGTTTAGTTTCCTAATAGAATACTTTAAACAAAGGGCCACAGCAAACCAAAATCCAAAGCCTGGTTTTCCTGTTCTGCTCTCTGTGCTGGACTTACATTGCCCCCCCACCCCAGCTTGTTCATGTTAATCCAATGTAAAGGAACGCCAGTGTGAACGAAAATCAGTCCGACCAAGATGTTTCAACAGTGCTGCCATGTGAACTAGCAGACACCTGACAGAATTTTAAAGGCAACTACTGAAAAACACATCTATTTGTCCTAAATTTCCACTAAGTTTTTTTTTTTTAAAGGGACATGAACATTATCTTTTTTTCATTAGAGACACACAGTAAACTTTTTTCATTAGAGACACACAGTAAAAGTAGGAAGAACTAAAGACTTCAGACACCTGGACAATTGCAACAGCATCCTATGACTTTTCACCAAAGTTCTAGCTGGAAGTCAAAGAAGGAATTTTGGTCCCTGTGCCAGGAAGAACAGAAATACCCTTCATTAATATGAGCAGGAGCCAATCTGGAAGGAAAAAATCAGAGGCTCAGTTTTGTCCATGGTAAGCTTAAGGTGCCTGTTAGACAACCAGATAGAATTTTTCTGAACTTAAGATTTAAACTACGCACAGTTTAAACCAGTCAGTCAGACTCAGAATATTCTATATATATGATAGAGGTGTTTAAACATAATTTAAACATAATTAACATAAAATAAATAATTTTATTTATTTTATAA
This sequence comes from Mustela lutreola, assembly GCF_030435805.1. Classification (NCBI taxonomy): domain Eukaryota; kingdom Metazoa; phylum Chordata; class Mammalia; order Carnivora; family Mustelidae; genus Mustela; species Mustela lutreola. The sequence continues at coordinate 104,079,651 of NC_081295.1, read as the reverse complement.
ATAACATAATTAACATAAAATAAACATAATTTAAACATAATTTCTACCTTGAAAACTACAACAATCAAATAATGTCTTCCAGTGTGAGTGCTCATTTTTTATAGCTAGCTACAATTAACAGATATAAATATATCACTTGCTACAAGAGCATTCAGTTATAATATCCTTTACTACAACTGAGGTCTTATAAAAAAAGCTCTTAAGCCACCCAACAATTAGAACACTGAACCAAACTAGCTATATATGGTATTGAATTCTTGAAATGTGGTTAAATTGAGATGCGCTGTAAAACACACACCAAATTTCAAAGACCTAATATGGAGAAGAGAATGTATACCTTGTTAAAAAGTATGTATATATTTTGTAAAGATCTTATTTATTTATTTGAGAGAGGGCAGGAGACCACATGCACCAGCAGGGGGAAAGAGAGAAGCAGACTCCCTGCTGAGCAGGGAGCCAGACACAGGACTTGATCCCAGAACCCCGGAATCATGACCTCAGCCAAAGGCAGATACTTAACCATCTGAGCCACCCATGTGCCTCAAAACGTATGTACACTAATTACATATTGATGTAATATTTTGTATATATTGGTTAAATATAATACAGTGTAATTACTTTCATCCTTTTAAAACATTTTTATGTAGATACTAGAAATTTTAAAATTACATATGTGGTTCACATTATATTTCCACTGGACAGAGAATTTCTGAGCCAAAGATGAATATGACTTCTTTCTGGTACACAAACAGTAATAACAGGTAATTTAAATAATTGAAATCTAAGAGTACAAAGAAGAGCAACTGAAAATCATCTGTGTCATATTCAATTACTAGAAACAGAAAATCATCTACTTTCTATCTCTGGCTGCAAAAATTCATTTCTAAAAGGCAGAAGCCCCAATATGAGATCAAATTAAACTATCCCCCCAAAACAGAGAGAGATATGGCTTTAACGAAAATGACAGCAACTTTCCCCAAATATTTATACAAAATCATAAAATTATATATTGTGACCAGACACCCTATTTTTTTCAAAAAGTAAGGTTATAAAGAAACTATGTCCCTTATTACATTGAGAAATACTTTATCAAATGAAATAAGTAAATGAATTTACTTTCCTAGTTCTGAATTATATATTACACAGATGATTTTCCTAACCTCAGATATGCAGAGTAACAGAGACCCTCACAGCTGAAAAGGTAACTCAGTCGGATTCATGTTAATATGTGTATATTCTATTCTTTTGCTCCAAAAGTTTTTAAATTTCTTTGGCTACGATATTCTTAAATTTCAACAATCGAGATGTGCTGCATTTTTTTTTCTTTAGGTTTTTCTTTCCTTCCTTGGTTTTCTATTAGCCCTTTCAATCTGAAGTCTTTGTTCTTTCTCAATTTGAGTAATTTATCATCATTATTTCTTTGAATATTTTTCTCTCCTCCAATTTCTTTTCTCCTTCGTGAAAACCCTATATTTGAATGCTGGCACTACTATGTCTCTCCTCCATATTTTGTACCCTTCTCAATATTTTCCATCTCTACTTTTCCTTTACCTACAGAGGATATCCTCAACACGATGTTTAAGTTCATCAATGCATCTGTCATCTGTATTCATGCTCTTTATCTGATTTATTAAGTTCTTTACTTCAGATACTATATTTGCTATATCTAATATTTCCACTTTGTTCTTTTTAGAACTTCTAGTTCCTTCTTAATACTACTACTACCCTCTTTTATTGCTGAGTATATTTATCATATTTATTTTAAATTACCCCTCTGTTCTAATGATTCTGCTTCATGAAGTGTATACTATTATTCAGTTTATCTTTTTTGTGTTTTCAGCAGTGGCTATACTCTTCATATGTCTAATTATTTGGCCTATGAGGGCATATTCACCCAAGAGTTAGGAGATCTAGAAACATGTGCAAAGAAAGGCCAAAACCCAAGTCCTACTATTATCCCTCCTGGTGTATGTGAAAAAGATGAAGATGAGCCACAGGCACCAAATAACCATTCTTGACCACTTACATCTCTGCCTACTGCAAGGCAATTTCTTTGGAAGGGATTAGCCTTTAACCTCTTAAAAGCACCAGCACAGGGAAAAGGCAGTCTCCATAGGATATAATCTGCAAGCCCTAGGAGGACTGAGGGCTCTGGGTTTACCAGTGAGCTTGTTCCTGTTTTCATCAGCTCCTCACCCCAGCAGGGCTTTGTCCTGCCCTGACAGAATCCTACTGATAATCAATTTCTGTAGCAGAGGGGCAGGCAATTATCATGTCAAGAAAACTGGAGAAAGTCAACTCAAAAACAAAACTTAAAAGGCAAAAACCTTAAAACAATGTATTTTCTCTTGATTCCTCAAGCCACCCTGTGTCCCAAGCTAACCACCTACCAATGTACACCAATTTACAATGGCCTCAATCACGCCTGAAGGTTTTCTTACTGATTTGAGTTCTTTCCTCAGATCTGTGCTTTCCTCTAATGTATGCCCTTTCTCCATGGTTAGCTTTAGGGAAAAGAGCCAACCGCCCATTAACTCTATCTTGACAGAATCCCAAATAATTCAGCAAAGGAATAAGCTACAGTTTAGTAAACTGGTAAAATATGAGAAAATAAGATTACCTATAAATAACTGCTTATTAGTTAATTGATAACAGTGAGTATCAACAACCCTTTTTTTTTTTTTCCTGAGTCACAGTTTTAAAACACCACACACAGACTTAAAAATACAAACAAACTTCAAATCCAATTGTTGGACTAACACCAACAATTAAGAATAATTCTTGGGGCACTGGGGTGGCTCAGTCGGTTAAGCACCCAACTCTTGGTTTCAGCTCAGATTGTGATCTCAGGGTCATGAGATAAAGCCCCACCTCATGTCGGGCTCCTCAACCAGCAGGGAGTCTGCTTCTCCCCTTCTTCCCCTTCCTCTGCCCATCCCCACAGTGTGCACGTGAGCTTACTCTCTCTCTCTCTCTCAATAAATAAATCTTTAAAAAAAAGAAGAAGAAGAATTCTTAAACAGAGTGGAACTCCAATGAAGTGTTCATGGTACAACCTAAGTATTGTTAGGAAAACAGTCACTTGCAGCTTGTAGTCCCAGAAGAATGTGTCTTGGGCTCAGAACTCTTCCTTACAAAGAGATGAAGAGCTCTCAGAGCCTGTGCTAGGCATATTTCTCAGTTTGGGACTATCTTTTCCTGTTCTGGGTCTGATGTGTACTTCTTTGTTCTGCTTAAGCCTGTGAGTCATGTGGCACATAGCCAACTCCACTGCTATCTCTGGTCCAGGCAGTGAGGCAATGGGGTCCTTCACCTGCAGCACAGAGTGGGGAGTACAGACCATCTCCCAGAGATTAGAGAGACTGCAGAGCAAGACCTCCTGGCCACGGAGAACCAGTGTCTATTACTGAGCCTGATCTTGCTGTCTATTCTCTATGTGAATAAAGTATTCCTCTATCTAGTGGTTGTGGTAAGTTGTGTCTTTTTTGGTGACCTCAACACCTGCAAACCACACAGTGGGGCTGACCTCCTGGGACTGTTCCTGGTGACAGATACTATCATGCCCCTTGCTACCCTCCGCAAAGTGGGACTTGACCCCTGGAGGTGGTAACGGGTGTCACTTGCTTAACAAGTACAAAAACGTTCTAGAGCCACCGATTTTTCAGTGAAATTTCTAGTGACTATTTAACTTACACTCTACTTTGGACCTTAATCACAGTTTCTAATGCTAAAACTGCACAGCTTTGAAAACACACTGTATAAACTCTGGAGTATTCTATCCCTAGGACTACTACTCCTTGTTCACATTATACTGCAGGTAATAAGGGGCACAGGAAATGCTGCTGAAAGGTATTTTGGAAAATCTGATCTTCTTGGATTCCAACCAACACCACCAAGAAATATCACATCATTACATACCATTCATTCCACTGGGATTCTCCTTCCTAACAACCTACGATACAGAATCAATACTGTATATGCTCTGATTGTATCCACGGTTATACACCAGGATTTTAATACATGTATGATTGAAAATGGAAGTGAGAAATCAGGTAGAAAGAACACAGTATTAAAGGAAATCAACCTGAGCTTAAAGTCAGACATGCCCAGGCTAAAACCCCAACCGTACTACCTGTATGACCTTGAAGTAGTCAATTCATCAGTGCCTCGATTTCATCTGTAAATTGACAGGACTAGTTCTTACTTCACAAGGCTACTATAAGAACTAAATACAGTAAATAAAAAGAAACTTATAGACATAATACACTTTCAATTACTTATTCAGCAAATATGTACTGTGCCACATGTGAGTGGTGTGTTAAGAGCTCCTGGCTGCTACTACCTAACTGCTACTCGAACTATCACCATTATCATTACTACTACTTCCATGATTTTAAATAAATTACCTGAGCTTCCCTCTGCATTAATATGTTTACTCTTAGGCAACTAGCCTAAGAGTACTTTTACTGACTGATTTCTCAAATTACTACCATTCCCAATGGATCCAAACATGCTTCTTTTAAAGTATTTTTATATTTTTAATATATAATGTGTAATATTTCAATATATATTTTATGTTTATATATTAACATGTATTTTTAATATATAATACATGTATATATTTTACATATGTGTATATTAAAAACTACATGGCTTTTAGTAAAATGCCACCTCCGCAAATCAACAAATGTCTTTGCTTCTCATTATCTCTAAATATTGTATTGGTAGTACCATAAAAATAATGACTTTGGGTTCCAAATCTCATGGATCAAATAAACTCAGCCGCCAACGTGATAAACACTGCTACATTTTTACAATATTATCCCAAAAGTAGACAATTCTTTATAAAAGTAGACAATTCTTTATATGACTACAAAGACATTCATATATACAAATACACAGACACCTTGACACACACATTAGATGTAGGTCTCCATCTTTACCACATGATTATTTCATAATAGAGGGTAGACTTGAAGACACAGATTCAAAACTAAGTTGAGTGCTTATTCCAATTAAAATTTAATATTAAACAAGCTTATTAGAAGACATTTCTTTGTTGTTACTTTCCAGGCGAATTGTTAGAACCTGACTAGTAATCATTTAAATTATTTTTCTGATGTGACCGGTGACTGTAAAACTTCAAGGGCCAAAAAAATTCACCAAAAGTAAACACTAAATGCATTTGCCACACAGCACAGAAGTTTTTCCGAACTGCTTTATTTTTGGAATATGAATAAAATCTTTTCTTTACACTAAAAGAAATCAAATGTATACTAGTCGGGGGAGGCAGTGTGGGGTAGGGGGGGGGAGACTGTATAACTTTTTTTTTTTTTTTAAAGACTTATTTAGTTGGGCACCTGGGTGGTCAGTCGGTTAAGCTCTGCCTTTGGCTAAGGTCATGATCCCAGTGGGATCAAGTCCCATATCAGGCTCCCTGCTCGGCAGGGAGGCGCTTCTCTCCAGCTTGCCATTCCCCCTCCTTGTGCTTGCTCTCTCCCTCTCTCTCTCCCTTTTCCTCTCTGTCAAATAAATAAATAAATAATCTTTTTAAAAAAAAAAAAAAAAAAAGACTTTATTTACTGAGAGAGCAAGAATTCCAAGCAGACTGTGTGCTCAGCACAGAGCCTGACACAGAGCTTGATCCCATAACCCCAAGATCATGATCTGAGTGGAAACCAAGAGCCAGATACTTAACCGACTGTACCATCCAGGCACCCTTTGGGTAACTTTTATGTAAATAACTAACCAAATAAGAAATACCTGTTGTGTGTCTACTCAATATCAATCTACTTTTCCTAGATATCCATCTCATAAGACCAAGCTGTTCATAATAAATATTGGCCAATGGTGATCATCTATCAGTTTCCCAAGATCTCATTTCAAATGCCTAAGTTTGTCATTTAATGTGAAATATGACTGGTTGATTTATGAAACTAGTACAACTATTGGTGAAGTTGAACATGTCATGTATACTAGACATATCAGGAATCTATGTGCCCAGTGCCCTCTTGAAGCTGAATCTAAAGCCTCTGCTCCAATAAGGTCTCTTGATTATCTTCTTTCCCTAAGGATGATTCTGTGTCTCAGAACATGAGGCTTCAGATACCTGCTTTCTGGGGTCTTCCTGCCTTCCTTCCAGCCGGTACTCTACTTTGATCCTGCCAAAACATCAATCTACTCTGTTAGTCCGTGAGATAAATCTTCTAAGTGATTCCTTCCATTAGCCTGGTCTACTTCTTTCTGCTTCCTCTCTGTCCCATCTCTCATCTAACCTCTCTCCTCTTGGACTATACACTCCAGCCACTCTGAAATGCTCATTTCCCCACTGATCCAGTAGCTAGTTGAACATCTCTGTTCTCTGGAATTTCAGTTCTTCTACACCCATGCCCCTCTCTGGCAAACACCTATTTATCTTTTCCATTCCTTAAAAACCTTCTAGGAAATTTCTCCTCTCTGCCCCATCCCTTAACCTTAGTGGGTATCCCTACAGCACACATTGCTACACTGCTAGGCACACACCTGTTTGCTTGTTGCCCTCCCTTCTCCTAGAAGGTGAGCTCCTTTAGGGCAAAGGCCAAGGCTTGTTCTCCCTTGCCCCCATAAAACACAGCACAGTTTCGCACAATAAATGACTCGGTCAAATGAGATCATTAACCTCTGCATGTAAGGGAAATGTCCTACACACAATAAGCATTCATTAAATACTTACTAAATAAATGAACAGACAAATAATTCTCTAGCCTAATGTGTGGATCACTACCAACATTCCTATTTCCTATAACTTAAGAGTTTTCAAAATGTAGACAGTAATTTTTTTTCTATCTTCTACTCTGTCTTGTAGACCTAACACAAAACAAAAGAAACCAAAATTAAAGCAAACCAAAATACCTACAGGACTACATTCATTAACACCTTACACAGACCAACACCCATTCAGATCTAACACTAGCAGCTACAAACATCTGAACTAATTCGCATGACCCATCTCTGCCCACCCTTAGTAGGCAGAGCTCTTACAGGCAAGGAACAGGTACAAACTTTTAACCACCCCACGGGAAAAAATAACAAGCGTTAGAAGGAGCCCAGGCTGAAATAGCTCACAGGATCTAAGGAAGAGCTTCAGCAAAGAGAATAGCCGGGCCTCAGAGAATAGAGCCAACTACTCTGCCCTGAGTTCAGCTCAGGGCAAGATGTCCTAAACTCACCACCGTGTCCAGAAGCCTGTGAAGCCATGATTCCCCAGCTTATGTCACATGTTCACAGATTCCGAACCTCCACTGTGGGTATTTATCCCTCTGCTCATCACCCCATATAGCTAACCTACCACTCATATACTATCTTACAATACCAGCTTCATAGTAACTTGTCTTTTCAACTTAATTAGGCAAGTATTCACCCATTCATCAATACTTATTTGAGTCCCTCCTCCCTGACAGTCACGGTTCTAGATGCTAAGGACAGAAAAGTAAGCAAGGCAAAATCCCTGCCCTGTAGTGATGGGGACAATAAACAAATACAAAATTTAATATCAGGTATGATTAAGTGCCAGAATGAAAACAACATAAGGGGGGAGGGAATGATAAGGAAGATGGGAGAGGGCAAGGCTCTTATTTAAGACAGGAAAATTTTCTCTTAAAAAGTCTTAGAAGATGACATTTGAGGAGAGAGACCTCAAACTGCATAAACACAAACCACATAAATATGTGGGGGAATAACATTTTAGGAAAAGGGAAAAACAAATGCTAAGGGCCTAGAGTTCAAGTGTTCGACAGACCACAAGAACCTGGAGAAGGAGTGGTCCATGGTAAAGGAGAACAAATACAAAGTCCCTGAAACAAGGGGTGGGGAAGGTATAGCTAGGTAAAAAAGGCAACAGCAGTTTTAGAAAACAAAACTGAACAGGCAAGTTAGGAGTTGGGATTTTTTTATTCTGAGACAAGAAACCACATGAGTTTCTTCCCATTCCAGTCTCAATTGACACCTATGTCTATACCTTCTCATGGGGGATCTGGGAGGTGGGCGGTGAACAGACAGCAACTACAACAGCTAATGACAGCATAATCCCTACAACAATCCCTATCTCTATTATTTACTTTCTGAACATCTGTGTAAATACTATCATGCATCAGGCTTTAGAATCTGCTATAAAAAGATGTTGTGCATCATCCAAGTGAAGAACATGATTTTAATTTTCCATGTTGTAAAGCTCTTAAATCTATGAAGCTCAAGCAAAGTCAAAATAATATTTGTGAACAAGCAAAATGAAGTAAACAGATTTTAACTATTAATGGTAAGCAACAATCATAGGCTCAAGTATTTGAAATAGCATAAGGTACTATTATATCAGTGAATAAAATGATAAAGGCCCAGTACTATTTTAATGACATCAGAACTACTCAATATCTTAATCATTTTAGCACTAAACTCAGGCCATTTTATTTATTTATTTATTTGTTTGTTTGTTTATTTTTACGACTTCTATGTCACAATTAAATTATCTTCTCTGTGTCTTTCTTTAATTTAGACCAATACTGGCTCACATTCCATTGCAAGTTATATAACTACATTTCAAAGAAAATAAATGTTTGCCTCACAACAAAGGTACTCTGTTAGATGAAATATCACATCTCAGTGATTAATGATGGTGTAACAGCAACACCACCTCCTCTCCCAAAGAAAAACCCTGGATGGAGTACGATAATGGCATCACCATCACTTTTCCATTCTCCTCCTACTGAATGAGTCTTTCCTCCTGTAGCTTCCTAGACCTGCAGAATATCATCACCAACACTGAATCAGCAGTCAACAGTAACGATGCCTTGCCCGGTGATCCTCTTGTCTACCCTGAATCACTAAAAAAAATCCTAGCTCTGATGGATCAAAGAGTCATAAATTTTGGGTAGGATGATTTTTTTTAAGCTATAAATCATAGGTGATTAGTGTGTTTTCATGTTAGCCATAAAATATTTTAAAACATAATTTCTTTCTGGCCAGGTATATCAGTAAAACAAGAGCGTGTCCCTTCAAAACAAGCCCGCTGATAGAATTATAAGATACATTGTTTATGCTGCTGGCATTTCTCTTGCTGCTGCTGTCTAAACATTTTAATGAAAGACTGTATTGTGCTCATATCCTAAGGCTTTAATCAAAGCCGTAGTTTTAAAAATAAATAATCTGTAATCATCCAAAATACTTATTAAAAAACCATTTATGGTCTTGAAAAGGTCAGAGAAGCCATCTGATGCTGGTCCTCAGTCTCCCTCCTCAAAAAGGTCTCTGTTTAGCACATCCATCCCTTTCTTCCCTCTTGGGTCCATGATGCTTTCTCCTGTCTCTTGATGTTCTCCCTAACATTACCATCACATTCTGCTTCAACCAAGCACCTCTGCTCTGAAGCTTTGAAATTATCTGCCCTCACATGCATCTTAAATCTTTCATGGTCCTATTGGTTCCTCTTTCCTCTTCATAAAAACATGCTTACTTTGTCTCTGTTTAGAAAAAAGAAAACTCCAAGCTTATTGCTCACATTTATACCACAATCCCTTCAGATCTGGCGTTAATGCTGACCACCAATATCTACTGAAATGTTCCCCCCTCCTAGGTTTCCTTCTAAATCTTTGATTTATATATTTTTTTGGCTTATTATCATCACCCATGCCCAAGCAAAATGTGAACTATCTTCTCTCCATATTTGATTTTAATTTTTTTTTTTAAGATTTTATTTATTTGACAAACAGAGATCACAAGTAGGAAGAGAGGCAGGCAGAGAGAGGAGGAAGCTCGATGCGGGGCTGGATCCCACAACCCTAGGATCATGACCTGAGCCGAAGGCAGAAGCTTTAACCCACTGAGCCACCCAGGCACTCCTCCATATTTGATTTTAAAATACTTCTAGCCCTAACCTTTCTAAGTTAGAGAGTCAGATGTGTAACTGCTTTATGGACACCTCCACCCAAATAATCCATCTGCTCTCAAAACGCCCATATTGAAACCAAATCCTTCATTTTTCTCTAAATTAAAAAGAAAATTCTGAATTATCTATTTCTTGTCAAAAGTACTCCAAACTTTCAGTCACCAAATATCAATGCCCAAATTTTCATTCTCCTTTTTCTCTCCATGATCCTTACCTGTCCATATCCATGCAGATGTTCCCACCATTCTTCTTCTGCTAACCTTAGCTACCCAAGAAGCTTTCTGAATTCCCCACTTAAACTAGTTCAATAGCTTCTAAATTAATCTTTCTCTTATTTCTCTCCTCACCTGTCCAACCCAGAAAAAAACCTCTTGAAATATACTGGGTTTTAATTCAAAATCTTTAATGAAAAAAAGTGTAATATCATTAGCCACTAAGAAAAGGCAAACCAAAACCACAGAGGAGCTGGGTGGCTCAGTTAGTTGAGTATCAGAGTCTTGGTTTCAGCTCAGGTCATGATCTCATGGATCCTGGGACTGAGCCCAGGTCATGAGATTGAGTCCATGACAGGTTCCATCCTCAGTGGGGATTCTGCTTCCCCCACTGGCCCATCCCCACTTGCACCCCCCCCCACAAAAATAAATAAACAAATCCTCAAAAAAAAAAAAAAAAAAAAAACCAGAGGTATAACTACATACCTATCAGAATAAATTAAAAATTGCGGTAATACCTAATGATGCACAGAACACAGAAAACCTGCATCACTCATACACTGCTGGTAGAAATGTAAATGGTAGAGCTACTTTGGGAAAGAGTTTGGTAGCTTCTTAGCAAACTAAACAAACAATTACCATATGATTCAGTAATTGCACTCTTGGGCATTTATCACAAAGAAAAACAGAACCTATATTCATACAAAAGCCTGTACACAAATACTGATGGCAGCTTTATTCATAATAGCTCAAAAGTGGAAACAATCCAAATGCCTTTCAACAGATGAATGGTTAAACAAATACCTTGCAGTGATAAAAAGAACAAAACTACTGATACAGGCAACGACTTGGATGGATCTCAATGGCATAATGCTGAGTAAAAAAAGGGGGTATGGGGGAACCTGGGAATCTTAAAAGGTCACATACTATATGAGTCCCTTTACATAATATTCTTGAAATAATGTAATTATTTAGAAAGCAGATTAGTGGTAACCTGGGATTAGGGATGGAGTGGGGGCAGGAGAGAGGGATATGCCTGCGACTATAAAGGGTAGAATGAGGGAGAGCTTCCTGGTGACTGATTAGTTCTTTATCTAGACTTCCACGGTGGTTACATAAATCTACACACAGGATAAGACAGCACAGAACTATATACATACGTTATACCAATGCCAACTTACTAGTTTTGATACTGATACAGTTATGCAAGATAGAACCACTGAGCAAAGTAAGTGAAGGGCGGGACCTCTTGGTACTATATTTGTAAATTCCTATAAATCTATGATTATTTGAAAATAAAAGGGTTTTATTTTTTTAAAAACTAGATACTGTATGATTCCACTTATATAATATTTGTTTTTCTTAAGATTTTATTTATTTACTTGAGAGAGAAAAGAGAGAGCACAGAGGGAGACTGAGAGGGAGAAGCAGACTCCCCACCAAGCAGAGAGCCTGATGTGGGGCTAGATCCCAGGACTCTGAGATCATGACCTGCACAGGCATACATTTAACGAACCAACCAACCAACTTGAGCCAACCAGGAACCATCTATAAAATTCTTGAAATAACAAAATTACAGAAATGAAGAAAAGATTGGTGTTTACCAGCAATAGGGTAGAGACAGAGAGGAGAGAATGGGTGTAGCCATTAATGGAAGCCCTGTGGTGAGAGTCACACAAATCTATACATGTGATAAAAGTACATAAACATACATGTAATGCACACATAAAACTGGTAATATCTGAATAGTTCTGTGGACTGTAGCAACATCAATTTCTTAGTTTTCATGCTGTTCCAGAACTTGCTATGAAGACCTTTCCATTGGAGTAAACTGGGTAAAGAATATAGGAGACCTGTTTATATACAATTTTATTTTTTTGCAACATCTTATAAATCTACAATTATTTCAAAATAAACAGCTTGGGACGCCTGGGTGGCTCAGTTGGTTAAGCAGCTGCCTTCGGCTCAGGTCATGATCCCAGCGTCCTGGGATCGAGTCCCACATCGGGCTCCTTGCTCAGCAGGGAGCCTGCTTCTCCCTCTGTCTCTGCCTGCCATTCTGTCTGCCTGTGCTCGCTCTCTGCCCCCCCCTCTCTGATAAATAAATAAAATCTTTAAAAAAAATAAATAAATAAACAGCTTAAAAAAATAATAAGAAATTTTAAAAGTCAAAGAGGTTTCTCCTCTCTACTTAATTAAGTACAAATACACTCATACTTCAAGGTCCTCTCAGTGTCCCCTACTCTTCACCTCACCTCACTTCCAAATAAACATCTACTATCTCCTAAACAGAAGTCACGCATTTGTAACTCCAGCTCTTACCCCACAAGGTTCTCTCTACCTGGATCATCTGCCTAACTTAACTCTTTCTACTCCATTCCCATCTGGGGAAATCCTTCTTATCTCTACCCCCTTTTTGGGAAGATTTTATTTATTTATTTATTTATTTGAGAGAGAGAGAGAGAGAATGAACAGTGAGGAGGAGCAGAGGGGGACAGAGAGAAGCAGATTCCCCGTTGAGCAGGAATCCAGTCTCCGTGCTCAATCCCAGGACCTGGAGATTGTGACCTGAGCTGAAGGCGGCAGTTTGACTGACTGAGTAACCCAGGAGACTTTAAAATCCATTTCAAATTGTCCCTTCCTCCTTAATTTCTCCTGCCTCCTTCAATGAAATACTATCTCTCCTTCCTCTGGATGCCACAACTAATTATTACATTCTGATATTGCAGTTACTTGTTTTAGCTTCCTTTCAGACTACATGTCTCTCCATATTCATGGCTATGTTACTCATCTTTTTATCTTGCCTAGGATGTAGCTAGTGACCTTGCATATGGTAGTCAATACATACTGTCTGGATTTTCACCAGGCCAACTGTTTTACAAATCTAAACATCCCCCACCTCCCAATATGCACACTGTTAAATATGTTGGCAGGTCTTTATTTGCTATTCCATTAGCCATCTAAACACAAAATGTGGACACTGGTGCACCTGAATGCTCTTTAAAGGCCACAAATATACGGGACAATATATCCAGCAGCAAAAGAGAGAAACAGAAAGAAAGCTTCTCCCCCAACCCTGCCCCATAAAACAGTAGTAAGAACATTTTTAGATTATGCTTAAATGTGTATCTTTTAGGAATCTCCAGGGAACGGCTTCAAATTATCCCCTACTTAGACAAGAAAAATCATCAGTTCTCTCTACCTAAGACCTGAGAAACAAGATGAATCATTAAGTGTATGAGTAAAAGCAACCAACATGTAACTTTTCCTATTCCTGTTTTTTTTTTTTTTTGCTAGAATTATTTTAAGTTTTGATTCTTTCTTTTTTTGAGCAATCCACAAACACATTAACCAAGTAACTGTGGCCAAACAACTTCAAATGTATTACTGTATAAGAAAGACACTTGATGCTCAGAATTATCAATTAATACTCAAATCAGTTTCAATGATCTATTCTTAATTCATAAGATGTCCTTATATTTTTAGCCCAGCTACTGAAATTTATATGGAATGACTGTAATAAATGTTTAACCTAGAATATAGTTTAATCAATTGTCAAAAAAAAAAAAAAGGGGCGCCTGGGTGGCTCAGTGGGTTAAAGCCTCTGCTTTCGGCTCAGGTCATGATCCCAGGGTCCTGGGATCGAGCCCCACATCGGGCTCTCTGCTCAGCGGGGAGCCTGCTTCCACTTCTCTCTCTGCCTGCCTCTCTGCCTACTTGTGATCTCTGTCTGTCAAATAAATAAATAAAATATTAAAAAAAAAAAATCAACTGTCTCCACCCTCTAAGATAGTCAGTAACAGACCCACAGAAATAATGATAATCACTTCATAGATAAGGAAGCCCAGCCTCAAAGATGTCAAAGAACTTGCCCAAAGGGTAGAGTTAGGAGACCCAGGTCTGTATAACTCCAAGTAGATCCACATTCTGTTAACCCTCACCAACTAAAGTCCACCTCCAAATTTACATCGAAGAAACACACATTGCCCTACAAAGGCAAAACTAAACAATATTAGAGTGTGTTAATTTCTATATAATCTCTTGTGGTTTTGTATGTAGCAAGAAATATGCAAGATGTAATATATCTTCTATTTGCTCAACTTGTTTCAGAGAGTATACAGTATTTAATCACCTAACAAAAAAAATACAATAGAAAATAACAAAAAAAAGTAGTATAACAGTAGTCAAGAACACAGATAATGGGATTAGTCAAAATTAAGTGTTGGTGGGCAAGTTACTTAATCTCCCTAAGCCTCAGTTTCTTTATCTGTAAAGAAGGAAATCACTACACCTCACAGGATTGCAAATGTTAAACATACACACATTATCTGGCTTACAGTAAACAATAAACTCTAGCCATTGCTATTGTTATTTTATTATTTATTCTTATTTCTATTCTAGTGCAGTACATTATTCTGAATTATCACTGACACACTGAATATCTATCTGGTAAGTCTATGAACAAGGAATGATATGTTACCTATGACACAGTTTACAACACAAGTAAGGTTTATAATACTTAAAAAAATACCACCTATAATCACACATACATATACTTGCTTCTTCCACAGAAGTTATCAAGTTAAACAACTACATCTTTCCTCACTCAAGCCTCCAATCCCCTATTACCATCACTCTTACCACTACAGCTTCCTGCCTATTATTCAACCCTTAAAAATTTACAGTCTTTAATATTTAACTAAAATATCTATTATTATTACTATTAGTAGTAGCAGTAGTAGCAATATACAGGTTGGAACCATGTGAATTTGAAAAAATGACATGTGAACACAGTGAAAATAAGCACTCATTAAAAAAAAAAAATTTTTTTTTTAATTTATTTATTTGACAGAGAGAGAGAGAGAGAGATCACAAGTAGGCAGAGAGGCAGGCAGAGAGAGGAGGAAGCAAGCTCCCTGCTGAGCAGAGCCCAATGCGGGGCTTGATCCCAGGACCCTGAGATCATGACCTGAGCTGAAGGCAGAGGCTTAACCCACTGAGCCACCCAGGCGCCCCAGCACTCATTAAAAAAATTTTAAACAACAGGGGGTGTCTGGGTAGCTCAGTCGGTTAAGCATCCGACTCTTCCTGTCAACTCAGGTCTTGATCTCAGGGTCATGAGTTTAAGCCCCATATTGGGCTCCATGGTGGGCATGGAGCCTATTAAAAAAAAAAAAAAAGAAAAAAAGAAAAGGAAAAATTAAATTTTACAAAATTCCTAAACTCTAAATAATTCACAAATCAGGAAGTGGACTCTTTTCCCAGTTTACAACAAAGTTCTAAATCACCTAATCATTATTACTTATATTATATGATATTTAAATCGATGAATAAAAATAGCCTACTGAGTTTTTAGTAAAGAGCAAAATAAGTACACTGCGAAACATCTTTCACAGCTAATTATGCCATATTACACATATAATGACAGTGACATTATGAATTATTTTATATGATATAACATTAAATAACACTAACAAACAGGAAAGGATGATACACTACTTACAAAATCTAATTGAAAGGGGGCATCTGGGTGACTCTGTCGGTTAAGCATCCAACTCTTTTTTTTTTTTTTTAAAGATTTTATTTATTTATTTGACAGAGAGAGTGAGATCATAAGTAGGCAGAGAAGCAGTCAGAGGGAGAGGGGAAAGCAGGCTTCTGAGCAGAGAGCCTGATGCAGAGCTCAATCCCAGGACCCTGACTGACCTGAGCCAAGGCAGAGACTTAACCCACTAAGCCACCCTGGTGCCCCAAGCATCCAACTCTTGATCTCATCTCAGGTCTTGATCTCATCAGAGTCATGGGTTCAAGCCCTGCTTTGTGCTCCTCAAGCAGATGAAAGATATTTCAAAATATCCTAGGGGCACCTGGGTGGCTCACTGGGTTAAAGCCTCTGCCTTCAGCTCAGGTCATGATCTCAGGGTCCTGGGATCGAGTCCCACATCAGGTTCTCTGCTCAGCAGGGAGCCTGCTTCCTCCTCTCAACCTGCCTGCCTCTCTGCCTACTTGTGATCTCTCTGTCAAATAAATAAGTAAAATCTTCTTTAAAAAAAAAAAAAAAATCCTAGAGTTTCTCTTGTTTATCTGGAGTTTACTCAAGTGGCTAAATTGGCATTAATGTAATGCTTATCGGGGTATGCAGAAGCTACAAGGTTTCCCATCCATTAAACCTGCCCGTAACTTGAATTCCAACTGAATTAAACAGGGTATTATCACTGGGCAATTCTGGTGGCTGAATATACTTGATTTCCAAACATTTCTATAAGTTGGGGCTAACTAATATTCTAAGTTTTTAGATTCATCATGAACTCATGACCTTCAAGATTCTAATAAAATTTTAATATAATAATTTATTAGTTTTAAACTGGAAAATTCCAACTCAGACCTATGTTTAAATATTTAAATTCAAGGAAGGGTGGGGTGGGGATGAACTTATTGAATATCAGTTCATATCTAGGAGACTTAAAACCACTTCAGTGAGAGGTAAGGTAATGATTTAAAACAAACAAAATACATAATAAAACACCACCACCAAGTCAGGTGCAAGGAGAACTGGCAGCCACAAATCACAAACAGAATTTTCTTCCTCTGAACCCAACTTTGCTTATAACACACAGCACAAGTCACATAACACATCACACCTTTTATATACTATAAAATCTAGCACAGTGTTGTCCATATACTAGGTGCTCAATGAAGATGTGATAAATGCACAAAAGAATGGATGGTTCCACTTAACCCCTGTCTAAGCTATGCAACTGTGTCTGTTTCCTTGTTCATTACTAAGCTGCAACAGCCAAAACAATGTTGGGAGCCAGGACAGTAAGATATAAAAGTCAGAATATACCCACTGATCTGCTATATCCATACAATGACATGTTATTGAACAATAAAGAGAAATGACATGCCGGTACATACTACAACAGGGATGGATCCCAAAAATGTGAGGCTAAGTGAAAGAAGCCAGTCACAAAGAGCACATATTGCAGGACTCCATCTACATAAAATATGCAAATTTGTAGAGTAAGGAAACAGGTGGACTGAGGGAGGAAGCCAAACATAGAGTTTCTTTTGTGGTGCTAAAAATGTTCTAAAATTGGGGTACGCCTCGGTGGCTCAGTCAGTTAAGCGCCTGCCTTTGGCTCAGGTCATGATCCCAGGATCCTGGAATGGAGACCTACATAGCTCCCTCTCCCTCTGCCCTTCTCCCCGCCCCCTGCCCCACTCATGCTCTCTCTCTCTCAAATAAATAAAATCTTATATAAAAAATCTTAAAAGTTCTAAAATTTATCAGAGTGCTGGTTATACAAGCCAAATCACTGAATTTTTATGACTGAATTGTATGATATATAAATTATAGCTCAATAAAGCTGTTAGCAAAAAGAAAAAATATACAGTTGCCAATCAAATTGTATTTACACCCATAAGGGAAATACATTAAACACTCTCCACAGGCCTTCCTGGTGCCCCCTTCACTCTGCTAAGCCCAAAAGCATGCCTGCATTCACCAGGACCTAGTCTCCTATATGTAAAAAAGGGATGCCAAGAGCAGATGGTTGCCTGACATACAAGGAGGGAAGAAAACAAAAGAGGCTGAAGCAAATTAAGTCAATGAGCTCCCTGGGAAGAAAAGGGGATGTAGGCAGGAGCTTTACAGCCGAATGCAAACTGAAATGCACAGAAGTAGGAAAAAAGGTAGAACAGCATGGGTTAAGTAAGGCTCTGGTGAAGGCAGATCTGGGCTCTTCCACCTGCCAGCCTCCATTTTCTTTCCTCTAAAATAGGAATAACAACGGTATGGACGTCTTGACATCTCATGAGCGGAGCATGAAGCTGCCAGTGGCCATGCATGTGGAGCACTTACGGCCACTTAACATTAAGGAAGCATTCCAAAAAACTGTCATTGCTACTACCATTATTAGATTTATACCCTTCCTTCAGAACCTCTTACATCACTTAGGACCACATGCCACAACTAAATTATTACTGCCAATATATTCAAATAAAAGATAGCATAGTAGCATTTGTAGATAACAAACTAACGCCATTTTCAAATGGACAAAATGATGCTTTTACAAATGAATCTTACTTACTTTGCCTCCTCTCCTTATGA
This sequence comes from Mustela lutreola, assembly GCF_030435805.1. Lineage (NCBI taxonomy): Eukaryota > Metazoa > Chordata > Mammalia > Carnivora > Mustelidae > Mustela > Mustela lutreola. The sequence goes on along the minus strand of NC_081295.1, from coordinate 104,061,410 downwards.
AAAGAATGTGTAAAACTTACAAATTCTTAAGGTATGTGAAGTTTAATGAGTAATGTGTGAAAAAGATGTAATGAAAAACACTATAAATCCTCATTTTTTTAAAAGTGTTTCTAGGTTAAAATGTAGTTTTAAATAGTCACAGAGAAAAAAATGGCAAGGCTTCACTGAAAAGCGGGTCCCTGATAGGGCTATAAAATGGCCAAGTTTAGCAAAGAAACCTCAGATGAGACATTCATCACATGGGGAAAAAATGTGAAATTACAAAATTTAAGGGAGTTGCCAGGGAAGTATTTGTCCCTGAGTTGAATTAAACTATGGCAGAAGCCCAAAAGAAAACAATGCTACCTGGTTTTGTTCATTTGTTTTGCTTGGTCATATTTTCAACTTCTAGAAAGAATATAGGAATATGAAGCCAAAAAAACCAAGAGGAAATCTAACTTTTCAGGTGAAAAGCCACGCAACAGAACTGAACAGACTAATGTTTTCATTCTTGGCTACACATTAGATTCACCAAGGAGCCCTTTAAAAAATATCCGTAACCAGTATTTAATGGGGCTGGGGGCCGAGGGAGGAAGGATGGGAGAGGGTGAAGGCCCAGGTAAATCTAGAGAGCAGCTGCAGCTGCGAACCATGGAGCTAGCCGGAAAGCGTGCATGCCGGCGAGAGTAAAGCCTGGCAGCACACCACAAGGACAAGCAACAGCTGGCGGATGAGTACTTTTTGATTAATGCTTTGCAGTCTTCTCCTTTGAACTGTGTTGTGGGAGGTCTCCTCATTACAAGACTAGTATCTCTTCCAGTTATCTCATCACCTTGTAAAGTTAAACAGCTTTCCAGTGTGCCTGGAACGCCCACTGAGAAGATCTGACTGCATCAAGTACCTTTGATGAGATTCTAAAAGACAGGATTCACCATTTAGCATAACACCTAATGTAAGCAATTCTTCTTCAAAAGGAGAATTTAGGTTTACTGAAGCAGAAAACTAAAAGCCTTTAATACAAAGCTGTAATTAATGGGTATTATAAATCATAGCAGCGCATCTATGATTTCAGGTTTGTGGGATGCCCTGCGTGCAACACACAGCAATTCAACAAAAAGTGGCCTCCTGCATATAATTGCCTTTCTTGGGGAGAAAACCAATTTGATTCCAAAGAGGCTGAAAAGAAATGCAGATAATTACACACACTTACAGCACAATTGCTTTCTGCTCTCTAAGCAAACTTTTAAAAATGTGCTTTTATTTTAAGCAAAATAATTTTCCTGTAACTATCCTTTTTTTACATTCAATCTAACAGAATAGTAAGGCCAAATTTTGTCATTTGCCAATTACAGATTTAATTAATTATTCTGATACCTGAACATGCCTAGATTTGGTACTGACTAAATTCCTCTATTCCCCCAGCAGAATGATGTGTTAGGTAAAACTGTCCCAACATAAAAATGCAAATCAAGAAGGATTTGACAGGTACCATTCTTACAATATAACCAGCATCCAGGGTACCCTACTAGGCACCTACTGTAAGATAACAGACTAGCAATCTCTACTCTACACCTGACCTTCACTTAGATAGGAAAAGGCCAGCCTTAGGCAGAACTTTGCTTTAATAAGAGGCCTCTTCAGAGAACCCTGTCTGCCCTACTTTGCAAAATCACACCTATGGCTTCAGTCTCTCCCTCTAACCCACATCAAAGTCCTCTAACTGGTAACTGACACCAGAATAACTCCAGTTTAAAGCCTTCTTTACAGTTTTAAAATATTACCATGTCAACAAAGATAGTTCTCCAGAAATACATCTCCAAACAGATGCTCCATAATAAGATATTACCAAAAGCTGTACAATAACTTGCATCTTTTAAAATGCTTAGCCTAAGTGTCCCTTTGTCTCATATGTTTTGCCTTTTTTTCTTTAAGATTTTTATTTATTTATTTATTTATTTATTTGACAGAGACACAATGAGAGAGGGAACACAAGCTGGGCGGGGGGGGGGGGGGCGGGGGGGGGAAGCAGACTCCCCTCTGAGTAGGAAGCCCTATGTGATGTGGGGCTTGATCCTAAAACTCTGGGAACTCTTACTGAAGTATATGCTTAATTTTTTTCAAAAAAAACAAAAAGGTAATTTCATAATTTACCTAGTGCAGCTTGACTTTGTAACCCTTTGCAAAAGTGAAAGGATGCTCATAATTGTTTATTCATTCTCCACTAAGTGTAAAGCACAAATGACCACTGGACTTGGCCTACAATGCTGGGATTTTACCTGCACCAGGAACAGACCTGGGCAGCCCACAACAGAGACACACCTATTTGAGCAGAACACTGGATAGAGAGGGTCAATCTTTTCCTTCACCGTCCTTCCAATCTTAGTTTCCTCACCTTCCCCTACTCTGGACCTTCCACTCTCCTTAAACTGCTCTTCCATTACCAACTTTTCTGTCCAAGTCTGAACCCATTCTACTTCATTCTTTTTTCACCACTTATTTTTCCTCCTTATTCTCTAACTTCCTCTTCCTTTTCTCCAGGCACTTCTCCCCCAACCCAACCTTTTATCTTCTCATCCTGTTAATTCCCTCCCTTTGACTCTCCTGTTCTCACTTCTGTCTTAGCCATTTCTCTCCCTCTCTGTTATTTGTTTAGTGCCTGCCCCCTGTCCTGGTCTCCTTTCCACAAGCTCACAACTCATTTCACTGTCTGAGTATTGTTCCCTAATGAGATGCTCCCTAGAGAAAGGCAAAATCTAAAATTTCAATGGACAAGTGTCACGGCTGGCGCGACAAATCGACCAGGAAACGTGAGGGTTAAGAGAATGGTGAAAAGAAATTTAGAGACAAAGAGATGGGGGCAGGAGGGACACTAAGGAGGATGTCCAACAGTGCAGATTTTATTCCACATCTTACAAGCATTTATAAGGAAGATCACAATAGAAGGAGTAATACATCAGCATCTAGTCAGATGACCACAAGTTCCTATAACAAGTTTACATTAACTACAAGCAAATCTCCTGATGCCAGGTAGTCTAGGCTAATGCCATTAGCAAAACAATTAACCATGTAGTGGGTTATGGGAGGTAGATGAACAACAAGGACCAACTTAAGAATTCATGACCCTGGGGGGGGGAGTCAAGATGGCGGAGAAGTAGCAAGCTGAGACTGCTTCAGCTAGCCGGAGATCAGCTAGATAGCTTATCTAAAGATTGCAAACACCTGAAAATCCATCGGCAGATCGAAGAGAAGAAGAACAGCAATTCTGGAAACAGAAAAACAACCACTTTCTGAAAGGTAGGACCGGCGGAGAAGTGAATCCAAAGCGACGGGAAGATAGACCCCGGGGGGAGGGGCCGGCTCCCGGCAAGCGGCGGAGCAACCGCGCACAAAATCAGGACTTTTAAAAGTCTGCTCCGCGGAGGGACATCGCTCCAGAGGCTAAACCGGAGCGAAGCCCACGCGGGGTCAGCGTGGCCTCAGGTCCCGCAGGGTCACAGAAGGATCGGGGGTGTCTGAGTGTCGCAGAGCTTGCGGGTATTGGAACGGGAAAGCCGGCTACAGAGACAGAGCCGACAGTAAGCTCGCAGCTCCGTGTTACCTTGAACCGGTCGCAGGCTCGGTGAGCTCGGAGCGCGGCCGGAGGTCAGGCAGACGGGAGTAACTGGGCGCTGTTCTCTGAGGGCGCACTGAGGAGTGGGGCCCTGGGCTCTCGGCTCCTCCGGGCCGGAGACCAGGAGGCCGCCATTTGTATTCCCGTCCTCTGGAACTCTACGGAAAGCGCTCAGGGAACAAAAGCTCCTGAAAGCAAACCCGAGCGGATTACTCACCCCGGCCCCGGGTAAGGGCGGTGTAATTCCGCCTGGGGCAAAGACACTTGAAAATCACTACAACAGGCCCCTCCCCCAGAAGATCAACAAGAAATCCAGCCGAGACCAAGCTCACCTACCAAGGAGTGCGGTTTCAATACCAAGGAGAGCAGCAGAATTCCAGAGGAGGAGAAAGCCAAGCACGGAACTCATGGCTTTTTTCCTGTGATTTTTTTTAGTCTTGCAGTTAATTTAATTTTTTCTTTTTCATTTTTTTTTTTTTTTCTCGCCTTCGGGTAAAATTTTTTTTTTTTTAACTGTTACCTTTTTCTTTTTTAACGATTTTTTACTAGTTTATCTAATATATATATATATATTTTTTACATTTTTCTTAGGTGTTTTCTTTTTTAAAAAAAAATTCTTTTCTTTTTTTTTTTTTTTTTTTTTTTTTTTCTTTTTTCTTTCTTCCTTTTTGAACCTCTTTTTATCCCCTTTCTCCCCACTCACGATTTTGGATCTCTTCTAATTTGGCTAAAGCATATTTTCCTGGGGTTGTTGCCACCCTTTTAGTATTTTACTTGCCCCTTCATTTACTCTTATCTGGACAAAATGACAAGACGTAAAAATTCACCACAAAAAAAAGAACAAGAGGCAGTACCGAAGGCTAGGGACCTAATCAATACAGACATCGGTAATATGTCAGATCTAGAGTTCAGAATGACAATTCTCAAGGTTCTAGCCGGGCTCGAAAAAGGCATGGAAGATATTAGAGAAACCCTCTCGAGAGATATAAAAGCCCTTTCTGGAGAAATAAAAGAACTAAAATCTAACCAAGTTGAAATCAAAAAAGCTATTAATGAGGTGCAATCAAAAATGGAGGCTCTCACTGCTAGGATAAATGAGGCAGAAGAAAGAATTAGTGATATAGAAGACCAAATGACAGAGAATAAAGAAGCTGATCAAAAGAGGGACAAACAGCTACTGGACCACGAGGGGAGAATTCGAGAAATAAGTGACACCATAAGACGAAACAACATTAGAATAATTGGGATTCCAGAAGAAGAAGAAAGTGAGAGGGGAGCAGAAGGTATACTGGAGAGAATTATTGGGGAGAATTTCCCCAATATGGCAAAGGGAACAAGCATCAAAATTCAGGAGGTTCAGAGAATGCCCCTCAAAATAAATAAGAATAGGCCCACACCCCGTCACATAATAGTAAAATTTACAAGTCTCAATGACAAAGAGAAAATCCTGAAAGCAGCCCGGGAAAAGAAGTCTGTAACATACAATGGTAAAAATATTAGATTGGCAGCTGACTTATCCACAGAGACCTGGCAGGCCAGAAAGAGCTGGCATGATATTTTCAGAGCACTAAACGAGAAAAACATGCAGCCAAGAATACTATATCCAGCTAGGCTATCATTGAAAATAGAAGGAGAGATTAAAAGCTTCCAGGACAAACAACAACTGAAAGAATTTGCAAATACCAAACCAGCTCTACAGGAAATATTGAAAGGGGTCCTCTAAGCAAAGAGAGAGCCTACAAGTGGTAGATCAGAAAGGAACAGAGACCATATACAGTAACAGTCACCTTACAGGCAATACAATGGCACTAAATTCATATCTCTCAATAGTTACCCTGAATGTGAATGGGCTAAATGCCCCTGTCAAAAGACACAGGGTATCAGAATGGATAAAAAAACAAAACCCATCTATATGTTGCCTCCAAGAAACACATTTTAAGCCCGAAGACACTTCCAGATTTAAAGTGAGGGGGTGGAAAAGAATTTACCATGCTAATGGACATCAGAAGAAAGCAGGAGTGGCAATCCTTATATCAGATCAATTAGATTTTAAGCCAAAGACTGTAATAAGAGATGAGGAAGGACACTATATCATACTCAAAGGGTCTGTCCAACAAGAAGATTTAACAATTTTAAATATCTATGCCCCCAACGTGGGAGCAGCCAACTATATAAACAAATTAATAACAAAATCAAAGAAACACATAAACAACAATACAATAATAGTAGGGGACTTTAATATTCCCCTCACTGAAATGGACAGGTCATCCAAGCAAAAGATCAGCAAGGAAATAAAGGCCTTAAATGACACACTGGACCAGATGGACATCACAGATATATTCAGAATATTTCATCCCAAAGCAACAGAATACACATTCTTCTCTAGTGCACATGGTACATTCTCCAGAATAGATCACATCCTCGGTCCTAAATCAGGACTCAACCGGTATCAAAAGATTGGGATCATTCCCTGCATATTTTCAGACCACAATGCTCTAAAGCTAGAACTCAACCACAAAAGGAAGTTTGGAAAGAACCCAAATACATGGAGACTAAACAGTATCCTTCTAAAGAATGAATGGGTCAACCGGGAAATTAAAGAAGAATTGAAAAAAATCATGGAAACAAATGATAATGAAAATACAACGGTTCAAAATCTGTGGGACACAACAAAGGCAGTCCTGAGAGGAAAATATATAGCGGTACAAGCCTTTCTCAAGAAACAAGAAAGGTCTCAGGTACACAACCTAACCCTACACCTAAAGGAGCTGGAGAAGGAACAAGAAAGAAACCCTAAGCCCAGCAGGAGAAGAGAAATCATAAAGATCAGAGCAGAAATCAATGAAATAGAAACCAAAAAAACAATAGAACAAATCAACGAAACTAGGAGCTGGTTCTTTGAAAGAATTAATAAAATTGATAAACCCCTGGCCCGACTTATCAAAAAGAAAAGAGAAAGGACCCAAATAAATAAAATAATGAATGAAAGAGGAGAGATCACAACTAACACCAAGGAAATACAAACTATTATAAGAACATACTATGAGCAACTCTACGGCAATAAATTTGACAATCTGGAAGAAATGGATGCATTCCTAGAAACATATAAACTACCACAACTGAACCATGAAGAAATAGAAAGCCTGAACAGACCCATAACCAGTAAGGAGATTGAAACAGTCATTAAAAATCTCCAAACAAACAAAAGCCCAGGGCCAGACGGCCTCCCGGGGGAATTCTACCAAACATTTAAAGAAGAACTAATTCCTATTCTCCTGAAACTGTTCCAAAAAATAGAAATGGAAGGAAAACTTCCAAACTCATTTTATGAGGCCAGCATCACCTTGATCCCAAAACCAGACAAGGATCCCACCAAAAAAGAGAGCTATAGACCGATATCCTTGATGAACACAGATGCGAAAATACTCAACAAAATACTAGCCAATCGGATTCAACAGTACATTAAAAAGATTATTCACCACGACCAAGTGGGATTTATTCCAGGGCTGCAAGGTTGGTTCAACATCCGCAAATCAGTCAATGTGATACAACACATCAATAAAAGAAAGAACAAGAACCATATGATACTCTCAATAGATGCTGAAAAAGCATTTGACAAAGTACAACATCCCTTCCTGATCAAAACTCTTCAAAGTGTAGGGATAGAGGGCACATACCTCAATATCATCAAAGCCATCTATGAAAAACCCACCGCAAATATCATTCTCAATGGAGAAAAACTGAAAGCTTTTCCGCTAAGGTCAGGAACACGGCAGGGATGTCCATTATCACCACTGCTATTCAACATCGTACTAGAGGTCCTAGCCTCAGCAATCAGACAACAAAAGGAAATTAAAGGCATCCAAATCGGCAAAGAAGAAGTCAAATTATCACTCTTCGCAGATGATATGATACTATATGTGGAAAACCCAAAAGACTCCACTCCAAAACTGCTAGAACTTATACAGGAATTCAGTAAAGTGTCAGGATATAAAATCAATGCACAGAAATCAGTTGCATTTCTCTACACCAACAGCAAGACAGAAGAAAGAGATATTAAGGAGTCAATCCCATTTACAATTGCATCCAAAACCATAAGATACCTAGGAATAAACCTAACCAAAGAGACACAGAATCTATACTCAGAAAACTATAAAGTACTCATGAAAGAAATTGAGGAAGACACAAAGAAATGGAAAAATGTTCCATGCTCCTGGATTGGAAGAATAAATATTGTGAAAATGTCTATGCTACCTAAAGCAATCTACACATTTAATGCAATTCCTATCAAAGTACCATCCATCTTTTTCAAAGAAATGGAACAAATAATTCTAAAATTTATATGGAACCAGAAAAGACCTCGAATAGCCAAAGGGATATTGAAAAAGAAAGCCAACGTTGGTGGCATCACAATTCCGGACTTCAAGCTCTATTACAAAGCTGTCATCATCAAGACAGCATGGTACTGGCACAAAAACAGACACATAGATCAATGGAACAGAATAGAGAGCCCAGAAATAGACCCTCAACTCTATGGTCAACTAATCTTCGACAAAGCAGGAAAGAATGTCCAATGGAAAAAAGACAGCCTTTTCAATAAATGGTGCTGGGAAAATTGGACAGCCACATGCAGAAAAATGAAATTGGACCATTTCCTTACACCACACACAAAAATAGACTCAAAATGGATGAAGGACCTCAATGTACGAAAGGAATCCATCAAAATCCTTGAGGAGAACACGGGCAGCAACCTCTTCGACCTCTGCCGCAGCAACATCTTCCTAGGAACAACGCAAAAGGCAAGGGAAGCAAGGGAAAAAATGAACTACTGGGATTTCATCAAGATCAAAAGCTTTTGCACAGCAAAGGAAACAGTTAACAAAATCAAAAGACAACTGACAGAATGGGAGAAGATATTTGCAAACGACATATCAGATAAAGGACTAGTGTCCAGAATCTATAAAGAACTTAGCAAACTCAACACCCAAAGAACAAATAATCCAATCAAGAAATGGGCAGAAGACATGAACAGACATTTCTGCAAAGAAGACATCCAGATGGCCAACAGACACATGAAAAAGTGCTCCATATCACTTGGCATCAGGGAAATACAAATCAAAACCACAATGAGATATCACCTCACACCAGTCAGAATGGCTAAAATCAACAAGTCAGGAAATGACAGATGCTGGCGAGGATGCGGAGAAAGGGGAACCCTCCTACACTGTTGGTGGGAATGCAAGCTGGTGCAGCCACTCTGGAAAACAGCATGGAGGTTCCTCAAAATGTTGAAAATAGAACTGCCCTATGACCCAGCAATTGCACTATTGGGTATTTACCCTAAAGATACAAATGTAGTGATCCAAAGGGACACATGCACCCGAATGTTTATAGCAGCAATGTCCACAATAGCCAAACTATGGAAAGAACCTAGATGTCCATCAACAGATGAATGGATCAAGAAGATGTGGTATATATACACAATGGAATACTATGCAGCCATCAAAAGAAATGAAATCTTGCCATTTGCAACAACATGGATGGAACTAGAGCGTATCATGCTTAGCGAAATAAGTCAAGCAGAGAAAGACAACTATCATATGATCTCCCTGATATGAGGAAGTGGTGATGCAACATGGAGGCTTAAGTGGGTAGAAGAATAAATGAAACAAGATGGGATTGGGAGGGAGACAAACCATAAGTGACTCTTAATCTCACAAAACAAACTGAGGGTTGCCGGGGGGAGGGGGTTGGGGAGAAGGGGGTGGGATTATGGACATTGGGGAGGGTATGTGATTTGGTGAGTGCTGTGAAGTGTGTAAACCTGGTGATTCACAGACCTGGGGATAAAAATATATGTATATAAAAAATATATGTTTATAAAAAATAAAAAATTAAAAAAAAAAAAAAAAAAAAAAAAAAAAAAAAAAAAAAGAATTCATGACCCTGGGGTGCCTGGGTGGCTCAGTGGGTTAAAGCCTCTGCCTTCAGCTCAGGTCATGATCCCAGGGTCTTGGGATCGAGTCCCGCATGGGGCTCTCTGCTCCGCGGGGCCTGCTTCCTCCTCTCTCTCTCTGCCTGCCTCTCTGTCTACTTGTGATCTCTGTCTGTCAAGTAAATCAATAAAATCTTTAAAAAAAAAAAAAAAAAAAAAGAATTCATGACCCTGACCACATTGTTCCCTTCTGTAGGGAGAGGGTGTGGGAAGTCACGTAGGCGAGCGCACTGACACATAGCACAGACCCTTCCTCAGTGTTAACTTTCTCGTCCTTAACCTTGTCAAGGAGTCCGGACTTTAAAGGAGACACAAGTCAGGGCCTGGTTTGATCCATGACTCCAACCATGCCGTAGCCTCCAACAGACAAGAAAACCTAGACTCTGGATTTAAAACACAACAAAACAAAAATCAAACATCTCTATAAATACACTATAAATCTCTGTCACGTGGAGCCAATTCAACTGCTAGTATTATAATTACCCACCAACACCTTTTCAAAAATTGAGTAGTGGGAATTAGATTTTGATCTCACAGAAATGAAATAAGTAGTTTTATTCATCTTTGTAACTGTACCCTGGAAGCTACAACAGGGACTCATTCTGGCTTCCCCTTATTCAACCTTTAAGGTTTTTTTTTTTTTTTTTTTTTTAAAGATTTTATTTATTTTATTTGACAGACAGAGATTACAAGTAGGCAGAGAGGCAGGCAGAGAGAGAGGGGAGGAAGCAGGCTCACTGCTGAGCAAAGAGCCCGATGTGGGGCTCGATCCCAGGAACTGGGATCATGACCTGAGCCGAAGGCAGAGGCTTTAACCCACTGAGCCACCCAGGCGCCCCTCAACCTTTAAGGTTCTTAAGAGGAAAGAATAGTTAGTAGGCGAACAACCACAGTGCCAAACTCTTTAAAAAAAAAAAAAAAAAAAGTGGTATTCTTGACAATCTAGAATCCATGTACTCTTTGAAATATAAAAATGAAAGCACAAGATAACAGGCTATGACTGAAGTTAGCTATAACTGAAATCTGGTATGATTTTAAAAGGCAATGTATATTAATCTTAGCAAACTAGAATTATTATCTGCTAACAGTGAGATTACATGCAATTATTTAATAATCACCTTTTCCAGAATAAATTCTCAATGACATTTAAAAATTAAAACAGAATTCTGAGATTTCGGGTTTCCAAAGTCATTCTGAAATATGACAGTTCCTACTTACTCTCTACATATTATTCTACCAAATAGCAACACTCCAGTTTTAAACATTGCTAGAAATTATACAAAGATTACCCCTTGCCCCCCCCCAAAAAAACCTATTGGGGGGGGGGGGGTTGCCAACTCATTTTTACGTAACTAGCACACTAAAAACCCAAGCCAACTGATTTGTTATGGAATTTATATAAAGAGCTAGGACACAGCACCACGAAGAAAAGATGGTGACAAAGACAGGAAGGTTATCCAGAATGAGAAAATAAAAGTGTTTTCAAATATTTGTAAGATGTGATTGAAAGGACTAAGGGAAAATAAAAAAACATTTCTAATAAAATGCCACAATGCTCAAATAAAAAAACTACGCACATTATTGTCTTAGCAAGCAGAATTTGTTTAATGCTATCTGTCAAAAAGATAACCTATGTTCCTTAAGGTGAACTTAAGTTAAAATAGAAAGGCTTCTTTAAGAGGCCAGAGTACCTCAACCTACTCCATTTTCAGCTTTCAATATACTAGAAAATTGACAGACCTCTAGATGAGTAATTTTACAAAAAAGCAAAATTTAGCAGGCTAAGAGTGTAGAAAAGTATGGGCAAAGGAAAAGTGGGCGTGGGCAAGAGGAACTTTATAATCCTGTGAGGTTGGGGTCTTTTTAAAATTGAAGATACTATACAAGGTTCTTAATAATAATATATATTTATTAATAAATACCAGTTTTAAAACAGAAATTAATGTGTAAATACAGATTATTGTGTTCTAAACACATAGATACATGAGAAAACTGAATATCCCCTCTGGTAGTATATATTAAAATATTAAAAGTTTATACTATTCAACATAAATTCACATCTACTGCATTGAATCCTGGCTCTCATTGCTTATTCTGAATCAAGGACAAAAACTCGAACTATTTTCATACCTTGCATACAAAAAAGCTTAGTTCTCTAAAAATCAATAAGTCAAATATTTGACTGCTCTGTATGGTCTGATTAGAGAATTCACATCACTAAGGTCAGAGTGTTCTACCTGCTTTTTCAAGTTTTTCACATTAACAGTCAATATCAGAGGTTAAATTTTCCTAGGTTTAAATGTCACTATCTGTTCGCATTGTAATGGTGACAAAACCATAAATGTGATTCAGTAGTGTTTTTATACTGAGGGTGGTAAGAATTTGCCTGCTGTGAAAATACCAATAGTTCACCTTGCATGACATTTTCCCATTTGAAAGTATCTGCTTTCACAGACTGAAAGCTAATGTGCCAGGAGACATTGTGCTCCTCAGCCACATAAAGAAGAGTTCCAGAGGGAAACTCGGGCTCTGGATGGCCCTTCACTCAGGATGAAAAGTGAGTTAAATAGGCTTTTCATAGATTATCAGCAATAAATGTATGCCCAGATAATTGGAATGGTGAAGATAATGAAATCACCACCAGACAGACAGCCTAACTGTGCAGTGCATTTCACCCTTGGGGGGATCTCTGTTTGAGATTTTGCTCAAATACTGCAATAAGCCAGTAGTCAAAGCATGAGGTTTTGAAAGAAGGAAGTCAATCCAAAACAAACTAGAGAAGGAATTAAGCATTTTAATAAAAATAATACAAGGTTTGGCCCCAACGGACATGCAGAAATGGTTCTATAAATCCCTTCCGAAAAAGAAACCTAGGATGATGGTATACCGTACACACAGTTGCCATTCAACAAGTGTATGTTGTCTGGATCAGTCAGGGCGCTAAGCTGCAAGCTGTATACGCCAACCGACATATTCCAGCAGGAAAAAAAAATGTGTTAAAAAGATGATACATACTGGGACGCCTGGGTGGTTCAGTGGGTGAAAGCCTCTGCCTTCGGCTCAGGTCATGATCCCAGGGTCCTGGGATCGAGCCCTGCATCGGGCTCTCTGCTCAGCGGGGAGCCTGCTTCCTCCTCTCTGTCTCTGCCTGCCTCTCTGCCTAATTGTGATCTCTGTCAAATAAATAAATAAAAATCTTTTAAAAATAAAAAATAAAAATAAATGTTTAAATTAAAAAAAAAAAAGATGATACATACTTTCAGAAAATATCAAGGTCAGAAAACAATGATAGAAAACACTAATAAACATTGTAATAAGTATGCCAGATACTGTTCTAAGAGTTCACCTCCTCTAATCCTCACAACAACCCTGTGACATACATGCTATTATTTCTTCTTTTTCCATTTGAGGGAACTAAGGCACAGAGAGATTCACCTCCCCAAGCAAGGTTACAAGCCTGGTGAGAGGCACTGCTGGGATTTGAACAAAGTCACTCCCGCACCAGAGGCCACTCTCTAGGCTGCCCCTCCCAGAGAGCCAGGTCAGGAGCAAAGTCCAAAATCATGCCTGCCTTAACACTGGTCCCATGAAGAAACTACTACTCTGTTTCTGGGCACAAACTCTACAGTTTGTACCACAAATACCACTACTTCTGCACTGTCTCTAGAATGGCTATCAGTGCAATTTCTGAAAACCCAGTTTAGCTACCATTCCTGCCTGGCCAATCCTCAGCAGAATAGACTTCCCTTGGCACCGTCTTCTGTGTGTCACTTGCTTCTGATTTGGTAACTGGGACAACTGCATCAAATGCCTATACCTCAACTACAAGAAAAGCTGGGAAGGCAGGTATATGCCATTTTCTACTTCTGTAAAAAGAGGCAGGCTCTGTCCTCATTAAAGGGGAGACAGGATTTTGAAACACAGGAATTTCCCAAGAAATTAGATGTGTGGTAGCCAAAATAAATAACAAAGATAGCCTCTACACTCTGATAACAGTGCTAGATACAACGAAGAATACAAAAAGACTTATGAGCAAATGATTTGATTTGCTGGGTTTGTTGGGTTTGCTGGATTTGAGCTGGGTAACAAATGCTAAAGAAAACTTTTGATCTTTTCCTATAATATTCCCAGTTGTACAGGATGGTTGCCAAGGACACAGACTCTAGGGTCCATGCCTGGGTCAAAATACTCAGGAAATGGTTGTAATAATGATTATAAAATGTGAGATAATGGGGGCAAGAGCAGAAGAGAGTATGGCACACTGCCAGTACATAATAAATAGCCTCTCCTACTGTGGCTGCTGTTATCATTATTTATTCCAAGTCAGCAACTTTGGCTCATGCATTCATACGACAAATATATACTAAGCATCTACTATGTTCCAGTCACTAAGTTAGGCAACAGAAATAAATGTATACATACAATGGAATATTACTCAGCTACAAAACAGAATAAAACCTTGCCATCTGCAACAACACAGATGGAACTAGTGACTATTAATGTTAGATGAAATAAGTCAGTCACAGGGAAAGACTGTATGATTCCACTTACATGTGGAATTTAAGAAACAAAACAAAATTTAAGATGAACTTGGGGGGGTTGCTGTAGAGAGAGGGAGACAAACCAGAAAACAGACTCTTAACTATAGAGAACAAACTGAAGGTTGATGGAGAGAGGGAGGGGGGAGATGGGTTAAATGGATGACAGACATTAAGAAGGGCACTTGTGATGAGCACTGGGTACTGTATGTAAGTGATCAATAGCAAATTGTACACCTGAAACTAATATTATACTTTATGTCAACTAGCTGGAATTTCAATACAGACTTGGAAAATAAATAAAATACATATAAAGACTGCAAAAATGTGCATGATCGGCACTCTCAAGGAGCTTACAGTACACAGGGGAAGGAAAGACACAAATAAATGACATTATAATGATGGCAAGTGCTACAAAAGAAAGATATGTGGTACTGTGACTGTGTATAAGCAAAAGTGACCTTGTCAGTCAAGTCAGAAGAGTGGTTCCTTTTATGCGATGCTTGAGGGAAGACCTAGAGGGTACGAGTTAGCAACTCACAGAGGTTGAGACAACAAAGAACATTCCCCTGAGGAAGGTAGAACGGCAAAGTGCATTTGTTAGAAGGTTCAGGAGGGAGAGTAAAATATCCCCCAAACTTTTGAGACCAAAAAAAAATGAAGCAGGCAGCTCCATCCAGTTTACACAGGGTTTTATTCAGGGTAACTTCCTGACAGTGGGGATCAATCAGGTAACAATCTGGATGCTGCATGGCTCTTCTCTGCAAAAGCTGGACCTTAGCCTGCACATTTTATAGAATGAGATGATACGTGGGAGGGCACTGCCATGAGATCAAAAGGTTTCCATGCACCTGACTGACACCTAACATTCAATTCGATTTCATGGCACCACTTGTGCATCTGGAAGGGAGAGACTACATTATCTTTAACAAATTTATGGGGGGCCAAAGCAAGCCTCTCCCTGCCCCAGCCTTGGTGGGCATTTGTATATTAATTTCCAAGGGCCCTCAAACAAAGAGGCCTAGACCTGAACAAAACGGAAGGCTAAAGATGGAGTCAATGTTGTCAGCTCCCCTAAAGCATTCCTGGCAGGAGCAATAGCAAGTAAAAAGACAAGTCAGTGTCAGGAGGAAACACGGAGCATCCCAGGAACTACAAGAAGGCCATTATGGCTAGACAGGAAGAAGCAAGGATCAGACTACAAGAGACTTCCAAATCATGTAAGGGAGGCTGATCCAATCCAAAGGCCAAAAAGTAGGACAACAGCACCCCATTTCTCTTCTTTAATCAGTCAACTAACCCACCCTGTGACTCCTGGAATATCACCATCACCTGAAGACCAGAACCTCTGAATGAGGAAAACAGTCTATGTGGGTTTAAGATTCGGTTAATACCCAGTGCTTAATGTACACTGTTGTGAAGACCTGAACAGTTTGCAACCTCTGAAGATGCTCTGAAAGACATTTGTTAGCACTTCTGCCCTCCACCTCTGAAAGAAGTGTTTTGAATCACAGAACCAAAGAAGGGATAATTTAAAGATAAGAAGGACATTATACAGCAGGATCTCCCTCACTTGCTAGCTGAAGAAATCATGCTGGTCGTCAGTAACAAAACCAGGACCAAAATTCAGTCCTCTATTTACAGTCTGAGGCTCTGCTGGCTACTCCACTGCTGCTCAGAAAAATCCCATCTCTTTAATCTGCCCAAAAGCCAGAAGAGCGTCTCAACATGCTACAAAAGCTGGCTCAGTTCTCACTGCTGAGCACAAGCCTGCCCAGACAGAAACAATACTAACATGCAACATAATGAGCCAGAAACTAAAGAATAGCAAATAGCTGGGGATGTCAGGCTATATTGGTTTAACAGCTGTCAGCTTTCCTCCAAAGCAGTTAAATCCTGATTAACTGGAAACTTCCCCTTTTTTGTTAAAGACTCTGCTTCCAAAAGAAATCAAATTAGAAGGAAAGAACTAACATCAGAGATATTTTTGTTGTTAAAGAGAATTATTAAAGGAAAAAAATTAGTATAGGGAATAAAAACTTCTATAGCATACTGGGTGACAAGACACTCTTGACACTAATTCAATCAGAGGAGGAAAAGGTCATGGTCATGACAGCAGCTCCAGGGAAGTAGGGTCGTTTTATGTGGCCAAGGAAACACTCCTCCCAACACTGAGCTCTTCAGCTGCAGCAGCCAAAAGAGGCCAAAGTCTGGGTCTCAGCCAGGTCACAGAGGAAAAATCTAGGGAGAGTAAACCTCTGCACACCTCCTGACACAATCCTACATAAGGGCTGGGCCAGACATCTGAAAAGATCATTAATATTTTTAACAATCAGTAACAAAGATGTTAATTAATTTCATTTTTTCTAATATCAATGAAGGTCTTTGGCTTTTTGTCAAATAAGATAAAACATTAGTGCAAAATTATAACATCGGGACAATAGTTTGGTGAATCAGATATCATCTTCAAATGGATAGAACTGAAAATGCTAACAAATGAGTTGTTCTGAAATTTCACAATTATGTTTTGTTCATTCCTTCAATTTTCATAAAGAGATAGGACTTCTACAACATTCATCTTTGCATACCTCCTTTGATTTTATTTTAATCTTTTGCCACAATGGTAACAATCTATATTAATCTAGTGCTATGGACTGAATTTTATCTCGCCAAAAAATCGTATTTTGAAGCCCCAGTACCCAATGCACCTGTATTTGGAGACTGGGTCTTTATGAGGTAATTAGGTGGTGAGAAGGTTAGGACCCTAATCAGATAGGGCTTAGAGGCCTTATAAGAAGAGAGATCCTCCTTCCCATCCTCCATCTGCCACCCAGGAAAAGGGCCCTCCATTAGGAATCATTGGCCCTCACTCTGATCTGGGACTTCCTAGCCTCCAGGACTATAAGAAAATAAACTTCGGGGGCCCCTGGGTGGCTCAGTGGGTTAAAGCCTCTGTCTTCAGCTCAGGTCATGATCTCAGGGTCCTGGGATCAAGCCCCACATCAGGCTCTCTGCTCGGCTGGGAGCCTACTTCCTCCTCTCTCTATCTACCTCTCTGCCTACTTGTGATCTCTATCTGTCGGGTGAATAGAAAGAAAGAAAGGAAGAAAGGAAGGAAGGAAGGAAGGAAGGAAGGAAACAAACTTCGATATTTAAACCACCCAGTCTATAGTATTCTGTTATGTCAGCCTGAGCTTACGAAGATACCAAGATTTCTGCATTTGTTTTGACTTACTGAGCAAAGAGAATGCCACTTCAAGTCACTCAAGGAAAGAGAATGAAGTCATCATCTTTACCATCAAGACAACCTAACATGCACTGAACAGGCGTATGTATCAACTACCCTTTTACCTAATATCTCATTTATAAATTCTTTTGCCAGGGTCACCTGGATGACTCAGGCAGTTAAGTGCTTGTCTCTTGATTCCAACTCAGATTGTGATCTCAGAAAGTGAGATCAAGCCCCAAGCTGGGCTCTGCACTCCATGCAGACTCTCCATGAGATTATCTCTCCCCGACTCTCACTCTGCTCCTCCCCCAAGTCATGTGCACGCTCTCTCTCTCTCTCTCTTTTTCTCTCTCTCAAATAAATAAGACGTGGTTTGTTTTTAATTTTTTTTAACTCTTTTGCCAGGGCACCTGGCTACCTCAGTCAGAAGAGCATGCAACTCTTGATCTCAGGAGTTCTGAGTTCTAGCAATACTAAAAAATAAAACATTTAAAAGCTCTTTGCCTATTACTACCCTTAAGTTGCAGAAAAGGAAGTGACCCATTGGAGTGCATCAATACTAAAAGAGAAGTGATCTGAACACACAGTCTGATTCTAGGACCGAAGCTTCTAAATACTATACTATAGTATGGCTTTCATATCAGGCAGACTTTTTTTTAATTCTTAATATTTTAATGCCTCAGTTATCTTTTCTTATTTTCCAGGTACTTTCCTATGTAAATTTATTTTGATTGCTATCATTTTTACATGCAAGCTATTCTACAACTGGCTAATTCAACTCTAGAGAAATGCAGTGATTTGACTTCATCTGGGGTATACCATGGTACCCCCAACCCCAACCCCTTATCTGCAAAAATATAATCCAAGACCTTCAGTGGATATCTGAAACCATAGATAGTAATGAACCATATATATATACTACGTTTTTCCTATATATACACAGATCTATGATAGAGCTTCATTTATAAATTAGATACAATAAGTGATTAACAACAATAATAGACCAAGTAGAACATACTGCAATAAAAGTTTTGTGAGTGAGGTCTCCCAAAATATCTTATTATATCCTATACTCACTCTTCTTGTGACGTGAGATAATAAAACATCTACGTGACAAGACGAAGTGAGGTGAATGGCACAGGCACTGTGACGTCGCATTAGGCTACTACAGTCCTCCTGAGGATACATTAGAAGGAGGACCATCTGCCTCAGAACCGTAACTGAACCCAGGTAACTGAAACCTCAGAAAGCGAACCGCAAATAAGAGGGGACTTATGTATGAATTCTTTTTGCATGAGTTCCCTGTCATTTTATTAAAGGTATATACATTCAAAATTAAACAAAGTTGATCATGCTTATAAAATGTAAACCACAACAGTGCACCCTGATTTCTCATATTTCTCATCTTCTAAAAGATGATTTACACCAAATTCTCTTGTCGGATTAAGTTACCCAGCATGTTAAAAGCTTTTCTGTACTATCCACACATTCAGAAACACTGAAGATGCACTTGCACATCTGCCAGAAGCTTCTGTTGCCAGAACTTGTCAGAGTGAGAATGATTTAGTACTAATTGCAGTGCCCTTGACAGTCTCGAACTACAAGGTTTATCCGTCTCAGTAAGATGGAGCAGGTGAGGCAGCACGTGAGAGCAGATGGAGGAAGCAGCACCCCCTTCTCTGACAGCTAAATAACAAGACAATCAGTAACAGTGCTCATCTTTCTACTGTGTCAAGCAAAGCCACTCGCTCTACCAAGGTTTTATGTAATGTTTTGCTGGCTGCCCAGATGATTCTCCCCCCACCTCCCCTCAAGTTATTTTCCAAAACTATCACTGCAGGAGCCTTCTCTGTCCCTCCTCTCTCTTATCCACATGGCTTACCCAAACCTGACTTTTCCTTCTCTTTCACGGATCATATCATCCTTCAATAAAGACTTTCAAGTGTCTGACGATGAAAGGAGAGACTTCTAGTTTCCTTGATTCTAATCCCACCACTACACGGTACATTTTTCTTATCTGTGTCATTAATCAATAAAGTAGCTGACGAGAGAGTCACTCAAAATTATGAGCCATTCAGTTGAGCTGAAACATTGCTCAGGTAAAATTCAGAAGAAGTCGTCAGGCTTCATAAAATTGATCTTACCCCAATAAAACTTGGTTAAGGAGTCCTTCTTCATTTTTCATAGGGAAAATCCAAGAGCAAGGAAAACACAGCTTAGAAGCAGTCTTATAAAATTAATAATATTACTTTTGCAGTATATCAAACCCACAGAGAGATTCCAGAAGTTATACCTAGAAGTCAACCTGAAAGTTCAATTTAAAGGCATTTTTAAAAAAGTAAAATCAAGCTGACAGCTATAAGCCAGGCCTATCAAAAGACTTAAATCAGTAAACTCTTAAAAGGCACTCTTAAAAATGACAGAAGTTTAAAATCCAGTAGATATATATATAGATATATATTTTTTAAGATTATTTATTTATTTACTTGACAGACACAGAATATAAGTAAGCAGAAAGGCAGGCAGAAAAAGAGGAGGAAGCAGGCTCCCGACTGAGCAGAGAGCCCGATGTGGGGCTGGATCCCAGGATCTGGGATCATGACCTGAGCCGAAGGCAGGGGCTTTAACCCACTGAGCCACCCAGGTGCCCCCCCAGTAGATATATTTAACCTGCTAAAGAAGACAGGACTTAACAAGCACTACAGAATAATATCCTCCGGGTGGTTTTCAGAAGTATTGTCATCTGTGAAATTGCCTGTTCAATTCTCAAAGGAGCAGCTTACTGAGACTCAGGTATATTCTCAAATACCTGAGAAAGAGCTACAAAAGCCCACCAAAAACTATGACTAAATCCAGCACTCCAACACATTCCTAACTTCTCTATCGGTAGCAAGTGACCAGCAGCAGAAAATTTTTTCTCCACCCAACTTCCCTCTGATACTTAACAAGCTACTTTCAGCTCTAATAATGAATAAAACATATTTTTTCTTTAAATATAAGTTTAAGGGGCGCCTGGGTGGCTCATTGGGTTAAAGCCTCTGCCTTCAGCTCAGGTTATGATCTCAGGGTTCGGGATCGAGTCCTGCATTGGGCTCTCTGTTCGGCAGGGAGCCTGCTTCCCTTCCTCTCTCTCTCTGCCTGCCTCTCTGCCTACTTGTGATCTCGCTCTGTCAAATAAATAAATAAATAAAAATATAAGTTTAAGAAACAGAACCCCTGAACAGTTTGGAGACCACAACAAAAGCTCTTCACACTGGTTTATATGCTACTGCCCCCACCGGATGGCATTAAGTGCACTAAGAAAAGCATAGAGAACAAGGCTGCAACAACCTTCAACACAACTGGGGCAAAAGCAGAGTTTCTGAGTCTCAGTATGTCTCCTCTTCTTCTGCCCTTTTCACCTACAAGATGATTAATTTCACATGTCAACGTGACTAGGCTGTGGAGCCCAGTTGAGTCAAACACGAATCTACATATTCTAAGGAAGGTATTCTGTAGATGCAATTAATACTTAAAATCAATAGACTTTACAAAAAGGAAATTACCCCCGACAATGTGGTTGGTTGAGGCTCATTCAATCAGTTCAAGGCCTTAAAAGCAAAAATAAGTTTCCTGGACAATCACTGCCCTCTCCATATTATCTCCTACTGCCTCTATTTCTCTGAAGAACCCAGACTGGTACAACCTGTTTGAATATCTGGAAAATATTTAGAAAATTACTGGGGTAGGAAAAAAAAAAGTAAACAATAAAGAAGTCTTCAGATAAGAATAAAACAGAACATTTTATACTTTTATTTTCCAAAATAGGTTGTTTTTCTTCTCTCTGCTCCTTTTAGTATGTTACTAAAAACATTTTTAACCAGGAACAAATGAAATGTAAATTTTGATGTGACAACTTTTTTTGACTCATTCTGTCCCACTCAAAGGACACACTATATATTGAAAAATATAGTGGGTGTCACTAAAAGGATACTTTATTCAGAGATTTCACTAAGCATCAGTCATCTACTGCTGGGTAATAAATAATTCTAAAATGTATTATCTCACATTACACACTTGGGGTGCTCAGGTGGTTAAGCATCTGACTCCTAATTCACTCAGGTCATGATCTCCAGGTTGTAAGATCAAGCCCCAAGTCAGGTTCTATACTGGGCATGAAGCCAGCTTAGAGTTCTCTCTTTCCCTCTCCTTCCACTCCAACTCCCTTCTCTCCCTTTCTTTTAAAAAAGAAAAAAAAAATCTACTTGGCTTATTACTGCATAGGAACCCATCATTTGCAAAAAAAAGATTAATTATTAGAACATCATGGGCTCTCCTCAGAAGGAAATTCTTAAATTTGGGCTAAAAAGGTCCACTCGGGGCAAGCATTTTATCCAATCCCTAATCTCACAACTGATTCTTTTCAATTACCTAATTTCTTTCAAGTAATCCTGTACTTAAACAGGGTGGAAGTACAGGGAGGAGAAATTACATTTATGAACCCTCCTCATGTGTTGAGTACTATACTAAATATTTTTAAGTCATCCAATTTAATCCTCACATCAAACTATAAGGTAGACATTATTATCTCCATTCTGCAGATGAAGAAACCCAGACTCAGGGAACTTAAATAACTTACCCAAAATCACACAGCCAGTAGAGTCAACACTCAAAGCTCAGTTTGTTTTAAGTCCAAATTCTGTTGTGTAACATAAGCTTTGCCTGGCAGCAACAAACCCAAAATCTCAGTGACCTAATACACCAAATGATGGTTTTTCTCTTCATGTTAAATAAAAGTTGTAAAGGCTGAGTGGAGCTCTGCTCCATGCTGCAGATCGACTATACAGGTCTCCTCACACTGGAATTCAAGCATAAGAAGCAGGACCTTTTTGGAAAGAATTCAAGTCAAACCACACAAACCACATTTAAAGCTTGTGCTCTGAGCTGCATATTATCATACCTATGTATGTTCCCCTGACCAAAAAGTCACATGGCAAACTTTACCATGGGGAAGAGACTCTGCCTACCAGAGTCACAGGAAGTCACAAGGCTAAGGACATAGATAAATAATTCCTGTTAGATTTTTAAACTGTATCCTAGGAAAAAAGAGAATGTATTCCATGTAGGAAGAAAAGTGAGTAGCTCTTAGCTAGAGGGCCCAATCGCAATAGCAACTAGTGTTGTCCACTTAAATAACTGAAGTTCTTTTCCAGGGCACACTGACGGATAATACCGTCTCATCCCATTAATGTCATGGGTAGTTAGGTAAGTTGGCCAATAAGAGTCAAAGCAACAGGTCACTTCCAGGTGAAAGCTGTATAAGCTGGTATGTGATTGGGCCCTTTTTTTCCTGACAGTGCCTCAAATAATAGCTGCAGCTATTATTATCCTGGAATGAGGATAGTGAGGGATAGCATTCCCATCCAATACATGATGAACATACAGCATGAATAAGAAATTACGTGACTCATTTCTGTTACCTCAACATAAATTAGCTTATTTTGGCTGATATACAAGTCAATTAGATTAGTTCCCTCAGGAATGTAAAATAAGAAAGAGAGAGAACTGGGCGATGAACGGTAAGCAACAAATGCCAAGGTTGAATCTAAGACACTTTATGACAAACCAAAACTAATTATGAGTAAGTAGAAGCTGTGCGACAAAAAAGAGAAACCAAAAAAAAGATGATGTAGATAATATGCAGTTAGAATTCTAAAAATAGAGTAGACACAAAGAAAGAAACAGACACACAACACAAAAGGGATCATGTGGCTTATTAGTATATTGATGAAAGTCTCCAAACCCTAGAGCTGCTTTTAACACTATAGCTTTCTGACCCTATTCAGGAAAAGGAATCATTACAATCCCCTGTTTTCTTAAAGAGTCCAAGTTAAGTCTTCAGTGGGGAAAAAAAAAGGTGTGGGGGTGGAGACAAGACTTCTTAAGTGCTCTAAGACAATTATTTAGAAAAACTCTATGGTGAGTCCAACTACAGAATAAAGATTCACTTCTTAATGTAAACATTATTTTTCCTTTCTACATAGTTTCTTCCTACATTAACTAACATACAACCAACATCAAGTTAATGTTCACATATAATCAAAGATAAAATATACACTTACATAAACTCATTAAATATATCCTACTAAATAGCACCCAGATTAATCTCAGAAAAATAGAGAATTAAGGTAAAAATAAGAAATGACTTCCACAGAATCAAGAGGCTAAAAACAAGAGAAAAAGAGGGTCTCACCTACCTAAAAAGTGTTTTTATTTTTATAAAGCTAAGGAAAGAAATGGATTCTTTTATAAACATAGGCTGATCATGTATAAGGCTTAGCCAAGGAAAGTCTTAAGCATATGAAAGTTCCTAGTATAATACTGGGCTCAGAACTGGAATTCAATAAATACTTGGTTGACTATCATATAAATCATTAGGGAAAGCAATTGCTTTATAAATTACTTAATACATACATGCATACTTTAGATCCCAGACAAAAAGCTATTGGTGATAATTACACTGGTAAACTATTAGGCCAGATGCTGTAATTCTAGATCTAAGATCTGAACAGAAATTAAATTAATTAGGCACATGATGGGAGAAACTGAACAGCTCAAGAACATACAGATTTTGTTTAAACACACATGCCAAGACTCTTAAATCAAAATAGGAGGTACTTACTGAAAACCTACTTTATGGCTGGCACAAGGCTAAGTTTTTCACAGGAAAGAAGCAAAGAGCATTCAAAAATCTTTTATAAACTATGGTATACCTATTGAAGCACTGAATTTTTTTAGTAAATTCAAATAGTAAATTGGCCAAGTGGATAATAAAATACAAAAAATTAGTTCCCAGCAGGTTTGGGAATTAGACAAGGAAAAGAACTAATAAACAAAAAGTTGTTATGGTGGTTTCAATTGCATTTTTGCAGATCCAATATTTATTTATTTATTTTTTTAAAGATTTTATTTATTTTGACAGACAGAAATCACAGGGAGGCAGAGAGGCAGAGAGAGGAAAGGAAGCAGGCTCCCTGCTGAGCAGAGAGCCCGATGCGGGGCTCGATCCCCGAACCCCTGGATCAAAATCACTTTGAAACTCACTGAGCCGAAGGCAGAGGCTTTAACCCACTGAGCCACCCAGGTGCCCCCAGATCCAATATTTAAAGCTGCAACTTTTTGAAAGTTATATTACAATCTGTATGCTTCCTTATTACTTAAATCTTGTTTCTGTGTTTAATTCAGCTAGGATGATGGACAGAAAGGAAAGCAACAAAATTTATACTTAATTGATTTTAAAAAGATTGGATAAATTTTCACCTTTAAGTGACAGGCTCTCTAGAATGACAAGTAATGTGACAGGTAAGAGTAAATGAAACAAAAACAAATTACCCTTGTCATCAATCTTGTTCCTTTGTGTGGTAAATCTAGTTTGGGAGTGACACATCCTGAATTTTACTATTCAAGCACTAAATAAATCTGTCTCTTCCACAATGATAGTTTCAGCACAGCAGTGATACATATCCTCATTTTAATTAACCTAATGGTCTATTCACTGATCATACTTGGAGGTCTATTTCATTACCCTAAATTAACATTTTCTTTCCATTAAAGTTACAGATAATAAAAAAAGACATTGCCTTCATGTGTGGTTTACAACACATTTAATCTATAGTACTCTTTTGCTTAGTGATTACAAGCACTTAAATACTCTCTGAAAACCACTTAGAACTACTAGCAGCCCGATGATTTACTCACTCATATGTAGGGAGGACCATTAATAAGGAGAATAAAAACTGCAATATTTCATGAATAAAAGTATCTATCAATTAGCTCAATGAAAGCAATTCTAAGAAAGGTGTTGATTGATCACATTTTAAAAGGTACAATGGTTCTCCTTCAAGTAAATGGCTTTGTATTTACATAAAATAATTGAATAATCCTAACTGACACATTTTGTCATTTTATTTCGCGTTGCAATTATAAGATTTAGTTTCTGATGTTTAGAGTCAAACATGAGAACAACAATGAAGTAATTTTAATTGTTCAAGATGACTATTTAATGCAAATGTTTGCCAATTTAATAAGAAATTATTTGATCATAATTCTTTGATACAAATTCAGCACCTAAAGCTAAATGATCGACCCTTAGATAGAAATTTACATATATATCAGCCCATTATTGTTTACTTTCCAAATTAAGCCCTGTTGATCAAAATGAAAACATAAAACTTAATTTGATTTAAGATGGTTTAAATTTTTTTTCACATAATACCAAGTATAAAACATAGCCTCAAAAGTGTTAACTATTAGACACAAATGCATTCCTTTGAACTTTTCCTCTTCCCGTTCAATCCCCACCTACCTGAGAATTTACTCTTAAAAACTACTAATGCCTCAAAGAAATCACAAATTGCAAGTGAACATTCTATTATCATTACATGATATTGTGAAACTCTTGTTGATATGAAAAATGCAAGTACCTTTTAAAAGTGACTGGATTTTCAGTTAATATATTTTGATTAAAATCTCTTGTCAGAAACACATTTTAGTAAGTGTTCAATTTTTCTATGGAAATTTCTATACAGCACTGTCTTAACAAAATAGTCTTGGAGGTTTGCACTTTAGAAAATGCTTGCCATACATTCAGAGATGGTATTTTTTCATTCTTTGAAACTCACTTCAGAAAACTGAATAATGATTTGGTTATTCCACCTTCCAGAAGTAAATTAAACAAATACTCATAAACACTTCAAGATGAACTATCTCCAAAGTTACCCAGGAAGCTCTGGGAATGGCTTTGCTGTCAATTAGGATAATATCAAAAATAAAAGGTTATGCATTCTAACTATTTTTCTTTAGTGATTAGTATAAATGGTCCCCAACTTATAATCGCTTGACTTAAAATTTTTCGACTTTGCAATGGTGTGAAACAGATATGCATTCAGTAAAAACTGTACTTAAGAATTTTGACACTTGATCTTTCCCTGGGCTAGTGAGATTCTATAGGATACTTTCATATGCTATGCAGTGGCACTGGGCCACAGCTCCTAGTCAGCCACACAATCAAGAGGGTAAACAAGCAGTACACTTAAACCATTCTGTACCTACAGAAGGTGCAACCAGTAGTAGGCGCAGCCTACTAAATTAGCAAACCATAGACTGGTGGATAACCAGCTTAACAAACAAAAATGGAGGTAGCCAGCTGAGTCTGGACTCTTCTTGAGGGAGGAGTAAGCAGATCCCATTCCCAAGATCTACCCCCAGGAAACTAGCAAAGTCCTGTGCAGAAATTTAAAGTTCAGGGGCTGCTAAATGAGCAGCCCTGGACCCAGTCTCCATTAATAACTGCATGGATACTCCTGATGGCTCTCACCTATCCACTTCATTGCCTGTTCCCAACAAAGTAGCCCCCCTACAAGCCTGAATAAGGGATTGTATTCTCCTTCTTTTCTTTCTTGGCACTGAGACAATCCACCATCCACTTAATATGATCTATTACTTAGCTTTCAGACATTGTACTTTCAAACGTATATTCATGAAAGTATATAAATGAAAGTAAAGAGTGAAATCTCATCTATCTTAAATTCCATTTCATCTCTCCTCTAGTTTAAATGGTTGCTATCCATTTTATATGAGTTACAGCTATTCTACAACATTAAGATTGGAACTTAAAAATTAAGAATACTGACAGAGAAATAAGCTAAAGACATAAATAATTCAACATTTTCTAATACTAGTATTTAAAAAACAAAAATCTTTTTTTTAAATAACCCCACGACTGCCTCTCCCCACACACAAAAATCTTTTCTCAAGGATATTTTTAATGAGTAAATACATTGCCCTAAATGCTATGAAAGCTGAAGTTACTTACAATCAGTATTCCAAGATAATTATGTTACTTTGCAGTACCCTCTATTGTTCTGGATGAAATGGACTTCAGCCACAGCTGTAAGAATCATTCTGAATCAGCCTGAGCCAAGTGGCATAATTTCAGCTCCTTGCTACAATCTTTGGTTCAGGGATATTGAATATGACCTGACTTGCTCCAACCCACATAAAACCAAAATGTTAATTCTGGACCATGTGGTACGTGGATGCAAAATGTGAAACTATTACAGCCATTTTGCCACCACAGAGGAAGTTACCCAAGGTCAAAGCTGAGAACAGAGCCAACAGAATTACAAAGAAATGGAGCCAGGGCCCACCAGGCCTAAAGCCTACCATAACTCTAAATTTTGTCAGTGATATGAACAGATACATTCACCTGCAACTAAAAAGAAATGTCATTCGTAATTCTGAGAACGAAAAAGAGTAAGACCATAGGTTTTTCTAACACAAAGGATTCTTCTATCCTCAAGGGTAAGGATGCTAAAGTTTTATAAGAGACATTTTTCAGATACAACGCTGGCTAGAGCCACAACTTCTGACACAGCCCCTGGGTCTAAGAAAGTGAATACCAAGAAATGGCTTTGTGTGTCAGTACACACAGAAGAAGCTGGAATTATAGAGCTGGAAAGACTATGGCTGAGCCACTCTCCACCATCAGAAATAAATTCTAAACCATCACTGACAACACATATACCCATAACTGTCAGGTATTAGGCTGCTACAAGAACCACATTCTCTCTAGTGAACAAAGATTGTACTGGGCTACAGGGAACACAAGCCTTTTTGTTTCCCTTCTATGAAAATAGTAACCAGAACTGCAGGAATGAGTAAGCACCCGGAGATTCTCAGGCGCCTACACAGGAAGGAATCTTGAAAAAAAAAAAAAAAAAAATTCTTAAGAAAATGTGGCGGGGCGAAGAGTAATATCTATGAAATATTAAAGAATTAGAACCTGCCCTTTCCTTTCCATCTTGCTTTCCTTTTTGTTTCCAGCATGCCAGAGTCAGCACAATAGCTGAGGTGAGTAAGAACACAGCAGTGAGAAAGGGGTGAGGGTTGCAGAGGCCCAGACCAGTCAGGGTACTGGCAGATGTGATATAGAAATGGTAAGCCACAAACACAGCATGGCTACTAGGAGATCTACATACAGCAAATTCTTTTTGAATGAGCAAATTTTTAAAAAAATCACTGCCAGGGAAAATTTTTTAAAAGAACTCCAAGATGCTGGGTTAGAATTGAAGATACCATTAGGAAGCCATGATTTTATTATGTACACCCACATGAAAAGAAATAAAAATATTTATAATGTGTCTATGTAGGCATCTTCAGGGAGAGAGCGTGTGTGTGTGTGTGTGAGTGTAATCTTCAAATTCTGTCACTAGATAAGATCTTCTATTTCTGTCCCAAGATAAGTTCTCATTTTCTTCAGTTACAGAAAAGAAGAAAAACCCTAGAGTCATCCTGAATCCCTTCCAGCATTAGAATACGGGCAAACACAAAGATACCCACTTTCTGCAATCTGTCTAAACCTACAAAAAAATACCACTTCAGAAACAAACGTCACCGGCGCCTGGGTGGCTCAGCCAGTTCAATGTCTGCTTTCGCTCAGGTCATGATCCCAGAGTCCTGAGATGGGAACCCACATCAGGTTCCCTGCTCAGCGGGGAGTCTGCTTCTCCTTTTCCCTCTGCTCCTCCCCCCACTCATGCTCTCTCTTTCAAATAAATTAATAAATAATCTTTTTTTAAAAAGAAACATGTCATGACAGAAATCTTACAATCAACAGGAGAAAGCAGACTCACCAATTATATCTACCACACAACACACAATATGAAGTCACACATGATAAGTGTTCACTCTCTAGATGTTGTTAGCACTTAAAGAAATTATCACCTCAGCAAATGATTTCTCTTAATGCTAGAAAGACACAACATAAACATCACTCTGCTTTAAAAAGGGAGCAGGGAGGACTATCACTGACAAAAAGCTTATCACTCTAAGTGATTTCATTCCCACTTTACACTAGAGATGAAATTTTAAATATTTAAAACCAAAATGCATAATACACAGAGAGGAGCCAAGCGAAAGCAATTAGAATTGTGAAATATTCATTTTAGGTTTTGCTTCTTACAACCTTGATAAATATATCAATCAAACTGTTAAGTTTTCTGTTAAAACTAAAGTACAAAAATGCCCTTGCAAAATGAGCACATATCTATGAACCCTTCCACTGTCTTTTACAACTTTGCCACTCCTACCAGTAACAGAAAGAAATTTAACATTAGATACCATAACACTAGAATTCCTACTCGACTCAGGGATTATTTTTCTTTTAAAGACTTTATTAATTTATTTGACAGAGAGAGATCACAAGTGGGGGGGAGGGTGCCGCGGGGAGAAGCAGGCCCCCTGCTGGGCAGACAGCCCACTGCAGGGCTCAATCCCAGGACCCTGAGATCATGACCTGAGCCAAAGGCAAAGGCTTAACCCACTGAGCCACCCAGGCGCCCCTCTACTCAGGGATTATTTTGGGAAATACACATTTAGGTCATTGCCTACCATATAATTGGACAGGATTATGTATAGCCACTACTCTGAAATAATGTTTTTAAATAAACAAAATTCAATTTAAATTAGCCCTTAACGGTCCCAGCAAGTGAAATCATTATACCAATGGCAGAACCAATACGATATACCACCAGGAATAAATGAGTTGACAAAAGTGGGCAAGGAGCTATACAAAGCCCCCCCCCCATAAAAACCAAACGCCTCCCTGACCATAATTCCCTAGTCCTCTGGGCACTTATGTGTGCTACTTTTCATGGTTTTTTACCTTTTTAATATCTTCAACTCCAACCATTTCCTATTGAAAACTCTTAGAGCATGTACTCCCATTAACCACCCATTTAATACTTTGCATATATCCTTCCCTGGGTCATGAGTTTTTTAAAAAATAATATTCAGTACAGCCACTGTGGAAAACAGTATGGAGAGTCCTTAAAAAATTAGAAATGAAAATACCATATGATACAATAATCCCACTGGATTCTTACCAGGGATATTAAACCGGATATTTACCAGGGAAAATGAAAACACTAACTCAAAAAAATATATGCACCTGTATTTTTATTGCAGCATTATTTTTAATAGCCAAGACATGGAGGCAACCTAAGTGGCCATCAAAAGATGAATGGAGGGGCACCTGGGTGGCTCAGTGGTTTAAAGCCTCTGCCTTCAGCTCAGGTCATGATCCCAGGGTGCTGGGATCGAGCCCCACATCCAGCTCTTTGCTCATCAGGGAGCCTGCTTCCTCCTCTCTCTCTGCCTGCCTCTGCCTACTTGTGATCTCTATCAAATAAATAAATAAAATCTTTAAAAAAAAAAAAGATGAATGGATAAAGATGTGATACACACACACACACACACACACACACACACAGAGGAATATTACACAGCCATAAGAAAAGAACAAGGTTGTGCTATTCAAGACAACATGGATGGACCTGGAGGATATTATGCTAAGCGAAATAAGTCAGACTAAGAAAGACAAATATTGTATATTTCCACTCATAAAAGGAATCTTTAAAACAACAACAAAAAAGAATACACCAAAAGCAGAATCAGGCAAAAAATACAGAAAACAAACTGATGGTTGTCAGAAGAGAAGAAGGTGAGAAACTGGGCAAAATGGTTGAAGGGGAGAGAGATATAGGCCTCTAGTTATGGAATGAATAAGTCATGGGAATAAAAAGCAGAGCATAAGGAATACAGTCAATGATATTACAGTAGTGATGTAATGGGACAGAGGGTAGCTATACTTGTGATAAACACAACATAATGTACAAACTTGTCAAATCACTAAGTTGTACACCTGAAATTAATGTAACACTATTTGTCAACCATACTCAAATTTAAAAAATTAATTTTAAACATTAAAAATCATGAGTTCCTGGGTGGCTCAGTCAGTTAAGCATCTGCCTTCAGCTCAGGTCATAATCTCAGGGTCCTAGGATGCAGAGCAGGCAGTCTGCTCCTTGCTCCTCCCTCTGCCCTTTCCACTGCTTGCACTCAAGCGCTCTCTGTCTCTCACTCCCTCCTCTCTCACTCTCAAATTAAAAAAAAAAATTCTAAAAAAAAAATCAAAAATCAAAACTAATTGGGCGCCTGGGTGGCTCAGTGGGTTAGGCCGCTGCCTTCGGCTCAGGTCATGATCTCAGGGTCCTGGGATCGAGTCCCGCATCGGGCTCTCTGCTCGGCAGGGAGCCTGCTTCCCTCTCTCTCTCTCTCTCTGCCTGCCTCTCCATCTACTTGTGATTTCTCTCTGTCAAATAAATAAATAAAATCTTTAAAAAAAAAAAAAAAATCAAAACTAATATTCCGTCTCTTCAGCTAGAGCTTAAGCCTTCAAGAGTAGAGATCATAAACATCATATTTTTTTGTAGTTTAAATATCTTGCACAGAGTTAGCAAGATAACAGTCACACAATAAACAAATAAAAATTTTAATTTTCTAAATACTAATGTTTCACAATTATGCATGGACCACAGCACTGTATCAACACTAAGATAGATGGATTTTAGATTTCATTCTGTCCACAATTAGCCAACGAGTCAGTTACCCTCACTGTGACTCAGGTTCCTCATCCATATACAGAGATGCCTCTAAAATCCTTCTCACTCCAATTCTACATTACGGACCTTTTTTCGAACAATTTTTATTTCTCACAACAGCACAGGGTCTCAAAAGTTAACCAAAATATAAAATGACTCAATAAGTTAACTGCTCAAATGTTAACTGGATCATGGTTATACTGAGAGATTCATTCTAGTCAGCTGCGAAACAAACATGGGTCCTAAAACACGAATGATTCAACAATATCTACGCTTTTCCACTGGTTTTTGGAGAAGCAACTACATTACAGACTAGGAAAAAAGAGAAGATGTTTCCTCTATAACATGAAATGTAGGTGGGTTTTTTAAGATCAAACACTATCAAAACAAACATTTCTTGCCCGATCAATTAATTCTCTTCCTTCTTAATCTATTTCCCTTCATTTTCTCATTTGTAAAAGTCATGTCCTTTCTATCGTTTTCCTTTTCCTTATATCATAAAAAGTATCCAATACCTGGAAAACATCTGGGCACATCTTTTTAACAACAAATGGGGAGGGCAAAGGCACACCAAACAAAGGGACCTAATGAAATTCACTGTTCACTCTTGATAAAAGTCTCCAACTATCTGAAGTCACTTGCTAACTTGTAGATTTTTATTCGAGATGCAAAACATCTGAATTGATGGCTCACCAATTTTCTATCTAACCCAGACACTTCTTTGTTAAACTGCCTATATATATGCCTAACTTCTTAAATGCTCTTTGAACCAGCCATAACATTGCACTGATTTCCTCATCAATTTTGTGAGTTAAATAAAATCTTTGTCACGGGTTCATTTTATATTTACCTGAAACAGAAACCATGTCTGCAAAGAATTATGAAGAGCCTTTTTATTTAACCACGGTTTGTTATTAACTGCTTAAACAAAATACTGATGAAAATCAAAATCATTTACATATTTTTATATACTACTGCCTCCCTTACAGGAATCATTATTTTCAGTGTGAAAAAAAAAACAAAAATTTTTTGTGATATACTGGTTCATTTTCTCCTTTTGGGTTTATTACAATTTCTCTGGTAAGCTCAGAAAAACTTGAGGCGGGGGGGGGGGGGGGGGGGGGCTGTTGACCATTAAGTATGGCCAAATAAAAAATTCATAGACAAGACAGGAACAGCTCTGGCACCTGGCAGGGGATTCTCTTCTTGACTGGGCTTTCTCTTGAAATTAAGCTTGAGAATGAAAGAGTATATAGAGGTGTGGAAAACCCCTACAAATACATGGATTAATGAGCAATGGGACCTACGCAGCTACAATCATTACAATATCACTGACTCTTATTAAATGACAATGCATTTGACTTCAGCAATCAATAAACAGCAACCTATGATTCTGGTCGCTTCCACAGAGATGCTAAGTCTGAGATGCAGACATTTCTTTATGTTAGGCTCAGTGAGAAGCTATGATGCTATTTATGCCAAATCAGCACGATTTCGTTTCTGCTATATTTATTTTGTACAAGGGTATTATTTGAATTTTGCTGTTAAATGGCAAGTACAAAGGTCTTATTTTTCTCTGGGAATTTCTATAGGGAAAAGATTTAGACAGAGTGAGGCTTACAGAGAATAAACAAATAAGGCTACTGAGAAGCAATTTAATTTGGTCAACAAATACAGTTACTGTAAAACCTTGTTAGTTGATGGAATCATTCAGGTACTGCCCATCAAAAGTCAAAGTTCGTCTCTGAATGACAGGAGATTCCATGAAGACTGACTTAGAGTACTGGATTTTCAGCAGCCCAGAGAAAACTCTTGAGTCAAGGGCATGCAATAATGTATGCATATGCTTAAAAGTAAATCAACTGTTTACAAACAACCACAATTGCTTTTTCAAAAGAGAGAATTAAAGACGAATATGATCCCAAACCAAGTACTAATCTCTAATTCCTCTTCTTACATTTCTCTTGTGCTGTCAAAAAATAATCAATACTCTTTACACAATCCTTGGTTGGAAGCCTGATTTAGAAGGTTCTCCTAAAGATAAAATACAATATGAGCTAGAAAAAGTAATGGAAAGCTATTTACCAGAATGTAAATTGTGGTTATTTCTATGTGATGAATTCTAAGTTATTTTAATTTTCTTACCAACACTGTTCTGTATTTTTTTTTTTTTAAATAAGATTTTTTATTTATTTATTTGTAAGAGAGAGAGAGAGTGAGAGCGAACACAGGCAGACAGAAGGGCAGGAAGAGTCAGAGGGAGAAGCAGGCTCCCTGCAGAGCAAGGAGCCCGATGTGGGACTCGATCCCAGGACGCCGGGATCATGACCTGAGCCGAAGGCAGCTGCTCAACCAACTGAGCCACCCAGGCGTCCCTGTTCTGTATTTTCTTAAATTTCCAAAGGGAACATATATTACTCTAGTCCTCAGAAAAAGCAAACAGACAAATATATATACATGCATGTATATGTAATTTTTTAAAAAAATTTTTTTAGATTTATTTGTTTGCTGGAGAGAGATAGCATGAAAGAGAGAGTGCACGAGCAGGTGGGAAGGGCACTGAGAGAGGGAGAAGTAGATTCCCTGCTGAGCAGGGAGCCTGATGCGGGATTTGATCCCAGGACCCTGGTTTCATGACCTAGTCCAAAGGCAGATGCGCAACTGACTGAGCCACCCAGGTACCCCTAAAATATTTTTAAATGAACCAAGAGATCATTCAAAAGTCTTCTGCTTTAAAATAATTTAGGAAATAGGGGCGCCTGGGTGGCTCAGTGGGTTAAGCCGCTGCCTTCGGCTCAGGTCGTGATCTCAGAGTCCTGGGATCGAGTCCCGCATCTGGCTCTCTGCTCAGCGGGGAGCCTGCTTCCTCCTCTCTCTCTGCCTGCCTCTCTGCCTACTTGTGATCTCTCTCTGTCAAATAAATAAATAAAATCTTTAAAAATAATAATAATAATAATTTAGGAAATAAGCTTGAATTTTTTTTTAGATTCTGTTTGTTTATTTATTTATTTATTTGCTTGAGGCAGAGAGAGCCCACAAGCATGCAGAGCAGCAGGTAGACAAAGAGGGAAAAGCAGGCTCCCCGCTGAGCAGTGAGCCCTGACACACACATGGGGCTTGATCCCAGGCCCCTGGGATCATGACCTGAGCCAAAGATGCTTAACCAACTGAGATACCCGTGCACCCCAACAAGCTTGATTTTAAACTGATAACCAAATAATTAGCTTTTTTTTTTAATGCCTCAAAAAATTCAACTACAATGTCTGATGCATGAAAACTAAAATTTTGGCACCTATTTTAAATATCGTTTACATAATCTTATATAAAGCACATGAAGCAACATAATTTGCACACATTTTCACAAGGAAAAAAAAATCTGTTCTCAAAGTTCATGGCAGTCTAACCTTCTCAACATAAGAGAAAGGCAATAAAATAATTCAGACTACTGACTAGAATAGGAAGAAGTCCAAGAAAGAGACAGGTTTGCTGAGTTTAGACTCAAAGAAAAAAAGTTAAAATATATAACTTTTTTCCACACAATACTGCCAGCTCCACTAAAAAGACAAAACACCTAAAACCTTCAACAACCTATCCAAAGGACAGGTGACCACAGCTAAAATTTTTCATTTCTTTTCTTTTTTGTTTTATTCCATGTGATTAGCAATTGAGCAACTAAATTTTTTTTTTAAAACAAAACCAAAAAAGAGAGAGAGAGAAGGAGTCTGATCTAAAAACCATATTATAAATCCAAGAAATGGCTGCTGAACTCCCTTGAAAAACCACTAGTGACAAAGTGATTTCTATCCTATGATGCAACATTTCCTTCAAAAGCTCAAAAGCCAGATACAGAGTTCATTAACTTGGGGAATAAACCTAAGAGAGCCAGGGACCACCCTCCCCTGGAAATAGTATAGCTTTCTGTTCATATAAATAAGCACTGCTTTTAAAAAGATTCATAAAATTCTCCAAGTTCTAGAAAATGATCATTCTAAACTAAATCTCTCAAAAAATACTAAAATGTATTCCATTTTCCTTCATGCTTGAGGTAATATAACTTTTATGCAACAACACCCAGAATTAGGATGATTTCAGAAATATCTTAATTTTAAAATATGTTCACATTCATTAAGCTCAAAGAGAGCTACAATTGCAGGCTAGGCTTCCTAGGTAATTCTAGAGGCCATCACCTCTTCAGTGGAGTTGTAAGAGTCTTTAAAGCACTTCCCATATTATTTTTAACTACAATTTTCCTTCTCTTCATTTCCCTCACAGTTCCCTAAAATTCAAGAGTATTTGAACCCAGCCCCAAACAATAACCCTTCCTTGAAGGGTTTTTTGTTTCAAAGTAGTAAAGCTTATAAAGCTTCACTTTCAAAGGCAAAAAGCTTTGGTTGCTGATACACTAGTAAAAGGAAAATCTTGCATTCTTTGAGGTTTCAGAAAAAAATCTTAAAGAGTAAATCATACGTTTGAGAAAAATAAGTACTGACCTTTTAATTTATCAATTTAGGCAAAAAGGCTACATTTTAAAAATTTCAAAACTGGGGGTGCCTGGGTGGCTCAGTGGGTTAAAGCCTCTCTGCCTTCAGCTCAGGACATGATCCCAGGGTCCTGGGATCGAGCCCTGCATCGGGCTCTCTGCTCAGCAGGGAGCCTGCTTCCTTCTCTCTCTGCCGGCCTCTCTGCCTCCTTGTGATCACTGTGTCAAATAAATAAATAAGATCTTTAAAAATTTCAAAACTGAAAACAGACTTTTTAAAAACAATTTTAAAAATGCTTATTAGGAAAACATTTAAATTCTTTTAGTAACCAATATCATTTGAACAGGGAATAGAGTTGGAGAAAAAATATATTTAAAACTCCTTCTCAAGGATCTTTGTTATTTGCCAGTGTATACATCATCTCTCTTTCAATTGCTTAATCTCATAAAAATTCTACAATAAAAATGAAATCTAGGTCTTAACCCTCCCCTCCAAAAAATGTTTATCACCTATGCCACTCCACCTCTGCTAAGCAAAGGATATGAAAGAAAGCTTGAGCAAGAATGTTTAAGAGCCAACAAGATGAAGATAGAGTAACAAGAAGACAAAGACTGAGTGAATAAAAATGGGGTATATAATGACAGCATCCCAAAACTTGACCACTAAGCAAGATTTAAAAAAAAAAAAAAAAAGCCTAGTCTGCATGATTAGTTCACAAAAACTACAATAACAAGAGAGAGAGAGAATCTTAAAGTAGTAGTACTCTTCCAATTCCAAAACCAGTGCACAACATAATTTTTGTTAGGCATGTACACACACTCACAAGATCACAGGATTTGTGCAATTTAATTAAATATAAAAAAAAATATCTTTGGGCAAAATGTCCTAGTTTTATTTTTTCACTCGAATTCTTGGCCAATAGTAAAGTAAATCTGTTCATGATAACAACAAAAAAGGGATAAGCCTTTACATGAAATGGTACCACACAGAAATATATTTCATTACAGGTCCTTCGCACATCAACATTCAAGCCTAATGCACAATTCAAGGGCCCTAAGGGCTGCGTTAGCAGATCCAATCTAAGACAAGTCAGTCTGTATTTCACTCATGAACACTCCCCAGTGGTCAGCACTGCCAATGGGAATCCAACTCATTATTGCTTATAAGTTTGTGACTCTAAAAAAGCTGAAAATCACATTTTCTGAAGACAAATGATCAAACATTTAAATAGGAATTTTTCTCTCATGATTAATGACACCTGCAGCTCACAAAGGGTGACAACTGACAAATCATATTATGCTCTGGAAGAGATCTAGAGACCTTATAAAGATTTATAAGATATGATGTAGTTTCTCACACCTTTACTCACTCAAATCCTCTTCATCCAAAATAAAGTTGTCCCCATGGAGCTTAAAAATATAACCCAGTCAATACCACTGTTGGCGAATGCAGCAAAGGCTCTGAAATAAAGTAGTAGCCTCCTCATTCCAATACGTGAAAAGGAAGTGGGGTGAATCCAAGGAAGAGATAAACATGTAGAGAGGATGGGGCAGAACAAAAGGAGGAGATGGGAGAAGTAACTGAGAAGCTGAACTTAGAACTAATTTTATTACTGAAAATAAGATGGCATAGTTTTGCTAGATTCTAATTTGCCAACTACTGATAAGAAGAATCAATCAGAAGCTCCAGAGAATTCTAAATTAAAAATGATCAGTCACTACACTCAAGAAACATAATAAAGTCCACTGATGAATTAAAAGAATAAACACCCAAGAAACAATATGGGCAATGTCTAGTCACACAAAGGTGGGAGCAATGAAAGATCTTGGAGTCAAAATGGACCACGAGTTTCATCAATCAACATTAAAAGAATATGTAAAAGAAACTTCATGTACAACACAGCTTGATGGTGGTACAGAAGAAATGAATCTATAACACTAATTAAATACTGGAACAGATTACCAGGACAGGTTGTGAGACTGTCCTTAGACTCTTTTAAAAATAAGAATAGAATAGCTTAAATGCCGGCCTCTCCATAGTCAGGAGAAACAGAAAGAGCCCCCTACCAGCAATCATATTCCCTGACAATCCCTGCAACATTTGCTACAGGCATATATTTTACAGTGATAGTTACTGAATAACTCTCAATTATCCACAATAATGTTGGCCAGAAGTTGCACATCAAAAGAACCCTGCCCTGGGGCACCTGGATGGCTCAGCTGGTTAAGCATCTGCTGGCTCAGGTCATGACCCCAGCATTGGACTCCTTGCTCACTGGGGAGTCTGCTTCTCCCTCTGCCCTCTGCTCCCCCTGCTTGTGCTTACACTCTCCCATGTGGGTGCTCGCTCTCCCCCCCACCACACACGCTCTGTCAGATAAACAAAATCTTGGAAAAAAAAAAAAAAAGTAAAAAAAACAACTTTGCCTTTCCTCTTCTGTCAAATTCTGAACACAATAACACAAATTAATATGCAGATAAAGTACTGTTATATTGTGATACTCTCTTACACAAAGGGCCTAATAAAGAAAATGAAAAGGAAAACTCATTTTGTTGGAGTTGTGTCAGTGAAATGCTCCAGAAAAGTAAAGCGGTAAATCTAGTATTCATTATGATGCTTTAATTATTGGAGCACCTGGGAGGCTCAGCTCCTTGGGCCTCTGACTCTTGGTTTTAACTCGTGTCATGATCTCAGGATTGTGAGAAGGAAATCATGTAGGGCTCCAGGCTCAGCAGGGAGTCTGCTTCTCCTCTCCCTCTTCCTATGCTCAATGTGCGTGCTCTAATAAATAAAATAAAATCTTTTTTTTTAAAAGATTTGTAAGTATTAATCATGCGTATTTACAAATACTACTGAATTTGGGGAGACTCTTGAAGCTAAACTAGGAAGATCTATGAAATCTGGAAATTGTTGAAGGATACTGGGAGTAGGCACTGTATTGAAGTGAAGCAAAATGAGCAGGTAGAGAGCCTTGATGTAGTAATAAATAAAAGGTGCCCATGAGATCACAACCAGAGGCAGTTTGGCCAGGCAAGTAAGATCAGCTCATCAGCTGCTAGAAAAAAGGGATCTGAGGCTCAATAAAGCTCCTTAGTCTCTTCAAGAGGATTCTTAAAACAGAAGCTCCTATTTCAGATGTGTATTTTAACAACGTCTGTCCCTTCTTTCAAGTATTTATTTTCTCCCTACTTTCCAAATTTCTGTTGGAATTATCAGGTGGTCTTAACAGCATTAATCCAGTGTAAGCACAGTTTAGGCTGGAGGTTAAAAGGGGCAAGAAAAGAGAGTCCCAGAACAAAGATAGCAACAAAGAGGCACAATGGTCACACAGTTGACATCATGACCTCCAAAGTCCCTATTCAAACCTCAAATTCTGTGACAGTGATGGAAACCCATTCTCTGTCAATAGTTTCCTCCACAGTTCAGCCTTTTACCAAAAAATATTGAAAAAAATCAGATAACTCAGTGGTTTGCATTTCAAATAATTTTGTTCTCCATATCTGGTTCTCAAATTTCAGTGTGCTTAAGAATCACTAAGGGTCAGGGCACCTGGATGGCTCAGTCAGTTGAGCATCTGCCTTTGGCTCAAGTCATGATTCTGGGGTCCTTGGATTGAATCCCACATTGGGCTCCTTGCTCAGTAGGGAATCCGCCTCTCCCTCTCCCTCTGCTCCGTTCATGCTCTTTCTCACTCACTTTCTCTCAAATAAATTTTTTAAAGATTTTATTTATTTATTTGAGAGAGAGAAGAGAGAATGCACACAAGCAGGGGGGAGGGCACAGGGAGAGGCGGGCTCCCTACTGAGCAGGAGCCCAATGCTGGGACTCGATCCCAGGATCCTGAGATCATGACCTGGGCTGAAGGCAGAGGCTTAACGACTGAGCCACCTAGGTGTCCCTCTCAAATAAATTTTTTTAAATTTTTTTTAAAAAGAACACTGAGGGTCTACCTGAGGTTTTGATTCAATGAGGTCAGAGCAGACTCAGGAATCTATTAAAAAATATACCCCATTTGCAGAAACTCAAACTGATGGAGAAAAATATTTAAATGGCTAAACTTAGGAAATGAAAAGAAAAACTTAAAGAATCAAAAGAAACTTTGCCTCAATTAATTCATTACTGAGTAACTAAAATTGGTTGTACTATACGGGTAATCTTCATGTTACTTGAGAAATGTACCTTTGGGTACTGCTAAGACACAGCAAAATTTAGATTTTTTTTAAAAAACCAGATAACACATATTCAATTGCCTACTATGTAGATGACCAAGAAGTAGTCAGTTCCTCAAAGTTCTATAACAATTTTCTAAGAGTTTAACATCAGGTGAGTCATAAAATATAAGGCTCTTAAAATGAAGAAAAGACTGAAAATACTGTTATAGATCTGTGAGTTATAGAAATTCTTTCCAATTTTTTTCCAATAATTTTATTTCTTTAACTATCATACTCTTCAGAGTAAAATGCAAAATATGAAATTTTTACTTTAGGGCCATTTTAAATCTATTTATGGAGAGTGTTTTGTTTGTTTGTTTAAAGATTTTATTTATTTTTGAGAGAGAGAATGAGCAGGGGGAGATGTAGAAGCAGACTCCTGACAGAGCAGGGAGCCTACAGCAAGGCTCGATCCCAGGACCCTGGGATCATGACCTGAACCAAAGGCAGATACTTGACTAGAGCCACCCAGGCACCCCAATTTATGGAGGTTTTTTTTAATGCAAAGATTTTACTTGCTAGTTGGCTATAATCGAGGCAAACAGATTTTCTTCTGCTCATTCTCTAAGGACCTATGAAGTGTCCTCTCCCTTCATTTTTAACAGTCCCCATCACAGAACACATGGAACAGAATTTCGACCTCCCAGATTCCTCATTCAAGACCTTTTGGTCCTCCTGCTTCACAAAATACAGTCCTTGGTATCTTAACATACCAAGCCTAAGTATTAAAACCTTCTCAAACTTAACCATTTTCACTAGAATCTGTTTCTTTCATGAAAACAACTGTACCCACCAAAATGGAAGATTTTCTCATTTCTCATACTTTTAAGTCCAGTTAGTTCAAGAGTTGGCAAATTGAATAACCTTATTCATTCTCCTTTCAACACACTCAAAAAAAAAAAAAAAAGAAAAGAAATTTTAAAGGCCAGTATTCTATTCATCTTACTTTTACAAAAGCTAAGTTGGTGAGAATATATTACTTGGAATAGACTACATCTATTAAGGAATAAAATAAATGTTTTAATTATCTTACAATTCCTATGGTAAAACCAAGTGCTACAGAAAA
Organism: Mustela lutreola; assembly: GCF_030435805.1. Lineage (NCBI taxonomy): Eukaryota > Metazoa > Chordata > Mammalia > Carnivora > Mustelidae > Mustela > Mustela lutreola. The sequence goes on along the minus strand of NC_081295.1, from coordinate 104,019,821 downwards.
CCCAAATCTAAGAGGGCTGCTTCAATCTTACTGTATTTCAGCCATAACTGCTCATAAAATTCTCTTCAGTCCCAAAATACAGAAATAAAGCATACACACAAACACACACACACATATACATGCATATATTTTAGGAAATCTTAACTTAGAAGAATGAGATAATGTTATGTGTAAAAGAAGAGAGATAATAAGATAAGCACAGTGAAGTTATCAAAGCTAGATTTGGGCCACATTACCAGCATATTTGTAACAGTTTTTATATGAAAATATCATTAGGTGCATAATGACTACATATCTAAATTTATCTCTCGAAAAGAACAAAAGTATATCAAGATTGGGGTGCCTGGGGGGGCTCAGTCAGTTAAGCATCCAACTCTTGATTTCAGCTTGGGTCATGATCTCAGGGTCATGAGATCAAGCCCCACATCCAGCTCCATGCTGGGCATGGCGCCTGCTTAAGAGTCTCTCTCCTCTTCCATGTCCTCTCCCCATGCTCTCTCTCAAAAAAAAAGATGTCAAGATAGTCTAGTCTGAAGACTGAAACAGACAAATCTTACCTGATCTCCAGGAAGCATATTTACAGAAATGAGGCAGTTCACAGTTGTTATACTAAGTGGAGAAATATGGTTTAGTTATATGACCACCTGAGAAAAACTCAATGTTTCTCTCAGTATGCTTTCCAAATGTAATACAGATTATGAAGACCTAAGAACAGCAATTTACTATTCCCTGTGTGCACACATTAAAAAAGGGAAGATGGAACAGATAAGGAGAAATGTGCAATCCAAAGAAAAGGGAAAATAAAAGGGACTGAAGGAGGACTGTGGGTGCGCACACATGGGTGTGTGTATATATAAGAGCATTCACTCTTAAAACTGTCCCTGAAGTTGCCATCTATAAATCCACAAGAGTTACGAATGCTACGTGAGAAAGTGGTCTGATCTGAAATAAGGTGTCATCAACAACATGTAAAAGCTTTTCTGTTTTGATATAACTAATTCCATTAAAACTAGGATAAGTTATCTGAAGAAAATGCCTGAAGTGAACAGAGGATACATTTAAAAATTATTCATTAGCCACATAATCTTCAAAACCTACATTAAGGGATTTAATTCTATGTATTAACTCCTTTAGTCTAGCTTGCTTCTAAAAGCTTCTTGTAGCTTGCCAAGATTGGAGAAATTTGTGTTAGAAGATAACATTTCATATAAAATTGCTTTCTGTTTTCCATTACTTATTTATAGACTCAGCCTTTAATCTAATATCTTCAGGATTCTGGTTTTTACTAGCTACTTACCAACTAACCCCATATTAACATTATGTACAAACGTATAAAGGGGTAGAAATTAGTTCACTATTACTCTACATGAGTAAAATTCAAGTATTTTAACGGTCTCTAGCAAAACAGATTTTTCATTCAAGCACACAACACAACCCAGCTGCAGAATTCAATTCAAGGAGCTATTTCAATGCGGCTGAGCTAACAATACACCAGTCCCTAAAGTATCCTACTTCCCCTAATGCCTAAAGAGCTTTATTGCCATTCTCAATTCCAATTTCCTGTCCTTGCTCTAGGCTTGCAATACTCTATACCTGAAGTATCTCCAAATATGGTCACACTCCAATGTAGTGGGTACGGGGTTTCAACATATGAATACAACATATAACACAATAAAGCCTGTAACAGTATGGTTCCATTTATATAATATTCTCAATATGACCAAATTATAATGATGAAAAACAGATCAGGAGCTGCCAGAATTGAAGGGAAGTTACTGAGGGTAGCATGAGAAAATTTTCTGGACATGATGAAAAAGTCCTATATCCTCTTTGTGGTGGTGTTACAAGTATTAATGCATGTGGTAAAATTTTACAAAACACATGGACCCAGAATACATGTAAAAACTGGTGAATGTGGAAAAGGTCTACAGTTTAGTAGTTGACAGTAGCACTACGATAAGTAAGATGTTACCTTTGGGGAATGATGAGTAAGACTGTAATAGGAACTCTCTGTACTATTTTTTCAACTTTTTAAAAAGATTTTATTTATTTATGAGAGCGAAAGAGAGTGAGAGTGAGAGTGCAGGTAAGTGGGGAAAGTAGCAAAGGGAGTGGGACAAGCAGACTCCATGCTGAGCCCGGAACTCCACATGGGGCCCAATCTCACAGCCCTGAGATCATGACCTGAGCTGAAATCAAGAGTCAGATGCTTAACTGAATGAACCACTTAGGCACCCCTATAGATATATATTTTTTACTTTTTATTACTTTTTATTTGAAAATTATTTTAGAGTCACATAGAAGTTGCAGAAATAGAGATGACTCAGTCAGTTAAGCGGATATATGTATACACACATACATATATGTGTGTACATACATATATACACACATATATGTGTGTACATACATATATACACACACACATACACATATCTGACTGATAAAATATATATATTTGTATATCTAAAGTTACATATATTATATACCTAAAATTATTTGTGTGTGTGTATGTGTGTGTGTATTTTATAGTTCATAGAATCTCTGAGAAAGCCTGGAAAACTATGCTTAATGGCTATATCACCAGGCACAAAAGTCCTCCCTCCACACACCTCCAAAAGAAACATTTTGATAGCAGACTATTCCCCCCCACCCAAACACCCACGTCCCATAACAATACTATGGGTATGTTGTCAAAAGGCTGAGAAAACCTGAATAGAAAGCCCTTAATGGGGACGCCTGGGTGGCTCAGTTGGTTAGGCGGCTGCCTTCGGCTCGGGTCATGATCCCAGCGTCCTGGGATCAAGTCCCACATCGGGCTCCTTGCTTGGCGGGGAGCCTGCTTCTCCCTCTGCCTCTGCCTGCCACTCTGTCTGCCTGTGCTTGCTCTCGCTTCTCTCTCTATGACAAATAAATACATAAAATCTTTAAAAAAAAAAAAAAAAAGAAAGCCCTTAATGGAAAATATTTGAGAATTAATGTTTTAGGCAAAGATTATCAATGGTTTTATTATTTCTTTCTTCAAAGTATCTTTATATAAGGATTTGAATAATTTACCTTTAAAACATAGTGCAGGATTTCAAGAGCAATTTCACACCAATTTCTGTTCATTAATTTTTTTTCTCCCTAGATTTAATTTTGGAACCAATGAAATAAAATGGAAAGGAAAAGTAAACAATGTTATGTCTTGGTATTGATTCATACTCAGTTACTGATGAGTTGCCTCAAAAGTGATTACATTTCAGGGGGTGTGGGTGGCTCAGTGGGTTACAGCCTCTGCCTTCAGCTCAGGTCATGATCTCGGAGTCCTGGGATCGAGTCCCGCATCACGCTCTCTGCTCAGCAAGGAGCCTGCTTCCCTTTCTCTCTGCCTGCCTCTCTGACTACTTGTGATCTCTGTCAAATAAATAAATAAAGTCTTTAAAAAAAAATTTTTTTAATGATTACATTTCAGCAATATGACAATGATAGGCTAAATACATATTTTGTCTATATAATTTTTTAAAGAAAACCACTTTGCAAAAGGATAAAATCAATAGAAAACAGCCAAAGATCTGAATGAGCACTTCCAAAAAGATAAAACTTCAAGGTCCAAGATATATGAAAAGATGCTTGTTACAATAGAAAAATAAACAAACTAAAACCACAATGAGATACCATTAACCATTCACAAACTTGAGAAATATTAAAGTCTAACATTACCAAGTGTTGATGAAGATGTAGAGCAAAAGGAAGTCTACCATAAACTGTTGATTAAAGTGTCTCATGCCATCACTTTGGAAAAGTTTGTAATTACCAAGTAAAATTAGAGAAGTATATATTCTATAGTCCAGCAATTTGTCATCCAAGTAGAACTCCCAGAGGATATCTTGTCTGTTCGCATAGGGATACATTTATCTGGATGTTCACAGACACATTATTTATTATAGCAAAAGTAAGGAAGCAACTTAAATGTTTATAAACTGGATAAGTGTGGTGTATTAATATAGTAGATTACCAAACACGAAAGAAAGAAGGAAAGGAGAGAGGAGGGGAAGGAAGGAGAAGGGAGGGGAGGGGAGAGAAGAAGCGGGGTGGGGAGAAGAGGAGAGGGGAAGGGAGAGGGAAGGAAGAGGGAAGGCAGAAGAAAAGAGAGAGGGGTGAGAGGGAGGAAGGGAAGAAAGAAGAAGGAAAGAACAAACCAGTTTCCAGAGTACAAATAAACCTTGGCTTTAAAATATATATCAAATCTAATTGTCTAAAAATAAGTCACAAACCTAATACATTCCTTTTCTTTTTAATTTTTAATCTAGCTTCTCCCCTATCTAGATGTAGCCACAGGATTCCTAGAGTTCCCTTAGGAAATAATCACTAACTGACTATTCCACACAGATTTAAATTAATTTGAAACAGCTTGAAACTTGCAGTTAATCTACAATGTTTCACTTGTAAGAATAAGGTTTAAATTTATAGTATTCTTATTTCAAAGGAAAAAAGCATTACAATACACAAACCATAATATGTTAAGAATTCAGAAATTTTTATTTCTGATCTTAGGATTTTTTTTATCATCTCAGTAAGTATTCCTGAGTAAGATAAGGCTCTTAATTCATTATCCCTATTAATTTAGGTAATACAACTTAATTTCATTTATAAATAAACCACATACCCAAAAGAGACTGTAACTATAACACAGACAGCACAGATATAAATTCACTACTCAATGAGGCTGAGAATTAAATGTTAACAGCTAAAACACAATTCCATAAAAGTTTTAGGTTTTAAGGACAATCTAACTAAAAGTTCTTGACATACACATTCTCAAAGTCTTAAATACCTATGAAATGCAGAAAATAAGAAAACTTATAACACAAAAACTAAGTCTGAAAGAGTCTGAGAGGAATGAAAACACACTATTGTTTAAGCCAATTTGTACCATGGTGATACAGAAACCTATCTCATTTTCTAGATAATTCAGTTCTCACCCAGGAGAAGAGAACTTTTAGCAGACTTCTATTTTCAGACAGGTAGAAACACAGCTAGGCCACATGATCAATCAGGTTGTACTAGCTTATTCTAGGTCATATAAAAAATGCCAAAAACCCACTGCTTTTTTTTTTTTTAAATATTTATTTATTTATTTGACAGGCAGAGATCACAAGTAGGCAGAGAGGCAGGCAGAGAGAGAGAGGAGGAAGCAGGCTCCCCGCTAAGCAGAGAACCCGATGCGGGACTCGATCCCAGGACTCCGAGATCATGACCCGAGCAGAAGGCAGCGGCTTAACCCACTGAGCCACCCAGGTGCCCCAACCCACTGCTTTTTAATTGGTTAGTAACAAGATGAAACAGAATCTTATTGTGGTTTTTCACTTAATAAAGTCCTGGCTATTTTTTAAGAATCTTTCTGTATTAAACTTTCTGAAAATTTTACATATTTCTAAGTTAGCCAAAGACAAACCTCAGGTACAAAATCAAAATCAAATCTATATCATGATGTGCTTATCTATTCATTTGTTAGCTGACATTTGGTAAATGTAAAATTATTTCACAAAAAGGGTTTAGAATCCAAATCAAATGAAATATTTACTCAAAAAGGACAGGAAATAAAATTATAAATATATAATCAGACAATAAAAATTAGACAGATATAGTACATACTCTGTTTCAAAAGCTTGAAAAGTCAAAGCTATTCCTAATTCTATTATTACTGTCTTAACCAAGAAAATGTTTGATGTACATGTGTATTTGTTCATTCATTCATTCTTCTTCTACCTTATACCTGAAGGAACACTACCAAGGATTTTTCTTTGAACAGCATTTAATACATATACACTTGCATATGTATTAAAAAATGTAAAGTGGTACTTGCTAGTTCATTTAATAGTAATAGGGGTTTCTGGGTGGCTTAGTCGGTTAAGTAACTGACTTTTTTTTTTTTTTTAAAGATACTAATTATTCATTCATGAGAGACAAAGGGAAAGGGAGAAGCAGGCTCCCCGCTGAGAAGGGAGCCCCACATGGTGCTCCATCCCAGGACCCTGGAATCATGACCTGCACCGAAGGCAGATGCTTAACCAACAGAACCATCCAGGCACCCTAGCACCTGATTCTTGATCTCAGCTCAAGTCTTGATCTCAGACTCATGAGTTTATGCTCTGCATTGGCCCAGCATGGAGCCTTCTTTTAAAAAAAATTTTCTTAAGTGATTAGTAATAAACTACAGATGTCTCAAATTATGCTGACTGCATCAAGAATAATGATTACTTCTTAATAAACACTTTGCTGATCAGAAAAGATATTTCTCGCATCAGGTGCAATAACTGAAATCAGAAATGTGTATTCCAATCTCTTCAATTTGTAGTATCCAACTTGATGCCTTTTAAATGTATTGCTCAACATAAATGAGATACCCTTAAATTACAGGCCAGTATTAAGTGCTTCTTTGATTTAATGGTAATTTAATCTCTCTTGAATGTAAGAATTTCTCAAATTTCATAGACTCTCAATGAAGCCACTGCAAAGATGTCTATCCTTGATAGGCTGATTACCAATTACTCAACAAGTTGAAATATTTTATTTTCTTTTAGCATTTACTCATGTTATCTTCAGAAGTCAGGCACTTGCTCTTATCTTTTGCATCTGTTCTCACACAATTAACTAAATATTTAAAATCTAGTTGTTTTTCTTTGCCTAGACTTTCAATTTTGTTTAATCTCTCTCTTGATGCAACTTTAAGAATTTTTTCCTATATACTCTACTTTGGGTACTTCTACTATCTTTACATTAATAAAGTAAACTAACGCAAACACTGTAGGATGTGCTTTATAACAAACAAGAATTTAATTCATCTTGGTCTTTTAGTTAAAAACACCAGAGTTAACCAATAAATAGAAAAAGTTTCTCTACTTTCTGGGAAGATCTGATGTTTAAATTAAATTAAATCCATAGTTTTTCATTGTTTTTTTTCTCATAATTTACTGAAATGAATGCACTTTTTCACAATCCATGCTGGTTAAGATGCATTATCTCTACCTCTGCACCATCTCTACCTTTGCACTAATCCAACTACCACTAGCCTCAAAAAGATTTCTTGTCTGCCCAAAGTCAAAAAACAAGAACACCAGGGCACCTGGGTGGCTCAGTCAGTTACATGTCTGCCTTTAGCTCAGCCATGATCCCAGGGTCCTGGGATGGAGCACCACCCGCATCATGCTTCCTGCTAAGTAGGATGCCCGCTTCTCCCTCTCCCTTTGCCTGCCTCCCTCTGCTTATGTGCACTGGGTGCTCTCTGTCAAATAAATAAACAAAATCTTAAAAAAAAAAAGAAGAAGAAGAAGAAGAAGAAGAATGCCATTCCTAAGAGATAAGGTGTTAAAGTGAGCTTTGGGGGCGCCTGGGTGGCTCAGAGGGTTAAGCCTCTGCCTTCAGCTCAGGACATGATCTCAGGGTCCTGGGATCGAGCCCCGCACGGGCTCTCTGCTCAGCAGGGAGTCTGCTTTCCTCCCTCTCTCTCTCTGCCTGCCTCTCTGCCTACTTGTGATCTATGTCAAATAAATAAATAAAATCTAAAAAAAAAAAAAAAAAAAAAAAAAACCACACACACATAACTGACTAAGCTTTGATCCAACTGAAACCTTGTGGGATACACACACGCAGAGGTGCACCCACAGCCACACATATGCCACACACACATACAACACCCAGCACATAGAAGGAATTCCAAATACAGCTGAAAGGTGTAACTCCACCTTCAAATATGAGCCCTTAAGCTTCTGCACTAACTGGATGAGTCACTGGCTCATGGGATCAGTTACTGCACCAATAATCACAGTGAGGACGACTCACTTTAAGGGCTGTACCCACCAGGAAACTTCCAAATTAAATTGATCAGAGATGTTTATTAAGGCAACATGAAGTTTCCCTTGGTTTTGCACATACCAAGCTTAATTTGCCACTTTGCCATGATTAGATCAAGAGGACTTGACAGAGACCACATCTTAAGGCTCTAAGTCTTTAACTTAAATCCTACTGCCTAGTAACTACTGACATCTCAACAGACCCTAATTCTTTTGCCCCCAAGATTCTTGACTTTGCCACAACCTCATCCACCACACTTACGTGACTCCCAACTGTCACAGTTCCCATTCCTCAATCCATTCAGTACAACATGGTCTAAGGTAAAGTTTGTGTTGTCTCATATTTTGCACTGGGGCCTTCTACATTTCTTTTGTATTAACAATGGACTGATTCATCCTGAATAATTTTATATATTGTTGACTGTAGCACTTCTCAGCTCACTGGTCTAAAATGAAGTTTATATACATGGTTATTTGAATAATAATGGAAAACTGAACTATATAAAAGCACTTAAAAGTATATTCAAATAAGCTCCTAAAAACCAGAACTTCTCAGAAAATAAATAAATAAATAAATTGTGAGAAAAATACCATAGTCAAATACTAATGAAGGGAGGAAAACAAGCTTTCTAATACACTAACAAGCAACTTCAAAGTGAAAGAAGACAAAGGACACCAGGCTTTTATTGTGTTCCTAAATTATTAGCTTACTTTACTAACCTTGTGTTTGCATATTATAAAAATCATCCATTTGTGTTACAAGAAATTACTTTGGCCTAACACTGGAAATATAGTACCTGAAGTGAATTCTAAGAGACCAGCTCCTCATTAATCATCATTTTGAAACATTCATGCCTCAATGTGGTCTTTTAGCTCATTGTTTAAAATTTCAAGTAAATGGAGCATCCCAAAGATTCACCTGCAAAATACTGTTTTTCCAACCTTTCTTAGCTCTTAGCATCTGACATGCTTGACAATTTATTCTGAAATAATCTTCACCATGTAAATGGACTTTCTGCTGTATCTACAGAAAAAGGCTGATCAGTATAAAACACTGTCATTTGTATACTATCATACTCATTAGGGGAAAAAAAAATTCCATCAAGAAAAAAATGTAAATGGTATCAATGCCACTGAAATTCTGTTAGGAGTTCAAATAAAGTTAAGTAAAGTTCTTTTAGTATAGCAATTTGTTCTCTAAATAAATTCTAAATTTCACTAATCAGCATAGTCAACACAGCCAATGACAAAAACAAAGACAAAAACTAATTTTCACTATGGACTCTGAAAAACAATCTGAGGGTTTTGAAGGGGCGGAGGGTGGAATGTTGGGGGAACCAGGTGGTGGGTATTAGAGAGGGCACGGATTGCATGGAGCACTGGGTGTGGTGCAAAAACAATGAATACTGTTATGCTGAAAAGAAATTTAAAAAAAATAATAACAACAAAAAAAACCAAAAACTAATTTTCAGACTACCTGGATTATCTTAAAAGCATCTCTGTTCAAAATACTTCATTAAAACTGAACTTGATATTTTCTTTTTTTTTTTTTTTTAAGATTTTACTTATTTATTTGACAGAGAGAGATCACAAGTAGGCAGAGAGGCAGGCAGAGAGAGAGGAAGAAGCAGGCTCCCTGCTGAGCAGAGAGCCCAATGCGGAACTCGATCCCAGGACCCTGAGATCATGACCTGAGCCTAAGGCAGAGGCTTTAACCCACTGAGCCACCCAAGCTAGGAATTCAAAAATCTCTAGTATACATCCATTCTTCAACAGACCTCCACCAAGTGGAATCAACTTTACTGAGCCTCATTTTCTTCATCTTGGGAATGGGGATAGAAGTAACTCTCTACCACCAGGATTAAATGAGATTACATTTAGTGTGTATGCTCTTTGGGATTATGTCATAAACCCAATATCTGAAAGATACTTTAAGCTTTGGTTTGCATACAGAAATAATTTATAGACTCTAAACTAGATGACCACTGTTCTTAACTTATAAGTTAACTTATAAATTCTAGCATATGTAATAATATCCCTACCATCTTCCATAAATTGAAAGTGAACTTCAATTAGTTTTAAAACACTCTGCACAAAAATGATGACAGAAAATATAAATAAATCTTTTTTTTTTAAGATTTTATTTATTTATTGACAGAGAGACAGAGAGAGAGGTAACACAGGCAGGGGGAGTGAGAGAAGGAGCAGCAGGCCTCCGATAGAGCAGGGAGCCTGATGTGGGGCTCAATCCCAGAACCTTGGGGTCATGATCTGAGCCAAAGGCAGACACTTAACCACTGAGCCACCCAGGCGCCCCTATAAATAAATCTTTAAGAAACATTTTGACATTAGGAGAAGGAAGGAAAAAATGAAGGGGGGGAAATGGAGATGAACTATGAGAGACTGTAGACTCTGAGAAACAAACTGAGGGTTTTAGAGGAGACGTGGGTGGGGAGATGGGTTGGCCCCACGATGGGTATTAAGGAGGACATGTACTGCATGGAGCACTGGGTGTTATATGTAATATATATGTAAATATGAATCTTGGAAGACACTGCATCAAAAATGAATGACGTACTGAATGATGACTAACATATCATAATAAAAAGAAAGAAAAGAAACATTTTGAATTTTATGTCTTCTGTTTGACTATATAAATTAAGGTAAAAAATGGATTCTAGAATTTGAACTTTATATTTGATAAAATATTGTAGCTCAAATTACAATGCAAGATACATTTTTAAGACTGGTACAAGACCCAGTCCTGTTGATAATAAACCTTTACAAATTAAGAATGGCATCTTTGCATCTTTCATCTTGCTCGAGTATCTTCTATCTATTACAGATAATTATTTTGAAGCCAGAATTCAAGGAGCACAGACTTTCATTTCAAGCAGATAATTCTATCAGAATATCAAACATAGAGACAGCTCCTTAAAATAAAGAGAAGGAAAACGTACAAAGACCACTTCAAAAAAAAATTTTAAATTTTGAGTGGCAGAGGCTGTAACCAAAAACAGTAATCGACTTCTCATTCAGTAATAATGAAGTCTGTTGGGGGTGGGGGGGGGGCTGGAATAAAAGAATATAATTCCTATCACTTTATAGTCTGGCAAAAATGTAAAGCAAGGTCAAACTGTTAACAATGATCACTGTAATACATACAAGAGAAAACTTCTTACACTCACATAAAAACACAGATGTCACAAACATTTAGGTTCTCTAACATTTGCTTACATCTCTAAACATTGTTTACATCTGTAAACATTTGTTTACAGCTTACATAATAATGCTTAATGAACACTATAATTCTAAGGCAAAATATTTCTACACCAAGTTTTCTACAACAGACAGTTGCTGCCTCATTAAAACAAAAGAATTTGATACATCAGTGCAGTTACTAAAAAAGACACACTAAACAACTAGCCTGATAAAAATCTGATAAAGATATAGGTTATCTTCTGGTTTTAGAATTTATTCTATGTTTTAGATTCCAAATCTAACAAAATGTCACTAGAATCTCCATTTAACCTCTTTTAGTCCAAATATTATCTCTGCCCTTCACTCTGCTAGTATAAGGTTTAGTTCTATTTTCGATGATTTTCTCCAAAGTTAAAATATAAATGGCCTCTTCTCAGGCTGTATTCTCCTCTATTTGATGACAATCCTAACTATTCGCTCCTTGGAATCCTCTGCTTTCTTTGAGCTTCTCAAATAGCATACTCCCTCACAGCTCTCTTCCATCCTTCCAGAACACTTTCTCGGGTATCTTCACTTTCTCTTTCCCCTATCTTCCCTATAATTATGAACTATTCCCAAGCGTCGGTCCTCTATCCTCTTCCCTCCTCATTTCATGTTGCTACCCTTAGCACTCTCATCCAGTTTCAATGGAGCCTTGAAATAACTGTCAGCTGAGTAACCCATTTCTACCTCCAAACCCTTTTCTGAATGTTAGAAACTTAGCTCCAACTGGCACAGAGGTCCAAAAATGAGTATTTGTTTTTCTTTCTTTTAAGTAGGCCCCACACTCAGCATGGAGCCCAACGTGGGCCTTGAACTCACAACCCTAACTAACCATGTCCAAAACTGAAACCATTATTTCATACCTCCAACATCCAAAGAGACCATTATCAACCCAGTTATTTTCTACTCCTCTTCCAATTCACCCCAAAATATAATCTAAAACAAGTCCCCATGGATCTGAAGTCAATCCCTAGCCATCCTCATACCTATGCACTGACTGGCTGGCTGACCACACACTGGCTCAGCTGCAACCCATTACTAGGTGGAATCTGATTAAGCCTAGCAGGCATCCAAAACCTTGTCTTCATATGCTGCCTTAACTCCTAATCAAGCCAGGACCAGCTATGGTTTTTGGGTGAACACACAAGAAGCAGACACCAGCTGATTAACAAAAAAGGAGTTTATTAAGCGATTACTAGGCATCTCAGAATTGTCAGGAGGATAAAAAACTATGCTTAAAAGTTAAGCTTCCAGAAAAATGTTCAAACCATGCTACAAAATAGGACTGATTAGAAAATGGCCCCACCACTACTGTCCCACACAGAACTGAAGAACCAATCCTGTTGCTGGAAATCAATCTTGCCACCACTCAGAAGGCACTGCTGCTACCTACCACCTCCCTCAGCAAAAATGGAAGCTCTGAGAAGAATCTGTTTCCTCAGTTCCAAATCAAGTCTTGTGGGAGGGGAATCTAAATGGTGAAGACTAAGTCATATGCCTATGAACTGGCTATAAATGAGGATGAAAATTTGAGGTCTACCTTCTAATATTGGCAAAACTGACTCCTATGTTAGCAATTCAGAGGAAATTATACAGGGAAAATTTTCCAAATTAAAAAAAAAAAAAAAAAGACTATTCAGAGGTAAGGTTAAATATGAATGCAACTACTACTAAATACCACTCCTCTTTTCTACCTCCGTCTCCAAGTCTACAATGGATCTACAATGGATCCAAGATGCTATCAGAGTTTGGTGAGCATACTCCAATGCACTTACTAAAAATGGGCCCACCCTGTGGCCCACATCACTTGGCAGAGCCCATATTCCCTCCCTGCCTGAGTACTGCCAGTCACCAGGTCTGGGAAACTATACCTTCCCTTTAGACCAACAACCCATTCTCCAGCCATAGCTAGTTTCTTCTACACACAAGGGAAACCACCAAAATCCACATCAATGTCACCAAAGACTTTAAGCATTGGCAGTAACAAGACACTCTTATAACTGTATCCCATACACCAAAGTGAAACCTCCTGGACACCAAAGCCAATCTAGATTAAGTCTAAATTCTATATAGCCTTTGAACACAAGGATTTGATTGGCAACTCCCCACACTCTGCCCATCCTATCCTCCTGGGCTAGCCCTTCCCCATGAACCAGCCACCAAGATCCCAGTGCACATCTCATGCTCTATTCTTCCCCTTTCATTCTGGGTTGTCTTAACTTCTTATCTAAATATTGCAACAGCGTCCTAAGAAACTCTCCACTGCCAAAGTCCCCTTGCAACACCTCTACCATTACACATGCACATAAAATTCATGTCAAACATTTAATTCTTTGGAAAGCTAAACATCTCAAAAAAGTAAACTGTGTATAAATACAGAAAGCACTGCGGAAAATGTGTTCCAAAATAATTAAATCTCAATGTCTTAAAGTACATTCCTAGAAATAAGGAAATCTACAACTGCTTCATCATCCCCATCACTTTCACACCACTATGAAATATGAAAGAAAATCCAGTTTGACAAGGTAACTAACTAATCTCTTTTCTGACTGATCTGGCAAAATTAAAATATGAAAAATACTTCCTAAGTTCCTCTTTACAGACTGAACTGGGGAACAACCATGCAATACTTAATGAATAAAAATATAATGGTAAGGAAACACGAAACTTATCCCATTATAATCTCCAAGTTTAGTCCTTAGCCACATTCTAATTTCATCTGTTGTCTTTTTAATTTAGCCCTAAGCTTCTTTTCTAAAAACCCCTTTTGACAAATGGAAACTTTCCCTACTTGAGTTTCCTCCCTAACATTTCCCCTACATTTTGTCTAACCTAAATGTAGTCTTCAGGGGCACCTGGGTGGCTCAGTGGGTTAAATGTAGTCTTCAGCCTAGCTATCTTCCCCAATCTTGTTATTGTGGCATTTACATATGGCCATTTTTACGCCTTCTTATTTGTAAATACCTTCTACTTTTGTGGTGAAGCATTTTTTTTTGCATTTATTTTATAATACAATCTTCCTCAGAACTGCCTTGTAGCAACCTCCTGGCCATAAGTGCTCACATATTTGCAATGAGGCTAAATTCCTGTTAAAATAATGATTTACAATTTGGTGTTCCAATAGATTAGTAAGGATCTAGATGGCTGCACACATACCTGTCAAAAGAAGAGGAAAACATAGTTCCTTTTCTTTCTTTAACCAGTAAAAAGTGGTTGAATAAATTAATGAATTTCTATCTTTGTTTTAAAGATTAACCAGTGTTTGCTTTCACAATCTTTAACAAATTAGAGATCTCTCTTCTCCAAATTGGCAAAGCTGTTGAATGATACTTTTGTTTTGCTGTATTGTTATCTCTTTACTTGTTCCTGTCGAGGAAGAGTACATAAACTACTCATATCAACAATCCTGTCTTAAACCACTTCTACTCCACATTTCATATGAAGAAAGCACTTTAAAAACATTTGTTCACACATTCCATAAATACTTTCTTAAAAACTAAGCTAGGGGGCCATCAGGGTGGCTAAGTAGGTTGAGTCTGCCTTCAGCTCAGGTCATGATCTCAGGGGCCTGGGATCAAGCTTCATGTCTGGTTCTCTGCTCAGCAGAGAGCCTGCTCTTTCCTCTCCTTCTGCCTGCCTCTCTCTCTCTCTCCTTCTCTCTCTCGGTTAAATAAATAAATAAAATCTTTTAAAAAAATAAAAATAAAAAAACCTAAGCTAAGTGCTAGAACTATCAAATATTTAACAATCCACCAAGCTAACTGGTAATAAATAAGGTAATCAAAGAACTTTAGTAATTAAGAAGCAATTCCTCACAATCTACCACAATCAGCTATTAAAATCTGTCACTTCTTTACCAGGTTAGTGACAAATGACTTCATATATGGGATTATTTTTTAAGTAATACAAATTCCTATAAAGTAGTATAGTTTCATTTAAATACTGAAGATAGGGGCGCCTGGGTGGCTCAGTGGGTTGGGCCGCTGCCTTCGGCTCAGGTCATGATCTCAGGGTCCTGGGATCGAGTCCCACATCGGGCTCTCTGCTTGGCAGGGAGCCTGTTTCCTCCTCCTCTCTCTCTCTGCCTGCCTTTCTACCTACTTGTGATTTCTCTCTGTCAAATAAATAAATAAAATCTTTAAAAAAAAAAAATAAAAAAAATAAAAAAAAAAAAAAAAAAAAAAAAAAATAAATACTGAAGATAAACTAGATGCTAGACAAAAATACTGACAAGTTGTCACCAAATCTATATTAGAAAAATAAACATCTCTCAAAAAAAAAAAAGAAAAAGAGCTCTCATTAACCAATTCTTTAAAACGGTTTAAGAACTTTCTCTTTTTACTTGATTAATATTTTATTTCTCTTATAAACTGCTCTAGAGATCGCTTCTCGGCCTTTTGGCTAAGATCAAGTGTATAAACTGCTATAGAACACCACTCTTCCATTTTTCCTTTTAGTCATTTATTCAATAAACATTCATTAAACCTTTATAATATGCAAAGTAGCATGGTAAGCAATGAGAATTCAAAGATGGAAAAGAACCACCTATTTTTTCAATCTATGTTTCTCAATGTAATAAGAATATTCTTGTCCTTCAAATGGATATCATTTGTGACTATCCTTTGCAGAAAATAAAAGAGGCTTCTTATTTACCACTTCAATGTTACCTGAATTCAAAAGGATGAAAACCAGCTGCAGCTCACCTTTATCACAGCAGATCTCCAAAAGAAGCTATTCCTATCCCACAACTTATTTCCCACTTAACTAAATATTTCTAGATCTAGATCAAGCAATTTGCATAGTCCAAGCAATATATTTATACTAGTACCTTTAAGCTTACATTTAAATATTTTCTAAAATGTTTCCTGTTGTTCATTTGCCTTCCTGTCTACAACTTAAGCTTTCATGATATAGATACTAAATATGTGTTTCCTTTCAAAGCCCTGGCAACAATGCTGAGTGTATAGGAGCTTCTCAATGAACACTTAGAGAGAAGGGATAAATACCTAATACCAAAATACATACAGAAGAGTTCAAACCAAGTATGTCTACTATAGGGTTTAATCAGAGCATGAAATATACTGAAGGATTTTACCACTTTGATGATTTATTGTGTTTTCTATTAAATCATATATCCTCCATCAGTAAAAATGTCTACTTAATTGGCACAGCACAGTCCTTAAGTCTTGGATGCCAGAAACTGATATGACCCCTTCCTTTTGATGTGAATGATTGCTTTCCTTTTTGCCATTATTCCTAGGAAGCTTAAAACCAAATATGAAGTCCAACCATAGCATCCACGTTGACAACAGTTTGTTCCTTAGTCCTAATTTTCTTTTCCTTTTTAACCACCTTCATTCAATGTGCTTGTAAACTGCCTCCGATGCTTTATTGAAAAAGGTTATATGTTAAATTATCTACTATGAAAAAGATACACAAATTTTTATTTGAAAGTTCGTATTTTTTTATCCACGAAAGCATACATTAATTCAATCTTATTCTTCCTTTTTCCTTCTCCTTTAAGTTTTTGTTAGTCATCCATGTTCTTAAATTGTATAGTCTTATCAAATTTAGCATAAAGACCAAATTTTCTGCCTGTATCTTAACATGGTTTCACTGTTATTTTCTTTCACTTTTTTCAAATACTACTTTTGAGTGGATCAGTATCATAGTTGTAAGGCTGAATGTGGTCTCTTTCTCTGCGCTTTAGACACCTATTTTTAGAGAACAGGTAGCTATTCCATAAAAACTTTCATCAATGACACAAGCCATAAAACTCACTGGGCGCCTGGGTGGCTCAGTGGGGGGCGCCTGGGTGGCTCAGTGGGTTAAGCCGCTGCCTTCGGCTCAGGTCATGATCTCAGGGTCCTGGGATCGAGTCCCGCATCGGGCTCTCTGCTCAGCAGGGAGCCTGCTTCCTCCTCTCTCTCTCTGCCTGCCTCTCTGCCTACTTGTGATCTCTCTCTGTCAAATAAATAAATAAAATCTTAAAAAAAAAAAACAACTCATATTTATAAGTATTGAGAGTCTATAACTTTATTAAGTGTTGGTATATTATGAAGAAACCAGACTGTGAGATTCATGACTCTTATCTTATTCTACATCCATTTCCCAGTAAACTGGTAAGATCATTTAATACAAACTAAATTCCCTTTCCCTTTCCTTATGTTACAGAAAGTCTATAGCCTTATGCATTTGTTCTTCTGTTTGCTTCTTTTACTTCAAGAACTTACTTTCCATATACTTACATCCCCTTAATTCTGCTATTGTGTAACTCTTCTGAATGACTAGTCTAAAAGTCTTCAAGAAATTTTTAAAAATATTTCCCAAATAATTAAAAAATGAAATTAAATGCAATTTAAGATACTGCTTGTACTTACCATACTAAGACTTTTAACTGTAAACTCCCATATCACTAAAGAACAAAACCAGACATGCTTGTACATTACCTGGGGAAGTACAGACTGATGTAGTTTACAGAAAAGCAGTTCTGGGATGCCTGAGTGGCTCAGTCAGTTATGCAGCTGACTCTTGGTTTCACTCAGGTCAGGATCTCAGGGTCATGTGATCAGCCCAGCAACGGGCTCACGCTCAGAATAGAGTCATTTCAGATTCTTTCTCTCTCCTTATCTCTGTCCCTTCCAGCCCTGCTCACTCACTCTCTCTAAAATAAATATATAAAATCTTTAAAATAAAAAAAAGCAGTTCCATAAAATGTACCAGAGCTTTAGTATATTTAGATTTTTGACCCAATAATCTAATTTCTATCTTTTTTTTTTGTCTCAAAGATTTTATCTATTCATTCAACAGACAAAGATAACAAGTAGGCAGAGAGGCAGGCAGAGAGAGGAGGAAGCAGGCTCCCCAAGGAGCAGAGAGCCCAAAGTGGGGCTCAATCCCAGGACCCTGGGTTCATGACCTGAGCCGAAGGCAGAGGTTTTAATCCACTGAGCCACGCAGGCGCCCCAATCTAATTTCCATCTTTAAAAAGATACAAGAAAGGGGAAGACTGGGTGGCTCAGTGGGTCAAAGCCTCTGCCTTTAGCTCAGGTCATGATCCCAAGGTCTTCGGACCGAGCCCACATCTCGCTCCCTGCTCAACAGGGAGCCTGCTTCCTCCTCTCTCTCTGCCTACCTCTTCCCCTACTTGTGATCTCTGTCAAATAAATAAATAAAATCTTTTTAAAAATAAATAAATAAAAATCTTTAAAAATTTAAAAAAGATACAAGAAAAAAATAAAATTAAAAGCTACAAGAGAAACAAAGGCTAACATCAAAAATTTAAATTATATTAAAAAATTAGAAATAGGGTAAAACTCCAGTATCAACAAAATAATTTCAAGTTCATGTGATAGATTATGTAAATTATTAAAAATGGTGGTAAGGGGCATCAGGGTGGCTAAGCAGCCAACTTTGGATTTCAGCTTAGGTCATGATCCCAGAGTCTGGGATGGAGCCCCAGGTCAGGGGAAGTCTGCTTGAGGATTAGCTCTCTCCCTCTCCACCTCCCAACCATGCTCATTCTCTCAAATAAATAAATAAATCTCTTTTTAAAATCGTGTTAATAGGGGCACCTGGGAGGCTCGATCGGTTAAACATCTGCCTTCTGTTCAGATCATGATCTCAGGGTCCTGGGATCCAGCCCCATGTTGGGCTCCCTGCTCAGCAGGAGGTCTGCTTCACCACTCCCCCTCCATCACCTCCCCCTGCTCATGCTCTGTCTCTGTCTCTCTCAAATAAATAAATTAAATCTTTTCTAAAATAAATAAATAAATAGGAGTGCCTGGGTGGCTCAGTCAGTTAAGCATCTGCCTTCTGCTCATGAATTGATCCCAGAGTCGTGGGATCAAGCTCCATGTTGGGGTCTCTGCTCAGTGAGAAGCCTGCCCTCTCCCTCTGCCTGGCGTTCTGCCTACTTGTGCATGCACACTCGCTCTCTGTCAAAAAAATAAAATCTTTAAATAAATAAAATGGTGTTAATAAACACTGTATTTTGAAAAATGCTTATGAAATAATGTTCAGACAATGGATTCCAAATGTTAAATACCTTATTACCCAGAATGTAACTACATAAATCTTCTATTGTCATATATTCCTACACTCTCCAAATTTTTCCAAATTTTCTACAAAATGGCCTACTGTCCTAAGATTATTAGCATAATTATTTTTTAAATCAGTTTTTCCCTATGCTCTTAAAATACTTAATGTTAAAATACTAATTTTTAATTATAAAAATATTAAACCAGCTTACAACACAAACTTAATTAAGATCTATTTTAAGGGAAAAGAGAAAAATTTGAAGATAACTTATATAATTCCACATATAAAGTAATTAAATTGTATATTTATGCTACACTGCTATATAAACTGCACAGAAGAAAAGGAAACATTTCCCAATTCATTTTATAAGGCCAGCACTAACCTGATTACCAAAATCAGACAGATTTTTTAAAAGCCAGACCATTATCTCTCATGAGCAATGAAGCAAAAATCAGCAATATATTTAAAAAAATAATAATAAAGCAACTTGACACAGTAAGTTTATTCCAGGAATCCACGATTAATTTAATATTTTTTTTAAATCCACCACATTAAGAGACTAAACAAATATTTTAAAACAACATGATCACCTCAAAAAATGAATAAATGGTAACACCATTAGACAAAGTTCAACACCCATAAACACCCCCATCCCCCAAAATCAGCAAAGTGGGAAGAGAAGGAAGCTTTCTTAACCTGATAAAAGGATATCAATGAAAAATTTACAGCTAATCTCATACATAATACTGTAAAACTAAATGTGTTCCTCCTAAGATCAGGAATAATACAAGGATGCCCACTCTCACCACTTATATTTAATACTGTACTAGAATCATAGCCAGAATGAAAGGCAAGAAAATAAATACAGGGCATACAAACTGGAAGCAAAGAAGTAAAACTGTCCTTACTCACACGTTATATAGGCATCCATGTAGAAAATACTAAAGAACCTACCAAGAGTCTACTAAAATTAATAAGTGAGTTTAGCAAAACTGCAAGATGCAAAGTAAATATTTAAAAATCAATTCTATTTCTATACTCGGCAAAAAATGACAATGAAAAATTATAATGCAATTTTTAAAAAGCAACAAAAACATAAAATATTAAGAAATAAACTAATATATGTAAAAACCTTTATACTGAAAACTACAAAACACTGTTGAGAAAAAATTTTAAAGACCTTAATAAATTAGGAATATACCCTGTTTGTGGAATAAAAGACTCAATACTCAATACCATTAAGATATCAGTTCTCTCTAAATTGATCTACAGATTTGATGCAATCCCAGTCAAAATTCTGGGAGACTATTTTGCAGAGATCAATAAGAAATAAGGAAAATTCAAAAACTTAGATGAGCCAAAACAAACTTTTTCCTCACCATAAAAAGTATAGTCACCATCAGTCAACACACAACATTATTACAATGATATTAACTATATTCCCTTTGCTGCGCTTTTCACCCCTGTGACTTATTTTATAACCGGAAGTTTCTATCTCTTGATCCCCAAAGTTCAAGGTCATCTAACTAGATTAGGTCATTTAACCTAGAAAATATTACTAGTGGTGTTGGAAATCAATATGGAAAAAAGTAAAAGCTGACCTCTACCTTATACCATACCTTAAAATTAACTTAAAATGGATCACAGAGCTAGGTAAAAGCTAAAACAATAAATTTCATAAAATATAAAAAGGATAAATTCTGTGTCCTTAGGTTAAGCAAATATTTCTTAGATGGAAAAATGAATCATTAAAGAAAAAACTGAAAAAAGGGATTTCATCAAAACTTGTAACTTGCTCTTCAGAAGGTATTTTTAAAGCAATAAAAAGCCATGTCCAAACCAGGAGAAAACATTTGCAAAAAGCACATATACATGCCCACATTTATATATATGGATATGTGTATATATAAGCATATATACACATACTTATGTATACACAAAACTCTATGTACGTAGTTGCATATATACACATACACACATAAAAACGTATCTGCAGGGCGCCTGGATGGCTCAGTGGGTTCCCTCTCTCTCTCTCTGCCTGCCTCTCCATCTACTTGTGATTTCTCTCTGTCAAATAAATAAATAAAATCTTTAAAAAAAAAAAAAAAGTATCTGCAGACTATATAAAGAACTCATAAAAACCTAATAAGAAAACAAACAACCCAATTTCTAAAATGGGAAAATAATATGAGCAAAACATTTTACCAATGAAGATATATGAATCACAAATTTTTTTTTTTAAAGATTTTATTTATTTATTTGACAGAGAGAAATTACAAGTAGATGGAGAGGCAGGCAGAGAGAGAGAGAGAGGGAAGCAGGCTCCCTGCTGAGCAGAGAACCCGATGCGGGACTCGATCCCAGGACCCTGAGATCATGACCTGAGCCGAAGGCAGCGTCTTAACCCGCTGAGCCACCCAGGCGCCCTATGAATCACAAATTTTAAAGACTGAAAAGATGTTAGTATCTTTAGTTATTAAATTTAAAAAACAATGAGATATCATCATGCACCACTAGAATGGCTGAAATTTAAAGTTCTAACAATATCAACTTTTGCCAAGGTTGTAAAGTAACTGGAACTCATATGCTACTGGTAGGAATGCAAAGGAGTCTAGGTACTTCGAAACAGTTTAGAAGTTTCTCATAAAACTGAACATACCTTATTTCCTCCTCTCTCTCTGCCTGCCTCTCTGCCTACTTGTGATCTCTGTCTGTTAAATAAATAAATAAAATCTTTAAAAAAAAATTTTTAAAAATCATGATCTCAGGGTCCTGGGATCGAGCCCCACATCGGGCTCTCTGCTCAGCGGGGAGCCTGCTTTCCTCCTCTCTCTCTGCCTGCCTCTCTGCCTACTTGTGATCTCTGTCTGTCAAATAAATAAATAAAATCTTAAAAAAAAAAAAAAAAAAACTGAACATACCTTAAACCTGCTTAACCATAAGCCCCACAATAGCACTCATAAGTATTTATCCACATGTTCACAGTATTCATTATACCCAAAAACCACAAACAGTCAAAATATCCCTCAAGTGGGGATGAGATAAACAAACTCTGGTGCATTCATGCAATGGACTACAGAGCAATAAAAAAAATAAACTGCCGATATGTGAAATGATAGGTGAATATTAAAAACAATTATGTTTTTAAGATTCAAAAAAAAAACAAAAACCAAACACAGAAGACTGTATTCTGTATGATTAAACTGATATGAAATTCTAAAACCAGACAAAATTATCATTATAGAAAGCAGACGAATGTTTGCCCAGGGCCAGGCATGGAAGGAGGGGATTCCCTGGGAATTTGGGGAAATTTGGGGGGTGATGTAAATGTTACATATCTTAATTGTGATGATACAATCACATACATGTGTCATCCCACTGTACACTTAAAATTGGTGAATTTCATGTATTTAATTTATACTTCAGTAAATCTGGTTTAAAAATGCAAACATAATACCAGCAAAAAGCACAGTCTCAATCATAAAAAGGAAACAAGAGAAACAACTATTAAGAAGAAAAACATAGCTCATAAACATTTTAAAAAAATGCATCTATTACTAACCCAAGATATAATATGGCCATATGTAATTCTAGTCTTCACTATAGTTATTCTCCAAGAGTACACTACTTTAATAACTACTTTAACAAATAACCTACACTCTTAATTCAAATAGCTTCTATTCTGTTTGATAGTCATGGGAAAAGTATATCTGATCCTTAAAAAACAAGACTGTGAAAACAGGAGTGAGGGATTCTTAAGTGAATTGGGGCCCAGCCGCTGAAAAAGAGGCCCCACTGTGAGACATCTCTTAACAAAATTTCAGTTTCAATGCCTCAGATGCCAAGGATGGCCTTTAAGAGAAATACAAGCACAGTTAAAGCAAACAGGCTAATAAGAGCAAAAAAGATAACTGACATTGTTCCCTTAGGGACACACATACACACATGGGGAGAGGAGTTTTAACAATTTCCAGAAGATGACCCAGAAAGAGAAAATAGCCTGCAATGCATATAAAGGTCAGTACACTTTTCTATTAACAAAGCTTATAGTAGAAGCAACAAAACTATATAATTTAAACTATGACACTCAAATTTCTCCTAATTCTTAAAGCGTTCTCTACCAAAAGTAAAATACAATCAACATTTGGATATTTCTTTAGTAAAAAATTACATATTAACATAATCGACATTATCGTAACTCAAGATAAAGTTTGTCCAATAGGCCTAAACTACTTAACTTTTTTAAAGATGTTATTTATTTATTTGTCAGAGAGAGAAAAAGAGCACAAAAGCAGGGGGAGCGGCAGGCAGAGGGAGAAGCAGGCTCCCGCTGAGCAAGGAGCCCGATTTGGGACTCAAGGACCCTGGGATCATGATCTGAACTGAAGGGAACTGCTTCTGAGTCACCCAGGCATCCCTAGGACAAAGCTACTTCATTTATTTATTTATTTATTTATTTATTTATTCGTTCATTTATTTATTTATTTATTTTGAGATTTTATTTGACAGAGAGAGACATCCAGAGAGGGAACACAAACAGGGGGAGTGGGAGAGGGAGAAGCAGGCTCTCCAATGAACAGTGAGCCCAATGCAGTGCTCGAACCCAGCATCCCGGGATCATGACCTGTGCCAAAGGCAGAGGCTTAACAACTGAGCCACCCAGGCACCAATCTAAGCTACTTTAAACTAAACTACCCGTTGGGGTGCCTGGATAGCTCAGCTGGTTAAGCGTCTGCCTTTGGCTCAGGTCTTGATCCCCGGGTCCTGGGAATGAGCCACACATCAGGCTCCCTGCTCAAGTCTGCTTCTCCCTCTCCTTGTGTGCGCTAGCTCACTCTCTCTCTCTCTCAAACAAATAACTCTTTTAATTAATTAATTAAACTACCTATTATTGCCTATTTCCATTTTCCCAGAAGTTGTTAATCTTTCTTAACAGAATATTGTGACAAACTAGCAGAGTCATGACTGAAAAAGTTCAAAAAATAAAATCGGCAAGTGTATGTAAATGTATGTGTTTATACATTGAACCATATATTAATGTCTAACACTGAATTATGAATTAAGTCTAAAATGTGCTCAAGTATTCCAATAACATAATAAACAACCAACCAAGAATGTAGCTGAATCATCTGGCACTATAATATGAAACCTTAAAAGTGCCACAATCGTATTTTTAAAAGATACTTAAAATCTTGTATTTAATACTGATTTTTTTCCTAAATAAAATGATGAGTTCAAATATATGGTATTCTCAGATGTTGAGAACTTACTGGAGGCAAAATAAATTTCAAATTATTGGCTAGCCCAATAACAAGCACCACTCATAGGTTTTTTTTAAAAAATCACTCGTGCATTATGTACTTTTAGCAATGGTACATGAAGGAATTACAACTTGAACTGGAGGCAACATAAATTATATTTGGCCACAAAAACACAATAAAAAGGAAAAGTTGTGATCAAGTAATAAGAAATACAACCGTAGTTCACCACTGGAAACAGAAAAAGAACCTACATGGGTTTCTACAACTGCAAAATCAGTACATGGGAGCTTTTCTCACTGGACATTCACCTCCCATGCAAATCAGAACCAAGTACAACTTCGCCATTATGAAGATGAATTACATCGTCAACAATTTAAAATATATTGTGGCTTATAAACTATGACTTTACTTCTTTCTTTATACCTTTACAAAAGTGCAATAAAATCTCCTATTTCTCAATTTACCCCAATAGTATTTATTGTGCAATTTTGTCTGCAAAATCACATCTTGCTCACCACCTTAACTGAAGAGTGTACTTTACTGTGCCACACCTAAAATTATAAAGCAATACTGGTAACTTGGTAACTCTCCACCTCTGCACCCCAAGCAGAGGAGGTCTTTTTATATTGATTTTTTTTAGATGTTATTTTTAAGTAATCTCTACACCCAGTGTGGGGTTCAAACTCACAACCCCAGGATCAAGAGTCATATGTTCTATTGACCACATCAGCCAGGTGCCCCTACTATTTCTTTTAAGTAATATTAATGATATACTTATTAAGATTAATTTTCATATAATTATATACTCAATGATACATATACTTTCTTGATATGTTAATATATATTATATTGTATTATTAATATCCTTTCAAAGCATATTTAAGAAATAGTTGAGGAAAACACAATGTTCAGGCCACCAAATATTCTTCAAGTACCACCTATACACTAAATACTATACTAGGAAACAATAAAGACATAAAGTAATTATGGAAAAATCTGATACAGGATGGATATGTAAACAAATTAATGCAATAAAATCCCAAAATAAAATGTGGGAGGATACAAAGCCCTACAGTAATTCCTTAAACACAGTGAACAAGTTTCCTGTATTTCCTATATTTCTCACATCATTTTCATTAAATTATATTAAAACAGACACTTCATTTTACTCAACTAAAAACTTAAGTGTTATTTACTAATAAGTTCTTCCCGACCTCACTTTCCCACTTCTTCACACCTTGCCTTGTTTCATCACTATAAGTAAAAAAAGATACAAGAAAAAGGAAAAAAAACATACAACAAAACATATTCCTAAAAAAAGAAACCAAAAAAAGAAAAGTTCATTTCCAAAGAATATATTGGAATTTATCTTGTAAAAATCTTATAAAGAAGACAGATAGTATAAGTACTGTTTATTCAAAGACATATTCAGGAAGAGGAACCTTCTCACACTGTTTGTGGGAATGCAGACTTTAGAAAACAATATGGAGGTTCCTCAAAAAGTTAAAAATGGAACTACCCAACATCCAGCAATTGCACTACTAGGTATTGACCCAAAAAATACAAAAATAATTCAAAGGGATACATGCACCCACGTACCTGATATTTATAACAGCATCATCAACAATAGCCAAATTATGGAAAAAGCCCAAATGTCTATCAACTGATGAATGGATAAAGAAGATGTGGGTGTGGGTGTGTGGGGTGTGTGTATATGTGTGTGTGTGTGATGGAATATTACTCAGCCATAAAAAAAGAATGATGTCTCGCCATTTGCAATGATATGGATGGAGCTAGAAAGTATTACACAAAGCAAAATAGATCAGTCGGAGAAAGACAAATAGCGTATGAGTTCACTCATATATGTGGAAGTTAAGAAACAAAACAGATGAACACAGTGGCGGGGGTGGGGAGTCTGGCAAACCAAGAAACAGACTCTTAACTATAGAGAACAAACTGAGGGTTACTGGAGAGGAGGTGGGCAGGGCATGGGCTAAGTAGGTGATGGGCATTAAGGTCTGCAATTGTTAAGATGAGCACCAGGTGTTTTATATAAGTGCTGAATCACTAAACTCTACACCTGAAACCAATATTACACTGTATGTTAACTAACTGGAACTTACTATTATTTTTTAAAGATTTCATTTATTTGAGAGAAAGAGACAGACAGCAATAGAGATAGCAAGAAAGAGAATGAACAGGAAGGAGAGGGAGAAGCAGGGAGCCTGAAGCAGGGCTCAATCCCAGGATCCTGGGTTCATGACCTGAGCCAAAGGCAAACACTTAATAACTGAGCCACCCAGATACCCCAACTAACTGGAATTTAAATAAAAACTTGGAGGGGAAAAAAAAAAGACACATTTAAATAAAAAAGAAATAAACTCACCATCCTGAAAATACATCTGCACTCCCATGTTCACTGCAGCATAATTCATAATAGCAAAGTCAGGGAAACAACATGAACATCTCTTGACAGATGAATTGACAAAGAAAATGTGGGTGGGTGTGTATATACATACACACACACACACACACACACACACACATACACACCCCACACTGAAATATTATTCAGCCTTAAAAAAAAAGAAGTGAATCTGGCCATTTGCAACAACATGGATGACCCCTGAGGCATGACACTAAATGAATAAGCCAGGAATAGAAAGGCAAATATTGAATAATCTCACTTTTATGTGCAATCTTTGGTGAAATTCGAATGACAGAGAGTAGAATGGTGGTTACCAGAGGCTGAAGGATGGGGGAATGGTGGGGGCGGGGAGGGGGGGGCGCAGGAAATAGAATGGTGGTTGCCAGAGACTGGAAGTTGGGAGTAAGGAGAAGTTATGGTTTAATGGGTACAGTTTCTGTTTTGCAAGATTAGGAGAGATCTGGAGATGGATGGTAGTAATGACTGCATAACAGCATGAATGTACTTAATACCACTCTATGTACACTTAAAAATGGTTAAGACATTGTATCATGTGTATTTTGCCATAATAAAAAAAAAATACCTAAGAAAGGGGCTCCTGGGTGGCTTAGTCATTAAGCATCTGCCTTTGGCTCAGGTCATGATCCCGGGGTCCTGGGATCAAACCCTGCATAGGGTTTCCTGCTCAGCAGGAAGCCTGCTTCTCCCTCTCCCACTCCCCCTGTCTATGTTCCCTCTCTCACTGTGTCTCTCTCTGTCAAGTAAATAAATAAGATCTTGAAAAAAGAAAGAAAGAAAATGAAAAAATACGAATGACAGAAGCAAAGACACAAGACATGGAGTATAAAGTTCATGGGCTATGTAAAGTGACAATAAGATCAATATAGGGCATATAAGACATGGGGTGGATAGGTTGTAGGATGGGCAGGGAAAGTGGGAGTCAGGACACAGAGTTTAACTGAGATAGCTTTGAACAATCAGGAAGAGCTACCTAAATTTTTGCATCCAAGATTAAGCTGGTATAAAAAACAAAAAACATCATATTCTCTCTCTCTCTCTCTCTTGCGTGCGCACGCACTCACACACACACACAAACACACACACAAAAGATACTATGAAGTACCTATTCTAAAACAACAGTGAATTAAGGTACCTCATTCAACACAACAATCTAATACAAAAGAATCATAAAGAAAGGAATTTATTTTTGTGAGCGGTAACATACAGATAAGGACTACCTTGTCAACTGCCAGGAACCCAAACACAATAGAGTGAATGAAAACAATAACCTTGCATTTGCTGTGACATCCTCCACTCTCTGCAGACTTTTCCTTTACAATGGTAAGCAAAGAGGGTGTTTTTCTACCTACCCTTGCTACCTTCTACACCCATACTTGGTGACTTGGGACGTGAGAACACAATCAGTGCCAATCCATTCCCAAGAGTAACCAGATAGTGTGACTTACCCTTACTCCATCACTCAAGAGACTAATAAATCTGGATTTAGTGATTCAAACAGTAAAAATAAGTCCTACATGCTCATTTCAAAAACACCCACTAAAAACAGGAAAAAAGACTGGCAAGCAGTTTATTACTGAGCCCCGATACACACAAGGCATACAAGGATTCAACACATTCTTGATTTTAGTTTCTCTCAATTCAGTTTCTCTTAAAAAGAAGTTCCAAGTTCCTTTTCTACCGAAGCCCCTTCTTTCTTCACAACTTAAAGATCACAAGCCCATTTACCCAAACATGAAGGTGTGTCCCAGCTGGTCATCAGCAATACGATCAGCTCCCAGTAGTACCATCCACTATGGAACACAGCTTATCCTACCAGGTACATTTACAACGTCCTCTTCCCTAAGGGAGTAGAGCTTAAAGTTCTCACCCTAACAGGAAAAGAAAAAAAAAAAAAAACTATAACCATGTACAGTGACTAGACTTATAGTGGTGATCACTTTGCCATAATGAAATATTATTTAGTTCTATCTCACCAAAATTCAGCAAAGCTGATCAACCCTGAGGCAAACATGTAAGGCTGGCTAGTTCAATTCCTATTTTCTTTGCCTGTCTCTATCAAAAGTGGCTGAAGAAAAAAAAAATATTTGCCCTCCCAATCAAAGAAGGCCATGAGACATAGTTCTGGCCAAGGAGAAATAAAGAGAATTTGCTAAGGAAGAATAATAAGGGATAATGATTCTGAAAAAACATCTGCTCCTCTTGCTCCTCTGATGAAGAAGAGAAGGAGCTGATCTTCCTAACAAAGACAAGAAAACCAAAGCCACCTGTCCTTGCAACTGAGAGACAATAATTGTGAGGAAAAGTAGATTTAAGAGGACTTAAGAAACACCCTGACATTGTTAAGCCACTGCAGTATGGTGCACAAACACCTATTTCAAGGTGAGTGAGAAAAATAACTCTGATGTTAGTAGTTTCAGATATTTAACTGGCTTAAGATATTTCTAACTGGCAAATTCCCAATTCTACCATTACTCTGTACTAAGGTGCTGACTGACAAATTTATGCTCATCAACACTCATCCAAAAAGAAAACAAAAAAAGAATCCTACTCAGGCCATCTCCTACAAAGAGAAAGATACTCTTAAAGATCATGAGGAAAGAAACCATGGATTCATGAAGACAGGCTCAAAATTCTAGCTTAGCAGCTAACTAGCACTGGGATCTTGGTTAAGTTAGTCAACCTTTTAAAGCTTCAGTTTCCACATCTGCAAAAACCATGCTAAGAATCACCTCACAATATTACTAACAGGATTAAATCGGCAATGCATATAACAAATGCAATGGTGTCTGGTGTAAAGTAAGTGCTTTAAAAAAATTAGAAACTCGTCTCCATCACCACTACCAGAATCACCATAGCCCAGCAGGTCAGTTCTCCAGCTAAAATACGTCAAGTTCAGAAGCCCTTGACGTAAGAATGATTCAGCACCACATGAAACTGAAGGGGAAAATATAGTTTCAAAGCATGGGTATGTGTGTGTGTACACATCCATGCACGTGCACATGTACATAAGCTTAACTACGGGGTGCAACTGATAAACACTTGCTGAGGAATACGTTCCTTAGTCCATGTTAAGAAATGAGAGTAAAGGGGCACCTTTACTCTTATAGCCTCTGCCTTTGGCTCAGGTCATGATCAGGGTTCTGAGATGGAGCCCCAAAGCAGGCTCTCTGCTCAGCAGGGAGCCTGTTTCCTCCTCTCTCTGCCTGTCTCTCTGCCTACTTGTGATCTCTGTCTGTCAAATAAATAAATAAAATCTTAAAAAAAAAAAAAAGAAGAAGAAGAAGAAATGAGAATAGAAACACATAAAACATTGAAGCTATCAAGGTAAAGAAGTAATTTCTATGACTTACAGTACACAATTTTTTTAGCCATCCTCAAGAAGTAGAGATGATTTCCTTCTTAATATTTCAAACAAAACTCAAAAGTAGTCTGAAGGATTAATGAAAATGTACTTACAAAGCTTTAAGCTACTTGGAAGAAAAGACTATAAATGCAAATTTTTATTCTCTTTCTTTGGGATTACAGCTGCCCTGTCAAAATCCAAAGCTGTATTAGTTTGTTTCTTCCTAAAGACTGAATATTATTTCATCTTCTTTCCATTATTTTAGGCTTTAATGGTCAATGTGATAACTGTGCATTTTTTTATGGAACAGTTATAGAAGATAACATTCTGATTAGCAATCCTGCTTGCTCTTCTTCTGTTTTCAAATTTATGAGAAAGAAATCCATCTTCTCCATCTTCTTCAGTTTCAGTTCTCTATTTTCTAGATCATTACCTCATTCATACCTCAATTTAGTAAGATCACCGACATTGTTCACCTGTTTTGCAACTCAACAAATATAATCTTGTATATGGTCAAAATCGTAGTTTCACAAAGAACAGCAACAATTTCTTTAAATAAGAACTTCAACACGAAATTTCCATATTACTAAAGTTTCCTAACTCTATGATAGGTTTCCAAGCTAATACCATGTTTTGAAATGTACCCTAAAAGCATAACATGATTTTTTTTTTAAGGCATTTTTTTAACAGCAAGAGGGATCATAAAACATTTACTCCTACTCTTAAAGTCTCCTTAAAAATTTAGGGGAAACCAAACCTGTGCATTCAGTTACCCTCAATTCCATCATTCCTTGATTATTTCTAATATAAACAAGTCTAGGATAATTTTCATTTGCTCTTTTTATTTTTGTTTTGAACTTATGCATTACTCCCCTAAATATTCTAGATAATATTTCCCACACTACCCCAATGTTAGTATATAACCTGCCTACTTGAGTTCAGAAAGTTCTGTGTCACTTCGATAAAGATGTAAAGCCCTAATAAGATTTTTATTTCTGAGGCACAAGATTCACAATGCATGTAAACCAGAAGATGGATTCTGTACTCTCTGACAAGTTCCTCAACTATATGTGTGCAATTAAACAGACAAGCAGTGAAATTTGAAGGCAAAGAATCAGAAACTGGTATACAAACAGTACTCCCCTCCCTGAATGGAGTGAGCAAGAGGAGAAATGTCAGGGCTTGTTATCAGCCACAGGTACAGACAAGGAAGAAACAAAGAGGGAATTCAAAGATGAAGACAAATAACAGTAATCTTATTCACCATCCCCTACCCCTACTCCCCAAAAAAGAAAAGATCAGGGAACTGTTCATAGCTAAGAAAGAGCTCTGCAAACCCAGATCAAAGCTGCTGTCTTCTTTGAAGCCCTCTCTGGGATCTCCACACTGAATTCATCACTCTTTTCTGTGCTACTCTGTACTTAAGCTTTTACTGACCACGGTGTAGGAGAACCATTTACATCTCCCTCCCACTGCTGCTCCCTCTCACATGTTCTGAACACCCTGAAAGCTCAGTCACACCTGTCACCAATGTTTGCCTGGTCAAAAGTGAATATTCAAGAAAACTTACTAAATTGAATATGAATAAATCTTTTCCTCAACATTATATAACCATGACAAAATTAAATGACAGCTGGTTATAAAAGAAAGCAAACCTGATTATAAACAAATACTTCTTTTTAATATTTCTTTTCTCTGGCACATATATTAAGTGTTACAGGTAAAAGAGTAGACCTGGGCAAT
The DNA here is from genome assembly GCF_030435805.1 of Mustela lutreola. NCBI lineage: Eukaryota > Metazoa > Chordata > Mammalia > Carnivora > Mustelidae > Mustela > Mustela lutreola. The sequence continues at coordinate 103,987,910 of NC_081295.1, read as the reverse complement.
TTAATATAGAATGTGGCCAACCTATTTCCATGAAACAAAGTTGGTTTAACTTATTTTTTTAAGATTTATTTATTTATTTGACAGAGAGAGAATGCAAGCAGAGGGAGGAGCGGCAGGCAGAGGGAGAGGGAGAAGCAAGCTCCCCACTTAGCAGAAAGGCGAACTCTGACTCCCCAACTCCAATTCGGACGACTCAGACAACTCGGATTACGGGACTCAGACTCCAACTCTGCCTCCGGGGCTCAATCCCAGGACCCTGGGATCATGACATGTGCCAAATAAAAATGCTTAACCAACTAAGCCACCCAGGCGCCCCGAAGTTGGCTTAATATATTTCTCTTTGGTTTAAATCCTCTGTCCTGTGTGTGTGTGTGTGTGTGTGTGTTTATATCTATCCTCCTCCCATTCTCATTCTTTTTTTCATTAATGATGAATCAGAAACCCTTAAAAAAACTAAAATTCAAGGGGCGCCTGGGTGGCTCAGTGTTAAGTGGCTGCCTCCAGCTCAGGTCACGGTCCCGGGGTCCTGGGACAGAGTCTAGCATCCGGCTCCCTGCTCAGCGGGGAGCCTGCTTCTCCCTCTCTCTCTGCCTGCCCCTCTACCTACTTGTGATCTTTGTCTGTCAAATAAATAAATAAAATCTTAAAAAAAAAAAACTAAAATTCAAAAATGTCTAATCATTAGACATTAGATATTTCTCAAATATTTTTCATAATCCTAGCTTCCCTGTGCAAAATTTTTAAATTGGAAAACTAAACTAATACAACATTGTACATTAACTAACTGGAATTAAAATAAAAACTTAAATAAAAAATAAAAACACTTTATAATAAAAAATTAAAAAACAGGTGATGCATCTTTCTTTGTAGTGACTGAATAAATTTTTGCTCTAAGAGAGCAGAACTGTCAAAGATGTGAATTTACAAGTACCCCCCCCAACAAACTATTTCAGTATTCAGCTGTTTCCTAGCAACAGAATCTGCTGATACTTTCTCATCACAAGTAACAGACAAAAATCTGTATTTTGGTCCTCTCAGGTATCAATAAAAGCAATGCAGCTCAGTGAAAAAAAAATTAGTAAAAAAACCATAAATGACATATAAAGTACTATGTTTTTCAAGACAATTTTGGCTACTCCTTTAAAATGGTTAACTATAAATCTTAAATATGATAAATGATCTGAGGAACAGAAGTGTTTATAAAGAGGGATCTTTTCTGTTTCTGGGGGTGGGTAGGATGCACAGAGGACACAAGGTGACCACAAAAACAGTAACCTAAGAATTATTCTATAGAGAGTTAGTCCAATCATGAAGAAGGAAGCTGCTATTCTCAAGGTAGCCAGAGTTTAAGCCTGAATTATTTTGCATCATCAGAGTTTCTAAACAAAGTATAAAATTCCCATCTTACATATTCCAGAGGAAAAATGTCAAAAGAGTAACAGTTTAAACCACTATAGACAACTGCATTAGTTCTTCAAAAGTATTCTGAGGTCATAAACAGTTGCACTTTACCCATTATCAAAATTTTACTCTTCTATAGACAGTACACTCAAGTGTAACCTCCTTTCACTTTGGTTTCCTCAACAAATCTGGAGAAAATGCAAACACACAGTTCTCACAAGGTACTTCCTAAGGTCCTTAGCACATACTCTGCACAAGGTACTGTGCTGGGTATCAGAGATAATTAAGCAGGATATAGCACAAGCCCCACCATGGAGAAGATGAATATGGCTCGATCTTTACCCTGGTAAACCCTACATTTAAAACATGTAGGAGTGCCTAGGGTGGCTAAGTCGGTTAATGGTCTGCTGAGTGAATTCTGGTAAACTGTTGAACTTTCTGGTGCTATGCTTTCATGGGCAAAATGAAGAGGCATTACTGGTATTTACAGAGCCTCTCATAATAAGAAAGCATTGCACTAAAGCACTATCACATGGAACAAGACAAGCAAGCATGTCCATTGATATCTATAAACCTACAGTTTACATTCTAGCTGCCAAAAATAAGGGCAAGAAAACACACAAATGATTACCACACAACTCTAAAACCCTTGCCTGCTCTAAAAATTCTATGTATATGTACCACTAACACTTGCTGGTACAAGTGTTCATTAAAATTCTTGCCACCAATAATTTCCATAAACACAAAATGCAAAGGTATACTAAGCATTATAGGGAAAAAATGGTAAAATCAAAACTCCTTAAAATATTCTTCTTCACAAAAACGAACCCCTTCATAAAACACCTTAAAAAATTACTAGCACTTTGAAACTTTTAAGCACTTTCATGTACATTACTGATTTTTCTCAGTGAATAAACCATTCTTTTTTTTTTTTTTTTTTTTTTTTTAGATTTTATTTATTTATTTGACCGAGGGGGAGAGAGAGGTCACAAGTAGGCAGAGAGGCAGGCAGAGAGAAAGGGGGAAGCAGGCTCCCCGCTGAGCAGAGAGACCAATGCAAGGTTCGACCCCAGTACCCCGAGATTATGACCCAAGCCGAAGGCAGAGGTTTAACCCACTGAGCCACCCAGGTGCCCAATGAATAAACCTTTCTATCAAAAACCTAGAATATCTCACTAAAACAAGAAAATAATTGTTACCGAGTCCTATTCTGTGAATGGTGCCAAAAGCCTCATTTTCTAAAGTAAAATACATATGGAAAAAGATGGCAAAACTGACTTCTTCTTTTGTGGTATCTAGCTCATTGCATCTCACTGATCCCCATACCCAACCCCGAAATAGTTTAGTATTTGGTCCTCTTCTCTTTTTATTCTTCACTCCTTAGAAATTACATCCACTAGTTCAGGTTCAAATTTCACAACCATGTGGGTAACTCCCAAATCTGTGTCTTAATCGCCAAGAATTTTTCTAAATTTTAACCCAGATTTACCAGAATGTCCTATTAATCCAAGAAATTGAACACACCCAATACCAAAATCACTTTCTATCCCAAATAGCTCTGTCTCATATCCCTATTGCTAAAACACATATCCAATGGTAACACAAGCAGTTTTATTCAAAATGGTTTCCAAAATAAAAGCCAAGATGCTCTTCAACAGACAAATGGATAAAGATATGGTTCATATATACAATGGAATATTACTCAGCCATCAGAAGGGATGAATACCCAACTTTTGTATCAGCATGGATAGGACTGGAGGAGATTATGCTCAGTGAAATAAGACAAACAGAAAAAATCAATTATCATAAGGTTTTGCTTACTTGTGGAGCATAAGGAATAACACGGAGGACATTAGGAGAAGGAAAGGAAAAGTGAATTGGTGAAAATCAGAGGGGGAGATGAACCATGAGAGACTGTGGACTCTGAGAAACAAACTGAGGGTTTTGGAGGGGAGAAGGGTGGAGGGATGGGTGAGCCCAGTGGCAGGTATTACAGAGGGCCCATACTGCATGGAGCACTGGGTGTGATGCACAGACAATGAATCTTGGAACACTGAAAAAAAAAATTAAATTTTTAAAAAATGGTTTCCAAATTAGATATATACAAGATGATCTACAGAGATAGAGAAAGAAATTAACTATCTATTCCCTTTTTTCTTCTTTTTTAAAACTACTTTCTAATATCTACATCTGTACATTGAAGATGTATGATATTTTAAGTAAGGGAGCACAATCAAAAAGTCTGGAAACCACTAACATATGACTAAAACTCAAACTCATAAGCCTGGTAATATCCACTGTTACAAACTGATCTACTATTCTTCATAGACATTAAATCCAAGCAAAGATACCACTAACCAGTCTCTAAATACAGCCCAGGCATTCCAGCACCCCAATCATTTAGCTCTACTACTCTGCAAACTGTTCATCTCTCCATTTAGCAAATGACTTAAAGCCAAGGTCAACTCCATTCTCAAAATTCCCTCAGTTGAGGTGACACAACTCTCAGGACAATGCCCATTTCAACCTAGTCATTAAGTCTTCAGTGTACATTTTAGCTCTCCCTACTAGATAAAAGGGATCTTGAGGGTCAAAGTTCCGTCTCATAAATGTCCCATCTTCCATCCTAACCTAGGCACTATATAGTAAACCTAATATGTTAAAGAAATGCTTGGTGAATGGACACAATTGTAAGCTGGACATTATATAAGGTTGAATAAACCACTATCTCACATACCAAGTAACGATCAAGTTCAGGTTAGCATCCTCAGTCAACTAGTGTGTCTCAAAATAGAAGGAGGATGTTTACTTCTTCCCACAAAATGATTCTTTCCATTAGTTTCATGGCTTTCAACTGCAACATTTTGTTTCCTACAGATCAGTACCATGAGAGAATAAATGGGCCGGTGTCGGATACTAAATATAAAGGTGCAGGTGAAGCATTAGCTGCAGCACTGATTGATTCATTGTAACCGCCTTAAAATGACATTATATAATCAGGAAGAAATATTAGAAAAGACACAGTAATCAATCTAAAACCCAAGAAAAACAAAAATTCTTGTGTAATTACAAATTAAGTAACCATTCAAGAAAATTAATGTGATTACAAATTAAGTAACCATTCAAGAAAATTAATTATATTTAACCACAATTTAACAAACTAAACTGAATACAGCTCTTTAAAAGAGGATAAAAGATTTAAGAGGATTGTAAACTCTTTAGAAACAAAAATTACTTGATCAAGTGCTTATAAAGAACATTTTTCCAAAGTAGCAAAACATGGTGAGCCACAAACTTAACTAGTATTCTAAAAATGTGAGAAGGAAACCTTTTTCAAAAAAAGAAAATCTTTCCTTTCGCTGTGACTTTGAGAAAGGGCTTCTTATTTGCCTGTCATTATTTCTTTGGGAACTTATCAAAGTCCTTCTTTCTATATCTAAATTAGAAGTGTGTAAATAATACTTTCTGAAAGTCTATATTTTTAATTTGTACCAGCACCTTCTAATGATGAATCTCACAAAGAGAAAGTGAAATTAGTCACACTATGCCAGAAAAAAAAAGATAATTTACTTTAAGGAAATTCAGCTACAATTTAAGAAGCTGTTGCATTTTTTTTAAATAATAAAAAAAAAAAACATAGCTTTAAGAAGTCTGTAGAAGATACTGACAAGAAACAGTAAAGACTGAAATCCATCATGGTCTATGCAACATTCCAACACATGTGATCCTTGCAGCCAACTTCCCTAGGAAACGGTCCCCGGTTGTGTTTTAATTCAATCGGGTCGGCCGGCTCCCAGTGGAGGTCTTGCGGCCAGAAGTGGCTAGACCAGGAATGTGGAAGGGATCACATTAGATCAATCAGGAGGAAACCTCACACGGGAGTCTTAAGATTGGCAGTCGTCCTGGTGACTTAGGTGGCTGTCCCGTGCCCAAGAGAGACAATTTTATATAAGAACAGGAATAAAGAGAGGGTATCAAGTTTCTGGGTCTATTGCCATTCCGGCCAGGATACTAACTTACAGCCAAGAGACAGACGCTCTCCTCCCCATAGAGTAGCCATGGGCTAGAGGATTACACCCTGAGCTACTGACATGCAAGTGTTCCAATAAGACCATACCCCTTGAAAAGCCCCTGAAATGAGAGTAAAGGAAGAAAAGAGAAAGAACTCACCAATTTTGCACCGACGCTCAGAGTCCAAATATAAAGACTCACAGCCCTACGTTGGGTGCCATATGATGAAGTTCTAGAACCTAGGTGAGGTTCAGTGGGCTGAGGTCTGGAGCCGATGACCAAGAAAGAATTCTTGAGACATCTTTGGTGCAAAATGATGGTTTATTAAAGCACGGGGACAGGACCCGTGGGCAGGAAGAGCTGCTGCCGAAGCTGTTGCATTTTTTCAAAACAAAGCATATTCTACTGCTTCATGACACAGAGTAAAGGTTGTATGGAAACTCATGCTCAGTTGTGCGCCCTCCTTGGCTCTCCACTGAAGAGCCACTCTCTCCTATGTGATCTCATGTAATCTCATGGCCTCACCTTCTCCTCCCCAGAAATCTAACTTCTAAATCCAACTTCATAGCTGCCATCTCCAATTGGATGACTAATAAAGCACCTCCCACTTGACGTAGTCAAAACAGAACTCTTGGTTTTATTCTACGTACTTCTCTCACAGGCCTCCCCATCTTGGTAAAAGGCATCACCCCCTAATTAGTTATTTAGGACAAAAGTCTAGGCAGTGTAACACAGTGGTCCAGAATACAGACTCCAAGTCCCGATCACATGGATTCAAATATTGCCTCTGCTCCTCTCTACCTATGCAGAGATGTCATAAGCCTCTGAATAGTGACAGCACCCACCTGATACAGTTACCATGAAGATTAAATATGCTAATTCATATAAAGCATTTAGAAATGCACCTGGCAAATATTAAATCCAGTTCCAGCTATCATTATGATTATCTATTTCCTCTTTCCTCTCACACCCAGTCTGTCATCACAGCCTCATGCAATCACCCATTTCAAGCCACCATCTAGACAGCAATAAACCTCCCAACTACTTTTCATGTTTCCATTCTTACTTGCCCCTCAAAGTGCTTTACAAGCAGGAGTCACAGTAATCTATTTAAAATATAAATCAGATCATATCACTCCCACATTCAAAACCATCCAGTGGTTTTCTACTGAGTTAAATCAAACTCTCAACCCTGGTTTATCCAAAGTCCTGTATTGAGTCATCGCAGGCCCATCTTGTACTACCCTCTGCTGCCTCACTACACTCCAGCCACACGGGCCTTTTACATTCTGCAAAAATGCCAAGATTCTCTTCTGCCTGAAACACTTCCCTCTGTATTTGTTCAGCTGGCTCCCTTGTGTTAGATACAATAGTGTTATTATTTATTTCTTTGGTAATTGTCTACCTCCAGTACAATTTGAGATTAAAAAAAAGAAAAAAAACTCATCTATCTCAAGTACTGTGTCTCTAGTACCCAAAACAATATGTGGGTGAACAAAAAGTTATTTTAAAAAATAAACTATTGGGATGCCAATAGTTTATTGGGTGGCTTAGTCCGTTAATTGTTCTGCCTTCGGCTCAGGTCGTGATCCCAGGGTCCTGGGATCAAGTCCCACATTAGGCCCCCTGCTCAGTGGGGAGCCTGCTTCTCCCTCTGCCTGCTCTGCCTGCTGCTACCCCTGCTTATGCCCTCTCTCTGACAAATAAATAAATAAAATCTTTTTAATAAATACATCTTCCCCTCATTCTTTTCCCTAACTGGTTATCGATTTATTGCAACTCAGCTCCTAATTCAACTTTTCTGCCTGTTCTATAACTGGATCCTAATATAATTTTTAGTATTTCCTCAATTTTTAAAAATCTAAATCCTCAATACTCTAACTCCTTATAAAGATCCAGTTCTCAGTGGGGCCTGGGTGGCTCGGTAAGTTAAAGCCTCTGCTTTCAGCTCAGGTCATGGTCCCAGGGTCCTGGGATCAAGCCCCACATCGGGCTCTCTGCTCAGCAGGGACCCTGCTTCCTCCTCTCTTTCTGCCTGCTTCTCTGCCTACTTGTGATCTGTCTGTCAAATAAATAAATAAAATATTTAAAAAAAAAAGATCCAGTTCTCATCAAAAGATTCTAAAAATTAAAATTAGAAAACCTGAAATTTAGAGCTCCAGCAATTGCTAGCCAATTACTTAGCCTCTTAGAGCTACATTTTCCTCACTGTATAATGCAGACAGTAGTCCCTGTCTACCTCAGAGGACTGTGGTAAAGGTCCAGTGAGGCAGCAAATAATAAACTCTACACAAGTGGAGGCTATTATAATCTACCAGAGCTCAGTAAAACTTTACCGGGCACTTGCTAGACGTTAAATAACAAATAACAAATTTTAATTAAGACAAGAGCCCCTACTCTCACAGAACTTACATTTTTGTTGAGAGAAAAAAACACATAATGAGCATAACTTCATCATAGTTTGGTATTTTCTTCAGAAGTAAAAAAAGTCATGAAAGTCCAACAGAAACGAAGAACCTGCTCCAGACTGAAGGAGACTAAAAAAACATAACACATCTGATACAGAATTGAATCCTTCTGAAATTAAGGACATAATTCAACTGTGAAACTGTGAAACTTGAATGAGAACTAAGGATTAGATGGTACTCATGTATTGATGCTAATTTGCTTATTCTCAAAGTTGAACTGTCGTTATACAGGAAAATATCTTTGTTTATAAATGCTCACTTCGGCAGCACATATACTAAAATTGGAACAATATAAAAATTACAACCTATAGTACTGGGGGCAATGAGGCATCAGGTTGGAAACTTATTTTCAGAAGCCTATGGCAAAATGCTATTGTTTACTTGCAACTTTTTTGTAAGTATGTATTTCAAAATTGTAAAACATTATTACAAAGTTACTTTGTTTTCGTTTTAAGTAGCATGGAGCCCAATTCATGACTTAAACTCACAACCTTGAGATGAAGACCTAAGCTGAGATCAAGGGTCAGGCGCTTAACCAACTAAGCCACCCAGGCGCCGCTTTTTTTTTTTTTTTTAGATTTTTTATTTATTTATTTGACAGAGATCACAAACAGGCAGAGAGACAGGCAGAGAGAAAAGCAGAAGCAGGCTCCCCACTGAGCAGAGAGCCCAATGGCAGGGCTCCATCCCAGGACCCTGAGATCATGACCTGAGCCAAAGGCAGAGGCTTACCCCACTGAGCCACCCAGGTGCCCCTTGAAAGTTACTATGGAGGGAGGAAAGAATGAGCAGGAGGGAAAAACGAGAAAAGAATTTCCCAATAGGGTACAAAACTTAAATGAAATTTGATTAAAAAATGAAAGTGTTACTAACATAGGAACTTATATAAAAGTTTATCTTTAATATCCAATTTATAAAGTTTGCTAAAAACTGTACATATCCTTCTTTGCACATAGATTATTAGAAAGATAAACTGAAGAGCAAATATGCATGTGCTCATTTTTACTGGCACCCAAACAACTTCTCACATTTTTCAGCCACAATTATTATATTATGTGCACAGATTAACAATTAGGAAAGAGAAGGAAAAAGACCAAAATCAGCACAGGAGTGGTACCAATACTCTAGAAGCTTTCTGAAATGCATGATGACATTTTTGTTTTTCGTGGAACCTGGGAGGTCATTCAGTAAATGAGAAATGCCTAATTAGAAATGCCTAATGTCCTAAATGCCTAATTAGAAATGCCTAATGTCCTAAAAAGTATACAGTTGATTCACACAAAGAAGTGCTATCCAAAATGCCAGCAGAGAAAATGGGTGAATAAAACCAGTAGTTTTATTTGCCAACTAGTAGGCAAACATCAGTGTCCATCACAGAGATTTACTGTACTGAAAGACGCTATCTTCATCCGTAAATAGATACGGTTCAAGGTAAGTCACAAACTACTAAAGAAACTATTTAAAAACATTAACTTTGGGGTGCTTGGGTGACTCAGTCGGTTAAGCATCTGCCTTCAACTCAGGGCATGACCCCAGATCCTAGAATGGATTCCTGCATTGGGTTCCCTCTGCTTGTATGTGTGCGCGTGCTCTCTTTCTTCCTCTCAAATAAAATCTTTTAAAAACTTAAAACATAAGAACATTAACTTTACTGATGATTTTTTTAAGTAAAAAATACAGAATTAGGGAAGGAGGAAAAATATTAATAGTAAATGCCTATTGTACTGGTGCTTTCATAAAGTGCCTTATTAATAAAACTAGTTAATATTTTAGTCTTCCCAAATACTGAAATAATTGAATTATACATGTTTAAGTAACCCTGGACAGTCAGTAATAATTATTTAAATGAGAAAATATTATAATTTTTAACTCAATTGAAAAGGTTGGCCTATGCTTCTGCTGGTATTAGTATAGCCTAACAAGAGCCACATCACAACTTTGAAGTTCTCTTTTGCTTGGAGTAACACAAAGTTATTTAAAAAAACTAGACTCATTTTAAAAGGCAAAGGTACTACAAAATGTATTTTTATTCAAGTATAGTTAACATACATATTAGTTTCAGGTGTACAATGTAACAACTCAACAATTCTATACATTACTCATCTGGACAAGTGCACTCTTAATCTTCACCTATTTCACCCATCTCCTGCCAGCCTCCCCTCTAGGAACCATCAATTTGTTCTCTGTATTTAAGTCTTTTCGTCTCTTTTTTTCTGTATTTCTTAAATTCCACATGAGTGAAATCATGGCTTTCTCTGACTTATTTCACTTAGCATTATACCCTCTAGATCCATCTATGTTATTATTACAAATGCCAAGATTTCATTCTTTATAGGTAATTTTCTTGTGTATGTGTGTGTGTGCGTACATCTTCTTATCCATTCATCTGTTGATGGACACTTGGATTATTTCCATATTTTGGCTATTATAAGTAATACTGCAATAAATATATGGGTACATATATCTCTTTGCATTAACACGTTAGTATTCTTTGTGTAAATAGCCAGTAGTGGAATTGCTAGGTCATATGATAGTTCTATTTTTAATTTTTTGAGGAACCTCCATACCATTCTCCACAATGACTACACCACCTTGAATTTCCGTAACAGGGCACAGGGGTTCCTTCTTCTCCACATCCTTGCCATTCTGACATATGTGAGATGATAACTCATTGTCATTTTGATTTGCATTTCCTTGATGATGAGTGATGTTGAGCATCTTTTCATGTGTCTTTTGGCTATCTCTAGGTCTTCTTTGGAAAAATGTCTATTCAGACCCTTTGTCCATTTTTTTTATCAGATTTTTTTTTGGTGTTGAGTTGTAGTAAGTTAATACCTTTGGACATTAACTCCTTATGAGATACATCACTTGCAAATACCGTTTCTCATTCAGTAGGCTCTTTTAGTTTTGTTGATGTTTACTTTGCTGTGGAGAAACTTTTTATTTTGATGTATTCCCAACAATTTAATTTTACTTTTGTTTCCCTTGACAAAGGAAACATATCTAGCAAAATGGTCCTATACCTGATGTCCAAGAGACTAATGTCTATGTTTTCTTCCAGGATTTCTATGGCTTCACATTTCACACTTAGGTTCTTAATCTATTTTGAGTTATTATAGTCTAAGAAAGTGGCCCAGTTTCATTCTTTTGCATGTAGCTGTCCAGTTTTCCCAACACCAATTGTTGAGGAGACTTTTTCCCATTGTATATTCTTACCTCCTTTGTCGTAGATTAATTGATCATCAAAAGCATGAATTCATTTCTGGACTCATTCTGTTCGACTGATCTGTTTTATATTTCTATGCCAGAACCATACTGTTTTGATTACTACAGCTTGACACTCTATTTTGAAATTTGAGATTGTGATACCACCAGTTTTGGCTATTTGGGCTCTTCTGTGGTTCCATAAAAATTTTGGAGTTATTTGTTCTAGTTCTCTGAAAAATGATCTTGGTATTTTGACACGGATTGCACTAAATCTGTAGACTGCTTTGGGTGGTATAGACATTTTAACAATATTGGTCTCCCAATCCACGAACATGAAATATCTTTCCCTTTGTTAGTGTCATCTTCAATTTCTTTCATCATTGTTTTACAGTTTTCAGAGTACAGGTCTTTCACTTCCTGGCTTAAGTTTATTCCTAAGCATTCTATTAGATTTGCACACTTGGTACTTGATTCAGAACTTCAAGGTTATGTGATGTGGCTCTTTTAAGCTATACTGATTCCAGTCAGAAGTACAGGCCAATCTTTCCTTCGGAGTTAAAAAGGGTAATATTTTCTTGTATAAATAATTTTGATTACTGATTAGGGTTACCAAAATATGTATAATTCAGCTCTATCAGCATTTTGTATACTTATAAACAGAACTGTTTTCTTAATTTCTTCCTGCTACTTCATTATTAGTGTATAAAAATGCAAGATTTGGGGGTGCCTGGGTGGCTCAGTCTCTTAAGTATCTGCCTTCAGCTCAGGTCATGGTCCCAGTGTCCTGGGATGGAGCCCTGCATCAGGTTCCTTGGTCAGTGGAGAGTCTGCTTCTCCATCCCTCCTTCCGACTCCTGCTTATTCTCTCTACCTCTCTGAAGTCAATAAATAAAATCTTAAAAAAAAAAAAAAAGAAAAAAGAAATGCAAAATTCCTATTATTAATTGTGTAATCTGTGACCTTACTGAATTCATTTGTCAATTCTAGTAGTTTTTAGTGGAGTCTTTCAGATGTTCTATATATATTATGTCATATGCAGATAGTAAAAGTGACTTCTTCCTTACCAATTTGGATCTCTTCCGTCTCTTTTTTCCTATAGGACTACTGTGGCTAGGATTTCCAATAATGCATTAAATAAAGGCAGGAGAGTGGACATCCTTGTCTTATTCCTGATCTTAAGGTAAAACCTCTCAGTTTTTCACCATGGAGTATGATGTTAGTCTGTGGGTCTTTCATATATGGCCTTTATTGTGTTGAGGTACATTCCCTCTAAACCTATTTTGTTCAGAGTTTTATCATGAATGGACATTGTATTTTGTCAAATGCTTTTTCCACATTTACTGAAATGATCATAAGGCTTTTACCTCCTTGTTGATGAGATTTATCATACTGATCAATTTGTGAATACTGAACCACCCTTGCATCCCTGGAAGGAATCCCACTTTAATGAATTGTTGAATTTAGTTTGTTAATATTTTGTTTAAGATTTTTACAACTGTGTTCAGATACTGGCCTATAGTTCTTTTTTGTAGTACCTTTTAGTATTAGGGTAATGCTGACTTACAGAATGAATCTGGAAGCTTTCTCTCTGCTCCCGTTTTTTGGAATAGTTTGAAAAGAGTATTAACTCTTCTTTAAAATTTGGTAGAATTTGCCTGGAAGCCATCTAATCCTGGACTTTTGTTTGTTGGAAGGTTTTAATTACCAATTCAATTTCATTGCTACTAATCAGTTTGCTCAAATTTTCTTTTTATTACTGATTCAGTTTTGGAAGCTTAAATATTTCTAGGAATTTACTCATTTCTTCTTGGTTGTCCAATTGCCTGGCATATAATTGTCCATAACATTCTTTTATAATCCTTTATATTTCTGTGGTATCAGCAGTTATTTCTCCTCTTTCATTTCTGATTTTTAGGAGTCCTTTTTTTTTTTTTGGATGAGTCTGGGCAAAGGTTTAACAATTTTATTGATCTTTTCAGAGAACCAACTCTTGGCTCCATTGATCTATTCTATTGTTTCTTCAGTCTCTATTTCATTTATTTCTACTCTAATCTTTATTATTTCCTTCCTTCTACTGGCTCCAAGCTTTGGTTCTTTTTCCAGTTCCTTTAGGTGTAAGGTTTGGTTCTTAATTTGTGATTTTCCTTGCTTCTTAAGGTAGGCCTATACTGCTATTATCCTCCCTCTTAGAACCGCTTTTGCTGCATCTCCAAAATTTTGTCATTGTATTTTCATTTGTTTCCAAGTATCTTTTAATTTCCTCTTTGACTTTTCTTGATTGGCCCATTCATCATTTAGCAGTGTGTTATTTAACCTCCATATATTTGTGTTCTTTCCAAAGTTTTCTTGTGACTTGATTTCTAGTTTCATACTATTGTAGTCGCCAAAGATGCATGATATGATTTCAATCTTTGGGAATTTGTTGAAACTTGTTTTGTGGCCCACCATGTGATCTATTCTGAAGAAAGTCCCATGTGCACTTGAAAAGAATGCGTATTCAGCTGTTTGGGGATGGAATGTTCTAAATATATCTCTTAGATCCATCTGGTTCAGTGTGTCAAACAAAGCCACTGTTTCCTTGTTGATTTTCTATCTGGATGGTCAACTCATTAATGTTAAGTAGGGTATTCAAGTCCCCTACCAAAACATCTATTTTTAAGATGTTATCACTTAAGTGTAACTCTTTGAACAAATCCACTGAAAAGCACTCATCATGTTTTGTTTTGTTAAAGATTTTATTTATTTATTTATTTGACATAAAGAGAGAGAAAGAATACATAGGCATGGAGAGCAGCAGGCAGAGAGAGAAAGAATACATAGGCACTGAAAGCAGCAGGCTCCCCACCGAGCAAGAAGCCCCACGTGGGACTCAATCTCCAGACGCTGGGATCATGACCTGAGCTGAAGGCAGACTCTTAACCAACTGAGCCACCCAGGCATCCCTGATCATATTATTTATTCAAACAGCTACTACCACTTTCACTTAGCAATAGGTTGTTTATTGAAGCAGTAGCGTATCAGCATTTTTATAAAGGTTTTCTTCTATATCGCCCTCTACAGATACAAAATACCAATTCAGAACAGAAATCTAGGGACCATATATACCATAGGCAACAACAATTGTGAAGGGCCTCATAAGAAATCCATCTCCAAGGAAAAAAGGGACAACCTTGAAGACACAACTCACAGAAGCCTCTCACAAAATTAATCAGCTTACTATTAGTATTACTATAAGAAAGATAACTAAGGAAACTAACCATGGGCAGTAACAAAAAAAACCTAGTGGCTCTAGAATTACCAATATCATAAGCAATTAAAGTATCATTATAAAAATCATTTCTTAAGAAGTACAGAACAAAACTACCAAAAGTATATAATTGAAAATGTGACTATGCAGAAATAAGGTAAATACAGAAATAAAGTGAAACACTTACTGCCAAAGCCTTGGACAATTTGGCTCTGAATTCATTCAGGACGATTGCCACAATATCTTTAAGTGGTACATAAGCGAAACCACTTTCCAAATAGACTTTTCTTCCTCGGAATAAATCCAGAGCATCAGCAAAAGGGATCTGAATTCATAGTGAAACAGGGAAAACAAGTCAGTACGTGTCATGAAATCTCCCTAAATCTTCCTAAGTACTAAATCTAAACAAAATTCTTCCTGTAAGAATTTGTCCCAGCAGATCAAAAATAAACAAACAAAAAACCAATATATAATCCTTAAAACTAAATGACAAACATTAGGAAGAAATGACAGTCCAAAAATGTGCTCATTTCAGAGTACATGCTTTGAAAAATAATAATAAGCCAAGTTAGAATGCGTTATTTTTATTCTTAACTCATGAATTTACAAATTATAATCTTTACAATTTTAAACACTCAAGTCAAGCCCACTAAGCATGTTGCATTCCCCTCATATGACATATTCCACAATTTTACTCTGTATCAATTATGTATATACAGTATGTTCGATGACAAAAATTACTAGTAATTCTAAATTTCATCTGTTTCCATTATTTCACTAGAAAAATACATTAGAAAAGTTCATCTCAACACCAAGAAATAAAAATAAAAACTGCTCAGTTCCACTAGTGAAGTATTTACCAGTAAATACCATTTAAAACACAATATTCCACTTGCATTTTTTTTAAATCCTGAGAACTACCCTAAAATTTTATGATATGAGAACACAGTATGAGTAAACTGAAAATCATCCTTACTCTCCAATACAGTTTTTCTTAAATGTGGTAAAAAATTTAGTGAAAGAAATGACCCCCAAATTACCTAGTCACCCAAGTTTTAGAGAAGAGTTAAATCTATATGCCTGGGGCGCCTAGGTGGCTCAGCGGGTTAAGCTTTTACCTTCAGCTCAGGTTATGGTCTCGGGGGTCTTGGGATTGAGCCCCTCGTCCGGCTCCCTGCTCAGCCAGGAGCCTGCTTCCCCCTCTCCCTCTGCCTGCCTCTCTGCCTACCTATGATCTCTTTCTCTGTCAAATAAACAAATAAAATCTTTAAGAAAAATAAAAAATAAATAAATCTATATGCCTAAGAGGCACCCGAAGAGCTCACTTGGTTAAGCATCTAGCTCTTAGTTTCAGTTCAGATCATAATCTCATGGGTCATGGGACTGAGGTGAGTTGGGGTCCATGCTTAGGGGGAGTACGCTTGAAGATTCTCTCCCTCTGCCCCCCCCCCACACACTCTCTCTCTCAAATAAATAAATAAATAATATGTTTATATATATGTATTTTATATATATATCTCTAAGATTTTTCTACATATCCAATAATACCACCCAATAAACATATTATGTTTTTTAAACAAAAAACATATCTATGACTACAACAGAGTCCTAAAGAAGTTCATCACTTAATTGAGAAAAGAAGACAGACACACGTGGAAAGTCAAACTGTTCTGCAGGGTGGTATGCGTATGACACGGCACTACACAGAACATACTGGAGGAGGCGGTTAGAGGGTTTATTTCAATGATCCAGGCAAGAGATGGGGATAATTTGTAAGCAAGAGTTCTAGTCCAGACTCAGTGACTGACCAGACTTATGATTTCTATATATTTAATGAATGCTTCTAAATTTCAGCAAGGAAGGGGAGAGAGATGGTATAAATGACCCTTAGGTGTTCTTTAGCTCTAATATTCCATGATCCTAGCTTATTAAGGTGGTCACAGTGGAAACAAAAACGCTCAAGGAGAAGCAAAAAAATTATGTGAAGAGAGAGCAATAGGAAATGCTTGGTGTGTGGAGAATAAATATTGATTCCCATACTCTACATCTGGAAAGCTGAATGAATGATGGCCTAAATGGTAGAAACAGGGAAGTCAAAATAGGGAGCTAATGTGGAAGCAGGATTTTAAATTACTGGCACTCACTGACAATAATCAGTACATGCTTTTCAAAGGAAACTGTGGTGTTGCAGCTTTCAAATTTTTGAAATTAATTTCAGCTCCACCCCTTCCCCTTCTGGAATTATTCAATCCAAAAGCTATTCAATGGGTTCAAGCAGAGTAGATATCTGTGCTGAGGAAAAGAGGGCAGCAGAGATGGCCCACTTCAAGATGCCAGAACCTGAGTAGTTGTTAAAGAAGGTTTGTCAGGGGAGAGCAAAAGGGCAGAAAATGCCAGGACCCAAATGGAATAAGGAAGAATCTAGGTGGGGAAAATAGTCCAAGCATGGCATCAGAGCCCAAGAGTGATGAAAAGGCTAGCATGCAGAGCAGTGATCCAGAACAAGGTATTGAAGCCCAGTGGGTGAAGAGTGTCCCTGCAGGGGAGCTCAGCATGGGGAGTCGAAGCCTATGTATTTTGAGAAGAGTATTCCTTTAAGAGAATGGCCTGCTTTGGTTGGGTCAGAGTCTAGCCTAACCAGTCTAGTCTAACCAAATAAGGTTAGACAGTGTGTAGACTCTGTGGGACAGCCCAGCAGACTGTTGGCACACCCTCAGCGGGGGTGAAGATGAATTCTGCACAGGAGAGGGAGAAGAAGAGGGAGTAGTTACCAGAGGCTATACGATTGGGTTTATTAACTATGTATAAAAAGCTCAATGGGATATATTTAATAAAACTTAGGATGTATTTTAAAAGTTTACATACCTTATAAACTGACTCCGACTCCCAGTCTACCTTAGATCCACTCAAACTGGGTGATGAAGCAAGAATCTCTGGTTCTCGGAGCTTCTTCTCGTCATCACTTATCTAAAAGGAAATATATTTTATACAATTTAAAAAATTAAAGTTCTTAAAAAAAAGAAATTAAAAATCTACATTCAGTTTCAATAAAATACTTTCCTGTTCTAGTAAGGATTCAATACTTTTATAAAATTTTAAAGTCCTGGTATCTCAAATCATTCCTAATATGAATAATAACTCATTACTATCATTAAGAGAGCCAAAATATGAAAGAAAATTTAAATTCAATATACATTAAAATTTCTACTCCACCATTTTCTGAGAACATACGATAAACAAACAAAAAAACCCGAAAAGTATTACAACAGGTAATTTTTTTTTTTAATATTTATTTATTTGACAGGCAGAGATCACAAGTAGGCAGAGAGGCAGGAAGAAAGAGAGGAGGAAGCAGTCTCCCTGCTGAGCAGAGAGCCCGATGCGGAGCTCGATCCCAGGACTCTGGGATCATGACCTAAGCCAAAGGCAGAGGCTTAACCCACTGAGCCACCCAGGTGCCCCACAATAGGTAATTATAATAAAAACGCAGATTAGGGGTGTCTGGGTGGCTCCATTGTTAAGTGGCTGCCTTCAGCTCAGGTCATGATCCCAGGATCGAGCCCCGTCTCAGGCTCCCTGCTCCATGGGAAGCCTGCTTCTCCCTCTCCCGCTCTCCCTGCTTGTGTTTCCTCTTTCGCTGTGTATCTCTCTATCAAATAAATAAATAAAATCTTTTTAAAAATAAATAAATAAATAAAAGTTTAAAAACAAAAAAAACTCAGGTTACCATAGACTAAAAATAGTCTATGAGAGCATAACAGTCTAACTGGGAACATGATTCCAATTCAAGAGTTATATTAATTTATTACAATATATTATTTGCAATTAAAAGTGGTTTAACATATTTCTCAATTTTCTAGTCATACAAAACAATTTCAAATTTAAAACACCAGCTTTTCTAGAAATATCTGTAGATCTACTATCTCAGACTGATTACATCTTTAAAAATAAAAAGATTGATCTGACTAGATAAAAATTTCAAAATTCTAGAGAAAAAAAGATCTGTAAATGAAGATAAAATATAAATCAAATATTGAGGGGAATACTTAGATCATTTAACATCCAGGTTACACTCAATAAGCCCCAAGATAATAGGAGGATATAAGTACTAGTAATCTAAAAGCAAAATACACACAATAATCATGTAAGTGACAATAAAAGTAAATTAAAATTATACTCTTTTATAATTGTTAAGATGATCAGAGAAAAGCTTTGTAGCTTTTCTGATCACTTTCTTTTTTAAGATTTTATTTATTTATTTGACAGAGAGACAGTGAGTAAGGGAACACAAGTAATGAAAGTAGGAGAGGGAGAAGCGGGCTTCCTGCCAAGCAGGGAGCCCAATGCAGGGCTCGATCCTGGGATCATGACCTAGCCAAAGGCAGACACTTGACTGAGCCACCCAGGTGCCCCTTCTGATCACTTTTATAGTCATCTATGTTAGTTAGGATTGGCTAAGTTATGGTGCAATAACAAAGAATTTATAAATTTCAGTGGCTTAACAAAAAATGGTATTTCCTGCTTTTCTCCATGTTCAGGAGGAATGGTGGGGAGGCAGCGGCAGGAGCAGGAATGCTTCACTATCAGTGGTTCTGACCAAGCAACCAGATGCCTGAGGGAGGCTCCAATCTCCTGCATGATAAGCAGAAGGAACAAAAAATGGCAAACTGGTTCTTCTTAAGAGTCATATAGGTCAATTCCACTTACATCTCATTGACAAAAGCGTATCATTTTTTTGCATGCTATCCTCAAAGGAGCAGGAAAGTAATTTTATTACTTGCCCAAAAAGAAGAGAACCCAAATTTACTGGTGAACAGTATCAATGAATATAGCAATCCACTCTTCTAGTCACCAATTTACAGTTCACTCAACTTATGATACAAAATACATTCACTCCTATCAAAAGTGAGACAATCTAAAAGTTCTATACAGTAACGGCATTAATCTCAAAGTTCGGTATCTATGGGTGATGCTTGATAGTCCCTATATAAGAAGGTAAAGCTGCTCATGTCCTCTCCACTTAGACACACACACACAACACCCTCCTCACAAACACTCAATAAATAGTGCTACAATAGGGACAGAATAACCATGGTAAACATTCCTACTTAGAAAGGGGAAGATGGGGTGCTTGGGTGGCTCAGTGAGTTAAGCATCCCATCATTGATTCTAGCTCAGGTCATGATCTCAGGGTCCTGAGACTGAGCTCCACCACTGGGTTTTGAGCTGAGCATGGAGCCTGCTTAAGATTTTTCTCTCTCCCCCTCTCCTGTTGCTCTTCCTCTCTCTCGCAAGCATGAATTCTCTCTTTTAAAAAAGGAGGGGGTGAAGAATGGGGAGAAGAGTAAATTAAAATAATAATGCAGTATTAGTTTATACCTATTAAAATGCAAAAAGTTCAAAGATTTAGAAAATACAGTGTGTGGAGGGCACTTTGACAATACATATCAAAAAAGACTTCAAATGAGCAGACCCTAACAATTTCACTTCCAGCATCAATCTGAAGTAACAGGAGAAATACATACATGGGAACAATTTCTTTTCATCACAATGTTATTTACAATAAGAAGAGAAAAAAAAACCCAATGTCCAAGAACAGGTATGTAGGTAAGTAAATTTCAGTAGAACTTTAAGTTTCAGTAAAGCAAGCTATATTATTCAGATCAACCTCTCACAAAAAATCAAAGAAATAACAATGAGAAAAAAAGATTTTTAAAGATTTTATTTATTTGACAGACAGAGATCACAAGCAGGCAGAGAGGCAGACAGAGAGAGAGAGAGGGAGGAAGCAGGCTCCCTGCTGAGCAGAGAGCCTGATGTGGGCCTCAATCCCGGACCCTGATATCATGACCTGAGCCGAAGGCAGAGGCTTAACCCACTAAGCCACCCAGGCGCCCCAACAATGAGAAAATCTTTAAATGCATCTTCTTTAGGGGAAACTGGGTGGCTCAGTTGGAGCCACTCAGGAAACTGGCTGGCTGGGCCTACAGCTCAGGTTATGATTCCAGGGTCCTGGGATCAAGCCCTGCAATGAAGTCCCTACTCAACAGAGAACCTGCTACTCCTTCTCCCTCTGCCCCTCCCCCTGCTCATGATTGCTCTCACTCTCTTTCTCTCAAACAAAATCTTTTAATTAGTAAATAAATAAAAGCATCTTCTATACACACACACACACACACACACACACACACACACACACTCAAGCTCTGAGTGAGTTCGTATATATGGAGTGGAATCTAACAAGAAATCCTCCTGCTCAAATGTCATCAGTGAAATCCCAAGCCTTGAACTTCTTTTAAGGTGGTCTCTGAATCTAATACCCCCAGACAGCTGGCATAAGCAAACTCATATCCTCTATGAAGAAAAGCACATTCCAGTATGCCTCAAAGGATTCCTGAAAACTCATCTTCAAATACAATGTCAAGCATATTGTATTTTATAACAAGGCTCACAATAAAACATCACTTCATAACTAACAATAAGACTCAAAATATATAGATAATAACTATATTAATATGCATAAAGAAATAAAAGACAAATATGATGGTAGCTGGGGCTCTTGGGTGGCTCAGCTGGTTGACCAACTGCCTTCAGTTTGGGTCATAGTTAGTCTCGGAGTCCTGGAATCAAGCCCTGCATTGGGCTTCCTGCTCAGTGGAAAATCTGCCTCTCTCTCTCTCTCTCTCTCTCCCTCTGCCCTTTCCCCCTGCTTGTTCTCAATCCCTCACATAAATAAATAAAATCTTTTTTAAAAAAATGATTTTTAAAAAAGATTTGAGGGGCACCTGGGTGGCTCAGTTAATGGTTAGGCAACTGTCTTCAGCTCAAGTCATAATCCTGGAGTCCCTGGATCAAATCCCACATCAGGCTCCCTGCCCAGCAGGGAGTCTGCTTTTCCAGCTGACCTCTCTCCTCTCATCCTCTCTCTCTCTAATAATAAGAAAAATATTTAAAAAAATAAATAAATAGGTACGCCTGGGTGGCTCAGTGGGTTAAGCCTCTGCCTTCCTTCAGCTCAGGTCATGATCTCAGGGTCCTGGGATAAAGCCCCGCATCGGGCTCTCTGCTCAGCAAGGAGCCTGCTTCCTCCTCTCTCTCTCTGCCTGCCTCTCTGCCTACTTGTGATCTCCGTCTGTCAAATAAATAAATAAAATCTTTTATAAATAAATAAATAAAGATTTGAATAGTGGTTGCCTTTTGGAGAGCAGGAACAGGGATTTTCTGTAGCATGAGGAGACTCTCAGGGTTGAAAGTAATGCTCTATATCTTGCCAAGTTTGAGTTGCACACACACATTTGTCAAAATTCATGAATGGTATACTTAAGAGTTGTGCCTTTCATTGTATGTAAGCTTTACCTTAAATAAAGAGAACTGTTAACAAACATTGAACTCTAGCTTTCTTTCTGTGCCAGTAGCACTCTTGCAAACATGGTAAACATTCCTAAAACCTGCTGTACCTTCCGCAAGAACTGTGGTAAGCACCAACTCCACAAAGTGACACAGAAGAAGAAAGGCAAAGATTCTTTTTATGCCCAGGGAAAGCAGCTTTACGATAGGAAGCAGAGTGGGTAAAGTGGGCAGATTTTCCAGAAAAAGGCTAACTACAAAGACTGTGCTGAGGCTTGAATGTGTTGAGCCAAACAGCAGTTCTAAAAGAATGCCAGTAAGTGATGCAAGTGGGAGGAGATAAGAGAAAGGGCCAAGTGATCCAGTTCTAAGCTTCATTCTTTGTTATATATGAAGACAATAAAAGCTTGAGGTTATATTCAAACAAACAAACAAGCATTAAACTCTAGTTAAGGGCATGCAGGCTACAGTATCTGGTGGGAACTGTACCAATTTTGAAAGAGACTTACTCTGAAATGGATAAATACAGTAATGGAAAGTAAGTGATAAAACAAGTACACTAAAATGTAAACTATAGAACCTAGATAGTGAGTACATACAGATATTCACTGTAAGATTCTTTCAACTTTCCCGTATGTTTGGAATTTTTCATATTACAATTTTGGGAGCAAAATAACACAATAAAGATACTATTACATACTCACCAGAACTAAAATTCAGTTGGACAACACAGATGAGTGTGTAGAGCAATGGGACTCTCATACTGACAGGAACACCAATTTGTATAAACATTTCAGAAAATCTGGCATTACTTCATAAGTTGAAGGTAAACATATCCCATAACCTGGCAATTAACCCACTGAGCCACCCACACGCCATAAAACATTTTAAAGAAGTAAACAAAAGTGAACTGTGTTGTAATGAAATATAATAGTAAAATGCTTAAAATTATGAATACTTAAGATTACTGTTAAAGAAAGATATCCATGAACACTGTTAGGTAAAAGTAAATTAATACAACTAGGTGAGGACAAATTAAAATAAACCTTTAAGAGATTCCATGTCCGTGTTTGTGTGCCTAAGTTTACGGGTGGCAGAAAAGTTTAGACCGAAGTAAAACTGTGTAACTCTGGATAAAGGGACTACAGATCAGGATGTCTGGGTGGCTCAGTAGGTCAAGCGTCTGCCTTCGGCCAAATCATGGAATCAAGCCCCTCATCGGGCTCCCTGCTCAGCAGAGAGCCTGCTCTCCCTCTCCATCTGCCTGCCACTCTGCCTACTTGTGTGCATTCGTGCACGCTCATTCTCTCTCTCTCTCTCTCTCTCTCTCTCTCTGTCAAATAAATAAATAAATAAAATCCTTTAAAACAAAAGGGGGAGGACTAGAGATCAATTTTATTTTCTTCCTTACACTTGCACATACTTTATTAAATTTATTCCTTGTGTATTTCATGAATGTTATTCTAATGGTGTTTTTTTATTCCAATTTCTACATGTTCACTGCCTTCTTGCATATCCTTTTTACTTTGTTCTTTTACTTCAAAATTTAAAAAACTGTTGGCGAGGGATGCTGGCTGGCTCAGTTGGTTAAGCATCTGCCTTCAGCTCAGGTCATGGTCCCAGGGTTCTGGGATCGAGTGCTGTATTGGTCTCCCTGCTCAGTGGAGAGGCTGCTTTTCCCTCTCCCTCTGCCTGCCACTCCCCCTGCCTGTGCTCACACACTCACTCTCTCTCTCTCTCTCTCTGACAAATAAATAAATAAAATCTTTAAAATATATATATATACATATATATAAATGATTTTTTAAAAAAGAAATTATTGGCTAGCTTAAGTATTAAAGTGGCACTACAGAATCACCACTTTAGGCAGGCCTAATGATTTCTATATTTATCCAAATCTGTTAAGTCTAAGACTATTGCTGCTTAACTACTAACATTAGTTAAGCTTCTCTTTCTGTTTATTTCACTGAAAGATAAAAATCCAGCATACTTTGAAAGCCTCCTTGAAAGGAAATCTTACCTAGAAGGGTATTATGTTGCAGAAATCAGGGGGGAAAAAAAAAAAACCAACACCACTCTGATTGAAGTGAGGCTGGTCCCAAAGCATACCCATCCAACCCAACATCACTCCCTTCCTGCCCTTTTGTGGTCGGTTTCTAAAGAGCACAGGCAGAGAACGCCTACAAAATAGTTAAGTAATTACACAAATCATACTATGAAAAGAATGATGGCAATACTACTGAAATAGAATCACAGGCTGGTGGACAGCTATCCCACCACCATGTAATGGCTTAAAGTATTTGCTCATAGGTGTTATATGAAAGTCGAAATACAGCAGAGAGAAAGGCAGTCTAGGTGTGTCCACCAGATTATTTAAAAAGACAATGGAGGTTGAGACCCAAGCATTACCATCTACTTGTTACACTAGTTGATACTATTTCATTTAATCTGCAGGAGAGTTAGACAAACATGTAACATCAAAAGGAAGTTATCAATTAAAATTTTCACTGCAATTCTTCTTTGGTAATGAACAGGATAAAAACACAGAAACTAAAAATATCATATAACTAGATGTCATGCTATAAGTCTTATAGGTAAAAATTTTAAAGGGTGTCACAGCATAAATTATATATAATCAACACTCATTCTACAGTGTTTTAAGTTGAGGCTTAGCAATAGCAAATATTTTCCTAAGAGGTAACACCAGATTACTCCACTTCAGCATTTGTTTTCTTCATCTATCTCTCTATTTAATTGCCTATCTACCTTTTCCTTTGCACATCATAAGGGAAATCCTTCAAAACGCAAATGCATGACCAGATATATACCACAGAGAAAATCTGAGCAAATGTACCTATAGTTTAGACCAGTTTTAGAGTCAAACTGTAATTCTCACACAGCAACTGATAAAGAAACTCATCAGGGAGACACGAAAGGAGAAGAAATCTTAATGTCTTCTTGAAAGTTTTCATTATTTTTTAAGTGAATTTACAACTGGAAATATAAAAAGATAAATAGAAAATTGGACTTTGAATTTGCCTAATGAACACTTATATGGATTTAAATAAAACCCTAGTATACATGTCTACTCTCTCCACCATTAATGAAAGTAACTATAACTGGTGGCATAGTCTTCTTTACCCAAATAGTTTTGACTGAATTGGCTGACAAAACTGAAGTTCAGGTATGTTAATCCATCAGGGCCCTTTTATAATCACTTATTACAGCAACAAAGAAAAAAATATGCATCTTTGAACATACAGACACTTTTCCTAATACTCTTTTGGGTTCCAACTAAACAAATCCCACATCAATATATAATGCTAATACTTCTCCAGGGTAATATAGTATCTCCCCTTTCCCTAAACTCAGCTCAAATATTTGTATTAACAATACCACAGGTAGTTTATAAGCAGTTAACTGCTTGCCTAGTAAATATGAGGGAAGCAGTGGAAGCACACATCACCTTACTGGTCATACAACATAATAAATTATAAGACTTTACTTGTCTAAATAGTCTTTTGCCTTAGAAACAGAGTCAAGACTAACTTTTTTTCTTCGAAAGTTTTTGAAGAAAACTAAAATAATAAAGAATGTAATAAAGGGCACCTAGCTAGCTCAGCTGGTAGAATATGCTACTTTTGATCTTGGGGTCATGAGTTCAAGCCCCACACTGGGTATAGGGCTTACTTAAAAAAAAAATAGCAATTAGGGGCACCTGGGTGGCTCAGTGGGTTAAAGCCTCTGTCTTCGGCTCAGGTCGTGGTTCCAGGGTCCTGGGATCGAGCCCCACATCGGGCTTTCTGCTCAGCAGGGAGCCTGCTTCCCCCTCTCTCTCTGCCTGCCTCTCTGCCTACTTGTGATCTCTGTCTCTGTCAAATAGAGAAATAAAATCTTAAAAAAAAAAAATAGCAATTAGTTCTTTCACTGAAATGAACTTCCCAGGGATGCCTGGGTGGCACAGTCCATTAAGCGTCTCACTCTTGGTTTCAGCTCAAGTCATGATATCAGGGTCATGAGATTGAACCCTACATTGGGCCCTGAGCTCAGCATGGAATCTGCTTGAGAATCTTTCCCCTTTCTTTCCCTCCTCTTTGCTCCTCCCCATGCTCACGCTCCCACATTCTCTAAAATAAATAAAATCTTAAATTTTTAATTAAAAAAAAATGTATCCTCCCAAAAACTAGGAAAAAAATTGCCTAGTCTTGATTAGATTAGAAATAACAAATAAAATTCTAAGGAATTCAATGTGTTCCTAAATCATTCACCCAAAAGTAGCCCAGTGCATTCCAAATCACACAATACTCTTATCTAAAATTCAGGTTGTTGCTTGTGTTACAGCCTTTCAGTAAATACTGTTTTTCCCTGGTGAATTTAAAAAGTTCATCCATTTGTCACACACATTCTAAATTGTCATTTATCAATTTAGTTATAACCAAAATTTAAAAGGCCAAAGAAAATTCTCAGTGAAAATATAAGATGATTTTACAAAACTTTATTAATTAGTATAAACTGCTACTGACCTGATTATCTCAAATACCTGAATTGGAGTGCCTGGGTGGCTCAGTTAAGCAACTGCCTTCAACTCTGGTCATGATCCTAGAGTCCTGGGATCGAACCCCGTACCGCCCTATCTGCTTAGCCGGGGGCCTGCTTCTCCCTCTCTCTCTGCCTGCAGCTCTGCCTACTTGTTCTCTTTCGGTCAAATAAATAAAATCTTTAAAAAAAAAATCTAAAATAACCTTGAGTATTCTCAACATCTTCCTGAAAAGAGGTATATAAGCAAACTGTTCTAAATGGAATCACATTTCCTGAGTAACTTAAATTACTATTCCAGAGATGCTCAAACTTCACTCTGATTAATTTTCAATTAGCAAAGGCCCTGAACATTTGATCTCTGAAGCTCTTCTCTTTCCACCACTATTCACAGTTCCCCACAGCTCAATCCCTATTATGCATACGCAGTCACCAAATAGTCAGTACCTCTATGTTTCAAATGGCATATTGTATAATGGTATATGTCTTTTTGTCAAGCAAAAATTAATGGGCTTTAACAATTTGTGTAAAGCTTTATTTCTATGTCTTATAATTATACTGTTATAATTACACTGTTTTACATGCTGCCTTACTAACAGAATTAAGGACTCGGGCTTTGTGGATCCTTCTCCTTTTGATACTCTCCACCAAACCAGGAAGTGGGAGAGCAATTTCGCTCTGCCGGCACGCCTAAGAGGAGATTAAAATAGAGCTCTGGTGAGGCAAATGCTCCACACAGTAAACAAGTAAGAGGCTGTCTGTGTATACTGCATTGCTATTCACCCTATGCAGACTCCTTCCCTGACAGAGAGTTGTACATCCCCCACCTGCTGGACTCATGCATTGCCATGTGACTTGCTTCGGCCAGTGAAATCTAAGTGACATGTGTCACACCCAAGCAAAAACTTCATAAGCATGTGCTTTCCCCAGTTCTCTCCTCCCTCTGCCATAGCAACTAGTGAAATTTCAGATAAAAGCTGCTCGATCAATCTGAGTCACAGCATCAATATGACAGAGCAAGGCTGAAGATGAACCACAGGAGACACAGAGCGTGAACAAGAAACAAACCTTTTTAGTAGTCACGGAGATTTAGGGATCATTTGTTATTACCACCGCACAATCTACCTGACTGGCAGAGTGATCTCTAATGCCCTTTGGATCCCACATTTTGATCAATAAAATATTGAGCACATACTTCTACATGTATTTTTATAAATTACATACATTACTGTATATTATGTATTCATAACATGCCTTACCCCCCACACCAAAATGTAAAAAGAATGAGATTAAAACTATATGAGCTGAATTATTTATTTCCTTCCCACACTCCCAAATGATCATCTTAAGCACACAACTTTGGAATCACTAGTCTATTACAATGGCCTCTAGAGTAAAGATATAAATAAGGCTTCCCAGAGATTTTATTCATAAACTTCACATCAACAATATTCAAATGTTTATAAATATTTGGCCAGAAGTTTTCTATTTGCATCCACATAGCTTTCTCTCTCTCAGACCCTGGTCCTTAAACAAGGATGTAAATCAGATTTGCAGTGGAGCTTTCCAAAATTAGATTCCTGGTGCCTCCTAATCTCAGAATGAAGCCCAGGTGTGTATTTTTCTTAAAGACCCATCAGTGATTCTGATGTATATTACCAGTCTAAAGAATAAGTCCCAGAGAAACAATGTTTGTTTGTTTTTTTAAACCTTCATTTGTAAGTAATCTCTATAACCAACATGGGGCTCAAACTCACATACCTGAGATCAAAAGTCAGTCACATGCTCTACCAGTCAACTGAGCCAGTGAGGCATTCTTTTTTTAGAAAAGAATCATCTTTTTCTAAAATAAATCTATCACATCCTGGAAATACCACTACCAGTTCTAAACTTTGGGTTTTTTTATGTAGAATTCTTTCTAAAAACACTGAGAACTTACGTACACCAAACACCATTTCC
The DNA here is from genome assembly GCF_030435805.1 of Mustela lutreola. Lineage (NCBI taxonomy): Eukaryota > Metazoa > Chordata > Mammalia > Carnivora > Mustelidae > Mustela > Mustela lutreola. Next base: position 103,959,734 of record NC_081295.1, on the reverse strand, counting down.
AAGATGGGATCCAGCTACAAACAAGCAAAACAGAACAAAACTGCTCTCATGAAGCTTACATTTTAATGAAATAGACAATACACAATAAACAAGAAACTATCAGGCAGCCATTTATGATGAAAATAAAACAAAAGACACGCTGTGAATGGGCGGATTTATACTTTCAGTTGCATGGCCAATCAGTCTCTCTGAAGAAATGGCATTTTAAATGGAAACATAACTGAAAACAAGTCAACCATGCAAAACCTGTGGCAAGAGCATCTCAACCAGAGGAAGGAGCTAGTGCAAAGGTCCTCATAGGTTCTTTTTCCAGGGAGGAAAAGGACTGGCAGGTTGCAATAACAGAAAGAAGGTCAATGGAGAGCAGTGACAGGCAGGATGGTGTGAGAGGTGCTGAGAGGCAGAAAGAGCCCTCGGACCAGGGTGAGATAGACTTTATACTAAGAATTGGTCATTAAACAGACATGTTAAGTACAGGAAAATCAAGATCTGATTTACACTGTAATTTTTTTAAGACCATTTTTGTGCTGAACAGAGAAGGAATGGTAAAATGGACCAGAGAGGAAGAAAGGGAACTAAGGGAAAAGATGATGATGGCCCAAACTAGAGAAGCACTGGTAGAAAAAACAAGTGGACAGATTTGGAATATATTTTGTAGTAACATAGATGGACAGATTATAGATGAAGAGGATAAAGAAAAAGACTCCTAGGTTTAGGTTTTAGCCACTAGGCAGATGGTGATGCCATTTATTAACTGTTTTTCTTGATCCTCATTATCCACTGTTATTTATATGTTACTTCGATACATATTTGTCCTCTGTGTCTTGTTGCAAGTCATCTCAAATCCTTTGTGGAAAGGGGCATGACATCAATACATGTAAATAAATTATTTAAAGTATTAAAAATGAAACACACCTGCACAAGCAGGTAAAAAGACATGTTAACAATTCCAACAATATTAATACAATTATTAATAAAGATTGGTTAATATATCCAGTGTACAGGGGCACCTGGGTGGCTCAGTGGGTTAAGCCTCTGCCTTTGGCTCAGGTCATGATCTCTGAGTCTTGGGATTGAGTCCCTCATCGGGCTCTCTGCTCAGCAGGGAGCCTGCTTCCCCTTCTCTCTTTCTGCCTGCCTCTCCCCCTACTTGAGATCTCTGTCAAATAAATAAATAAAATATTTTTTTAAAAAATCCAGTGTACAATGAAACAATTAAGAATCATTTCTTTTACAATGAAATAAAAAGTGTGTGGATAAAACAAGTAGCGAAGGCAAACATCCTGGTTTTTAATATTGCTATCATGCTTTCCTTTTTTTTTTTTTTTTTTTTTTTTTTTTTAAATTTGAGAGAAAGGGACAGAGGGCACAAGCTGGGGGGAAGAGCCGAAAGAGAGAGAGAAGAAAACTCCCCACTAAGCAGGGAGCCTGATTTGGGGCTTGATCCCAGGAACCTGAGATCATGACCAGGCTTAACCAACTGAGCCACCCAGGTGCCCAGTATTGCTATCACTATTTCTAGTCAATATTGTTCTACATTGGTAGTAAGTATTAAAATCTATAAAGGGCACTTTGTTTCTCAAATGCACAGTGACCTATTAATTAACCTTACTGTGGGGTTTAAAAATGGCTGCAAATTCTTTGACATTCCCATTAAGCTCTAAGCATTAAGAACTGAGATCTGTTCGTCCTCCCTTTGATCTGGGCTGGACTATGACTGCTTTGACTAAAAATATGGCATGAGTGATGCCATGACAGTCCCATGCCTGATCTTTGAGAGGACTGATAGCTTCTGCCTTGCTCTCTTGAACTCCTGGGTCACCAAAGAAGTCTAATCTCCTGCCTTCAGGATCACATGAAGAGATCCCAGCAGAGTCCAGCCTTCTAGAAGTCCTCACCTCAATACTGAGTGAGCATGTGAGTAAAGCTGCCTTGGACATCCCTACAACCAAACTAGCTGCCAACCAAATAACCCCAAATGATATCATGTGGGCAGAAAAACTGCCCTGTGGAGTACCCAGTATGAATCCCTATCCCTCAAAATTGTGAAATATTATAAACTGGTTATTGTTTTAGATTTAGATTTTGGTTTTGATTTTAAGTTTTGCTATTAGGTTTTAGAATTGTTACTTTAGATTTGGGGGGAGTTGTTACATAGTAATAAATAAACAGAAAATAAAATAACCAAAAACCTAAAATAAAAGCTTAAAACATGTTTTCTATTTATAATCCAATTCCTTTTTACTTTTTTTTGTATTTTATTATGTTTTAGCAGTCTCTACACCCAATGTGGGCTTGAACTTACAACCCTGAGATCAAGTCGCATGTTCTTCCAACTGAGCCAACCAGGCACCCCTACAATCCAATTCTTAAAACATACTTTCTGCATTTAAATGTATAAAAGAGAGCCATATAATAAGGGGAAAAAATGAAAAATAAATTGTTAATAATCAGTAAGTTTTTAGGAAACAGAGAAAACAGTAAATAAAAGGAAATAATTATCACTGTGTTGCTGTATTAATTTACCAAATTGATAGCATGCTATGTTATGTCACTTAAAAATTCTTTGTCATTTATAATCATTCAAAACATTCAGTTAGAAAGCAAACAATAATTTAATACTCTGAGATTCTAATTAGTATGTTGATATCTCAGTAATTCTGCCAAACTGATCAATGTAAAAATCAATCCTCTGGTTACTTTATTACTGCCTTTTTTTAAAAATAGCATAGGCACATTTTAATATACTAAAATTTATACTAGAGAGAAAGGATTAACTCCTTATACTTATGCTCATTTCTTCTCTTCTACAGGAAAACCTTTCTCCCTTCCTGCCCCCCCGCCCCGCAAAACTGGGTGATGTATACACGAATTCTTCAGTCTCCTAAGTAAATCAAAACAGCAGTAATTCCTGAGCTGGACACAATAGGACCAGAAACTTACAATCTGCCAGGATACATTCCACCCCATCCCACCACATCACACAAATATTTTTTCAGCATCTTCTATGAGCCAGGCATAAACTCAAGAGATAACACAAACAAAAGATGCTACCTTATACATTAACTGTATTACCTAACCATAGCAAAACTTAGAAAAGTTGACTCTACTAACTAATCTGAAAGAAGCAGTCAACCACAAGAGGAAAGAGCCTGGTTTCCGGCATGCAATGAAAGAGTGAACGGTCCGTAAGGGCTTAAGTGTCCCCCAAGCCTGATGCCTAGCCCTGCTTACAGAAGTTAGACATGGGCAGAATGAAAGGAAGCACACTCACTAAAGTGGAAGAGAGCCAACAAGGTGATCCATCCCTGGAACCTAATTTCAGAATCCACCTCAAACTGTCTGCTCAAACAACTATAGGTAAACTGAGTTGCAAGTCACCAGTGGCACTGCTAGGGCATTGGCTTTGGCTGAAGCTTACAGAACAGCACTACACAGGGTAGCCAGGCACCTTTTTTTTTTTTTTTTTTTTTTTTTTTTCAGATTTATTTATTTGAGAGAGACGGAAAGCATGTGCCCACAGTGGTGAAGGGCAGAGGGAGAGGAAGAGAATCCAAACAGACTCCACGCTGAGTGCAGAACCTGATCTCACTGACCTGAGATCAGACCTGAGCCAAAACTAAGAGTTGGAACCAATCGCACCAACCAGACACCCCAGCCAGGCAGCAACTACGGCATTAAGATTTATTGAGAACAGCTTGATGCCCCTAAAAGGCAGGAAACCTAGGAAGCCACATAAGGGCACAGAAGATAGAAAGAGTCACCTTCAATTAACCAATCTCAATTAATCAGTCAATTTCTATCTCTCTCATACACACACACACACACACACACTCCAGTCCTGAACTGGGAAATAGGACTCAGGGGCCAACTTATAGGCTGAGTCATTTCCAGGCTGATATGGCCTAGAAAAATGGCAATAACATAGCAAAATACAAAAAACAATGTATAAAAAAGATACTGTTTAATTGTTGATACTGAACATTGAAACAGCAATATTAAGAAAATTTATTTAAAAACTCTGCTCTAGGGGTGCCTGGGTGGCCGTCATTAAGCGTCTGCCTTCAGCTCAGGTCATGATCCCAGGGTTGTGGGATCAAGCCCCGCGCATCAGGCTCTCTGCTCAGCGGGAAGCCTGCTTCCCCCTTTCCTATTCCCCCTGCTTGTGTTCCCTCTCTCGCTGTGTCTCTGTCAAATAAGTAAATAAAATCTTTAAAAAAAAAATGTTTTGCTCTATTGCTGAGACCTAATATATAAATACTCTACAAAAGACAATAATTTAAGTATAAAAATATGGAACCTTAGAGAAATAAGGCACAGTGAATAAGTCAATTAGAAAAAAGTATATGCATTATTCTATTCCAATCAGGAGGCTAAAAGCCTGGTAGACACCTGGAGTCAAAACTGAAACAAGTTATACCAAAACTATCAAAGAATCTTTTGTTCATTTATTTTCATTTATGTCTTCTCATCCTTACTCTCAGTGGGTACCCCAAAAATAGACCCCTCTAGAGATCTATCAGAGATCCTATAGAGTTATTCTCATTTGATTAAGCTCTATCCACCTCATTCATTTGTATAGTCCCTCTGCTGAACACATTCCAAAATATTTCTACTTTGTCCGATAGTAACCAACCCCCATATGCTCAACCCCTTTCTAAATGCTCCCCTATCTCTGCCACCTCCTGACAACAGAGCTCTATTGTAAATGGACATAAACTCATTCCCCCCTTTTCCCTCTATTGTGGCCAAGTACCTCCCCCCTACAGATGACTGCTCTCCACCATGAACTGCCCCAAATTCATCCAGCCCTTCTGGCACCTCACTATAGTGACCAATCATCCCAGTTTTCCCAGGACTTCAGGGTTTCTCGAAGCCCCAGTCTTTCAGTGTTAAACCTAGGACAGACATTCTCCAAACCCAAACTTTGCCAACATTGTAAAATCCACATTCTTGCCACTGCCCTGACTGACAGATAAATCCATATCCCTCAACACCAGTCTCACAGTCTTTGGAACATTCTGCCCACTCACACTCTATCTTGGCCGCTCACTCTCAAGATCAGAGCCCAGGGGCGCCTGGTTGGCTCAGTGGGTTAAAGCCTCTGCCTTTGGCTCAGGTCATGATCTCAGGGTCCTGGGATCAAGCCCCACATAGGGCTCTTTACTCAGCAGGGAGCCTTCTTCCTCCTCTCTCTCTCTCTGCCTGCCTCTCTGCCTACTTGTAATCTCTGTCAAGTTAATAAATAAAATCTTAAAAAAAAAAAAAAAAAAAGATCAGAGCCCAATTCACAACTACCCCCACCCCCGGCAACACACATATACTCCCCCCAACCATACCTCCTCACCTTCCCTGCTCACCTCCTCCACATCACCACTACACAGGCTTCTTGGATCAACAAAGTCTCTACCCCGCCTCTGCCTTTAACTTTTCCTGGTTTTAATTTTCGTCCCCAAAAATATTTCATCCTCCAATTCCATTACTCTACATGCACTCCCTATAGCACACCATGGCTTTTATCTCCATCTCTTTACACTTTATTTCCCATATCTGAAATACCCTTCCATATCCTCTGTTACTACTAGAAAATGTCTATATAGCTAACATATTATCTCTACAAAGTCTCCCCAGATTTTCTCAGTAGCAGCTACTTCCTCTTCTGTGCTTGAACATGTGGTATTATACTACTTATGTACTGTACTATAAGGATTTATATATGTTATCTCCTCTGCTATACAAACATAAACACAAAAAATTGTTATACTTTTTATTAAGCATATTGTTATACTTATTGTTGTTAGCTCTCATCACAATACCTGGTAAAGTGTTTACAAACTGGAATATATAAACTATGGAGGGTGACAATATTCAACTGAAAAAACAAAGAAAAAGAAGAAAAGGTAAATACTCTGAAAAATATAATGGAACTCTAGAAGACTAAAAATTTATAATCAGAGCATACAATAATTCATCAAATAAATAATAGTTATGCAGCTATTCTACCTTTTAAGGTTTTGTTTATCTATCTGACAGAGAGAGAGAAAAAGAGAGAAAGCACAAGTGCACAAAAGCAGGGGGAACAGCAGGCAGAGGGAGATGAACCAGCAGGCTTCACTGAGCAGAGAACAGACATGGGGGTCAATCCCATGACCCCGGGATCATGACCTGAGCAAAAGGCAGCTGCCCAACCAACTGAGCCATCCAAGTACCCCTTAACCTTTCTTTTTTTTTAAGATTTTATTTATTTATTTGACAGAGAGAGCGAGAGAGCACAAGCATACAGAGCTCGCAAGAGAGAAGTAGGCTCCCACTGAGCACAGAGCCCAATGCGAGGCTCAATCCCAGGACCCGGGGATCATGACCCAAGCCAAAGGCAGTCACTTAACCAACTGAGTCACCCAGATGCCCACGTCCCTTAATCTTAACCCACTGAGCCACCCAGGCGCCCACGTCCCTTAGTCTTTTAAAAAAATTAAAACTCATCCAAGTCAGTATTCTGTCTAGACAGAGACTGCAAAGAATAGGGTGATGGGGTAGGGGGGCAAAGCTTGCCGCATCTCCAACATAACAGCAGTAGATGCAGGCTCTTGGGTTCCAGACCTAGCCATCAGGCAGTTTCTAATTAAGTTATTTAGATCATTTTCTAGTGAAAATAATGAAAAATGGTGGATAAACCATTTTTTAAAATTAGTTTACAAGGGGTGCTGAGGTGGCTCAGTCAGTTAAGCATCTGACTCTTCATTTCAGATCAGGTCATTTCAAGATTCAGATCTTGAGGCGGTGAGATCAAGCACTGAGTTGGACTTCATGCTCAGTGCAGAGTCTGCCAGAAATTCTCTCTCTTCCTCAGTCCCTTGCCCCACGTACCCACATGTGAGGTCTCCCTCAAATAAATAAAAGTAAATAACAAATAAAACAAAAATTAGTTTGCAAGAACTAAAAAACTGACAAGACAAGAGGAACTGCCCCTTTCTGAGGGAAATCTAAACCCAGGAGAACCAAAGCCAGTTTTGCCATGAAGACATCAGCCAATGGCATCCACTTGTACTTCAGATCCTCAGCCTCAAGGTTAAAGTGACAAAAGATAAGGATAAGAGCCTGCCTAATGTTGGATCCTACAGAAGACCTTCCCTACATTAAACTGGGACCCCAAAGGATGACATCCTCAAGGAACCAATGAACTAAAATTGGCCCTCCATCTCTCCCCAACCACAGGAGAATGAAAAGCAGGCAGTTTCAGCACTGAACAAGTCAGGGAAAGAAAAAAGTAGGAAAAACAAAGTCTTTCAGAAGGTTAGCCACTCCAGGTACACATCCACAGTTTTGATGAGCCAGGAAGCCACATCCTAAATATAATTTTTAAAAAGTCCCTGGGGCGCCTGGGTGGCTCAGTGGGGTAAGCCTCTGCCTTCAGCTCAGGTCATAGTCTCAGGGTCCTGGGATCGAGCCCCGCATCGGGCTCTCTGCTCAGCTGGGAGCCCGCTTCCCTCTCTCTCTCCATCTACCTCTTTGTCTACTTGTGATCTCTCTCTCTGTGTCAGATAAATAAATAAATAAATAGATAGATAAAATCTTTTTTTAAAAAAATCTTTGACAGGAAAAAGCCCCAGAAGCCTGGCAGAAGCCAACAGAGTCTCTCTCAGAGGAGAGCACACTCATTCTGGGAAACCCCTAAAAGAAACTCTATGAGGGCAATAATCAGTTAAAGATAACCAGGCACACAAAGAAACAAAATAGCAGGAGTGAAAAACAAGCACAAACAGCAAGAACAGACCACACAAATTTTAAATCTTAGAATTATCAGACACAGATTAAAAAGCAATCTACATTTATGACAACAGCTTTTAAACTGACTGCAAATATATATATATATTTAACGGATTTTTTCTTTAAAGATTTATTTGAGACAGAGAAAGAGCAAGCACACAGGGATTGGAGGAGGAGAGGGAGAGAAAGAGTGAATCTCAAACAAACTCCCCACTCAGTGGAAAGCCCAGCATAGGGCTCAATCTCATGACCCAGAGTTCATGACCTGAGCCAAAACCAAGAACCAGACACTTAACCAACTGCACCACCCAAGTGCCCCTAACATGGCATATCTTTAAAGGAACCAAACAGAACTTCTAGAATTACAATAACTAAAATTTAAATCCTAATAGCAGCAGGACTGACAAAATGGAATTGAGAAATAAAATGGGAAATGGTTCAAGAGAAATAATCTATAATTCAAAAGATAAAGAATAAAAAAGAAAATGCAGATTTTAGAATGAGATGTGAATGACTAAGAAGATCTAAAATACATTTGATTAGAATCCCAGGCAGAGAAGAAAGAATTGGGACAAGAGCACCAATCCACAGATTCAATAAACCTAGTGAAACTTGAGAAAATAAAAAGAATCCCACTATTCAACAAACAGAACATTTAAATCAAGCAGAAGTGAATCAAAATATCTTAAAGGGAGACCACAAGCAAGATGGCTACCTTTTGTGTTTGGGGTTTTGGGGGTTTTTTTGTTTTTGTTTTTTTAACTTTAAAGATCAGATTTTCTTTTTTTTATTTTTTTTTAAATTTTTTTAAAGATTTTATTTATTTGCCAGAGAGAGAGAGAGAGCGCGCCCAGGCAAGCAGAGTGGCAGCAGAGGCAGAGGGAGAGGCAGGCTCCCCGCCAAGCAAGGAGCCCGATGTGGGACTCAATCCCAGGATGCCGGGATCATGACCTGAGCCGAAGGCAGCCGCCTAACCAACTGAGCCATCCAGGCGTCCCAGATTTTCTTTTTTTTAGAAAACAAACAAAAAACCCCACAACTCAAAGAACAGGATTTTACATCTCAAGACAACTCCCAGGTAGTAAGACTACAGTTTACAAATCATTTTCATATAAGATATTTTGTACAAGTTTTACATATATTAAGAAGTAGGAAATAATCACCATTTCTGTTTTAACAGGGGAGGGGGTGGAGACAGGAGAGGGGAGTGGGAAAAAACAGCTTTTTTGGACACAACTATTTGGAAGGAGTATACCTGAAGAAGGCAAACCCTACCTTTTCATCCTCTACAGCGAAGAATTTAAAAAAAAAAAAAACTTTCAGCCTTGGGTATCTCTCTGAAAGCCACTTCCTGGCTACTGGCCAATCCAAACCAATTATTTAAAGTTACTTCACATGATTTTTATGTCTACTAGGTAAGTCACTCAGTATGCCCACTGTTGCAGCACTCATAAACCAACATGTCTGCAGGCCCAAGCAGGGTCTAACCTAGGACTGATGGGAGAAGGGCTTGTAACCAAGAGACTAAGGTGTCATTTCTCTGCAGGTACCAATGACACCCATAAGAATACAGTCTACTAGGCTAACAGTACAAAAGTGCACATAAAAACACACAAGTTTTGCTAATGTGCTTCAAGAGAAACAAGGACCTTGTTAAACAGTTCTCCCCATTATCATTTGTTCTCTCTCAAGGGACATTAAAACAAACCAACCAACCCACAAATTGGTGGAGGCCATATTATAAATCCAAACACTGGTGTGGGATTTCAGTGGAGAGAAGGAAACGTGTAAAAACAAAAGCCCCAAAACATGGCTGTAAGAACAGCTCACAATTTACCTGTCCCTATTTATCAACACTCTCTCACTACCTAAGACCATTAATTCCAGAGTTTTCTGACATATAAAAGTATAAAAGGGGTCAAAGAAGTAGAATAGGAATGAACCAAAGGAGTAAGAGTCAAAAGACATACGAAAAGGCCAAGATCTCCCAGAGAAAAGCAGTGAATTCTCATTTGCTTATGCTCCCTGGGGCTGATAAACAATGCCTAGATCAGGTATGTGATTTAAATAGAAACTGCTTTTTGGGGAGGTAATAGCAAGGAGAAGCATAAGGAACATAAGACCAGGAAAAGAGTCTAATAAAGCTTCAAGATCTCAACAATTCAAAATTTCAGAACTTTCAGAAGGGATACTATTTAACAAAGGACAAAACTCTTTCTTCTAAAATAGACTCAGGAATTCCCATGACACCTAAGTACTTCCTGCTCCAGTGTTCACCATTGGTCATACCATTTCCCCCTACCACTCATGCAAAATAATTTGCCACCTCCCTACAGCTTCTTTTCAAACCACGATTCTCCCACTTATTTTGGTGACCAAACACTCTTGTTCAATAGATGCACTCCCCACTACCCCCTAAGGGGTAAAAATTAAGGAATCCCCCAGGCTGGTCCCAGGAACTCCTAATTAAATAAAAAAAGGGGCAGGCAGCCTCCTGGAGATTTATTAAAAAAAAAAAAAAAAAAAAAAAAAAAAACAACTTCAGAAACTAAACCTACCTTTCCAAGGATGGAAAATGTATTCAGATGTTTAAGAATTCATATATGCCACAAGAGGACAAAAAAAAATTAAAAGGTAGAAATCTTACACTCTTCCTTAAAGCCTGCCCTACTGCCCAACCAGATTCCAGACACTGCATCACCATCATGCCATTTTACTAAATGGAGCCCCCCACCCACACTAATCACACCTGCAACTGCATGTCATAAAAATGCACAACTTTTCCATAAAAAGCTATACATCTCTTTCTCTCAGGCTATATTGGCAATTCTCCAGTTAGTTCAATATTTTAAAGGCTGAGTAGTATGCAAAACAATTTCATTCCATTTCCCTTTTTTGGGTGTTTTTTGTTGTTGTTGTTGTTTTCCAAAGAAAGGTGGGTTTTATTGTCTTGTCTGGATAGAGGTTTGATTTGCTCTTGAATACTCCAGGGTGAAGAGACTTGGAGAAAGCACAAGATGCAGAGGTCTATTTGGTATAATCTTCCTCGTTCTCATCTTCACCCCCAATGGAGATAGCAGCATACTTCCTTACAGAACTGAACTTGGAAGATGGATTTTCTTCAGGTTTCTTTGTTTGGCTCAGGTGATTCTTTTTTTTTGATCCTTTTCTGCCAACTTTCTTATCTGATGCCTTCAAGTGGTCTTTGTTCCCTCCACCTCCTGGACAGCAGCTGGAGCTCCCACTTTAGCCCTTTAGGACACTTACCCCATCTACTTCATTTTCATCTTTCCTTACTGTTCCTTCCTTAAATGGTTGAGCCAGAACCACTTCCCCCCCACCACCACCACTTGTGGGGATTGGTGCTGTGTGTCTGAGCTCTGAGACAGAGCAGGAGGATTAGGCCTTCCAAACACCCAAGCACTGTCCTTCGGTAAAGTGGCTTTAGAGGCTGTTGAGGTTTGGGAGGCTTATAAGTTGGAGAGGGACACTCTTCTTCCTTATTGAGTGTTTCATTTTCTAGAGACTTCCTCTCTCTCCCCTGCATTTCTGCCAGCTGTAGCTGAGGTCCCAGTCTGTGATGGCTCACTTCCTGTCCAGGATTATTCTGTTCCTGAATTTCTTCACTTCACGAGCTTGAGTGTTTACCCCGAGGCCATTGTTCCTGTTCTGGCTCATCCAGAAGGCCCTTCACTTTCTTCCACTCCTCCTGTAGCCACTCTTCTATTTCTCAATCTTTAGCAGCTGTGTTGACAGAGCTTCCCCCTCCAAAGACAGAGGTTGCTCCGATAGACTGGTGCTAGCATAGGAATCATCTTCCTTAGGAGTACTGCAAGGCTTTAGATTCAGTTTGCCTTTTTTTAGAGGGAGGGGAAAGTGGAGGAGGACCTCTATCATTATGCCTGTAGTTATCCTTAGAGTAATCCTCTCTGGAGCGCCATGAGCGATCATCTCATCTGTCATACCCATCTTCATAGCTGTCCCCACCTCCTCTGTAGTCGTCATCCATACGGTACCCCACTACCAAATGGTCTTCTGTCACCGTCTATTCTGGAATCATAGTCTCTGTCACAACCTCTGCTCCTTCAGTCCTCATAGAGATCCCAGCCCCCAAACAGATCCATGGTATCTCAGTGTGGGATATCACGACAGGAGGGTGAGGGTGACTATCTTATACTCAGAGAGGCTACAGCTAGACGATCAGCTGACTTCTCAACAGCAAAAATGGAAGCCAGAAGACAGAAGAATTATATATATTAAACATGTGAGGGGCGCCTGGGTGGCTCAGTGGGTTAAAGCCTCTGCCTTCGGCTCAGGTCATGATCCCAGGGTCCTGGGATCGAGCCCTGAATCAGGCTCTCTGCTCAGCGGGGAGCCTGCTTCCTCCCCCAACCCAGCCTGCCTCTCTGTCTACTTGTGATTTCTCTGCCAAATAAATAAATAAATAATTTTTTTTTAATGTGAAAAGAAAGTACCTACCTTAAAATCTTTAAAGAAAAAGAAAAGGCTGTCTGGCTAAGTCAGTAGAGCAAGCAACTCTTTATCTCAGAGTTATAAGGTTGTAAGTTGGAGCCCCACACTGGGTGTAACAATTACTTAAAAATAAAATCTTGAAAGAAAGAACCTGACAACCTAAAATTCTACATCCAGCAAAAATACCTTTCAGTAAAGAATGCAATCTCCTTTCTTGCTTTTTGGTTTTTGTGACAATGCTTAAAAGGTAAAAGAAGTATAGAAATAAAAACCTTAAAGAACTGTACTTCACCTCAAACTAATGCAACATAAGAGCTGGACATTTATGGAAAGATGAACATTTAATGATGTTCTGTATGTCTCCCTGATACACACAAAACTTTTTTTATTAATTGGTTATTTATATAATTGTGTCATGATTACCCAACAGATAAGAAGACCCAAGGGTCAGGTACCATTTATCTGCTTTGTTGGATATCCTTCCTACACATAGTCATAATCACTCTATGCCCAATTTTGGAAATATTTACTGACTGCTGAGACAGTCAACATTTCAAGACAGAGCTCCTATGATCATATTTCATTTCACCCAAACATATTTGGAATTTTATTTCCGTAGTTTAACATAAAATCAGATTAACAATTCTTCTGATTTTACATTATCAAATATTTTGGAGCAAAACTGGAATGAACAGTAAGTACACTTTCAGCTTTCAAACTACCACAACGTGAAGTTTTTTTCCCACTCCCCAGTTTCCCTATGAACTAAGTTAATCAAGTCTTCGAAATTTGCAACTGTTTCTTTAATTCCAAACTATTTATTTCAAGCACCCAGTTAATTGGCAGAATGCCTATTTCTTCACACAGCTTTCTATTACTGAGCTTCAAATTTTCTTCTTTATGACATTCCCTTATGTTATCTTCTGCAATAACCTTTTGGTGCACAATTAAAGGCCTCCCAAACCCAATCTTTGTTGAGGCTCCAACTGGCAAATGTCTTCCAAAAAAACAAAAGAAAGTAATTTTCCTTTTCCATTTTTACAATGTAGCCCAGTAGAAAACTGCTCAACTTAACTTGGCTCTAAGTTTTTAAACTATGTAGCACTTTGGACATTTTAAAGATGAATGGAAGAGAGGAAGCCAAACTCTAATTCATGAAAGATATGATGATAACTGAATCTTCCCAAATTAAGCAGCGAATAGCAGATTACAAAAATATGGCTTACTTAGCTGGGGAAGAAAGTCTGAAGCTTTCTCAAGAGTCAGTATGGACTCAGGGTATGTGGCTGCCTCAGTCAGAAGAGCATTCTACTCTTGATCTTGGGTTTGTGAGTTCAAGCCCCATGTTGGGTGTAGAGACTATTTAAATAAATAAATAAACTTTTTTTTTTTTAAAAGTCAGTATGAACCAATGATGCAGCTATGTTTATCCAAGCAAATGGAGAATGAAACGAGCAGAAAAAAATAAAGTCAGAAAAAGAATGTGATTTGTTACCATTTTCTCTTATAGGCCATAGGAAATCAAGTCTTATCATTAATTTTACATTTCCATCATACTATTTGAAATTCAAACAATGAGAATACTAGCTATTGTTTGTGCCTTGGATAAAGAGAAAGGAGGTATTTATTTCAGGAGATGTTTAAATATACAGGTTTGCAACTGAAAATATTAGAAAACAATTTTATGGCCTTGACAAAGGTTTCCTATCTGTTGACCCAGTTCAACATTTTCAGTTCCTCAGAAAATTATTCAAACTTTTGATGGTGTAGTTGGCACAATACCCCACCCACCAGAATATATCTGCTACCTCCTTTCTGCCTTATCTTTTAAGACTCAGTTCAAATACTGTCAGCTCAATGATGCCTTTCTAAATTAATCCAGTCTGTAGCAATATCCTGCTTACTTTTTCATAACTCTTAGAGACTATATCAAACTTTCTGGCATGTGATTATTTTGCCTTGTTCTCTGTTTCATGAAAAGTCTCTTTCTACTTTCTCAAACTAAAAACGTTACAAATCCTCCATAACGCAGAACATAATGCTGGATAAATATAAAGCATTATCAAACATTAAGTATAAAGTACTATGAAGGACACCAATAGCTCCAGATATTCTGTGTCATGTGTACTTGGGAGCAGAATTCTGGTAGTTAGGGACTGAGCTTAAAGATACATCTGCACAGCAAGCACACTTTCTATAAACCATGTGTTAATCTGGGTACCTCAGTAGGGAAGAGGCTGGTAGATTCAAGTCCCTCCAAGCCACTTCCTAACGATGACAGGGAGTAAGTGTTCCCAACATCTTATACATTTACCCTCCATTAAGGCAGAAAGAGCCTACTTAGCCATTTGTCTTACTTCAAAGTCCATCAAGAGCTCCCTTCCCTTGCCTATACTCCTTTCTCAATTTACAGTTCTATCTCAAATTCCATTCCTAAAACAGTCAAGCGTTTCAGCTGCACTTAAAATACGGATTCAAATACCGGAAGAAGCCATGATACCACCTAGAAGGGCTGGTGTTATTCAGGGACATCCAGTTCTGAGGGGAACACCAGATGTGAGGGGAAGCAGTGCTAGCTGCACTACTCAGAGGCCCCTTTGTACGTCATCAAGTCACAGCCCTCCTCCTACTCCTCTCCAGCAGAAACATGAAAAAAAGAGCTCATTTCTGCCTTGAAGAACAGATAATCATGTGAACCTCACCATAACAGCCCTCAATCTTATAATATTGTAATTATGTATTTTATCCATATTGTAGTGTAACAGCTTCTTCAAAAGCTAAACTCCTACCCCACCTAAATGTAGCCATTTTCATTCCATGTGCTCAAAATTGCAAAAAGAGAAAACACTGAATTCATCCATTCTAGAGCCATTATGTTGTTCTCTGTAATGATCCTGACATTGATCTCTTAAAATACCACTTGGTTCCTTATCTATATCTTCCCTGCTACTGTTAACTTCAAGTTACCAAAAAAGAAAAAAAGGCAAAATTATTACTTCTATTTTATAGAAATAAATAAAAGCAGCCTTGGGAAACGTATATGAGAATCATCTTGTTCACTTTGTTTCTTGCCTCCAGTAAGACCGTTACAACCCAAAAGTGATACAGCTTAAGGAATCCAGAAAGCTAAGCAGCAAATTCAAACCACTCCTCAAATGGCCATGTATGTACTACATTTATCCTTGACTCTCCCATTCCTTAAGCAAAGTGTTATAATAGCAGTAATGTGTCTGCCAACACAAAAAGGTTTTATTAGGCCTCAAATGTCCTGCTTCCCTGGACTTATGAAATAAGTTTTTTAATCCATTTTCAGTTTTTCAATAAGAAATCATTTCCAGATTCTCCATATGAATTAAAATTTCTCCCTTAACTACCATAATCCAAACTCCACATACTGAGAGCCAGAATAAACCATTAAATGCTGAAAATTAAAAAGAAAATAGAAATCTGCAAATGTTTCAAAACAGCACACAAAAAACAAAAATCAAGAAGCCTGTATGGTACGGTGTCAATAGTAACTCATAACTGCTTTTACTCACTTATTTATAACCCTTTCTAATTAAGAAAGTGCTTTAAATTCCCCATAGCACCTACACAGGGCCCTAACCATATCTCTTAGTTCACCATCTCTTGGCTGAATTGAGTATAGCAAGCAAAAAGGACTATCCGCAATCTATGCTACTAATTGAAGTCATTAATTTGGACTACTGTAAATTTTGTCAAATTCGTGAGAGGTAACACTGTATAAAAACATTAACTACCAGGGCGCGTGGGTGGCTCAGTGGGTTAAAGCCTCTGCCTTCGGCTCAGGTCGTGATCTCAGGGTCCTGGGATCGAGCCCCGCATTGGGCTCTGCTCAGCAAGGAGCCTGCATATCTCTCTCTCTCTCTCTCTCTCTCTCTCTGAGCCTGCATGTCTCTCTCTCTCTCTCTCTCTCTCTCTGCCTGCCTCTCTGCCTACTTGTGATCTGTCAAATAAATAAATTTTAAAAAAAAATTAACTACCTTATACCTTCTTACCTCTCTTTCCCAGGTTCTGAAACATAAAAAAGTATCTCTGAAAATAAAGAAGATCTCAAAGGATTCTGAGACTCCTGGCAAGTTTCAGAAATGCAGCAAGCCTCTCTTCAAAGTTAAAAAGCCATAAACTTCTCAGCTAACTCTATTGAAGCAGCTTCACCAAAGTTCTAAAAAGTGGAAAGCATTTATCAAGAATGTTTCCATTTCTCTCTCTTCTGAGTAATCTGAGCTCCCTCAGAGTTACCTTCTCTAGTTATCAAATTATCTGAATTTCATTTTCCATATTACCATGTTTCATAGTCTTTCCAAATCATGGCATAGTTGTTGAAACTATTTAGGATACACTGTTTTGGCTTCTGTTCAAATTTAAGAAGTCAGAAGCTCCAGGGGCGCCTGGGTGGCTCAGTGGTTTAAGCCTCTGCCTTCGGCTTGGGTCATGATCTCAGGGTCCTGGGATCGAGCCCCACGTCGGGCTCTCTGCTCAGCGGGGAGCCTGCTTCCCCCTCTCTCTCTACCTGCCTCTCTGCCTACTTGTGATCTCTATCAAATAAATAAATAAATAAATCTTAAAAAAAAAAAAAAAAGTCAGAAGCTCCAGCTTAGCTACCATTTCCAGTTATGTATCACTGCATAATAAATTACCCCTAAAACTTAGCAGCTTAAAGCAACAACCATTTTCTTTTCTCCAATTTTGTTGGTCAGAAATTCAGAAAGCATACAGCCAGCAATTCATCTGTTCCATGTGGCATCAAATGACATCCCTTGTGGTCTTAAGCTGATGAACAGACTGAAGAATCCAAGATGGCCCCACTCACCTGCCTGGGACCTTGGTAGAGATGGCTAAATGGCCAGGCTCCACTGGGAATGTCCAGGAGTGCTGAGACACGGCCTCTCCAGTATGACAGTTGCTAGTGTATGCCAGCCTTCAGAACAGACCTCTCTAGCAAGTACATTTCAGCAAGTCTAGTCAGATCTTACATGACATCTCAGGACTCCCAAAGAAAGTATGTCAGACAGAGGAAGTGGAAGCCGCGAGTTTCTTAAGGTCTGCACCCAGAAACAGGTACAGTGTCACTTCCACCAAATTCTATTGGTCTAAGTAGTTACAACACTCACAGCATTCCATTACCCTTTATCCATTACACAATAAATTGTTTTAATCTTCTGAGAATTAGAAAACAAGTGAATTCAAAGGAACCTTCTTTTCTACCCTTTGAATCCAGATATAAAAAATATGTATGATCAGGGACTGTCCAGTTGTCAGTCTAGCAACTATCTCTACACACCCCTAAAACCACTCATACTACATAAAAAGAATCAGACCAAAATCTGCACTTTTTTGTTTTAATAAAACTCCAGTATTCCAAATTCTATTTTTTTTTTCCTAAAGATTTATTTATTTGTCAGAGAAAGAGCAGAAGCACGGAGAGCTACAGGCAGAACAGGCAGTGCAGGCAGAGGGAGAAACAGGCTCCCCACTGAACAAGGAGCGCAATGTGGGACTTGATCCCAGGACCCTGGGATCATGACCTGAGCCAAACGCAGACGCTTACCCGACTGAGCCATCCAGGCATCCCACCAGTATTCCAACTTCTATTGGCTTATCTATTAGCTTATCCAAATATCTATTAGCTTACCTATTAGCTAAATTATATTAGCTAACCACAACTGAGGTTCTTATATTTTTTATTATACATGTATGTATAGCAATAAGTTTTTTCCTTCCAAGATTTTATTTAAATTCACATTAACATATAGTGAAATATTAGTTTCAGGAGTAGAATTTAGTGATTCATCACTTACATACAACACCCAGTGCTCATCACAAGTGCCCTCCTTAATTCCCAACAGTTCATTTTTGCCCTTGCTTCCCTTGCCTTTGGTTATGTTTCTAGGAAGAAGTCACCGTGGATGCCTGTGTTCTCCTCTAGGATTCTGATGGATTCCTGTCTCACATTTAAGTCTTTCATCCATTTTGAATTTATTTTTGTGTATGGTTTAAGAAAGTGGTCCAGTTCTATTCTTCTGCATGTGGCTGTCCAACTTCCCCAGCACCATTTGTGGAAGAAACTGTCTTTTTTCTATTGGATATTCTTTCCTGCTTTGCCGAAAATTGGTTGACCATACAATTGAGGGTCCATTTCCAGGTCCTCTATTCTGCTCCATTGCTCTGTGTCTGTTTTTGTGCTAGTACCATACTATCTTGATGATTACAGCACTGGAATACAGTTTGAAGTTTGGAATTACAGTACCCCCAGCTTTGGTTTTCCTTTTCAACCTTCCTTTGGCTATTCAGGATCTTTTCTGGTTCCAAACAAATTTTAGGATTGTTTGTTCTAGCTCTGTAGAAAATGCTGGTGGTATTTTGATAGAGATTGCATTGGATGTAAAAATTGCTTTGGGTAGTACAGACATTTTACCAGTATTTGTTCCTCCAATCCATGAGCATGGAACACTTTCCTATTTCTTTGTGTCTTCCTCAATTTCTTTCCTAAGTGTTCTATAGTTTTCAGATTACCAATCTTTTACCTCTTTGGTCAGACTTATTCCTAGGTATTTTATGGGTTTTGGTGCATGTAGCAATCATTTTCAAATGACTGAAAGGGATATTAGGGGTAAAAACCCAATGTTCTCTATGTACACCATCTTTTGCAAATCTCACAAAGAAGCCAGAATGTAACAAACAAAAATAATAATAGTTAAAATTTATTATGTGCTTACTTACTATCTGCTAGGCAGTGTTTTAAGTACTTAACATGTATTAGCTTTATTGAAGCCATCTAACCTTATGAGATAGTATTATTATGTTTTCTATTTTTCAGATGAGAAAACCAAATTGCATGGGGAAGAAAAAAAAACCACTACTAAGTGACAGCACCAGTATTCAACCCCAGGTAGTATGGCACCAGTGCATTCTAACCCTAGGGCCGTATGACATATAGATTATCCCCACTTAGACATCATGCTACCTCATCCTACCAGACTTTGACCTGGGTACAGGTCAAAGCAGGATTGTATGTATGCACCTCAGATCCTCTATCCTAATACCCTGCCTGCAATGAAAAACCCCAAACATTTCCTGTTAATGGGCCTTTTGTATCTGACTCAAATTAGGAATAGTGTCTGCCTTGGTTTCTCCACTCTTAACCCTATGTCAGCCACAGACACTTGAATGGACTGTAAATGGTTTTATATCTTCGCACACACTGAGAAAAAGACAAGCCAGCAAGAATAAAAGGCTGGGAGCATGGATCCAAATTGTTCCTCAGTGAACTAAGATGCTGCCCCCACCGCTTCCTGGAGTTAACACTGACCCATGCCTACCAACAGTTTCCTGCCACATCTCTCAGATTTGTAAGAGGAAGTTTTGGTCACCTCTGAGGAACCTAGTATACCGATCTACAATACACCTGAATATGTCTATGCATGGTTTAAACATATATGCACAGCATTGTCTTGGCTCCCTTGCAGTGCCCTTTTCCTTCCTAGAAGAAGGCAAAAAGGGCCAGGAAAAACATCAGAGACCCAAAGGACCAACAAAGGTAAGACCAGACAATCTAATGAGCTCAGTACAAAAGGCAAAGTTCAACTCTTAAACTTAGAAAATACTGAAATGCCTAATAACACGGTATACACCAAGTCTCTGATGCACAGCATTTGTGAATTATCCAGCCTTGCATTACACTGAAAGTAAACAGATAACTATTGGTATTTGTTATTCCTTAAATTTATGTCTTAATTAGTTTGACAAGTTGATTTTAAATAATGAAAGCCATCTCTGAAAGGTCCATTTAGACTTGTGTAGATAATCAGCATCTGCCTCTAATCAAACTGAGATGATTAGCAAATTAAACCCTTTAATTAGCATTTTGCATAATTTAGCCAAATTATGCTTCTTAGGTCTAAGAAGGTGAAACAGGGTGAATTTATCAGTAGATATTCCTTTAAATCTTTATTAATTATCAAATTTTACCACATATACAGTAAAAATAAAGACATACAAATTAAAATCAGCCTAGTTGGCTAAAACCTAACACTTCACACAACATTTAAGCTAATTATGTCATTTGGGGCAAATTAACACAATACTCAGAAGAGAAGAAAAATATTTCATTTCAATTTTCTCCATCAACTACCTCAGAGGTCAACTTACCAAACTATATTCAAACAGCATTTTTTAAGAAGGAAGGAAAAAGCAAGCATCTCTCTGCTGCCATTCAGTACTGCAGAAGCCAAGGTTAATTTCACTACTCATTCAATCATACAGTTCTCAAAAAAAGCACTCACAAAAAGGTAAGCAACCTGTCAATTTTCTTTGTTAGACAGAAAGAGACCACAGGACAATATAGTAGCAAAGATGCCATCACAAAAAAACAAGATAAGCCATTAATTTTAGCTACAAGCAATACATTCTCTGACACACAGAGTGATGCTTTTTTTTTTTCTTAAAGTATCTCCACTCTCAACTGACCAAAACACCCCATTAGCCATCAACGGTACCAATTTCCAGGGTTTGATAAACAAGTCAGGTAATAAATAGCAAGAGCTTAAAAAACAGTGGAGGAAGTGTATATCTTTTCTAACATACATCAAACCCCAGCTTCTGATGAAGACATGGTCTTGGAAATAGCCCCTCTGTTCTAGAATTAATCCGCTTACCAAAAAGAGGCAGTGAAATTTCAAAGTAGACTTTTCTCATGACTAAAGATAACAACCTACTAAAAACTTCAAATAAATTATCTTTCTTCTGCTATGAATACTACCCAAACTGTAGCTCTTCGTGTGTGTGTCTGTGTGTGTGTGTGCATGTGGGTGTGTGCCTGTGTGTCAAAGGGAGTGATAAATATAAAGAAAAATAATCATGTCAAGCTTATATTAAAAAAGGGTCACTCAAATAAATTGTAATTCATTTTAAAGAATATACAACACACCAAATGAAAACTGGCACAGAATAAACAAGAAGCTATCCTTTCCAAATCCAAATTGCAATCTATTTGTATGCAGGTCCTACTGCATCCCTGAACAACCTGTATTTGGAGAGCCCAAACAATAGCTCTGATGTACACTAATCAACCAAATAGTACCAAAATTGTTTCTTTAAGGACTTACTCAAGTGGCAATATTTTTAATATAATTTAGTGTTTTGCATCTACAGGCACTCAGAAAATATTAGTCGGTTCACTGACTGGAAAAATCAAGCCTACATTCCAGAGACTGTTCTTTTGGTATTTCATAGCAGGTCTCAGGGAAAGCATCCACAGTCTAATTTGGCTCTGAAGTGACATGATATATATCCAGCCAAAAATACTTACTTCTCTTAACCCTTGAAGTATCAATAGGGCAACTAAAATCAAATGTAAAAAAGTTAAAACTCTAGGAACATAAATGCTCAACCTTTAGTCTTATTCACTTGCTATTTAACAAACCCCACTAGCCACTTAATATTAAAGCAGAAGGAAGAGACACATAAACACCTGCAAAGCATGAACTTCAATTCATTTCACTACTTTTTTCCCTTCTAAACAGACTGATATAAGTTTAAGTACAGTGCTTTGGCTCCCCCAAATGACACTTCTAGAGCATAATCCTGTCACAGAGAAAAGAAACAGAAGCTAAATAAATACAGCTGGATTCCTTGTATCCCATCTTCATTGGAAGAAACTTGTCCCTAGATTCAGTTTTAGTATCATCCCTCATCTACTCCACTTTCAGTAAATAAACAAAAATATTACATATTCAACCAAGAGTTTATCTCCGAGTCCCAAAAGGTGAAAGAATTATATAACTAACAAACAGGAAAAAGATGAAGGTAAAAGTATTGTACCAAAGTTTGCGTCACAGAGGTATTAACAGTCAAAAAAAAAAGCGGGGGGGGGGGGGGGGGAGACACATTTTTATTAAAAATGCCTTAAAGTAATTAACCACAAAGACTAGTTCCAAGATTACAACTAACCAGACCTTCAAACACCAAAAAGTTCTATTTCGAGAAATAAAAAATGTCACTGCCAATAAAAAAAATCACTGTTTAATTTTAAACATTCAATATAACTTTCAGAGTTAGAGTCCACTGTTTTCATATGCATAACCAAAGTGCTTACTAAATAATAAAATGGCTAGCCATTAGTGTTCACAATGTGCCAAGCACTGTGCAATTTAGATAGATAATTTCTTTTAGTTTCACAACAATTCTATGAGGAATATACTATGATATTCTCTACCTCACTTCTCTTACCTTACTCATGAAGAAAATAAGGCACTGAAAAGTTAGGTAACTTACCCAGGGTCATAAAAAAATCCATTATGAGATTAATTTTCCCCCATTTTCTCACTCATACACTTTCCCTTAGCAATCTTCTTTTCCACAGATTCAAATACTACTGTTACATATTTTGATTATGTACTTTCAACCATGATCTCTTGAACGCAGCCTAGTATGTTGAACTGTCCACAGCCTATCCCCACCAGCCCACCAGCACTCATAAGCAGTATGCTCACAACAAAATATACCACCCTATCCACAAAACATACTCCTATTTCTATATTCCCTACCATTACTAAGACACTATTCTTTATCTACCAAACAGCCTGGAGTCCTATTCATTTCACACTCCATTACGTCATCCAACCTTCAGGCTCTGTCCATATCTATCATATTGGCCCACTTCTTTCCATTGTCACAGCCACTACTGTAATTCAGACCCTCATTCAGTCCTTCATTCGGTCAAATCTTCCTTGGTGTTAACACAGAAATTGGCAATATCTCAACAGAACTCTGCTGTAAGTCTCAACATTCTATTACTTGTCAATCTTTTTTTCTTTTAACTTTCAATTTTTTTTAGCTTTCATTTTAAAATAATTATGGACTCACAAGTTGCAAAAAACAGTACAGAGAGTTTCCTTGTACCCTTCAGGGTCCCTCAATGGTTATATGTTACATAACTAGAGTACAAAACCTAAACCAGGACAAATGATACTGGTACAGTGCATGAGTACAGTTCCATGCCATTTCACCACATCTGTAGATATGTGAAACAACCACAATTGAGAGGAATTATTTTTACTCTGAGGGTCTTAGTGTTAATTAATCTCATCAAGGCTTTAACAGATTCATTCTCATGGTCAGCTAGCAGGGAGGTCCACTATTACCTGACGTAATATGTCCAATATTACCTGACAATCTTAAATCTCAACTTGGGTCTCAACTCTAGACTTCCTTATTCACTCAGCCACTGTGCTTCTCTTTTACCATACTAAATTAAAACATGTCAGTACCCTCCTCAAAAAGTCAGCAATTACCTCTTGCCCTTATCCTATCTCACTAACCTTCCCTCCCTCTCTTCCCCATAATTTTTTTTTAAAGATTTTACTCATTTATTTGATACAGAGAGTGAGAGAGCACAAGCAGAGGGAACAGCAAGTGGAGAGAGAGGGAGAAACAGGTTCCACGCTGAGAAGAGAGCCCGATGCAGGGTTCGATCCCCAGACCCTGGGATCATGACCTGAGTGGAAAGCAGACACTTAATCAACTGAGCCACCCAGTGCCCCTTCCCCATAATCTAACTACAAGCTTCCTTCTCATTAAAAATGTATAACCAAAACCAGATTAATGTGGGGGAATATGTGAATGTACTTCCTTGAAATTCATAAAGCCATTAAAATAATGCCAAATGAACAGAGTATATGATATCTAGAAGATCTCACAGGAGTAGGGGTTAGGAAAAATAGAATGACAAAACTAGGAGTGTTCAAGCTGGAAAGAAGAAAGAGTACCATACCACATGAAGGAAGAGCAGGCTGCTGTTTCTAGGGGGGAAAAAAGGCAGGTTCCAAGGCCCTCTATTACCAACCAGTCCTCAGAACAGAGTTCCAACAGTTGGTAAGCCCCCACAAAGATGCAAAAGAAAGAGATCACCTTAATCCACCCATTCTATCCCTTAGGTTTATCTTCAGAACCTGTAAGCCGACAAGGCAATAAATTTTATAGGTCCCTAGGTCCAAAGGCAAAGTTCTCTCAACAGTTTGGTGCTTGGAATTCCTCTATTGTTTATATACATCATCATCCCCATGTATTAAAATATAAATAAATAAATTTAAAAGTTAGAATTCTTCTTATGATTAATATTCCTCAAGTCTTACTATCTTAAGTCACCATAAATACATAATTTCTAGGAATTATTTCTATACATAAGTGATCCAAAGACCAGAAACCTCACTAGATGAACAGCACAATCTCAGGAAAAAAAGCACCTTCACTATATGTTCTATGATGATATCTCCAAAGGAAATAGAAAGAACTGAATGTCCTACCCCAGGCCCACCAAATGATCTATGAGCAGCCAGCCAGTCTTAACTCTCCCAATCTGAGAAGTTTGCTTGCCCTCTTACACTAGGATACTAGGAAACTCTACATCCACAATAATGAAGAGTTTTGAACTCTGTTTATAAAGCAGACTAAAAAGAAGTATTATTTTGATGCCACTTTTGACTGTCTCCATGTGTTATACTCACAGTTGTGCATACTGGAACTACACAATACAGAGGGTTTAAGAAGATTATTTTTTACAAATAATAGGAAGACATCCAGATATAACCTTAGTAATGGAAATAGTAAGTCTGGGATGACAGTTACTTTAGTGTTAGTAAAGAGTTAGTAAACAGTCTGTTTTTTAAAAAGGGGTAATTCGGGACGCCTGGGTGGCTCAGTCAATTAAGCCGCTGCCTTCAGCTCAGGCCATAATCCCAGGGTTCTGGGATCGAGTCCCGTATTGGGCTCCTTGCTCCACAGGGAGCCTGCTTCTCTCTCCGCCTCTGCCTGCCACGCTTCCTGTTTGCACGTGCTCTCTCTTTCTCTCTCTCTCACAAATAAATAAATAAATAAAATCTTTTTTTAAAAAGAGGGGGAGGGGTAATTCCATAACTAAAATATAAAAGAAACAGAAAAGCAATCTAAAACAAAATAATACTAACAAACATAAAGAATCACATATAGTGTATTAAATGTCATAATCAAGGGGCACCTAGGTGGCTCAGTCAGTTAAGCGTCTAACTCTTGGTTTCGGTTCAGGTCATGATCTCAGGGTCATGAGACTGAGCCCTGCATCCACTTCTGTGCTTAGTGCACAGTCTGCTGGAGATTCTCTCTTCCTCTCTCAGTGCTCCTGCCCCCATTCACATGGACGCACTCTCTCAAATAAACCTTTTTTTTAAAATGTCATAATCAAGTGGTTAAATACTGTACCCACTCCTAGAAACTTTGTGAATGCAATATCCACCAATGTAGACTGGTATAGTGTGTGTGTGTTGGTGCCTCAAATGCCCCATCTTTTCCAAAAACGTGAACTTACAGAAACATACAGAACAAAATAAAGTATAATTATCCATCAATTCACACAGTAGTTTCATTCCAGGAACTATCAGGGTACACAAAAACCATGGGGGAAAAAACATTTTATGTATATTTATAAAACAGTGTTTGGGTCTAGATTCAGGTCATTAAAACAGGCTTGTGATTTTTTTTTTACCCCACATAAATTTTTAAAAGGAAAAAGAAAAATCAAAAAGGACATGGAAAAATTCATTGTTGTACAGAACTATCCAGTGCATTGCAGACACTCCAGCATCCCCATTTCCTGTCTATTAAATGCTTGTAAAACACACCAGTCATTGTTAAAACCATCAGCAATACACCACAAAGATGTCCAAAGTACAGGAAGTAGTCCCTGAAGTCCAGAACCCCTAAATGAACCAAGGAGTTATCCTAAAAGGCCTAGTCTGAAACAACCAGTGGACCTCTCTCCAAAGAAGGTGCTCCTCCTTTCTCCTAAGCCAAAAACAAAACCAAATCAAGGCTGTAATTTCCTTTTTTTTTTTTTTAAAGATTTTATTGATATGTTTGACAGAGAGAGATTACAAGTAGGCAGAGAGGCAGGCAGAGAGAGAGAGGAGGAAGCAGGCTCCCTGCTGAGCAGAGAGCCCGATGTGGGACTCGATCCCAGGACCCTGAGATCATGACCTGAGCTGAAGGCAGCGGCTTAACCCACTGAGCCACCCCGGCACCCCTGTAATTTCCTTTTTATCATACTATTATTATTATTAGATATTATTCCTATCTCAAGCATAAAGTCTACTTTGGAATTTTAGTTTCCACTGACATTTGAGTATCACATGAGTCTATTGTTGAACATGAACTAAAACATACAATGTGACTAAAAAGATATTAAAAAAAAAAAAAAGTACCAGAGAAAATCAACATAGGGTATAGAAAAGCCATGGTTGAGATAATAGCCCTTCAACAATGGAGCTGTGTAAATATAGTGTTTTCCTTAGAGGTAGCACACATATTATATTGGGAAAACTAGTTATGGCATATTTAATATATTGTGTTTCCATTTCTGCCAGGAACTGTCAGCTAAAATAAAACATCCTCGTAAAATTACAGTTAATGCTTTAATTTCCTACATTAATGTAAATCTCTAATCTCACACCTGTGTTTGCATATCCCTTTTGATGGGCACTGTCACCTTAAATGTCAGCATCTATTCCACATCATTTCAGTGTAGTTAAGGACTAGCTGGGAGGAAATGTGCTCATATATTTAGTAACATGCTTTGCAATAAACACATTTCAAAAATCTACAGATTGGATTTTTAGTTCCAGTTCCATCATTTAACTCTGGAGAGGTTACTTCACCTCTCTAACCTTTCCTTGTGGAGCTGCTGTCTGGATTAATTTATATAATCCATTTAAAGCATTTAGCTTAGTGCCCGGCATTCAGTAAACACATAACAAAAGTTAGCTATTTAGTGACAAACTTCTCTCCTCTGTCTCCTCAGATCACTGTGGACACCCAAAGCTTAAGAAGCCCACTGCTCATTTAGGTATCAACAAGTATTACTTCCTCGGGGAACAACATTCATACAGAGGTGACAGTCTCTGTATCAACTAAAAAAAAAAAACTGGAAAATATTTGCTTACTAGGCTCCAATATGGACAACAGAAGGATTCTCTTGCCCAAAAGCGTCAAGTGACACTGAAACTGGGAGAGCACACTTCAAGCAGAGCTGAACAAGAGAAAAAGCCAGACAGCTGGCGGGTATCAATAGCTGGAGTATGGCACCAAGAATCTGAAAGCCAAGGAGGTTAGCAATCAGTGGAACTAGGGAGTAAAGAGCATAAAGAGAGCGTAACTACTTCATCTCTGTCTTCTGAGGGGTAGGGAGTGGCAGGATGGTTATACTAATGGGGCCTGGGCTAACTGCAACTATTTCCTCCTGCCTTTGTAACTCAACCTTAGCCACTCAATGACTAGAACACATAATGGTTTTTTCCTGCAACTCCATCAGGCTTCCACATCCCTGGTTCTTATTCTCATCCCAAAGACCTAGGATAAGGCACTCTGATCTAGGCTCTGAATTAGCCCATGACAGGATTAGTTCAATTAAAAAGGATTTAATGTTCAGGGAGGACGGGGCAGCAGGAGACAAGAAAAAGGATGGTTATAGGTTGAAAAAATAAAGTACACATTTGAAAAGTCAGTATATGCTCTTTTTTTGGAAGACCTTCAGAAAACATCACTAACACTTCACAATGTAATGTTTAACGAAAAGAATATCAGAATACTAAAGATATATTTAGTAAATTAATTTCATTCTTTTAGGATCTAAATAGTAACATATATATAATATTATTAGGTGAGAAACTTCAGCTAAGTTACAGTCATACTTTTTCAAGGGCAAAGTCAGAGACATGAAGTCATCATCAATAAGAATACAAAGACTTCTATATTCAAAAGCTATACGAAAACTTTAAAAAACAAAAATGACTCTGGTAAGTTATTTGAAAATTTTTGCACATGTTAATTTTAGCCTTCAAGGGTAATTCAGCTTGAAGTTTCGCATTTAGTCATAGCATCTCTAGGTTTAAACTATCTTATAATGAGCAAAATCTAATTTTGTAGCTTGATAAGGAAAATCCAAATTCTGTGAACTCCTAAAATATTGCCACGAAAGACCATCTGCTATGGCATATTTTTACAATTATATGCATAAATGGTGAGTCCTCAATTAAGTAAAAGAATTCAATGAACCTTTCCTCACTCTCCAAATATAATACTAGAGCTGCACAAAAATATATATGAAACAATATAAAGTTAGCTTCCATAATTATTTGATGTCAAAAACAACATGAAGATAAGTGTATTGTTTATGGAGTGTGCTTACAGAAAAAAAAGCCCTATTAATGCTTTCACTTACATCTTTTGAAAAGAAGTTAAAAGTATGCATTGTAACAGAAACACATAAAGAGCTCTGTGTAAATCATAAATTTTCCTATAAAGAATAGAGAACAAATTGAACTCTGCTAACCAGCATAATCCCTCAAATTCAGTTCAAAAGCAAAAGCTCATTTCATATACAACATATATATATGTGTGTGTGTGTATATATATACATATATATATACTTATTACCTAATATTTAACCCTGAGAAAAAGTAAGTATTCCATGTTACTGTACTCATCTTAAAGATTACTTTGTTTATATAAGATAAATAGAGGTAAATCCTTTGAACTGACTACTATTTTCTCTGGAAATTGACTTGTTTACTCAACATTCAGCACCACGCTTGAATCCATCAGGCAATTCAACTCAAAACTGCCCACTTCAAATTCTTGGAATATAAAATTATCTACAGGGTGCCTGCGTGGCTCAGTCAGTTGAGCACCTGACTCTTGGTTTTGGCTTAGGTCATGATCTGACAGGTCGTGAAACTGAGCCCTACATTGGGCTCCACGCTCAGTGGGGAGTCTGCTTGGAGATTCTTTCCCTTTGCCCTCCCCCTGTGCTCTTTCTCTCAAATAAATAAATCATAAAAAATAAACAAATAAATAAAATAAAACAAATAAATGATGTAAGGTTTACTTCACCACTCTGAAAATAAACTTGAACCTTCATCTGATCATTAATCCTTTCTCCTTCAGTTTCTTTAAGTCGAAATTCCAACAAGAGTTAATGGTATGAGCTTACCATCCCACTTCACTCTTCTCCAAGCCCCTTTCCACTCCTGTCATAGTCAATGGCTTGTCAGATGCCCAAGAAAAGCTTCCATGCTCATCAAACACATGTTCCCCAGTGTGTTCCACTAGATATCCATTCTGACATCCGCAGGTCCTGTCTCAGCTGTAACATTAGACTCCCCATTGGCTGAAATTTATTCTGTATCAAAGGGAAAATTGAGGGGCGCCTGGGTGGCTCAGTGGGTTTAAGCCTCTGCCTTCGGCTCAGGTCATGATCCCAGGGTCCTGGGATAGAGCCCCACATCAGGCTCTCTGCTCAGCAGGAAGCCCGTTTCCTCCTCTCTAGGTCTGCCTGCTTCTCTGCCTACTTGTGTTCTCTGTCTGTCAAATAAATAAATAAAATCTTTAAAAAAAAAATTTTTTTTAAGGGAAAATTGAAGGTACGCATTTCTAGATTTTGCAAGCACATTAAAACTGCTTTGCAACTTATTAATAGGCTTATAATAATTTACAATAATATCCCAGAGGACAGCTACAAAATGAGTCATATATATCAAATGAATGGCATTTTCCTATTTTATGTAATAGAGTTGACCACAATAATGAATGCACAATCCAAAAGAGCTACAACAACCCAAATTAGATCAACCAGCTATGAAAACAATATAATAAAGGCCAAAATGATCAGAAAATCATGACTACCTCAAGGCCAACTTGCAAATAACTAAGAAATAATAATGTACAACAAGTGAACCCCCAAAACCATTTTAAACTTCAACATATAAAACTATTAAATCAATGCAAAATCAATGTTCCAATGTTAATTAGAGAAAAGTACCCAGAAGTTCCTAATAAATTCACATAATTGACATTTCCAATAACAAATGACAAATTAAACATTAACTCATGATCACCAAAAAGGAGTAAGCCAAAAATAACATGAAATTATTTCTAAGATAGAAGAATAAGATTTCAAACTTCAAGGGATAAGAAACAAATTTTAAATATCAGATTCAGGATAAGGAAAATTATTTTAAAATAGGTAAAAATAAGCAATCTGAAGTTTTACAAGTACTTATTTTCAGTGAGCCAGGTAATAAGGTTACCAACCACAATGCCTTCACTCAAAAACCCTCCCTTCCGGGGCGCCTGGGTGGCTCAGTGGGTTAAGCCACTGCCTTCGGCTCAGGTCATGATCTCAGGGTCCTGGGATCGAGTCCCGCATCGGGCTCTCTGCTCAGCAGGGAGCCTGCTTCCTTCTCTCTCTCTCTCTGCCTGCCTCTGAGTGTACTTGTAATTTCTCTCTGTCAAATAAATAAATAAAATCTTTAAAAAAAAAAAAAAAAAAAACCCCTCCCTTCCTGAACATATTTGACAACTGAACAACACTATTTCTATTTAATATGCAGTGGATTTCGCATTTGTGATACACAGAATACACTGGATATCTTTTAAGATACTTACCTTCACTGTCCCTGCCACTCTGGGCTATTTGGATGAAAAGCATCCTGCCATTAAATCCACTGGTATTTCAAATCAGGTAAAAAATATTTTTTGACTGTCCTAAGAAGATTTTTTAAAACATCAAGGTAAATTATAAACAGCTATCAGACTGTGAACTGCAAGAGCACAGAGAACCTTTGTCTGCGAGGATGACACATGTCAAAGCCTGACCTTTGCCTAACTGGTAAACTGAAAAATAGTTAATAGTATATTTGACCTTACTCATTCACCTTTAATGTGACACAAGGTTAAGTCAATCAATTCAGCAATGAGATCCAAAATACCCACCAAAGACAGCATTTCTAATCCTTCCTAGAAATTTCAGATTTAAAATACAAATTATTTACACATAAAGCCAAGAATGAAAAATAAGTTTTTCCTTTCTGAATAATTCACATTGAAGTTTTATGTTATATATCTTAAAGATTCAGGAGCTCCTCTCCACTAAAAACCCAAACACAGACTACAAAAGCCAAATTTTCAAAACACGGCCAGAACAAGAAACACAATGGAAGAATCCCAGTCTGATAACTGGCCTCATTCACCTCCTTCAAAATTCTATTCAATAAAACTACATCAACTATGGCAAACAACAAAAAAAATTTAAGAAAAAAACCTTGCAAAGAAATTATTTTTCTGTACATATTTCTCCATCAAGTAAACACAATGCAATTTAGTTGTAACACTGCATCTCCTTCTAACATAAAAATACATTTATTTTACAGAAAGAGATTGACATAAAAGTCAATGCATCTGGGTGCCTGGGTGGCTCAGTTGGTAGAGCCTGTGACTTGATTTCAGGGTTGTAAGTTCAAGTCCCACACTAGGTGTGAAGATTACTTAAAAATAATGTCCATTCTGACATCTGTAGGTCTTGTCTCAGCTGTAAATAGTAAAAAAAAAAAAAAAAAAAAAAAAAGTCATTGCATCTTTAATGAATCTGAAAGATAAATGTATACAAATATAGAGTCCAGGTAGACTCTAAGATGTACGCCAGCAACCCAGCTTCTGTAACATGTAAGCCAAGATGGCCTTGTGTCTCTACTCCCCACTATTTCCCTCTGCCTCAACTTATGCGGAAGGGTCTATTACTCATCAGAGATAAGCTTTTACTATAAATACTAATAACTTTACCCTAGCTCTTGCTTTCCCGAGTCTAAAAGCATCACTGACATCTGTTTGAGCACAACAGTTCCAAATGCAAACCAAATATTCCAATCAAAGTGAAGAAGAAAAATATGTATATTCCCATTAATTAAATAGTAAAAGTTGGGAAATGGGAAGGAAGAGCCACAGGGAGCTATAGTCAAGCTAATCAAAAACACCTGAATTCAAGTGCCTCGTTTACTAGTATCAGTTGCCATGAGTATACCAGAAAAAGGCAAAAGGTTTCTGCCAGTAAAGTGGTACAATCTATCACAGAAATGGGTTTTCTGCCAAGCCCCTGCAAAACTCTCTCTTTTCTTTCCTCCATGACTCAGATCAGCTACAAATACTTGATCCAGTTTTATATTCCACAGTTTATTTCAAAAACAAAAAAATTTTTTATACTCTGTACACCTCCAACCAAAGTTCTGATCAACCCCCTAGGAGGACTACTCGCATCCTATCCCCCAACTATGAATCACTGAACTAAAAAAACAAAAAGTCACACAAGAAGCCAAAAGTTACTATTCCTTTTAGAAACTGCATAGGATCCCGTGACATGCAAATGCAGGCATTAATCTTCCCTACATTCAATTTTCCAATCTTATCCGTATTTCTACATCTTACTTTAATACATGTTTATTATAATGCACGTCAAGGGGCACCTGGGTGGCTCAGTGGGTTAAGCCTCTGCCTTTGCCTCAGGTCATGATCTCAGGGTCCTGGGATCAAGCCCTGCATCCTGCTCTCTGCTCAGCAGGAAGCCTGCTTCCCTTCCTCTCTCTCTGCCTGCCTCTCGGCCTACTTGTGATCTGTCTCTGTCAAATAAATAAATAAAATCTTAAAACAAACAAAACAATGCACCTAAAATGACCTGCAGAATGAAACAGAATATAAATACAGTAATTATAGCAGACTGGATGTAACCAGAATAGTATTAATAGCCAATCATGACTGCCAAGACACTTGTTAAAAGTATGTCTGTATGTGCCATAAATTCCACTCTCCTATAATAATAAGACCCAAAATAGATTTTAAGTTCGTTTCTAATCCCAGTTAGCTAACAAATAGTGTTATATTAATTTCAGGGGTATAACATAGTGATGCAACACTTCCATACATCCCCTGGTGCTCATAACCTCAAGTGCATTCCTAATCCCCATCACCTATTCAATCTACCCCCCACCCACCCACCTCCCCTCTGGTAACCATCAGTTTGTTCTCTATGGTTAAGCCTCTCTTTTTTCTTTCCCTTTACTCATGCTGTGTTCCTTAAATTACACACGAGTGAAATCATATGGTATTTGTCTTTCTCTGACTTATTTCACTTAGCGTAATACTCTCTAGTTCCATCCAAGTCATTACAAATGTCAAGGTTTCATTCTCCTTGTTGGCTAAACAATATTCCATTGCATATATATACCACATCTTCTTTACTCATTCATCTATTGATGGACACTTGGATTGCTTCCATAGTTTGGCTATTGTAAATAATGTTGCAACAAACAAAGGAGTACATTTATCCTTTTGAATTAGTGTTTTTGTATTCTTTGGGTTAATACCTTGTAGTGTGACTGCTGGATCACATAGGCTTGTTCTATTAACTTTTTGAGGTACCTCCATACTGTTTTCCTGAGTGGCTGCGCAAGTTTGCATTCCCACCAACAGTGCAAAAAGGCTCCCCTTTCGCCACAGCCTCACCAACACTTGCTGTTTCTCGTGTTTTTGATTTTAGCCATTCTGACAGGTATGAGGTGACATCTCATTGTAGTTTTGACCTGCATTCCCCTGATGGTAAGTGATGAAGAACATTTTTTCATGTGTCTGTTGGCCATCTGTACGTTGTTTTTTTTTTTTAAGAGAAATGTCTGTTCATTCTTCTGCCCATTTTTAATTAGATTATCAGGGGGGTGCTGTTCAGTTTTGTTTTGTTCTGTTTTTAAAGATTTTATTTCAGAGAGAGAGAGAGAGAGAGATCACAAGAAGGCAGAGAGGCAGCAGAAGGAAGCTCAGCAGGGCTCGATCCCAGGACCCTGAGATCATGGCCTGAGGCGAAGGCAGAGGCTTAACCTACTGAGCCACCCAGGTGCCCCAGTGCTGTTCAGTTTTGTAAGTTCTTTATATACTTTGGATACTAACCTTTTATCAGATATGTCATTTGCAATTATCTTCTTCCATTCCACAGATTGCCTCTTAGTTTTGTTAACTGTTTCCTTCACTGTAGAGGAGCTTTTTATTTTGATGTGTAATTTATTTTTGTTTTTGTTTGTCTTGTCTCAGGAGGCATATCTAGAAAAAAAAGTTCCTACGACCTATGTAAAAAAACTTAGTGCCTGTGTTCTCTTCTAGGATTTTTATAAGGTTCAGAACTCCAAAACAGTTTTAATTGCAGCAAAAACATATCAAATCTAATTAACCCCACACTTCTGCAAATACAGACATTTGCTGCCTCTACATCTACCACAATATTACTAGTTAATACACGTGCCAGGCACAATACTAAGAACTCTATATACTCTTTTAAGATTTCATTTATTTAGAGAGAGAGAGCATGAGTAGGGGGGCAGGAGCAGAGGCATAAGCAGACTTTCCGCTGAGCAGGGAGCCTAAAACAGGGCTCAATCCCAGGACCTTGAGATCATGACCAGAAGGCAGCCACTTAACTGACTGAACCATCCAGGCACCCCTACTCTAATTTAAAACTCAGGAATCTG
The DNA here is from genome assembly GCF_030435805.1 of Mustela lutreola. Classification (NCBI taxonomy): domain Eukaryota; kingdom Metazoa; phylum Chordata; class Mammalia; order Carnivora; family Mustelidae; genus Mustela; species Mustela lutreola. The sequence goes on along the minus strand of NC_081295.1, from coordinate 103,925,100 downwards.
TGGTGAGGATTAAGAGTATCCTGATTTTTTTTTTAAGATTTTTTTTTTTTTTTAAGGGGAGAGAGAGAGAGAACAGGAACAGGGGAAGGAGCAAAGGGAATGGAGAGGGAGGGGTTAAAAAATCTCAAGCACACTCCATGCTGAACACGGAACCCAACGAAGGGCTCAATCTCATAACGCTGATATCAAAAGTCACACATTCAACCGAATGAGCCACCCAAGCACTCCAGGATTATCCTTATTTTAAAAATGAGGAAATGAGTACAGATTAGGAAATCTACTCAAAATCACAAAGCTGTCAAGTAGGGGACTGAATTTTAGGTTACCTATTAAGTCAAAAGTTAGCCTATTACTGTTTAATGGAGGCTGACACAAGACAAAGACTCCTACATTAGAGACAAAGATATTTTATTACTCCTCTATCACAAGAAGCAGCAAGAGACCCAAAACATTGTGTCATCCTTACAGTCAAGTTCTTTGGGGGACAACATGACATATTCCAGATGAATGGTCAAGTAGAATGGGTTTGCACTACAGCAAGGAACACTGAGAAACAATCACTTTTACAGCAAGCAGTAAGCAAGTCTCCTCTATATATCAGGAAGGTTATTACTTCATCCCTCAAGGCTGCTTGTCAAAAACACAGCTGTGAGAAATGGACTGGGTGAAGAGTAGTCATGACCGTATTTTCTTGACATACCAAGCAAGACATGTAGGATCAGAAGGGGGAAGTTCCAACAGTAATATGCATCAGACAGGGAATTCAAACTCCACAAATACAACACCAGAGTCTGGACTATTAACCACTATTAACAAATCACATTCAAAAACATTATTGATGGGGTGCCTGGGTGGCTCAGTTGGTTAAGCGTCTGCCTTCGGCTCAGGTCATGATCCCAGGGTCCTGGGATCAAGCCCCACATCGGGCTCTCTGCTAGGCAGGGAGTCTGCTTCTCCCTCCCTTGCTCCCCCTGCTTGTACTATCTGTGAAACAGATAAAATCTTTAAAAAAAAAAAAGAAAAAAAAAACTTTATTGTTGTTGTTCCCCTAATTTAAAACTATAATTACTGAGATCATTGAGAACTCTCACTAAATATGGCAAACTGAATATAAATATTTATTTCCATTACCTCCACAACAAAATGAAAATGACAATAATGATATAAAAAGAATATAAACCACCAATGACAAACAAAATAGTGGAAGAGGGAGTTCAACGTGTTTTTGGAAAGAGGATGAAAATGTGCTAACTGATCGAAAGGAGAACAGGACACCACAATTTAAATCCATAAAGATACTGAAAAGAGAGCTGGTATTATCTCATTATTCATAATTCATTATCATGAATTAGATGCACCAAACACAAAAAATGAAGAATGAAGAAAAAGAGAGAGAGAAATAAATCACCATAGTAAACAGTGGGCTCCTGGCTCTCTGATACAAGAATGTTGCTATTAAGACATAAATCACTGTGGAAAGAGATTGGAGGCTTCCTTTGACATATTAACTTTGGCAGGGATCATCAACCAATTATTTTTTAGAAAATAAGTGAATAACACCCAATAGTAAATAAGTATCTCATTCACTTCCATGTACAAAATATAAACCCCAATCTTCCAGTCCACTTTTTAGTATCTCTATATTAAACATAAACAGAAAGCCAAAGATCATTAGACACTTAAGAAAAATATTGAGGGGCGCCTGGGTGGCTCAGTAGGTTAAAGCCTCTGCCTTCGGCTCAGGTCATGGTCTCAGGGTCCTGAAATTGAGCCCCCTGTCAGGCTCTTTGCTCAGTGGGGAGTCTGCTCCCCCACTCTTCTCTGCCTGCCTCTCTGCCTACTTGTGATCTCTGTCTGTCAAATAAATAAATCAACCTTTAAAAAAAAAAAAAAAAAAATTGAAGAGGTGCCTGGGTAGCTCAGTGGATTAAGCATCTGACTTCAGGGTTCCAGGATCAAGCCCCGAGTCAGGCTCCCCACTCAGTGGGAAGTCTGCTTATCCCTCTCCCTCTGCCCTTCCCATGCTTGTGCACACACTCTCTCAGGGGCACCTGAGTGGCTGGTTAAGCCTCTGCCTTCGGCTCAGGTCATGATCTCAGGGTCCTGGGATCAAGCCCCACCATCGGGCTCTCTGCTCGGCGGGGGGCCTGCTTCTCCTTCTCTCTCTGCCTGCTTCTCTGCCTACTTGTGATCTCTGTCTGTCAAATAAATAAATAAAATCTTTTTTTAAAAAAGGATTTTAAGGAAATACTATGAATGAATGTATACATCAATTAGATAATTCAGATGAATGGAGAAATTCCTAGAAAACACAAACTACCAAAACTAACTCAGGAAGAAATAGAAAATTTGGAAAGATCTATAATAAGAGTAAATCAGTAACTTTAAAACACCCCGCAGAATGCAAGCTAGTGCAACCACTCTGGAAAACAGCATGGAGGTTCCTCAAAAAGTTGAAAATAGAGCTACCCTACGACCCAGCAATTGCACTACTGGGTATTTACCCTAAAGATACAAACATAGGGGGCGCCTGGGTGGCTCAGCGGGTTAAAGCCTCTGCCTTCAGCCCAGGTCATGATCCCAGGGTCCTGGGATCGAGCCCCGCGCAACGGGCTCTCTGCTCAGTGCAGAGCCTGCTTCTCTCTCTCTCTCTCTGCCTGCCTCTCTGCCTACTTGTGTTCTCTGTCAAATAAATAAATAAAACCTTAAAAAAAAAAAAAAAAAAAGATACAAACATAGTGATGCAAAGGGGCACATGCACCTGAATGTTTATAGCAGCAATGTCCACAATAGCCAAACTATGGAAAGAACCTAGATGTCCATTAACAGATGAATGGATAAAGAAAATGTGGTATATATATATACAATGGAATACTATGCAGCCATCAAAAGAAATGAAATCTTGCCATTTGTGACAACGTGGATGGAACTAGAGTATTATGCTTAGCGAAATAAGTCAATCGGAGAAAGACAACTGTCATATGATCTCCCTGATATGAGGAAGTGGAGCTGCAACGTGGGGGGTGGGGGGGCAGGAAAAGAATAAATGAAACAAGATGGGATCAGGAGGGAGACAAACCATAAGAAACTCAATCTCACAAAACAAACTGAGGGTTGCCAGGGGGAGGGAGAGGATGGTGGGGTCAGGGACACCGAGGAGAGTATGGGCTATGGTGAGTGCTATGAAGTGTGTAAACCTGGCGATTCACAGACCTATACCCCTGGGGCTAATAATACATTACATGTTTATTAGAAAAATGAAAAATAATAATAAATAATAAGTAAATTAATTAATTTAATTAAATAAAAAAAACAAAACACCCCACAAAGAGATGCCTAAGCTCAGACAGATTCCCCGGTTAAATTCTACCAACTGTTTAAAGAAAAATTAACACTAATCCTTCACAATCTCATCCAAAAAAAAAAAAAAAACCATCACCCAGAAGAGCAGGACACACTTCACACTTCCCAACCTCTTCTAAGACCAAGATTACCTGATACCAAATCTAGACAATGACATCACAAGAAAACTACAGACTAACATCCCTTACCAATAAATACAAATATCCTCCAAAAAATACTAGCAAATCAAATTCAGCAACATATAAAAAGGATCATACAGGGGTACCTGGGTGGCGCGGTGTGGAGTCTGCTGGAGATTCTGTCTCTCCCTCCCCTCCCCCCTTGGTGCATGTGTGCTCACTCTCTCTCAAATCAATCAATCATACAGTATAACCAAGAGGGATTTATCCCAGGACTATCCATCAAGGTCAGGACCAAAAATCAATTAATGTAACTCACTATACTAATAAAATCATACAATCACCTCAACAAGTGCAAAAAAAAGCACACGACAAAATCCAAACTTTCATGATGAGAATGCTCAAATAAAATTTGAAGGAAATTTGCTCAATCTGAAGAAAAGACATCTGTAAAAAACATATACCTAATATCACAGATCACAGTGAAAGACTGAATGCTTTCCCCCTAAAATCAGGAACAAGACAAAGATACCCACTACTGCCACTTCTATTCAACATTGTACTAGAGATTCTAGAAGGGAAATTAGTCAAAAATAAAGAAATAAAAGGCATCCATATTGGAAAGTAATGAGTAAGATTTGTCTCTATTTGTGAGACATAATCTCCTAAGGAATCCACTAAAACCTCTTAGTATTAAGAGTTCCATTAGGTTGGAGGATATAAGATCAATATACAAAAATCAATTGAACTTTTATACATTAGGATAAACATTCCAAAAATAAAGAAATAACTCCACTTACAGTGACATTAAAGAATAAAATACTTCACATCCATTAGGATGGCTACATTCAAAAATAAATAACAGCAATTGTGGGTGAGAATATGGAGAAAGGAAAACCATCATATACCAGTAAGATATAAAATGGTGCAGCCCTAGTGTAGTAAACACCCATACCCTCTAGTGGGTATTTACCCCAAAGATACAGATGTAGTGAAAAGAAGGGCCATATGTACCCCAATGTTCATAGCAACAATGTCCACAATAGCTAAACTGTGGAAAGAGCTGAAATGCCCTTTGACAGACAAATGAATAAGAAGTTATGGTCCATATATACAATGGAATATTACACAGCCATCAGAAATGATGAATACCCAACTTTTCTATGAGCATGGTTGGGACTGGAGGATATTATGCTGAGTAAAATAAGTCAAGCAGAGAAAGTCAATTATATGGTTTCACTTACTTGCGGAACATAAGGAATAACATGGAGGACATTAGAAGAAGGAAAGGAAAAGTGAATTGGGATAAATTGGAGGGGGAGACAAACCATGAGAGAGACTGTGGACTCTTGAGAAACAAACTGAGGGTTTCAGCGGTGAGGGGTGGAGGAGGGATGGGTGAGCCTGGTGGTGGGTATTAAGGAGGGCATGTATTGCATGGAGCAGTGGGTGTTGTACATAAACAATGAATCTTGGAACACTGCATCATAAAGTAATGATGTATTTTATGGTGACTAACAACACAATAAAAAAAAAATTACCTAGAAAGAAGATAGAGGAAGAAAAGCCTGAAATGCCAATAAAAATGTTCAGATGCATCAAATATTAAACCAAATATTTTGCCTGAAAAAAAATAAAATAAAACCGTGCATCCACTTTGAAAAAGTCTGGCAGTTCCTCAAAAGTTTAAACACAGAATTACCCGATGACCTAGTAATTCCATTTCCAAATACCTATCTAAAGTAAAAAGATATCCACACAAAAACCTGTACATAAATATTCACTACAACATTATTCCTTTTTTTTCTTTTTAAAGATTTTATTTATTTATTTGAGAGAGAGAGAGAGAGACAGTGAGAGAGAGCATGAGCGAGGAGAAGGTCAGAGGGAGAAGACTCCCCATGGAGCTGGGAGCCTGATGCGGGACCCGATCCTGGAACTCCAGGATCATGACCAGAGCTGAAGGCAGTCGTCCAACCAACTGAGCCACCCAGGCACCCCTACAACATTATTCCTAATAGCCAAAATGTAGAAACAATCCAAAAGTCCATCAACCTGTTAAACAGAGAAATAGTACTTGACAATAAAAAAGAAGTACTGATTTTTGCTACAACGTGGATGAAACTTTAAAATATTGTGTTACCAGGCTCTCTGTTCAGCAGGGAGCCTGCTTCCCTTCCTCTCTCTCTGCCTGCCGCTCTACCTAGTTGTGATCTATGTCTGTCAAATAAATAAATAAAATTTTTTAAAAAAATAAAATAAAATAAAATAATAAATAAAACATTGTGCTAAGTAAAGCATTATTCACAATGGCCAAGATACAAAAGCAACCCACGTATTCATCCACAGATGAATGGATAAAAAAGATGTGGTATATATATACACAATGGAATATTACTCAACCATTAAAAAAAAAAATGCAATCTTTTCCTTTGCAACATGGATGGACCTAGAAGATATAATGCTAAGTGAAATAAGTCAATCAGAGAAAGACAAATACTATACGATTTCATTCATATGTGGGATTTAAGAAAAGGAACAACAAAAAAGAGGCAAACCAAAAAACAGATTCACATATAGAGAACAAACTGGTGGTTGCCAGAGGGGAGGTAGGTGGGAAGATGGGTGAAATACATAAGGGGATTAAGAATACATTTTTTTGTGATAAGCACTGAGAATTGTACAAAAATATATACTGAAAATAGGGGCACCTGGGTGGCTCAGTGGGTTAAAGCCTCTGCCTTCGGCTCAGGTTATGATCCCAGGGTCCTGGGATCAAACTCTGGGATCACCAGGGAGCCTGCTTCCTCCTCTCTCTCTGCCTGTCTCTCTGCCTACTTGTGATCTCTGTCTAGCAAATAAATTTTTAAAATCTTCAAAAAAAATTAAAAATATGTGTATATATATACTTTAATTTCTAAAAAAAATTATGCTAAGTGAAAAATTTAAAAAAGGGGTACCTGGCTCAGTTGGTTGAGTGACTGCCTTCAGCTCAGTTCATGATCCCAGAGTCCCAGGATCAAGCTCAGCAGGGAGTCTATTTTTCCCTCTGACCCTCCTCACTCTCATGCTCTCTCAAACAAATAAATAAAATCTTTTAAAAAAAAAATTATGCTAAGTGAAAGAAACCAGTAACAAGACCACAAGTTACACAGAATTCCATTTATGTAAATATACAGAATAGGCAAATTCAGAGACAGAAAGCAGATTAGTGGTTTCCAAGGGATGAGAGGGAGAAATGAAAAGGGACTACTAATGTGTAGGATAATGAAATGTTCTCAGATTCTTTTCTAAGGTAATGAAATGTTCTAAAATCAGATAGTGGGGATGGTTGTACAATTCTGTGATTATACTAAAAACCAATAAATTGTATGTTTTATTTTTTTCCCTTCCCCTAAGTTGTACATTTTAAAAGGGTGAATTTCAAGGTATGTGAATGCTATCTCAATAAAGGTATTATAAAATATTATACCTGTGATCTCACTTACATGTGGAATCTAAAAAAACCAAATGCACAGAAGCAGAGAACAGAATGGTAACTGCCAGGAGCTGGGAGGAGGGGGGTGATGAGACAGTGGTCAAAAAGTACAAGCTTCCAGTAGCATAATACCACAATGACTATAGTTAACAACACTGTATTATACAATTAAAAGTTGCCGTGAGAATAAATTTTAAATGCTCTCACCATAATTACAACAAAATGGTAATTATGTGAGGTGAAGGATGTGTTAGTTAGTCTTATTGTAGTAAACACTTCACAATATATACATGTATGAAATGATCACCTTGGACTCCTAAAACTTACACAATGCTATACCTCAATTATGTCTCAACAGAGCTAAGGAAAAAAAGACATACTGTATGATACTATTTATATAAAGTTCAAAAACAGGAAGACTTTAAGATATAAGAAGTTAGATAGTGGCTAATTTTAGGTGGGAGACAGGAGGTATTGACTAAGAGGAGGCACAAAGTGCGCAGGTGATAGCAATATTCCATTTAACTTTGGTAATCATCACTGTGATACTTTATAGAGCTATACAATTATGATCAGTTATATGATTAGTTATGATCAGCTATACAGTTATGAAAAGTATACACTACACCCTTCTGTACAGAATTAAATTGTAAAGTTTTAAAAAAAAATACGGTTTTTGGTTAAAAAAAAATTATACTTGGCAGTACACTGAAACACTTTAAAATAAAAAATAGAGATTTAGAGGCGCCTGGGTGGCTCAGTTAATTGTCTACCTTCAGCTCTGGTCATGATCCCAGAGTCCTAGGATCGAGCCCCTCTTGGGGCTTCCTGCTCAGCGGGAAGTCTGCTTCTCCCTCTCTCCCTGCCCCTCCCCCTGCTCATGTTTTCTCTCTTTCTCTTTAATAAATAATCTTAAAAAAAAAAAAAAAAAAAGAATTAAAAATATCCTCTCAAGGACACATCTCTATTCATTTCTATCCATCTATCCATTTACTTATAAGTAGGCTCCATGCCCAGCACCCAGCATAGAACCTAATGTGGGGACTGAACTCACAACCCTGTGATCAACACCTGAGCGGAGATCAAGAGTCAGATACTTAATGGACTGAGCCACCCAAGCACCGCTCTGTTTTCTTTAACATATTATTAGCTTTAAATTTTTGGCCTAGAAGACTGTGGTAAAGATGAACTTTTCTGGGGGCGCCTGGGTGGCTCAGTAGGTTAAAGCCTCTGCCTTTGGCTCAGGTCATGATCTCAGAGTCCTGGGATCGAGGCCCTCATCTGGCTCTTTGCTCAGCAAGGGAGCCTGCTTCCCCCTCCCTGGCACTCTGCTCGGTTGGGAGCCTGCTCCCCTCCCCTCTTTTGCTGCCTCTCTGCCTACTTGTGATCTCTCTCTCTCTCTGTCAAATAAATAAAATCTTTAAAAAAAAAAATGAACCTTTATAAACTAATTTTTTTGCGTGCTTTCATAAGTCACATATTTAACAAAGTTACTAAACGTGACACTTCAGTACTAAGGAGTCCCCTTTCTTCTAGTCATGGAGAGGGAAGGGGTCATTGTTGTGCAAAACCAACAGATATGCTTTCAGGCAGGTACTTCAGAAGAAAATGTAAAGAGAAAGAATTCCACACATTAATACTTATACCTAAGGTTAACAGGAAGGGATGAAGGATGAAAACAATTTGAAAATGCATACAAAACTATACTTACAGCCTCAAAGTGCAAATGGCTATCCTTTAAGAAATTCTGAATTTTGTCCTTGGGTAAAATACTGAATCGAAATCGAAGGAGATCCATTTCTTGTTGAATGAACCAGCGTCTAAGATCCTCACTGAAATGGTCACAAGAAATGGTAATCATAAATGAAAAGCCCAATGATTATTTTAAAAGTCCACTGATTATTAAATCCAAGAAATATTTATGAACTAAAACTCAAACACAAGCAAGATGCCAAAAGACAGAAGCTAAAAGCATACAAGCTCTGTATTATGATAAACATAAGCATAGATACAGACCACAATCTACCAGGGATGTGCTGAGCATGGGGAGAGGTATTATGAATATAAAATTAAAAGAACTAAATAAAGAATACCTTAAGCCTAGCTGATTATCAAATAATATAAAATAGTTCATTGTATTTAACTGCAAAATAGTCATTTACATCAGAAAATGGGATATTCCTTCAGTCTAAGGTGGGTTTCATCAATACCAAATAAACACCAATTTTTTTTTATTTTTTTAAAACACCAAATTTTTTAAAGGTAACTTTATCTCTGAATAGATTATGATCAGAGAAACTCTGAAATTAAACTTTGCTTATAGCTTTATAAGCTTACAAAATTTAATTGTGAAAGTATACCTCAATTTTTTAAAAGCCAACATACAAATACATTAATTCATAAAATATACAAAGGACATTATTGTTGTCACAAAATAATTATACTACTGCATGTAAAATATAACACAGACTGTCAGCAATTTATTTACTGCATAAACTACATAAACTGTCCATGCTTTTTTACAAAAGAAAAACTCCAGGACCAAACACAGTCAATAGTTCTCAGTTATAATCTGGTGATAGTAAACAGTTTCAAGATCCTCACTGGATAAGCCTTTCAGTAGAAAGAAACAGGAAAAAAAACTTACAATGAGTATGTTATTTAGCCAAAATTAATACAGGAAAAAAAACACAAAGTTGAAAAAAAAAAAGGCAACTAACTCCTTCTCCCTCTGGGTGGCACTATATTATAACAAACCAACTAGCAAAGGAGATGGCCACCCTTAATCTAATGGCCACTAACCCATACATCTCAATTTCAAAAAATCTGTACCAAGTACGTGTTTGAGTTACTATTTCTTAGAAATAGTCCCACTATTTTTTTCTGGGAAAACAGAAGCAAAAGTCCTTCTTATTGAGATCCCCTCCAATTTCAAATCCCAAGTTTTGGGAAAGAACCTGTCCCATGAAGCTAACAAGTGTTTCAACAGGCAAACTTTACAACAGAATTTTTTTCAATTTTTTTAGAAAACAACTGGCTTCAAATAATAATTCACTGCAATGTGTTCAAATCATGAATTGCCAGTTTCTGATGTTATTCTGAGTTTTTCAATGTTCAGTACAATACATGTCAGTTTCCCATGTACCAATTTACAACTCAAGATGTCAGATTCGACTGTGAGAGCGTAAATGTGTACTCACGACTGGCAATAAGCAAGGCGTAAAATAAAGTGAGAAATATGATCTTTCCTTCGTGGTTCATATTCATTCTCTAAGCTTTCCTAAAAATAATGACACATGGATAAGATAAATGCATTAGAATGATAAAAGGTATAAAGAAACACAGAGTCAGCATAAGCCAATGGTAAAGTAAAAATTTCAAAAACAAATTTCATAAATATGCTTTCCAAGATAATTACCATTTTATGTAAGGTAGCAATCAAGTGAGATTGAGAACTAAACTGACATCAACAAAACCTCCCAGATTTGGACTCCTCTTCTCTTCCTATCAACTTCCCTCTTAACTTCCTTTCTTACACACCCCATACCCAGGGCTCTCGCCTCTTCAACCACCTCTTGCATCAGCCCTCAACTGCTTTCATTTAACCATTTGTCAAAACTTAGATTTTTAAATAAATCTATAGCTACACTCTACAGTCCTATTCCCAAAACACTGAGAACCTCTGGGAAAAAAAATACACCATTATTGAGAATATGGAATATTAAAAATTGACAATCTCTAAAATGAACTTGACTTTTACAAGCACTAGGGAATCCTTATGCAAGCTCAACACAGTAAGAGCAAACAGGTCTTGAGCACTTACGAGGTCCCAGGCACTGTTATAAGCATTTTTAATCTTATTAACCCATTTAATCCTTTGAAAAAAATCTCTTAGTAGTAAGAGATTAGTAAAAGATAGTAAGCACTACTATATCGCTATTTTAAAAATGAGGAAACTGAGGCACAGGAATGTCATATAATTTTTCCAGGGTAACAATACTTATAAGCAATAAAACAGGGATCTGACTCATAATCATCTTTCCTCACTCTTAGAAAAGCTGTTTCAGTCTTCACTAGTTGACCCAAACTCCCTACCACACCACCTACCCTTCTCTCTCAACAGATAACTTCACCTACTTTACAGAAATTAAAGGCCACAGGCCAACTTTTGCAGCTCCAGGCTTCTGCATCCACACTGTACTACCTTCCCTTCCATCTCTGTGGACAAAAGATCTCTCCCTCCTCCTACATAAACTAATCCCTAATCCTAAGCCATGCAACCCTTCTGCTCTTACCCCCTAATGATCTTGCTTAATCAAATGCTCTCTCAAAGTGTCTTTAAATTCCCTCTTCTTTGTCTTCCAGATTTCTTCCCTCAGCTTATAAGCATGTTCAAGTATCTCCTGTTGTGTATGCATGACTTCTCTTTTCCCTATACATTTTTCTGTATTCAGACCTGCTTCTCCCTGTCTTTTCAGCTAGCCATCTTAAAACAGTACATATCCCATACCCACCTCTCTCCCCCAAACACTGCCATCACTGGCTTCTGCCTCTATCTACAAGGCCCAACCAAGCTAATAAATCCAATGGATTCTATGCAATTCATCTTTTATGAGCCTAACCTTCTGAAATTAAGTAGTTAAGGGTAACATGAGGGAGACAAAATGTCCAGATTTGAATCTTGGCTCTACCATCTACTGTCTTTCTTATAAGCCTGGGCCAGTTACGTAGCTCATCAATAACTCCATTCCCTTATCTAAATATAGGGGTGACGATAGTATCGGTCTCATAAGACTGTTAACTGAATTACACAGGTTAATATATGTAGTGTGCTTAAACTGGGATACAGTAAGCATAATATGAAAGCTTGTTATAATATGAATGCTGTTAATTGCTATGGTATTGCTATCATGATCATTACGTCAACTCCAGCCTTCCTTGGCTACCATGCCATTATTATCTCCGCTGATCTCCTACCTCTCCGGCAACTCCTTCTCAATCTACTTCTCAGACTCTCCCAATTCTACTTCACTTTAAACATTGGTATTCTTCACATCCTGTCTGCCATCATCTTCTCACTCAAATATTTTCCTCCTCCTGATGATACCAACTTTCTTCTTAAATCCAAACCTCTACTCCAGAGGTCTCCTGAGTACAACCTGTATGCATATCCAACTATCCACTAGGCCCTTCCATGAGCACCCAAATTCATGTCTAGAACTCAACATCTTTCTAAGATTTGCTTCTCCTCCTGTAGATCATCTCTCAAACTACTATCACCATCCACCTAGTTGTCCTAACCAGAAACCTGGGTGTCATTCCTAACTCTTCTCTCCCTTCTCCCTGCAATCAGTCACTAAAATCTTTTCCTCCAACCTTCAGAGTATCTCTTAATATCAGTCCCCTTTTCCCCATTCAATTCATTCTCATCATTTTCAAGCTGACTGGTTTTCCTCCTACCAGACATGGCCCACTCAATCTGCTGTTGGCAGCTATCTTCCCAAAATAAAAATCTGATCACATCTATCAGATTCAGTTCCAGCACTACCTGGAACCGGGATGCCTTCCCAAACCTCCACAGTGTGAGCTGGGTAATTATATGTGCTCTTGGGGTTCCTAGAGCAAACATCTAACAGCACCCCAATGCTGTGGTGCCCAGGGTACATCTGGCAATGTCTGGAGATATCTACTGGGCAGAAGCCAGAGACGCTATTGAGCATCCTACAATGCAGAGAACACTCCCTACACCAAGGAATTATCAGACCCAAATGTCAGTAGTCCTGAGGTTGAGAAACCCTGCTGTTTTATAATCACTATAAGCCAATCACCCCTAGTGGCCTGCAGATATCCCTTTGGGCAGAGTCTATGCTACATTAGTTTTTTTAAAAGCCCTGTGCCTAATAACAGATCTTTTCCACAACCAAAACTCACTATATAAATATATACAAACTGAAGAACATCTCTTTCCCACTTTTACTTACTCTGAAGGAAAACTTGAGCCTTCTTATCTCACTCTCCAACTTACTCTGGTATGGCTCAGTTCCTTTCACATAGCTCACACCAAGATTTTCAACTGCTTTTAGCACTAGAAAATATTTTAAAAACAAAAGAAAACAACATATGAATGCAAGCAAATTTTTAAAAACTAAGTCCCAAGACAAACTCTTTCTTTGAATAGCAATCCCATAATTACTTTTTTTTTAACTTCTTGTTTTCTTTTTTTTTTTACTTTTAATTTTTTATTTTTTATAAACATATATTTTTATCCCCAGGGGTACAGGTCTGTGAATCACCAGGTTTACACACTTCACAGCACTCACCAAAGCACATACCCTCCCCAATGTCCATAATCCCACTCCCTTCTCCCAAACCCCCTCCCCCCAGCAACCCTCAGTTTGTTTTAAACCATAATTACTTATTTTTAAAAGATTACAAACTATAATGGCTTTACTTTCTGCAAGTACACTATATAAATTATATAAATTTATAGGAAAATAATCTCCATCCATGTGCAGAATATATCCATGTCCCATAACATAATCTAATACCAGGGATTCTGAGGAAGAGGGATGGGGGATCATCACTGCTGTACTGAGCCACCACTGTTGAGGAATTCAAGTGTGTTGGTACGAAAAGAAAATTGAGCACCCTTGTTTGCATCCCTCATGTGGAACTGTCAGTTTGCTTCATTTGCTCAGCATACACGCAACACAAAAAATAGCCTTTCCTTTACTGATGAAGTAGAAAAGGAGAAGACAAAAGCAAAAAAGCAGAACCTTTCAACAATTCAAGTGAACTGTCCTGAATAGATCCACACAACTGTTCAAAGGTTCCCAACGTACCTTGTCATTCCTTCCGCAGGTGAACTCTACTCCCATCATTATGAAAAGCATTTTTATAATTCAAGAATGAAAACCTTCTAAAATGAATCCTGAGCGTAAACCCATGCCCCACAAGCACCTCACTATGGTATCCCAAACTAAACTCATTCTCTTCCCCTCCATCCTACCCCTCTTCTGGCCATCCCCATCTCCACTAGCAAAGTTTCTAACCACTAGATCATCCAGTTTCAGCCACTCCCACCTGCCCTCTCACTCCTCACATCCAAACAGTTACCAAATCCTTCAGGAATACCTCCTTAGTATCACTTAAATGGCTCCCTTCCTATCCCTGACACTGTTACCGACTTAGCTCAGGCCCTCACCATCTCACTCCTTAAGTGCCTAATGTAAGGGGCACTTTTCAATCACCTTAATCTCTATGAAGCACCTGACACTGCTAAGCTTCCTAAAACCTTCTTCTCCTGTGTCTTCACTCTTCATTCATCAGCTCTGAGAGCTCCCTCTCTGTATTGTCACTCGGCTCTTCTAAAAGTGACTAACAGTATCGTACCTTACCTTCTGATTTTCCCACAAGGATATCCTAGAACATAAATTCAGAAGACACTGCTATTATTTGTTTCCGTTTATGCCTAGCTTATTTCTCTCTTTCACCAGCACTCAGACGATAAGTAGGCCCGCAATACTTACACCCAGATATTACACCACTAGCTTGGCACAAAATGCCCTTGGTTATCCATTCTTCTCCACCTAACCTAAACTTGTCCTTGTCACTGTTCCTCAAATATAACATTCTCTCTCATGCCTCCAAGCCTCTTGTACAGTCCACTTTCTCAGCTTGAAAAAAATTTTACTTTTCTTTTTTTGAGAAATTTCTACTCATCCTTCAAAGTCCAGATTACATTTCAACTTCTCTACGGAGTCTTAATCAGTCTGAGTCACTCCCACCTCTTTCAAGAGCACTACTATTAACCTCTAGTAAGACACTTAAAATACTAAATTACAGTTATTATTTTGGACGTCTGTATCTATGTCCTAGAATACAGCTTCAACGAATGTGAGAATTACATTATTCATCTGAAAATCCCCACCCAACCTAGAATATAGTGGCATTCAATAAATATATACTGTACAACAAATAAAATAACAAGCCCTCAATATATACATTTCTTGAATGAATTGAATGAAGGAAATAAATTACCCTCATTCATTCCCCCAAAGTGTAAGTGAAGTTGTCAAGAACATACAAACTCTAATACAAGTATCGCTCACATTTAACTCTATCGATAGCCAAGCTTTCAAATTCGATCAACGATATGCTTTCAGAAGGTGGCTCCAAGTAAAACTGAAGGCTATGAGGGTAGCAAACATTCCTTTGGTCACCTGTCAACCTCAGTCTTTTCCAATTTGCTCGAGAAAACTGCATCTCGTTACCTTGGAAGGAAACATAAAATGGTTAAAATAATGGCAAATAAGAGTTGAAAACCACAAACAAGTACAAAACATAACTTCACATACATAGGAAAAAACTGAAGGGCATGCATAAAATGTTAACCGCGGTCGTCCCTGGGTAATAGGTCCTTCTGTATACTCCAGAGTTTCTACAACACACCTGTAACAATTCTGTCAGGAGAGTGGGGGCGGGGTGTGCAAGGTGAAATGCAGGTGGTGGTCAAAACGTCCAAGAACAGGAACGTGAGGCTACGCTGCCTGTTCACTATAGGTCTGTGTGCCACCGCCCTCGGACCTCTGCAGCCCCAAGAGTTAAGATGAGACGTTATACGGGCTGCCATCGTGAATTCGGAGCAAAGCGCGGTAGGTTCTGGTTTCCAGAGAAGAGGCTTAAGGGACCGGGTCCGGTGACTCACTTCCCAACTCATGACCCTGGGAAGCAGAACACGTCTTTCCAATTCAATCTTTCCGAACTCTGTAAGAAGCATCTACAAGCTCCTTATAAAAATCAGCCCCCTCGATCCTACCGGAGCCCTTCGGCGAAGCTTCCCGCTCCACTCGCCGGCCCCTGCATCTCAGCCCCAACCAATCAAAATGTGATACCCCCTCCCCGCCGTGTCATCCTTCGGCTCCCACCGCTGGTAAAGTGCTCTCCCTTCTTTCCCCACTGCCAAGCTCCACACCACGACCACTGTCCGTCCCAAAGCCGCAGGAGGTTCTCTTACCTGCAACCACACAAAATACGAACCACACAAACCCCCGACCGGCACTTTCCTCAGATGGCGGGAGAGTTCATACGGGATCGGAAACGGAAGTGACGGGACCTCAGAGCCCGCCCCCCGAGCGTCCCGCCGGCCCAGGCCGCGCCTTGCGCATGCTCCGTGAGGCATGAATGGGTTCTGGAGCGAGTTTAGTCGGCTTTGCCGGCTTAAAATTTTTAAAAATACGCTCTTGTGTGTTTCCAAATTATAAACTGCACCTCCTGTGTGTGCCGTCGGTAGCTTTTGATGATTGAAACTGGGGTCCTGAAAGGCTAGCGGCAGAAATGTCCACGCTCCGAAGAGTATGGAGCTTTAACCCAGAGGGCTAGACCGACTCCTCTGAAGCTAGCGGAGGAATGGAGAAATGGGCATTTAAGGAGCTCCTTTCGCACCCGGCTCACTAACAGGGGCTCTCTTTTCTTGTTTAATCTCTCACCGACCCTATAAGATAGGTTGTATTACCCCCATTTTACAGATGAGAAAATAGAAGCTAAAAAATGAATGGTAGTTTGTCCACCTATGCACAGTACATCTTGTTTTTTCCCTAAGGGACGGCAAGCCCCGTAAAGACAGACTCTACCTTCAGTTCTCCCCCGCCCACGCCCCGCAAGATAACGAACTAGAATGCATGAACGCACACACGCAGAAATCACTCCGGGGCCTACAAAAGTTAGAAGACATTAGGCTCAGGGAGCAAGTAAGAGCCCATCAGAAGAGGTGGGTCAGAAGCACACGAACTCCGACTCGACAGAGCTGTAGGGTTTTTAAGAGCTGGAAAAAAGCTTCATCTGTGCCCTCTAGGAGGCGTGCCTTACTAAAGTGGCTGGGGAAAGATCTAGTAAAGGTAATCAGCAATTTGAAATGAAATATTCAAATTTTTAGAAATACAAAACATATGGAAGCAATACCAAACTTACAAGCATCCCATCATGAATCACACCGGCTAGCACTGACTTTGTATCAGGACGTGTTCTAAGTGATTTCCCTATCAAGTCATTTTATTCTCATAACTTTATTAGATAGGTTATATTATTAACCCATTTTACAGATCAGGAAACCGCAGAACAGGGAAAGAAGTTACTTCAAAGATCACCCAAGTGACAGAGCCAGGTTCAAAGTGAGGGAGACTGTCTCCAAGCACCAGTGCTAACCAGCATACAATACTAATGCCACGTTATGACAGCAGCGCCTCACTTTCTTTCCTCTCTGTATCAAACAACATAATTAACATAACCTGGTATAAAGAAGACACCTGAAAGCATGAGAACTGCCTGAAAAAACCTGGAGCACAGATGATAACATTTACATGAATATTTGTCTGATCTCTGGATAGGGAACAAATGCAAATAAACTGCAAAGAAATCTAAGGATTTGACTATAAAAATGTAAAATTGGGCAACTAAAAAAAAATGACAAAATTGGGGTGTCTGGGTGGCTCAGTCGTTGGGCTTCTGTCTTCGGCTCGGGTCATGATCCCAGGCTCCCTGCATCGGACTCCCTGCTCGGTGGGAAGCCTGCTTCTCCCTCTCCCATTCTCCCTGCTTGTGTTCCCTCTCTTGCTGTTGTCTTTCTCTGTCAAATAAAATCTTTTTAAAAATTTTTTTTAAATGACAAAATTTTTGCAGTCATCACACAAGGGGAAAGATTTACCATAACTAATACCATCAAAATGTAAAGAGCTTTGTAAGTTAATTAGAAAAAATACTGACGCAGATTGAAAAATGGTAAAAGAACAGCAATAAATAACCAATGATAAAATGTGGGGAAAAAATTTATCACTGGCAGCAAAAAAATTTTCTCCTACAAAATTGGCAAAGATTTTACATTGAAAATACTCAGTGCTGGGCAAAGTCCAGTACAATGACCTCATACAGGAATTGATTGTGGTGCTACAAGTCCGGAGTACAATATAGTAATGTGTGTTGTGAGCCCTGAAAGAATTCATACAGTTTGACAAAAAAGTCACATATATGAATCTGTTCAGAAACGGACACAAAAATTTGTGTTCAAAGAACTTTATTACACCACATGTAGAGTGAAAACCCAGAAAAAAAGAATAAATAAATGGTAGTATAGTCATACCATGACACATTACACAGCCATTCAGAATACATGTTTTTGAAGAATACTGACTTGTAAAAATGCTCAGGATACTATCAACAGAAGAATACATAAAACCACATATGCCATATGAGCCCAATTTTGTAAAAACATTACCTAATTGACAATAGTCATTTTTAAACTACCTTTCCTAGTAAATAAAATTTTAGAAAATTTGGAAAATGTCAAATGAAAAATCCACTTATGATGCTGCTATCTGCTTATACTGTCACTCAGGGACAAACACTGCAAACATTTTGTTTTAAGCAATAAAACTTCATGTTTGATGAGAAAGAATGAAAGATGATTTTGACATGCCAAAACAGTTTTCTGCAATGCTTCTCACTTCCACAAGGAGGCTGCCCTCTGCAACTCTTTCTCCCTCCACTTGTGCACCTAACCCCAAACTCCCCTACTCCTACAATCTGGGCAGATTGTAGCCTTTGCAATCAAAATTTGAGGTGCAAGGCAGCCACTCTGAGCTATATCTAGTTTTTATTTAAATTTTTTAGCTTTGTCCTCAGTCCAGTCTTAAATTTGCCCACCTTTAAGGGTTAATACCCATTTTTCTACAATAGTCGATATCTTCTAAATAATTTTTATTTTATTTGACAGAGAGAGAGATCACAAGTAGGCAGAGTCAGGCAGAGAGAGAAGGGGAAGCAGGCTCCCTGCTGAGCAGAGAGACCGATGCGCGAGGCTTGATCCCAGGACACTGAGATCATGACCTGAGCCGAAGGCAGCGGCTTAATCCACTGAGCCACCCAGGCGCCCCTTATGGTATTTTTAAAGTTCTGTTTTAATCATTCAAAAACATCTGAAGGCTTTCCACAGCGTGGCCCGAAGATTTAATGACTTTATTGTCTTGCCCTTCAGCCTATGCTCTGAAATACCAACTCTTTCCCAAAAGGCCTTGCACTTCCCTGTCTTATATCTCTCTTTGTGGTGATGCCTCCACTTCAAAAGCCCTAACCAACCCTCCTGTAAGAATTCTACCTATCATTCAAGTATTCAGCTGCTGCCTTCCTCCATCCTCTACAGCCTTTGCTTATGCCACCTGGGCTGCTCCTCACTTAAACCACCATGTTCCCTGTAATTCTATATAGTGTAATTCTTCTTCTAGTCATAGCCCTACACTACAGAGGTTAATCTTCTGAGAACATGAACCACAGAATGATCTGATGAACACACTCCTCAGAATACCCTCCCTTGGTCATCACCTCACCATGAAGAGTGTTTTCTGTATTCAGAGGCAACTGTAATATACATCTACACATCTACACATCTACCAATGATGCACAACGTTATACATTTCAGTAACTGTATTTGGTAAGTCTCGCAAGCTCTTTTGTATATTTATTTCATCAAAAAGAATTAACACAATGCTCAGCCATGGCAACCAAGATGCATATAAATTATAGACCTCAACCTCACAATCCGGGGGAGGAAAAACACATATAAACATACAACTTTTACTTCCATTATACCATAAACATCTCAAAAACAGGAACCAGTAGGTCATTCATCTTTGTAACCCCAGTGTATGGCACTCCAGGGGCCGCCAACAAATATTTACTGTACTGAATTAATGTAAAATATGAAAGGTATATTTTTAAAAAAACTGATGGGTTCAGCCTGCCATACAACAGATGGTTTGAATCAAAGGTTTGAATCCAACATATAAAACTTCAAGTCCTCATCTGAAAACTCCATACACATTCCTTCCAAAATGAGTTGGCTCCCCAGCTTAGCCTATAATAAGCACAGAGTACCATCTCTGACAAAATTTCCATGAATCATCACTGCTCACGTGGGTACCTTTCTGGACATGACCCAGCTAAAGGCGGACTGCCTCATAGGGCATTCACTCTTAGATGACTCCACAGCTCTAAGAGTTCTGTCCTGTAGTATGTCACCTTTACAACTAAAATTTTAGTTGCTGTGCTTGCTAAGACAAAGTGAGTGTTCGTTCTTCTCCTGTGCAGGGTGTGCTGCCCTAAAAATCAAAGGTGTGGTACATTTCCTTACACAGTGAGGACTCCATAAACTCTAGGTCCAGCCAGCATTGCTTGCCGTGGAAAGCAAAGACAGAAGGGATTTCCAGCAGGAGAGCCAACCCAGAAAATACCACACAGCCAACACTGATCCCTCCACCCTTTCGTTTTCACTGACCACCTCTGGGACATGGCAAGGAAAAAAACCTAAAGGAGCACTCTGTTCTTTCTCCCTTCAGATTGCTTTTATTCATTTAGCATCAAGAAGCGAGAGAATTAGAGAAAAAGCATATTTGTAAGGGGAAGTACAGGAGGGGAAGATGACCCTTTCACATATCAACCTTATATGATTTGGGTTGTTTTGTTTTGTTTTCCTTAATCCCCTTCTATTTTTATTTTTTATTAATATATAATGTATTATTTGCCCCAAGGGTACAGGTCGGTGAATCATCAAGCTTACACACTTCACAGCACTCACCATAGCACTTAACCTCCCCAATGTCCATAACCCAACCACCTTCTCCATACCCTCCTCACCCCAGCAACCCTCAGTTTGTTTTGTGAGATTAAGAGTCCTTTACGTTTTGTCTCCCTCCTGATACCATCTTGCTTCATTTTTTTCTTCCCTACTCCCTAAGTCCCCTACTTTGCCTCTCAAATTCCTATCAGGGAGATCATATGATAATTATCTTTCTCTGATTGACTTATTTCGCTCAGCATAATACCCTCTAGTTCCATCCACATCATTGCAAATGGCAAGATTTCATTTCTTTTGATGGCTGCATAGTATTCCATTGTGTATATATATACCACCTCTTCTTTATCCATTCATCTGTTGATGGAACATCTAGGTTCTTTCCGTAATTTGGCTATTGCAGACATTACTGCTATGAACATTCAGGGGAGCATGCCCCTTCGGATCATTACATCCGTATCCTTAGGGTAAATACCCAGTAGTGTGATTGCTGGGTTGTAGGGTAGCTCTATTTTCAACTTTTTGAGGAAGCTCCATGCTGTTTTCCAGTGGCTGCATCAGCCTGCATTCCCACCAACAGTGTAGGAAGGTTCCCCTTTCTCTGCAACCTCGCCAACATCTGTCATTTCCTGACTTGTTAATTTCAGCCATTCTGACTGGTGTGAAGTGGTATCTCATTGTGGTTTTGATTTGTATTTCCCTGATGCTGAGTAATGTTGAGCACTTTTTCATGTGTCTATTGGCCATCTGAATGTCTTGTTTGTAGAAATGTCTGTTCATGTCTTCTGCCCATTTCTTGATTAGATCATTTTTCTTTAGGTGTTGAGTTTGATAAGTTCTTTATAGATTTTGGATACTAGCCCTTTATCTGATATGTCACTTGCAAATATCTTCTCCCATTCTGTCAGTTGTCTTTTGGTTTTGTTGACTGTTTCCAACCTTATATGATTTGTTTTAGAAATACTAATTCAGTACCTACTGAGTGCAAGGCAATGTCTTCTGTGTTAGGGACACAAAAGTGATGAAACAATCAAAATCCCTGCCCTCATAATCCTTTCTTCTAGTGGGAAAGAGAGACAACAAACAAGAGAAGTATATACATCATTATTTAATACATTTATACATTTAATAATGATATATGTACTTGCTAAGAAGAAAGAAAAAAGCACAATAAGAGGATATAAAGTTTTTAGTGGAGGCTCCAGAATTTTAGAAAGGGTAGCCAGAAAAGACTAGCTATGGACATGATCATGAAGCAGAGACCAGAAGAAAATTAGGGATTTAGTTACGTGCATCTTTAGGAGAATAGAAGTTCAGAAAGATGGTATGGTATATCATAGTTCCTTTGTATTTAAAACAATGTGAAACTGGGCCAGAAATAGATCAACCAAAGAAACAGAAAAGAGAAGCAGAAATGGACCCATACCTATGAAGAAACTTGGTATACAAACATCTACTGTATAGCCTGATGCAGAGAAAATGGACAGCTCTAAATGGTGCTGGGGCAACCAGCTATCTATATGGGAGAAAATGTGTTTCCTACCTCCCACTATAAACAAAACCCAGTTCCAGATGGTTCAATGACTTAAATGTGGAAGGCAAAATTTTAAGAATTTAGAGAAAATATAAGGATGGTCTTAATATAGCAAAGACTTTCTTAAACAAGACATTATGAAAAAGCACAGCTTTTTCACAGCACAGCACACCACTCTGGAGATGAATGGTGGTGATGGTTGTACAACTAGGTAAATATATTTAATGCCACTCAACTGTACACTAAAAAATGGTTAAAATGGTAAGCTTTACATTATGTCTATTTAACACAATTTTTTTAAAAAGTACATGGCTAGGGGCACCTGCGTGGCTCAGTGGGTTAAAGCCTCTGCCTTCGGCTCATGTCATGGTCTCAGGGTCCTGGGATCGAGCCCTTATCAGGCTCTCTGCTCAGCAGGGAGCCTTCCCCACCCCCCTACCCCCCCACCCCGCCTCTCTGCCTACTTGTGATCTCTGTCAAATAAATAAATAAAATCTTTTTTTAAAAAATTAAGAACTTGTTAAAAACACATAAAAATACATTTTTAAAATCATTGTCAAATTGGGAAAAGAAACTTATAAAATATAATTAACCTAGGATTAGTGTCAGAATAGAATCAATAGAAAAAAGAATGCCAGGACCCTGGGATCATGACCTGAGCCAAAGGCAGGGGGTTTAACCCACTGAGCCACCCAAGCGCCCCCAATTCTGTCTTTCAATTAGTCTCTTTTGAGCATGCCATCTCTCACTGAATATAATTCAGCCTTTATATAAAAGCTAAAAAAAATAAAGAAATAATACGTTGTTCAGGGATATATACTGAAGGTGCAAAATTATCCACAAAACAAGACACAGTGTGGCATCTGGCTGGCTCAGTCAGAAGAGCTTGAGACTCTTGATCTCAGGGTCATAAGTTGGAGCCCCACTCTGGGCATAGACATAACTTTTCTTTATTTTTTTTTTAGAGATTACTTAAACACAAAACTTAAAAAAAAAAAAAAAGAAAAGAAAAGAAAGCAAGCTAGAGAGTGACCCATATCAAATTCAAGATAGTGGTTAACTGGGGTGCCTGGGTGGCTCAGTCAGTTGGGCATCCAACTCTTGATTTCAGCTCAGGTCATGATCTCAGGGTCATAAGATCAAGCCCTGTGTCTGGCTCACACTCAGTGAGGAGTCTGCTTGACATTTTCTCCCTCTTCTTCTGCCCCTCCCCCCCAACTGCTCATGCACTCTCCCTAATAAATCTTAAAAAGAAAAAGATAGCGGTTAACTAAGAGTGGGAAAGAGGAGGACACACTGTTTGGGTACAAGGGGCTTTGAAGGTTCTCGTCCTATTCAAGTGCGTATGCTCTACCAGGGGTACATGTATGTTCCTTTAGTCTTCTACTTTAAGCAATACATATATGTAGAGGGGCAATTTTAAAAGAAAAGGAATAAACACAGCATGGAGAGAGCCTAAGAAATACGGAAGTAAAATCTTCCCACACATAGTGTCCCATTGGGAAATGTTTGCAATTGTTTTACTTCTATTTCTTCTCCCCCTCCACCCAGCATCTCATCCTCACTTCCTATCCTTCCAAGACTCTTAGACCTTCTCTTCTCTCACCCTGTTGGACCCAAGACAGATCTGACATTGTGACAGGGACTGAGATTTCCAAGCACGGACCTATGAAGGCTTGGTGGGAGGTCCCTGCTACCTCCATCCATAGGCCTGGAGCCAGGAGCTCACTCTTGACAACACAGTTTCTCTTGTTTTCCTCATCTGTGAACCATGCAGGTGCCAAGGTCCAGGTACTTTTAACTGAGAGCCACCACCGCCTAAATTCTCACCCTCGCTTGCCAGTGTCATCTACTCCTTGCTCTAATAAGCTGGTAGCAGGGGTTGCCTGAGCCTCCCCTGAAGTTCATCCTGCCTGGGGCTTTTCACCACCCAGATATTTCGAGGTTGAATGTACTAACGTGGCCCTCCCTCTGGGGTAGCATAGTAGGAGTTCAGCACAACATCCTGAATCCCGGTCTGGGGCTAAAGACGGAGACATGGAAGGGATAGGAACTATGTGGGATTTAATCCAATACCTCTGCTTTGAGTTTATCCATATGGTGAGTGAGTGGAGAGGTGAATGAGGGGTGCAAAATGAATTTCATGAAAACATCCAGTAAAACTGTTTGCTCTTGGTGCTATTTATAAATATAGAAGACTAATAATAAATAACAGGAAAAAAATCTGACCTTGGTTGAGCCATATGGAAATAACTTTGGAAACTAGAATTTATGAGCTCTACTTATCATTTATAGGTAATCCTATGTACCATAACTTTAGGCACTTCATTGCTGTGTCAGATTAATTTTTGGCAGAATTTATTTTATTACAGTGTTAATTATTTATGCCAGCTCAGGGTATCCGAAGACTCTAAGAAATACCCATTTCTGGGGACCTGGGTGGCTCAATCAGTTAAGCATTCACCTCCTGGTTTTGGTTTTGTCATGATCTCAGGGTGATCAGATTGAGTCCTGCCTTGGGCTCCACACTCAGCACAGAGTCCACTTGAGATTCTGTCTCTCCCTCTCCCTCTGCCTGGCCCGGTCATGCATTCTTCCTCTCTCTTGAAATAAATAAATCTTAAAAAAAAAAAAAAAAAAAAAAAAAAAGGCGGGGGGGAGAAATATATCTTTTAAGTAAGCACACAACCCAATTTGGTACCTCACAAATTCTACAACAGTAGAATGTCTCTATTGTTCTTTCCCTAACTTTTTAAATAAAGATTTTATTTATTTGACAGACAGAGATCACAACTAAGCAGAAAGGCGGGGGGTGGGGAGGGCGGGGAGCAGGCTCCCTGCCAAGCAGAGAGCCCAATGCAGGGCTTGATCCCAGGACCCTGAGATCGTGACCTCAGTCAAAGGCAGAGGCTTAACCCACTGAGCCACCCAGGCGCCCCTCCCTACTTAAATTAAGTGGACTGGAATCCTCTGTGCTAGACCCATCCACTTAGAATTACCTTATTTGTGTTCAAAGGAATTGAACTAAAGAATGGGAACATAAGAATCCAAGTCACCAAAAACTATCCTCAAATATAATTTAGCCTTATGCTCTATAATTAATAGCATTTTCCAATACACTGTCCATATAACCTGCTAAAGTAAACTGCTGAGTTCACGTCAATTTAACAAGATCTCAGCAACATGGTTTTTCTTTTTTTTTTTTTTTTTTTTTTTTTTTTTTTAAAGATTTTGTTTATTTATTTGACAGAGAGAAATCACAAGTACACTGAGAGGCAGGCAGAGAGAGAGAGAGAAGGAAGCAGGCTCCCTGCTGAGCAGAGAGCCCGATGCGGGACTCGATCCCAGGACCCTGAGATCATGACCTGAGCCGAAGGCAGCGGCCTAACCCACTGTGCCACCCAGGCGCCCCCAACATGGTTTTTCTTTGCATTCAAACCACTCTGAATATTTAAACTTTAATACTGAGACTAGTTATAAAACCATGAGCTCCTTGAGACCAGGCCAACGATCTTGTTCGGTTTTTTTTTTGTTTTTTTTTTTTAAGATTTTATTTATTTGACAGAGAGAGATCACAAGTAGGCAGAGAGGCAGGCAGAGAGAGAGGAGGAAGCAGGGTCCCTGCTGAGCAGAGAGCCCGATGCGGGACTCGATCCCAGGCCCCCAAGATCATGACCTGAGCCGAAGGCAGCGGCTTAACCCACTGAGCCACCCAGGCGCCCCTCTTGTTCGGTTTTGTACTCCTGTCTCTGCCACCGTTCCTGGCACGGACGGCTATCCCATAGCTGTCTGCTGAACTGAACTGAACTCTTCTGTATTTATCCCTAATTCCAGATGGGCCCTCATACGCTCGATGACGTAATCCTTCACAGAAGATGTGTTTTTACTCCAGATTTTGGCTTTCCCATTGAAATTCCTGATGAAAATATTTTCTCTTAGTTGGCTGAATTTTGGAAACTGAAGTAGGTGTAAATATGATCCTGCTGTGATGCCAAGATTTAGTTCCAGCTTGATTAACTGACTGGTAATCCAATCTAAAAGTTAACGTTCTCAGCTAGATAATGATTTTAACATTTCAGAAAAATGGAAATAACGAAGTAAAAAAATAAATCTTTGACTCATCTGAACACTTGAGGATCAATGTTCAGGGTTATCCAAAGTAAGAGGGAAAGGGACCTTCCTAGCACCTGTGGAATCACATCATCCCCATGTCCTTCTCTTTGAACAATAAAACAATCTGTCGTCAAGGTCCCAAGTGGTTAAAAACATCATCCATCTAGAAGGAACATCATCTTTCCCTATGAGGTTACATGTTTTAGGGTCAGCGGCCCAGAAGCAATGTACTATGTACTTGGGACTCTACCCTACGCGGGCTTCACACCTGCCACTCTCTTTCCAGGCCTCTCCATCCCGAGGCCCCGGGCAGTGGGCTCGAAAATCACATATCCAGCCTCTTTCCCAGGGACTTCTTTGCACCCAATCCACACCCACTGCCTCCTCTCCTAACCCCCACAAAGGCCCAGCCACACAGGCAACTCTTAGAACCAAGTCAGTTTTCCGCAGAGTACATTTTTTAAGGAATTAGGGTGTTTTGTGCTTTTTCCAGTGGAGCAGGTGTTTTCCTGAAAACTCTGTGTAATGACCTTAACTGTGGGAATCTTCTATTTACTATGAAGGGTTAATCCAAACATTTTTATATTATAAAAAATATTAATTCCAGGGGCACCTGGGTGGCTTAGTGGGTTAAGCCTCTGCCGTTGGCTCAGGTCATGATCTCAGGGTCCTAGGATTGAGCCCCGCATCTGGCTCTCTGCTCAGCAGGGAGCTTGTTTCCCTCTCTCTCTCTCCCTCTCTGCCTACTTGTGACCCCCCCCCTCTCTGTGTCAAATAAATAAATAAAATCTTTAAAAAATATATTAATTCCAAACTTTTCCAACTCTATTTGTTTCCTAAAAATAATGGCATTTGTGGACACATAATAGTTTTCAAAGCAATTTTACTTATATGCTCTAAACCAGGATTTCTCAAATCAGTTAAATCTCTGGGGTTCCTTCTTTCAACTATGATTTCCATTTTTCCTTCTATTCTCTATAAGCTTAAAAGTTTTAAAAAGAGCATATCCTGGGTCATCTGGAAGACTATATGTTATTTCCAAAGAGAGCTAGATGACTTCGGTGCCTACCACTGCACATGACACAATCACACTGGTGTCACAGGGTTGTCTGAAATGACACAGTTTGCCTTGCTATGTATTGGTCAACATGTCTAGCTTCTCCAAGATTATTAACAGCTTCTAAAGTCAAAATGTCAATCATCATCTTGCACCACCATTGTTCTTAACTTGGATTTTCTCAACAGTTATACAGATAAAACTAGCTTCTATGGAGGTTCCTCAAAATGTTGAAAATAGAACTGCCCTATGACCCAGCAATTGCACTATTGGGTATTTACCCTAAAGATACAAACATAGTGATCCAAAGGGGCACGTGCACCCGAATGTTTATAGAAGCAATGTCCACAATAGCCAAACTATGGAAAGAACCTAGATGTCCATCAACAGATGAATGGATCAAGAAGATGTGGTATATATACACAATGGAATACTATGCAGCCATCAAAAGAAATGAAATCTTGCCATTTGCTACGACGTGGATGGAACTAGAGCGTATCATGCTTAGCGAAATAAGTCAAGCAGAGAAAGACAACTATCATATGATCTCCCTGATATGAGGAAGTGGTGATGCAACATGGGGGCTTAAGTGGGTAGAAGAAGAATCAATGAAACAAGATGGAATTGGGAGGGAGACAAACCATAAGTGACTCTTAATCTCACAAAACAAACTGAGGGTTGCTGGGGGGAGGGGGCTTGGGAGAGGGGGGTGGGATTATGGACATTGGGGAGGGTTTGTGCTTTGGTGAGTGCTGTGAAGTGTGTAAACCTGGTGATTCACAGACCTGTACCCCTGGGGATAAAAATATATGTTTATAAAAAATAAAAAATTAAAAAAAAAAAACTAGCTTCTATCTTTCAGTCACAATTTGCATAATTTTCAAATGCAAGACATTCTCAAGAATAAGCCTTAGGTTTCTTAAAATATTTAATAGTCAAGACTTGATTTGCTTTTGTGAAAACAAACCAGTGTAGAAAATAAAGTATACCACGGGAAATACAATAGAGGTGAACTTAAACATGAAAAGCATTCATTGGAGCCAAATAAGATAAATGATGCTTTGGTTCAGTAAACAAAGATTTTATAGTAGTTGGAATAGAGATTTGTGGTAGTACAGTTGTGTTTTCACAGGACTCACAATTAAAAAAAGATTTAGTGGCTCCAAATAACCTGCTCAACCCATCCCTCCAGTTCTCAGTTGAAACTGTAAGTAGAAATATTGCTCTGATTCTGCCTTTGTACGTACGAACTTTTAACAGAGTATAAACAGTATATATAAAGTAAATATACAATGAAGGATTTTCAGTGAATGGTATTTTCAAACTTTTCTCTCTTGCATTTTGTAGGGAATAATTAACTTTTTTAAGATTTTATTTATTTCTTTGACAGACAGAGATCACAAGTAGACAGAGAGGCAGGCAGAGAGAGAGAGAGGGAAGCAGGCTCCCCGCTGAGCAGAGAGCCCGATGCAGGACTGGATCCCAAGACCCTGAGATCATGACCTGATCCGAAGGCAGAGGCTTAACCCACTGAGCCACCCAGGTGTCCCGGGAATAATTAACTTGATTGCTCCTCCAATTGTAGCGGTTAAAAACAGAGTATTTTTTAAATTTTTATTTCTATTACTTTTTTAAGATTTTATTTATTTGACAGAAAGAGAGAAAGGAGAGAGCACAAGCAGGAGCAGAAGACAACGATGAAGCAGGCCCCCCACTGAGCAGGAAGCCAGATGCGGGGCTTGATCCCAGGATCCCTGGCATCACGACCTGAGCACAAGGCAGACCAACTGAGCCATCTGGGTGTCCCCAAATTCACTCTTTTTTAAATAAAGAAATAAAAAAGCAACTATGGCAATGACAATCATTCAGATGATGATTCACCAGGCTCAAAATAAAAAATATCAAGTAAAACAGTGACAAAATATTTGCATTATTAACCTTAACATGTGCTTTTTAATTTCAGCAAAAGGTCATCCAGCAAAAAATATTGTCAATTGGAATTATACTGTCCTTACAATTTTGAGTTTAATATGTAAATGCACTTAGGTTTTATATGGGTGTCTAAGCTACACACATATAAAAATTATCACAATTACAGTGACATCAGAATGATCTACATCAACTCTGGGATCCTTGATAATTTTCTTCCTCTTAAAGACTTCTTTGGGTTACTCGAATTTGAGAAATACTAGTCTAATCATGAAATAGATTAACAGTAAACCTTTTATTTTTTTTTAAATTTTATTTATTTAACAGAGAGAGATCACAAGCAGGCAGAGAGACAGGCAGAGAGAGAGGAGGAAGCAGGCTCCCCGCTGAGCAAAGAGCTGAGCAAAGAGCCCGAAGCGGGGCTTGATCCCAGGACCCTGGGATCATGACCTGGGCTGAAGGCAGAGGCTTTAACCCACTGAGCCATCCAGGTGCCCCCCAACAGTAAACCTTTTGATTTATAATGCTACTCAGGATAAATGTTATCCATGGAAACCTAAAACAGTTTCTAACAAATTTAGTAATTTAAAACCAATTTAAATCAAATTTTTAAATTTAAAAAATCAATTATTACTTTGTTTCAATTATTATTTTATTTGAACTGGAAATAATGGATTTTTATGACATTGACAGATTCTATTCCAGAATATACTGGCTTAGGGACAGAAGTACTAGCCCTTTCGGAGTATTTATTTTGTGGGAGATAAACAATATTATTAAAAAGCACTCTTCCAAATGGCTCAAGGCTATTTAGAACATCAACTAACCCTAATATATTTCTAAAATATTAAGAAAAATGTGTTTTAGTAGTTGTATCTTTTGAGAAATAAAGATAGTACTTTCATCACTAAGACATTTTAAATACTTTATCTTAGTCATTTGTGCATAAGCCAAGCAAAAATTTTCATCTCTCTGCTGGACACATAATTTTTAATGAACTATTTAAAATTCAACAGCTGCTTTGAAATCAATGAAACACATGGAAAAGTGCTAGAGAAAATTGAAAAGCCAAAAATATTTGCTAATGACTCAAAGATATACTTAATGAAGCACTTAAAGATTCAAAAACTAAATAACCTGGAATGAAATATATATATAATGAAAAGTATTTATATGAAATTAAAAATATGTTTAGGGGCGCCTGGGTGGCTCAGTGGGTTGGGCCGCTGCCTTCAGCTCAGGTCATGATCTCAGAGTCCTGGGATCGAGTCCCGCATCGGGCTCTCTGCTCAGCGGAGGGCCTGCTGCCCTCTCTCTCTCTGCCTGCCTCTCTATCTACTTGTGATTTCTCTCTGTCAAATAAATAAATAAAATCTTTAAAAAAAAAAAAAAACCTTTAAAAATATGTTTATATATATTCTTTTATATATATTCAAATGGAATTCTGTTCAAAAAACTAAGTATTAGTTATAAGTATTAGCACATACTCATGCTTAAAGGATTTTTTCCCTAAAAAATTGTATATTCTCATGAAAGAAGCCCCAGGTAGGGCCACATTTCATATCTAATGTTTCAAATTTGGAAATGAAATCAGTTCAAATTTGGAAGTAAGAATCTTGTGACCTCTAAGGTCGGGACTGAAAGTTCTACTTTAGGTTTTGAACTTCCAGCCAGTAACTAGGATTGTCGTCTGACGTATCTGTCCTAGAAGATAGGTACCATGGAGAAGACAAAGGAAAATAGAACCAGAGTTGCATCAGGATTCAGTCTTACTACATTTCATAATTTAATAAAAGGGCATTTTTACTGAAAGTCGCTGGACTACAAACAAAGAGGCAACCCACAGAATGGGAGAAGATATTTGCAAATGATATTACAAAGGGCTGATATCCAAGATCTATAAAGAACTCCTCAAACTCAACACACAAAAAACAGATAATCATGTCAAAAAGTGGGCAGAAGACATGAACAAATGCTAACAATTGTTCATGGCTACAGACAAATGAAAAATGGCTAACAGACACATGAAAAAATATTCATCATCATTAGCCATCAGGGAGATTCAAATCAAAACCACATTGAGATGCCACGTTACACCAATTAGAATGACCAAAATGCACAAGACAGTAAACAACAAGTGTTGGAGGGGATGTGGAGAAAGGGGAGACCTCTTACACTGTTGGGAAGGCAAGCTGGTGCAGCCTCTTTGTTTTCCAAGTGTGGCTATTCCTTAAGAAATTAAAAATAGAGGGGCACCTGGGTGGCTCAGTGGGTTGAGCCTCTGCCTTCGGCTCAGGTCATGATCTCAGGGTCCTGGGATGGAGCCCAGCATCAGGCTCTCTGCTCAGCAGGGAGTCTGCTTCCCCCTCTCTCTCTGCCTACTACTCTGCCTACTTGTGATCTTTCTCTGTCAAAAAAACAAATAAAATCTTTAAAAAAAAAAGAAAGAAAGAAAGAAAGAAAGAAATTTGGCGCCTGGGTAGCTCAGTGGATTAAGCTGCCGCCTTCGGCTCAGGTCATGATCTCAGGGTCCTGGGATCGAGTCCCACATTGGGCTCTCTGCTAGGCAGGGAACCTGCTTCCCTCTCTCTCTCTCTCTCTGTCTGCCTTTCTGCCTACTCGTGATCTCTATCAAATAAATAAATAAAATCTTAAAAAAAAAAAAAGAAATTAAAAATAGAGCCACCCTATGACCCTGCAATTGCACTACTGGGTATTTATCCCAAAGATACCCCAGCATTCATACCAGCAATGGCCGCAGTCGCCAAACTGTGGAAAGAGCTAAGATGCCCTTCAACAGATGAATGGATAAAGAAGATGTGGTCCATAAATACAGTGGAGTATTATGCCTCCATTAGAAAGGAGCAGATTATGCTGAGTGAAATAAGTCAAGCAGAGAGACTCAATTATCATATGGTTTCACTTACCTGTGGAGCGTAAGGAATAACACAGAGAAAATTAGAAGAAGGAGAGAAGGGAGTTGGGGGAAATCGGAGTGGGAAGACGATCCATGGCAGACTGTGGACTCTGAGAAACAAACTGTGGGTTTTGGAGGGGAGGGGTTTGGGGGGTTAGGGGGTTGGGAGGGCCTGGTGGTGGGTATTAAGGAGGGCACGTATTGCATGGAGTGCAGGGTGTGGTGCATAAACAATGAATCTTGGAACACTGAAAAATAAATTAAATAAGTAAAACAAATTTTAAAAATAAAACAAACAAATAAATGTGTTATCTGGGAAGACTTTCCCAAAAAAAAGAAAGTTGCTGGAAGAGCACACTTTTAGAATATAAAACAATCCGGGATGCCTGGGTGGCTCTGTTGGTTGGGTATCTGTCTTCAGCTCAGGTCATGATCCCAGGGCGCAGGGATCAAGTCCTGCATCCAGCTCCCTGCTCAGCAGGGAGCTTGCTTCTCCCTCTGCCTGTTCTGTCTGCCACTCCCCCTGCTTGCGTGCTCTCTCTCTCTGACAAATAAATAAATAAAATCTTTTAAAAAATAAAATAATAGAAAACAATCCCTCCCAACACTGTATTGACTAACCTTTCTAAACCACATGGTCCTTACTTTTCCCATTTTGCTGCAGGCTGGCCCCACACAAGCAATGGTTTTAGGACTGGTGCTTGGAAGTCATCGTGCTAGACTAAAATGTTCAAAGTGATAAAATTCTGTGCGTCTTGTATCCCATCTTCTCCTCCAGTCCACTCCACACTTGGCATCCAACCAACTTGTTAAATGAGCCAATGAATAAATAGACAGATACACATTTCTTCAGTCCAATGAAGAGCTGAGCCTAAGTCCTTTGCAGTTAATTAAAGGGAAGCAACAGGGAAGGCTGAAGATGGGCCAGGCCCCTTGTAGGTTTGGGAACAAAGAAGAGAGCTGAAAATCTGTTTTCCACCTCTCCTCTCCCATGTTCCCTGATTTACTGTTCAGTTATCTTACTGAAGCCAGACATATGTTTCTAAAGTTGAACCTTGCTGGAGGGGATGGCCTCAGAGCTGTCCGGGTTTAGTTTATTCTGCAGGCCCTGAAAGTGGTGGCACAGCAGGTGGGTCTCTCTCTTCTGCAAGCACCAGCTGGCAAATCCACAGAAGGGTTGATGCCCTTTTTCTATTTCATTTTGATTTCATCTTAGAAGATGTGTGTTTTACAAGAAACAACACGTGCTGGCAAGGATGCAGAGAAAGGGGAACTCTCTTGCACTGTTGGTGGGAATGCAAACTGGGGAAGCCACTGTGGAAAAAGTATGGAGGTTCCTCAAAAAGTTAAAATAGAACTCCCCTACAAACCTGCAACTACACTGCTAGGTATTGGCCCAAAGAATACAAAAATACTAATTTTAGGGGATACATGCATCTTAATAGTTACAGCAGCATTATTATCAACAATAGCCAAACTATGGTAAGAGTCCAAATTCCATCAACAGCTGAATGGATAAAGAAGATGTGGTATAGAGCTACAATGGAATATTACTCAGCCATCAAAAAGAATGAAATCTTGCCATTTGCAATGGCATGGATAGAGCTAGAGAGTATAATGCTAAGAAAATAAGTCAATAAGAGAAAGACAAACACCATATGATTTTACTCATGTGTGAAATTCAAGAAACAAAACAAATGAACATGGGGTGGGGGGAGAGGCAAACCAAGAGAGACTCTTAACCATAGGAACAAATCGATGATTACCAGAGGGGAGGTGGGTAGGGGTTGGGTGAAATAGGTGATGGGAATTAAGAAGGGCATTTAGATGAGAATAAAGTGTTGTAGGTAAGTGTTGAATCACTCAGTTCTATACCTGAAACTAGTATTACACTGTATGTAAACCAAATGGAATTTAAATAAAAGCTTAAGAAAAAAAAGAACTGGCAGGTGACAAATGGGACATGGGAGAATAGGACAGGGGAGGCAGGGATGAGAATGCAGAAACAAAATGATTCAGATTTGTTTTGGTTTTTGTTTTTTTTTGTTTTT
Source organism: Mustela lutreola (assembly GCF_030435805.1). Classification (NCBI taxonomy): domain Eukaryota; kingdom Metazoa; phylum Chordata; class Mammalia; order Carnivora; family Mustelidae; genus Mustela; species Mustela lutreola. Next base: position 103,890,918 of record NC_081295.1, on the reverse strand, counting down.
TTACTTTACCTGTGTTTTATTTCAAAATGCATTTTCTGTACATTATTTTTAACTTCTGCAGCAGTAAATCACTTTGGGCTTCACTTTTTTTTTTTTAAGATTGATTGACTGATTTGACAGAGAGAGAAAGAACAAAGCAGGGGGAGTGGCGAGGGAAAAGAAGGCTCCCCGCTGAGCAGGGAGCCTGATGCAGGACTTGACCCCAGAACCATGACTGGAGCCAAAGGCAGACGCTTAACTAACTGAGCCACCCAGGCATCCCAGGCTTGATTTATCATCTTACACAAATGAAAATAACAGAACAAAACTCACAATTTTTACCATTTAAAAAAAAAAAAAGGCAAATACTTCTCAGAACTTGGAGGGAGAGAATGAAGGGGAATCCACTCCTTTACACAAGAGCCCACTCTTCCAGCAGTTAAAACTTTCCTCTCCGGGGTGATACTTAACTCCTCTCACATCTGTCTCTAGCCCTGCTTCCTAGGGCCAAGCCCCTACGTGTCCTGCAGGCCAGCCTGCCTAAGCCAGTTTACACACCTCCTTCTCACTTCTTCTGCCTTGTCATTCTGTTAGCATGGGGTACCAGTCTGCAAAATGGTATTTTTTTTTAATGATGCCTAAATTTTTTTAATTTTCACTTTGAAATAATTCAGACTTATAAAAATGTACAAAGTAGCACCAAAAATTACCTACCAAGCTTCATCAGCTGACCCCAAAGATAGTATCCCACGGATGTCTTTGTCGTGGAGGATACTAGGGTATATTTGGCTGCCATGTTTCTGTGTCTCCTTTGTTTGAGACAGCTCCCAAGCCTTCCCTTGCCCTTTGTGTCCTTGACACTTCTGAAGAACGCTAGCCAGTTCTGTAGACTGTCCATGCTTCCTCAAGATGAATCCACATTGTACAATTTGGGCAGGAGTATGTCCTTACAGGAGAAGATGTTGTGCCAGTTCCTCCATTCTTCCCACCCAGACTTAGGTTATTTCCATCTGGGGTTGGGGAAGATGTTTTGCTCTTATGTTGGGGAACCAAGCAATCGATGGGAGACGTGTAGCAAGAAGGGATGCACTCAATTCTGCAAATGAGGAGTCAAGGTGCTGCAGACCTGTTCACGTGGAGATAAACACATGGGCAATTGGGATTTGCCTGTCGTTCAGAAGATACTGGAAGCAGTACTTCGGTCCTTGCCTGGAAATTTTGTACTTCGTTTTATCCCCTCCTTGCACTCTCTTATTATTTCCCTAAAATCAGTCAGTTCGTTAAGAGCAAAGCTAGAGACTACGATTCTAACTCATTAAATCACTATATGCTATTACCCAGAAATAGTCTTTACTCATGGCAAACATTTCCTTTGCAAGAAGAGAAATTAAGGATTCTTTTTAATGTAATTAATGTAGACTAATTCAGTCCAAAATAAAATAGCATTTTGGTGCTGGCTAAACCTCCAGGCCCTGGATCAGACATTCCCTATATGAACTGTTATTTTTATAAAATCCAACTCTTACTGATAAAAGATAATCTTATTTCAAAATATAGATGCATTTGATATGTGGAAATAATTATTGGCACCAAAAATGTTGGCAGCATTTCCTCTCACCAGCTGGTGGGAGAGACAAAAAAAAAACACAACAACCAAAAAAACCCACTTAAATGAATGATTTATGGGTAAAGTAAAACTGGAATTCTAATTGTTTAAAACAAAAAAATTATGAAATATATCTTTATTATAAAAATCAGTATAAAATATGACAAAGTAAAAAAACTCTAACACTCTACCACTTAGAAATAAGTACTATCAGGTTTCTTCGGTATTTCCTTCCATGTATTTTTAATGGATATACATAAATGCTTAAAGTTTATTTATATGTGTTTTTATATACATTTAAATATGCTTATATAGGGGTGCCTGGGTGGCTCAGTGGGTTAAAGTCTCTGCCTTTGGCTCAGGTCATGATCTTGGGGTCCTGGGATCAAGTCCCACATCCAGTTCTCTGCTCAGCGGGGAGCCTGCTTCTCCGTCCTCCTCTGCCTGCCTCTCTGCCTACTTGTGATCTGTCAAATAAATAAATAAATCTTTTTTAAAAATATGCTTATATATAAATATATATAAGCACTCATATTGCATAAACTCTTTTCAGCCTATAATGCTTTAATAGTTACAATTTATTTGTACTCATTCTTTGTTTTGCGCCATTCACATATGGAAAAGGGAGACTGAATGGTTGAGCAGTGTTAAAGGGAGTGACTTATTTTTACTCTTTGTGACATCATTTTTTTTTTTTAAGATTTACTTATTTGAGAGAATGCACGCATCTGTGGGAGAGGGCAGGAGAGGGAGGGAATCGCAAGTAGATTCCCCACTGAGTGTGGCGTCAGATGCAATGTTTGACAGAGGGTTCAATCTCATGACCCTGAGACCTTGACCTAAGCTGAAATCACCAGTTGGACATTTAACCAACTGAGCCACCCTGGAGACCCTCTTTGTGACATCATTTTAGCTAGGCACACCAATACCATGTACATGTATTATGTGAGCAGTGAAAAACAAAAACTATTCAAAATCAGAACACAGACTACATTTTTAACTTTTAACAATGCACACTTAAACTGTCTGATTAATAGTTTTTCGACCTGTACAGAACCCAGACACGTCGGCCAAAAGTCAAATTCTAAGGCTGCACTTGGCAATACTGCGGTCAAGTACAGCTGGTTTCTCTTATCTGAAACTCTGAACATGAAGGAAAATAAATTTCCCCACAGGCTTTTTAATGGCCATTAGCTGAAATATTGTCCTAAACAGAATTTTTACTTTTGGATTCAAGTCCCTTTATCTTCTGACTTTTGTTACTTCAGAGAAAAGTTGCCCATACCCCTCTTATCTTTGAGAAATGAACTCCACGGTTCTTTATAGGCAGGGCCACTGATGGGGAGGGTGACACTATGATTTGTTATCCAAATAAGTACACTTCTACTGGGGGTGGGGGGCTAAAATTATTCAGGGATAACAAAGGTAAACCAGATCCATCCCATATGAAGTACCTTGAATAATCACTCTACTTACAAGGCTTTTCAACTACTGTGATTTTTAGGGGACAGGTTTTTTAATTTCAGTATTTTTGAAACAACAACTAGATGCTGTAGGAAGCAGAAAAAAAAATGTATGACCCATGATCTGGGCCCTCAAGAAGATTACCAGGAACTTGGGAAGACAGGACCAGTGACAACGAAGGACACAATATGGCAATTGTCAAGGCCAGTCACAACAACTAACACCAAATATTGCTTTCTTAGTGCCCTACAAATGTCTCACATTATCTATTTTTCTGCCTAACATTCAAGTGAAATTAAATATTACTCACCTTAGGGTTGAAGCTGAAAAAAGTCATAGGATTCTCCCAAAGTCACAAACTAGTAAAAGACTGAGACTAAACCAAAAAATTCTAACATGACCCTAGGTTAATCCTCAGTATCTGCCACTTGTATATATGATATACTATATGGATAAGCACCAATTTGATTTTAGGGGATAGTCAGTATTAGCTCAGCATTTTATACTACATGTGTGTAAGAACAGAACGGACATATAGATTAAGAAGTGGAGACTAAGGAAGTCAAGGACATATGCCAAAGTCCGAAGAATAAGTCAGATGATAGAGGCCAGCAAGAAGGCAAGGGCCTGGCTGGCTCAGTCAAAAAAGCATCCAACTCTTTGGTCTTGGAGTCATAAGCTCAAGCCCCCCGTTAGGTTTAGAGATGACTATAAAAAATAAATAAACTATAAAATTAAAAGAAAGAAAAGAAGGCATAAGGAAAAAAAAAAAAAAAAAAGAAGGCAAGGCATATAGTTACATGTCTCGATCCACAAATTACTAGGCCTTGCAAAAGAGAAGGGGCACTTCCAAGGGAGGCAACAATCTGACATGGTCAAACTGTCAATCATTCAGTATGAGTTGCAGTATCAGCATATAATAGGACTGTATCATAAAAGAAAAATCAGATACCAAGATCTGTATGTAGAGAGAAATGTGCTGTGACGATTAAATAAGAATCAACATTGAATGGACCAGAGTTAACAGCGATGCTGATAAAGGGAGAGCAAGCAAGCAAAACAAATATTTCATGATGATTAAAGGGTTTGAAAGTGTTGGAAAAGACACCTCCAAACATACATGCCTGAGAAAATGCTGGTAAGTAAAGAAATATGGAGGAGCACTGGGAAAGCCAGCTTATCACTCAGGTAAATAAAGTATATTAATTAAAAAAAAGAAGAAGAAGAGACCTCATTTTACCTTAATCACCTCTTTAAGGACCGTATTTCCAAATACAGTCACATCCCAAGGAAGTTGGGAGTTAGGATTTCAGCATTTAAATTTTGGAAGGACATAATTCAGCCCATCACAGGAAGAGATGGTGGAGGCAGGGATGGGGGGTTGTGGCTATTTTAATTTTACTCTTATGTAAATTGCAGTGAGATTAGATTTTTTTTTTTAAGATTTTTATTTATTTATTTGACAGAGAGAGATCACAAGTAAACAGAGAGGCAGGCAGAGAGAGACAGAGAGGAGGGAAGCAGGCTCCCTGCTGAGCAGAGAGCCCAATGTGGGGCTCGATCCCAGGACTCTGGGATCATGACCCGAGCCGGAAAGCAGAGGCTTTAACCCACTGAGCCATCCAGGTGCCCAAGATTAGATTATTGAAGTAGAACTACTTACGAAGCAGTTGGAGATACCCAACAGAATTTACATTCTAAAAGATATCAGATAAAGCTTTAAGACTACATATTTAACATGTAATAGCAAGATATCATGCTGTACACTGTACCCTTTGTAAAAATGAAGAATATACAGTCCTACTCTCAAAAATGTACAATATAGTGAGAAATACACACACACACACACACACACACACACACCTGTCACTTGGTCCTCCCCTAAGATGGGACAAATAAGTACCAAGGGTGTCTTTTTTTTTTTTTTTAAGATTTTATTTATTTATTTATTTGACAGAGAGAGAGAGAGAGATCACAAGCTGGCAGAGAGGCAGGCAGAGAGAGAAGAGGAAGCAGGCTCCCTGAGGAGCAGAGAGCCCGATGCGGGGCTCAATCCCAGGACCCTGAGATCATGACCTGAGCAGAAGGCAGTGGCTTAACCCACTGAGCCACCCAGGCACCCTCAAGGGTGTCTTTTAAAGGAAGTCACTTCTTGGGGCACCTGGGTGGCTCAGTGGGTTAAGCCTCTACCTTCGGCTCAGGTCATGATCTCAGGTCATGATCTCAGGGTCCTGGGATCGAGTCCCAAATCGGCTCTCTGCTGGGTGGGGACCCTGCTTCTTCCTCTCTCTCTGCCTGCTTGTGATTTCTGTCAAATAAATAAATAAAATCTTTTTTAAAAAATAAATAAAGGAAGGAAATCACATCAGATGGTGAAAAGGAAAAAGCAGAGGGTCTAGGAATGAGGCTTAGGATAGTCTCGTCTATCATTAGTAGTGGCTTTTGCCAGTACTTGATGTTTTCCTTGGATAATCTATGAGGACCAAGTGACTTAACCGAGTACTTGAGAACTGATCATAAATCATTTAGTGTTGGCTTTGAGCAAAGCCAGTAACTGTTGGATCAGACTCAGGGTTTAAACTGGTCAAGATCATGCAGACACTGAGTTTTATTACTTTTTTAAAACATAAGGAGAAACACCTGGAGACCACTTGTAACTATCTTGGGGAAGGGGCACCTGGGTGGCTCAGTCCATTAAGCATCTGCTTTGGTTTGGCTTAAGGGTCCTGGGATGAGTCCCACATCAGATCCCCAGCTCAGTGAGGAGCCTCCTTCTCCCTCTTCTGCTCCCCATGCTTGTGCACTCATTCTCACTCAAATAAGTAAATAAAATCTAAAAAAAAAAAAAAAAAAGCTATCTTAGGGAGTGAGGATTTATTGGAAGTAGTGCTGGAAGCTGCTGTCATGTGCAGGCTACGCTGTGGGGTCTTGAAAGTTCCATCTATGAGGAAAAGCATAATAGAGTTTTATACATAAAATGGTCACAAACATGTAAAAAGTTATGTACCAAATATACCCATATATTGGACACAGTTACCTCTGTGAGGTGGAATTAAAGGTTGCTTTTATGTTTTCATTTTACACCCTTCTATAACCTCCAGATTTTCTTCAGTGAGAATTTTTAAATCTCATAAGACAAAATACAAAAATTAAAGAAAAAAGCAAAGAAACAAAACCCCTTTTAAATGTTCACTGCCTTGGGGCGCCTGGGTGGCTCAGTGGGTTAAGCCTCTGCCTTCGGCTCAGGTCATGGTCTCAGGGTCCTGGGATCAAGACCCGCATCAGGCTCTCTGCTCAGCGGGGAGCCTGCTTTCCCCTCTCTCTGTCTGTCTCTCTACTTGTGATCTCTCTTTCTCTGTCAAATAAATAAATAAAATCTTTTAAAAAAATGCTCACTGCCTTACTCCAGATCCCCTGATGTCTCTGTGGAGCGTTGAAGGTGCCATCCAGACTTCTCAGCACAGCAGATGAGGGGCCTCCTGACGTCTGGGCTCTGCCCTCCTCTGCAGCCTCATCTCTTGCCTCCTTCCCTTCTGGTCATCTGGAACCACATACAGGCCCCCAGCTTATCTCATCCATGTAGGATGTCCTCAGTGTGGAGAGCCCTTTCCCAAATCCTCCCCTGATTCAGGGCTACTCCCCTAGCATTCAGTTCAGGACTTCCCTGACATTCAGTCAACCCATACAGCCAGAGTACCATACTTTGCCTGCTTTTAGCATTTATCTTCCATTCATCTGTCTCACTCCCTTGTCTGTGAGCTCTGTGAGGACAAGAACTCTTGTCATTTTCCACCTTGATCCTAGCACAGTGCTGGCACAGAGTAGGGCCTCAGACCTTACTTACTTCCATTCAGTATATTCATTAAATGCCCTCCTGCCCAGAGCAACCCACCTTCTGCTAAGCCCCTATATGCAAAGAGAAACTCGCCTCAATCTAGTCATACAGTTCTCCAAAAAGGGGGTGGCTTGGGGTGCCTGCGTGGCTCAGTGGGTTAAGCCTCTGGCTTCAGCTCAGGTCATGATCTCAGGGTCCTGGGATCGAGCCTGGCATCAGGCTCTTTGCTCAGCAGGGGGGTCTGCTTCCTCGCCCCCGGGCCCTGCTGTCTCGCTGCCTACTTCTCTGCCTACTTGTAATCTCTGTCAAAAAATAAAATCTTTTAAAAAATAAAATAAAATAAAATATTTTTTAAAGAGGGGTGCGGGGGGTGCATCCTGCCTGGTGTGGACTGACCCAGCAGTCCTGAATTCCTGAAAATTCTCCCCAGGGCACTGCAGTTACTGACCCACAAAAGTTCAAAACGGTGAGAGCAACTTCTCTAGTAGTACCTTAAGCTATTTTCCCGACAGCTTATAAGCAATCTATCCATGTGGGAATTGAAAAAGGGCGAAGCAGGGATTTCCCACTCCTCCCACACTGAGGGAATGCAGTTTCCAGAAGTTTAAAAAGAGAGGGACCAGTCAAGTAAGCAGTAAAATTTTCCAAATATAATGTGTGGCCTCCACCCTACAAAACCTTTACAGGCTCAAGTTCCTCTTGAGACAGGACTTAGAGACATGATTTTATTTTATTCTATTTATTTAAAAGATTTTATGTATTTATTTGACACGAAGAAAGAAACAGCAAGAGAGGGAACACAGCAGGGGAAGTAGGAGAGGGGGAAGCAGCTCCCTGATGAGCAGAGAGCCCAATGCAGGCCTCGATCCCAGGACCCTGGGATCATGACATGAGCTGAAGGCAGATACTTAACAACTGAGCCACCCAGGCGCCCCTAGAGACATGATTTTAAAGCCAAACCTCTAGTACCATGCCCTCAGTGAGCTGGGCTTAGGTTTCACAGACCATAATGTCACCCCTTTGAGCAGCTGAACAAACACTCTAAGCAGTCACAAGCAAGTGCCTTTAATGGATGCTCAGGCCATGCTCCTAGGGTCTGGCCCAGGCCCCGCACATACCAGGCAAGCAGTAAGCACAAAACTAATCACTCAATGAATACATACTGTCTTTGCTTGTGTTCTTATTTGCTTCATTGTATCAATGTCATTATCACTTGGGGAGGGGCCAAATATTCCACAGAGTTCCAGAACAATGCTGAGGAAAGAGGTCTCCTCGTGTGTATCGCGGTTCCTAACTAGGCCCCCTCTCCACCCGCTGCACACCCTCTCCCACCTCCTTCATGGGTCCCTTCCCAGCTGAAGCCACTCCCTCACCCACAGCTCCTCTTTTCCCTACAGTCCCCTTCAACCCTTGGAAAACTCGGAGAGGAAAATAAGAACACAGACACGTTTCATCCATCTATAGTATTATGTCTCTCAGAATGTCAGATATTTATATGTTATTGTCAACAAGATATTTTGGAGACATAGCTCTTGTCCAAACAATATGGTTACAAATTAGAGTATAAAGAATTTATTAAATATCTTTTTTTCCATTTTATTTCTTTTCAGTGTTCCAATATTTTTGATACAATAGCTTATTATTCAAAATAAGACAGTATTGAGGCAATGAAATGAATTTCTAATAATGACACACGGTGTTAGGAGAGCAGACAACAGGGTAAGGGGACAGGTTTGGAGAACAGACTCTTCCCAGTGCCCTAGAACACAGAGCTCCACCTGTCCACAGGCAGAATCTTTCATTCACGCGGGTAACCCACACTGACTCTGAATTCCGTCATGGTCCCAAGACCATCAACTCCATGGCCAAGAAGAAGCCAACTCCCAACACTCCCCACCACTTCTGTTCCCAAGGTCATTTGTGCATTCCTCCAACACACTGAGCTGCAAATGTCTCAGTGCATATGTGGCTCTCCCCAAGCTCCTTGAAGGCAAAGATTGACTCCATAGCCCCAGCATCCTGCAGAGGGTACCATCTGTAGGATGAATAAACCCCTCTCCTTCCCTGGGTGCCTTGCTGGGAAGTTCCACACTAACGGGCTGGACAGAGAAAGACTGCTTGCCAGAGACCTGGACTCCATGAAGGCAGAATTTTGGCTGTTTTGTCCACTGCTGTGCCCTTGAACAGTGCGGAGCACATACACTAAACAAATATATTTTGATAAATGAATGAATTAATCTGCTCCATTTGAAAGGGTGCTTTCCTGTCCTATTTCACCTGATGTCATTAGCAGTCACACAATCCAACCTCAGAATTACCGTCTCAGGGGAACCTGGGTGGCTCAGTGAGTTGGGCCTCTGCCTTTGGCTCAGGTCATGGTCTGAGGGTCCTGGGATCGAGCCCCACATTGGGCTCTCTGCTCAGCAGGGACCCTGTTTCCCCCTCTTTCTCTGCCTACTTGTGATCTCTTTTTCTGTCAAATAAATAAAATTTTAAAAAAAAAAAAAAAAGGAATCATCCTCTCAGTATTTCTTTTTGTACTAAGTCTCTGTGGAGGTGACTTTTTTTTTTTTTTTTAGGTTTTATTTATTTAAGTAATCTCTACAGCCAATGTAGGACTGGAACTCACAACCCCAAGATCAAGAGTCACGTGCTCTTCCAAGGGAGCCAGCCAGGGCGGTGACCAGTTGCCTACAATCATGTATCTCCTGCAACTCACTAGCCTGTCCGTTCCCATTCCTGCTCCTTAGTTGTCTTCTTCCCCTCTACCTCTTCCTCTCCTGTTCTCCCTCTTGGTTCTCCTCTTCCTCCTCATCTTCCCCACCTTCTCCCATTCTTCTTTTAATCATTTGAGACAAGCAAAAAAAGTATATTGTGATGATGTCTCCACCATCATTCAGCTCACAAACCATGATATTATATAATTAAGGTCCCTGTATATGTGTCCCCAACCCATGCTCTTCCCTTAAAGTAACTACTGTCCTTCACTCTTATAGGTCTATATGTGTGTGTGTATGTATATACATATATACAGTATTGTTTGACAGTATTTTTTAACTTTTTATTCATTTTATCATACTCAAGTATACCACCAGTGAGACTTGCTTGTTTTCATTTGGAAACATGGAGCTCTAGAGTTCCTTATCACTGCTGTGTTACAGAATATTCCATTGTATAAACGTATCGCAGTTGATTCATTCATTCTGTGATGAATTGATGTGTGGATGGTTTTCAGTGTTTGCTGTTATGACAACTGCTGCTATGGGCATTTATGTCCCCTTTTAGGCAAGAGTGAAGGGGGATTCCATTTGGTCCTTGGGTATAAAGTCCAGGGTGCTTTTTCATGAGGACCCCAGCAGAGCTAGCCACCTCACATCCAGGGCCTAAGTAGCTCAGGAGCAGGAACTATATTGGGTTGGCAGTGAGAGCAAAGAAAACACATTAAAGTTACCATCTTTCCAGAACCTCAGCCCTCCGTCCAAAATCTGACTTTGTAATAGCACCGCACTGTCCTGATAGAAGATGTTCCTCTAGCTGCCTGGCAGTCCAAGAGCAGGACTGGAGAAAGCAATATAAGGATTGATCCGGGACCATATTAAATGTTACAACAGAAAAGCAAAACATATATATTTTTAAATTGTGCCTGGAGGGTGGGGCACCTGGTAGGCTCAATCGGTAAAGCATGAGATCCTTTTTTTTTTTTTTTAAGAATTTATTTATCTATTTGACAGGCAGAAATCACAAGTAGGCAGAGAGACAGGAGGAAGCAGGCTCCCCACTGAGCAGAGAGCCTGATGCGGAGTTCAATCCCAGGACCCTGGGATCATGACCTGAGCCAAAGGCAGAGGCTTTAACCCACTGAGCCACCCAGGCGCCCCAAGCATGAGATTCTTAATCTTGGGGTTGTGAGTTCCAGTCCCACACTGGGTACAGAGATTACTTAAAAAAAAAAAAAATAAGAAGATAGATAGATAGATACAGATAGACAGATGATAGATAAATCGTGCCTGAGGGAATCTGAAACCATCAGCAGTAATGGCATGTCCTTTTTACTCTAGCCTTGCTTCCTTGCCTCAGCAATTGGCATTTCATTCTGCTTACCTTTTTCCCCTTCTTTCCCCCAAATCATTGCTTTTACAGAGTTACCAACCCACATCTTATCCATTTTGGAGATGATATTGAAAGACTGTACAAATGAGATTCTTCACAATGTTGGTGGCCAAAAGACATGATAATATAAATTAAGATCTTCATAAATGCCCCAGAACCCAGTGTATTACAATTATTCTTAAAGCTCAATAGAAAAAAATAGTGAATGAAATTCGCTTTCTTACCAACAATGTTAACCTTGACTCTGAGGTAGCATTTCTTTCACCCTTTATGCACAGACATTTTGATGTCACATTATATTTTTTAAAAGCCATGTTATCTCAATGTATGAAAACTTCATATCCTGAGGCTCAAATCGTAGATATGTTCTGCCTTTTGGTTCTAACATTTAATATCCTTATATCCTACTAAATAGAGGTCACGGAATTTCATACAGTAATGTGAGCACCACCTAGTGGGCACTCTGGCTACATTCCTGATTTGAAGGAAACCCTAATAGTTTCCCCAGACCAAAGAGGAACAGGAGCCAGCAAGTGCCCCCACCCACTGAAGTGGCAATTTACATAATTCATACAACCTTTCACCCGCCCCCAACACTTCAAAAATGTTCATAGGGCTATTCTAAATCTCACTGAAATTGCAAAGCCAGAAACAAGAGCTGTTATTCTCTTAAAGCCCAAACAACACTGCAGAGCCGAAAACCATTTTGCTCCTGCTTCCTTATGTTCAACTCCTATAGCTCCATAGCCCCTCTTCACACAACACCTAATTCTGTGTGTCTCTCAGATCTCTTCTATGATACAGTTCAACATAATCTCCCTTTCTGCATTTTTCAGTAGCTGGGCTTCCTATTTGTTTCCATTTCTAGCCTTTTTTTTTTTTTTTTTTTAATTTATTTGACAGACAGAGACCACAAGCAGGCAGAGAGGCAGGCAGAGAGGAGGGAGGAAGCAGGATCCCTGCTGAGCACAGAGCCCATCGTGGGCTCAATCCCAGGACCCTGGGATCATGACCTGAGCCGAAGGCGGAGGCCCAACCCACTGAGCCACCCAGGCGCACCCATTTCTAGCCTTTAATTCACAACCTTCTCATGCTCAATTTTTTTAATCACCTCTGGTTGCCTAAGCTATTATTGATTCAAACAGCATATTCCAATCTAATTAAAGAGAATAGCTAATAATCCATGCTTTAAACAATTAGCAAGCCATTTTTATTAGTATATCAAAGGTAATTCAAAAACATTCAGTGCCCATTAAAATAAATAAGAAATTAAATTCTTAATGTAAGAAATAATTTTTTTTCCTCAGAATTTTATTTATTTGTTAGAGAACACGCAGAGAGAGCAGCAGGCAGAGGGAGAGGGAAAAGCAGGTAAGAAGCCCGACGTGGGGCTTGAAGCCAGGACCCTGGGATCATGTCCCAAGCTGAAGGCAGAGGCTTAACCGACTGAGCCACCCAGGCGTCCTTATAAGAAATAATTCTTAAATTATATGAAGTATGGATGGCTTAGCATATGTCAAAAGTTCAGAAATAACAGAAGTAAAATCAGTAAATCATTAAAGTAATAATTAGTAAAAGTTCACAGTGCATACACCAAAAAGACAGTTTGTAAATCAGGAACATGGAATGAGGCTCATTGTTAAATAGCGCTATCAAGTAGCTCATACAGTGAGAAAGCAGTGCCTGTTTATTCTTCACAGTGACTGGTTATAATATTAGAATTTCCCTTTTTTCTTTTTTCTTTTTCTTTTTTTTTTTTTTTTCCTTTAGAGAGAGAGAGAACACAAGTGGGCAGGGGCAGAAGGAAAAGAGAAAGAATGAAGCGCTCACTTCAGAGCCCAACCTGGAGCTTGATCTCACAATCCGGAGGTCATGACTTGAGCTGAAATCAAGAATAGGACACTAAACCAACTAAGCCACCCACGTGCCCCAGTTAACCACTATCTTGAATTTTGAAATTATAGGAGGGATTCTTATATCATGGTGAAATAGCAGTGACTGTCAAGATTTCTGCCATTAATGAGTCTATAATGGTGTGAAAGAAACATGTCAGATATGTTAAAATAAAAAAACAGAGACCAGCATTGAATATTCCATGAGCAGACAAAACCAGCGTAGTCATATCAACAAAGCTTAACTTAGTGTATTTTTTTTTCTTTTTTTTTTTTTTTAATTTACTTGACAGAGATCACAAGTAGGCAGAGAGGCAGGCAGAGAGAAAGGAAGGAAAGCAGGCTCCCTGCTGAGCAGAGAGCCCGATGCAGGGCTCAATCCCAGAACCCTGGGATCATGACCTGAGCTGAAGGCAGCGGCTTAACCCACTGAGCCACCCAGGCGCCCCAACTTAGTGTATTTTTCAAGACTAATTTGACCTGAGTCATTTCTTGTTTATACCATTGGAAAGCACAAGCAAAACTTAAACCTGTTTCCCAAGGTCGATATGTCCTGCCATTTAAGAAAATTCTAATATTGGAGGGTACCTTGGTGCCTCAGCTGATTAAGCATCTGCCTTTGGATTAAGTCATCATTCCAGAGTCCTGGAATCAAGACCCGGCTTAGCAGGGAGTCTGCTTCTCTGCCCTTCCCCTGGCTCTGGCTCTTGCGCGCTCGCTCTCTCTCTCTTTCTCTCTCTCAACTAAATAAATAAAATATTTTTAAAAAGAAAGATAGGAAGGGGGCACCTGGGTGGCTCAGTGGGTTGGGCGGCTGCTTTCTGCTCAGGTTATGATCCCGGCGTCCCAGGATCGGGTCCCACATCAGGCTCCTTACTCAGCAGGGAGCCTGCTTCTCCCTCTGCCTCTGCCTGCCATTCTGTCTGCCTATGCTTGCTCTCTCTCCCTCTCTCTCTGATAAATGAATAAATAATTTTAAAAAAAGAAAGAAAGATAGGAAGTTAGGAAGAAAGGAAGGGAGGGAGAGAGAAAAAGAGAGGGAGGGAGGGAGGAAAGAAAGCAAACCACCTGGGTGGCTCATTTGGGGGGTTGGGGAAAAAACTAAAGATCCCAATCCACATGATTATCATGAGAATTAAATGAGATAATGCACTGACCTTCACAAGCAGTCCATAATACTTTTCAGACAGCTTGGATACAAACTTTCATTTGCCTCTCTGTAGTTTCCTCCCACTGACTCTGCTTTTACCTCAATTTCTGCCTTTCGGTTTCCAGGTATACAAAGACCCAAAGCCTCTAACTTCTGACCTCACACCTTCTGACCCACTACTTAACTAAATTTTCATTTCTCCAGCTGAAGTCTCTGTATTTCTGCCAAGCAAGGTTTATAGCAATGCTTCCCAAACTTTTTTCATGAGGTTAAAACGCACAGAAAGTGAAGGGTGCCTGGGAGGCTCAGATGGTTAAGCGTCTGTCTTTGGCTCTGGTCATGACCCCAGGGTCCTGGGATCAAGTCCCAGATTGGGCTCCCTGCTAAGCGGGGAGCCTGCTTCTCCCTCTCCCTCTGCTGCTGTCCTTGCTTATGCTCTCTCCATTCTGTTAAATAAGTAAATAAAATCTTTTAAAATAAATTGATGGGGGGGCACCTGGGTGGCTCAGTGGTTAAGCCGCTGCCTTCGGCTCAGGTCATGATCTCAGGGTCCTGGGATCGAGCCCCGCATCGGGCTCTCTGCTCAGCAGGGAGCCTGCTTCCTCCTCTCTCTCTGCCTGCCTCTCTGCCTACTTGTGATCTCTGTCTGTCAAGTAAATAAATAAAATCTTTAAAAAAAATAAAAATAAAAATAAATAAAATAAATTGATGGTAAGTGATAAGAAATGTATGTACAGTTTTGAGCTAAATGGAGGACCTTGCTTAAAGCCAACATGTTCTGAAATCTCTCAGAGGGTTGAGTGGGATTGAGCCCCGTCCCCCACTACAGTGACCTGCTTATCAAGTCACCCTTAATGACACTCCTTTCTTGCCAGTCTTACTTTCCCACTCCTTGATCGTGCTTGCTGGGGTCACATCCCAAAGAAACTACTTGCACCCAAATTCTTATCACATTGTAGTAGATAATATTTTTTAAATTGGCAAAATAGTAATAAAAATAATATCCAAGCAAAGTGAGCCTTTGTGTATCAAGCTCTGCTCCAAAGCAACTATCAACAAATAATGTAAAACCATGTCTTGATTAATTCATGAGGGTAGCTGCTTAAATTCTGTAATTCACTTTGCATCTGGAAGCACTGTATTTTTTTGCAGATTTGTATCAGGACACTTGTCTTTCATGGCTAAGGAGCTATGCCACAAAACCTTTAATGACTTCCAAAGCCACGTCTTTACCAGTAAATATCAGTAAAAGTGAAAAATATCTAGATTTACTGAGTATTTAATATATGTTAGTATTTTGTACCATTCCACTAATCAATGTAACAGCTTTATGTTGTTTTCGCCTTCCACAAATGCAAAAATTGAGGCTTACAGAGATTGGTTCCAAACTGGCACCCATCAAAACCTTGGGAGAAATTTTTGAACTAGCAATGAAGAGAAATTGTGGCAGAATAAACTATTTTTATCCTATAAGGTATTATTTCAATAAAGTCAACATATAGCCTCAACTAAAGTGAAAGATCGGGGCAAGTAACCAAATAATTCAATGGAATTCATGAAGAACATTTTTTCTTTCAAAGATTTTACTTTTAAGTAATCTACACCCACTGTGGGCCTCAAACTTACAACCTCAAGACTGAGAGTCACATATTCTACCAACTGAACCAGCCAGGCACCCCTCTGAGGAACGTTTCTGGGGTGAATCATCTACGTAGTTGAATCAAATCTGTGCTCTATGTTATATGCTTCAATAACTTCAGACTTTTCTACACAAATGGTCACTGTGGTCAGTCCCCATAATTATGCAACCGTGGCTGCAAAAATTATCACGGTGATTACTAGATTAGACAGAACTAAAAGTTCTGATTTTTAGGGCTGACATTACTGGCATTTAAGTGAAATGAGTTTATCCTTGACTTTGTAAGGTCTTCTGGGTTTGTTTTCTACAGATGGAATTTGCACCAAAAGCTAAATACATCGAAATAGTCCTGAGCATATGGCGAAGTTTTTGTGTTGAGATGTTCATCTGCCCACATGAAACCACTGTTGTCTTCCAAGAAAACTCTGGTTCCTGGGTTTATTTATACTGACCACATTAAGCTATTTGATATTTAAAGTAAAATGGAAATTCTGATCCATTCTACTCAAAAAATCTGCAAACTGCAGATTTTGTTTTGTGGTGTCTCATTTATTTAAGCTCCTTATAACAGTCCTGAGGATGAAAATTAGTTAGGTTTCTGGCCATTCCTTTTTTTTTTTTAATACTCCTTTTCTTATAATTTAAAAATCAAAATATGTGACTTAATTCTACTTTCTTAAGAGTGGACAAGAAGCCCATTTCCTGTTCATGATGAGCTGACCATATTCTGACAGGACACTAAGGAAGAACTGGATGACATACTGGCAGGAGAAAGGCAACTGGAAAAAAAAAGTGTACTCGTATTAGGAAAATGAGTCAGTGTCTAGGAACCAACTGCATTCAGCAGAAAAAAATTGCTCCAAATGAGCAAACTGAAAATGCTTCAAGAGAAGCTGCATAATGAATATATCTGGAGCTGTCAGGCACAAAATGCTTCATAAAGAATTCTGTTTAACTGCAATGATATCAATTTCTGGAACATCTCTAGAATAGATAGATTTTCAAAAGGTAGAATACATATAGGGCACCTGGATACCTCAGTCATCAAGGGTCCTACTCTTGTTTTTGTTTTTAAGATGAGTGTACTTTAAAAAAAAAAAAAAACAAAGATTTTATTTGAGAGAGAGAGAACACAAGCAGAGGGAGCAGCCCCAGGAGAGGGAGAAGCAGACTCCCTGCTGAGCAGGGGAGCTTGATCCCAGGACCCTGAGGTCATGACAAGAGCTGAAGACAGATGCTTTATTGACTAAGCTACCCAAGCACCCCCGACTCTTGATTTCAGCTCAGGTCATGATCTCAGGGTCATGAGGTCAGGGTCATGAGCCCCATGTAGGGCTCCCTGATAACCAGAGTCTGCTGGAGATTCTTTCCCTCCTCCTCCTCCTCCAGCTCTGCTCCACCACACTCCCCCCTGCTCAGGCTCTCTAAAATGAATAAATTAAATCTTAAAAAAAAAAAAAAAAAAAAAAAGGGCGCCTGGGTGGCTCAGTGGGTTAAGCCGCTGCCTTCGGCTCAGGTCATGATCTCAGGGTCCTGGGATCGAGTCCCGCATCGGGCTCTCTGCTCAGCAGGGAGCCTGCTTCCGTCTCTCTCTCTCTGCCTGCCTCTCCGACTACTTGTGATTTCTCTCTGTCAAATAAATAAATAAAATCTTTAAAAAAAAAAAAAAACACTAGAATACATAAATCAAATCACTAACGCATTCAGGACTTTTCTTTGGAACAGCAAAGTCTGCATGCCTAAATGTGTTCTAGTAAGGGGTCGAATGTCTACCCCAAACCAAAGTCACACACAAAAAATTTCTTGGGAGGAATAAAATTACAACAGGACATGCCAATACAGCAAACAAGCAACAGATGCATCAGAGAGAATTTATATTAAAGAATCTGAAAAAGATCACCAAAAAAATCAAGATTTCTCTTCCTTTTTAGCTTAATTAAAGTCATATTATCCCTTTCCTCCCCAGTAAAAGATGAAGAAAGAAAAGGTTAACACCCAAAACTTCTTGACATTGAAAATGCTACAAAACGGCTTGAACATTTATTTGCCCAGATGGCTTAGTAAAGAGGCCAACTCGGGTCTTTACCAGAGATTAAGTTGCTTCTCATGGTCACCAGGTCAAATGCAGAGCCAAGACCATTAAGATTGTAACTGACATTATTCACAGTGGCATTTGAGAGCATTTATAGCATTGTACAGCTTAAAACTACCTTTTTTTTTTTTTTAAGATTTTATTTATTTATTTGACAGAGATCAGAAGCAGGCAGAGAGGCAGGCAGAGAGAGAGAGGAGGAAGCAGGCTCCCTGCTGAGCAGAAAGCCCGATGTGGGGCTCCCTCCCAGGACCCTGAGATCCTAACCTGAGCTGAAAGCAGAGGCTTTAGCCCACTGAGCCACCCACGTGCCCCTTACAACTGCTTTTGTATACATTAATCACGTTATCCTCACAACAATCCTATCAAGCAGGTGATGCGTATTACTTACTTTCCCATTTTATAAAACAGACCAGAGTCCCAGTCTCCAGATAACCCAGCTTTCTGTCTTCCACTTATTAGTCTCAATCCTTAAATTCTGCTTCCTTGAAATATTTCGAGTGTTTTAACAAGCTCAGATCACCCCTCGCCATGTTAGTATCAAAAACACTGCCTCTGTTCACTGATTTACTCAAATACAAGAAGATGGGGCTGGCTCTGTCATTATATTCTGTGAAATAATCAGCGGAGTATGTAAGATGATGAGTGCTCTAGAACCCAAGAAAAAGAAAATCAATGTAATAAATCAGGGGACCAAAAGAAAGGCCCATCACTCCCCTGATGACAACCAGTTACCAGGCCAGAAAATTAGCAAGTGAAACCCATGGTTTGGGCATCATCACAAATGTACTAAAGAGGGCTCTGGGCACCACATCGCCCTGCACAGCAGGAAACATTAAAATACTTCCATAGCAACTGTAACTAAGGACATCAGCAGGATGCTGAAAATGCAAAAGAAAGAAAAAAAAGAGAGACAGACACATACACAGGACAAACAAGATTGTATCCCTGGTAGAGTGAAGCCCACTATTCACTCTCCGAAAACATAAATATTTCACCTCTGAGGCAGGCTGAAACCATCCTCTTGATCCATATTCTCTCAAGAAAAGATATCAGCCAAAGGCCCCAAAACACAAGAAACTCAAAAATGCACATACTGAGCAGGCAGCGGCTTGCTCAGGTCTAATGGACTGGTCGTGAGTCAGGAAAGAAACTCAAGCATTTAGGAACTACCAAACCTACCAAACCTACCAAACTACCAGGCAGGTACTGGCAGGAACACAAAAGTGAATCAGACATACATTCTTGGGGGACCTGAGTGGCTCAGTCGGCTAAGCGTCTACCTTCAGCTCAGGTCTTGATCCCAGGGGTCCTGGGATCAAGCCCCACAAGAGGCTCCCTGATCAGCAAGGAGTCTGCTTCTCCCTCTCCTGGGGCTGCACTCCCTGCTTATGTGCTCTCTCTCTCCATCAAATAAGTAAAATCGGGAGGGGGGGGGAAGAAAAGAAAAGAAAAAGAAATACATTCTGTCCTTGGAGTGTTCAATGTTGTGAGGGAAGATAAAAGAAAAATTGCGAAAAATTGCAATACAGGCTCAGGTCATGAACCCAGGATCCTGGGATCAAGTCCCAAATCAGGCTCCCTGCCCCATCTGCTTCTCTCTCTCCCTCTGCCTCCCACTCCTCCTGTTTTTGTTCTCTCTCTCACACTCTCTCAAATAAATAAAATCTTTAATTAAAAAAATTATTACACAATCAACTAGAATGTAAGACATAAAAAAATGAAAATTGGTATTAGAGTTCAGATTATTGGAGGATGTTGTGGATTGAATTGTGTCCCCCCCAAAATTGGTATGTTGAAATCCTAACCCCCAGGACTTCAGAATGTGATCTTTTTTGGAACTAGGGTCTTTGCAAATATCAAGTTAAAATGAGGTCATCAGGGTGGGGCCTAATGCAGGGCTGATGTCCTTCATTCAGAGAGAGAAGAGCTTGTAAAAACCAAGGCAAACCAGGAAGGTGGGAGCAGACAGCAGTGACGCAGCCACAGGCCAAGATACATACATGGAGGTTTGCCGAGAGCCACCAGAAGCTTCGCAGGGGCAAGGAGTCATTCTTTCCAGGAGCCAACAGAAACGGGATGGCTCTGCTGACAACTGGATTTCAGAACAGTGAGGGAGAAATTTCTGTTGTTATAAACCGCTCTGGTTTTTGCTACTTGGTAACCACAGCCCTAGGAAAGAATGCAGAGGGAGAGAGGACTTCATACTCAACAGATTACAGCAGGCTTCTTGCAAGCAATGCATCTAAATGCGACCTTGAAGAACCTGTAGTATAGGATTGGTAGGAAATGGGGTTTCCTATTTATATAATAATAGCGTCGACCCTTTATTAAGACTTCATTCTGCACCAGTTTTATACTGGGAATGATTTCTGCATAACTCGCGTGGCCACTGGCTCATCAAGGACCCACACACACACCTCCCCCTCCCTAATCGACTCCCACTGTTCCATCCCACAATGGCTGCTGTGTACAGAAGCTTCAGTTTAGTAAACGGAAAAGGAAGGAGGGCTTGGGGTTTGGCGAGAGATATGGAAGGGAGGGAGAGAAAGGGAAGAGATGGCAAAGCATCTACTCCCCTTCTAGCCTGGCCATGATCTCCCTCCAGAAGAGACGGCGGAAACAAGTTCCAGAACCTCTCTGAGCTGTTTTGTTCTCATGTGAAACTAGGTGAGAAACTAGTCAAAGAAACTCTGAGAGGCTCTGTATGTTTGGGACTGAGACAGCTCAGAGGCAGGGGAACGCCATTCTCCCGTCCTCTCCACAGGGAGGCCTCCCAGGGACTAGACCCTTTGGGAGCTCTGAGGGTCAACAACTCCGGCATGGACAGTGTTCTGATGATGGACAGTGGCCCTGGGAAAACATCAGCTTTGGCAAAGCCTCAGCAATAGCCTTGCAAGCAAATGCTGGACATGTGGGAGCAGAAGCCCGTGGCAATTGCAAAAGAGAGATAGGTTAGCGTGGGAATTTCTTTGAGAACTTCTAGAAATAACTGAAGATACTCTGCATGGATTTCTTCCAGTCAAATAGGATGGGGATCCACACCACAAAAATTGGAATATAAAAATAAAATGTGAGGTAAATATCCAGTAGTGCAATTGCTGGGTCGTAGGGTAGCTCTCTTTTCAACTTTCTGAGAAAACTCCCCACTGTTTATCCCAAAGATATAAATGTAGTGATGCAAAGGGGAACCTGCACCCCAATGTTTATAGTAATATCTACAATAGCCAAACTATGGAGAGAGTCCAGATGTCCATGAACAGATGAATGAAGATGTAGTGTGTGTTCACACACACACACACACACACACACACACACACACACAGGAATATTACTCATCCATCAAAAAGAATGAAATCTTACCATCTGCAATGACGTGGATGGAACTAGAGGGAATTAGGCTAAGTGAAATAAGTTAGTCAGAGAGAGACAATTATCATATGATCTCACTCATATGTGGAACTTAAGAAACAAAACAGAGGATCAAAGCAGAAGAGAGGAAAAAATAAAAGACGAAATCAGAGAGGGGAAAAAAACCTTATTTATTTATTTATTTATATTTCAGAGAAAGTGAATGTGAGACTGAGAACACAAGTGGGGTGAAGGGCAGAGGCAGAAGCGGACTCCTCACTGAGCAGGGAGCCCGATGTGGGACTCAATCCCAAACCCTTAGGATCATGATCTGAGCCAAAGGCAGATGCTTAACCAATTGAGCCACCCAGGTAACCCCATAAGAGACTCTTTTTTTTTTTTTTTTTAAGATTTTTATTTATTTATTTGCTAGACAGAGAGAGAGATCACAAGTAGGCAGAGAGGCAGGCAGAGAGAGAGGGGGTAGCAGGCTCCCCACTGAGCAGAGAGCCCGACGCGGGGCTCAATTCCAGGACCCTGAGATCATGACCTGAGCTGAAGGCAGAGGCTTAAACCACTGAGCCACCCAGGCACTCCCCGCCCCCCCAATAAGAGACTCTTAATCACAGGAAACAAACTGAGAGTTGCCAGAGGGGAGAGGAGTAGGGGGATGGGGTAACTGGGTGATGGACATTGGGAAGGGCATGTGATGTAACGAGCACTGGGTATTACAGAAGACTGATGAATCACTGAACTCTACCTCTGAAACCAATAATACATTATACGTTAATTAACTGAATTTAAATGTTTAAAAATGTTAAAAAGAAAAGAATGTGAGAACTTGTTCGGTGACAGTAGGCTTATGAGGCCTGGAATATACCAGTCAGGAACAGATTTTATTTAATCCAAGTGACAGCCATCTTTATCCCCACCTTGCAGGCAAGAAAACTGAGGCTAAGTTAAATAACTTCCCCAGTCAGTAACCCAGTCGGTATACAACTGAGTCAAAAATAAAACCACATCTGTCAATAGGCCAGGCTTTTCCCACTAGGCCACACTGCTGATCTAAATAGAGGGGCAAATAAAACCACTTGCAAGGAGTTGGAAAATGAATACAGTAGGTCAGGGTATCAGCCAGGATCTTGGCAGGAAACAGAACACAATTGTTCAAATGAACAGACGTTCATAAAGATACAACTGAGCTAGCTATGGGCAGAACAAAGAGACTCAACAGGAGATAATAAGACACCCAGAAGCCACTGCACCCCCAATGAGTCCTAGTGAGTCTGGAAGCCATGCAGAAGAGGCCCGCCAGCGGGAGGAGAGAGTGGCAAGGGTAGTGAGAGGAGGGCAGGGGATTGTCAGAGAACAATCTGACCTTTCCAATAATCTGACCTCGCCCCTCCCAATCTCTTGCCTGTGTCCGCAAAATGGAAACCGGCTACCAAGGGAGCCTGGATGAGGCCAGTGTCAGGATCAGAGACTCAGAAGTGGCAGAGAAGGAAGACGTTTCCATGGAGAGGAGGCAACTTGAGGACATAGGCTCCTCGGGGCCTGCTTTGCCCTTGGATCCATTCCTTACCCTCCTCTGCCATCTTCTGTATCATGAGGATTTTCTTTCCCAGCTTCCTTGCTCTCTGGTTTTGGCATCAGTTCAGCCAACAGGAGGCTCTGAAGGAATACTGGGAGCAGACAGGGAGAAGCCGGGCCATTTCGCCCCGTCTCTTCCTGCTCCAGGCACTGTCTGTGGCAGCGACCCTCTCATCTGCGGACCCAGCTCTCACAGCAAGCCCTGCTGCGGTTCCAGCTTCCGCGTGGTGATCCTTGATCCTACGGCCTCTTCATCTTTAGGCAGTGGTAGGAGCAGGGGTGGTGTACTGTCCCACTCTAGGCTTCTCAGTCCTGCCATCTCCCATGTATCCTGTTCCTTGTACTAAATTCTGTTCTTAAAATATAAGCAATTGGGGGATACCTGAGTGGCTCAGTGGGTTGAGCCTCTGCCTTCGGCTCAGGTCATGATCTCAGGGTCCTGGGATCGAGCCCCACATCGGGCTCTCTGTTCAACAGGGAACCTGCTTCTCCCTCTCTCTGCCTGCCTCTTTGCCTACTTGTGATCTCTGTCAAATAAATAAATAAAATCTTTTAAAAAATAAGGAATTAGGACACCTGGGTGGCTCAATCGGTTAACCGTCTGCCTTTGGCTCAGGTCATGATCTCGGGGACCTGGGATCAAGACCCACCTCGGCCCCCCTGCTCAGCGGGGAGTGTGCGTCTCCCTCTCCGCTCTCCTCCCCCTCACTCACCTTCTCTTTCTCTCTCTCTCCCCCAAATAAAATATTTTAAAAAATAAAATATCAAAAATATTTCCTAGACCCTGTCTACTACAGGAAACACACATTAGAAAACCTTAACCTTCCCACAGGAAACAGCAGGAAAATGAACATAAACACAACTTGTGGATCACAAGTATTGAGTATGATTTTGTTGCACTATCACTGATCTGAGTCTGTTTCTCCCTCTTCCTGGGGCCTCCAGCCCGTCAACCACCAGCGTTCTGATCTGCTCTCTGGCCCTGCCGGCCCTTCTTCAGACCCCCGGAGCCATGGTTACATGGATACCGCCATGTAGCCATGGTTACAGCCATGTAACCAATATTCTATTTAGAACTCTTCATTTCCTGGGGCCGCAGAGGGCTCAGTCTGTTAAATGTCTGACTCTTGAGCTCAGCTCAGGTCTTGATCTCAGGATCATGTGTTCACGCCCTGCACTGGGACAACAACAACAACAAAACCCTCCTAATTTCCTCACTGAATTGCCCTTCTGTAGTATGTTATCAAGACCCATCCCTGTCGCACCTGGGTGGCTCAGTCAGTTAACCATCTGCCCTCGGCTCAGGTCATGATCCCAGAGTCCTGGGACGGAATCCCACAGCTTCAGGCTCCCACTCTCCCTCTCCTCCCCGCTCATTATCTCTCTCTCAAATAAATAAATAAAATCTTGGCAGAAAATACCCATCTCTGAGTAGAGCAAATTCTCTACTTTCTCAGTTCCTGCTTTTTTCTGCAGAAACACTGTGTAGCCAAATGTTTCTTCTGTTGGGATGTGCATGTGCTCTGTTCAGTATATCCACAGCATCCATTTCCACTCATCCCATGCCCATACCTTTCCCTGGAGTCCCTCAAACTTACTAAGGTTCCCATCAGTTTAAAAATGATGCAAAGGAAATCTACTAAGAACCAGGGACCAAAAATAAATTTATGACAACATGCCATAATTTCACACATGGAATTATTTTTAAGATAGGGAAGGGGCTGGGGTGCCTGGGTAGCTCAGTGGGTTAAAGCCTCTGCCTTCAGCTCAGGTCATGGTCTCAGGGTCCTGGGATTGAGCCCCACATCAGGCTCTCTGCTCAGTGGGAAACCTGCTTCCTCCTCTCTCTCTCTCTCTCTCTTCTCTCTCTCGGTCTGCCTCTCCACATACTTGTGATCTCTGTCTGATAAAAAAACTAAAAAAAAAAAAAAAAAAGATAGGGAAGGGTTTATTTATAAAAATGAAATAAACTGCTGACATATAAAATCCTGACATGGACGAAAATCAATGTTATTAAGACATTTATCCATAAAACAACTCACTGCATTTTTACCATTAGAATACTGAACTTCCACCAAAAATTTGGAATTTTATTCAATCTACAAAATTTCCATTTGCCCACAACTCTTCAGGATCATCAGCCTTTGCAAACTGAGTTCCATCTCAAAAACAACTCTAGGGGCGCCTGGGTGGCTCAGAGTAAGCCTCTGCCTTGGGCTCAGGTCATGATCTCAGGGTCCTAGGATCGAGCTCTGCATTGGGCTCTCTGCTCAGTGGAGAGCCTGTTTCCCCCTCTCTCTGTCTGCCTCTCTGCCTACTTGTGATCTCTCTGTCAAATAATAAGTAAAATCTTTAAAAAAAAAAAAAAAAAAACACAGTTCAAGGTCCAGTATTAATGGTTTAAGTACACATTAGTCATTTCAGACAGGGATTGTTTTCTCCAATACATACTTTTGTTCTACTCTGGAATGCAGTTCAGTCTAGTTGTTAAATGCAAAGGTGTGATAAATGGCACTGTTGGTCCCAGATTTCCTATATTCTATCCATACGGTTTGCCACCGTCTTTGAAAATCCTCCTGTGTTGAAGGTTAGGTTTGCAAGTGGTTAACTCCTGAGGCATGCTCTTGGAAACAGCACTTTTAACAGAGCAAGGGAAGCAAGACGGGGTAAGGGAGAAAAATGGGACCAAGTCAGTTGCAGCCAAGGCCTCAGCCAAACCCACGGGAGGCTCAGGAGCTGGGATGGCCCTTGGGAAATGTTTTGAATTGAGGAGAGGGGTTGGGTCTCTGTACTGTCACACCTGACCAGTGAATGCATGTGGGTGGCCTACGGGGGCACCCTTGAACCAAACAGTTCCCGGCAGGCAGTGGGGATGGGAGATCCGAGCTGAGGGTGAAAGTGGGTAGATAGGAGTGTTAGGGGGCCTTAGCTGCGAGGCATCCTCAGCAATAAATATTCCTAGCTTCTGAGGGGAATAAGTTCTGAAGTGGGATCAGGAGGTACACCATAGCATCTACTCTATCCCACTGAAGTAGAGTGTATCTCTTTGCTTCCTGACCTTGGGTTCAGCCTGGTGACATACCTTGGCTAACTGAACGAGGCAAAAGTGAATATACCAATCTCAAGAGTTGGCCTTAAGAGACCTTGCATTTTTCCAATTTCCTTCTTATCCACATCCAGGCTAACCTGCTGGTCTCAGGAGGAAGATGAGAGAGGCACACAGAGCAGAACCATCCCAGCCAGCCACCCAGGCAAGCAAAACTTAAACACCCAAGATGGCCTGCAGACACTATAGAAATGAGTGCTTGCTTCTGTAGGATGTGCTTTGTTTCGCATCGATAGCAAGTCAATGTAACAGCTCCGTTGTCAATATAACAGACTCCGACCCATCCGTCAGATCTGGTTCAGTATCTGATACTTTGATGATTAACTTTATGTATCAACTTGACTGGCTACACAGTACCCAAATTTACATTACTTCTGGATGTGTCTGCAAGGGTATTTCTGGTAGATTAGCCTTTGAATCCGCTCTGTAAAGCCGATTGCCCGCCCCAATGTGAGCAGTCATCATTCAATCTATGGAAGGCCTGAATGAAACAAAAGGCAGAGGAGGAAGGATATACATACCTCCCACTGGTTCCTTCTTTCTGGAACACTCTGACCAATACACTGACCTCCCTGTGACTGAAATAATTTCCCCAATCTTTTCTTGCATGCTTCAAGCTCACCCTTGATATAGACACAGTATCTGCCCTCTAATGTTGTTGTGTTTAGCATGGTACACAGCAACTCAGAAGCACTCGATCACTGTAAAACATAGTCAGTATTCGTATGCTTTAATTGTAGGTGCAAAAATCACGATCCTAGAAGATGTTTGTGGGTGAAGGAGGGTAGCAAGGGAAGGTACAGTTCCTACTGCTCTCCAAACCCCTAGGCTGCGCATACCCTGCCCTCTGCCCTTCAAATATTTAGGTTCTGGCAGCGGAGGAGGGGGCAGAGTTGAGCCCAGCCATGTCACTGGGGAATTGCAGGATCTGCCCTCCAATTCCTGGACTGTCAAGCCAAAGATGCTATCAGATGGAAGAGGCAAGACAGGGCATCTGGGTGGCTCAGTGATTAAGCCTCTGCCTTCGGCTCAGGTCATGATCTCAGCGTCCTGGGATGGAGCCCCACATCGGGCTCTCTGCTCAGCGGGGAGTCTGCTTCCCCTTCTTTCTGCCTGCCTCTCTGCCTACTTGTGATCTCTGTGTCGAATAAATAAAATCTTTAAAAATAAATAAATAAATAAATAAATAAAATGGAAGAGGCAAGAGAGAACAGAGGACAGGTGCCTTCTAGTCCTATACTGGTCCTTTCTTGGGGCTTCCAGGCTCTGGAGCGTTCTTCTTCATGCAGAACACGGTGGTCTGTTACACCAGGAAGAGCCTATGGGGCCCTTATGGGGTAGCCACTCCAAACGCTGCTGTAGGCAGGGAGTCTGTGCTCACTGAAATTCAACTGCCAAGTTTTGGCAGGGTGCTTTACTCTTCCCTCTTCCTTTTTAAACTGACAAGGAAAAATAAAGTGCAGAAATAATGTTAACCAAATAAAGAGACGCTATGGGTTTTTTTTAAACCTCATCTGCGTCAGAAAATTCATTCCCCAATGAGCCATAACCAGATGAGACTGCACATTTCCTAAGTCTTACAAGAGAAAGCTTTAATTACAGACTTCATGTTTTATGACCAGCTGAGTCCAAGCCAGTCCCAAAGGGAGCTGAGCCTGAAATTCCTCACATCTATGCCCCCAAAATCTTAACTATCAGCTTGCTCTTCCCAACCATGAGGTTTTTTCATTTTAAACACAAGTGAAACTGAGACTCATTTCCCTTCATTTCCCAAATTCCTAAAACAGCTACTCTTTGTTTTTAATGGTGCTGCAAAAAAAGGAAAGAGAAAAGAGAACAGCACATTCCTGAAACATTACGAAAGACCAACAGAAAAGAAGCAAATGTAGCCCACTGCAGCGAATCCTGGGGAAGGGCTTCTAGAACTCTGGCACCAAGACACCTTAACAAAAAGAGGAGAACAAAAGAATTGCCCTGGGGGACACCTGGAAGCATAAATAAAAATGGAAAGAGCTAACATAAATGAGAGTTCACTCTGTTCCAGCCACTGCTCTGACATTTAACACGCGCTCATCATTCATTCCCATGATAACCCCATAAGGCAGGTGATCCTATTATTCC
This sequence comes from Mustela lutreola, assembly GCF_030435805.1. Classification (NCBI taxonomy): domain Eukaryota; kingdom Metazoa; phylum Chordata; class Mammalia; order Carnivora; family Mustelidae; genus Mustela; species Mustela lutreola. The sequence continues at coordinate 103,862,983 of NC_081295.1, read as the reverse complement.
CATTTTATAGATCAGGAAATGGAGACTCAAAGAGGTTAAGCCACTTGCCCAAGGACACACAGCTAGAAAAAGGTGGAGGTGGGACTCAAAGTTTTGCTCTAAAACCTGTAGTTTCAACCATAAGTGGCCAACAGTAGTCTACCACCAGCTTGAAATGTCATTAAAGGTTCACTGTAAAATGCATGTGGGTATTTCATTCTATTCAATAATATCTTCACATTTGCTTTAAGATAAAAATTTCTTTCAAAGATGTTCACTGACCTTTTTTCTATGTCCTACTTTTCTTGAAGCAAATCTTCAACCACGTTTGATGCTCCAGGAAGGCAGACAGTATTTAGAGTGGCAGGGTCAGGGTGAGATGCACTGGCTGGCCTAGGGCAGCTCCCTTGCCCAAGAAAATAAAAAACTTTTATTGTATCAGTCAGAATTAATTTGTCCAATTAACCGTATTTATAAGAGAGAGGGTTAACTTCTTCCCCAGTGTCAAGGCACCTGATTCTGAAGGGTTGTGGGTAAAATGGATCAAACAACACAGATAACTGAGTCATTTAGCAGAAAACGAGACAAACACATCAGTGTGATAGATGAAGTTCACCATGGCTAAACTCAAAATAAGCATAAGGCCTGACATAAGGCAGAGCATCTTACGAGCAGGATTATTTTTAGCTTGGACTGAGATATAAAGATATGTGAGAGAGAAAGGGGGAGGAAATGTGTGTGTGTGTGTGTGTGTGTGTGTGTGTATAAGTGGGGGAGAAAAAATTTGGAGAAGGAGCAAAAAATCTGCTTTTTTTAGAAAAGATAATGAAATTGGGGTGTCTACATGGCTCAGTTGGAAGAGCATGCAACTCTTGATGTTGGGGCCATGAGTTTCAGCCCCACAGGGGGGGGGCAGAAATTATGAAAATAAATTTTTTAAAACTTAGGGGAAAAAAAGACAAGATAATGCAATTTAATGGGGGAAAGAAGTACAGGAATTAGAGTCAATTCAACCATGAATGAAAGAGAGCATTATATGTGATAATCATAGTGAAACTTATTTTATCAAATTTAAGACACCACCAATTAGAAGATTCACTCACTCTCTTTTTTTTTTTTTTTTTTTTTTAATTTATTTACTTGACAGAGAGAGGGAGAGAGAGAGCGCAAGCAGGGAGAGGCAGAGGGAGAAGCAGACTCCCGGCTGAGCAAGGAGCCTGATATGGGATTTGATCCCAGAACCCTGGGATCTTGACCTGAGCCAAAGGCAGACGCCCAACAACTGAGCCACCACCCAGGTGCCCCTCACTCACTCTTGAAATCGGTATGATACCATATGTGAGCTAACTAGAATTTAAATAAAAATTTGAAAGTTTAAAAAAAATTTTTTAAAAAGATTAAAAACTTTTAAAAAAGTATTTAAAAAAGATTCATTCAACTATTCTTTTAAAATGTCATCTGAGAACTGATGAACTCCAATAATTCTTTGAGTCTCATCTGCAAAACAAAGGTAACACCTACTACAGCCTTTGCAGGGCAGTGGTGAGGAATAAATGAGGGGACATACGCCTGACATACGGTAGGGCCTTGGGAAATATAAGTATTATTTCTACCACTTTTTGCCAAAAGCAACCTTCTTCGCCAAAATACTTTTATTTTTATTGCAAAAGTTTACATTGTAAAGGGGAGCATTTACCTAACTACAAATGAAAACAATAGGCCGACGGATAAAGCGAGACAGTATTTATCCTCCCCAGATTTTTCCATATTTACACAACAAATGTATGTGCATACTGACGCACACACATAGGTGATCGATTGCTTTTTAAAATTTATTCATCTGAGAGGCGCCTCGGTGGCTCAGTCGGTTGGGCGCAGACTCGCGATTTCAGCAGAGGTCGTGATCACAGGGTCCCGGGATAGAGCCTGCTATCCTGCCCTTGCCCAGAGGGGAGTCTGCTTGAGGATTCTCTCTCTCTCTCCTTCTGTCCCTCCCCCTGCTCAGATACACTCTCTCTTTCTAAAATAAATAAATCTCTAAAAATAAATTTAAAAATATTCGTTTGAGCACCCTGAAGGTTTTTCACACCACATAATGGACAGAGAATCATCCTAAAGGAGACACAACTCATTAATTCTCTTTCTAAAACCTGCTAGGTTCTATCAGTGAAACTAATATAAATTACATCATCCCTAACTTAAAGACCATTAGAGTCTAGTGCTGTCTGATTCCTAATTGTATCCTCCATGACAGACCTGAAGATTTTTTTCCAATCAACTGTAACTGGATGTACTCTCTATATGGTCATGGATTTCTCTCTTACACTTCTAACCATAGTTCAATTCTTCTTGTTTCTATCTTATCACCTCAGCCAGTGCCCTGAAAAACAGAAATGATAGTTTGTGACAATGACAATGGCACTGATCACTGGAAAGATAAGACAGCAAATAAATTAAGAGTCATTCTCGTGATCAATGGTGGGTTTCAGGCTGTAGAGAGACTGGCTAGAAGCTAAGCAAGGAATCAAAGATGAATTAAATAAAGGAATCAGGGTGATCAAGCTCTCCTTGTGTTCAAAGAGTCAGGGGAATAGCAGGGCGAGGCAAGAACTCTGTGCAGGGGGGCGCCTGGGTGGCTCAGTGGGTTAAGCCGCTGCCTTCGGCTCAGGTCATGATCTCGGGGTCCTGAGATTGAGTCCCGCATCGGGCTCTCTGCTCAGCGGAGAGCCTGCTTCCCTCTCTCTCTCTCTCTCTGCCTGCCTCTCCATCTACTTGTGATTTCTCTCTGTCAAATAAATAAATAAAATCTTCAAAAAAAAAAAAAAAAAAAGAACTCTGTGCAGGAGTTAGGGTTACAGAGAAGAAAGGTACAAATCACATCGTATGTGGTGGACAAGGTCAGAACAGGGACAAGCTTCAGGCTGTAACTCTCCAAGTGGGTAACAGGAATGAGATTTAAGAGATGAAGGGAAAATCTGTGGACCTGAGGAGGTAAAGACATTCTGGAAGCTCGGATGCTGGAGGGTCCCACGGTTGCTGACAGTCCTCAGACAACCTCAGGAGCTAGAGTAGCAGGAAGACAGTGGAGCATCTGTCATGGGAAAACTCGTCTTCCTCCTTCTGTGAGGAAAACCCAGCTCCTCCCTGTGTTTCTTTTCTAGGAGTCTCCTTTACTTTTACCCAGAACACTTCACGTCTGGTCTCTTCTGGATGTGTGGAGGTTTTCCTCCATACCGAGCAATTCTCCGGGACACGAGCTGGGTATCTTACAATTTACTCAGTTCTATCCAGAAACAGGGTCACATCCCAGAGCTTAAGGCCTCTGTCTCACAGGACTGCTCCTCACCTGCAAAACACACACGTCAGATGCCAGCTGTAAGCTCAAGCTATCACCTGAGCTTCTGACCAACTGGCTATAGACTAGAGGTTCCAAAGACCCCCATTTTGGGTTTAATTTGCTAGAGAAGCTCACAGAACTCTGGTAAACTTAGGATTACCAGTTTATTAAAGGATATGCCGAAGGATACAGATGAAGAGTCAGATGAAGAGATACTTAGGGGGAGAAGGTCTGGTAGCATTCCTACTGCAGGAGCTTCAGACCCCTGGAGTCGAGGTATGTCACCCGGTGTTGAGGTGTGACCCCCTGGAAGCTCCCTGAACGCCACACCACTGGGATGTTAAAGACGCTTCCTCATGTAAGCATGATCCATTATTTACTGTTTCTAACCCCTCCTCCCCTCTCTGGAGGAAGGGGGGGGGTCCTGAAATTTTTAATGTTGGGTTGATCTTTCTGGGGACCCCTGGAAGGTCCCTGAACCCCCATACCACTGGGACGTTATGGATGCTTCCTCATGTAAGCATGACCCATTATTTACTGTTTCTAACCCCTCTTCCCTCTCTGGAGGAGGGAGTCCTGAAAATTTTAATGTTGAGTTGATCTTTCTGGGGACCATCCCATCTTGGGAGCCATCCAGGAGCTCACCCAGAGTAAAGTTAATAGAACAGAAGATGCTCTTCGTGCTCTTATTGTTTAGGAATTTACAAGGGTTTTAGGAGACTTATGCCAGAGATGGAGGTCGCAGACAAATATTAGAACAAGAGATGTTCCTAGTGTTCTTATCATTTAGAAAATTACAAGGGTTGTAGGAGCTCCAGGGACAGAGACCAATACGTATTTTTTCCATTATCTCAGCGCCCTAAGATCTTCTGAGAGTGTGTGTGTGGGGTGACTGGAATGTTAGTAGACAAGAGCTACAAGAGAGTGCACAGTAGAGTGTAATGTCAAGGGGATCGAAGGAAGACGAACACTTTCACCAGAGTCAGAGAGTCACAATTTCCAACAGTGATTCTCAGAGTGTAGGTCCTAGACCAGCCATACAGGCACCACCCAGGAACCTGTTAGAAATGCAAACTCCAGGCTTCCCTTCAGACCCACTGAATCAGAAGCAGAGAATGCGCTCAGAAACCTGCATTTTAACAGGCCTATGAGTGACACTGGGGCTTGCTAGAGTTTGACCACTGCTGGTTCACCAGGCGCCACGAAGTTGAATGACAGGTCCACACCTGCTCATTAACCATCACAACCGTTTCTTTTATTATTATTATATTATGTTAGTCACCATACAGTACATCATTAGTTTTTGATGTGTGTTCCATGATTCTTCGTTTGCATATAACACCCAGTGCTCCATGCAATCCGTGCCCTCCTGAATCCCCACCACCAGAAGAAACCCTCCTCCCACTCCCCATCCCCTCTGAAACCCTCAATTTGTTTCCCACACAACCGTTCCTTTGGTCATCTGTGGAGTTTAGATTTCAGTGAAAGCCACAACCTAGAGGGAGCATTATGGAGAAAAGCTGGGAGTAAAGAGTTTATTTACAAGGGAACAAGGGTTCCTGATGCAGCCCTGAATGTTGACTCTCTTCCCTCCTATCCTAAGCCCTAGAGTGGGCTCAGGAGTATATAAGGGGCAAGCTGAATTAATAACTGTAGTAGCAGTATTTTTTATAATTATAATATTATAATACATAACTATATACATACACACAATAATAATGTTAATAATTACATATAATTAGTAACTATTAATCTGATTGCAATCATAAGGCAGCCGGCAGATAAGCTCCATGGTCTCCCGGTGCTGAATGTGGAGCAAATGTTTGCACACTCATAGTTATCAGATGGAGCAGATGTTGGCCACACAGACTAACGATTCTTCAGTTTATCTTTCAACTAACCAAATCAGTCCAGCAGCCTATCAACCAGCCCACAGTGCCCAAAAAGCACTTAAGTTCATGTAGCTAAAAACTCTCTGATGTTAACCCGAAGTCTTATACTCATAGTCTTCTCCTTTGCTGGGAAACGAGCCCCTCCCAAAACCACCATTGAGATCATTCTTCGAATGAAGCTCACTACACCACAGGTGGCTTCACCCCTAACTACTGTTAACTTCATTTGCATGTTGTTTCTCTGAGGAGACTGAGGAGGGGATCCTGAAATCCAGACACCTGAGAGCGCGCCTGCGGAGTTCAATCACAGTTGGACCCTCTCCTCTCCTGACTAAACTTCAGCTTTGTTCTTGGCTCTCTGCACTTGAGTCACAGAAAGGGAAACACTAGACAACCTCATCCTCTTTGTCTGGTCTCTTACTTCTGGTGTGCCCCCTGAAGTAACCGATCTCACATATTCTATTTCTAGTAATTACTAAAACAAATACATTTCTTTCAATAAAAGAGATCGTCTTTCTGATCAGGACGACAGAGCAGACAAAGCAGGAAGGCAGGCGTCCATCATGAGACGAGCCGGGAACGAAGAGGTACCGAGTTGCCATGGGAATGCCAGTTTATTGTTTATTATAGATTAATTTACTTAGGAGTGTCAGTACTGTTGTGGTTAAAGCAAGAGCTTGGAAACTTAGACTCGAGTTCCAGAATTAGATAAGCTAGTCATTAGCTGTGTGACTGTAGAAATAACAGGATCTTGGGCCTATTATTATTCAACATAATAGTAAAGATTAAATGATAATGCATATAAATGTGCCTAGGGGAGTTCCCTGGACTCAGTGAACCTCAATAAATGGTAGCCTGGAGCTTGCATTTCTTTTTTTAATATTTTATTTTTAAGTAATCTCTACACCCAATGTGGGGCTCAAACTCACAACCCCGAGATCAAGAGTCACACACTCCACCAACGGAGCCAGCCCAGCACCCAAGGAGTTTGCCCTTCTTATGAATAAACTACACCATCCCTTAGAAACAATGCACAATACAGAAGCAAATAATAATTGAATACTTCTTGCCTTCTATAAACATAAAAATATTCCTGAGAAGAGACATATTACTAAGTCTTTGAATAGGATTCAGGGAAGAACATAGTTAGCACTATGTTGTGATGAACCTAAAGGGAGAAGAAGACATAGTCTTCACCCTCAGTGGGGCAAGACATAGAATTTTTATTTTTTTTAAAGATTTTATTTATTTATTTGACAGAGAGAGATCACAAGTAGACAGAGAGGCAGGCAGAGAGAGAGGGAAGCAGGCTCCCTGCTGAGCAGAGCCCGATGCGGGACTTGATTCCAGCACCCTGAGATCATGACCTGAGCCGAAGGCAGCGGCTTAACCCACTGAGCCACCCAGGTGCCCCTGGAATTTTTTTTTTTTTAAACTTAACTTTTTTTAGAGGAGTTGGAGGTTGATAGGCCACCTGAGTGGCTTTGTAGGTTAAACATCTGACTCTTGACTGCTGCTCAGGTCATGATCTCAGAGTCATGGGATCAAGCCCCACACTGGGCTCCAGAACTAAGTGCAGAGCCTGCTAGTCCCTATCCCTCAGCTACTCCCCACCATCCCTTCCCCAAATCAATCAATCAATCAATACTTTTTAAAAACAATTTTTAGGTGTACAACAAAATCGAGAGGTAGGTACAGATATTTCCAGTATACTCCCTGCCCCCCTGCATGCATGGCCTCGCCCATTACCAATCTCACTCACTAGAATGACACATTCTTTACCAACGGTGAACCTACATAGATACATCACAACTACTTAAAGTCTGTAGCCTACTTCACAGTTAGCTCACTCTTGGTGTTGTCCATTCTATGGATTTAGACAAAAGCATAATGACATATATCCATTATTAAAATACCATACAGAAGATTCTCACTGTCCTAAGAAATTCTCTATGCTCTGCCTATTCCTATTTCCCTTTTCTGATCCCTGGCCAGGGATCATGGCTTTGTAGTCATGGCTTTGTCTTTTCCAGAATTTTCTATAGTTGGAACCATATAGTATGTAGCCTTTTCACAGTGGTATCTTGCACTTAGTAATATGCATTTACGTTTCATGAATTTTCATGGCTTGATAGCTCATTTCTTCCTAGCACCACTGTGTGGATGTACCATAATTTACCCATTCACCTACTTAAGGTCAACTTGGTTGCTTCCAAGTTTTGGCAATTATGAATAAAACTTCTATAAACATTTATAAGCAGGTTTTTGTCCAGACATTCATGTTCAACTCCTTTGGGTAAAAACCAAGAAGCACAACAGTTGGATTCTATGTTAAGAGTGTGTTTAGTTTTGTAAGACATTCCCCCAAGTGTCTTCCATGATGGCTATACCATTTTATATTCCCACCAGCAACGGATGAGATTTCCTGTTGCTTCACATCTTTGCCAGTATTTAGAGTTACAGATGTTCTAGATTTTGACCCTTGTAATAGCATCTCATGGTTGTTTTAATTTGCAATTCCCTGATGACCTATAACATGGAACATCTTTCCATGTGCTTATTTGCCACCTGTGTATCTTCTTTGGTGACATGTCTGTTAAAGCCATTGGCTCTTTTTAATTGAGTTGTTTGTTTTATTACTGCTGAGTTTTGAGTCCTTTGTATATTTTGGATAACAGACTTTTTTCAGATATGTCTTTTACAAATATTTTCTCCCACTCTGTGGCTTGTCTTCTAATTCTCTTGATAAAGTCTTTCACAGAGCAGAAATTTTTAACTTTAATCAAGCCCAATTTCTCAATTATTAATTTCATGGCTTGTGCCTTTGATGTTATATTTTTAAAAGCATTACTATACCTAGGTATTTTCCTAGGTTATCTTCTAGGGGTTTATAATTTTGCATTTTACATTTAGGATTCATCTTGAGTTAATTTTTGTGAAGGCTGTACGGCAAAACATGGAATTTTAAAAGCTAAAGATTCATCCTATTCAACTGTATAAGAAAGTTAAGGGTCACTTGATTGGGTGGATTAAGTCATGTAGGATTTGGACCCCGGGAATAATTATTAAGGAGTGGCATTAATTAAGGACCTTTTCCTAGCAGAGGTGAAATTTGAAGGAAGTTCCTAATTGAAATATTAGGAGGGAAGTTGATAGCTAGTATAAATAACCTGAATTGCGGGAACTCCAAAAAACAGACCATGTTTACTCTGAAAAGAATGAAGAAAGAGGAATGGGTATTTTCTTCAAATATGTAAAGATCTACCTTATGAAGTAAAAATGGCTCGCTGGGGACGCCTGGGTGGCTCAGTTGGTTAAGCAGCTGCCTTCGGCTCAGGTCATGATCCCAGCGTCCTGGGATCGAGTCCCACATCGGGCTCCTTGCTCAGCAGGGAGCCTGCTTCTCCCTCTGCCTCTGCCTGCCATTCTGTCTGCCTGTGCTCACTCTCTCCCCCCTCTCTCTCTGATAAATAAATAAAATCTTTAAAAAATAATAATAATAATAATAAATAAAAAATAAAAATGGCTCGCTAAATAACACCTAGTTGGATGGTATCTGCCTGACTCATTTCCCCTTCTGTGTAAATGGTCCCAATCCACCAAAATGACCACAGCACCCATGTTTGAAGGTTGGTTATGTCCTTAGCTCAGTTGACCTTACCCAAGAAAGCATCTAATCCAAGCTGGGCATTCAAGATTCTCTCTTCTGAAAGTCTGAGATGGGTCCAGTAGAAGAGCTGAACACCTAGGAGATGAGCGACCCACTAAATGGAAATGACCCGAACTCCTGACTGTTGCAGCGGAGCACTCCCTTACCAAAATGCATTAGACTGTGAGCCAGCAAGAAAGAAGCCTTTACTGGGGCACCTGGGTGGCCCACTTAACCATCACCCTTTGGCTCAGGTCATGGTTTCAGCGTCCCGGATCCCCCAGCCTCACATTGGGCTCTCTGCTCTGCGGGGAGTCTGCTTCTCCCTCTCTGTGTGTGCACTCTCTCCCTCAAGGTCTCTCAAATAAATAAATAAATAAATAAATAAGCATTTTTTAAGAAAGAAGCTTTTATTGTGTTAGGCCACTAATATTTAGGGGTTGTAACCACGGGTCACCTACATTGACTAACATAGTAAGCTAAGACTATATCACCCGAAAAATATCCCTTCAAATCTTAGATTCCTTAATGAAAGTTAAGATTTTTAAAAATCTCATCTGTAGATGACATGCAAGATGGATCCAATGGAAAGAGAAAATGGAAGCAGAGAGATTAGCTATAAACCTAACACAAAAATTAAGAATCTAAATAATCACATCACTGTCATGAGAGGCTTTCATTGACTCCTCGATCTAAATTAGATCTCCCTCCCCATGATTATCTTTCATCCTCCCCTCAATTTTTTCTTCCATAGTATTTACTACAAATTACTATTTAACTTGCAATTACAGGTCTCTGTAGGTGTTTATTTAAAGTCAATCTGTCTCCCTGGATTGTAAGTATCATGAGGAAAGTGACCATGTCTCTCTTTCACTTCACTTTTTTTTTTTTTTTAAGATTTTATTTATTTATTTGACAGAGAGAGAGAGAGAGAGAGAACACAAGCAGGGGGAGTGGGAGAGGGAGAAGCGGAATCCCCCTGAGCAGAGAGCCCAACATGGGGCAATCCAGGATCCCAGGATCATGACCTGAGCTGAAGGCAGACACCTAACAACTGAGCCACCCAGGAGCCCCTCACTTCACTTTTTATACCCAAATCCCAACATAGTAAATAGTCAATAAATATTTACTGATTTAAGTATCTGATTAAGTCCCAGGTATCTACTCTGAAACATTGGAGAAATGTTCCACGGTGTCTGAGTCAGGATTCACATATTGAAGAAACAGCAATATTTGTACAAATAACTAAACATTAGGGAGTATCAACTGTCTGGTGCAGTGGGCAGCACACCAGAGTAGGTCAATAATAAATACTAATTCCATTCCTTCAATTCTTAAGACTTATGCCCCAAACCACCACATGAATCATCTGCTCCAGTGGAACTTACAATGAAACAAGATGGACTTGGGGGCACCTGGGTGGCTCAGTCATTAAGCATCTGCCTTCAGCTCAGGTCTACCTCAGGGTCCTGGGATGGAGCCCTGCATCCGGCTCCCTGCTGACGGGAAGTCTGCTTCTCCCTCTCCCACTCCCCCTGCTTCTGTTCCCTCTCTCGTCGTGTCTCTGTCAAATAAATAAATAAAATCTTAAAAAAAAAAAAAGAAAAGAAAGATGGACTTGTACATCTGGTCTTCCTAATAACAGGGAGGATGTAATAACAGCAGGATGGAATAACTTCCAGAGTGTCAGAGTGTCATAGAACAACACTCCTCAACGGTAACCAATAGTCCTTTTAAAGCCCCTTAGTCTAGGTTCTCAAACTCAGCGTGCCAGCTCCAATCTTGGCCCAACCTTGTGGCTGCAAGACTTTGGCCAGCATATTAACCTGGGTGAGTATGCCTGATCACTCATTAGAGAACCTCTATCCCATCTCGGCAAACATGACCCTCCTCCGACCAGACAGACTTGTGCTATTTTTTTAAGATTAATTTATTTATTTGACACAGAGAGAAGTCACAAGGAGGCAGAGAGACGGGCAGAGAGAGAGGGGGAAGCAGGCTCCCCTCTCAGCAGAGAGCCTGATGTGGGGCTTGATCCCAGGACCCTGAGATCATGACCCAAGCTAAAGGCAGAGGCTTAACCTACTGAGCCACCCAGGTACCCCAATTTGTGCTATTCTTACTCTCACTTTAAGACAGTCTAGCTTCTAGACAAGTTGCCCAACTAGAAAAGGACTCCTTTCTTTCACAGATGACCCATTTTTCGTAAGAAAGGATAATTGTTCAGCAAATATATGGGGAAAATAGGCTCTTTGGAAAAGCAGAAGAGGAAAGGAAAAGACAGTTTAGATTTCCCCCAGAATATTTCACTCCTTACAAAATATTTCCCGAAATCCAGGCATGTCATACCCAAGCTGTAAATGTTTTGAGAGGACAATTTTTAAAAAATTTGTTGCAATTGTTATTCCAGCCTTTCAGATTCGCATTTCGTAATTGTCCTTTGATCACTGTTGACAGAGTCTGTTTTCCAGTGTATTACTGCTGGCTTGAAAAAAGTAGGCGAGGTGAGTGATAGCCATCAGTTCCACAAGAACAACATGCTGAGCAAATTGACATAAACGTTATTTGATGAATTCTGGTATTTTCTAAGTAATAACTTCAGGATATTGAACAGAAATCACTAACCCATTGTGAGGCATCTTTTGAAATACTGTATTCCAGCTCAAATGGCTAGTAAATGAAAGTTAAAGAAGTACAAGATTGAACCTCACACTGCAAGCTAAGGACAATTAGGTAAGTTAATAGGTGTGATTTATCTCTCTCTATGGATAGCAAAATGAATTTGAAAAGTGCTTTGTAACCCAAAGAGCTTGGCTCCAGTTCAGACTGCTCCTACCATCTGTTTCTGATGTTAATTTGCTGAGTCCCTGGGTACTAGTCTCTCCTGACCAACTCTCTGCAGTTACAGTTCCAGGCCGTGTGTAACTACACCAGGGTCCTTGTGGTTCTGCCACAGGAGGTACGATCCACAATTTGGATAGGCCACTTGACATGTAGGATTTACACAGTACAGAATTTTACGTACATTTCTGAATTCCCCGTGAAAGACCCCCTTCCTCCTTGGTAAAGGGTTGTTTTAGCAAACTGATGTCCCCACAGCACCCCCTCTCCCCTTGCTGAAGGCTTGATTGTCCCCATAGCCGGATGGCAACACATACCAGGATGTCTATTGTTTGTGATCACCCGGTCTGTCAAGAGAAAAGACAAATGAGGAATAGAGTGTACCTGGGACTTTCCAGAGTGCTGAGCCAAGGCCCACCAGAACAAACCGTTGTGTCCTTGCCTTAAACCCAATGCCTGACAATGCTTGATTTAAGTTGACCAATCAGATCCCTGTAACCAAGCATCTGCTTCTGTAAACTCTCTTCCCGCCACCCCAACCTTGCCCTATATAATCTGCTCCCCAATTTAGTTCGGCGCGCTCAGCCCACAAAGGCTGATGCGTCCGCAGGCGCCTGTGTAACCAATAAACCTCTTGCAATTTGCATCCAGTGGAGGCGTGCTGTTTGATTCTTGGGTGCGGCACCAGGGTCTTTCACCCGCTTGGTCTCATTCTGACCCTTGGCCCCTGTAATGGATCCAATTATTTTTTGGTTAAATTCAGAATTCCCAAGCATAAATTGAATGACATACTATGTTGACTTAATGTTAACGCACCCAGTATCTTGTTTTTTTGTTTTGTTTTGGTTTTTGGTTTTTTGGTTTTGTTTTTTGGTTTTTTTTAGAGGGGGGAGGTGGGGAGGTGCAGAGAGAGGAAGAGGGAGACTCTTAAGCAGGCTCCACATGCAGCTCGGAGATCAAGACCTGACCCAAAATCAAGAGTGAGATGCCTGACCCAGTGAGCCACTCAGGCACCCCCTACTTTTCCTTTAATCTCTCTATTCTCTAAAAATTTCAGAAATAATCTCATGCTAACCCACTGGCTAGGGCTACAAATACATCCAAAGTGACAGGATTTATTTTTTAAAAGCTCAAATAGAGGCTTCAATGGCTAGGGAAAATCCTTTCAGTCACACAGAAAGGACTTAGGTTTCTAGGCCATGTCCAAAGAAAAGCCCCAAGATTCTTTAAATCACTACTTAAAAAAATTTAGTATCCAGGGCGCCTGGGTGGCTCAGTGGGTTAAAGCCTCTGCCTTTAGCTCAGATCATGATCCCAGGATTCTGGGTTCGAGCCCTACATCAGGCTCTCTGCTCAGCGGGGAGCCTGCTTCCTCCTCTCTCTGCCTGCTGCTCTGCCTACTTATGATCTCTGTCTGTCAAATAAATAAATAAAATCTTTTTTTAAAAAAGTTTAAAAATAAAAAATTAAAAAAAAATTTTAGGGGACGCCCGGGTGGCTCAGTTGGTTGGACGACTGCTTTTGGCTCAGGTCATGATCCTGGAGTCCCAGGATCGAGTCCTGCATTGGGCTCCCAGCTCCGCGGGGAGTCTGCTTCTCCGACTCTGACCTTCTCCTCGCTCATGCTCTCTCTCACTGCCTCTCTTTCAAATAAATAAAATCTTAAAAAAAAAAATTTTAGTATCCAAATGACATCCTAAGATATAATTTTGATAGTCCTGTGAAATACTCTCTCATACAGACCAAGAGCATAGCTAACGTTTTCATTTCATCTGCAGCAGCTAAAAATGTGAATTTATGCTATTCCAAAAATTCTTGCTAGGTCTCATTGGTTTCATTGACATTTATAGGGTGCTCAAAATATACCAAAAATAATTCTGCTCTGAATAAGCCTCAATTCTAACACTGTCATTTATTTCATAATACTTTTCTATCTTCCTTCAAAGCTTACTCACTGATGGATATTATTAAGCACTTTTCATATTCCTAACAGTATGTGTGGTATGAAACACAGCCTTGAAATCTGACAGGTTCTAAAACTCATTACACTCTATCCAAGCCATAGAAGCTGCGGATAATCTTTCTCCCCACTCCTTTTTTTTTAAATTAACATAAAATGAAGCAGTGGATAATCTTTTTTTTTTTTTTTAAAGATTTTATTTATTTATTTGACAGAGAGAAATCACAAGTAGATGTGGGGCAGGCAGAGAGAGAGAGAGGGAAGCAGGCTCCCCGCTGAGCAGAGAGCCCGATGCGGGACTCAATCCCAGGACCCTGAGATCATGACCTGAGCCGAAGGCAGCGGCTTAACCCACTGAGCCACCCAGGCACCCCAAGCAGTGGATAATCTTACGCAACTCAATCAATGTCATTCCTGGATGATGGCAGAGGAGGAGGGCTGGCTTAAAAAGGGCTTTACTTTTCCAGCAAAGTGGGAGAGATGATGGATACCCTAGGTCCAAGCAAGCAAGAACTCCTATCCAGAGATGTCAACCAGATAAGAAGGAGCACATGATCATAAAAGATGATGCAGAAACTAGCAGGTGAGAGAATCAGTAGGAATGGTCACCTGGGTACACACCTGCCTAGCACTCCTTGAAATGGGGGAGCTGCCCCTTCCTGCTGCAGCCTAACAGTCCCTGCCAAGGCTTCTTCTCCTCTCCCCATCTTCAGCCCCCCACTCCCAACCTGAGCACCGTTATGGATTCTGAAACAGACTGCGTAAATCACAGTGCTCATACATTAGGGTTAACTGTGTCCCTGACTTCTGGGCTGGGCTTCTGGACACCAACCTATTTTGAACTCCTGCTTCTACCCCATCGTAGGAACAAGGTATCAGACAGGTGAGTAGAGACTAGAGAGGGGGAGTTGTAGGTAAGATTTGGGCCAGAAGAGGACTGAACCAGTCCCTTCTTCACGTCAAGGCCTCTCTCCATCTGTATCTCATCAACAGCTGCGGAAGCTGAGAAACCAGCAAACCTAGAATAGTATTATTTCTGCTAAAGCAGCCATGTTCTCCTGGCCTCCCGGAGAGAGAAAAATCAAATGATTTCCTTTGTTTTTCACTTGAAGATATAAGAAGTTATAGGAACAACAACAACAACAACAAAATATAATGAACAGAAAGGGTTGATGCCTTTAAAACACAGACCAAGAAAACTCGTACTGAAATAAATTTCCAGGCCCAAGATGGAGCTGCTCCCGCCAGGATGCAGTGTCAGGAAATGGCCACTTAAACAACTTCTGTGTCCCTGTAAATGCTCCCCTTAAGCAGAAGGGCAGGATATCCAGTCAGTCAATCCCCAAACCCAAGCCACACCTTGGGCCTTCTCACCCCCACGTGGCCCTACGTGGCTCCAGCCAACCAGATATTTTTATCTGTCTCTTTCTTCTATATTCTATAAAAGCTTCTAGTCTTCTGCCCTATTTGGCAGCTCCCCAAACGGAGACTGTCCACTCCATGAAGTGTCAAACCAAGTTTGTTTGTATCACCAAATTTGTCTTCTTTAACCATTGTTTAAGCTCTGTGATACCCTTTCACTCATAAATGACCTAGAGAACAGGTAACACAGGTTTTTGTACCACAATTTAACATTGACACAAGTTACGAGGGAAAAAAAGGCATAGAAAATAAAAACTTATTTCTAAAGCAATTAAGATTTTTTACAGTATTATATAAAGAGACAAATATAGATGCGACACAGTAAGTGAGCAACCCCTACAATGATAAGACTCTTCAGACACAAAACCAGTACTAGATTTTGTATGTTTTTTATGACACTAGCAATAATATTCCCGTCTTTCTCAATAGTTCAAAAATTATAATTAGGAATGAAAAACTCAGTGTTGTGGAGTACCTGGGTGGCTTAGTCAAACACCTGCCTTCTGCTCGGGTCATGATCTCAGGGTCCTGGAATGGAGCCCTGCATCGGTCTCTCTGCTCAGCGAGGAGCCTGCTTCCTCCTCCCTCCCTTTCTCTCTCTGCCTGCCTCTCTGCCTACTTGTGATCTCTGTCTGTCAAATAAATAAATAAAATCTTAAAAAAAAAAAATTTAGTCTGGAAAGCAGGGAGGGGTCGTCCTCTCTGTAAGGGCGGGCCCCAATCGGTCTGTTTGACGTCTGTTTGACGGTCGGTTTGATTCTTGCTGCTTAACGCGAAATAAAGCTTTGCTTGACCTTCAAGTTGTATCAGTCTCGGTCCTTTGACCATGGACCCATTAGTGGGGGACCCAACACTAGGATCAAGGCCTGTGTCAGGGTCCCTGCTCAGCCTGGTTCTTCCTCTCCCTACTGCTTGTGTTCCCTCTCACTATCTCCTCTCTCTCTCAAATAAATAAAATCTTTTAAAAAAAAGTCAGCTGCTCCAGCAAGCCACCCAGGTACCCCAATGCTCTTAAGAACTCTAGTAACAGTTGCATCAGCAGATCTCAAAACTTTAAATTATAAAAATATAAGTGATCTTGCATTTGCCAAGTGTGACTGGCATTACTTCCAATAAAGTTGCTAGAAGTATAAATTTTAATGAGTTTAATAAATATATTGGTGGGGTCCCTGATCAAAGGAGCGAGACTGATACAAAGCAAAGGTCAAGCAAAGCTTTATTTCGTGCCAGCACCGAAAATCAAACCGATCCGCCAGGGCCGTCTGTTAGGGAGAGAGCGACAATGCCCAGCTTCACAGACTAGCTTTTATAGAGCAAAGGCCAGTGGTTGAGCCTGGCTAATGAGATTATCTCTACCTGGCCTGACTCGTGTCATTGCATTCTGTGCTCTTATCTCCACCTGACCTGGCCCGTCCTTGTATTTGGGCTCTAATATCAGGGATTGGCCGACCATATTTTACTGACATCCCAGACTTGCTCTTAAGTAAGTTCCCCTGGGGGTGGGGGGTGGGCAGGGTCAGTTTAAGTTTTACTGCATAAACAACAAAATGGCTGTTTAACCGAGATGGAGTCATTCTGGCTAAGGAGTCCCCTACAATATTTGCATAAAAATGAGTGAGAAAAGCCTAATGAACAATCAAAATAGCACATTAATCAAACATTATGTATTGCATTAATAAAATTATGACATCAAAAATATTATTTAGAAATTTCCTGGTTATGTACTTAGTTATCACTATTTTCCCAGTCACTTTTCATAAGCAATATAAGCACTTTTTTTAAAGGAAAAAGTTTTATGTTTTAGTTCCTTTAATGCCACATTTTCCTAGCTCTTAGCACAAGGGATTCCACAGTTTCATTTTGCTCTGGGCCCTGCCAGTTACGTAGCCAGCCTGGAGGTAGAATTAGACCAAAGAATTGGACCTTTCACAATTTAATTTTCCACATCCCAGAACTAAGAGAGTAACTTTTTTTTTTTTTTTTAAGAGATGGAGCCAAAAAGCCTTCATAGTGTCTCTAAAGTTACATCAGAAGAATGGACTAAAACACCCAATCCCTAGAGATAGTAAGTCTACAGTCTGCCCCTCAAGCTAACCTTTCAAAGTGCAAAGCAACCAATCCAGGGCCCTCATCCCCAACTCCCTCCCCTAACAGCTCCCACACTCAGGGCGATGATCCACCCACCCTAATTACCCCAGGGCCAGCTACCACACAATGAAGGACAGCTCCTGTGTACCAGCACCCACTGAAATTCTTTAAACTAACAAATCCTACACCTGCTTACCCTGCCCAGCCTGTTTCTTCCCGTAGAAACCACAATAAGGGCTTTTAATCACATTTTCCCCCTACTCTGTCTGCCTCCTGACTGACACAGGTGCTTCCTGGTTCCCCCACCCCTGGTGGCATAGCATGCCCCTTCCTCTAAGAGGGATCTATGAGTGTAACAAACTATTTTCTATGGCGTTCATCTCCTAATCTATTGGCCTAGCCATACCTACATAATATTAAAACCTATATTCTACAGGCACCTTGATGGCTCAATAGGTCTGCCTTTAGCTCAGGTCCTGATCCCAGAGTGCAGGGATCAGGATGGAGCTCTGCGTGCTCAGGGGGGAGTCTGTCACTTCCTTTCCGGTCCGCCTGCTCATGCTCTCTCTCACTCTCTCACTCTTTCTTTTTTTCTCAAATAAATAAAATCTTTTAATAAACTAAAACCTATATTCTAAAACATTTCTGAAAATGTCCACTGTGGTTTCTCCTTACTTAATAGGATATTGGAGTTGCAGGCACTATAAATAAGTAATCGAGTTCAATCTGGTTCCCCTATTCATTCTATTCCAAGGCAAACAAGGGCACTGGTTAAGTTTAATAATATGATACAAGGGGGCCTGTGGTTGTTCATCTGTCATGGCATGCTTTCCTGCTAAATCCAGATGTGGCCCCAGGACCTCCTGACTGGAACACTCCAGACAGCTTCTATCAGATCTGTCTTAAAGAGATGAACCTATTTACCACCTATGGACCAGCCCTGCTAGAAGAAAGGCCCAAAGGAGACACAGGACTTCTTTCTACTACTTTAGTCCCCTTTGTGGTATGTCTACATCTCCTTCCTCCTCCTTCATAAAGCAGGGTATGTGGTGGGGAAAAGAAAGTTAATGGAGAAAAATAGATTTTTACTGTTATTTCTTGAGGGTCCATGGTACATGAAGCTTAATATTTCAGTATCTAAGTATATGATTACAGATTGTTAAAAAAAAAACACAACATTCAACTGAGTTTTTAAATTTTTTCAATTTTATTGAAATATAATTGACATATCCAAATCTTTTCTTCTTTTAAGTAAACTGTATGTCCAACATGGGGCTCAAACTCATGACTCCAAGATCAAGAGTGGCATGCTCTACCAACTGAGCCAGCCAGGTGCCCCAACTGAATGATTCATGAATCAAGCAGCATCCAATTTGTAGAGAGAAAGGAGCTCCAAAGAGCTGTATGGAATGAAAGACTTTCATAGGCAGGAGGGAGTAGAGAAAAGGAAGTTATCCTAGGCAAAGAAGCAGATTGGTTAATGCAAGATTACCTTTCTTTAGGGGGAGGCAGGGGTCTGTCAGGGAGATTATGTAACTAGTGCTAATCAGGTGATTCCTGAGTGACTGATTTAAGATTCCATTTCTGGGAGAGCTGAAACTGTAAGTCAAGGTTTGGTGACATGGGGCTTAGCATAAATGATGTCATTTGGGATCTGTTGTCTTGTCTTTAACAATATAATGTGCATGTACTACATTTAAAGTTAGAAAAAAATTAAAAACAAATAAAATAAATCTGTTTATTACATAACATGAAGACTTGATAAGCTATTAAAGAATGCAGTCATGGGGTGTCTGGGTGCCTCTGCCTTCGGCTCAGGTCATGATCCCAGGGTTCTGGGATCGAGCCCCACTAGGCTCCCTGCTTGGCAGGAAGCCTGCTTCTCCCTTTTCCACTTCCCCTGGTTGTGTTTCCTCTCTCACTGTGTCTCTCTCTGTCAAATGAATAAATAAAATTAAAAAAAAAAAAAAAAAGAATTCAGCCATAACACAATACACACAAATTTTTCAAAGTACAGTTCTGTGAATATATTTTCTCTTCCTTATGGTTTTCTTAATAACATTTTCTTTCCTTTCTTACTTTAAGAATACAGTATATAATACATCTAGCATATAAAATCTGTGTCAACTGTTTTTTATCAGAAGGCCTCTGGTCAACAGTAAGCTCTTAGTAGTTAAGTTTTGGGGGAGTCAAAACATGGATTTTCTACTGCATGTAGGGTTGGCTCCCCAACCCGCATATTATTGAAGGATCAACTGTATTTGTGGAGATTCATCTACTATGTACTAGGCCCCTTACCATACTGGGATAAAACTGTGAGTCACAAAAGATCCTTCTCCTTAGGGTACTTATAGTCTAGTGGGTGAGAATAATAAAATAAAAGGATTATACAAATACATGTAAAATGCAACCTCAAAAAACGCTTAGAAGAAAAGAATGTAATTGGGAAGATTAGGGAAGTCAAGAAAGGTTTTCTTAGGTGATTGAGGTATCTGTGTTTCCCCATTATATTAGCTAGATTCAAATGATATAGAAAGGAGTAGCTTGTGACTCTACCACTGGGTGCTTCATTGTGCACATTCAGTGTTAAAACAGAGGGGTTGTTGTTGTTGTTGTTTTAAGATTACTTATTTATTTATTTGACAGACAGATCACAAGTAGGCAGTGAGGCAGGCAGAGGTGGTGGGTGGGGGGAAGCAGGCTCCCTACTGAGCAGAGAGCCCGATGCGGGGCTCGATCCCAGGATCCCAGGATCATGACCTTAGCCGAAGGCAGAGGCTTTAACCCACTAAGCCACCCAGGCGCTCCTAAAACAGAGTTTTTAAAAAATATTTCATTTATTTATTTGAGAGAGAGCAGAGCTAGAGAGAGGCATGAGTGGGGCAGGGGCAGAGGAAGAGATTGAAGCAGACTCCCCACTGAGCAAGGAGCCCAACTCAGGGCTCAATCCCAAGATCCTGAGATCATGACCTGAGCCAAAGTCAGACACTCAACTGACTGAGCCCCCCTGGAACCCTTAAAATAGAATTTAACCTCTTCATTCTGTGCTAATACTTTGTTAACATACTTTCTTAATCTTTATCTTGGGGAACCAGCACCATTCCTTTCCATATCCTTCATCCCTGTTCCCCACTTGTTCCAGCATTCTATTCTGCACTCA
Organism: Mustela lutreola; assembly: GCF_030435805.1. NCBI lineage: Eukaryota > Metazoa > Chordata > Mammalia > Carnivora > Mustelidae > Mustela > Mustela lutreola. Next base: position 103,842,655 of record NC_081295.1, on the reverse strand, counting down.
GTTCTCTCTACAGACACCACCATGACACACACACACACACACACACACTCCTTCTCCTCCCCCCGCCACAGTTCCTTTTCCTGTTCCCGAATTAATAAGGGGAAAATATTCAGTAGTGAATGACCACTACCATTTGCATTTTTATCACCATTTGCATTTTCAGAGCATATGAAATACTAACATTTGGAAAGTGTAAAAATGTGAAATGGTGAACTAGAGACTGCAGATGAGAGCAGGCTGAACATTAAGGAACCTTCTAAGAACTTCTGTTTTATAGATGGTTGTCCTTGGTAGATGGCATTTGGTTTATACCAACTGGGAGACATGGGTTTTGGAACGAATGATATCATATTGTTTAAGAATACCTATGAGGTTCATAACAGATATTTAAAACAGATTTTCTAGAAAGTTCTTTTCCATGAGAAATCATTCCTAAAACAGAACACAAGGCAAACATAACTGCGATCACTTCAGATACAAATACAGATCAGATTACATCATTGCTAAATTACAATGTAAAGAGACTGGGCTTCTAGGGGCTCTAAATAAAGTCTGGCCGGCAACTTGATTAAACACACACATGTATACACACACAAACAGGCACATGGTTTGTTACTAATCTTCCTCCAAGAGTTAAGAAAATACATACCCTAAATGTCATACAGTAAGAACTTTACAGTAGTTTATACCATATTAGGAAAAAAGTTTATGCTATGATTAACTAGCATGTTTTTCCTTTTCATTTGGTAACCATTATATTGGTTTAGGAAAACATGAAACTATTTAAGTCAATTCTAAGTTATTTGATTTCCATGTTGTAGCTACGCAACTATAATTCTTTTCAGTTGTGATTAGAAGTAACCTAATTTATACTATAATAATTCCCTCAAGGAATAGTTGTTATTAGTAAACAAACAAAAAAAAATCAAAACATCTCACTTTTTTATTTGTTAACACAATATAGTATTATAATTTAATAGCAGGACATTTTTAACACTTTTATTAGAAGCCTTACTATATTTTGACATGAAGGAAGTTTGAGGTACTTTCGTTTATAGATATTAGAAGAAAGAAATCATTATTTATTGAGCATTTATGAGGTGCCAGACTGTGCTCAGGACATTAACATGTCAGACCTCATTTAATTAGCATGAACACTGTACCAAACCAAATGAAGAACCAGTTATTGTCAATACTATTACTTTTTAAATTTTATTTTATTTATTTTTTTAAGATTTTATTTATTTGACCACTACACAGCAAGAGAGGGAGAACACAAGCAGGAGGAGTGGGAGGGGGAGAAGCAGGCCTCCCACCGAGCAGGGAGCCCAATACAGTGCTCGATCCCAGGACTCTGGGATCATGACCTGAGCCGAAGGCAGCCGATTAACGACTGAGCCACCCGGGCGCCCCACTATTACTACTTTTTAAAAAAACTTTTTTATTTATTTATGAGAGTGAGAGAGAGCAGGGGTGAGGAGCAGAGGGAGAGGGACAAGCAGACTCCACACTGGACACTGAGCCCCACTAGAAACTCAATCTCAGGATCCCGAGATCATGACCTGAGCTAAAATCAAGAGTTTAATGCTCATCTGACGAAGACACCCAGGCATCTGCTATTATTATTGTGTGTGGAGTCTTATCCCTCCCCACTAAGCCCTGATGCGGGGCTCAATCCCAGGACCCTCGGATCATGACCTGAGCCAAAGGCAGAGGCTTTAACCCACTGAGCCACCCAGGCGCCCCTACCTGAGTGCTTCTTATAAACACTTTCAAACAATCCTCCTGCTTTACCTTTCTTTTTCAGAAATTTCTGTTTTTTAAAGGTTTAGGTCTTATTATTATTATTTAGATCAGGAGATAACTGCCATTGAACCGATAGTTTGTTATTCACCATTTCCAGAATGAAGACTGCCACACCACAGAGAGCCACAGGGGAAGCACAAAGGTTGGGCAGATAACAGAGGGAGCCAGGGAGAAACAGCCTTTACAGCAATTTCATGGGAAGACTCAGAGTGGCTGGGTAAGCAGGCAAAGGATTGGCTAGTTTAAATAATCTCAGCGGGCTCTGGAGCATAGGAGCTGTTCTTAAGTGTCCGTACCTGGCCTGGGATGATTGGGGCAGTAGAATTTTGACCCAGAATGTAAGAACCCATTGGAAGTGGTGGGGAGAGGGAGGGGCTGTCTTCCCACTATCAGTAAAGCCTCAGATGTCAAACATCAGTTTGAAAAGTTATGCTTCATACACTTGGCAGTGCCCATTTCTGAGCCTCTGGGAGGTCTGTGAGGCAATATGGCTCCCTTCTGGGTTCTTCCTCTTCCTGTAGATGGTTCTGCTTTTCTGGACATAGTATGATTGTGACAAGTGAGGACTTATCCCAATCCATCCACTCTTCAGCTTCCAGAACTTTTTGTTGTTGTTCTCTCCCTGTTCTCTTTGAAGATGCCTGTTTAAACACCCTGTAAGGTCATTTTAATGGAACTTGGAGAAGTAGGGGAGTTGAATGCTTGCATTCAATCCACCATCTTCAACAGATAATCACAAAGTAAGTACGAATACTTTTTCCTCTCACTTTGAAAGAAGGGAATTTTTAACCACTAGACTCCACCCCACCCCACACCTGCCCCAAAGAGGATATATACAAGGCCATATTACTATCTTAAAATATTTGAAGGGCTACTGCATAGAAGAAAGAATAAACTTACCTTGAGCTCCTCCAGAGTCCATAACGAAGAACAATGAATAGACGTTTTGGAAAGGTATTTTAGCTCAATAGAAGAAAAAATATTAGAGCAGTTTAAAAATGTAATCTGCTGCCTCATGAAATGAAGATCTTTCCATCATGAGACACGTGTATTCACTCACAAGCCTCTATCAAGTGCCCATTACAACCAACACACAGTTCCCCCTGATCTCAAGCTGCTCATGGTCTAATGGAAGGACTATAATGTCTGAACCTAAAGATTCCTGAAATCCCAGGTCTTCCTGTTACACTTACCATAGAATTTCTATTTCTCTTTTGGAGCACTTACAATTCCTTGCTTAATGTCTGTCTTCTCTTTGGTCTCTGAGCTCCAATAAGGGCAAGAACTGTGTCTTTATTGATCATTACTTTGCCACTTAGATTTAGGATGGTGCCTAAATGGTGCTCTGAAGCAGACGAAAATTTAAATAACAGATTAAGGAGTGGTATGATGTAAATATAATCATGTCACTAGAGGAGAATTCTAGAAGTAGAATTAAGTGAGGACACTTAATTTAGCCTGGGATGATAAGGGAGGACTTCCTGGGGGGTGATGTCACTGAAATGAATTCTTAAAGAACATTAAAGAGATAGTAAAGTGGGGTGCTGGGTGACTCAGTCGGTTAAGCATTTACCTTTGGCTGGGGTCATGATCCTGGGGTCCTGGGATAGAGAGTCCTGGGTCAGGCTCCCTGCTCAATGGAGAGCCTGCTTCTCCCTTTCCCCCTGCTCCTCAACACCCCCATAAAGTTCCCCCCACCCCACTCACATGCATGCTCTGGACTCTCTCTCAAATAAATAAATAAAATCTCTTTTTTTAAAAAGTAAGGCAAGAAAGGAGAACAAGAGAATTCTAGAAGAAACAGAATGATCCAAGTCCCAGAGATATTAAATGACATGATGCAGTCTGTGAACTATAACCTATTCTCTATAGCAGATTAACAAGGAGCACATTGAGGGATATAGAGTGAAGACCAGAGAGCAAGATCAAGGCAAGGTCATACTAAAGAGTCTGACAGAATGGCAATGAATATTATGCAAGCCTCTGAAGCAGAAGATTTTATAATTTAATTTAGAAAGATCATTCTGGCAGCAATGTGCAGGACGCTTGAGAGGTGGAGGTAGAGGCAAGCAGACCAGTTGGAAATGTGGAAGGTAGAACAAAACGAGAACGTGAACACAATTCTGCCAAATTCTTTGCCACTTTATAACAAAGATGGCCTTTCCTCTGGTTTCCAATAACAGCTTCCTCATTCCTGTCTGAGACCTCACCAGAGCGGCCTTCACCATCCATATTTCTTTCCGAATTACTTGGGTATTCTGTAATTGGATGGAAGCCTCTTCTCCAGCTCTCCTCATTCCTTTGAGTTCTCACCAGAATCACCCTCATGGTCCATTCCATTCTCTCATGCACCTCACAAAACTTTCTCTGCCCATTACCCAATTCCAAAGCCACTTTTACATTTTTATGTATCTGTTACAGCAGCACCCCGCTTCTCAGTACCCATGTTCTGTCTTAGTTCTTTGGGGCTGCTCTATGAAAACACTGTAGAATCCAGAGGATGAATGGCTTATAAACAACAGATACTTAATTCTCACAGTTCCGGGGGCTGGGAAGTTCAAAATCAAGGCACCAGTAGGTTTGGTCCAGTGAGAACCTGTTTCCTGGGTCACGGACAGGCACCTTCTGCTATGTCCTCACATGGCAGAAAGGGCAAGTGAGCCCTTTGGAGTCCCCTTTATAAGCGAACAGATCTCATTCATGAGGGCTCTGCTCTCATGACCCAGTCACCTATCAAAGGCCCTACCTCCTAATACATCACACAGGAGATGAGGATTTCAATGTATGAATGTGAGGGTGGAGAGAAGCGGACACAATCAGTCACAGTCCACCATCTATTAGTCAAAAATAGAATCCACCTATCTCTTGCCGTGCTCTCTGTTCCCTATTATTCATGGAATTATTCTTCACTACAAACCCACAGACTTCTCCAGTGTTATTTCCTGACTCTCATCATTAGCAGACACTCACTGCTCATGCCTTCACCTCCTAGCACATTACGATCTGGTTCAGGGCGACGGTTTAGCTCACTTCCTTACACACGGACCACTGGCACTAACTCAGCTCGTGTCAATAGACGGGCTCTGCATGTCGTTACAGTTTCAAGTTTGATATTTTTTATCACCGAGGCACTCAAAATATAGTTCTGATCAAAGAAAATAGTTTCAAGGTCTAAGCATGACTGGTTTAAAAAAACTGATGTTGGGGCGCCTGGGTGGCTCAGTGGGTTAAAGCCTCTGCCTTCAGCTCAGGTCATGATCCCAGGGTTCTGGGATCGAGTCCCGCATTGGGCTCTCTGCTCAGCAGGGAGCCTGCTTCCTCCTCTGCCTGCTTCTCTGCCTACTTGTGACCTCTGTCTGTCAAATAAATAGATAGAATCTTAAAAGAAAAAAAAAAAAACGATGTTATTATTTACAGTGTTTGGTATGCAGAAGGCAGTCAACAACTATATGATACATGAAAGGACATTTCAGGTCAGGAAATCAATACAAAAGTCCCAAGATGGCAAACCGTGGGTATGTTCTAGAAATGGTAACGGTCAAAATACCGGATACATGAAAGCCCACAGGAAGAAGGTGAGCTAGAGTGAAATGCTGGGGAGTCCTGAATGCTCAGATGAGACTTTACAATTAGCACCTGAGCATTCACAGAACCATTAAGATTTGGTTATAATCAGATATCTGCTCAGGAAAGATAAATTCCATTTCAGGTGGGTGTTTTCAAATGCCATTGAAATGACCAGTAGAATATAAATATAGCAAAAATTCTGTTTCAGAGATGGAAAAAGGGAAGGTGTAGGCCAGAGCAAATTTCTACAAGACAAAGTGCAGTCAAGACCAGAGTGGTGGTGGGCTAGTGGGGCGGGGGGAGGGTGAGTAATTAGCAGCCTGCAATTCAATAAATGAAAACAGAAAAGCCTGCTTGGGAAATAAGGAATGGGGTCCATGACAGAACCCAACCCTCCACATGGCGGTAGCAGGGCCCCAGGTGTGTCTGCCAGAGGAGCAGCTCATTCAGCTTGCCCTTGGGAAGAGGAGCACATAGGAGACTGAAGCAGTAAAGCTCTAAAAGGACTGGTGCCTGTTGCCAGGGTGACTGTGGGAAGGTGGGGGTGGGGGTGGGGCAGTACCAAGGAACAGATAAGCAACCGACTGTCACCATCAGTGAAATTCTCTGACAGCTTCCTGCCTACTTCAACAAACTGTTTATACTTGAAATCTTGCAAAATCTCCAAAGAAAATACGATCTTTTGCCCCTTGTTTAAGACCAAAAGATTTGCCCAAGGATCCAGATAATCTCCAACACAACTTACTTGAAATCCCAATACTGGACCAATATAGATACTGTTAGGATGAACCACTAGAGAAGTTAACAAATTTCAAAGTTTTTTGGCAAATACACACACACACACACACACACACACACCCCTGAGTAAATCAAGTGACACTATGATGTTCCTAAATAGGAAGACTCAGTATAACAAAGAGGACAATTCACTCCAAAGTAATCTATATTTATGCAACCCCAACCAAAATCCTAAAGGTTTTGTGTGAAGCACTCCATCAGATTTTCCTCTACTCTCTGAAGCCCCGCACTCCTTCCTCAGGAAAGGAATTAGGAGCAAGCCCTACATGGCCTCCTTTGATCTGGTTCCATATATACCATGTGGGAGAAATTCCTTGAAGTTTGTGCCATGTGGACGGTATCTTCATATCCCAGTATTAATGCAAGTTGTTTTAATTATCAATTGATATGTAATACACAACTCCAAAATTCAGTAACTTAAAGCAATAATCATTTTTGCAACTTGGGCAAGGCTCAGTGAGGCAGCTTATCTCTGCTTCATATGCCCTAGTGAAGTTGGTTTGAATGAGGGGATTTCCAAGATGGCTCCAGGTTGGCGCTGGCTGACACGTGGGAGCTCAGCGGGACTGCTAGCTGGGACCCTATCTTTTGCTACAGGGACCTTTCTACTTGAGTCAACTTTCTTCAGAGAATGGCCACTAGGTTTCAGAAGGAGGAAGCAGAGGCTTATTAATGCCTGGGTTCCGAGATCCCAGAATGTTACTTCTCTGCAATTAGCTATAGCAGTTATAGGCCCACATCAGATTCAAGAGGAGTCATAAGCTCTCCCTCCTGATGGAAGTAGCTGCATGCAGGTACAGGGAAAGGCAGAACTATCTCGGGGCCATCTTTGGAGACTATCTACTACTCAGGTTGTTCCTTGATTTTATATTCCATTGGCCATTTGGTCAGTTTCCATAAAGGATATCCAAATATTAGTGCTTAAGCCATCACCCATCTTAGAAGTAGTCCTGAATAATAATTAATTTAAATATAACCCATCATTAAAGCAGCATTTCCCAGAAAAGATTTTTCCAATAATCTTCATTATCTAATAATAAAAACATTATATTTATTATTTTTTTTTTTATTAAAGATTTTATTTATTTATTTGACAGAGAAATCACAAGTAGATGGAGAGGCAGACAGAGAGAGAGAGAGAGAGGGAAGCAGGCTCCCTGCTGAGCAGAGAGCCCGATGCGGGACTCGATCCCAGGACTCTGAGATCATGACCTGAGCCGAAGGCAGCGGCTTAACCCACTGAGCCACCCAGGCGCCCCTATTTATTTTTTTATTGAGGCACAATGTATAGTGAAATATACAGATCTTAAGTGTATAATTCAATGTTTTTTAACATACCCATATAGCAGTGTATGCACATACATATGCAAATGTTTAGCTGTCTACCACATACCCATATCAAGATCTTATCTGCCTTACCCAGGAATATTCTCTGTGCCTTTTTCTTGTCAATGCATTTTCCCAGAGGCAACCACTGTTCTGACTGTTTTAGATTTGCCTACTCTAGAACTCCATATAAATGAAATTAAATAGTACAAACTCTTTTGTGTTAGACTTCTTTCATTCAGAATTAAGTTTTGGGGACTCCTGCTTTATATATTAATAATATGTTCCTTTTGGGGCGCCTGGGTGGCTCAGTGGGTTAAGCCTCTGCCTTTGGCTTGGGTCGTGGTCTCAGGGTCCTGGGATCGAGCCCCACGTCAGGCTCTCTGTTCAGCAGGGAGCCTGCTTCACCCCCCGCCGCCGCTTGCCTCTGCCTACTTGTGATCTGTCAAATAAATAAATAAATCTTTAAAAATTTTTTTTAAATGTTCCCTTTTAGTATTTTGTTTTATTAATATACTATAATTTGCATAAATATTCATGTGTTGGTAGATATTTGGGGTGTTTCCAGTTTGGGGCTATTTTTTTTTTTTTAAAGATTTTTATTTACTTATTTGTGGGGTGGTGAGAGCATGGGGCGGGGTGGGGGGAGGAGCCAGGAAGAGGGGCAGAGAGAGAAGCAGACTCCCTGCTCAGCAGGGAGCCCATCTGAGCCCAAGGTAGAGGCTTAACTGATTGAGCCACCCAGACACAGTCTGGGGCAATTTCAAAGCTGCTATGAACATTCTTATACAATTATTTTCATACACATAAGACTTTATTTCTCTTTGGTAAATACCCAGAAATTTCTGGGTATTTACCAAAGAGAATTAGAAATTTCTGCTTCTCCCTTTCCCACTCCCCCAAATGAAATTTCTGGGTGAAACAGATGATGCTTTTTTAATTTTACTAGAAATTGCCAAGGTTTCCAAAGTGATTGAACCAGAGTTCCAGTTACTCCACATCTATACAAATATTTTACTTTGTTAGTCTTTAAACTATATGTCACAGCTATAAGTCCTTTGTGAGATAGGATTATACAGATACATTCTCCCAATATATGGCTTATCCATTAATTTTCTTTTTTTTTTTTTTTAAGATTTTATTTATTTATTTGACAGAGAGAAATCACAAGTAGATGGAGAGGCAGGCAGAGAGAGAGAGAGGGAAGCAGGCTCCCTGCTGAGCAGAGAGCCCGATGTGGGACTCCATCCCAGGACCCTGAGATCATGACCTGAGCCGAAGGCAGCAGCCTAACCCACTGAGCCACCCAAGCACCCTTATCCATTAATTTTCTTAACCAGTCTTTTGTTGAGGAAGTTTTAATTTTTATTATGTACAACTTATTAATTTTGCTTTTACAATTAACACTTTCTGGGTCCTAAGATATACTTGCTTAACCTAAGGTCGTGAAGATACTTCCAGTTTCCTTCTAGAAGCTTTAGTTTTAGCTTTTATTGATTAGGTTAATAATCTACCACAAATTATTTTTTGAGGATAATATGAGTTAAGGCCTGAGATTCAAAATATCTAGTTATTCCAGCACACTGTGCTTTTCCCCATGGAACTGTTATGAAGTCTTCGTTAAAAATCACTTGACCTGGGGCACCTGGGTGGCTCAGTTAGATAAGTGTCTGCCTTTGGCTCAGGTCACGATCCCAGAGTCCTGGGACATCACCCCTGCATCAGGCTCCCTGCCAGGCGGGAAGTCTGCTTCTCCCTTTCCCACTCCCCCTGCTTGTGTTCCCTCTGTCACTATGTCTCTTTCTGTCAAATAAATAAAATCTTTTTTTTTTTTTAAAGATTTTATTTATTTGACAGAGATCACAAGTAGGCAGAGAGGCAGGCAGAGAGAGAGGGGAAGCAGGCTCCCCGCCGAGCAGAGAGCCCAACTTGGGGCTCAATACCAGGACCCCTGGGATCATGACCTGAGCCAAAGGCAGAGGCTTTAACCCACTGCGACACCCAGGAGGCCCAATAAATAAAATCTTAAAAAAAAAAAAAAATCACCTGACCATGTTTGCATGGGTGTATTTCTGGATTCTAGTCTGTTTCAATGATCTGTGTGTCTTGCTTACTGTACTCCTATGGAGTCTTAGAATCACAGAGTCTCAGTTCTTCAACTCTGTTCTTTTTCAAAACTGTTCTGGCTATCCTAGGTTCATCACATAGCTTTTAGATAAACTTAAAACTTTTTCAAAAAAAGCCTGCTGGGATTCTGATTAGAACTGCACTGAATTGGGGCGCCTGGGTGGCTCAGTGGATTGAGCCACTGCCTTTGGCTCGGGTCATGAGCTCAGGGTGCTGGGATCGGGTCCCCGCATCAGGCTCTCTACTCAGCAGGGAGCCTGCTTCCTCCTCTCTCTCTCTGCCTGCCTCTCTGCCTACTTGTGATCTCTCTCTGTCAAATAAATAAAATCAATCTTTAAAAAAAAAAAAAAAGAATTGCACTGAATCTATAGATCAATTTAGAAAGAGCTGACAACAAAACAATACTGAGTTTTCCAATCATGTACATAATACATCCATTCATTTAAATCTCCTTTCTCGGGCGCCTGGGTAGCTCAGTGGGTTAAAGCCTCTGCCTTCAGCTCAGATCGTGATCCCAGGATCCTGGGATTGAGCCCCACATCGGGCTCTCTGCTCAGCGGGGAGCCTGCTTCCCCTCCTCTCTCTCTGCCTGCTTCTCTGCTTGCTTGTACTCTCTCTCTCTGTCAAATAAATAAATAAAATCTTTAAAAAAAATTTTTTTTTAATAAATAAATAAATAAATCTTCCTCTCAGCAATAAGTATCACACATTTAAGTGTTTGTTTATAATCTGCTCTAGCTGGTGTAATTTATAAATCTGTAAAAAAGCCATACTAGGAAATTTCAAGACTGGTATGACATGTTGTTTTTTTTCTTACAGTCTAACAGAAGAGCAAAGTATTCTCATAATTTTGAAAGTAGAAAAATTCGAGTAACATTTTAAATAGAAGAGATGATATATATACACATTTAATAACACAAAGACAGAATATAAGACTTATAGAGGAGTCACACATACTACAATAAAAAAACCAAGAATAAAGCAAACTCAGCCTTTTATTTCTCTTAAACAATTAAAAAAAAAATAGAAATGTAGGGCGCCTGGGTGGCTCAGTGGGATAAGCCTCTGCATTCGGCTCAGGTAATGATCCCAGAGTCCTGGGAGGGAGCCCCAAATCGGGCTCTCTGCTCAGCGGGGAGCCTGCTTCCTCCTCTCTCTCTCCGCCTGCCTCTCTGCCTACTTGTGATCTCTGTCAGATAAATAAATAAAATCTTAAAAAAAAAAATAGAAATGTATATTTAAGTGAATCTACCACCTAAATATATGAAAAACTGAACTCCAAGAGATATAAGAATTAGGAAAATAAACATTTTTATGACAATTTTTGCATCCAAGTTGGCATTCAGCATGGATAACAATCTTTTTTTTTTTTTTTTTTGAAGATTTTAAAGTAATCTCTGCACTCAATGTGGGGCTCAAATTTACAACCCCGATATTGAGAGTTGCACGCTCTACCAAGTAAGCCAACCAGGCACCCCTATTTTTTTTACTTAACTTTTTCATTTATAGAAATTGCTTAACTTACTTCATTAAAATGACTGTAGCATTTAATAATCAAAATAACCAAGCCAAATCCTTCAACTTTGGTCTTTTACTTTGATGAAAAAATGACTGGCCAGGATTTCCTTTACATAGCCTTTTATAATGTACTTGATAGCGGTTAACTTATTTTTTTCTTTATGTACATAACCCCAATCCAAAAGCTTTTCTTCACATTTTTAATTAATTAATTTTTAGGATGAAACTATCAAATATACACTAAAATATGATTGAATCAGTCTTTTAGGATACTTCCCTCCCCATAATTTCAGATGAGAAATTAGACTTTGATTGAAAAATAGTTATTCTTCATTATTTTAATTCTGTCTTTAAAACAATGCATCAAGAAATCAATATTATAATAGAACATTTATAAGCTTAAAATGTTCCTAGCAGTAGTAATTCCTCCATAAAATATAACTGCATATATAAAGCAGTATCAAATTCACTCATATGTATTAGACTGTAAAGTATAATGGAAGGTAGCACATCTTTTTATGTCTGGGCTATATAAACATAACAGTTACAAAATGGGAAAGAAAATTGCTTTGTTGCTATTGAATATGTGACTTTGACAAACTTAGCTCTTCATTCTCCTCCTCTTTTGAAAAAAAGGGAGGGAATAATACTACTCACCAATTGTTGTAAAGATTAATGTTTGCAAGGTACCCTGTATAGTTCCCACCTGATAATAGGTACTAAATTAATGGTAACACATTTCATCTCATGGCACTAATTAAGATAAAATATAGTTGATCCTTGAACACAGGGATTAGGGGCACCGGCCCCTGCACAGTGGGAAATACAAATGTAACTTTTGACTCACCCAAAACTGAACTACAAATAGCCTACGGTTGACTGAAAGCCCTACTGATAACATAAGCTGTCCATTAACAAATATTTTGTGGGCGCCTGGGTGGCTCAGTGGGTTAAGCTGCTGCCTTCGGCTCAGGTCATGATCTCAGGGTCCTGGGATCGAGTCCCACATCGGGCTCTCTGCTCAGCAGGGAGCCTGCTTCCCTCTCTCTCTCTCTCTCTCTCTCTCTGCCTGCCTCTCCATCTACTTGTGATTTCTGTCAAGTAAATAAATAAAATCTTTAAAAAAAAAAAAAAAAAAAAAAAAAAAAAAAAAAACAAATATTTTGTATGTTGTATGTATTATATACCATATTATTATAAAGTAAGTCAGAAAAAAGAAAATGTTAAGAAAACCATAAGGAAGAGAAAATACATTTTCAGTACTTGTAAAAAATCCGCATCTAAGTAAACCTACATGGTTCAAACTGGCCTTGTTCAAGGGTCAACCGTATACTGCCTTATCTGGGCTAGTCTATAAGCTATGTAATTGACTGGGCTGAGGAACTCTGCAATTCAGAAGTCACTCCACAGCTCTCTGTCTGTATACTAAAAACCAGCCAGCTTGTACAAAAGTGCATGAGAGCACAAACAACACCCCATCGTCTTCCACAGTGTTTTCTTTAGTATCCATTATTTATTACAAACTAACAGTAAGGTCATTTAATAGAATTAAGGATCTGGGAGGCAATTTAATGTGAATGTTGAAGGTTTTAGAATTGAGAAAATATTTAATATATAACTTGTGACTGATTTTCAGACCTACTTAGTTATGTAAAATGACCAATTATGGTTAGGTTTAAAATACACAAGTGCAAATAAAAATTCAAATGTGTAAAAAAAGATCTCTCTTCAGTTCCTATAAAAAGAAAAAAGGACAAAACTAAATACATACAATTATATTACAAATATCAGGAAACTTCTACCATCAACAGTGATTATCTTTTTCATATAGAAAAGTAACAATCTTTTCCCCACACACATTTAATTAATATGAAACAGAACTACAACATATTACATTATTTTCTTGGGGGGGCTACTAAAGACCACAAAATGATTTACCACAAAAAATGTTTTGTGCAAAAGTTAAAGAAACTGTATTTGAACAGAGTAGAACAGGAAAGAGGAATCATTACCAGGTACCCATTGTTAGGAATGGAGTTATATCCCCCCAACACCTATCCCACTGCCAGCAATGGGAGTGGAGACAACGATGACATAAAAATTAACATTTTATATTACTTTAAAGTAGATAATGCCAGATTATTTCAATATTATGAAGAGCAAATATTCATTCTTAACCATTTAGCAAGGACATGCACCAGGAAATTCTATTATCTTCTCAACATTCACCTGGACAGAGGGATGCGGATGGTACAGATGGAAGACTTAAAAAGAGAGAGACAGAGAAACAGACGGAGGAAAATACATACAACATTATGCATTTAGTACAAATAATGAAAAACGACTTTCATGACACATTTTCTAAGAAAAGTTATTTTTACATGTCTTGAAATCCTATAAAAACCAGATATATCACAAGGGGTTAAAAACAAAGTCACTGATGAATGATAATCACTTATTAGCAGAGTTCATGCAAGTATCTTAGTTGGAAAGCTACTGTCCCAAGTCAAAAAATGTATGCTCTGCCGCATGATGACCTATGAGAATCAGTTCTCAAAAGAAATTATTTTGTATTCGGTACTGACAGAACTCTTGAGAAGGGGCTATACAAACTGAAGTTATAGAAATTTTTAAGTGATAATCTTAAAATACCATACAAAAATGTGTAAATGAAAAGATGCTTTCGAGTTGCAGGGCATTATAAAATCCGTAATGCAGATTAAGACAAAAGAACTTCCCTTCTTCATTTAAAAAAAATTGTTAGCATAATCTTATAAGTTCCAAACTGCATTTTCAGTCAGCAGCAAAAGGTGCACCAGCATACTTCACAGGCCCTGGGAATGACCAAGGGGGCACTTGACCTTCAGAAGGGCGCGGCCAGCACAAGCTCCCCACTGCTCATGGGTGCACACAGGAAAAAGTTTGCAACATGTCTCACCTGGGAGATACTCTAAGCATTCAAACATTTATACTCCTCTTTTATCTACCCTGTCAGAAAGGAAAACTGCTTTTTAAAGATATAAACAATATAAATTCTGATAGTAAAGCACTGTAAAAATTAGGTATGATATTTTTGGCACAAAGCACTTTTAAAATCTGAGCTCATTTTGCAAAATATATATCTGGAATTTCTTATTTGAAAATAAAAGCTTTCAACATACACACATGTGTAAATGATTGTATGAATTAACGAATTAGATTCTAGGTTTCCTTAAATACTGAATATCCCTTCAGTATACTTCAGTACCAGATATCTGCATGCAGACCTCCACATTCCACACCATACAGATATTGCACAATTAACATTGCCAAAATACAAACTCATGCAGTCTGGCAAGACTTAGGGTTTACCTTTCAATATTATTTTTTTGTATGTATTTGACTCCAATACCCCTTTCCAGAAAAGCTGTATAACCAATTTCGGAAATACAATGCCTGCTATCTTTCCTGGACAAATATTAAATCTGTACCAATACATTCAGGCATTCCACTTATGTTTTCCAGCACTTAAAATTCAGCAAAACCTGTTTGGGACATTTCTTATAGCATTCCTTCAAAAACAGGAGAAGCTTCGTCTGATGTAAAAGAATTAAAATGAGTCCACAAGGCAGTAATTTTTCCACCAAAGATCTCGCTCCATCTGAAAAGCACTGCAGAACAATATTTTAAGTCTGTCAACTTTCACAGAGCCATTAGGTGCAAAGTCTGCTAAAAAATAAAAATCTTGTAACATACCATGACAGCTGGATGTGTTTCTTACTGAATTGCACAATATAATTCAACTTTTTTTCCTCCCTAAAGTGTTTTAGGGTATGCTACAGCTGCTAAAAGGATTTCTGTTTTTCTTGGTCCTCTGTTTGTTGGGTCTAAGATTGATGACATCTCCACCATTAAGGGTACCTGAATTCTGACCCGAGTGACTTCCAGTAGATGTATTAAAGACACCTGTATAAATTGAGGGAAAACAGACAGAGTGATACTGATAGAGCTCAGGGTTACCAATTACAGATGGTACATCCAGCATCTTAGTAAATCAGTAATATTTTCCATATTTGTATTTTCAAGCTTTTGTTTTCATTTAATATATTTTTAAAAAATTTCTTACAGTAAACTCTAAACCCCCACCTTTTTAAGTAAACATGAGCTCAAACTCACAACCCTGAGATCAAGAGTTGCATGTTCTACCAACTAAGCCAGCCAGATGCCCCACATTGGATTTATTTTTAATAGCAAATATACATTGCTTGTCAAAGTTCAAAGGATATACAAAAGGGATTAAAGCCTCCCTTTCAAGGGCACCTGGGAGGTTCAGTCATCAAGCATCTGTTTTCAGGTCAGGTCATGATCCTAGGGCCCGGGGATCAAGCCCCACATTGGGCTCCCCACTCAGCAAGAAGCCTGCTTCTCCCTCTCCCACTCCCGCTGCTTGTGTTCCCTCTCTCCCTATGTCTCTCTCTGTCATATAAATAAATAAAATCTTTTAAAAAATAAAAAGTCTCCCTTTCAAATCACCAGTTTATTTTCCCTAAAGCATGCATGTGTTATCAATTTTCCCACGTATCCCTCCAGAGATATTTTATGCATATTTAAGTAAAAAGGCATAAACATTCCTTTTTCTCCCTTAATTATCAAAATGGTGATTAACTGTACACACTGTTCTGCATCTTTTCACTAACAATCTATTTCTGAAATTTGGAATCAGTAAATATGATAATTTTTTAAAAAAGATTTTATTTATTTATTTGACAGACAGTGATCACAAGCAGGCAGAGAGGCAGGTAGAGAGAGAGGAAGAAGCAGGCTCCCCACCGAGCGGAAAGCCCAATGCGGGGCTCGATTCCAGGACACTGGGATCATGACCTGAGCAGAAGGCAGAGGCTTTAACCCACTGAGCCACCCAGGCGCCCCTACAGTTTCATTTTGAACTGTAATCTCTATAATCTCTAGATTATAGATTAAGCTATAATCTTTAAGCTATAAATCTATAATCTTAAACTATAATAATAAACTATAATCTCTAATTTATAAACTACTTATTATCCATGATACACAAAAGTCTGGCCCAGAGACACGGTCAGCAATACAAAGATGACTAAGACCAATTCCTGCCCACAAGAAGTTTATACTCTAATAAGTGAGGTGAGCTGATATACAAATAAGAAATGCTAGATACTCTACCTTAAGTGTCATAAAGAGACCCAAGAGTCCACAGATGGTTCCAAGGAAGGACCAATTATAGCTACTGTATGAGAAAGGACAAACTGATAAGAAAGGTATAATGGGACAGCTGGCAGTGCAATGGACTCAGATCTCTCTCAGAAGAAAAGCAGAGTGGTCATGGCTCTTGCTAGATATACAGTGAGCAAAGAAAGCTTTCTAGACAGTCCTTGAGTAATGAATAGCTCTTTGGCAGGGATGGGAAAAGAGAGAGGTCATTCTCTAAGCAAAAAGGAAGAAAACAGTCCTAGAATGTTTAAGAAACAGCAAGACCTTTAGCAGAACTGGAAAACGGGGTCCATGTATAATAGTGGGGCATCAGGCTACACAGAATGGACAATACTATCTTTATTTATTAATTTTTTTAAAAAGATTTTATTTATTTATTTGACAGACAGAAATCACAAGTAGGCAGAGAGGCAGGTAGAGAGAGAGGAAGGGAAGCAGGCTCCCCGATGAGCAGAGAGCCCAACGCGGGGCTCGATCCCAGGACCCTGGGATCATGACCTGGGCCGAAGGCAGAGGCTTAACCCACTGAGCCACCCAGGTGTCCCCGATACTGTCTTTAGATCTCAGAATGAAGAGAGCTGCATTTAATATTCTCCACAATACGAATCTATCAAAGGGCTTTACTCAGTGAACTGGAAGAGACAATAATGGAGCCCAGAAGATAAGACCAGACAGCAGCTTATTACAACTGTCCTATTTTGTTTCACAGAGCACTTGAGGTGTCTGATGATAAGAACATATGCAATAAAAATGACAAAATAACAACGAAGAAGAAGCCAGAACCAAGAGGGAAGGGGAGTTAAAAGAGGTCAAGAAAATAATGTATGTAGTGGGGGGTTAGGGACAGAATACAGATATGAAGTCTCTAAGAAATTACAGAGAAGCTTTAGAAACAGAAAATACGGATCTCAGCTTCCTGGAAGCCAAAGCAAAGAGTAAGACATGGTGAGACCTTGTCACAGAGAAGACAACATACTTAGGTCTTCAGGAAATGTTAGACTTTGTAGGCATTTATTTATTTAAAGATTTTATTTAGTTTATTTGAGAGAGAGAGAAAGTATGAAAGAGAGTCTGTGAGCAGGGGGAAGGGGTAGAAGGAGAAACAAGTGCCCTGCTGAGCAGTGAGCCCAATGCAAGAGTCAATCCCAGGACATCGTGCCCTGAGCCAAAGGCAGACACTTAACCAACTGAGGCACCCAGGTGCCTCTTTGTAGGCATCTAACATTACAAAAACAAAACAAAAACCCGTAAAGTGTATGGAGACAGTACAAGTATTCCTCAGAAGAACAAGTGTTAAGACCTCCTTTATACATAGGACAGATCTTTATATATAAAGTCTTTATTTCTGTTCTTAATACATAAAACGGATTTAGAAAGTTAAATGGTTAAAAAAATATTTTAACTCAATATACCTTCTAATATGAGACCTGATACTAAGTTTTAATAATTGCTGATCTAATACTTTCCAATCACATTTCTTAAAGAAATGAACATATTATATATATTTTTTTAAATGTAGGGGTGGGGCACAAGGGTGGCTCAGTGGGTTAAAGCCTTTGCCTTCGGCTCAGGTCATAATCCCAGTGTCCTGAGATGGAGGCCCTTGTCAGGCTCTCTGCTCAGTGGGGAGCCTGCTTCCTCCTCGCTCTTTGCCTGCCTCTCTGCCTACTTGTGATCTCTGCCTGTCAAATAAATAAATAAAATCTTTTAAAAAAATAAAATAAAATAAAAAATAAATAAAAATGTAGGGGCATCTGGGTAGCTCATTCAGTTAAGCATCCAATTCTCAACTTCATCTCAGGTCATGATCTCGGGGTCCTGAGATTAAGCCACACATCAGACTCTGTACTCAGTGTGGAGTCTGAATGTCTCTCTCCCTCTACCCCTCTCTGCACTTGCTCTCTAAAATATATAAACTTTTTTTTTTTTTATTTGGCAAAGACAGCGAGAGAGGGAACGCAAGCAGAGGGAGTGGGGGAGGGAGAAGCAGGTTTCCTGCAGAGCAGGGAGCTGGATGCGGGGCTCAATCCCAGGACCCTGGGATCATGACCTGAGCTGAAAGCAGCCGCTTAACAACTGAGCCACTCAGGCGCCCCTAAATAAATCTTTTTTAAAAAACAGTAAATATGGGTGCCTGGGTAGCTGAGTTGGTTAATCATATGACTTGATCTCAGCTCAGGTCTTTATCTCAGGATTTTGTATTCAAGCTCAGCACTGGGCTCTGCGTTGGGCATGGGACCTACTTAATGGGGGGCATCTGGGTGGCTCAGTGGGTTAAAGCCTCTGCCTTCGGCTCAGGTCATGATCCCAGGGTCCTGGGATCAAGCCCTGAATCGGGCTCCCTGCTCAGCAGGGAGCCTGCTTCTCCCTCTCTCTCTGCCTGCCTCTCTGCCTACCTGTGAACTCTGTCTGTCAAATCAATCAATAAATAAAATCTTAAAAAAAAAAATTAAGAGATGGTTAAAAAAATAAATAAATATGATAATAATGAATGGAAAATTTATGTAAATATGGGATTAAAATTTCTTGGGTACTTACCAATTTTGTTACTACTTGAATGCATTAATTCTGGATCCTCAGCTATTTGCTGTTTGAGTTTTTGAAGGTATTTTTCAGCCAAATATTTAAAAACTAGAATAAAAACAAAAATCTTACCAGGTCAGTATAATTTACGCATGTAAAATCTGTTATTTAGTATCAGTCACTGTCTATTGTATACTTCCTAAAAACATTTATTTATTTTTGAAATACCTGTATTCTTTCATTCATCCTTACTAAACACATTAAAATTAAATTGGAAGTATACGATCTAGTTAAAAAAATTAAACTTTTAAAAATTATTTGAGCAGGAGCTCCTGGGTGGTTCAGTGGGTTAAGCCTCTACTTTTGGCTCAGGTCATGATCCCAGGGACCTGGGATTGAGCCCCACATCAGGATTCCTGCTCTTCAGGAAGCCTGTTTCTCCCTCTCTCTCTGCCTGCCACTCCCGCTGCTTGTGCTCCTTTTCTGTTAAAGATTTATTTGACAGACAGAGATCACAAGTAGGCAGAGAGGCAGGCAGAGGGAGAAAGGGAAGCAGGCTCCTTGCCGAGCAGAGAGCCCGATGCAGGGCTCGATCCCAGGACCCTGGGATCATGACCTGAGCCAAAAGCAGAGGCTTAACCCACTGAGCCAACCAGGCGCCCCCAAAATAAATAAAATCTTAAAAAAAAATTATTTGAGCAATACCTAAGTACAATGGTCATAATAAATACATATGGCATTTTAGTAGCAAAGAAATAATACTTGTAGTTATTAGTTTTAGGTACTTGAATAGGAATCAAAATTCAGAACACTACACTAATGAAAAGTTGTCCCCTTTTTAAAAAAGATTTTATTTATTTTTGAGAGAGAGAGAGAGAGAGAAGGCATGCATGAGCATGAGCTGGGGAGTGTGGCAGGCAGAGGGACAGAGGCAGATGCCGACTCCCTGCTGAGCAGGGAGCCCAATGCAGCACTTGATCCCAGGACCATGGATCATGACCTGAGCCAAAAACAGATGCTTAACCTACTGAGCCATCCAGATGCCCAAGATATCTCCTTCCTTTAGGTGAAAAAAACTACCTAGAAGACATTTGAGTAATAATCAAGTTGTAATCTAATAAAAGAAGTAGCAGTTCTAGAGTGAGAAAAATAATTGCCTTCTTCTACTGTCAATTTATTAAACTGGGAAATATTACTGAACAAATTAAGGTCGGGGTGCCTGGCTGGCTCAGTGAGTAGAGCATGGGGCTCTTTATCTAGGGGTCATAAGTTTGAGCCCCATGCTAGGGACAAAGATTACTTAAAAAAAGCAAACAAACAAAAAAAAGCAAACCAAAGAAACCCCCCCCAACAATGAGGGGTGCCTGGGTTGGTTGGGCACCCACCTCCTCGTTTTGGCTGAGGTCATTATCTCATGGGTTGTGGACTGAACCCCACATTGGGTCTGCACTTAGCAGGGAGTCTGGTTGATAATACCCTCTGCCCCTCCCCTGCTCTCTCTCTCAAATAAATAAATCTTTTTAAAGACACCCACACCAATAAATTAAGGTCATTGTAACCATCTAATGGAATAACCTCTACAAAGGAGTTCTTGAACAAGTCAGTAACTTGAAGAGGTATGCATGAAAAACACATGCATGCATACACACTCATATATATACAGTTATATTTTTAAAGATAAAAAACAAAACAAAACAAAACCCACTAAAGTTTTTCTATAGGGAGTAACAAGTATTCAGAGTCATTGGTAATTAGTTAAGGACTCTAAGAAAGAAGCATCATGTCTCTAAATTTTACTTGATTGTTGACAAGAAAATTCTGTTCTTATTACATGTATGATTTCTAGAAACCACAACAGAAAAAATGTAAGTAGAATAAAACTTTCTGCTATTAATTTTTTTTAAAAGAGTTTACCTTCAGTCACATTTAGATCTTCTTTCACTGACGTTCTGTAGAATCTTAGCTTTAACTTTTTTGCCAGTGCCTCAGCTTCTTCACTATATATTGATTAAAAGGAAAAAAAAAAAAAAAGGTACTTTCTGATAGCCTGTTTTAAAAGATCATTTTTATTACATTTACTGAATACAGCTTGCAGGTAGGGGGTGTCAGACCTTCCAGCCCAGTTGAAAGCTATGTTCACAGTGCTGAGACAGGATTTTTAGTTTTCAGTATTCCTGGGGGATAAACACCACTATACTGTCATTTCTATAGTCATTGAACTTGAGCCTTAAAATGGCTAAATATCTCTTTTCTTTATATAATACTTAAGTTAACTTACTTTCTTGTTTTTAAAAACATTTGAATTTAAGTGCACTCTGAAAACCCTATGCTACATTCCTTATTTTACTCATACTGGCTATGAAACTACTTTGCTGCCAAAATCCAAGTCATCATATTAACTGTGTCTATGAGAGCATGCTCCTAATTTTAGTTTTATTATGACTCCTGATCTGACTCCACAGTTTTACTAAGACTGTGGTAGTTCTGCTCTAAAATTGTTCCCGAAGGGGGCTCCTGGGTGGCTCAGTTGGTTGGGCAACTGCCTTCAGCTCAGATCATGATCCTGGAGTCCTGGGATCCGGTCCTGCATCCACTTCCCTGCTCAGCGGGGAGACTGCTTCTCCCTCTGACCTTCCCCCTTCTCATGCTCGCTTGTTCTCTCTCTCTCTCATTCTCTCAAATAAATTTTTTAAAAAAGTCTTTAAATTCGTTCCCAATGATTCCACCCTCCCCCTACCTTCCTCCTGGTTTTTAATCCTCATGTAGCCTTTCCTACATTGTAATCAAGGTTAATCTGTGTGATCAGTAATACACAGAAGGGATAGTATCTGACTTCTGAGATGAGGTCATAAGAGACATTATGGCTTCTGCTTTGTACTGTCTTGAATCCCATGACTGGGGGAAGCTGGCTGCCATGCTGTGCCGACACTCAAGCAGCCCTAGGGAGAGGTCCGCATGGCAAGGAACTAAGGCCTCCTGACAACAACCAAGTGAGGGAGCCGTCCCAGAAGTGGATCCTCCAGCCCCAGTCGAGGTTGCCACGACTACCATCCTGGGCAACATCGCGACTGCAAGTTCACGAAAAACTGGAACCAGAACTACCTGGCTAATCCACTCTCAAATCCCTGACCCACAGAAACTGAAATAATAAATAATTGTTGTTTTAAGCCACTAAGTTTTGGGTCCATTGGTTATACAACAACAGATAACTAATATTAAGAACATACAAACAAGATAAAAACCAAAGACTTTTCAAAGCTAGCAAATACAGACAGAAATTATTCAAATGCTCTGTTCACAAATTTGAATAGTATTTCTAAATACACAAAACAATATGAATCTGAACTACTTACCCCTTTAAACTCATCAACATAGATTAGCTACTTGCTCTAGATATTAAAACATACAGGGATGTTTTTCTTAACATTAAATCTAGATTTGCTTTAACATCAAGAGCTGGATTTATGGTATAAGACCTAAAACTGGAATTCTAAAAGAGCCTTCAAAATTTATTTCCTGTAATTTTCTCTACTTACGATTTCATATGAACTTTTTTTAAACCCAAACCAATCACCTAGAATAGCTCACAGAAAATTTAAATTTAAGGCAGTCTCTATAAAGGGTTTCCTAAAATTTTTAAATCGACACAAAAATTAAAACAGGTTTTAACTTTACAGAATTACCACCTCCCCCTCTAAAGTTGACATCTTACTTCTTTATACAAGAATCATCCAAGAGGTCAATCTTGTTTTGCACAAGCACAGTTGGTATATCTCCAACTTCAGCTACTACTTTCTCTCTCCAACTGGAAATTGCTTCAAAAGATTCCCTGTCTGTGGTAGAAAATACAAGCACACAAGCCTGGGCTCCTGTAAGGTCACAAAATAAGAATATTATTTACATTAATGAAGCAATCCTATATAGGATGAGGGCAACTTTTACCTATTCAAACCATTTTTTTAATTGAAGTGTAACTAAGATACAATGTTATATTAGTTTTAGGTTTAGCAAAACCATTTTTATGTAAATGAATATTGAGCTCACCTTTGCAGCACTGTTTATGTTTTAACATACAAATTCTATTTTCTAATTCCAAGAACCAGTGGTTTTTAAAATTGTGTACATTCTTATTAACTATTCATTCTTATTAACTAATTGTTAAATAAAAGCTTGGAAAAAAAAACTGGACATATTCTTTTCAGAACACCATGAAATAATGATATTGAATATTATAAAAGCAAGAAAGAGGCATGCCTGGGTGGCTCAGTGGGTTAAGGCTCTGCCTTCGGCTCAGGTCATGATCTCAGGGTCCTGGGATCAAGCCCCATAGGGGGTTCTCTGCCCCACCCCCACCCCGCTGCCTGCTTCTCTGCCTACTTGTGATCTCTCTGTCAAATAAATAAATGAAATCTTTAAAAGAAAAAAAAAGGCAAGAAAGAATGGTAAGCTAAGTAAGAATGACAAGCTATTGTCAAGTTCTTCCTATTAATATCTACCATTTGCTTCTGAATTTTTCAGCAAATTTGAGAAAAATCATAATTTTCTCATTCTATTTTCTTTTAAAAAAACTTTCTTATTTTATTTTAGTAGCAGAATACCAGTGATGTTAATGAACATAATTTAAGAATCAGTACCATAAGGTTAAAAAAAGTAAAAAAAAAAAAAAAATATATATATATATATTTATTTATTTATTTATTTATTTAAAATAGAGGAAAATAAAATCTTTAAAAAAAAATAAAATAAAATAAAATAGAGGAAAAGGTTTAATTTCATTGTTTATCCTGTTGGTTTTTTTTTTTAAGATTTATTTTTATTTTTATTTATTTATTTGACAGAGAGAGATCACAAGTAGGCAGACAGGCAGGCAGAGAGAGAGGAAGGGAAGCAGGCTCCCTGCTGAGCAGAGAGCCCGACGTGGGACTCGATCCCCGGGGCCCTGAGATCATGACCTGAGCCGAAGGCAGCGGCTTAACCCACTGAGCCACCCAGGTGCTCATCATTTTTTAATCCTGTTTAACTGCACAGTTCTTATTACTCAATGACTATATTGTAATTTCCATGCTGAATGACAATATTTTAACTTTGAATTACCACATTAAGTGGCAACCTTCTGAAAGAAGCCCTTTTATTTTAAGTCGGCTCCACACCCAATGTGGGGCTTGAACTCACAACCCTGAGATGAGGAGTCACATGCTCTACTGACTAAACCAGCCAGGCACCCCTGAAAGTTCTTTTATAAATGATTAGATGTTACATTAATCAGGCAGCACGGTGACAAAAGCAGATACATAGGCAACAAGAGAAAATCACCCTGGGATCAAGAGGACTTTCTGGAATCAAGGCACGTTTCTTACTGTTACTCTTTCCTTCTAGATCCCTCAGGTATTGGACTTTCCTAATAAGACTGGGCTGCCTAAGATACTCTATGGCCAAAAAACATGTGTGTACCACCAACGGGAATATTGTAGTAGAAAGCAAAAGAGCATGAAAGAGAAAAACCATCAATTCATTATTACTATAAAAGCAGAGGCTTCATATGGGAAAACCTTTCCTACTCTAAAACAGGTTTTTATATCAAAGACTGTATTAATTATAAAAATTGTCTAAATTAATATAAAAATGGGGCAGGGGACAAGGTACAACACAGACAAAAGCACCCTAACACTTTCCATGAATTTAAGGAGAAATAAAACTGACAAGGGAGGGCGCCTGAGTGGCTCAGTGGGTTAAAGCCTCTGCCTTTGGCTTGGGTCATGATCCCAGGGTCCTGGGATTGAGCCCCACATCATGCTCTCTGCTATGTAGGGAACCTGCTTCCTCCTCTCTCTCTGCCTGCCTCTCTGCCTACCTGTGATCTCTGTCAAATAAATAAATAAAATATTTAAAAAAAAAAAAAAAACTGACAAGGGATGCCTGGGTGGCTCAGTGGGTTGAGTGACAGACTCTTGATTTTGGCTCAGGTCATGACCTCAGGGTAGTGAGATAGAGAGCCCCATGTCTGGCTCTACACTGGGCATGGAGCCTGCTTAAGATTTTCTCTCTCCCTCTCCCTCACCTCTTTCTCTCTCTCAAAAAAACAAAATAAAATAACCCCCAACACTGACAAGATCACACTATATACTAGTAAGTAAATTTATATTTACTTGAACTCTAATATTTACTTAAACTATAAATAAAATAAATTAAAACATTATTTCATTACACTTTGACTAAGAAACTTTTTTTTAAGATTTTATTATTATTATAAATAAAATCTTAAAAAAAAAAAAAAAGGGACACCTGAGTGGCTCATTTGGTTGGACGACTGCCTTCGGCTCAGGTCATGATCCCGGAGTCCCGGGATGGAGTCCCGCATCAGGCTCCCAGCTCCATGGGGAGTCTGCTTCTCCCTCTGACCTTCTCCTTGCTCATGCTCTCTCTCACTGTCTCTCTCTCAAATAAATAAATAAAATCTTTAAAAAAAAAAAAAAGATTTTATTATTCTTATTTTTTAAAGATTTTATTTAGGGGCACCTGGAGGCTCAGTGGGTTAAAGCCTCTGCCTTCAGCTCAGGTCATGATCTCGGGGTCCTGGGATTGAGCCCCATGTCGGGCTCTCTCTCAGCAGGGAGACTGCTTCCCCCTCTCTGCCTACTTGTGATCTCTGTCAAATAAATAAATAAAATCTTTAAAAAAAATAAATAAAAAAGGATTTTATTTATTTACTATTATTTATTATAAAACTCTATTAGCTTTAAATCTAGAATTTTAGGGCACCTGGGTGGCTCAGATGGTTAAGCATTTGCTTTCAGCTCAGGTCATGATTCCAAGGTCCTGGGATCCAGTCCTGTATCCGGCTTCCTGCTCAGTGGGGAACCTGCTTCTCCCTCTCCCTCTATTGCTCCTCCTGCTTGTGCTCCTTCACTCTCTTTCTCAAATAAATAAATAAAATCGTAAACAAACAAACAAACAAAACCTAGAATTTTATATCCAGTCAATAGTTCTTTGAGGGCCCATTAGGGTATTTGCAGGGATACAAAGTCTTTAAAAAAAGACAAAGACACTTAAAAAAAAATACAAAACAAGAAACTCTTAGAGGAAGTATACTTTAATAATAATGTATAAAAAAGCTGAGAAGATGGTGCCAGAGATATGGGCAGCAAGAATGATTAACTCAGAAAAGCAAAATGTTGTTTAAAAAAATCTTTCTTTGTTTCTAAGATTTTATTTGTAAGTAATCTCTACACCCAACACGGGGCTCAAACTCACAACCCCGGGCTTAAGAGTGACATGCTCTAGGGACTGAGCCAGTCAGGCACCACAAAATGCTGTTTAAAAAATCAATAAACCAACAGATAAAAGAAAAAGTATGTCCATAGCAACCCCAGAATTACTTAGTGGGAGACTGAGTGGGGAGAGACCAAAGGAAAGCGGAGAAGTACTGAAGTGCTAGGCTAAAAAGAGAAGGGAGATGTACTGTTGCATATGTTTAAGCAATCAAGGGAGGTAAACACGAATATGGGTAGAGACATCTGAATTTCACCATAGCTGTGGACAGTTCCTGCCTGTTGTTAATATCCTCAAAGCATATGCTGCAGGTGGCACTCAGCTTTTTGTTGTTGTTGTTTTCAGATTTTATTTATTTGAGAGAGAGAGAAAAAGAGTGACGCATGAGTGCAGGCAGGGGAAAAGGGAGTGGGAGAAGCAGGGAGCCTGATAAAAGGCTCGATCCCAGGACCCTGACATCACGGCCTGAGCCGAAGTCAGATGCTCAGCTGGCTGAGCCACCCAGGCACCCCACACCAGCTCTTCTGAACCTGAGCTTTTACTGATGCTTCAGAAAGACTCTTGGGCTAGCCCATCCTAAGGGAAACTGATAGCTCTGGGGAGAATTTGAAGGTATGGGAGATGGGATAAAACCTCAGCATCACTTTGGAGGGACTATCTTGAGGCATGGCTACATGGTTCCTCACAGGGACTGATTCTCCAATTGCCTACAGTAATAATTAGCTCATTAATGCTCCCTTCATAGGTTTTTTTCCATTTTCTCCCCCCTCTCCCTGGGATCACCTACCAAATAAACCAGCCCACCAAGTTGTGCTAAGAACTGTTTTGTGGGTTACTTTTGCAGATACAATAATTCTGAGAAATGATGGACAACTTATTTTAATTTCCTCTCACTGAATATTATCACTCAGATATATAAATACTCTGTGAAATTGTGATGCATTATGGTTCTTTTCTGCTTAGGAACCTCCTTCCTCCCCCACCAAAAGAGCCCAATTATATACTTTAAAAAGTTAAAGACCCTTTATACAAAATTTTGACTGAGATGACAATAAGACAGATGACAAATACCAGATTCCAAATAAGTGTGGGAAGATCATTCTTTGCAGAATTCACAAAGGAAATGCCCATAAATCCATTATACAACTTTGGAACTCCCTCACAGGCACTTCAAGAATTTTTTTTTTTTAAGAACTGACAAGAAGGGGAAAGGATTTCTTTAGAGGAAGTGCTGGCCACACTAACTCTTCTCTCTTTCTCTTGTTTTAAAGATTTTATTCACTTATTTATTTGAGAAAGAGAGAGAGGGAGAGGGAGAGAGAAAGAGTAAGCAGGGGATAGGGGGGAAGAGTAGAGGAAGAGGGATAAGCAGGCTCCCCGCTGAGCAGGGAGCCCAACATGGGGCTCTATCCCATGACCCTGAGATCGTGACCTGAAATCAACAGTCAAAAACTTAACCAACTGAGCTACCCAGGTGACCCCTTTCTTTCTCCCTTAAGGTGGGGTGCTATGGGGAAAAGTACTATTATTACCTCCTTCATCTTAATCTAGAAGGAATGGACTTTAGTAAGACTACTTAAGTAGCCTGGGATGTGTTCCTGGCAGTTGGGGGCACTCTGGACTGATGGTGCCTTGATTCAAACCTGAGGAAGATGCATGGCTGGGAACAACAGCAAAAAGGCAAGACCAACAGACAAAAAGAAAAGAGCTGCCTTTGGGATTAACTGTGCTCCTGTCGATAGCAAGGCAAAGAATGCACAGGAATTTCATATGGAGAGAGGTAAGCCACATTTCAGAGATAATCTAGCAAGGGGTCATTTTTAACTCATGTCCCATAGGACTGCTTATTGGATGATAGGAGTTTAGCACAGAGGGTAGAGGTGGAACGCAATTCCTGCAAAAGGCAGCAAGGAGGAAAAGAAACTGCAAGAATCAAGTATACAGGGGCATCTGGCTCAGTGGGTTAAGCCTCTGCCTTCAGCTCAGGTCATGATCTCAGGGTCCTGGGATCGAGCCCCGCATCAAGCCTGGCATCGGGCTCTCTGCTCAGTGGGAAGCCTGCTTCCCCCTCTCTCCCTGCCTGCCTCTCTGCCTATTTGTGATCTCTCTCTTTCTCTCTCTCTGTCAAATAAATTAATAAAATCTTTTTTAAAAAATCAAGTATACATGTATATCCCCCAAAATGGGAACCTTGGAGGAATCCAAGACAGTCCCTAGAGAAAGAATCATCTTGGAACACCTGCCACCTGGGGGGCCCCCACCATCAAATAAAAGCACTTGCAAGAGTGCTCCAGTCTGGGACGTCTGGCTAGCTTAGCAGATCAGACCATGTGACTTTTGACTTCGGGGTTGTGAGTTTGAACCTCATGTTGGGCGGAGAGATTACTTAAAAAGAAAAAAAAAAAAAAAAAAAAAAAAAGAGTGCTTAGGTCTCCCAGTTCCATTTTCCCCTGGGCGTGACTGCAGAGAAGGAAAACATATCTCCAGCAAGTCAAAGAAAAGTTAGAGGAAGGAAGCAACCAAAATTCTCTTCCCAGAGTGTAGATACTAACTTGCCTATTAAAAAAACCCAGGGAATGGGACGCCTGGGTGGCTCAGTTGGTTGGGCAGCTGCCTTCGGCTCAGGTCATGATCCCAGCGTCCAGGGATCGAGTCCCACATCGGGCTCCTTGCTCCGCGGGGAGCCTGCTTCTCCCTCTGACTCTTCCTTCCACTCTGTCTGCCTGTGCTCTCACTCGCTCTCTCTCTGACAAATAAATAAATAAAATCTTTAAAAAAAAAAAAAAAAAAAAAAAAACCCAGGGAAGATAAGAGATTTAATGCTAAATTATATTTGTAGTTTTGATTAATACACAAGACTGGCTATTCTAACCACCAAAATGGGATAATGTTTATGACTAGAAATAACTATGAGGCAGGTGAAAAAACTACTTTAGAGTGACCACAGTGACCAGAAAAGACATGAGCTGAAAGGAGTTTTCTTTGAGGATCAAGAAAGAACCTTCTCTCCCCCTACTGCCTACTAAAAACACAGGGATGGTGAGAGACAAAACAGAAGTTGCATTTTGGTAAATTCATGAACTCTGTTCAACATACCAACTACTATAAATATTTTAAAAATATTTTATTTATTTATTTGAGAGAGATGGAGATAGCAAGAGAGAGCACAAATGGGAAGAAGTGGGAAAAGCAGACTCCTCGCTTAGCAGAGAGCCCGATGCGGGGCTCAATTCCAGGACCCTGGGATCACGACCTGAGCCGAAGGCAGATGTTAACCAACTGAGCCACCCAGGCACCCCTATAAGTATTCTAAATTGAAAAATGATCCTATACTGTTATCCTTTCTTTTTCTTCCTTTGACCTCCAGTTCTATGTTGGTACCAGTCATCTTTAAGAAAGTTAATAAAGGGGACGCCTGGGTGGCTCAGTTGGTTAAGCAGCTGCCTTTGGCTCAGGTCATGATCCCAGCATCCTGGGATCGAGTCCCACATCCGGCTCCTTGCTCAGCAGGGAGCCTGCTTCTCCCTCTGCCTCTGCCTGCCATTCTGTCTGCCTGTGCTGGCTCTCTCCCCCTCTCTCTCTCTGATAAATAAAATCTTAAAAAAAAAAAAAAAAAGGAAAGAAAGTTAATAAAGTTTCTTAAAAAATGTTAATAATGCTTTAATTTCTCTGTTGCAATCATTTGGACATATCTTACACCCTTGATACTTAATGGTAGCCAGTGTTTCCTATCCATTTATTTTATTTTTTTTTTAAGATTTTATCTATTTATTTGACAGAGATCACAAGTAGGCAGAGAGGCAGGCAGAGAGAGAGGAAGAAGCAGGCTCCCTGCTGAGCAGAGAGCCCAATTCGGGGCTCGATCCCAGGACCTGGAGATCATGGCAGGAGCCAAAGGCAGAGGCTTAACCCACTGAGCCACCCAGGTGCCCCGTATCCATGTATTTTTAAAAAGACCTTTATTTTCCTACCAGTCAATCTTCCTTCAATAATACCTACTCTAAGAATCAAACCATTAGAAGTTACTTTGCATCACGGATAACAGTAAAACACCCACAAAAGAATCACTTCAAATAATTAACAAACTATTCCACTTATCCACACATCAGGAATATAAAGATCTGAATAAAATTTTGGTGTCAATTATAAGATCACCATTGGCAAATACTTATTTCTAATTAATAAGATCTTTCAAAAAAAGTTACTATTTCTGAATGCAATTCAGAAAATACTCAAGATACATAATGTGTAGAGAAAATTCTGTCCTCAAATTCTAAAGACCATAGGGGCACCTGGGTGGCTCAGTGGGTTAAAGCCTTTACCTTTGGCTCAGGTCATAATCCCAGGATTCTAGGATCGAGCCCCGCATCGAGCTCTCTGCTCAGCGGGGAGCCTGCTTCCCTTCCTCTCTCTCTCTGCGTGCCTCTATGCCTACTTGTCTATCAAATAAATTAAAAAAAAAAAAAATTCTGAAAGACCCTAAAAGACGGCCTCTAGACTTGAGAGTGTTGCTGAAGACCAGCAGCATGAGGGTCACCTGGGAGGTTGCAGAAATGCAGAATCTCAGAGCCATCCACTTGTCTACTAAATTAGAGACTGAATTTTAACAAGCTCCCCAGGGAATTAATGTGCACATGACAGTTTAAAAAACAATGCTCGGGCGCCTGGGTGGCTCAGTGGATTAAGCCGCTGCCTTCGGCTCAGGTCATGATCTCAGGATCCTGGGATCGAGTCCCGCATCGGGCTCTCTGCTCAGCAGGGAGCCTGCTTCCCTCTATCTCCCTCTCTGCCTGCCTCTCCATCTGCTTGTGATCTCTCTCTGTCAAATAAATAAATAAAATCTTTTAAGAAAAAAAAAAAAAATAAAAAATAAAAAAATAAAAAATAAAAAACAATGCTCTATACAACATGGCATAAAATTTAATAAGGCAGGCCAATCAGAAACACAGGTTTTAAAATTATATATATTATAGTTATTATTCTGGATTTCAAATGCCTGGCCCTTATTCTTATTGATAATCTATAAAATGTGAAGCACACAAATTATTTAATGAATCAATCTATCACAGATTCCGTGCTCATATAATTTAAACCATATCTAAAAGATTTGGATAGTCTAATTCTGCTGTCCCTTAATTTTGCATTTATAATGGAAATTTATAAATAGCTTCTTGTCCAGAGCTATTTCATTTCCAACAATTTATATTCACTTATGTTCATGAAAGATGTTACTTTAAAAAAAATGTTTCCTTCTGTTTATGAGCATAATCTCAGATAACAGGTCTCAAGTTTATAACTTCATTTCCCCATATTGTCAGTCAAAACCATTTTTTTCTTAGAAACAAATCACAGTAAAAAAACTATAATGAAAATGTTTTATACTGTACATAACTTTCTGTACTAAGTATGGTGTCTACTATCTAGATAGACTTCTTAAGAATTTAAGAGGAATCGGGGCGCCTGGGTGGCTCAGTGGGTTAAAGAATCACTTGGGATCCCATAAGGGTTTCTAACATGATCTACGCTCTATTCTTTACAATGTCATGTTTCAACATGTCTCCCTATACAATTAATGCAGTATTCTAAGAATATAACGGTGTCTTTAAACAATGGTTTGGTTTTGTTTTTTTTTTTAAGATTTTCTTTATTCATTTGAAAGAGAGAGAGAGATCGCAAGTAGGCAGAGAAAGAGCGGGAAACAGGTTCCCTGCTGAGCAGAGAGCCTGATGCAGGGCTTGATCCAAAGACTCTGATATCATGACCTGAGCCAAAGGCAAAGGTTTAACCTATTGAGCCACCCAGGTGCCCCTAACAATGGTTTTTTTATATGGTAGGTTTTTAAAATGAATTATAATAAAAATTTTCTTAAATATAAATTTTTTAAAATTTTATGTATTTTGAATAATACATTTCTAGGACATAAATCAGTAAGTCCTAATTTTGTAAGGCATGATGTTTCCATCAATAAATCGGTATCTTAATGCATTCTTCCCAGCCGTTACATCCTGTTCCTAGTCTTCGTTTCTATTTAATTATATTATCATATTTGAACCTGAACTAGTAGCAGATGATTATCCAGTTTCCTAGCTAGCATCCAATTACCCTCCCTCCCTGAGAACACCTCTCCCTCACAGCAGTCTCTCCCTCATAATAGCCATATGGTTTAGGCAGATGAACCCACCCTCTTCTCTGGGGGAGAAGGCCCAGGAAGTGCACCAAGCCAATTAGGGTAATCACATTCCTCTACTTAAAGTGATCCGCTCCAGGGTGATCTCATCAGATAAAAGCTCAGAACTTTTGATCCATTGTTGTGGGAATTAACCCCTACCCCCAAGGATATAAACAAAGCCTGTGGCTTCCATCGCTGTTGGTACCAATCTTGCCCCCAAGAGGAAACTCAGCATGAGGAACCCCACACAGGGAGTGTGGCAAGTCAGGAGAATCAGAGGTTAGAGTAAGAACATACTATAACTAAAAGCTACGCTACTTCTACTTTTCTTTGTAGTTCAAGTTACTTTGAGGTTGCTTTTCTCTTCTCAGCAACCAAAGCATTCTGGTGAATCCCAAAGGAAAGCATTTAAGAATATTCAATATGTCATTTCCCAAATTTACATATAATTGTCACTGTTTATTCCTTAATTCATTTTGGGATGTGATGTTTATTCTTATAACTTAGAAAAAGAAGCTGAAACTCAAGACCTGTCTCAGCATCCCATGCTCTTTGCCATTTTAACATGGTTAACTAAAAAAAAATTACATTTTAGAGAGGGCGGTGGGGTTACTGACATTGGGGAGGGTATGGGATATGGTGAGTGCTGTGAAATGCCTAAGTACCCCCGGGGCAAATAATATATTATATGTTAATAAAAATAATTAATTTTAAAAATTACATTTAAGCTTTTTTCTTTTTTTAACATACAATGTATTATTTATTTCAGGGGTACAGGTCTGTAATTCATCAGTCTGACACAATACACAGTGCTCACCACCACACATACCCTCTTAAGAAAAGCTATTAAGAGATAATCTATTTATATGCTTAAGATCACTTTTAAGTTAAAACGTTAAGTGTAGAGGGTATGTGCTTTGGTGAGTGCTGATTCACAGACCTGTACCCCTGGGGATAAAAATACATGTTTATAAAAAATTAAAAATTAAAAAAAAAAAAAAAACGTTAAGTGTAGGGATGCTCGTGGCTCAGTCAGTTAAGCATCTGCCTTGGACTCAGGTCATGAGCCTGCTTATCCCTCTCCCTCTGTGCGGTCTTCCTCTGTCTCTCAAATAAATAAATAACATCTTTAAAAATAAAATAAAATGTTAAGTGTAGGAAACCAAAGCTGCTTGACGCCTTGTAGCCCAAATGAAACAAAGCGGAAAAAAATTTAAATAGCACCCACAGTAAATTAAGATAAGACAAGTAAATACTAACAATTATGGGTCCTTTTTTTAGATTCTGACAAAGAAAGTTTTTTACAGATATTGTGCACACCTAAAAAGTACTAAATAAGAAGCATACAACAAGCCAGATGAGTCAAATTTTAAAAATTAGAAGATTATAATGTTGAACATCCATAGTCTCATGGGATAAAACTTAAGAAAGCATGAATTCCTCAACTACAAAATATTTTTAGCTACCTGGTCTGTTTTTATTTTTTTTAAACCAAGGATCCAAGTGATCTACTTAATAGTACAGTTCCAACATTTTCTCTTTTCTATTTATGTGCAAATCAAATCATTTTTGACATTTGACAAGTTTTGCCTTTTTTCAAGTTAAACTTTATTTTGGGATAATTATAGACTAACACAGTTTTGCTTTTATAGATTAGAGATACACATGACAAATCCATTTTCCAAAAATAACCATACTGGTTAAAAAGTAATACTGCCATTCGAATTGTCAAAAGCTTAAAAACCAAGAACCCAAGGGCATCCGCTCATTCAGTCAGTTAAGCATCTGCCTTTGGCTCAAACTGCGATCTCAGGGTCCTGGGATGGAGCCCCACTGGGCTCCTTGCTCAGTAGGAATCTGCTTGTCCCTCTCCCTCAGCCCTTCCCCCTGTTCTTTCCCTCTTTTTCTCAAATGAATAAATAAAATCTTAAAAAAAAAAAAAAAAAAAGGAAGAACCCAACCTGTTTCTTTTCCTCAAAAAAGAACATATATTTCATAATGAGAATTTAGAGAAAAAAGCTAGGTGAAAACTTTGAAAATCTCATGTACTCCTACTACTTTTTTTTATATTTCCACTAGGGGTTTTGTTTGTTTTTTTTCCATGTGAATGGGGTGAGGGGGTGTGGTGGTAATAACCCCACTAAGAAAATACAAATAATTTTTTTTAAAGATTTTATTTATTTATTTGACAGAGATCACAAGTAGGCAGAGAGGCAGGCGGTGGGGGGTTGGAAGCAGACTCCCTGCTGAGCACAGAGCCTGATTCGGGGTTCCATCCCAGGACCCTGGGATCATGACCCAAGCTGAAGGTAGAGGCTTTAACCCACTCAGCCACCCAGGCGCCCCAAAAATACAAATAATTTTTACTCAAGAATTAACTTTAGGGCACCTGAGTGGCTCAGCCGATTAAGTATCTGCCTTTGGCTGGAGTAATGATTGCAGGTTCCTGGGATGGAGCCCACATCGGAATCCCTGCTCAAAGGGAAGCCTGCTCGTCCCAACTTGTGCACTCTTCTGCACTCAAATAAATAAACAATCTCCAAAAAATTTTTTTAATAAAATTTAAGAATTAACTTTAATTTCCAGGCCTGTTAATCAATAGTGTCAATGCTCATGAAATTAAAGATTTGATAAAAATGCCATCTAATCTAAGAGCTTTGAGCCATAAGAACATAATTCCTGCCTCACACCATGTTACAGGTGCTCCACATCCAAACTAACATCCACAGGAGAGCAACAGTCAAAACTACTGCCCCAGGAAGCCTTCAGAGACACAGTAAACAGAATGAGAAGTAGTGGTAGCATTGTTAGAGTGAGACCTGAGAGGTGCATCTCTCTTCTCAAGAAACAGAACGTCTTCTTAGAGGAGTCAGTGGAAGTCAGGTTTCCCTGGTACCAAGAAAGGCAACTTCTTTGGTTGTTTATACGTTAGTGTAATTATATTTTCATTAGACCTCTGTGGCCATTATTACAAGTTCCCCACATTTTCAAAAGTGGTAAAAAACAATCTATATAGGCAAGAGTCAATAGTTTCTAAGGCCACTTGGGACTATATGGAGCCTTTGGTTACTTTGTTCTCATGACAATCACCATTAGCAATAAGGCAGAGAAACACTGAAAATGCTGTCATAAATTCCAAAACAAAAGGACAAAATTTCAGAGGAAAATGTTAATGGAAACTTCAGGTTCCATTTAGAAATTTCAGCTTTCCTTAAGGAATTTAACCCCGCATTTTAGACTCGTCAGTGCTACAGATGGAGTTCCTTCCTTTCGCATGATCTCACACATCCCTGAACTCTCATAGTACCAAGATGGCTTTATCCATGCAATTTCATGCATCTTAACAAAGTGTCATCTTATTTGCAGGGACTTCACTTTTTCATACCGGTTTCCACTCTTTGACCACAGAGTCATCTCCATGTGGTCAGAGGTAGGCACTGAACAGTTTCTAACTGATTAGAACTGGGAATGCCTACATGAGTCATATAATTCCAAGGCAGATAAGAACTATCCATGGTAGAAAGTATTATTCACCACTCAACAAGATCATTAGGGGAATAATGAGGACCTAAGAGGTTTTTAAAAATACTTTGAAATTAATTCAAGTCTTCTTAGTAAGAAACTCTTCTATGTGGAATAAAAAAAAAAAAAAGTGAAGTTCTTTGTTTGGCCAAAAGAACACGCCCAAATAAACGAACCCCACAATTTACCTCGATAGTAGGCTTTTGTTATTGCATCAAATTCCTCTTGACCTGCTGTATCCCACAACATTAATCTGACATCTTCATCATTGACTCTGAAACAAGAGATGAATTTATCTTCATATGTAAAGAAAACATCTTTAGTAACATAGCTTTGTGCATATTTCTATTTTTCAAATCTGAAGGTTTTAAAACTGCACTGCTGGTTTTCACCTTAAAAAGTCTGAGTGCTTTTAAATGCTGATACCACCACCAGTAGTGAAACTAAAGGGGGAAAAACATTCCTCCGAAGCTATAACTTCATACATGATTTAAGTCTACCTGTCCTGTTTTCTCCTTTAACAATAGTCAAAGACAGTGGTGGCCTGAGGACTAGCAGCACTGGGAAGGGGATTCTCTTAGGTTAGTACTTGCTGTCCTCTTGCTATAACATTCTAATGGGTCCCAGATAAGAATAAGGAAGGAAAAGAAACAAAAAAAGGAAGCGAAAAAGGAATTTAAAAAGGAAGGAAGGGAGGGAGAGAAGGAGAGAGAAAAGAAGCTTGGTTGCCCTACAACTCAAAAATTTACTCTTCTTTTGTTATAAGTGCATTGTCTGGTTCACAGTGGTTATGTTCTATAAAATCACTGCGAACACTAAATTATCAAATACTGAAACACTTTTCCTAGGGGAAATACAAAGTTAGGTTCCTGTGACAACTAGTTACATTTTCACCTAACAAATCAATACACAACCTTGGTTTTTTGTGGTTCTGTTTAAAGATAACTTATTTAATAAATACTGTTAATTCATTAACATTGAACTCAAGGCCAAAAGCACTGTAATTCATGCGTAAATGAAGTGTACCTAGCATACATATTTACTCTATAAGGCACATCATAGCTTTCTTGTACTTAGGAAAACTAGACAGCACTATGCTTGGGGGACATTTTAAACAGCAACATCATCAACAAGAAGTTTAAAAATGTGGCACAAAAATAGAGATGAGAAAACACTTGTTTATAGTGCGAGGGATGAAAAAAGAAGGAAGAGGGTTGCCTTGTTTGACCTAAGTTGAGAATGTGCATGTAGTGTAGCAAATATTTGCTGCTCTGTGCATATCCACAAACGACTACCAAAGCACTAGGAGTACTGACTCTAGGGTTACAAACAGCTATTAGCAAGTAGATCAGTTGCAAATATGGAACCTATAAATAATGAGAACCAATAGTATACTTAAAGTATAAACATGGAATCTACAAATAATGATCAACTGTATATTTAAAATATTAATTTGGTTCAGATAACAAATACAAAAATGAACACACCATGAAGGCTTAAAATGAATCCCCTTAAAATATCTGAGAAAGGAAGTAAACAGAAGTATTTTTAAAAGACAGCAATAGCGGGGGCGCCTGGGTGGCTCAGTGGGTTAAAGCCTCTGCCATCGGCTCAGGTCATGATCCCAGGGTCCTGGGATCGAGCCCCGCATCGGGGGTCTCCGCTCCGCAGGGAGCCTGCTTCCCCCCTCCTCTTTCTCTGCCTGCCTCTCTGCCTACTTGTAATCTCTGTCAAATAAATAAAATCTTAAAAGAAAAAAAAAAAGATGGTAATAGAATACAAATTAGAAATTTAACAATCTTTAAAACAATGAACACAACTATCTTTAATGCTAATGTCTAGGCTAGTCAGATTTGTTTAATGTTACTTATTTCTTTAATACCTGTCAGTTTGTCCCTACAATTTCAAATATGTTTGGGGTGTGAAAGAATAGGCAAAATGAGTGAAGGGGACTGGGAGACACGGGCTTCCAGTTATGTAATGAATAAATCACAAGAATAAAAGGTGCAGGGAATATAGCCAATGACACTGTAAGAGCATTATATGGGAACAGACACAGCTACACTTGTAGTGAACAGAGCATAACCTATAGAGATAAGTTGAATCATTCCACTGTATACCTGAAACTAATGTTAACATTGTATGTCAACTATAATGAAATGAAATGAAGTATCTTTTTTTTTAAATTTATTTATTTGACAGACAGAAATCAAAAGTAGGCAGAGAGGCAGGCAGAGAGAGGGGGGGAGGCAGGCTCCCCGCCGAGCAGAGAGCCCGATGCGGGGCTCGATCCCAGGACCCTGAGATCATGACCAGAGCTGAAGGCAGAGGCCCTAACCCACTGAGTCACCCAGGCACCCCGAAATGAAATATCTTTAAAAGTTCTCAGGACTAGGGACACCTGGGTGGCTCAGTGGGTTAAGCCTCTGCCTTCAGCTTAGGTCATGATCTCAAGGTCCTGAGATTGAACCCCGCAGCGGGCTCTCTGCTCAGCGGGGATCCTGCTTCCCCCCAACCCTGCCAGCCTCTCCACCTACTTGTGATCTCTCTCTCTGTGTATCAAATAAGTAAAATCCTTTTTAAAAAAAGTTCTCAGAGGGGCGCCTGGGTGGCTCAGTGCGTTAAAGCCTCTGTTTTTGGCTTGGGTCATGATCCCAGGGTCTGGGGATCGAGCCCCGCATCGGGCTCTCTGCTTAGCAGGGAGCCCGCTTCCTCCTCTCTCTCTGCCTGCCTCTCTGCCTACTTGTAATCTCTGTCAAATAAATAAATAAAATCTTAAAAAAAAAAAAGTTCAAAAAAAAAGTTCTGGGGACACCTGGGTGCCTCAGTGGGTTAAAGCCTCTGCCTTTGGCTCAGGTCATGATCCCAGGGTTCTGGGATTGAGCCCCGCATCGGGCTCTCTGCTCAGCAGGGAGCCTGCTTCCTCCTCTCTCTCTGCCTGCCTCTCTGCCTCCTTGTGATTTCTGTCTGTCAAATAAATAAATAAATCTTTCTCAGAACTAAAAAACAAAAATTGTTACTTTTTTTTTTTAAGATTTTATTTACTTGCCGGAGAGAGAGTGAGCACAAGCAGGAGGAGTGACAAGGAGAGGGAGAGGGAGAAGCTTACTTCCTGCTGAAGTCTGGGTGGCTCAGTTGTTAAGCGTCTGCCTTCAGCTCAGGTCATGATCCCAGGGTCCTGGGATGGAGCCCCGCATAGGGCTCCCTGCTCAGTGGGAAGCCTGCTTCTCCCTCTCCCCCTCCCCCTGCTTGTGTTCCCTCTCTCCCTGTATCTTTCTCTGCCAAAAAAATAAATAAAATCTTTTAAAAAAATAATTAATTAATTAATTAATTAATTTTAAAAAGAGTCTTAGGATGCTGCAATAGTTGAAAACTGTTCCGAGAGACAGGTAACTGTCCTTCGAGATAAAG
This sequence comes from Mustela lutreola, assembly GCF_030435805.1. Taxonomy (NCBI): domain Eukaryota; kingdom Metazoa; phylum Chordata; class Mammalia; order Carnivora; family Mustelidae; genus Mustela; species Mustela lutreola. The sequence continues at coordinate 103,803,393 of NC_081295.1, read as the reverse complement.
CAGGCAGGCCTTACTACACTGCACTTCGCTTTACTGTGCTTCATAGAGACGGTGTGTTTTACAAATTGCGGGTTTATGACAGCTCTGCCTTCAGCAATTCTATCAGCACCATTTTTCCAACAGCATTTGCTTACTTTGTGTCTCTGTGCCACCTTTTGGTAATTCTTGCAATATTTCAAACTTTTTCATTATTATATTTGTTACGGTGATCTCTATGAGTGATCTTTCATGTTACTATTGTAATTGTCCTGGGGTTCCACAGACTGCTTCCACAGACGATGGACAACTAAGTGGACCAATGTCATGTGTGCGCTCACTGTTACACCCATCAGCCCTTCCTCCATCTTCCTCCCCTTTCTTGGGTCTCCCTATTCCCTCAGACATAGAAATATTGAAATTAAGGCAACTAATAGCCCTACAGTGGCCTCTAAATGTTGAAGGGAAAGGAAGAGCCACACATCTCTCACTTTAAATCAAAAGCTAGAAATGATTAAATACAGTGAGGAAAGCATGTTGAAAGCTGAGATAAGCTAAAACCTAGGCCTCTTGTGCCAGCTGGCCAAGTTGTGAATGCAAAGGAAAAGATCTTGAAGGAAGTTGAAAGTGCTACTCCAGGGGCACCTGGCTGGCTCAGTCAGTAAAGCACAGGACTCTTGATCGCAGGGTTGTGAGTTCGAGCCCTAAGTTGGGTGCAGAGATTACTTTAATAAACAAACAAATGTGCTACCACAGTGAACACACAGATGATATGAGAGCAATACAGACTCACAGGAAGTTTTGGTGATCTGGAGAGAAGACAAAACCAGCCACATATTCCCTTAAACCAAAGCTTCATACAGAGAAAGGTCCTAACTCTCCTCAGTTCTCTGAAGGCTGAGAGGTGAGGAAGCTGCAGAAGAAAAGTCTGAAGCTGGCAGACAAGGGTTCATGAAGTTGAAGGAAAGATGAGGCCCCTGTAGCTTAAAAGTATAAGGTGAAGGAGCAGGTGCCAACAGAGAAGCTGCAGCAGGTTACCCAGAAGCTCTGGCTGAGAGAATTTCTGGGGGTGCTGCACTAAGCCACAGCATTTCAATGTGGATGAAACAGCCTTCTGTTGGAAGGAGATGGCGATGTTCATAGCTAGAGAGAAGTCAGTGTCTGGTTTCAAAGCTTCGAAGGACAGACAGGTTGACTCCCTTGTTAGGGCCTAATGCCACTGGTAACTTTAAGTTGAAGCCAATGCTTATCTACCATTCTGAAAATTTTAGGGCCTTTAAGAATTATGCTAAATTTACTACTCACATCTGTTTACCTGATGGTTTACTAATTTTTTTTTAAAGATTTTATTTATTTATTTGACAGAGATCACAAGTAGGCAGAGAGGCAGGCAGAGAGAGAGGAGGAAGCACGCTCCCCACTGAGCAGAGAGCCCGATGTGGGGCTCAATCCCAGGACACTGGGATCACGACCTGAGCCGAAGGCAGAGGCTTTAACACACTGAGCCACCCAGGCACCCCATTCCTAAATTTTTTTTAAAGATTTTATTTCATTTATTTGAGAGAGAGAAAGAGCATGAGAGGAGAGAGGTCAGTGAGAGAAGCAAACTCCCTGCCAAGCACGGAGCCGGATGTGAGACTCGATCCTGGGACTCCAGGATCATGACCTGAGCCAAAAGCAGATAGCTTACCTAACTGAGCCATCCAGGCACCCGGTTTACTGAATATTTTAAGCCCACTATTGAGACCTACTGCTGAGAACAAACATTACTCCAAAATCTGACCATTGACAATGGACTGGTCACCTAAGAGCTCTGATGGAGATATACAATAAAAGAAGGTTGTTTTCATGTCTGTTAATACAGCATCCATCCTGTGTCCCATGGATCAAGAAGTAATTTTGACTTTCAAGCCTTACTATTTAAGAAATACATTGTGTAAGATTATCGCTGCCACAGACAGTGATTCCTCTGATGTGTCTGGGCAAAGAAAATTGAAAGTTTTATAGGAAAGATTCAACATTCTAGATGGCATTAAGAATATTTGTGATTCAGGGCGCCTGGGTGGTTCAGCTGATAAAGCGACTACCTTGGGCTCAGATCATGATCCCAGGGTCCTAGGATTGAGCCCCATGTAGGGCTCCTTGTCCAGCAGGGAGCCTGCTTCTTCCTCTCCCTCCACCTGCTACTCTGCCTGTTCGTGTTCTCTCTCTCTCTGTCAAATACATAAATAATAATTCTTAAAAAAAAAAAAAAATTGTGATTCACTGGAAGAGGTCAAATATCAACAAGACTTTGGAAGCAGATTCCAGAGGCACCTGGGTGGCTCAGTAGGTTAAAGCCTCTTTCTTTGGCTCAGGTCATGATCCCAGGGTCCTGGGATCAAGCCCCTCATCAGGCTCTCTGCTCTGCAATGAACCTGCTTTCTCCCCTCTTTCTCTCTCTCTCTCTCTCTGCCTACTTGTGATCTCTGTCTGTCAAATAAATAAATAAAATCTTAAAAAAAAAAAAGTAGTAGATTCCAACTCTCATGGATGAGTTTGTGGGGCTCAGGACTTCTATGGAGGAAGTAACTGCAGAAGGGTGGAAACAGCAAGAGAACTGGAATTAGAAGTGGAGACTGAAGATGTGACTGACAGCTTTGATCTTGTGATAAAACCGGAACAGATGAGGAGTTCCTTACTATGAAAGAACATGGCATGGAATCTGCTCCTGGTGAAGATGCTATGCAGACTGTTGAAATGACAACAAAGGATTTAGAATATTAAATAAACTGAATTGATTAAGTAGCAGAGCATTTGAGGGAATTTTTTTGAGTTTTAAATTTTAATTCCAGGGGTGCCTGGGTGGCTCAGTGCATTAAAGCCTCTGCCTTCAGCTCAGGTCATGATCTCAGGGTCCTGGGATCAAGCCCCACATCAGGCTCTCTGCTCAGCAGGGAGCCTGCTTCCTCCTCTCTCTCTCTGCCTGCCTCTCTGCCTACTTGTGATCTCTGTCTGTCAAATAAATAAATAAAATCTTTAAAAAAAAAAACTTAAAAAAAAATTTTAATTCCAGTAAGGCTAGCATACAGTGTTACATTAGTTTCAGGTATACAATATAGTGGTTCAGTAGGGTTTAAGAAGACTTCAATTTTGAATGAAATTCTACCATGGGTAAAATGCCCCCAAACAGCATCATGTGCTACAGAGAAATCATGACTGAAAGGCAGAGTGAATCGATGAGACAAACTTCACTGTTGTCTTATATTTCATATATATATATATATTTTTTTTTAAAGATTTTATTTATTTGACAGAGATCACAAGTAGGCAGGGAGAGGGGAAAGCAGGCTCCCTGCTGAGCAGAGAGCCGGATGTGGGGCTCGATCCCAGAACCCTGAGATCATGACCTGAGCCAAAGGCAGAGGCTTTAACCCACTGAGCCACCCAGGTGCCCTGCTGTCTTATATTAAAAAATCACCACAGCCACCCTCACCTTTAGCAGCCACCACCCTGATCAGTCAGCAGCCATCAACATCAAGGCAAGATCCTTTACCAGGAAAAAGATTAAGGCTTCGTGAAAGATCAGAGGATGGTTAGCACTTTTAAGCAAGAAAGTATTTTTATTTTATTTATTTTTTTTAAAGATTTTATTTATTTATTTGACAGAGAGAAAGATCACAAGTAGGCAGAGAGGCAGGCAGAGAGAGGGGGAAGCAGGCTCCCTGCTAAGCAGAGAGCCAGACTTGGGACTCAATCCCAGGACCCTGAGATCATGACCTGAGCCGAAAGCAGCAGCTTAACCCACTGAGCCACCCAGGCGCCCCAAGAAAGTATTTTTAAATGAAGGTATATACATTATTTTTTTAGACATAACTAACACACCTAACAGACTACAGTACAATGTAAACATAACTTTTACATGCACTGAGAAAACAAAAAATTCATTTGACTCGCTTTATTGTGGTGGTCTGGAACTGAACCTGCAAAATGTCCAGTTGAGCTTATAGTGGACAGAAATCTCATTAGAGTCAAGTATCAGTTTGTGTTTAAGAAGTAAGCTAGGTGCCACCCATAAATATAAAACAGATACAAGACAGGAAGGGCAGGGAGGGGCATATGAAAAAAGGGGGGAAAATAGATGAACAGTGAGAAGGAGGATAAAGATATATTGTGTTAACTAACTAGAACTTAAATACAAACTTGAAACATTAAAGAGAAAGGAAAAAGAAAAAACAAAACAACACACACAGGACTGAGTATTTGAAAACCACCACCAACTATCTCATTAGCCATTGCCACCAGACTGGATCCTAACTTTGGGCTATACTGAGTTCACAAATCAACACTGAGGGGATAAAATGGCCAAGTACATACTGGATTTGTCGCTCCAAAAAATCAACTCCAATGGTTTTCTTGTAGTCTTTTGTAAAAATGCCTTTGCAATATCGCTGAATCATACTTGATTTTCCAACTGCTCCATTCCCTACAACCACCATCTTGATGGCCACTTCCATATCTTCCTCCAACATTTTTGCAGTTGAAAAGGTTTCTGAGCCAACTTTAATTCCAGGTGATCAGATCTTCTCAATCTGTGGTTTAAAATGAAATTATTTTTCATAACATAAAAATTATATAAAATAATTTTAAAGGTTGATTTATGTATCTGAGACACAGAGAATGTGTGAGCAGGGGAAGGGGCAAAGGGAGAGGGACAGAATCTCAAGCAGATTTGCTGAGTGCAGAGCCTGACGTGGGGCTAGATCCCAGAACCCCGAAATCATGACCTAAGCTGAAACCAAGAGTCAGATGCTTAACCAACCGAGCCACCCAGACAACCCAAAAATTGTACAAAATAAGCTATAATTGCTTTATGAAGAAATAACTATAGTGCATTGCAAGAATTTTTCCATGATGGAGGTCCCCCTACCACCCTGTTTAGATCATGTAGGTTTGTTGAAAGGAGGAACAATAACATCATTCATTTCTGAATCCTGAATAATAGCACACAATACATGACACCCAGGTATTAATAAATGCCTAGACTGCATAGTTCTATCTTTCAGTGATACTAAGACTAAGACTAAGACTGCAGTGTTAGAGTTGAGGTTTTATGTAAAGTTGCCACTTACTAGTTCTGGGCTAAGTAAAGTTACTGGCTAACCTCTTTAAGCTTCAGTTTACTGAGGATACTTACCTCAGAAGATTGTTGATCAATGGTACATATAAAGCACTTAGCACAGTGAAAATTAAGTATTCAAAAAATGGTAGTTAAAAAAAAAGCAGTTTAGTTTTATACAACATAGTAAATCCTCCATAGTTACACCACATGGGCAATAAATACAAAATCTAAGGAAACTGCTTGTTTGACCTCAGAGGTAATAATTAATATCCCTAGAAAAGAACCCCGAAGAAAAATTGTGTGTAATAATATACAAGTATGTGACAGCACTGGACTCTTACAGTACTTTACTGCTCAGGTTACAATGACTCCTTTACAAATAATCTTACATCACATATTCTTTCTTAGTTTCAGACTAGTTAGAGTTACTAATATAATGAAAGTAATATAATGTGTACTGTTTGCACTTAAGATTTAAAAGAACAGAAAGAACAGAAAGTCAATTTCTTCACATGTCTTAGGAAAATTACTAGTTATGTTCCTGACTACTATTATATGTTATAGTATTATATTCCAACTCCGTTAATTGAAAATCCATCTACACAACCACTACACAAAACAAGTCTGAAACAGGAAGAACATTCCTCCCCACTCCCCATGGAGTTTCAGTAATTGTCCCTAGCGCTTCACAAACTTGCATAATCATAAGAATCATCTAGGAAGATCTGTTAAAGTATAGGTTCTAGGGCTCCACCTCAAACATAATTAAATGATGTAAAAAAAAAAAAATAGAGTAACAGAATGAAAAGAAGAATGTGGTAGGAGCAAAGTAGAAATAGAAGGCTTTTTCTGTTTCTAGTTTGCTTACTATTTTTCTGACAAACAGATGTTGAATTTTGTTATATATTTCCTCTGTTTCTGTTGATAGGGAGGTGAGGTTTTTCTTTTTTACTTTGTTAATTTGGTAGATTACATCGATTGATTTTTTTTTTTTTTTTTTTGAGTATTGAACCAGCCTTGCATTCCCAGAATAAAGCCTACTTGGTCTTAATTATTCGTTTTTGTGGGGGTTTTTTTGTTTGTTTGTTTTTTGTTTTGTTTTTTGGTCCTAGCTATTCCTTTTATATATTCCTAGATTTGATTTACTAATATTTTGCTGAGGACTTTTGTGTGTCTTTGTCCAGTTGTTTTTGTTTTTTGGTACTATTTTTGTGTGATGTTGGTATCAAAATAATATTGACTTTATAAAATAAGTTAGAAAGTATTCCTTTCTATTCTATATTCTGGAAGAAAATGTATATCATTGGTATCCTTTCTTGAAAAGTTTGGTAAAATTATCCAGTGAAGTCACCTGAGCCTGGAGAGTTCTCTGAGTTTTTAAGTTCCAGGTTCAATTTCCTTTATAGTTATAGGACTATTCAAATCATTGATTTCATATTGAGTGAGTTGTGGTAGTTAATGCTTCTTAAGGAATTGGTCCATTTCAGCTAAGTTGTCAATTTTTTTAAGAGGGGGAGGGGCATAGGGAGAGGGAGAAAGGGAATCTTAAACCTCTATGCAGGGCTTCATCTCATGACCCTGAGATCATGACCTGAGCCAAAATCAAGGGGGAGCTGCTTACTGGACTGAGCAACTCCACAGCTAACATTATACTCAACTCTGAAAGCCTGACTGCCTTTTTTTACCCCCTCAGGTAAACTCTATGCACAACAGGGGGCTCAAACTCAGGACCCTGAGAGCAACAGTTGCAGGCTCTACTGACTGAGCCAGCCAGGCACCCCTGAAAGCTTGACTGCTTTAACCCTTAGACTGAGAACAAGGTAAGTATGCTCACTCTCACTACTCCTATTCATCATACACAAAAGTCCTAGACAGAAACTAGGTGACAAAAAATAAGTAAAACTCTTAGAAGAGTAAGATTAAATAAAGCTGTCCACATTCACAAATCACACGAATGTCTTTACAGAAAATTCCAAGGAATTAAAAAAAAAATCCGAAAACTAATAAATAAGTTTGGCAAGGACACAGGATACAAGAGCAACACACAACACTGAATTGTATTTCTATACCCTAACAATGTACAATTTTTCAATTTACATTGTTATTTCTTAAATTTGTTTTATTTAAGTAGTCTCTACACCCAACATGGGACTGGAAATCACAACCCCAAGATCAAGAGTCGCATGCTGTTCCAACTGAGCCAGCCAGGCATCCCTGAAAACAAAATTTTTAAGTGACATTTATAAAAGTTCCCCCAAAATTAAATACTTTGGTGTAAATTTAATAAAACATGTACAGGAAGGGCCTATATATTGAAAACTATAAAACACTAATGAAACAAAGTCCTACATAAATGAAAAGATGTGCATGTTCACAGATCAGAACACTCAACAAAGTAAAAATAGCACTTCTCCCCAAATTGATCCATGGTTTAATCCAATTCCAAAGCACCAGCAGGATTTTCTGCAGTTGATTCTAAACATAATCTTTCTCTTTACATTTCTGAATGTTATTTGGAAAGGCAAATAAACTAGAATAGCTAACACAATCTTTAAAAAGAACAAAATCTGAGTGCCTGGGTAGCTCAGTGGTTAAAGCCTCTGTCTTCAGCTCAGGTCATGATCCCAGAGTCCTGGGATCGAGTCCCACATCAGGCTCTTTGCTCCATGGGGAGCCTGCTTCTTCCTCTCTCTTGGCCTGCCTTCCTCTCTGCCTACTTGTGATCTCTGTCAAATAAATAAATAAAATCTTAAAAAAAAAAAATAAAGAACAAAATCGGAGGAAATCATACTGGCCACTTTTAAGACACCATAAAACTATACAAGTCAAGAAAGTGTGATACTGGTAAAGAGAAAGATATATAAATCAGCGGAACAGAACAGAGGGCCCCAAAATAGACCCACACAAATTCAGCCAAATGATTTTTGACAAAAGGTACAAAAACAATTCAATGAAGAAAAGACTGTTTTCAACAAATGGTGGTGGAAAATAGGACATTCATATGTAAAAAAGCATTTACCTAAGCCTCATACCTTATACAAATAATTTTTTTTTAATGGATCATAGATCTAAAAGTAAAACTATAAAAATAAATAAATAATAAAAGTAAAACTGTAGGGACACCTGGATGGCTCAGTCGATATAATCTGCCACCTGATCTAGTGAGTTCAAGCCTCATGTTGGGTGTAGAGATTACTTAAAAATAAAATCTCAGATGGGGCGCCTGGGTGGCTCGGTGGTTTAAGCCTCTACCTTCGGCTCAAGTCATGATCTCAGGGTCCTGGGATGGAGCCCCACATCGGGCTCTCCGCTCAGCGGGGAGCCTGCTTCCCCCTGCCTCTCTGCCTACTTGTGATCTCTCTCTATCAAATAAATAAATAAAAATCTTTAAAAAAATAAAAATAAATAAAATAAAATCTCAGAGGCACCTGGGTGCCTCAGTCAAATACCTGCCTTTGGCTCAGGTCATGATCTCTGAGCCCTGGAACCCAGAGTGGGGTGGGACTCCCTGCTTAGCGCGAAGTCTGCTTCTCCCTCTCCCCTTGCTTTCCCTTCACGCTGTGCTCAAGTACTGTCTCTGTCTCTCAAATAAATAAATAAAATCTTTAAAAAATAAAATAATAAAAAATAAAACAATAATTTTTAGAAGAAATATTTTACAAGAGGAAAAACTGTTAAACTAGACTTCACAAAAATTAAAAACATTTGCTCTATGAATGATACTGTTAAAAGAATGAGAAGACAAGCTACGGATTGTGAGAAAGTATTTGCAAAGCACATATCTACCAAACCACTTGTATCTGGAACATATGAAGAACCCTCTAAACTCAACATAAGAAAAAAAGAAACCCATAAGAAAACTAACAACCATTTGAGAAATGGGCAATAAATACTCTTGCCCAGAGACTCATCAAAGATTATATATGCCAAAATAAGCACATGAAAAGATATTCAAAATCATTGGTCATTAGTTAAAGGTACACTAAAACTATGGGATACCACTACATGCCTATGAGATGGTTAAATTTAAAATTACTGACAATACTAAGTGCATACAAGAATGTGGAACAATGGGTACTCTCCAAAGGTGCCTGTAAGAATGCAAAATGCTAAGAGCCACTCTGGAAACACATGACAGCATGACAGTTCCTTATAAAGTTAAACATCCTTTTTATGATCCTGCAATCCCACTCCTAGCAATACCCTCCAGAAAGGAAAACTTGTGTTCACACAAAAACCTGTACACGAATGTTTATAACAGCTCTATTCATAATCACCAAGCCTGAAAACACTTCAAATCTCCTTCAGTAGGTGGATGTATGAACAAACTGTGGAACGTCCGTCTAACGGAACACTACTTAGCAATAAAAAAAGAAGAAATGCTTGATACATGCAACAGCTTGGAGGAATCCTAAAGGAATCCTAAAGGCACTCCTAAATCCTGAGTGAGAGAAGTCAGCATCAAAAGGTTACATACTGTATGATTCCGCTTACATGGCATCTGGAAAAGTTTAGTAATTGCCAAAGGTTAGGGGTAAGGGAAGGATATGAAAGGATAAGCATGGGGGGGGGGGGTAGAACTATTCTATGCCCTGATTAATGACAGCATTAATCTAAAATTCATAGAACTGCACACCCCTTAAAAAGACAAGTTTACCGTATAATTTTAAAAATAAAATTTAAAAGAAGAGAAGAGCAATCAGATTTTAACACAGCCAGTCTGGTGATTATCCAGCTACTACTGCTCTATAAACATAAAGCACTCTATCCAAACAGCTAAGTTCTTAGAAACTAAGATAATGCTGAGTATCATAATTAAAAAGCTTACAGCAACGCTTTGCATAAATACTCTTTTCTAAATGCCGTTTTCCCCAAATTTAATTTAAAAAAAAAAAAAAAAAAGGTTTCCAACCAATGCAGTCTAATAAATTAGAAAAGGTACTTAAGTCCAGGTACGACTGTGTTTATAACACTGAAAAGCTTGTTAGGTTCGATGAAATCACCTAGACAACGTTAGGAGTTACATAAAGCCTCAAGAAACGACCCTTTCAGACTCTTTAATGCGCTCGCACACACCCTCAAGTTCTTCCGTCTGGGAGCTCCTCGGCTCCTCTGTTCTCCGAGTTAAGTAATTCTGTGGCAGCCAGTGTCAATGAAATAGTGCAGTCTGGCTCATTCATATTCTAGCAGTCTGAGCAAGAAACTAGGGAAGGGTGGGGCCGCGGGTAAGGAGGGGGCCCCGCCGCAGGAAGGAGCGGGTTCTAAAACCCAGGGCAGAGCCTGAGACCCCGCCTCCGATCAAGCCGAACCCGGCACTTGACGCCCCTTGCTGGCGACGGCCCCGGCCTGGGTCGCCCCCTCCCCATGTGGGCGCTGGGAGAAGGCGAGAAGCTGGGTGCTCGGCCAAGCTGGAGGCCAGCGCCTCGCCCCCGCTGCGTCTCGCTGCTTCCCGCCCAAGGGGCAATGCCAGGGACGCACACCCTGGGAGCCCGGGCCGCGGGGCGCTGAGAGCCGAGGCCGGGCAGGTACTGCCGCCCACCTCCTCCCGCGGGAACTTGGGCACGGCGCTCTGCGGCTGGGGAGCGGGCGCTCCGCGGCCCGGGCCGGGGGGATGGGAGCCCGGGCCTAGAGGCCCCTGCCCCCCACACCCCTCTACAGTCCCCGGGGTACGGCACATCCCGGGACCCCAGGGAGAAGCGGGTCCTTCCTCAGCCGAGCCGGGGGAGCCCTCAGCCGCTGCACAGGGCGAGTGAGAGCAGCGCCGCTGTCCGGAGTACAAGCCACTACTCACCGTCCCCCGCCCGCCGCGGACCCGCCGCCCGGCGCGACCGGCTCCTCCTGGTCGCGGCGCAACCGCTGCCGCCGCCGCCGCCACCGCCTCCTCCTCCTCCTCCCAGGGCGCCAGCAACCCCGGCGGGGCCGCCCGGCTGGCTCGCGCCCTCCTTCGCTCTCTTAAGAATGACTATGACTTTTTTTTTAACGAACTTTATTGGAAGCCGGGGCTCGGAACAAGCGCCTTTGCAGCAACTCCGGCAGGGGTGGAGGGGCGCAGGAGACTCGACTCCCCTCATCTGTGGACCCGCCGCTCTGCGGAGCATGCGCTGGGCTTGGTCTGCGCATGCTCCGCGCGGACCGGGTCCCCCGCCCCGCTCCACCCCTGTTCTGGCTGGTGCCCGGCAGGGCGGCTCCTTCGCGTTCCCGATCCCTCCCGGGACCCGGCGGCAGTGGGGAGACCGGCGGCGGGCGGGAGCGCCCAGATCGTGGACCCTAGTAAAAAAGACTGACAGACGAAGGCCCGCCTAAGTTTCGCCTACGAAGTGACCAGACTTTTAGAGTACCCAAAGGACCTGCTCCTCCTTGGACGCACACCTCATTTTCTTCACCCGATGACATCCAAGGGTAGAGTGAGCGAAAAGTGCTGAGCAAAACGGAGGACGCACTCATAGTCAACACCTTGCGACTGGACAAAGTAGATGTCTTAGATGGTTAACAATTCAGAGAACCAAACCAACAACTAAAAGGTCCCCCCAAAAGCAATCTAAACTTTGCTTGAGTTGTTTTTTTATTTCAAAATACAATAGAAAAGGGAATAAAGGAAGACACCAAGTGTCGGAAAAATACTCCCAAGTGAAGTAGGAAATGGGGTTTGGAGCCTATGGCTAAGAAAGAGTTATGTGCAAAAAGGTGGTTTTATTAAAGCTTGGGCACAGGAGTGGGCAGAAAGAGCTACACTGGGATCATGAGGAGTGACCCATTATGTACTTTCAAGTTGGGAGGGGGTTAGGGGTAGTAAGTCTCCAAGGAATTTGGGAAGCAAGATTTTTAGGACCTTGAGGGGGTTAGCAGTTCTTAGGAAAATGTCATTTATTACCATCTAATAAAACCTCAGTCATCATGAGACCCGTCAGTTGTTTATCAGTGGGCTACATGGTTGAAGGATGGTTGTCAACATGTATCTTGGGGGATAAAGATAAAGGAAGTGTCCAAAGGAATCTTTATATATTAAAGTAGACTTACAGGATCCTGGCAGGGAGGGGAGGTCAGGACAATGTTAAGCTAAGATGGCCTTTTGCCCTGAGCAAAGCATTAACATAAAGGCAACTGAGTTCCTAGTGGAAAGTCACTCTGCCTGTCTCAAGGACTTGTCAGTGGGTTCTAAGTAGTAAGGAAATTTAATTTTTTCTTTTGCCTTTGTTTCCCACACCACAAGGATGTGGAGTAACTGAATTCATCTACTCTGCTTCTGGAATGTAAGCTAGAACAACTCTTTTAAAAATCAGTTTGGTTCTGGGGCACCTGGGTGGCTCAGTGGGGTTAAAGCCTCTGCCTTTGGCTCAGGTCATGATCCCATGATCCCAGGATCCTGGGATGGAGTCCTGCATAGGGCTCTGTGCTCAGCAGGGAGCTTGCTTCCTCCTCTCTCTCTGCCTGCCTCTCTGCCTACTTGTAATCTCTGTCAAATAAATAAATAAAATCTTTAAAAAAAAAAATCAGTTTGGTTCTATCTACCAAAGTAGCCTACCCTGTGACCCAACAAGCAGTTTCACCTCTACAAATCCAGCCAGGAGAAATGAGGTCTTAACGGTGCACCAACAAACAAGAATGTTCACAGCTGCATTTTTTTTTAACAGCTCTCAAATGAAAATAACCAAAAGACCATAAACAACAGAATAAATTAATAAATTCAGTGTTCATATAATGGAATACTATGCAACAATGAGAAGACTGACCTAAAACAACCAACATGAAATGGCTTAACTGCGGAAATGTAAATTTGAGCATATAAAGTAAGGTCCAGGGCACCTGAGTGGCTTAGTTGGTGGAGTAGCCTGCTCACAATTTTGGCTCAGTTCTCAGTCTCAGGGTCCTGGGATCAGGTTCTGAGCACAGTGGGGAGTCTGCTTCAGGATACTCTCTCCCTCTGCCCCTCTTCCCTGCAGATAGCAGGCATGCATGCACTCTCCAAAATAAATCAAAGAAAGGAAGGAAGGATGAAGGAAGGAGAAAAAAGAAAGGAAGAAGGAAGGAAGAGAGAGAGAGAGAAAATAAGGCTCACAAAGTACCTACTAAGTCCATTTCAGCACAAAAACAGGAAAAGTTATCTGCTAAAATTTGGGATAATGGTTACCTTGGCAGAAAAGGAATAGTGACTGGTGAGGGAGTCCAAGGTGTTAGTAAGGCTCTCTCTGTTGATCTTGGCCCTGGTTACACATGTGTGTTCATTTGTGAAAATTCACCAAACTGTACTCTTCTATGTACATTTTTCTGTGGGTGAATTATAGTTCATGTGCAGTAGTTTGTAAAATTAAAACTTTTAAATTTTAGGGTCTCCTGGGTGGCTGAGTCAGTTGAGCATCTGCCTTTGGCTCAGATCATGATCCCAGGGTCCTGGGATCAAGCCCCACATTGGGCTCTCTGCTCAGTGGGGAGTCTGCTTCTCCCTCTCCCTCTGCCCCCCAACTTGTGTTCTCTCACACTCTGTTCTCTCTCAGTTAAATAAAACACCTTAAATAAAATACAATAAAATGTTTAATTTTTAATTTGTTTTACCATATAATTGTGATATAGTTTTATAAATGTAAACATAGTGATTATTAACAAGAAATTTAATGTCAAGTAGCCAATTGATTTATTTCCATGATTTGGTTAGTAGTCTCTTTGAGTAATGTACTCACCCCAATTAAAAGAAAAGGAAAAATCCAATTAAGAAATGGGCAAATGGGGGTGCCTGGGTGGCTCAGTGGGTTAAGACTCTGCCTTCAGCTCGGGTCATGATCTCAGGGTCCTGGGATCGAGCCCAGCAACGGGCTCTCTGCTAGGTGGGGAGCCTGTTTCCCTCTCTCTCTGCCAGCCTTTCTGCCTACTTGTGATCTCTCTCTCTCTTTGTCAAATAAATAAATAAATAAAATCTTTAAAAATAAAATAAAACAAAATAAAAAAAGAAATGGGCAAACGGACTTAAATACACATTTCTCCAAAGAAGATGTACAATTGGCTAATACGTACATGAAAATAGGCTCAATATCACTCATTACTAGTAAAATGCAAATCAAAACCACAATGAGATATTATTTCATACCCACTAGAATGGCTGCTTTAAAACAAAACAAAACAAAATAAATAAAATAATACGTGTTGGCAAGAATGGTGAGAAATTGGGGGGTAGGAGGGATGGGGTGGCTGGGTGCTGGACATTGTAGAGAATATGTGTTGTGGTGAGCACTGGGTGTTACGTAAGACTGATGAATCACAGACCTGTACCCCTGAAACCCATAATACATTATGTGTTAATCTTTAAAAAATTGTTTTAAAACAAAAAACAAATTTAAAGAGCTTTAAGGGGCACCTGGGTGGCTCAGTGGGTTAAAGCCTCTGCCTCCAGCTCAGGTCATGATCTCAGGGTCCTGGGATCAAGCCCCGCATTGGGCTCTCTGCCTGGTGGGGAGCCTGCTTCCTTCTCTCTCTCTGTCTGCCTCTCTGCCTACTTGTGATCTCTGTCAAGTAAATAAATAAAATCTTTTAAAAAATAAAAATAAAAGAGCTTTAAAACAACAAACAATGGTGAGAAATCTTTTTTTTTGCTTTTGTTTTTTTAGAGATTTTATTTATTTGAGAGATCCCAAGTAGGCAGAACTGCAGGCAGAGAGAGGAAGGGAAGCAGGCTCCCTGCTGAGCAGAGAGCCCAATGCGGGACTCGATCCCAGGACCCTGAGATCATGACCTGAGCCGAAGGCAGTAGCTTAACCCACTGAGCCACCCAGACACCCCAATGGTGAGAAATCTTAACCCCTGTGCACCGTCAGTAAGAATGTAAAATGGTACCACTATTATGGAAAACAGTATGGCAGTCCCTCACAAAATTAAAAATAGAATTAACGTATGATGCAGCAACTCCACCTCTGACTATATACTCAAACGGACTGAAAGCAAGGAGTCAAAGAGATGTTTGTAACTATGTCTATATCAACATTATTGACAATAGCCAAAAAGTGGGAGCAACTGAAATATGCATCAACAGATGCACTGATAAACAAAATGTCATATAAACATAAACATACAATGAAATGGAGCGCCTGGCTGGCTTAGAAGGAAAACCACGCAACTCTTGATCTGGGGGTTGGGAGTTTGAGCCCCATGTTGGGTGTGGAGATAAAAAAATAAACAAAAACACCCTAAACTAAAAAAAAAAAACAACAAACATATAATGATATATTATTCAGCCTCAAAAAGGAATGAAATTCTGACACATAGTACATCATGGATGAAGGTACCTAAAGTAGTCAAATTCATAGATAGTGGTTGCCAAAGGCAGAGGAGAGGAGAGAATGGGGAGTTAGTGTTTAATGGGTACAGAGTTTCCATTTTGCAGGATGAAAAATGTTCCGGAGAAGGATGGTGGCCATAGTTGCATGGCAGTGTGAATGTGCTTAATGCCCCTGAAACTGTATCCTTAAAAATGGTCAAAAACGCTGAATTTTATGTTAAATATATCTTACAATTTTTTAAATGGAAGAAAAGAAAAAGAAAATTCTAATGGTAGCAGAGAATGAATGTGAGGATTCGAATCGGAGAAAAACTTTTTGAAGGCCTTTTCCATATCCATGGGATTTTGGACAGTCTACTGCAATTAAGTCTCCTTTTTATTTGACTCAAGGATATACCCAAGGACACAGTAGAGACTGTAGGACTTATTTCAGTGACATAATGAAAGCCTACACGGAAAAAAATGACGCAGTGGTGCTATAGCAAAAATGGCAATGAAATTAGTCTGAAGGACTTGGTTTTTTGTTTTGCTTTTGTTTATGGTTTTTATAATTATTTATTTATTTATTTATTTGAGAAAGAGAGAGAGAATGTGCGTGTGAGCTGGGGATGGGGGGAGAAGCTGAGAGGGAGAGAGACAGACAGACAGAGAATGTCCTGCAGACTCCCTGTTGGGTGTGGAGCCCATGCAAGGCTCCATCTTGGGACCTTGAGATCATGACCTGAGCTGGAATCAAGAACTGGATGTTTAACTGACTGAGCCACCCAGGCACCCCAGTCTAAAAGACTTTGAAAGAAATTTTACCTGCTGTTGTCTAGAAATGAGTTATACAAAACTATTTAGGGGAAACACTGTAAAAAAGTTATTTAATAAAAAAAATTTTTTTAAGTAATCAGTATGCCCAAGGTGGGGCTGGAACTCACAATCTCAAGGTCAGGAGCTTCATGTTCTACTACTGAGCTAGCCAGGTACCCCTGAAACGTTGTATTTTCAAGTCATTTACTGATTGTTCAAATTTAGTACCTTCACTGACCCAGCAAAAAGTATCCGTTGTTCTTTGCTAGTTTTTCTACGTGTGTCTGACTCTATGAGCTACAAACTTTTTAGAGATCATGAATTGTAGATGAGTGAAAAGAAAAACATTAAAGAAAAATTACATACATGAACAAAATAACCAGTATATAAAAGGGGCCCTAATTTAAACTGGAGAATCAGAGAGACCTTTCCAATAAAGTAATATTTCATCAGTTATCTGAAGGATAAATGTGTTAGCTGGCTAAAGAATGGGCAGAAAAACATTTTAAGTTAGAAGGAGCAACAAGTACGATGACCAGAGGCAGGAAATAATTTGGTGGGTTTGAGGAACTGAAAAGGAGTTGGTGTGCAGGAGTAAGGTGGAAAGTGGTATAAAATGAAGTTGTGAGGGAAGCAGGGGCCAGAGCATGTGGGTCAGGATAGGCAAAGTGGATTGTATTGCAAGTACATTGGGAAGCCCTTGAGGGTTTTTAGTGCAGGGATAAGGAGATCCACATGGCAGATTCCTCTGGCTGCTGTCTAATGAAAGCACAGAACAGGTGAAACGAAGAGCCCCATGGAAGGCTGGTCCAGGTGAGAGCTGATGGAGGCATCACTGAGGTGGTCACAGGGGTGGTACAAAAAAGCAGATGGGGGGTGCCTGGGTGGCTCAGTGGGTTAAGCCTCTGCCTTCAGCTCGGGTCATGATCTCGGGGTCCTGGGATCGAGCCTCACATTGGGCTCTCTGCTGGCGGGGAGCCTGCTTCCTCCTCTCTCAGACTGCCTCTCTACCTACTTGTGATCTCTCTCTGTCAAATAAATAGATAATTAAAAAAAAAAAAAAAAAGCAGATGGATTCGGTTTTAGGTTTGGAGGTAGACTCCATAGGACTTGGCTATGAAACAGGGACAAGAGGGGATGTCAGGAATGATTCACAGGTTTTTTGAACAGCCACTGAGATTCTGGCTCCTAATTCCAGTGGGTGGGGTTTTTCCCACCAAGCAATTCTTGGACACTAGCTGGGTATCCTACAATGTAACTCAGTTTTGACACTTTCCATCTAGAGATAGCCTAAGATTCCACAGGTTAAGGGTTCAGTCCTACCAGATAGTCTTCCACCCCCATCCCCCACACACACACTTCAGAGGCTAGTCACAAGCTCAGGTTATCACCTGTGCTTCTGACCAACGCATTTCAGATTAGAGGTTCCAATGATCTCTTCCTTGATTTTGATTAATTTGCTAGAGCAGCTCACAGAACTTAGAGAAACATTTTACTTAACTAGATTACCAGTTTATTATAAAAGAATATAACTCAGGAACAGCCAGATGGAAGAGATGGGTAGGGGAAGAGCAAGGTGCTTCATGCCCTCTCCGGGCATCCACTCTCCCCACATCTCCATTGCTTCATCCAAAAGCTCTCTGGCCCAGTCCTCTTGGGTTTTTATGGAGGCTTCACTACATATGCATGATTGATTAAACCATTGGCAATTCGTGACTGAGTCAACCTCCAAGCCCTCTCCCCTCCCAGAGGTAATGGTGGGAGGGGGCGTCTGGGTAGCAGGAGGTGAGACTTGAAGTTCCAACCCTCTAATCACCTGGTTGGTTCTCCTGGCAACCAGCTCTCCCTCCTTAGGGGGCAAGCAAAATCCACCTCATTAACATAAAAAGAGACACCTCTGCTGATGTCAACATTTAGGATATTCCAAAGTTTTTAGGAAGTCTATGCCAGGAATAGGAACAAAGGCCAAACATATACTTCTTATTCATCACAATATCACATGAACTTGCTGATAGTGGTCACTATGGTACTACCTGTAATCCCCAGCCAATGTGAGTTAGGGAATATAGTACAAGTTTCTAGATTTCCTTTTTTGGTTGTCATCAGTTGTTCTTGTCTCATATGGACTAGTCTGTACCATCATATACACTTTTGGGTTTAGGGTGCTTATCAATTATTAGAACATAAAAAAAATCTTTTTTTTTTTTTTCCTGTTCTTCACTGCCGGGTCATTCTTGTATATAAATGTGCTTTTGTTGAAGTAGTGTGCTGAGAGAAGTCCTCTCTGAAAGGGCTGTACTATTTGGGCAACTTTCTGATTCCTAGTGTATCTGTGGAATGTCCTTCCTCGTACAGCTATTAGAACATTTGTTTAGACATCCTTCCAATGATCTGGCAGTTACTGCATTTTTTTTTTAAGATTTTATTTATTTATTTGACACAGAGAGATCACAAGTAGGCAGAGAGGCAGGCAGAGATAGAGATAGGGGGAAGCAGGCTCCCTGCTGAGCAGAATGCAGAGGCTTAACCCACTGAACCACTCAGGCAGTCCAGTTAACTGCATTTCTAAGAGCTTAATCAACAGTCACCATGTTGTTACCCACTCTTTGATTTAAATTTTTTTTAAAGATTTTATTTATTTATTTGTCAGAGAGAGAGGAGCGAGAGTGAGCACAGGCAGACAGAGTGGCAGGTAGAGGCAGAGGGAGAAGCAGGCTCCCCGCCAAGCAAGGAGCCCAATGTGGGACCCGATCCCAGGATGCTGGGATCATGACCCGAGCTGAAGGCAGCTGCTTAACCAAGTGAGCCACCCAGGTGTCCCTTTGATTTAAATTCTTAAAATAAGGATGGAATATATGAATAACCCTACATTTAAAAGCAAATGAGATTGATATTATATTAAATTTTCAATTTGTTATTCCCACATCACATAGATAGTATATATTCAGAAGCCACACCCAACGTGGGGCTCAAACTCACAACCCAAGATCAAGAGTCACATGTTCTACTGACTGAGCCAGCCAGGAGTCCCTGGACTTTTCCTATTAGTTGTAGGAGATCTTTATATGATGTCAACCCTTCATCAGAAGGTTTGCAAATATTTTCTCTCATTCTGTAGGTTGTGTTTTCATTTTGTTTATTGTTTCTTTTGCTATACAGAAGGTTTTTAGTTTGATGTAGTCAGTGTTATGCCTGAGTTTTCAAGTCCAAGAGACCACCAAGGAGCCAACACCGATGTAAATACACGAGGGTTTATTCAGCAAGCTTAAGCTTGGGCCCAAGTATACCCGACACAGTGGAGTAGGGACTTAGACCCCGAACCAGACTACAGTCAGAGTTTTTACAGTTTTACAGTCAGAGCAGGGGTGTCAGTAGGTGATTGGGCCATGACTTCTAGCCCTATGTTCCTATTTTTCCTTTTTCTTTCTGACATGACCTACTACAACATCAAGCCATGTTATTCCTGACATGAGTCATTACAACGATAAGCCAGCTTATTCCTGATTGATCATTGTGTTTGCTCCAGTCAGTTTTCCTGGAGCCAGGGGTCATTTACCAGTCCCAGAGACCTAAGATGGCTGCCAGGGCCAAGATGGCCATACTTATGTCAAGGCTTGGGATGGGTACAGCCTTGTTTTTCTTGGCCTCTACAGTCAGAGATTGTCTTATTTTTTCTTGGTAAATACTAGTCTCAAAAACTCACTGTGAGGGGCACCTGAGTGGCTTAGTCAGCTAAGCGTCTGCCTTCGGCTCAGGTCATGATCCCAGGGTCCTGGGATGGAGCTCCAAATCGGGCTTCTTGCTCAGCAGGAAGTCTGCTTCTCTCTCTCCCTCTGCCTGTTGCTCACTCTACTTGTGGTCTCTCTCTCTCTCTCTCTCTCTCTCTGTTAAATAAATAAGTAAAATCTTTAAAAAACAAAAGAAAAAAAATCCTTACCTTGAACTACAAATAATGATGCAAAAGACAAATAACAAATTAAGAAAAAGGACTCTCAACATTTGACAGATAAATGGCTAATTTCTTTAATATACAAAGAACTCTTACTCATCACTAAGCCAAAGACCATCAACTGCATAGAAATATGTGCAAAGATGATAGAGTGAGATACTGGAAAGAAATAGAGTAGTCAACTGCCATGAAAGTGTATTAATATGTACAATAAAGGAGCTACAAATTAAACAATAATGATATAATTTTTCTTATATCAAACTGACAAAATTTAACAGGTTAATAATACTTTGTGAATAAAGTTGTGGATAAACAGATATAATATAGTTATTCCCTGCTTTTCACAAGTTTCCATTATGCTACCTAGCTTGTATGGAAGACCTACATTAATACATGCTTTCACTAACCAAAAAAACCCAAAGAGGATTTTTGCTTTAACAAAAAAAAAGAGATAGAGAAAGAGAAAAGATAACATCTAGCGTTTGTTTTGCAGTGAGCCATTACAGCCCAGCAGCAGACATGGGGAGCAGAGAGGATGGCCCTGCCAGGCTCCTTCCTTGAGAACCACACCCAGCATCTCAGCATAACCTGCCAAAGCTCTGAACTGTATCTGTGAGCCTCTGTGCTCTATCTCAATTTGTTTTGGGCATCTCTTGACAAGATATGCTCTAAGAGATCAGAATAGCCTAAGAGAAGTTATTTTGGGGGGCTCCTTGGGCGGGTCTGAGGATGATAAAAAGTTTTTCCATGTACAGTAATGGTAATTGCTTCTTTGCTTTATGCAATTTCTGCTTAAGAAAGTTTCACTGGACTGCTCTACTCTCAGGAGAGGGGGAAGCCTCATACGTTGTTGGAAGAGAAATGAAATCAATCTCTTTCGACAGTGATCTGGCAAGATTTATCGAAATAGTGAGCTTGTACTTCTCTGTGTAAAAATTTCATTTACACCATATTCTATGAGTCCTTAATAATACAAATACAATGAACTCAATTACTCCAGAATTTAAGGTCAAATGGATATAAAGTCTGTGGCCCCAGCAAGGTATTTATGCTTTTCTCTCTAACCCAAGTCATAGCTGGTTCCTTCTAAACATATCGGCTAGCTTTGCCATTATGAACCTACAGAGATTCAGAAATTCAATTTAGAAAATGATAATATGTCTTGAATTTCCTCCTAAATTATTTCTCCCTGATGGGACATTATTCAAATGAGGCAGAAAGAATGCGGGACAAAACAAGTGTTGTTGCAAGGATAATGAACTGATATTGAAAGGTCCCCCAGTAATGGGTCCGTGATTAAAGGAGCAAGGCTGATACGAAGCGAAGGTCAAGCAAAGCTTTATTTTGCGCCAAGCATCGAGGATCAAACCGAACATTCGGGGCCTCGCCTCTTATAGACAGGGTGACCCCTCTCTGCTTCACAGACTGGCCTTTAAGGGCAAAGGCCATGTGGTTGAGCCTGGCCATGCCAATGAGACTGTAACACACAGAAAGCTACACCAGTCATGCTAGGTCACACATAAGTGATCAGCTGAATTACAAGTTACCCTATAGTAGACACTTGAACTAGCCTATCACCTTGGTAAGAATTGGCGCCCAAAAGGCTCCCAAAGGGTGAGGCCCATACTCCTTGGTAACTAGGAAGACAGTATGCGCCCCCCCTCATTGGATGTCTCCACCTGGCCTGACCCACCCTTGTATTTGGGCTTTGTTACCTGGTACTGGTTTTACTTGTTTTTAAGTAAGTCTCCTGGGGGGAAGGGAGGAAGGGACAGTTTAAGTTTTACTGCATAAACAACAAAATGGCTGTTTAATCCAAGATGGAGTCGCTCTGGCTAAATAGGCCCTTACAATATGATTACAGAGATACCTGAGGTGGTTTCTGGGCCACATGGTGGGTCCAGATTCTACTGCTCAGATTTGTATGCTTAAATTAAAAAAAAAAAAAAAAAAAAAAGAGGGCGCCTGGGTGGCTCAGTGGGTTAAAGCCTCTGCCTTCAGCTCAGGTCATGATCTCAGGGTTCTGGGATTAAGCCCCAGGTCGGGCTCTCTGCTTGGCAGGGAGCCTGCTTCCCTTCCTCTCTCTCTTTCTGCCTCTCTGCCTACTTGTGATCTCTGCCTGTCAAATAAATAAAATCTTAAAAAAAAAAAAAGAATTAAATTTTACCAGCTTTCTCAAGAGATAATTAGGGACTGGGATACCAATCATCTTCCAACCTATATCCACAAAACAGAATGCTAGTTTTATAACTCACACTAGACTATATACCAAGGATGGTAAACAGACCTGACTTCACACAGCACCATCTCTTGCTTAAAAATAGCAGAAGCCGCCATCTTACCCTCCCACCTTTCTCGTTTGTCTTTCCTGACTGTTTTTCTTTCTTGTGGGTAGGTGCATTTAGAAGACCAATTTACAAGTCCGAAGGCTGCTGAGCAAGCACAAAGTTAAAGCAATGAAAACTGGATGCTTTTGGAAGGAATTTCTAGCACTGAAGAGGATCAATGAATTGACCTTCCACATTTTAAAAGAATTTCTTTCTAAAAAGCTGGGCCATGGGGTGCCTGGGTGGCTCAGTGGGTTAAAGCCTCTGCCTTCAGCTCAGGTCATGATCTCAGGGTCCTGGGATAGAGCCCCGCATCGGGCTCTCTGCTCAGCAGGGAGCCTGCTTCCTCCTCTCTCTCTCTGCCTGCCTCTCTGCCTACTTGTGATCTCTGTCTGTCAAATAAATAAATAAAATATTAAAAATAAATAAATAAATAAATAAAAATAAAATAAAAAATAAAAAGCTGGGCCATGAGTCAATAATCACAACACCTTTTCTCTTCTCAGTGAAGGAGAAATACAGGCACAGATACACTTGAATTGCACAGGTCCACTTCGAGAAAGCGAGCGATATATATATATATATATTTTTAAATAAATACAGTACTGTACTTTATGTGTAGTTTCTCTTCCTTATGATTTTCTTAATACCATTTTCTTTGGCTTACCTTATTATAATAATACTATATATAATACATATATAACACAAGACATATGTTAATCAACTGCTTATGTTTTCAGGAAGGCTTCTGGTCAACCGTAGGTTATCAGTAGTTAAGTTTTTGGGGAGTCAAAGGTTATATGTGGATTTTCAACTGCACAGGGCTCAGCACCCCTAAACCCCACTGAGAAAGAACCAGCTGTCACCTCAACTGCCTCTATTTGACCTTAATCTTTAGTCTCTGATTGTTTCATTCTGTCTTATCTTTTTTTTTAAGTTTATTTACTTATTTATTTAAGTAATCTCTACACCGAACATAGGATTTATTTTTTTTTTAAAGATTTTATTTATTTATTTGCCAGAAAGAGAGAGAGAGAGAGAGAAAGCGAGCGAGCACAGGCAGGCAGAGTGGCAGCAGAGGCTGAGGGAGAAGCAGGCCTCCCGCCGAGCAAGGAGCCCGATGTGGGACTCGATCCCAGGACGCTGGGATCATGACCTGAACTGAAGGCAGCCGCTTAACCAACTGAGCCACCCAGGCGTCCCCCAACATGGGATTTAAACTCACAAACTGGAGATCAAGACATGCATGCTCTCCTGACTGAGCTAGCCAGGTGTCCCTCTGGCTTGTGTTTTAACTCAGGCAAAAGACCCAAGAGGCAAAGCATCCTGGGGTGGGAACCAGAACTACCCCTCAAGCAATAAGGACTGCCTGATGCTGCAAGACCCCTCATGATTGACCTCCAGACAATGATCAACCTGACCTTTCCTGCCCACCTGCAGGTACCTACTGACCTTTGTCCCACATTTTCCATATATAAAAATAGAAGTGTTTTCAGGACTTTTGAAGACAGTTTTTGGAACACTAGTCCACTGTCTTCCTGGTATTGGCCTCACTGAAATAAATTCTTCTCTTGTTTCCCCACCACTTGTCTCTCTGCCTTTGGATTTTGTCATTGGTGAGTGGCTGAACCTAGCCTGTTTGAGACCTTGGGAGCCAAGCGCTCTTGTTCCTCTGCACCCCAGTTATACAATGCTATACAAGGCTCATCTGCAGTTAAATAAAATCAGGCTCAATGATTGCATTTTATCTGCCCAAAATTGATAGTGCCCATGCATTTTTTTTTCAAAATATAGTAAAAGAACTACTGGAAAGAGGATGAACACCTTTGTTCATCATGGAATGAAGTTAGGTGCTTGTTTCAAAAGTTGGTAATGTGTTCCATGAAAGGGGGTTTATGCAAAATGACTCCAAAGGCAAAAGGAGCAGTAAGTCTAAAGAAAAAAACTGGTAGGTCCAGCTTGACAAGAAACGGTTTATGAAGGGGCTTAAGGACAGAAGTATGTCTTTGGCAGTAAGACAAGTAGATTTCTGCAATCCCATCTCTTTTTTTTTTTTTTTTTAAAGATTTTTATTTATTTGTTAGAGAGAGAGAGATACAGAGCGCAAGCACAGGCAGACAGAGTGGCAGGCTAGAGGCAGAGGGAGAAGCAAGGAGCCCGATGTGGGACTCGATCCCAGGACGCTGGGATCGTGACCTGAGCTGAAGGCAGCCGTTTAACCAACTGAGCCACCCAGGCGTCCCCCCCCCTTTTTTTTTTAAGGTTTTATTTATTTATTTGACAGAGAGAGAGATCACAAGTAGGTAGAGAGGCAGGCAGAGAGAGAGGAGGAATCTGAGCAGAGAACCCAATGCGGGGCTTGATCCCAGGACCCTGAGACCATGACCTGAGCAGAGGCTTAACCCACTGAGCCACCCAGGCACCCCCAACCCTATCTCCTTTAAGACATATTTTTATAGCCTGGAGGTTGGGGAGTCCTCGCTGGGGGGGGGGCGGGTTGGGGCTACCTAGGACTACGCAGGAGGTGGAATAAGTGTCACAGTCAGACCTCCAGCGATCAAAGACATTTTGCCCTGAGGGTGTACTTAAGGGTGAGGTTAAGGAAAGGAAAGAATAGTGGGTTGGGGGCGGGGATTGCTATGCCCAAAGAGGCTTCAGTCACAGAATGCAATGCTTAAGAAGAACTCTCAATACTGTACTTCATTGTGTCTATGACTTTCAAAGACTGGGCTCTTTTCTGAAGACCTTGGAATGGGGAATTGGCCTCAGGACCAAATGTTTCACTTAAAGTGAATGACTTTAATGTAAAATATTGTTAACTTTTCCAAACCTTTGAAACAGTTGTTGGTAACTTGCTCAGGGGCTCCCATTACTGTATCATCAGAGTATCTTTCTCTGAAAATGACTGGCGAGGTAAAAATTTGTCCCACATTGTGCAGTCATCTAATTAACAGGTCACTTTATTCAGTTTTTTAAAAAAAGATTTGAGAGAGAGAGACACAGAGCATGAAAGGGGAGAGGGTCAGAGGGAGAAACAGACTCCCCATGGGGCTGGGAGCCTGATGCAGGACTAGGTCCCCAGATTCTGGGATCATGAGGCAGTTGCTTAACCGACTGAGCCACCTAGGTGCCCCAATTTATTCAGTTTTAATTGTTAAAAATATGTGTACTATTGTAACGCTTTAGGTTTTACCCTAAAATACATAAGCCTATTATATAAGTGAATTCATTTGCTAATAGAGTATATTTAGGGGAATCGGTGTGGCTCAGTCGGATAAGTGGCTGTATTCAGCTGGGGTCATGATCTCAGTCTCCTGGGATGGAGCCCAGACAGTGGGCTCCCTGCTCAGAGAGGGTCTGCTTCTCCCTCTCTCTGCTCCTCGCCCTGCTCGTGCTCTCTTGCTCATGCACACAAGCTCTCTCTTAATAACTAAAATCTTAAAAAAAAAAAAATTGAAACCTTTCCTAGAGAACTGTAGGATTTGGCTGTGGTAACTTTTATTAGACGGTGCTCCTTTTCTTTTCTCCGTTGAAGTAACTGTCACGGCTGGCGCGACAAATCGAACAGAACGTGAGGGTAAGAAGTTGGTGAAAAGAAATTAAGAGACAAAGAGATGGGGGCAGGAGGAGCACTGAGGAGGACGTCCAATAGTGCCGATTTTATTCCACATCTTACAAGCATTTATAAGGCAGATCACAATAGAAGGAGTAATAATACATCGGCATCTAGTCAGACGACCGCAAGTGTCTAGAACAAGTCTTAAATTAACTACAAACAAATCTCGTGATGCCAGGTAGTCACGGCTAATGCCATTAGCTACTATTGATGCAAGACAATCAACCAGGGAGTGGGTTATGGGAAGTACAGGAACAACAAGGACCAACTAAGAATTCATGACCCTGACTGCATTGTTCCCTTCTGAGCGTGTGGGAAGTCACGTAGGCGAGCACACGACACGTAGCACAGACCCTTCCTCAGTGTTACTCAACTTTCCTGTCCTTAACCCCTTATCAAGGCGTCCGGACTTTAAAGGAGATGCAAGTTGGGGCCTGGTTTGATCCATGACTCCAACCACGCCGTAGCCTCCAACAAATAACTATGATAGGATGTTGGTAAATGGTCTTTTAAAAATAAAAATTTGGGGGGTCACGTGGGCGACTCAGTTTGTTGAGTGTCCAACTCTTGGTTTCAGCTTAGGTCATGCATGGTCTTAGGGTCATGAGATCAAGCCACATGTCAGGCTCTATGCTCAGTGCTGAGTGGGTGTGAGAGTCTCTCCCTCTGCCCTTCCTCCCACTTGTATGCATACACTCTCTCTCTCTAAAATAAATAAACTCTTGAAAAATAAAGATAAAAAACTTTGGATTAAAAGGAAAACCAAACTTCTGTATTTTTGTTACCACTAAATAATGCTTTTGTAAATTTGAATGGAAAACCACCTGTATATATTGCTTTTGGGTTGCAGTTATGTCCTTAAGCTTAATTTAAAATATACTACTTAATAAGGGGCGCCTGGGTGGCTCAGTGGGTTAAGCCGCTGCCTTCGGCTCAGGTCATGATCTCAGGGTCCTGGGATCGAGTCCCACATCGGGCTCTCTGCTCAGCAGGGAGCCTGCTTCCCTCTCTCTCTCTCTCTGCCAGCCTCTCTACCTACCTGTGATCTCTCTCTGTCAAAT
Source organism: Mustela lutreola (assembly GCF_030435805.1). Taxonomy (NCBI): domain Eukaryota; kingdom Metazoa; phylum Chordata; class Mammalia; order Carnivora; family Mustelidae; genus Mustela; species Mustela lutreola. The sequence continues at coordinate 103,776,304 of NC_081295.1, read as the reverse complement.
AAATAAATAAAATCTTTAAAAAAAATAAATAAAATATACTACTTAATAAAAATTTCATGAAAGATGAATTCCAATAATCAAAAAATAAATACATTTTGAAGCTAGAATTTGGTGTAATATATATCAACAGTGTGGAATAGTAAAAGGTATAACATAACTTCTTTAAAATTTGAAACATCTTTCTTCTTTCAATTTTTTATTTATTTGACAGGCAGAGATCACAAGTAGGCATAGAGAGAAGAGGAAGCCGGCTCCCCGCTGAGCAGAGAGCCCGACGTGGGGCTCGATCCCAGGACCCTGGGATCATGACCTGAGCTGAAGGCAGAGGCTTTAATCCACTGAGCCACCCAGGCGCCCCTAAAATTGGAAACATCTTGTGAATATTTCATGCTTTAGATACTCTGCCAATATTTAGCATACTGGTTTTATTGATAGTGAATATTTAATGCCATTTAGTAGCACTGTGGTTTAAATAATTTTGTCTTGGAAACAAAGTTTCTTTTCTAATTCTATTATTTATGTATGTATGTAGGTCGCACACCCTAGCATGAAGCTTAGGGTGGGGCTTGAGCTCACAACCCTGAGATCAAGACCTGAGCTGAGACCAGGAGTTGAATGCTTAAGTGACTCACCCAGGGACCCTTCTATCAGTCTGTCTTGAAGAAAAGTTTTTCCATTTTGAAGCTTTTGTGTCCCACCCCCAAATAATAAATTTACTTTGCCTTGTACAAAATAACTATAGAATTAAAAAAAATTCTTTTTAAAGACTTCATTCATTTGACAGAGAGAGGCAGGCAGGCAGAGGCAGAGGAAGAAGCAAATTCCTGGCTGAGCAGGGAGGCCAAGGCGGGAATTGATCCTAGCACCCCCGGATCATGACCTGAGCTGAAGGCAGATGATTAACTGACTCAACCACCCAGGTGCCTCCCCCCACCGCCCCGCATTCTTTTAAAGCAATCCTTACACCCAATGTGAGGCTCGAACTCACAACACTGAGATCAAGAGTTGGATGCTCCACCAACAGAGCCAGGCAGGTGCCCCCTGTCCAAATTTATTTAACAAGTGTTTTCTGTGTGAGCCACCATGCTAAGCACCTTGCATACTGCATCTCATTTAAAGTTCTAACTCACAGGAGCATTATTATCATTCCGACTTTACAGGGGCATTCTTGGGGCCCTTGCCTGATAAGAGCTAGAGTTGGGAGCTCACCAGGTATTTCTGCAGCAAAGCTTAAAGCGGCTGCGTGCGTTCTGTCCTAGGGCTGTGCCATCTTTAGTCCCGAGGTCTGGTGATTACATTTAGAGATGTATTTATAATACTGCCGGGATCCAAATTCTAGGTCAGTTTTCCAGTGCCAGGTTTTTCAATATTTTCTGACAGCCTTTGTCGAATTCCTGCACAAATTATGCCCAATTTAGTTGCATATTAAAGCTGGACTAGATACTGAAATTGGCCCTCACCAAACAGCTGTTAGCGAATGCCATCGTGATTCGAATGCCAACTATATGCAAGTGACATATGCTTGCTACAATACTTAGTTTAGTTGTTTTTTTGTTTTTTTTAAATTTGTTAAGTTTTTAAGTAAGCTTCACACCCAGCATGGGGCTTGAACTCACAAACCTGAGATCAAGAGTTGCATGCTTTATTGACTGAGCCAGCCAGGCGCTACCAATACTTAGTGGTTTGAGTTGGATAATTGAAGATTGGTGTGGCCCAATTCAAGTTGCTTACGCTTTGGTCATGATTGAAAACTGAAGAATGTGGTCGTGTCCCTAAACAGAGGTCCATTTCATTTGCTTGCTTCTTCTGAGTAGATAGAAACAAGTTCAAGCTCACTACTGTCCTTGTTGCCTTTTCTCTTCCAAAATTCTCAGCTTTTGCTTTCGTTTTTGTCTTTGAATAATTACAAAATCCAGCCTTCAAAAATAGCATTATCACATATGTGCGCTCCAAATGTATGAGCATTTGTCACAATCAGTCATTTGAAAGGGACACATGCATGGGTATTTGCTACTTGAAAATCATCACATGTAATTGTTTGCTGGATCCTTAACCCTATTACTTTCAGAGGTTGTTAAATTCTTTCATACTTTGCAATTTTAAAGTGTTGAAGCAGAGTTCTCTATTAGTTGATCATCTCTTTAGGGTGGATTCTGAGCATTTTGAGTCGGAGTGCTAGCCGCATCAATACAGAGGATCCAGTCTGCACTCATCCCGTTCCTCTGCAGAATAGCTCAGCTCACTGGGCTAATGGCTAACGTATCCCTGAAGGACGGCATTCATTCCTGTGGAAGACAGTATGAAGAGTGCCCCCTAGAGGATGCAGTACTCTTCCCAATACCAGGAAGGAAGCACAGGGGCAAGGCCCAGGTCACTCACTACAGTTAGCTCTCTTCCTTCCTTCCTAGCCCTCTGAAAGCTTTCAGAATTTTTTTCCTTCATCTTTTTTTTTTTTTTTTCTTTTTTTAATGTCAAGGGTTCCTACATTAAAATACGAGGACGGTCAATTCTACATTTGTCAGATTTACACTGGGCAGTATTGCCATTCTGTCCTTAGTTGATGATCATTGAGTGTTCTTCTGTCAACTCCTTGGCAGGTCCTGCCAAGAGAAGAGCCAGGGTGGGAATGGGGACATTGTCCTGGGAAGCAGTTCTCATGAGGGACAGCAGCAGGGCTGCCCTAAGATTGTACGCTCCGTTCTAGAAATAGGGTATGAAATTGGAATGGGGTTGTTAGGGAACATATGACTAAAAGACAAATATACTCCGAATTCCATTATAGTCCCAAACTATTATCTATCTAAAAGAAGACAGATGAAAGTAAAGTGTGACTCTTGGTAGTTCCATCATTTAAAAAGCAATTAAATTTCCCTTTTTTTTTTTTTTTTTTTTTTAAGTATTTATTTATCTGAGGGATGGGTGTAAAGAAACTGAGCAGGGAAGGGGCAGAGGGAGAGGGAGAGAGAACCTCAAGCAGACAGTGCTGAGCTCAGAGCCAAGGTGGGGCTCCATCTCATGACTCTGAGGTCATGACCTGGTCTGAAAAAAAGATTTGGGGGCGCCTGGGTGGCTCAGTGGGTTAAAACTTCTGCCTTTGGCTCCGGTCATGATCCCAGGGTCCTGGGATGGAGCCCAGCATCAGGCTCTCTGCTTGGCAGGGAGCCTGCTTCCCTTCCTCTCTCTGTGCCTGCCTCTCTGCCTACTTGTGATCTCTGTCTGTCAAATAAATAAATAAATAAAATCTTTAAAAAAGAAAAGAAAAGAAAAGAAAATTCGTATGCTCAACTGTCTGAGCCATCCAGGGGGCCTACTTCCATTCTTATAATAAATAAAAATGTTAAGAATCAACAGCCACTGGGTGGCTCAGTGGGTTAAGCCGCTGCCTTCGGCTCAGGTCATGATCTCAGGGTCCTGGGATCGAGTCCCGCATCGGGCTCTCTGCCTGCTTCCTCCTCTCTCTATCTCTCTGCCTGCCTCTCTGCCTACTTGTAATCTCTGTCTGTCAAATAAAATAAAATCTTTAAAAAAAAAAAAAAAAGAATCAACACATTCAGGTCCCTGCTCCTTGATCCCCTTGGCTGTAGGCTAGGGACTGAGGCAGCTTGGAGATGGTAGATCACAGCTCTTCAGGTCAGTGAGAATGAATGGCCTCCAATAAAACTCCATTGCAAAAAATGGGAGAAGAACAATGTGAAGAGTACAAACGTTGAGGAGGTAGAGCCCAAATAGTTTGTGGTAGAAAATGTCCTAGACTGGGGTGCCTGGGTGGGTCAGTCGGCTAAGCAGCTGCCTTGGGCTCAGGTCATGATCCCAGGGTCCTGGGATGGAGCCCCATGTTGGGCTCCCGGTTCCACAGGGAGTCTGCTGTAATAATAATTAAATAATAATTGTAATAATAATTAAATAAAATCTTAAAGAAAAAAACGGAAGAAAGAAAATGTCCTAGGCTGACACAGAGTGAATGGGAGAGGGGAGTATTTCTCAGGGTGGAAGGGATTTAAAGATGCTGACAGTCCTTGAGAACCTGAAGAAAACTTAATTGTTGCTTCTTAATTTTCAAGAAGCTGATAAAGATGGCACAAAAAGAAAACCTTTATCTGACAGTGAACCTGAAGATAGCAAATGGGAGTCAACTGACAAATTAAGAGGCTTTACCACAGTTATCAATGAGAATGACTATTTCCCACGAAATGGAAAGATTTAGATGAGGCAGACTTAGGGTAATCAAAACCATAATGTTCTCAGATTGTAATTGCTTTTTATGAAGAGAGACTAATTTGACATTTTGCCCAGAAAATGAAGCTCAATATTGTTTGCATTGAGAGATCTAAATATATAAAGCCAATCTGGATCTTGACTTTTTTCCCCCCAGTGAAAGAATACCTACATTCTCATGCAGACTGAATTTGATATATTTCATTTTTGAAGTAGTATTTGAGGAGCAGTTGAGGTTTCTGTGTATCAACAACATTAGTTACTTCAAACAAATGAAAGTGTTCTATAGTTGCTTCATGTATCACAGATAAAAGAATAATCCATACATTGTTCAATCTTTTTTTTTTTTTTAAGATTTTATTTATTTGAGAGAGAGAGAGAGACAGTGAGAGAGAGCATGAGAGGGGAGGTCAGAGGGAGAAGCAGACTCCCCCATGTTGTTGGGTGCCTGATGCGGGACTCGATCCCAGGACTCTGGGATCATGACCTGAGCTAAAGGCAGTCGCTTAACCAACTGAGCCACCCAGGGGCCCTACATTGGTCAATCTTGCTAGGAAATAAAATGCAAACAAAATTAAGGTGTTTCATATCTAATGTTAGAAAAAATAATGCTCAACTCTGGAAAGCTTCTAGTGAAACAGCTACATTTTAATTACTAAAGACAGTACAAATTGACATAACTCATACAAAAAAATTTGGATATATGTCAGGCCATGAAAATGAATATAACCTTTGACCCTGTAAATCCCACTACTGGGAATTTATACAAAGAAAATCAAAAACAAAAGAAAGAAGGAAAAAAGTCTCTGTATATAAATATGTTATAGGAATAAGCAACAAATTGGAAACAACCTAAATGTCTAGCAAGGGGAGTGGGGAAGTAAATTATACAACTATACAGAATAGATGGGCGCCTGGGTGGCTCAGTGGGTTAAGCCGCTGCCTTCGGCTCAGGTCATGATCTCAGGGTCCTGGGATCGAGTCCCGCATCGGGCTCTCTGCTCGGCAGGGAGCCTGCTTCCTCCTCTCTCTCTCTGCCTGCCTCTCTGCCTACTTGTAATCTCTCTGTGTCAAATAAATAAATAAATAAATCTTTAAAAAAAAAAAAAAAAAAAAAAAAAACAACTATACAGAATAGAGGTTTTAAAGTTGACAAGTAGACTTTATAGCAGCATTTTAAAAAAAAGGCAAATTACAACATTGTATTTCCATAATGATTAAAAATTTAGAGAAATTATATATTTGGAAAAAGATGAAGTGGACATATAGTTGTTCACAGTGATAACATTAGATGTGAATTCTCTCACATTTTATGTCATGTTTTCATATATATCAAGAAATATATTCATATTATCAGATGCATAAATCTGAAATTCAAAATAATTTGATAACGATATCCAAAAAAAGTACTTTATGAAAAGGTTGATGTTGGGAAAGACTCTTATTTTGTGATTCCTTTCGTCCTTCTGAACACACTACTTAGCTAATAGTAGAGGTTAATAGTGGTTAAGTTTGCATGCTGCTTAAGGTCAAGAATTTCTAGTTAACCAAATGCCCCATGTGCCCAAGTGTCTCCTTGCCAGACAAAGCCCAGGAAAGAACAAGAATGCTTTTGGCCCTGGCTGAGCAGTTACTCTCTCCTATATAGTAAATATTCATCCACAGTACAGTAAAAAATATATATTATATATATTAGGTGCTAGAGCCTAATATAAGACAAGAATTCAATCTAAAAACTTCTAGAAAGATAATTAAAATATTTCTAGTTTTAATTGTGTTTTTCACAAAACTGATGACACTGGAGTATTTTCCTCATGTGAAACAACAATCGGTATCAAATGTTACAACTAACACAAAGAACTAATGTTTAATCATTTTCATGTCATTATTTGTGAGTGCTCCTCTGTTTCAAAACTAATTAAATTTGCCTTCTGCATTTTGTTGCAGAGTTTTGGAACCAGCTCCTTTGGAATGCTCTAACAGCTTGATGGCCTTGTCAGAGTTTTCAATATTTCTAAGCAGAGTCTCTAATCTTCTCTTAATTTTCTTCTGATCTTCAAGAGCACAGCCGATTACTATGGACTGAAACTTCTGGTCAACAGGCCCAGGTGGCACCTCGGAAGAACACGCACTGTATAGTGACATCAAGTGACTCTTGGCATTTCCCAGATCATCCAGAAACTTACTGACCACCTCATCAATGATCCTGGTGGCATGCTTTAGGGATTCTTGCTGCTGGGGGTTCCTAATTGTTTCTACTGAAACTTCAACGGTGAGGGTTCGTCCCATCAAACGGTTGGCCGTCAGATTTAATTCTTCTCTTTCTCCTAAACGTAGAAAGTTTGAAACAGCCATCAGTATAAGACATAAACTTACCAATGTTGAGAACACTAAAGGCACTTATTTGTGGCTAAAGCTATTTTCTGTAAGTGCCTTGGCTATGAAATTTTTAAAGGTAAAAGTCAAAATGATATCACATAAGATTAACTGATGAACCGTATTATATTACAGAGAGAGGTTGCAGAATACCTTTCCCTGAAGGTCTTTCTTCTTTTATTTATTTATTTATTTATTTTGAGAGAGAGAGAGAGAGAAAGAGAGAGGGAGAGGAGGGAATATGCACATCTTCATGCAGGTAGGGGAGGGGCAGAGGGAGAGAATCTCAAGCAGGCTTCATGTTCAGCCTGTGAGGCTGACATGGGGACTGATCTCACAACCCTGAGATCGTGACCTGAGCCAAAATCAAGAGTTGGATGCTTAACCGACTGAGCCACCTGGGACCCTTCCCTAAGTCTTTATGCATGGGATACCAGATGACTTCTCTAGTAGTCACATTTGAAAAAGTTTGGGCAGGTGTGCATGTGTAACTTGAATGGAGTTTAAGTCTTAACAGAGTGAATAGTGCACCTGACCAGGGTTTTGTGCTGCTTAGAGAAGACATCAGACATGATGTATGTCTCATAAGAAGGTGCATGTAGGGGAGGAAAAATAATTTCCCCTGTACCTTTCTGAGTTCTTGGTTGAGAAACCCTGTAATAAAAAGATTAACAAGAAGAAAACCAGAAGCTTACGGATGTGTGTATTTCACATATACATGGGAGATTTTCAAGGACCCTGAGATGGCCCACCTCCCTGAGACAGATGGCCCAAGCCACTACCTTTCTAAAAACCATGTTCATCTAAGGACTAAGACGTTGAGGAAGGCCCTCCCCTCCTGAGTGAGGTTACTGGGAAAAGCAGGATAAACCAGGGTTAAGGTTGTTTTGCAGATTCAGGAGGTGCCCTCTGCAGAGATAAGAGTTTCTTGGATTTACAGTCATCCTTCTCTTCCTGGTACACAGAGGGAGGCACATTTACAAATGGAAATATCCTTTATACATTTGAACTTCCCTTATAAAAGAATAACTTCTACTCTGTTTCCAGAGCTTCTCCTGCGTCTGCAGCTTCTCAAAAATAATCAGCTTGAAATAATTCTTATGCCAAAGAACCATACTTTGGGGTGGCATATTTTGCATGTGAATCAAATACAACGCCACAATTTTGGCTGAGCAAACTTAGCCATGATAGTGGAGAAACAGCTAGCCTCAGAATTAGGCACTGACTTCATCCTTGCCAGGGAAATTTAAGCAGACCAGTGGTTTAAGTCTTGGCCAGCACAGAGAGGCAATGTGGGAAAAGGGATCCACGTTTCATTATTTATATGAAAAAGTCAGCAACCTCCTCTTTGTCCTGGTTCTGTAACTCTCTTCCTAATTCATCACTCTTTGGCCAGGACGGTGAACAGACTGGCTAGATCTTGACCCTGCTGTGTATGTCTAAGAGTTCAGGGCCTGGAGTTAGACGAACGGCACACTCATGGCACCAGCCGCTGGCCCCTCAGCTTGTCTTGGGAGGCACCAGAGCAACCAGGTTGGCAAGAACACTGCCAGTGAGAGGAAACCACAAGTGCCCTGTTCCTCCACAGGCAGTCATGCTTTTAATATAGAAATGATAGCATGTTTTTATATTAATGGGGTTTTACTGGGCCCATAATTTCTTTCCTCTGCATTCTCTCTCCTTCCTCTCCTTAAATTACACCCCAAGCCCTCTCTTTTTGTCTTCTCTGCTTTTACAGCTTCTACCATCCAGTAACTTCTGAGGAACTGAAGTTAGGAATGTGAACCTGACATCAAAGGCATCGCCTTTTACTGCTTGGGACCACCTCTCCCAGAGCTTGGAGGCCTTTTTGACTATCTCCAACCATGCCCTTGAGGGAGGGGGCAGGCCAGAAGGTGCCCTTTGGGTAAGTGGCTCCTGTAATAAGCCGACAGCTGCAGCTGCTGTCCACGCTCATGGGAGATTCTGAAGCCAACTGTACAAATTCCTCAAGTTAAACGAAAATGGACCTAAACCCCATAAAGGAATGGAAAAGATGAGCTCCCCTCTGTGGAAATGCTCTCACCGTCGCTGATCTGCCTCATGTCCTGGCTATTTTGGATGCTGTGGATCATTTCCAGAAGAATTTCTTTCTCTTGCTCAACAGCAGTTGCTGCTTCTCTCAAAGCTTCCACCCTATATGAATTGGGAAAACAAAAGTTACCACATGGAAGTTTACTTTTCCTCATCTCATTTGCTCCAACAGTTTAAAGATCACTAGGAATACTTCCCCAAAATTCTTTATCCCTCTTTAAAATTAAAAAAAAAAATTCTGTTGTTTTATTTTATTTTTAAAAGATATTTATTTATTTATTTATTTATTTATTTGACAGGCAGAAAGGCAGGCAGGGGGGGAGGAGTAGGCTCCCCGCAGAGCAGAGAGCCCGATGTGGGGCTCGATCCTAGGACCTTGAGATCATGACCTGAGCTGAAGGCAGAGGCTTTAACCCACTGAGCCACCGAGGCGCCCCTCTGTTTTTTTTAAATCCCCCGACCCCACTCCCACCTTCCTCCCCACTCGTATGGCAATCATTCTATTCAGTGTTTCTCTATTTTGTATTTGTTCTTAACAATATATATATTTGCGTTTTCATCTATTTTCAATTTATATCTCATTGTTTCTTTCTTCACTCAACATTATTTTGTTAGGAACCATCCAGCTTCCTACCTAAAGATCTAATCAGTCACTTCTGATTACTGCATAGCCTTCCATGTACATCCACCTGATTTTACCTCTGCTCTCCCAGTGGAAACACTCACTTTGTCTCCTCATTTTTCATCACCACAAAAAACAAAACAAAACAAAACGCTTCAGCAAATACATGGACTTCAAAAAGAATCTCCTTGCAATAGACCCCAGGGCAGAAGTGCTAAGACACAACATAAGTGCACCCTCAATTTAACTCAGTGCTACCACGGCTTTCCAGAATGGCTAGACTAGACCATTGTCAGGAAGCAAGCAAGCATTCTTACCCTCCTCCTTCAAGTCCCCTTAGCTGGACTAAGAATCAAATTGATATGAGACAAATTAACAGGAGAAAACAAAATTTAATAGTGTACATACAGGGAATTCACATAGACATGGAAATTCCAAAGACAGGCAAAATGAGGTATATGTTATTTTAAATGAAGGAGAAGGGGGTACAGGTGAGGGTTACGGTTAGGGTTACATTTCACAGGGTGATAAGAGCAGATGTTTGGTAATTAGATGTTTGCCCCGCCACACAGATGAGCCACTCAGATAAAATTTATCTCTGCTTATAACCTTTATTCTGGGAAAGACCCCTAACTTAGATTCTTCTGTGTGGTTCAGGGCGGGGCGGAAATTTCTTGTGAGTCTGCAGGCTCTCAAGTGCCTTCAGCTCTAAATAACCTACACGGCAAAGGGCACATTCGGCGGCGGGGGGCGGGGGCGGGGGGGCGGCTATCCTGTGCTCCTTCGCAATATTCCCAGCAGCAAAGCACAGGAATCCCTGTGTCCTCACAGCCCGACCAACACTCAGCATTTTCCAACTTCCTATTTGTTGCCAGTCTACTAAAGTACACAGTGATATGTTCATACTTAATTTGCATTGTCTCTCGATACTAATAATTTTGGATGTCTCTTCGTATTTTTGTTAACCTGTTCATAGCCTTTGCCTGTTTTGTTTTCCCCTTCTCCAAACAGGGGTTATTGTCCTCTTGTTGGCTTGCGTACTCAAGGAATTAATCCCATGTTAGTTATAGACATTATAATCATCTTCTTCCATCCTATCAAATATGAATTTTGTTCAGGATATCCTTCACTGAATAGATAATCCTTATTTTGAAGTGATCAGATTAATCTTTACTTGGTTTTATTTTGCCTTACAGTTTATACTTTCGAAGTTTTACTTCAGGTTTTTCCCATCCTAGCTCATAGGTGTTTTCCTACCCTTCTTCCTATTAACTTTATTGCTTTACCCTCTCGTATTTATGTCTTACTCCCCGCTGAGTAAGGAGCCCAATGTGAAACTCCATCTCAGACCCTGGGATCATCACCCAAGCTGAAGGCAGACGCTTAACCTACTGCGCCACCCAGGTGTCCCTGATTCTTCTAGACTGATGATTGTATCATCTATACAAAATTAGAGCTTTAATCTCTTTCTTTGTATTATTGACTAAAGTCCGCTTTACTTTATTAAACAGAAGATCTTTTTCTTTTCCTGAATTTAAAGGAAACATCTCTGTAGGTTTTTGGTATAAAGCCCATATCAAACTACAGAAGCACAACTTTCCCTAATTCCCCGAAGTGTAAACACACATGCACTTACTACACATTCACATGATCATGCCCAGTCACTAAAGAAAAGTCTGTGGAATCAGGAGAGGAAGAGAAAAGAAAATCCTGTATATTTCCAAGTGCTTTGTTTTCAGGGCACTTCTTGTTATACATTACCCATATATAAGTTGCCAACTTTTGCAAAATGAACAGTGACAGACTTATTCTCAGTGTTGAGACGGCCGTAGAAACACGAGATCAGGGATGCCTGGGTGGCTCAGTTGGTTAAGCAGCTGCCTTCGGCTCAGGTCATGATCCCAGGGTCCTGGGATCGAGTCCCACATCGGACTCCTTGCTCGGCAGGGAGCCTGCTTCTCCCTCTGCCTCTGCCTGCCTCTTTGCCTGTGCTCGCTCGCTCTCTCTCCCTCTGTCTCTCACAAATAAATAAATAAAATCTTAAAAAAAAAAAAAAAAGAAAGAAACATGAGATCATGGAAGATCTAATCCTGACTGCTGCTCTAAGTGGGCACGGAAGGAGCAACTTTACTAATGTTTGAGCACATGTCCATTCCATTTAAGGCAACCCTATCCATCCCAACCACACATTTGCCTTTTCCCCAACAGCCATCCACCTGTTATACCCCAAAATAGTACTGAGAGTCCACAAAGTCATAGGGTCTCTCTGTTTATCAAGATACTAAATATATGTTGAACTCTGTGTTTATAAGAGCTAGTAAAAGCAAAGAGCTGGTAAGATTCTTGCATGACAAATGTGGCTGGAAAACACAATAAAAAAAATCTTTTTTTTTTTATATTTTATCTATTCATTTGACAGAAAGAGACACAGTGACCGAGAGAGAGAGAACATAAGCAGGGGGGAGTGGGGTTGAAGGAGAAGCAGACTCCCAGGTGAACAGGGAGCCTGACGTGGGGCTCTATCCCAGGACCCTGGAACCAAGACCCGAGCTGAAGGCAGACGCCTAATGACTGAGCCACCCAGAACAGTCTTCTGTAAAATAGCAAAAATTCAGCAGCAGGCCCACTTCCAGCACCATTCATTATGTGCTTATACAGTTTACATTCACAAACTCTCAGACAGATAAATTAGGGCCCAGTACAACTCAGAGAGAGACTGAGTTGGCACTAATATGAAACAAACCAGGACTCTAGTGTTTAAATGACAAAGATGAATCATGTGATTGGTAAATGAGAGGATGCTGAAAGAAGCGATGAATTTTTCAAGACTCATTAGAGTTTGTACTCAAATGTACAATGATAGAGAATCTAATATTATTCAAAAAAGGAAGGCTTCATTTACAACATGTTATACCACTAAGTTCAGGGAGTTGTTAACAAGAAAATGGCTTAAAAGGGGACACTCTAGGGAAAAAAATAAGTCTATCATAGAAGGAAGACATTTTGCCATTAAATGAGGCCAAATACAGAACTCATTAGATGGAAATTTTGAGTCTTGTGGGGTTTTTTTGTTTGTTTGTTTGTTTTGTTTTTGTTTTCCCCCAATACTAGAAATTGCCAGGGCATTTTCCCTGTGAAAAACAGATTTCATCTTTTATGGAACTTCTCATATACATTTTTATGTATACCTTTTTCATCTCATAGCAAAGATAAAATGCCATTCTTCAGAATGTAAAGATTTCAAAGGTTTGTTTTTTTGGCACCATTGACATTTGCTGTTACCTCTCGCTGAACCTAGATCTCTACTTAGTTTATTCAAGTAATATCTGTACTGTTTCTCAGCCACTGAGATCTTTAAATTCATCTCACATATAAATCTGTCTACAACCTTTCCATTTAGTTCTGGAAAATTGTTAACCATAGTATCTTCGAATATTTCCTGTCCTCCATTCTATTACTTTCTTCTGGAACTCTGGTTAGACAAGGTTGGACAACCTCACCTTAGCCTTCATGTTTTTTAACACCTCATTTGACAACAATTCTCTTGGCGGAGAAGGGTGGTTATGTTTTTACTAACTGATCCTAGAAGAGCTACATTTCCAAAATTGGTTAAGTACTTCTCCTCATAACAAGGCTGGCCTGAGTTGTACTCCTGGAAAACTCTCTGCCTGCAACTGCAATGAAGCCAGCTTAGACAAAAAGAAATTTTAGTCAGAAAATTCTTATGAGGGCAAAAGTGAAGTGTACACATTCTCAGCTAGTCTTCGGGTCTCCCACACCTCACAAGTCTCTGCAGCCAGCAATCAAAAGGACACACTGTTGGGGTGCCTCGGTGGCTCAATGGGATAAAGCCTCTGCCTTCAGCTCAGGTCATGATCCCAGTGTCCTGGGATCGAGGCCCACATCAAGCTCTTTGCTCAGAGGGAGCCTGCTCCCTCCTCTCTTTCTGCCTGCCTCTTTGTCTAGTTGTGATCTCTGTCAGTCAAATAAATAAATAAAATATTTAAAAAAAAAATAAGGACACATTGTTGAGAGAAGTAGAGGTCTGAGAGCAACTTCACCAGACTGAGGTACTGTGGATCAATCAGCTAACAGCAGGCAGTGAAGCTGTGATGACTTTTCCATCATGCTGTTCAAACTAACTTTGCCACTCACAGGCTGTGTAACCTTGAGCAGTTAAGTTCTCATTGCCTGCCTCAATTTCTCCACTTAGGAAAAAGGAAAAATGAAAGGGTGGTTTATGGGGCACCTGGGTGGCTCATTGGGTTAAAGCCTCTGCCTTCAGCTCGGGTCATGATCCCGGGGTCCTGGGATGGAGTCCTGCATCGGGCTCTCTGCTCAGCAGGGAGCCTGCTTCCTCCTCTCTCTCTCTGCCTGCCTCTCTGCCTACTTGTGATCTCCCTCTTGTCAATTAAATAAATAAAACCATTAAAAAAAAAAAAAAAGAAAGGGTGGTTTGTGATTGAAGGAAAGCAGGTTAAGAGTTCAACACAATGTGGTGCCTGGGTGGCTCAGTGGGGTAAGCCTCTGCCTTCGGCTCAGGTCATGATCTCAGAGTCCCAGGATCAAGCCCTGCAGGGGGTATCTCCCTCTCTGCCCTCTCTCCTCTCTGCCTACTTGTGATCTCTCTCTCTCTGTCAAATAAATAAATAAAATCTTTTTTAAAAAAAGAGTTTAACACAATGACTAACAGCACTGACTAAAACAATTATATTTATGAGTTGACACGTGTGGTGTGTCTACAATTGGTGCTGGCAAACAGCTTTGTGGTATTTATGACACACTTACCATTACAAACTCAGGCTTATAAATAATAAGAATTTGTACTTTCATAAAAAGGAACGGAACAGGCAAATGCTCCTATCATGAATTTATTCGGAAAAAAAAAATTCTTTCTTTTTTTCTTTTTTTAAAGTAGGCTCCACACCCAGTGTGGAACTTGAACTCATGACTCCAAGATGAACACCTAAGCTGAAATCAAGAGTCAGATGCTTAACCAACTGTTTTCAGGGGCCCCCAGAAACATAACTTCTTTTTTCTTTTTTAAGATTTTATTTATTTATTTGACAGAGATCACAAGCAGGCAGAGAAGCAGGCAGAGAGAGAGGAGGAAGCAGGCTCCCTGCTGAGCAGAGAGCTCGATGCGGGGCTCCATCCCAGAGCCCTGGGATCATGACCTGAACCGAAGGCAGAGGCTTTAACCCAATGAGCCACCAGGCGCCCCCCGAAAACATAACTTCTAAAACAAATTCTAAAAATCATAGTCCCACCTCATATTTAATATTTTTATACCCAAGAAACAAGAGTTGGTGAGGATGAGGAAAAAAAAAAGAACCCTCAATGCTCTTTGGTGGAAATGCAAACTGGTGTAGCCACTATGGAAAACAGTATGGAGCTTCCTAAAAAAATTAAAAATGGGGGCACCTGGATGGTTCAGTTGGTAGAGTGTGTAACACTTGATCTTGGGTTTGTGGGTTTAAGCCCCATGCTGGGTGTAGAGATTACTTAAAAATAAAATCTTTAAAATATTAAAAACTGAACTACCCTATAATACCCAAAGTATATAAAAACACAAATTAGAAAGGATATATGTACCTTTATGATTATTGCAGAATTATTATGGAAGCAGCCCAAGTGTCCATTGATACACAGAATATTATTCAGCCATAAAAAAGAATGAAATTTCACCATTTGCAACAACATGGATGGAGCTTGAGAGTATAAGGCTAAGCAACGTTAGTCAGTCAGAGAAAGATAAATTACATATGGTTTCACTCATATATGGCATTTTAAAGAAACAAAACAAATTGACAAAAATGGGGAGAGAAGAGACAAACCAAAAAACCAGACTTAATTATAGAGAATAAATGGGCAGTTACTAGAGGGGAGGAATGCAGGGGGATGGGTGAAATAGGTGAAGGGGATTAAGAATACACTTACTTTTTTTTTTTTTTAATTTTATTTGTAAGTGATCGCTACACCGAATATGGGGCTAGAACTTACAATCCCCACATCATGAGTCACATGCTCTGAGTCAGCCAGATACCCCAAGAACACACTTATCCTGATGAGCAATGAGTAATGTAGATAATTGCTGAATCACTATATTGTACACCTAAAACTAATATAACACCAGATGTTAACTATATCACCTAAAACTAATATAACACCAGATGTTAACTATATTGGAATTAAAATAAAGAATTAAAGTAAAAAAAAAATACTCTTGTGGGATTCCTGGGTGGCTTAACTCATTGACTGCCTGACTCTAGATTTTGGCTCAGGTCATGATCTCAGAGTCCTGGGATTGAGACCTATATCAGGCTCTGCACTCAGAGGGGAGTCTTCTAGTCTTCTTCAGGATTCTCTCTCTCTCTCTCTCCCCCTCTGCCCCTCCCTCTGTGCTTTCTCTTTCATAAATAAATAAATCTTTAAAAAAAATACTCTTGTATCTAAAGAATGTTACAACAATCACTTATATTCTAGGCAATATAAGATTTTTGAATAAGTTTTCCTAATCATCAGCAAAATATTAAAATGCATTCACCACTGAGACCCTTTAATATAAAAATGGAGCTGGTGTTTAATGGGACTGGTGTTAGGAGCTACTCATCACTACTGTGGCCTTAGGCAGGCCACGCAATCCCTCTGGACCTCAGTTCCTTCATTTCTGAAGAGATAACATACATGTGCCCTCCTCTACCTCAAAGGATTTTGTAAGGTTCAAATGACAATGTATATGAGAAATGGTCTTTTAAATTATAGGCTGTTGCTCAATATTAACTATGATGCTACTTGTTTTGTGACTCCTGAGACACTGGCACACCCTAAGAAACTTTAAGCAACAGGAAACTTTTGGCCAAATGATCCATGTCACTCCTGGCCCCAACCTTTCATTCCCTGGCTGCTGAGGAAGTCACAGCAGATGGCTGATAGCAGGGGGAAGGAGCTACAATATGACCAGTTTGGGGAAATTGGTGAACAATCTCCCAATCCTATCGACTTCTCCTCAGCCATCTTTCACAACCCATCTTCCAAACATCTTCATTACCATCCAGAGCCTTCTAAGAGCCACTCAGTACTTGGCACTCAGTAGGTGTTTGATATTGACTTAACTTGAGAACCAATTTATATGGAATTTTGGGGGCACCTGGCTGGCTCAGATGGTGGGAGCATGTGACTCTTGGGTTGTAAGTTTAAGCCCCATGTTGGCTGTAGAGATTACTCAAAACTAAAACCTTTAAAAAAATAAAGTAAATAAGTAAATAAATGGAATTTTCACATCTTCCAGTAAAATCATAATTCATCCATATATGATTCCTACATTTTGAAATACTATAAGCAAGAAGAGTTAGGTATCCCTGGGTAAAGAAAGATACAAATAGCTTTCTTGCCATGAGAAGAGTCATTTTAGGCCCCCAGCCATTTTGTGAAAGAATGAGAACAGTCACCACAAGGCCAGAAGACAGCCTCATCATATCCAGAAATGAAGATAGACTACTTGATACACTGTAGGTTTTAAACCGCTTTGAGCACTCAGATACCAGACCAACTGGAGCCAGAGAACTGATGATGCTGACCCTTCCCGGCCCTCATGACTCTGGCTTGGACTTAGTCACCCCAGTTCCATGCTGTATTCCCCACAGTGTAAGCATCTTCATGAATATGTATGCACCCTCAGTTAAAACTTCCCCATTTTTGTCATTCTGGGAGATGCTTCTTTGGGAATGATTTCCCATGTTCTCCTTTACTTGTTGCAAGTAAAACCCTTCCTTTTCCTATTCTTTGGTTTGGCTGTGTCTTTTGGCTTGATACCCATCAAGAGGCAAACCTTGGTAACAATAAGACACATCTAACTTTAAGAGAATACAGGTGTAATATATTAAGCAGTACAGCCAGTCTTCCTGGGTTCTAGGCTGGGGGATCTTAGACAAGTCATTTAACTTTCTATGCCTCAATTTCCCATTTGGAGAATGGAGGTGATAGTAACTTCCACAAAGGAATGGGGCATGGTGAAGAATCATTGCTCATTTAATCAATCAATGTTAGCATAATTTATAAATTATGGTAATGGTTAAAAAACTAATAGTAATAAGCAAGTGTCTTGAGCTACTGATGAATGCAAAAATCGGATATCATTTAGAATTGGTCAAAAAACTGGGAGAGAGGGGTGCCTGGATGGCTCAGTCAGTTAAGGGTCTGACTCTTGGTTTTGGTTCAGGTGATGGTCTTAATGTTGGGAGATTGAGCCCCATATGGGGTTCAGTGCTGAGTGGGCTTGAGGATCTTTCCCTTCCCTCTGACTCCCCCTCTGCTCCTCCTACTCCCACCCTCCCCCACTCCGCTTTCTCCCTCTCTCAAATAAAAATAAAATCTTAAAAAAACAAACAAAACTGGGAGAGAAAGGAATCACCTTTTTAGGAGGAAACAAGAAAGCAGATGAGGTGGAGTCAAGAAAGAGAAAAAGTATTAGAAACAAACGGAATTCCTTCAATGACATGCAGAATGCTGCCAAACATTTTAAAGTATTTAAAAATCACGTACACCAGGGGCGCCTGGGTGGCTCAGTGGATTAAAGCATCTGCCTTCGGCTCAGGTCATGATCCCAGGATTCTGGGATCGAGCCCCACATTGGGCTCTCTGCTTGGCAGGGAGGCTGCTTCCCCCTCTCTCTCTCTCTCTGCCTGCCTCTCTGCCTGCTTGTGATCTCTCTGTCAAATAAATAAAATATTTAAAAAAAATCACGTACACCAGTAGTTCATACTCTAGGTCATAAAGCACTTAACATAATTCTGTCTTCAGTTTCATATGGAAGGAGTTCTACCCCAGTTGACAAAATTAATATGGTTGGGGAACTACATGTAAACTTTTAAGTATTAAACTACAGTGTTTTATTCTACCTAAATCACTGCTTTAGTGGTCATCCTTAATATGAAATTAAACTATTAGAGCAAAATTACGTAGATGTTTCTTTTACAAATAAATCTTCTAGGCATGATGCTAGTTTTTAACAACGTGGTGCTCTGTGACGCTGCCCATCCATGTAGTTTCAAAGGAACTTTAACGGATCATCATTAGCATTTTTCTTTATTTTTACTACGTTCTAAAACACTTTTGATGGTATATCACTTTTTTTTTCAAAGGAAGGAACAAAGCTCACAGAAGTCTAAAATTACAAGAGAAGTCCTTAAAATCAGTAATTAGCACACTTTAATCAGTCTTTCCTCCTCAGCTCAAGGGTTAATTAAGCAACTTATAATTTAATCACTCATATACAGTAATCAATTCACTTCACGTTAATCAAACATTAGAATATACGAATACTCAAAACCAGAGGGTTTCTTTTTTTAAAGATTAGTACCTGACTGTCTTTGTACCTACCACACGTGAGGTGTTAATTCAAGTTTGAGAATGACTCAGCTTGAAGAAGGGAGGGGCACTGGCCTCCTCATTGCTTTCAGAAAAAAATCTTTCCTGACTAGCGGGGAGAGAGCCCCGAAATGGTTGAGAACACACCCTCAAAGTTCAAAATATCTGGGGAGATGTGTGACTTACTTGGAATGCTGCTACATAAAAAGAAATATTATTCGTCAGAGGGACACTACTGATCTTCAGTCTTGTTGCACTTTCTCTGGGGATTAATGCATCAAGCTCAACCATGGGGAAGAATTACTTTTCTCTTGTTCCATCTGTCTCATTCTGAGCAGAACCCTAGAATGTGGTTTTGGCTCAGGTTTCTCTATCATCCATGAAATCAGGGTGCCTGGCGAATTTCTCATCTTCTGACCCTTTTCTCAGGGTAATAATAATAATAAATGCCTCAACTGCTGAGATACGCTGTGGTTCTTTAGGCACTTTCCTGGCAAATAACTGTTTTGGTATATAAATTGAGGGAGATAAAGACACACATGCACTCTTTCTTAAAATTTTTGGCTTACATATTTCTTTGCTCACCCAGAACCTGGTGAAAACTGTTGGGGGGTGGGGGAAACCCGCTGTAGTTTCAGGGGGTTGTGGGGCCTTAGTAAGATTTTCATTTAAGGACATCTGCGCACAATCTACACAGTAACTTGGGTGATACATTTATAGGGAGTACATAAAAGTTTTCATACGCTGTTAAGGGAAACAAGTATTTCTAAAATTTACTATACACTATTTAAAAACTGCATAGAACCGTAACACTATATATTAAATAAAATCTTATCCAGGAAAGAGTGGGGGGGGGGGAAACCTGCCTATCTTACTTACGCTTTCAGGCCCGTGACTAGCACTTTCAAGAAGGTGTCTTCTATGGGAGGAGATGCACAGTAAATACTGAGAAACTAACGGAATGGGTTAATACAGCACGCCGGGTTTTAGGGGAAAATGGAAGCTGCAGGGTCTTATTCCACCAAGCACCCAGCCACCGTTCACGCCGCAGTCCCTCCATCTGTCCTACTCGTCCCTAATCCTTGCTCTCGGAGGAATCCTGGATTTATTTTTTGCTCTGCTGTTTTGAAGAAATTTACCACTCACCTCGAGGACCACTAAATTGCTGGCGCTCTTAAAAATGCCTACTAGGAAGACAGAGAGAGAGAGAGGAAAAAAAAAAAAAAAAACAAACCACCTCTGGGAAGACCACATTCTGGCACTCAGAAAATTCTAGAAGTTCTGCAGTCCCGGAGTGTCACAGTCTCTAACCTCAAATAACGTCACCGTAACTTTTGCCTTCTCTGATTTTTCTCCGCTCAGGTCTAGCTGTGAGAATGTGGCCACCAATAATACGCTCACAGGTTTTTGTTTAAGTCGAATGCGCTTTCTCTCGGTGGGAGAGGAAAATCCACCCACAGCCAGAAAAAACTGCACCGCCTCGGTGGAGAGGGAATCTCCGGCAAGCAACTTCCCCGGCTGCAGCCCCCGGGACCGCGCCGGGCCGGCCCGCCGCGCACGGCCTCCGCCCGCGAACCGCTCACCTGAGCTCCAGCTGGTCCAGGCTCTCCAGCAGGCGGCTGGAGCGGTCGGCCATGGAGGAGGAGCGGCAGAAGCGCCCTTCGTTGGCTTTCGCGTTGATCTTCGCCTGAGCCATCTGAGCCTCTTAGGCGGGGCAGCCAAGAGGTCACCGGCCTCTCCGGCGGCGGCGAGTGGAGAGTCCGGCGGCTGCAGGCGTCGCCGTCACCGCGCGGGGCGCCCGCCTCCCTCTGACGCCCGCGGAGGGCGGCCCGGGAGGACGCGCCGACACCGCCGCCGCCGCCGCCGCGTGGCCAAACAAGGGCAGGCGCGCCGCCCGCCAGGCTCGGGGCTACGGTGCCTGGCAGGGAGCAGCTGCGGCTGCGGCAGGGAGCTTGCTGGCTGCTGGGCCTCGCATCCCGATGGGCCGCCAGGGGCCCCCGGGCCAGAGGAGAAAAGCCCGGCGGCCTCCGAGGTACCTGGAGGGGTGGGCGCGGGAAGGTGAGGACCTAATGTGATCGCTGGACCTTTCTAGCGATCAACCCAGTGCCCAGCGGAGACCATCTACCACCCCCTGCCCCCCCTCCCTCGAGCAGAACAGCCCCTACCCCTGTGAGCCCTCAACTCTGCAGCCTGAATGTAGCCAGCTCCCCATACACGAAGGTACCTAACGGTAGGCTGTGGTTATTTATTTTTTTAATTTAATTTAAGTTTTTAATTTGGGAGAGAGATCACAAGTAGGCAGACAGGCAGGCAGAGAGAGAGGGGGAACAGAGCAGAGAGCCCGATGCGGGACTCGATCTCAGGTCCCGGAGATCATGACCTGAGCAGAAGGCAGAGGCTTTAACCCACTGAGCCACCCAGGTGCCCCGGTAGGCTGTGGTTATTACTTAGTGACAACTTCACTTATTTTCTCCCACTGCCCATAATCCACGGCAAAACCAAAGGCATTAAAAAATCTGTTGATGGGGGAGAAAAGATTCCTTTATGGCACAGATTACATTCAAGTACAGCTCCTTGCAGTCTGTACTTGCCTGATCCTGTCTTGTTGCCAGCCCCTTTCCTGAGGTGGAAATAATGAAAGCCTGGACACCACCACTGAAGCCTATATGGGAAGGAAAGCTATCCTTTCTCTTTCACACCCAATTTATTTAAATCTCCTGTTAATTAAAAAACATGCGGCAAGTCTCTAGGGCAGATAATATAAAGGTCAGTAAAAGCGGTACAGGATTGGGAGTACAGATTTAGGTACTTAGAAACTTGTGCTTTGCTCTCATGCCATTATAGCCATGCGCCTCATAGTACAGGGATGAGAATGTACAGGGCACATAAAATGACAGATAATAACAGTTTAAAGCTGAATCATAACCTTTAATCTGAGATCAAAGCCATTTAAATACTTGAACAGAGATGAGTTTGGATTCCAGTTCCCTCTGAACTTAATCTACATACTAATAAACTATTTTTGTAGGGGATTATTCGACCTCATTAAATACATTTTGTCGTCATCACTACACAGACATGGAATCCAAAGACATGTGAATGGTTTGAAAGTCTATCATGTAATTTTAGAATCATCCTGGACTCTTTCTCTCTCCAGTTCTATAGATGCTACCCATAAGTAAATCCCCTCAGCTCTACTTTTACAATATACTAGGATTCTTCTCCCCAGTTCCACTGTTAACACTCTGGTCCCAACACAATCAATTTTCACCTGGCTACTAAAACGCCTTCCTATCTGGTCTTTCTCCTACTCTTGCCTCTGGTGCATATGTTCTCAATATAGTAACTACAGATAATCCTTCCAAAAAAGCCAAGATCACACCACTCAGTCTCAGAAACACAATCTTTCCCTTCTCTATTTGCCTACATTAGTTACCAACATTGGATATACTTATAATAGGATAACACTCTATCCAACCCTCTCTCCCCCTGTCATGTGTTCCATAAAGGAATGTGAACTTTGTTTTGCTCACTGGTATATCCCCAGTGCTTAGAACAGTCACTGGCACATGGTTAAGTACTCAATAAATACTTTGTGAGGGAGTGAATGAATGAATAAGTGAATGATTTAATGAAAAGATATGCATCTTTATCAATGTTGGAAACATTTACTTTTGATAACAATCCATTTAACTTTCTGTAATATCATCCACTGATTACCTTAGTGTCTAAATTAAGTTCAAATTATGAAATAATTTAAAAATGATTTTTAATTGCTTAACAAGTGGAAATACAGTGACAATTATTAATGAAAACAGTAAACAACCCAATTATTGTTTTAAGGGTTATGATGAAATATCCCTTTAGTGTCATATAAAAAACTTCATTTACTCTCTACCATACACACCACAAAAGCTTAACAGAACATCAGTGTATATCACACATGTGTGAGGTACCTCTAGCAAAGAGGTGTTGATTTCTCTTTCCCACATCTGCTTCACCCCTCTTCTTTCTGGATCATCCTTTCTCTGCTCCTCACTATTGAGCAAGATCTTGGAGAGGTCTGTAAGGTCCAGCTCATGACTACCTCCTAAAATCCTGCCTGAGGACTTTAACATACAAATTAAAAGTACAAGTGGTCGTTTTGGAAAAATGGTAAATTCTCAACCAACCGGTCTGTCTACTTAAAAAAAAAAAAAAAAATGCAAGCAGGTAGGACAGAACTGACATCGTAAGAAATAAAAACACAAACTGGTTTCCAATGTGGATTGGAAAGATTATAGTAATAGAACAAACAGTAATGCTATTTCACACTAAAATATCAAGTTGCAGAGGAAGAAAATTCTAGCCATGATTTTTTGTCTTAAAGACAAATTCATATTTATAGAAAAATTTAAGTCTGGTATGTAATTACTACTTAAAATCTTTAGGGAAGACTTTGTGCACACACACAAAGATAGTATGACAAGCCCTTCTTCGGTCTTCTATTTATGTAATGTTTTTTATTCTTCACAATGGAGCCTGACCATTTAAAAACTAAATGTTTAATACCAAATGTAGGAAGCTGACGGTTTAATTCAAATGAAATAAAAATTTTAAAGGTTAAGGAAGATTACTCCTGAGTAGACCATCAACATTATTTTTTGGAAGAATATTATGTTTACACAAATATATATAAAAAAGGACTGTTATTAAAAATACATTTAATTCTATGGAAATATTTTTACATCATTCCCTTTAAACTATAGATAATACAAGTCACATGAAAGTCTAAGCAGGTAAAAGGAATGGAAAAGGTTTCAATAATTTCAAAGAAATTAGGGTTTTTTGTTTTGTTTTTAATTATAGCAATGTGGTACTCCAGTTACAGCAGGATAATACAGCTGAGTGAAACCTACAAAGAACATTGCCCATTAAAAGTTTTTAATCTGTTTCCATGATCAGTTTCCATTAATCTCTTCTAATAATCATAAACAAAGATCTCAAAGGTATTCTATATTAGTGCCACATAAGAAATAGAATTTACAGAAAAACTGAGCTATGACAGCTTTATTTATATTCATTTTCACTCCTAAAAAAATAAACTAGAATCATCTGTTACAGTACAAATAAAATTAAACAACTAATGCTATTTGGGAAACATATAAACAATAGTCAAGAGCCTCTCTATTTTTTTAGTTCTTTTAACCTAAATATATAAATTCAGAGTTAACTGGAAAACTGTGATAACTATATTAGAATACATGATTTGTATCTGCATTAACATGTATTCTATTCTTCTGTACAATTTGCCAAATAGCACAAAAATACAAAGCAAATATCAGATGCAAAAGCAAAAAAAACATGTTTCCAAATACATTTGTACCGACAGATTTCTGGTCTCCTTTAGAAAACAAACTCAAGAATTGATTATCCTGAGTTTCTTCAAGGCCACTTGATGTTGTGTGGTAATAACTTTACAATTACATTTCCTCAAGACTTCTTCTAATAGCTTCTTCTAATTCCACATCTGCATTAACAAAACAGAGAATTTTAATATTTAGGGCAGAAAACTAATAAACATGCTTTATGTAAATCTCATCAACTACATCTGTCTTTCCAAAAGGAAGGAAATACAAAGTTGAGAAACCTAGGATGACTTGGCAGTTTCTTATAAAATTTGAGTGTTTCAAAATAATGAGAATCTGGATATAACCTCAGATTGAATTATAATATGAGCTTACTAAAGAACTTGCAAGTTATTTCCAGTTAGGGACAACAGTCAAAAAACTTTTGATATCACTGACAATCACTTAAGGCAATGCATATAAGGCTTAAAATAGAAATAGAGAGTCAAAAGCATGAAATGCCAAAATCTCACAGGCATTAAAAAGTTTTTTTAAGCTTTCTAGTATCTCAGGTAAAGAGTGAAACTCATAGCTATATAATGTCTTGAGAAGCATATAATATATCATTCATTTAACAAATATTTATCGCATGCCCACTGTATACCAGGCAAAGGAATACAATAGTAAACAAGAATGACATTCTTGGGTTTACAAGTGGTTTCTCCATTTCCTGGCCTTCACCAGCTTCTCACACCAGATTTATTTCATCCCATCCAGTCCAAAGTCTCTCAGAGGCTCCTTGGTTCACGGGTACCAGTGATCTCTCTAAGATGCAGCTATACCTTCCTCTCAGCTGGGATACTGTGTTATGTTTCTGTAATTTAAAATACTACAGGCTAGTATACACTGTATGTTAAATTAAAGCTAGATTCTAGGTCAGGGAGTTGCCCTAAGATGAATTCTAGGGATGAGGAAACACAAAGAAAAGCCAAGATGCTCTAAGCAAAGAAAAACAAGATGATAAGACTTGTAAAAAATATGAAAACTTATTTATAAAGTTATAATAATTAAGGCTGTGGTACCAGTTTCTAGAAGATAATACAAGGGAATAGCTTTATGATCTTAGTGTAGGGAAATATTTATTAAGCAGAATTTTAAAAAATATTATGGAAAACTATGGTAATTTGGAATCTATTAAAATTACTTTTATCCATTAAAAGACACCATTAAATGAGTAAAAAGGCAAGACATACAGTGGGAAAAAATATCTGCAATACACGAACTTGTACCCTGAAAGAACTAAAAAATTTTCAACCCCCAAAAATCAGTTAAAGAAATCCAAAAGAGGGGCGCCTGGGTGGCTCAGTTCATTGGACAACTGCCTTCAGCTCAGGTCCGATCCTGGAGTCCCGGGATCGAGTCCCGCATTGGGCTCCCAGCTCCGTGGGGAGTCTGCTTCTCCCTCTGACCTTCTCCTAGCTCATCCTCTCTCTCATTGTCTCTCTTTCAAATAAATAAATAAAATCTTAAAAGAAAAAAATCCAAAAGAAACTGTTAAGAATTTTGAAAAGGCACAGACATAATGGTCAATAAGCCTTTTTCATCAGAAAAACAAAAATTAAAACCACACACATAAAAATAACCGTATATACCCATCACTAGCTAAAATTAAAAGACTAATTTAAATGACTGGTGAAAATGTAAATCAATAGGAACTCACATATACTACTGGGACCAAGAAAAAAACCTGGCAAAACCATTTTGGAAAAACAATTTGGCATTACCTACTAAACCTGAACATGAGTAAACCCACTCCTAGGTATATATTCCCAGAAATATGCATATATGTTCATTAAGAGATATGTATGAGAATGTTCACAGTAGCATTATCTACAATAGCCAAAAATTAAAAAGCAAATATCTAAATAGAATTTAGAATAGAATTGTGTAGGTACTAGAAATGAAGAAACCAAAGCTACATGCTAACATCTGGATGAATCTATAAAACAATGTTTAAAAGGCATCTAGGGGGTGTCTGAGTGGCACAGTTGGTTAAGTGTCCAACTCTTGGTTTCAGCTCAGGTCATGATCTCAGGGCCTCAAGACGGAGCCCCGTGTTGGGCTCCATGCTCAGCATGGAGTCTGCCTGGAACTGTCTCTCTTGGTATCTCTCAAATAAATAAATCTTAAAAAGAAAAAAAAAAAAAAAAAAAAGGCATCCAGACATAAAAGAATACAGACCATGCTCGTGCTTTCCAATATGATAGATACTGACTCTATGTGGCTATTTATATTTAAATCAATAAAAATTAAGATTCAAGATTTAGTTTTCCAGTTAAGCCACATTCAGTGCTTAAGTTATACATGACTATTAGCAACCAGGTACAGATACAGAATTATTTTCATCATGACAGAAAATTCTTCTGGACAGTGATAAGTCTGTATGATTCAATTTAAATAAAGTTCAAAATCAAGCACTATTAAACTAGTATTTCAAGACATGATAGTGGTCACTGACAACTGGGAAGGAGTGTAGGGGAAGTAACTGGAAGAGGGAGTGAGGGGGATACTTCTAAGGTACTGGTTGTTATGGTTGAATTATGTTCCCCCCAAAACATATGTCCAAATCCCTAGTACCTATGAATGTGATCTAATCTGAAAAGAGGGTCTTTGCAGGTGTAATCCATTTAAGATGAGGTCACTAGGTTGAGCCCTAATCCAACACAACTGGTGTCCCTATAAGAAAGAAATGCCATGTAAGACACACAGGTAGAAGAAGAATATGGAGGCATGATGATGGAGGCAGAGATTAGAGTGGTATATCTATAAGCCAAGGAGTGCATACAATTGTCTATTAATAACTAAAAGCTAGGAGAGGGAAAATGACCCTCATAGATTTAAGGATGAATGGATTAGAAATCTCAACAGAGAAATCAATCTGTTTTTTAAAAAACAACTCAATGAAAAAAATTAAAAAATTTAAAAACCCCAAAAAACAACAAAAAAACCCCCAACTCAATGAAAATTCTAGAACTGAGGGGCGCCTGGGTGGCTCAGTGATTTGGGCTGCTGCCTTCGGCTCAGGTCATGATCTCAGGGTCCTGGGATTGAGCCCCGCATCGGGCTCTCTGCTCCGCAGGAAGCCTGCTTCCTTCTCTCTCTCTCTCTCTCTCTCTCTCTCTGCCTGCCTCTCTGCCTACTTGTGATCTCTGTCAAATAAATAAATAAAATCTTAAAAAAAAAAAAAAGAAAAGAAAATTCTAGAACTGAGAAATATATTTGAACTGGAAAATTCACTCAGCTTAACAATGGAGAAGGAAGGGGAAAAAAAAATTAGTAAACTTGATGGCTGAACAACAGAAATTAATGAACAAGGGGGCGCCTGGGTGGCTCAGTTGGTTTAGTCTGATTTTGGCTCAAGTCCTGATCTCAGGGTCCTGTGATGGAGCCCTGCATGGGGATCCATGCTCAGTGGGGAGTCTGCTTGTCCCTCTGCCCTTGCTCCATTTGTGCTCTCTCTCCCAAATAGATGAACCTTAAAAAAATAATAACAGAGAAAAAAGATTGGAAGAAAATGAACAAACCTCTGGATAAATTTAAGAGACCTAACATATGTATAACTGGAGTCAAAAAAGAAGAGAGACCAAGTGGGGACAGAAAACTGTTAAGAAATAATGGTTGGAAATTTCTAAAATTGTGTAAACAGGGGTGCGTGGCTGGCTGAGTCAGAATTTATAATACCTGTAGATGTAATACAAATGGCAACTATAGTGGAGAGACTTGGGGGCAGGACAAAACTAACCTATGGTATTAGAAGGTTTCTACATTTTTTTTTTTTTTAAGATTTTGTTTATTTATTTGTCAGAGAGAGAGCACAAGCAGGCAGAGTGGCAGGCATAGTCACAGAGAGAAGCAGGTTCCCCGCTGGACAAGGAGCCCAATGCGGGACTTGATCCCAGAACTGTGGGACCACAACCTGAGCCGAAGGCAATGGCTTAACCGACTGAGCCACCCAGGTGTCCCGGAAGGTTCCTACATTTTAGATAAAGTGGAGTATAGTAGCACTCAATACACTATAAAAAGCAAAAACTATACACTGTAATCTAGAGCAACCATAAAAATTAATACAAAGGGCTAAAAGCCCATAGACCTATTAAAAATAAAAACGGGGATGCATAGTGGCTCAGTAGGTTAAGCATCTGCCTTCGGCTCAGGTCATGATCCCAGGGGTCCTGGGATTGAACCCATGTTAGGCTCCTTGCTCAGCACAGAGCCTACTTTTCCCTCTGCTGCTACTCCTGCTTGTGTTCTCTCCTTCTCTTTCACTCTTAAAGAATAATAAATACACAAACAAATAAGATAGTAAAAACTAAATACACACAATACAGTAAAATATAGTACTATAATAATCCAAAAGAAGGTACAAAAGTAGGAACTAAAAGATAAAAGAGGGGACAAAGAGAAAACAAAATAGCAGACAAGAATTCCACCATGTACGAAATTACATTAAATATTAAGACACTAAATAATCCATTCTTTAAAAGTAGAGATTGTTACAGTAAGTCAAAAAGTAAGATCAAACTTCATGGTGTCTATAAAAAATGTACCTCTCCCTCTCTCAATGCCTCTTACCTCCACCCATATGCTTACTCTCTCTCAAAAATAAATAAAAATCTTTAAAAATATTTTCATGATTAAAGGTGTTACCAGAGATAACATTTCATAATGATAAAAGTGTCAATTAGGAAGACACATCAGAAATACAAAACAGAATTTTCCAATTAAAAACAGAACTTCAAAATATAAAAGTATAAACAGAATTAAAGAGAAACGTAATCTACAATCACTGATGAAGAATTCATTATCCCTACTGCAATACCTGATAGATCAACTAGATTAAAATAAATGAGTACAGATAAAGATTTGATATCAACCACCTTGGCCTAATTGACATTTATAAAGTATTCTACACAATAAACACAGAAAACACATTCTTTTCAAGTGCATATGTAATTTTTACCAAGACACGCGACATGTTGGCTGATAAAAATCTCAATAAATTTAAAAAGATTAAAGTTTTACAGAGTATATTCTCTTACCATAACAGGATAAAATTAGAAATGAATAGTAAGACATTCAAATATTTGGAAACTACACAATATACTCCTAAAGAGCCAACAGGTGAAAGAAGAAAATCCAAGGAAAATTAAAATATTTCAAATTGAAATATCTTTCAATTTCAAACAGCAAAAATACAAGATGTGAAAAGTCATGGAACATGGTAAAAGTAGAGGACTGACAAAGTTGTCTGTGGGCCAAACCCAGGCCAAAGACAATTTTTGTAAATAAAATTTTATTGGACATATCCACAAGCATTTGTTTTTGTGTTATGTATAGGTGTTTTCATACTGTAAGTTTAAGCTGAGTAACTGTAACAGAGACAATGTGAACTACAAAGTTTAAAATACTTACTACCCAGTTTTACAGGAAAAGCCTGTTGACCCTGGCTTAGAGGGAAATTTACACCTTTAAATGTTTATAAATGTATAAATTTAAACCTTTAAATTTAATGTATTTTCTCTTCCTTATGGTTTTCTTAATATTTTTATCTGTAGATTATTTTATTGTAAGAATACAGTATATAACACATATAACATACAAAATATGTATTGACTATTTTTTAAAAGAATAATTTGAGAGAGAGAGAGAGAGAGCGCAAGCGCATGCACAAGTAGGGGGAGGGGCAGAGAAAGAAGGAGAAGCAGACTGTCCCCTAAGCAGAGAGCCTGCAGTGGAGCTCAATTCCAGGACCTCAAGATCATGAGCTGAGCTGCAGGCAGACACTTAACCAACTGAGCCACCTAAATGCCCATGTATTGACTATTTTTTGTTTTATTTACTGTTTATTTTTAGAGAGAGAAAGAGTGAGCATGTGTGAACTGGGGAAGGGCAGAGGAAGAGAAATCCAAACACACTCTGAGCTGAGTGTAGAGCCCAATGCAGGGCTCAATCCCAGAACCCTAAGCTCATGACCTGAGCCAAAATCAAGAGTTGGACACTTAATCAGCTGAGCCACCCAGGGGCCCCTACAAAATATGTATTAATAAATAATTTGTTATTGGAGGCTTCCAGTCAATAGTGGGCTATTAGTAATTAAGTTTTTAATTACTGTGGGTGCGTCAGTGTCCCAACCCCATGCTGTTTAAAGGTCAACTATAGTTTGGAAAAGTAAATGGACGACTGTAGCCTTCAACAGAACCGCAGTCTGGGGAAGAGAGAGATATGATTTCCAGAGGTACTACAGTATTTGCATACCCAGTTTTCAACAACAAAGCACAAAGAATACAAAGAAACAGGAACATATGGCCCATTTAAAGGGGAAAAAAATGAGTTAAACTGTCCCTGAGAAAACCTAGACATTGGACTTACTAGACTAAGACTTTAAACCAACTGTTTAAAAAAAAATCCTTTAAAAAAAAAAAAAAGATTTTATTTATATATTTATTTATTTTATTTATTTATAAAGATTTATTTATTTATTTATTTGACAGAGATCACAAGTAGGCAGAGAGGCAGGCAGAGGGGAAGGGAAGCAGGCTCCCTGCTGAGTAGAGAGCCTGATGAAGGGCTTGATCATGGGACTCTGGGATCATGACCTGAGCCAAAGGCAGAGGCTTTAATCCATTGAGCCACCCAGGCTGTGTATGTGTGTGTGTGTGTGTGTGTGTGTGTGTGTGTGTATATATATATATATATATATATATATATATATATATATATATTTAAAATATGTTCTAAGAGCTAAAGTAAACCACAGACAAAGAACTAAAAGAAACCAGGAAAACAATGTGTGAACAAAATGAGAATATCAATAAAGAGACAGAAATTATGAAAAGCCACCAAATAGAAATTCTGGAGCTGAAAAGTGCAACTAAAATCAAGAATTCATTACAGGAGTTTAGCAAATTTAAACAAACAGAAGAAAGAATCAGCAAACTTGAAGACAGGACAAGTTATCCAGTTTGAAGATAAGAAAGAAAAATGGAAAAAAGCAAGCAGAAAACTTGAAGACAGGACAAGTTATCCAGTTTGAAGATAAGAAAGAAAAATGGAAAAAAGCAAGCAGAAGTTAAAGGACTGGTGGAGCACTATCAAATGCAATAAGATATGCATTATGGGAGTCCAGAAGAAGAAGAAAGGGACAGAATGAATATTTTAAGAGATAATGGCCAATAAATGTCCCAAATTTGATGAAAGATATGAATCTACACATCTTAGAAGCTCAACAAACTCCAGGATGAAACTGAAAGTGATCCATGCTGAGACACATTACAGTCAAAGCATCAAAAGCCAAAAATAACACAAGCAGCAAGAGAGAAGCAACTCATCATGTGTAAGAGATTCTCAGAAAGATTAATAGCTTATTTTTCATCAAACCACAGACGCCAGAAGGCAGTGAGTTGACATAGTTAAAGAGCTGAAAAAAACCCTTATAAATCAAGAACTCTACGTCCAGCAAAATCAGTCTTCAAGAATGGAGAAATGAAGACCTCCCCAGATAAACAAAAGTAAGGGAGAGTCTGCTACTAGTCTTGCCTTTTAAGAAATGCTAAATGAATCCTCAGGTTGAAATGAAAGAACATTAGATAATAACTGAAAGCTATATGAAGAAATAAATTAATATTTGTGGGAATTTTGTCTGCCTTAATTTCACTCTCTTTGAGAGGTAATTACAGTAGAATAAGAAAGAATTCAGTAATAGGAATTAGAATACTTACACATGAATCGTGCCCCATCATTTTAAGATTATGAATCTGGAGGCAAACTACTCAAGGTTTAGAAGACTTGTTATGATTAGAGTCTTCTCTTTTACCCTGTTCTTTAAACTGGCAACAATATGTTTTACTATTTATAAGATTAAGTATATGATGACTGCTATTATCTGAAGAAACTCTTAGGCAAATCACTGACATTTATAGAAAGATGGTTTTGCAATGGCAACCACCCACATAATGATGGTCTTTTTTCTTTTTTAGTGGATTGAGTGAAGATACCTCTAAGTAGCCATTCTCCAGAACAGGCCTTAGATGCAGAGAACAGTGAATAATAGTAATGATGATGATTAAAATCACAACAGCAGCAGCAGCAACCAATACATGTACAGTTTACCATGTACCAAATTATTCTAGTAAGACAGGTATACTAGTATTCCAAGTTTTTAAAATGAAGAAACTGACACACAGTGAAGTTAAATGACTTGACCAACATTACATAACTCATAAGTAGCAGAGCTAGGTTTTAACTAAGACAGTCTGAGTCCAAAGTCTGCACTCTATATCACCACACTATGTGTCCTCTATTTCCCCTGTCCAGTATACAAAATAGATTACAGAGGATCTTTATGATTGGCATGGGTAGTCAGAGTCTGATATTAGTCTACAGAGAAAAAAAAAGAATGAAACAAATCATGGTGGTGGGAGGGGAGGGGAGATAAGGGAAATAACCCTTCCTCAAGGCAAGAGTCACAGGCAGATTTATCCTGCCTTTTGCTACCATTTGTCAGGCATTTACGTGTTGTGTTGGGGAAGGAAAGAATGAAAAGAGACTTAAGTTATTTAGCTTTCCAACCAGGGCCCAGCAGAATGGCTTCTGCGAAGAAGGGTGGAGAGAAGAGCTGTTGTGCCATTGATGAGGAAGTGACCAGATAATACACCATCAACATTCACAATTGCATCAACGGAATGTGTTTCAAGAAGCGTGTCCTCTGGGCACTCAAAGAGATCCAGAAATTTGCCCTGAAGGAGATGGGAACTCCAGATGTGCACATTGACACCTGGCTCAACAAAGATGTCTGGGCCAAAGGAATAAGGAATGTTCCTACCATATCCATGTGTGGTTGTCCAGAAAACGTAACGAGGATAAGATTCACCAAACAAGTTCTACACACTGGTCACCTATGACCCTGTCACCAATTTCAAAAATCTACAGACAGTTAATATGGATGAGAACTAATCACTGATTGTCAAATAAAGGTATAAAACTGGGGGAAAAAAATTAAACTTTTTTGAGTTTTGCTATTAGGTTTGGACTAAAATATCACTTTGCTTTCATGCTGTAGGGTCAATAAAATCACCCACTCTTCTCCCAGCCAAATTGCCTCTATCTTAATTTCTATGATTCAGCTATAGAGAAGTGGGTCCTGGTAGCTCTAACATGTTCGGAGTTTGTTACAAGTTTACTCTTCAACAAACAATTATTTAGGGCTAAACACTATGTGCTAAGTGGTATTGAAACGAAAAAAACAACAAACAATCTTACTTCTACAGGAGATAAGACAGAAAATTTTTAAATCTACTTGATATGGTACAGAGGGAGCCTTGTGAATGCAGTAGTTAACTCTCTCTAAGATGGTAAATCTAGTACTGACCACCCAAAAATGTCTACAAAATGTCAGTTCTCTATGGTTCAACCTAAGAGATGATATTTGAGCTAGTTCTTACTGGGTGAAAGGGGAAAAAGAAGGGCATCAGAGGAACTGTGGAAGAGTCCTATCCCTTAACTTACATGGAACACTGTGTGTTTCTCAAACTTATTTATATAAAGCATCCAAAAATAAAGCATCTAACACTTTGATTTCTCAAGTTGATTTTTCCTACCTCATGATAACTGGTTAAAAGTTTAGAGAATCTTTTCTTGAATTCTTTATAGTAATCCTTTTGCCAATCTAAAGAATCACAAAAATGTAGAAACTCTTCAAATCATAAAATAACCATAGATACAAAATGTTAGAAACTCTGGTGCACATTGCATTATACTTATCTCAGATTTCCTGGGTTAGCTAGGAACCATAAAAACTGTGAAGGCTTCCAAGAGTGGTTATTTAAAAGTTATGATTTTGGGGGCACCTGGGTGGCTCAAAGGTTAAAGCCTCTGCCTTCGGCTCATGATCCCAGGGTCCTGGGATAGAGCCCTGCATCGGGCTCTCTGCTCAAGAGGGAGCCTACTTTCCTCTCACTCTCTGCCTGCTTCTCGGCCTACTTGTGATCTCTGTCAAATAAATAAATAAAATCTTAAAAAAAAAAAGTTATGATTTTGTGTGGCACCTTCCATGGGATTAGTCATGAGTGGCAAATAAAGGTTGCCAAGTCTATTGCTTAGATGCTCAAGTTGCCAAGTCTACTGCTTAGATGGTATTTAACTTTTAGTGGCCTTGATAAACAACTTAGGGGGCATGTTATTTATTTATTTAGGTTTTATTTACTGAGAGAAAGTGTATTAGCATGAGCAAGAGGAGAGACAGAGGGTGAAACAGACTCCCTGTCCAGTAGGCAGACCAACACAATACTTGATCCTACAACCCTGCGATCACGGCCTAAGCTAAAGACAGTCACTTAGGAAGGCAGATGCTTAACTGATGGAGCCACCTAGGTGCCTCCCACCCCCCCCCCTTTTTTTTTTTTAACTCACAAAAGTTCTTTCACTTGTTTAACTCATTATTATGTGGCTACTAAGCAGTGAGCTAGATCTTGAAAAACCATGTTGGGAAAACAAGTTGGTCAAAAAACTTGCTTCCAATTAGGCTGCAGATTTACTGCCAACTTTGTTTAACCACTGAATTTTGGCTATAAGAAAGAAAGATTAGAATTTTCTACTTCATTGAGTGGATGAATAAATTTCACTGCCAGATTCAAATTCCCAAACGCCTAATAACACAGGGCTTTAGTATGCTCTTAATTAAACTAATTACATTATGTGAGCGATCAAGCAAATACACAGAAAAGGAATCAGCTGGGCCATTTTGTCTATACTTGTTAAGCTACATTTTCCTCCCTATTTTCTAGTCTCCCCATTCCCACTCTCAAATATCCAACAACAAATACATTACTGGAATGTGTATTAAGGCTTCTACTGTTGTTCTTTAATGTTAAAGGTGCCAGTATAATGGTTTCAATTCTTCAGTGAAACTTAAACTAGTCTCAGAAATCATTTTTTTGCCCCCATGGTTATTAAAAAGCAGTCTGTTATGCAAAAACAAAAGTGAATAAATGGACATACAACATAATCAAATAGTAGTACAGCCAGTAAATAACTTGATGTGAGGTTAAGACAAAAGTTCTTTTTAACCTTTGGGAGAAAATAGCTTTTCCTTTAAGAAGGAACAAAAAAATTAATTTATAGAAACAGTCCATTAATATTCACATATAAGTGCTTGTTTTCATAACTCTACTGCTTAACTTTTAATACTCTTAATTTAATACTACTCAAAATAAAGAAAAATTTGGAAACCAAAACCTTCTCCTAGCCCAGGTTTTGCAAACTTTTTCTGGAAAGGGTCAGAAAATATTTTAGGCTTTTGCCTCTAACTCCTCTTATACGGGAAAATGCAAACTCTCCTTTAAACAAGGAAACAATGTTTTTGAAATTCTGGGGTAGGAGGGAGTAGGTGAAGATGAAGAGCAGGCAAGACAGGGAGCAATTAAAAAAACACACAGATATAGTCAAAGAGAAAAAGGATTAACTTCATTAGGTTACCTTCTGTGGATCTCAATTCTTCTTCTATTGAAGTATTTTTTATACCCAGGTTATCATCACTGTCACATTCTGTAAGGCAGAATCAATAAATGCAAATGTATTTCCGAAAAAGTTATTGTGCCCTAACTTACTTATTCTCAAACAATATTTTTGATGACTTCATCCATACCCAAGCTTACTAATTACAATTCATTAGTATTATACCATTTTCCTTGTAGGTTTGCTTTTTAAAAGTGCTTACCAAATACTACTTAAAACAAGTGGGGGGGGAGCTAATAAAATAAGTCAATTCAATTTTAGCTCTATACTCAAACTACTTGAAAAATTCATTTTAGCACACTGTTGATTAAATTCAAAATTCTATTATTTTAAAAAACTGGAAATTAAGAAAAGCTAGTTTGCTTGTTTAAATCTAGCAAATAAATTCCAAAGTTTAATTTGCATGAAATCATCTTAGAAATTTTTAAGAACGGTAAGATAAAACTCTTATTTTGAAAATCATGCATTCATTGCTATAGAGACCACAGGTTTAAGTCAGCAATGCCTCTTCGTGGCATAAACTCACTCACCTGACATCTTATATATTTTCATATTGAAAGACCTAAATCTATAAAAACAACATTGACTAACCAGGTATTGCAAAAGTCACTTAAAATTTTGAATCGGTGACCAAATACTGGATTTATCACTTTAACTACATTTAAGTCAATATATATATACCATAGTAAGTGAATCAGGGTTTAAAAAACTGAATATAAGTCATATGGACATATTTGATTCTGTGGAACATGTGTAAAAATTCAAATATACATTTAAAAATTAAAGATTTTTTAAGTGTTTATAATGTTTATAAACGAAAACCACTTATTTCATTTATATTTCTTTGCTGCAAAAATTTGTTTTAAGTCATCTTTTTGCCTTTTTGGTTTTTTGTTTTTTATAATGTTATATATATATTTTTGTTTTTTATAATGTTATATAATGAATTCAAGTATTTCAAGCAATGTTTTAGGGGAATAAAACATTGCGCTGACAATT
Source organism: Mustela lutreola (assembly GCF_030435805.1). Classification (NCBI taxonomy): domain Eukaryota; kingdom Metazoa; phylum Chordata; class Mammalia; order Carnivora; family Mustelidae; genus Mustela; species Mustela lutreola. The sequence goes on along the minus strand of NC_081295.1, from coordinate 103,739,752 downwards.
TGAAGAACAACAAATTAAGCCTTAAAACATTAGGAATAAAAGAGAAAGTACCCAAGGTTCCTGTTATTATAATTCAAAGTTAGTGCCAGTCAAAAGTAGCATGTCTTAACTGGACTAAACAATTCATCATTGCATACAAGGCCTAAGGCAAAACTGTAGGTTTGAATCACAAAGATCATCATGATTTTCAGTTGCAAAAATTAAGAATGGTTTCCTTTCCCTCAAACAGTAGCACCCTGTAGAGCAGAGAAAATCAAGAATATTCTTTCCTATTTTCATTACCTTAAAAAGAATCCTATCATATAGATTTTCAGGATGGGGCCCAAAGTGACAACCTATAGATAGTATCATTAACAGGCTGAAGAAACAACAGGCAGACAGACTTTTAAAATTAAGTTCAACAATTATTTTATATAATGCCTCCTGGACAGAGCATATTTTCACAGCATAGCTAATCTTTTATATTCAGTATTAAAGATGGCTTTAAAAATTTGTGTAATTGGTATAGCTCTACGGATACCAACCATACTTAAGGCTTCCTTCCACCCATTCATTCCAAAATGAAGACATAAAGTAAAGAGATTTGACAAAGTCCTAGGTCCCGTCATGTCAAGGAAAAAAAAAATTCTCTTAAAGTATAGTAAAATCTGTTTTCAGTTTGAATTCACTAACTCATAACAGCCTCTGTTCAAGTTCATCCTTGCAATACCAAAGAAAAAATACTCTAGGTAAGTTAATACTTTACATAAAGCTGCAAGGAAGATTTTTAACTACTACAGAATATAAGCAACTTTTTAAAAACACACAAAACTGTTTTTAAAAAGAAAATTTTACATAAATCAAGTCAACGTTCTTCAACTAAGTTAGAAGATCGGGCTAAGTTCTGTTGTTTATTTAAGCACCCACAGAATTTTTCATGTAAGCAATTGTCACCAATGATCTCATAAAAAATGGTAATGTAGAAATTCAGTCACAGAAAAGTGAGGCTGAGATAGGCGCTTCTTTTATTATGAGATGAAAGAGAATTTAGTTCATTGTGCTGACCACTTTCCTTACCTATGTTTAATATAGAATCAGCAATATCAGAACCCATAATCAAATCTTTTTATTTTCTGCCCCTCCCATGCATCTTTAAATGTTATTTAAAAAACAAACAAAAAAAAACAAACAAAAACCAAATTCTTATATTTGGTATCTTTACACAAACTCTGCAATGTCATTACACTGCAGCAAAAAGTCTCTCATATTTTTCAAGGAAATGGTTAGAATCAATGATTCACATTCTCTACATCATAAAATCAGACATTTTTGTCAGTAAAAGCCTCAGCCTTAGCAGAAAATACTGATAAAAAGAAAAATACTTGCAGATAACTTATCTTAACCTTTTTGGACCTCTGCTCCCTCATCTATGAAATGGGATAACCTAACACATCCTACCTCAAAGTGTTGCACAGAGAAATAATGTGAAAGTTATTCTTTAAACATGTTTTTAAACATCTTCAAATACTACAAATATAAAAAGTAGCTAGCAGGGTGGTTGGCACATTATAGGCCTTCAATAAAGATTAGTTCCTTTTTTGGGGAGTCTGGTTGGCTCAGTCGGTTAAGGTTCTGTCTCTTGATTTTGGCTCAGGTCATGATCTCAGGGTTGTGAGATGGGAGTTCTGCCTCGCCCCTGACTCAGCTCTGGGCATGGAGTCTGCTTTAGATTTTCTCTCTCCCTCTGCCCCTCCCCCTTCCCTCTTTAAAAAAAAAAAAGTTTCCCTTTTATTTTTTGATCTTTTAAAAAGTAGGATTCACGCCCAACCTGGAGCCCAACACACGGCCTAAAATCACGACCCTGAGATCAAGACCTGAGCTGAAATTGAGCTGGATGCTTAACCAACTGAGCTGCCCAGGAGCACCTCCCTGTCTCGTCTTTAAAATACTCTTAAGATTTTATTTATTTATTAAAGAGAGAGAGGGAAAGTGGGAGAGAGGGTGTGAGAGCATGCAGGGGGTAGGGGTAGGAACAGAAGGGAAGGAGATGGAGAAGCAGACTCCATACTTAGTGAGGCGCCAACTTGGGGCTGGATTCCATGATCCTGAGATTATGGCCTGAACTAAAACCTGGAGTTGGTAGTTCAACCAACTAAGCCACTTGGGCACCTCTCTTCTTTAAAACAAAAATTTTAAGTGACAAGTTATATCCACATCTTTGGAATATGACTCTTGAGTTAGAATGACATATATATTTGTGAATAAAATGTAAAAGGTCCAAAAGAAGAGAAACTCTACCTGGCTCCTCTGATTAGAATTACTAGAAAGGATGCTAGAAAGTATCTTGACAAGTTTTAAAATGGGGAGATGTACACTGTAACACAGAAGTAATGAAGGATAAGGGGGACAAAGGTGTAAGTTAAGGACAAATTAATAGATGTTTTAATATTTCTGTAGGGTTTTATACATTTATCATAGTTGTAATAAAAATGCTCGTGCTGGAATCCTGATGCTTAGGAGGAGAGAGAATTTTTATACTGCAAAAGCCATGACACATTCAATCTCAAATTTAGTCTAAAGGCTTACTTTGGGGGCACCTGGATGGCTCAGTGGGTTAAAGCCTCTGCCTTCAGCTCAGGTCATGATCCCAGGGTCCTGGGATCGAGCCCTGCATTGGGCGCTCTGCTTAGCAGGGAGCCTGCTTCCTCCTCTCTCTCTCTCTCTCTGCCTGCCTCTCTGCCTACTTGTGATCTCTGTCAAATAAACAAAATCTTAAAAAAATAAAAATAAAAATAAAGGCTTACTTTGCTGCAGAAAGTAAATGTTTATCCTAAGTCAGAGATCTAAAAAAGGCACCAGTAGTAAAGCTACTTGGCTGTTCCCTCCATGCCAAGCAAAAAAGTAACACCTTATGGCCAACTGACTGGACATTCATATATAAAATCAGCCTCTCTGAATCTCTTTATCTTTACTGAGATAAACACCTCCTGAAAAAACCTTCAAATTAACTGAAAAACTGGCAATGACTAAAAATAAGATATCACATAATCACTGATTCTCAGTAATTCCTCCTTGTTTATATTGGAAGCGCCAGTTTAATATCACTTTTTGGTCCAAATAATGGAAAATTTCTGAAACGTTAGAAAGAAATAAGAGGTTCAGGGACGCTGGGTGGCTCAGTCAGTTAAGCATCTGCCCTCAGCTCAGGTCGTGATCCCATGGTGCTGGAATTGAGTCTCACGTCTAGCTTCTTGCTCAGTGGGGAGCCTGCTTCTCCCTCTGCCTGCTGCTCCCCCTGCTTGTGCACACGCTCTCTCTGACAAATAAAATCTTTTAAAATATTTAAAAAAAAAAAAAGAAGAGGTTCAAACTTCTATCATTTCTCTATGCTACTGAGATTTTAAAAAACTGGAAAATCAGCACTGTCTCTAAATCAATGATTAATGTAAGAGAACTTCTCACTGGATGTTACTTACAGTATGAACTTTTGTAGTATCATAGAGTTTTGTGGTATGGTAATCAGGAGCCTTGGGACCACAAGTTGCATGTGATATTGTATATACATGTTCATTTTTGAGGAAAGAAGCATAGAAAGTTTTTGTCAGATTCTCAAAATGGTCCACTGATTCATACCCCAAACCACACAGCCTTAGGAAACTGGTTGTTAGATATCCTAAGATAGGAAGGCTGTGCTAATAAGCTAAAAGGAAGGAGTTATTCTGGCATTCTTACAGAAACAATGTGTATTTGTGGACATTGAGAAATCTTCTAAGTCCCAAAATATATCAAGTATCATTTCTAAGAAAGCACTATTATTCAGGCGCCTGGGTGCTCAGTGGGTTAAACCGCTGCCTTCCGCTCGGATCATGATCTCAGGGTCCTGAAATCGAGTCCCACATCGGGCTCTCTGCTCAGCAGGGAGCCTGCTTCCTCCTCTCTCTCTCTCTGCCTGCCTCTCTGCCTACTTGTGATCTCTCTCTGTTGAATAAATAAATAAATAATCTATAATTTAAAAAAAAACTATTATTCTACTATTTACAAAGCCATTTGTAGGGAAAGTGATGGAATAAAGTCATCCAAGGACTGCTCTTTGATTTTCTCATTACAAAGTTCATGACTAGGCAATCTGATGTCTTTTTTTTTTTTTTAAGATTTTATTTATTTACTTGACAGAGAGAGATAACAAATAGGCAGAGAGGTAGGCAGAGGCGGGGGGTGGGGTGGGGGTGGGGAAGTAGGATCCCTGCTTGAGCAGAGAGCCCAAATGACCTGAGCCGAAGGCAGAGGCTTAACCCACTGAGCCACCCAGGGGCCCTGGCAATCTGATGTCTTTAAGTCTTCCATGAGGAAAAAAAAATTGTCTTAAACTGAATCTGAACATACTGTGATTCAGTAAGACTTATTTTTTTGAATTTTAGAATTAGTTACAAAAGCATCTTCAAATCTAGGTGTAAATGAAATATCATGATTTAAGGACTGTACCCATCTCTGGCACTTCGTTTGGATAATTCCCATTACTTTAAGAAATGTAGTGGCTATAGCACATGAAAAGATGCTCAACATCACTAATCATTAGGGAAATGGAAATGAAAACCACAATGAGATACCACTTCACACCCATCAGGATGGCTATCATCAAAAACAAACAAAACAGGGGCGCCTGGGTGGCTCAGTTGTTAAGTGTCTGCCTTCTGCTCAGGTCATGATCCCAAGATCCTGGGATCAAGCCCTGTGTTGGGCTCCCTGCTCAGTGGGAAGCCTGCTTCTCCCTCTCCCACTCCCCCTGCTTATGTTCCCTCTCTCGCTATGTCTCTCTCTGTCAAAAAAATAAAATCTTAAAACAACCAACCAAACAAAACCTAGAAAATAGCAAGTGTTAGCAAAGTGTTTTTCTACATCTTTGCTGGAACCCTTGTACACTCTTGGTAAAGTGTACAAGGTAGGGTACATCCCCACACTCTTGGTAGGGATGTAAAATGATACAGTCTCTATGGAAAACAGTATGGAAATTCCTCAAAAAAAAACAAAACAAAACAAACAGAACTAGCTTATGATCCAGCTATTCCACTTCTGGTTATATACTCAAAAGATATAAAAGCAGTGTCTCGAAGAAATATTTATACACCTATATTCAAAAATGCATTATTCACAATAGCTAAAAACATGGGTATAATGCCAAGTACCCATCGACAGACAAATGGATAAGCAAAATAGAGTCTATACATATAATGGACTATTATTCAGCCTTTTTAAAAAGGAAGGAAACTCTGACCTTTGCTAGAACATGGATGAATCTTGAGGACATTATGCTAAGTGAAACAGGCCAGCCAGAAAGAGATAAGTGCTGTATGATTTCATCTGTATGAAGTACTTAGTCAAATTTCTATAGAATGGTGTTTTTCCAGGTGTAAAGAAAATGGTAGTGGAGAATTACTGTTTAATGGATATAAAGTTTCAGTTTGCAAGATGAAAAGAGCTCTGAAAATGGTTATGGTGATGGCTGCACAAGATGTAAATATAGGTAACACCACTGAAGTACATACTTCAGAATGGTTAATTAAGATGATAAATCTTATGTTCTGTATATTTTACCACAATAAAAACTACTGGAAAGAAAAACTAAGGAAAAATAAAAAGCAGTGGCTTGGAATACTTTTACGGTAGTAATAATAAAAATAGCTACTACTTATTGAGCACCCACAGTACTTTTACATACTGTGCTAGATACCTTATACATATCACTAATTCTTACAACTTTATAGATATAAAAAGTGAGGGTCTGAAAAAGTTGACTAACTTGCCTGAAATCACACAGTGAAGAAGCAGCAAAGATAGCCTTGAACCCAAAGCCCATGCCATTCTTTATGTACTGTACGACCTCTGCATTTCACAAAAATTCAGAATAAGGTACACAGGTGTCCCCCAAAAGCAATAAATTCAAAAGGCACTGAATATGAATGAATAATTAAAACAACACCTAGTGCACAGGGGTATTCAGAGGGGAACAATCAGTATGTAACAATAACCTGTATCTTACCTCCAACTCTAATGTACCCATACAGACCTACTTATATGCAGCTCTCATTCCAAATAAAGTTGGTAAGAGAAGCAAATCCATAATAGGTTTCACAGTGACAATTACAAAAGAGATGTTCCCCAAAGCAGCAGCATAGGAGATGGAAAAAATGGTTGGCCTTGGGTGGCAAAGATAAAAATTTAAGTATTTTTCAGGATATTAAGTAGATGTTGTTAAGGACTGGGGACAGGATGTCAAAAGAGTAAAAGAAAAAGGGATTAAAAATAAAAAGCAACAACCAAAGATAAGCAAATAGATGACAACAAAAATTACAGAATAGGAAGATAAAATTCAGTACTAAAACATGATATAAATATGCAAAAGAGTCAATTTTCCTTTAAAGAGCAGAGTTGGCCTAGTAGATTAATGAGTCCTAATTTTGCAGAAGTAAATTCATCTATTGTAATTCAGTGATGACAGTGAAATTCTTCAGAATGGGTATTCAAACTGTGGCTCCAAAAATACTCAAAGAAAAAAAAGATAGGAGAGTTGGAAAACTTAGAGCATGTAGTAAAGATGCCAAAAACAGATTTTCATTGATGTCATTCATCAATATCTCCAAATCTCAGCCATGGCTGCAAACCATGAGGATACTTAAAAATTTGTTTTCTTCTACCCACATTTATTTCAGAAATCATGAAAAAAACTCATCTGAATCCCTAGAATTACATCCTTTCTTAAATACTTGTTAATGAAACTGAACATAAGCATATTCTTTCACTGAACAATATCAGAAAGTCAGAGAAGGAAGTGTAAATCCTGGGAATAGGACAGGAGGTACCTACTCCTCCCAAGGAATTAAGATCTCTCAGGACTTCATTTTTGTTCCTGTCAACCTCTTAAAATCATCTTTTTTTTTTTTTTTTGCCATATTATTATATATAGCTTTCTAGTTTCACCTATAAGCAATTAGCTTTCTGAATAAGTGAAGATGAGCTTGGTATTTTACAAGTAGTGAAAATCTGGATTCTGAGCTTTGCAAAATTGCACTAATGTATTTCAAATCACAAACATATATTTTATATACATGAATACAGATTTTATCTAATAGGTCAGAAAAGGCTCCAGAGGGGTGCCTGGGTGGCTCAGTGGATTGGGCCTCTGCCTTCTGTTCAGGTCATGATCCCAGGGTCCTGGGAACAAGCCCCACATCAGGCTCTCTGCTCAGCGGGAAGCCTGCTTCCCCCTCTTTCTCTCTGCTTGCCTCTCTGCCTACTTACGATCTCTCTCTGTCAAATAAATAAATAAAATCTTAAAAAAAAGAAAGAAAAGAAAGAAAGAAAAGGCTCCAGAAAATTCTAAACCCTAAAAAATAAGAGAAAAGGAAAAAATAAGTAAGAGAGAAGTAGGAGAGCACGATGCTTTAGTGAGCAGCCAATAAGTTCACTAGTGGACAGCAGTTTATTGGTTTCTCTCAGCAGTGAAGTCTCCTCCTCTTGGGCGGTTTGCACTGTGACTGCAGCTGCGTACCTTTGGTGGTATCAGATATGCTATTTAACAAGGCACACATCATATCTCCCTCTAAATGGTGAGGGTTTAGTATATGTGCTGGCCTCTGGGTCTTCTTAAATTGATTCTCTAGCTCCAGAAAACCTTGATCTCCTGAGAGGATGGTGAAAGGGATTTGCTTGGGTAGTTGTTCATCTAGACGGCCAGCCTAAGGTGGAATAAAATACATGTGTTGACAGAAATCAGTACTTGAGGTTTAAATTAAGTTACATCTATTTCAGAATGAACACATACCTAAAAAGGTATATTTACTTATTTTAAGATTTTATTACTTTTTAAAAATGAATCTGTACACCCAGTGTGGCGCTCAAACTCAACCCTGAGATCAGATCAAGTGTTGCATGTTCCACTGATTAAGCCAGCCAAGCACCCCAACAAAGGTATATTTAGCTTGTGTTCTAGCTCCCACCAAAGTATAAAGATCTCCCTCATAAATAAATGAAATATGCAATGTTTAATCAAATGTAGCCATCAATATCAATGCCAGATATTTTATATGCCACCAAGAAAGTAAAACAAACAAACAAACATAAACCTGGAATGCTATAAGGGCTACACACTTAATCTAAGGGTAAATAAGAAATAAATTTGCCACAGAGAAAGGGTAAGCAAGGTAATTTGCATAACTCAATCTCAGCACTGATAAAGGGAAAAGGAAATGTCTTATGGTTTAAAGCGTAAGCAGCAGCTAATAAGTTTGCAGAGGGGACACCTGGCTGCTCAGTCAGTAGAGCATGTGACTTTTGGCCTTGGAGTCATGAGTTAGAGCCCCATGTTGGGTGTAGAGATTACTTAAATAAATAAAAAACTTAATGGGTGCCTGAATTGCTCAGTTGGTTAAGGGTCCAACTCTTGGTTTCGGCTGAAATAGATGACCTCAGGGTTGTGAGACAGCTCCACAATGGGCTTGAAGCCTGCTTAAGATTCTCTTTCCCACCCTTTCCACTTGTCCCTCCCCACTCTCTAAACAAACAAACAAAACAAACTTTTAAAAACATACACAAAAATACCAAAAACCAAATTTGCTGAGTAAATTCATGCTATCAGTGTGACACATAAATCCTTAAGCAGGTAATTTAATTTAAAATGGGTCTCAGGTTGGTAGCTTCTCTAGGTAACTGGCAGAGAGCGAAGCAAATGCAAACCACATCTAGGCCAATGGTGATTGTTAAGGTGCCTCCTAATTTCAGAGATGTTAAAACGTGAAAGTATCTTAGCATACATCAAGTATAATGTCATCTCTTGATCATCATTCTATAAATAGTTAAGGGTCTACAATGAGTAGCTGACAGTCTGCTAGGAATTGGGGAAAAACAGTAAATAAGTATAATATGAGTCCTTGCCCTCACTGTCATAGGTAGAACCTGATGTAGAAGGTTTTATGCAAAAATACAGCACCAAAATATACTCTATAGCATCATTATGATCCAAGTAGAAAAGATATTCCAAATGGGTCAAAGGTTCACACTAGATTTTGTATAAAACAATCACTCACATGCATACAGATGGCAAAATCAGCAGCATCTTTTCTTTTACTACAACGAGGATGAAGGAAGAAGCATCCAATCCTATTCAGGTAATTATAGATCTTACAGTTGTGTGGAGGCTTCCAATTGGTGTTTCCTCCTATTATTTTTAGAAAAGGCATATATGATAGTCAAACAAACAAACAAAAAGAACAGAATACTAGATACAACTGAAAGCTCAATCATAAAAAAACACACATTAGAAAAAAAACACACATTAGAGAAAACTTTTTCTAGAGAGTAGATTCTAGATTAGAATGCAGAACTCAATTCGAGTATGGGTTTCACCATTTTGTTGCTTTACAATCTTGGCAAAGTAGGATGACTTCAATCTGCCTATTCATCTGGAAACACATAGGTATATTAGTGAGAATCAAAAGCAGTGTGTGTGAAAAGTCTCTGAATGGTATAATTCTATAAAACCATATTAATGGTTTTTTAACAAATATGTCAGGGCTACTCAGTGGATAGAAATTATGGGCAATCAGCAAAGCTAAATTTACTAAAAGACTGTACTGGGTAACTTTATCCAGGTCAGTACATTCCTATCTTAAATTCAGTCCTCTTCTTTATATGTTTTTCCCTATCAAACATGAAGTTTATTGGATGTTCACTATACCAACTTCCTGTAAATCAAAGAAGTCTCTCTCCCTGTTTGGTCAATAGTTTGTAAAGAGATATTTAGATGAATGAACAGTAAGGATGAACTGAAGAGGCAATTATGACATGTTGAAAATCATACTAGTTCTGTAGCCATGAGGCCCAATCAAGTTCAAAGGCTAACTCTACTATTTATTAGTTTTATATTTTGGAAAAAAATAAACTTTTCAGCATACTTCCTTATAGTTTAAAAGGGAGATAAATATAATAATCAGTAAGCATGGATTAATACCAAGCATAGTACCTCGCACATTGCCAGTGTTAAATAAAGGCTTTTTCAATATATATCTATAGAGTCACAAACTTTAGGTCACCAAAGAGAGTTCACAGTGACCACAGAGAAATGTGAAGAGAAAAATATTCTAGCAGAGTAGCTATAATGCAAAGTGACAATATTCTATCTATGTCTGTATGTTTTAATCAAGGAGGTTCAAGAGCAGTCCTTTAAATGTGAAACATACTCTAAAGGAAAAAAGAGAGAGGGTGTCATCTCAAATGTTTTCTTTATCAACCATACCTTGAAAACCCCAAATAAATGTTCCTTGGTTAAGATGCCCTGGTAGATGACCAAAAAAGTTTGACCAGTTATCAAAGTCTACAAAGACTATATGAGTCATGGTTCGCAGATAATCCAAATCTGGAAGCTCAACGACTTCTTCATCTGAGAAGAGAGAAACATTAACCTGAATTTGTTAAGAATTAACTAAAAACATTTTAATTGCTTAAGTTTAAAAGATATTAGAGAGGGGTGCCTGGGTTCTCAGTGGGTTAAAGCCTCTGCCTTCAGCTCAGGTCATGATCCCAGGGTCCTGGGATCGAGTCTCACATGGGGCTCTCTGCTCAGCAGGGAGCCTGCTTCCCCATCTCTCTCTGCCTGCCTCTCTGCCTACTTATGATTTCTGTCTGTCAAATAAATAAAATCTTAAAAAAAAAGATATTAGAGAATATACAAAAATGTTAATCTTGAACATTATTAATTTCTAAACCTTTTTTTTTTTAAGATTTTTTATTTATTTATTTGACAGAGAGAGATGACAAGCAGGCAGAGAGGCAGGCAGAGAGAGAGGAGGAAGCAAGCTCCCTGCTGAGTGGAGAGCCCGATGCGGGGCTCGATCCCAGGACCCTGGGATCATGACCCGAGCCGAAGGCAGCGGCTTAACCCACTGAGCCACCCAGGCGCCCCTAATTTCTAAACCTTTTAATGAAGTCCAAACTTGTACATGACATGGTATACTGACACCAGATAAAAAGTATTCTGAACATTTCAAAATTTTTATTATTCTTTCTATATATAAATGCCATTGACCCTAAAGCCTACCTTTCTTTCTCTAATTTTTAAAAAAAAAGACATATTTATTCAGTGTCATGATCAGACTATCACATTTAGCAATTAACAGCATGGGTATAAAAAAAATTCTGTATTAAAATCCTTTGTTGGAATGCTTTACCCCTTTCCATAGAACAAAAACTAAAATAACCTGTTATACAATCAGTCTCAAATACAGTCCTCAAGTTTTTTGCCCATACACATGAGTATTGTCTAGAACATGTCCTCTTGGGATGCTGGGGTGGCTCAGTCGTAAAGTGTCTGTCTTGGGTTGCATCGGGCTCCCTGCTCAGCAGGAAGCCTTTTTCTGCCTCTCCCATTCCCCCTGCTTGTGTTTCTTCTCTCACTGTGTCTCTGTTAAATAAATAAAATCTTTTAAAAATAAAAATAATGTACTGGAGAGGCTTCTGGGTGGCTCAGTCGGTTAAGCATCTCACTTCGGCTCAGGTCACAATCCAAGAGTCCTGGGACAGAGTCCTGCAAGAGGCTCCTTGCTCAGCAGGGAGCCTGCTTTTAACTCTGCCTGCTGCTCCCCCTGCTTGTGTTTGCTCTGTCTCTCTCTCTCTCTGATAACTAAGTAAACAAATAAATAAATAAAATCTTAAAAAAAAAAAAAAAGTATTGGAAGACCTAAAAGACAAAATTTTGAATAACCAAAAACTTATACCATCCATCAAAATAAAATTTCAAGGTTATCTGAAGAATGTCTCCTCCCCTGCCGCCCCAGCCATATGTTTGTTCTCTTCCCAATCTAGACTGATTTATTAGTAACCTGTTAAATGAAATAACCAACAACCCTGCTACCATAAAGTGCTGCAGAAGAGGTCCTGGTAGCATACCAGCACTTCCCACCATAAACAGATCTTTTTCTTGGTTCTCTTGGGTTCTTTCCTCTTCCACCATTTTCTAACTCTTGTTCTCCATCCCTTTCACTTCTTTCATACTTCTCTATTTTATAAGGCCTTGAAGATTCAACTGATTAGCAATGCCAACCTTAATATTTTCAATTATTTTTTAAAATGACTAGGTTTTACTCTGCCTTAACAGAGACTCCCTCAAATATACTACTGTTATTCCCTCCCATTTCTAAGCCACCCATTTTCTTTTATGTTTTCTTAATATTCTTATTAATTGTAGGGGCCCCTGGCTAGCTCAGTTGGTGGAGCATGTGACTCAATCTCAGAGTTCTAAATTTGAGCCCCACATTGGGTGTAGAAATTACTTAAAAAATTAAAAAAAAAAATTCTTAGTAACTGTAGATTTAGATACTACAATCATTACCAAACACAGATCAACATAGTTTCCCCAAAAAGTAACTGGAAAAACAAAAGTACAAGAGAACATAAAAACAGTGTAACTACTGCTTTATTGTCTGAAATAGAGCTGAATGGGTCAGTAGCAGCTCATATAACATTTCTTACATAAAGTGTGCCACGACTAAAGATGATACTGAGATCTACACATGCTATAGAGCAAGGCTATATAAACTCAGTAGTTCATAAAAACAGTTAATAAAAAAATTTTAGGGGTGCCTGGGTGGCACAGCTTAGTATCCGACTGTTGATTTTGGCTAAGGTCGTGATCTCAGGGTCATGAGATCAAGCCCCAAGTCGGGCTCTGTGCTGAGCATGGAGTTTACTTAACTTTCTCTTTCTCCCTCTCTCTCTGCCCCTCCCGCTCATGTGTGCTCTCGTTCTCTAAAATAAATAAATCTTTAAAAATAAAATCTTGGCCAAAATTTCATATATCACCATTTTCCCCGCTATATATTATATAATTTACAAGGACCTAATATTTGTTTAAAAGAATATACACTTAAAATTATACTTCTAGGGGCGCCTGGGTGGCTCAGTGGGTTAAAGCCTCTGCCTTTGGCTCAGGTCATGATCCCAGAGTCCTGGGATCGAGCCCTGCATTGGGCTCTCTGCTCAGCAGGGAGCCTGCTTCCTCCTCTCTCTCTGCCTGCTTCTCTGCCTACTTGTGATCTCTGTCTGTCAAATAAATACATAAAATATTTTAAAAAAAATTATACTTCTGGGTGCCTAGGTGGCTCAGTGGGTTAAAGCCTCTGCCTTCAGCTCAGGTCATGATCCCAGGGTTCTGGGATCGAGCCCCGCGTCAGGCCCTCTGCTCTGCAGGGAGCCTGCTTCCTCCCTTCTCTCTCTCTGGCTGCCTCTCTGCCTACTTGTGATCTCTCTGTGTCAAATAAATAAAATCTTAAAAAAAAATTATACTTCTAAACAAAATTAAAACATACTCTTCTGGCCTTACTTAGTCTTACCACTTGGTGCAAGAAGTAAAGTCTAGAATAAGTACAAAGGAATCTATACCCCAATTTTCTCCCTGGTTTCTTGCTACCATTTGTAACTCTTCTTTTTCTTTTTAAAAATATTTTATTTATTTATTTGAGAGAGAGAGAGAGAGAAAGAGACAGCACAAGCAGGGGAAGCAGCAGGCAAAGGGAGAGGGAAGGCAGACTCCTCTGAGCAGGGAGCCCTAACCCACTGAGCCACCCAGACACCCCTGTAACTCTACTTCTAATTGCCATTTAACTCTAAGTAATAGTTTTGCTTCCAAGAAAATCCTAAAAAAATATACAAATTCTTAAGTGATCTTTAAGATTTCTCATAGAATAAGGCCAAAATATGAGGATGTGGAGGAAAAGGAATCCTTATACACTATGGGTGGGAATGCAAACTGGTACAGCCACTGTAGAAAACACTATGGAGATTCCCTGAAAAATTAAAAAGTTAAATTAATTAAAGAGTTACCATATAATCCAGTAATTCTACTTCTCGGTAGTTACCCAAAGAATACAAAAATATAAATTCAAAAAGATATACACATCCCTTTGTTAAATGCAGCATTATTTAAATAGCCAAATTATGGACACAACCCAAGTGTCCACTGATAAATGAATGGATAAAGAAGATATGGTATGTATGTGCATTATATGTGTATGTGTGTGTGTGTGTGTGTGTGTGTAAACAGAATATTACTCTGCCATAAAAAGTAATGAAATCTTGCCACTTTCAACAACGTGGATGGATCTAGAGGGTATAATGCTAGAAAAACAAATACCACAGGATTCAGTCACGTGGAATTTAAGAAATAAAGGAAAAAAAGGACAACAAAAAACCATTTTCTTGGGGTGCCTGGGTGGCTCAGTTGTTAAGCGTCTGCCTCTGACTCAGGTCATGATCCCAGAGTCCTGGGACTGAGCCCTCATTGGACCTCCTGCTCCACAGGAAACCTGCTTCTCCCTCTCCACTCCCTCTGCTTATGTTCCCTTTCTCACTATTTCTCTCTCTGTCAAATAAATAAATAAAATCTTAAACAAAACAAAAAACCAGATTCTTAAATATAGAGAACTGGTGATTACCAGGGGAATATACACTTAAAATTATACTTCTAAACGAAATTGGTGGATGGGGGGATGGATGAAATAGCTGAAGGGCTTAAGAGTACACTTTATTAGAGTGCTCAGTGGGTTAAGCCTCTCCTTTCGGTTCAGGTCATGATCTCAGGGTCCTGGGATCAAGTCCCACATCGAGCTCCCTACTCAGCAGGGAGCCTGCTTCCCCCCCTTTCTCTGCCTGCCTCTCTCCCTACTTGTGATCTCTGCCTGTCAAATAAATAAAATCTTAAAAAAAAAGTACACTTTATCATAGTAAGCACTACTACATAGAATTGGGGAATCATTAATACTGTACACCTGAAACTAATATGTTAACTACAGTGAAATAAACATTTTTTAAAATAAAATAAAAAAAGAATTAGCCAACAACAAATGAATAAAGTCAAAATAGAAACAAAAAGAATTCACTTGATTTATCTTTTTTTTTTTTTAAAGATTTTATTTATTTGACAGAGAGAGACAGAGATCACAAGTATCAGAGAAGCAGAGAGAGGGAGGGGGAAGCAGGCTCCCCGCTGAGCAGAGAGCCCAATGTGGGGATCAATCCCAGGACTCTGGGATCATGACTGGAGTTGAAGGCAGACACTTAACCGACTGAGCCACCCAGGTGCCCCTTGATTTATCTTTTTAATGAACCTAAATCTAAATGATAAGAAGAAACTAAATGTTCAGGATCACTTTCAAATCTTTCAGAAAGACTATCAATTTCCTTCATCTCTCAAAATTCCCATGCATTTTGTGAAAGAAAATGTTATCTTGAACACATTGTTTAAATCTAATAAATACTCGGGGCACCTAGGTGGCTCAGTCAGTTAAGTGTCTGCCTTCGGGCTCAGGTCATGATCCCAGGGTCCTGGGATCAAGCTCTCCATCTGGCTCCCTGCTTGGCGGGAAGCCTGCTTTTCTCCCTCTCCCACTCTCCCTGCTTGTGGTCCTCTGCCACTGTCTCTCTGTCAAATAAATACAATTTTACAAAAAAAAAAAAATTAAAAAAAAGCTAATATATACTCTTTGTCCCCATAAGTTTAGTTGAGTATTTAAATAAGAATATTTATTAATGTTTACGAATCACATCCATAAAAAGTGTACACACCACAGTAATTAACTGATCATCCTACCATGTTTCTTACTTCAAAACTGAATCATCATTAGCTTTCACAAAAATGATGGCTACAGTACATGTATGTTTCTCTACCAACATGTGAAATTTGCATAGACATTAGAGTTATAAAGCCATACCTATAGTCTGACAGCTTAGGTCATTCTCAGCTCCTTTCTCCATGTCTGAGTTTTTTGGATAGCTTACTGTCTGTTTCAGTTTTCTCTCTGTACGTGAGGTACTGGCAGCAAACTTGTACAGGCTTGTTTTCTCAGATCCAAAGTGAGCCACACTGGGTTTCCGTAAAAAGCAATGTTTTCTATGGAAGTGCTGCTGAGCACTCTCAGGATCATAAAATGCTTTAGTGCAGGTGCCACACTTGATCACAAACTGTTGCTCCTCTTCCTCCTCACTGTTTTCTTCTCTGTGCACTTGATGGATATGAGTATTAATATCAGCTACGCTCTGTGCTGTTGCTGAACACAAGCTGCAGCGAAACCACAGTTTACCTTTATCCAACATGGTTTGGAGACATCTACTATAATCCTCCTTTCTGTTCACTTTACAGATGTAACTCTCACGGCAACCACAGGTTAACAAGTTACTGGTCTCTATTACTGGAAAATCATTCTCAGTTTTAATCGAAGTTTCAGCTTTTTCAGGCAGAAACACATAATCTATGCTGTGGTGCTCCTTATAATGACTTAAAAATGCTTCTTCCACATTAAAGATAAGATCACAAAGCCCACAAAAGTACTTAACCTTTATTTCATTGTTATGTTCATCTTGGCAATGGCGGTATAGTGTTTCTACCTTGTGAAAAGTCTTTTTGCAATGGGCACAGCTATATCTATGAAACTGGTGACTTGCTAAAGACATGCAATGCTGTTTTACACATTCTTGGGAATCAAACATATCTTCACAAATTCGGCATTGCCATTTACCCCTTGGAGGACTGTTTGCTGGAGAATGATCAATAATAGTAATAGTTGAAGAAGGATTCTTAGCAGTCACATTACTCACCATTGTTGCAGAAGATGATGGCAAAGTTTCACCTTCTACTTCATCAGTCTCGTAAAAATATCTGTGTCCATTATGAAATTCAGTCACATGTGCCATGATAGTCTCTTTTCTTGTTAACTCCTTTTTGCATGTCCGACACCAGAAAAGAAAGTTATTTAAATGTGCCCCTCCATGAATCCGGCTCATATGTAAACGGATGACCCCTGAATCTTCACACACCTTTCCACAGACCACGCACTTATAACACATTGTGTTTGCTGAGAAAACATGCTTTTCCACTGCATCTTCACTTGGGAATTGTTGATGACATTCACAAAACCAAGTTTTTACAACTGACTTTTCTTTCTGAACACAAACCATACCTTCATGGCTTCTACCTTCTAAATTCATCTTCTTTTTTGGAACAGTGGTACAATCTTGTGAACTTGATTCTTGAATAGACATAGTTCTTTTAAGTGATGAAAATTTTGAATGATCTAGCAATAGATGCAAGTCAGAAGAAGGTTTGTTCCCTTCACTGCTGTGGCAATAAAGTAAGACTGATTCTTCCATTGAGGTAATTACTCGGACTTTGTGCCCTGAATTCTGCTTGTGATTTTGGGTACTGGTTTCATCCATAAAGACTTGGTTGCAATTTGGACAGTAACCTCGTAATAGGAATTTTTCTGCAACTTGGGCAATGCTCTTCTCAGCTACAGCTACAGGACCAGCATTTCGACAACGAACTCTAAATCGGATAAAAAACCCAAAAACACACTCTTTTGTAAGCACTTCTAAATACAGTAACTCTGCTTTTTACAGGAATTATAAACAATGTATACATAAAACACCAGAAGATATTTTTCAATAAAAATGCAGATAATAGGGGCGCCTGGGTGGCTCAGTGGGTTAAAGCCTCTGCCTTCGGCTCAGGTCATGATGCCAGGGGCCTGGGATTGAGCCCTGAGGCTCTCTGCTCAGCGGGGAGCCTGCTTCCTCTTCTCTCTCTCTCTCTGCCTGCCTCTCTGCCTACTTGTGATCTGTCTGTCAAATAAATAAATAAAATCTTTAAAAAAAAAAAAAAAGAAGAAAGGTTTGTCTTTAAAAAAAAATGCAGATAATAGAATAATTTCATCTCAAAATACTTGAGTATTACCTGTATTTTGTCTGTTTCTAATCCACATACAGAATAGTAAAACTAAAATAAAAAGATTTAAAAAATTCACACAAATATTTGGAAAATGAATCTCTGACTCGTTAGACGTTAAGCAACAAATTTCTAATAAACCTATGGGTCAAAGAAAAAATTAAAAGGTAAAATTTTTTTTAATGAATGAAAATGAAAACAACTTATCAAAATCTGAGGGTAAATCAATGCTTAGAGGCAAATTTATAACTTTAAATGTTTATATAGAAAAAGAAAGGGGCGCCTGGATGGCTCAGTGGGTTAAGCCTCTGCCTTCAACTTGGGTTGTGATCTCAGAGTTCTGGGATCGAGTCCTGCATCAGGCTCTCTGCTTGGCAGGGAGCCTGCTTCCTCCTCTCTCTCTCTGCCTGCCTCTCTGCCTACTTGTGATCTCTGTATGTCAAGGGAATAAAAAAAATCTTTTTTAAAAAATGGTGTAACAGGAAAAACAGAGACCTAAAAGACATAGCACCTAAACAGAAAATATGTACAGATTTTGTTTGGATCATGATTCCAACAAATCAAATGTAAAATGTAAAACTTCATGAGATAATAAGGGCAATTTGATAACTGACTAGTTTTTGATGCTATTAAAAATACCAGTTTTTTAAGGTGTGGTAAATGTATCATAGGATTAAAAAAAAAAAAAGAGTCCCTACCATTTATAGTTACATATTGAAGTATTAACAGATATAATGACATGATTTAGTTTGAAATAATAATTTGCAGGGGGGTGACAATATAAAGGAAAAACAACTGTCATGTGTTGATTATTACTAAAGCTAGTTTTGAAAGGTACATTGGGGATTATACATTGCTTGATAATTTCCATTGTAAAGCCAATGATTATTTGGTAAATTTGGCCTTTCAAAGAAACTTAATCTTTCATATGTATATGATACCTTCCATTCTGGCTGACTTAAAGCCAAAGTTCTATTTTAACCCACTCCTCCCCCAGTATACATACTACTCACACAGCACACAGAAAAGAAAACACATAGAACCATTAATTCTTTTACATTCACAGCAATATCAGCATATCCACTTTTTCCACACCTTTAACTTCTCTCATTATGCTAAACTTGACTAATTTCCAGACTAGTGTACATTCTTGTTTTTAAAAAAGCAAAGAAACATGGAATAGAAAAATATCTGTTGAATCTTCCCTCTGGTAAAGATTATTGGGCAGGATTCCCTTACAGCCAGACTAAATCTATACAAACCTGAAATGGGCAGTGAGCTCCATGTGGGAACGTAGTGTCTGGTGGCAGGCCACACACTTAACTTGAAATGGGACATCTTTGCACAGAGAGATCAGAAGTTTCTTTGCAAAAGATGGAAATAATATTGGATGTGCTATTCCCTGGTCATCTGAAAGACAAAATAAACTATAACTTGCAAAGATTTGAGTAGACAGCAACCCAACCTTCCTCCCCTCTGCTTTTCTCAATATTGGCTGGCATTAGTAAAAGATTGTTATTTATATGATAAAAATCCAAGGGAAGCAATTTTCTAGCCATAAGTACAAAAGATGCTGAACTCATACTCAAAATCTGAGTCTTAAATGCAGAGTAACACCCAACTTCGCAGATATTATGGATATATAAAAACATCATCCTAAAGAAGTATTTTCTTCCCAAGTTTTTCTTCATTCCTTAAGGTAAGTAAATCTTACTATTAGGTGCAGCCCAATACTGAGAATTTGTCTTGAAAAATAAAAATTAAGACCGCCTTTCACTTTCATGTTTTCAATCTAATGTGAGGTTAAGTTTTCTCAAGAATTATCTGAGAAGTATGGTAAGTCAGCAAAGATTAAAGTAGTTCAATAACTTTCAGAAGAGAGTATTAACATACCACCCAGTTTAAAATTCTGATGGAAATGATTCTTTCCAGACATATGCTTCAAACACCCATCCTTGCTGCTAAAAAGAAGGAAGCAATTTGGACACGCGAAACACTGAATAATCTGAGGAAGAAGGCTGTTTTTATGTTCATCATCTGCAGCTTCCTAAAATACAAGGCAAAGCTGTATTAAAGACAACTAAAATCAATATTCAGTTTTTTAAAATCAACTTTTAAAATTTCTTATTTCTTTGGAATATTCTGTATCAGGTTTTAACATAAAAACTTTTTTTCCCTGAGTGTTAACTATGGAATTTTTATCATACATGAGGTTCCATATGTGAATTAAAAAAATTTTTTTAAAAAACAAACGTTGACCATCTTTGTGACAATAAATATACATTTACTTTCTATATATTTTTCCTTTTTTAATATATATATCTATATTATGTTAATGGATAAATGTTTTCTTTTTCTTTCTTTTTTTTTTTTAAAGATTTTATTTATTTATTTGAGAGAGCGACAGTGAGAGAGAGCATGAGCGAGGAGAAGGTCAGAGGGAGAAGCAGACTCCCCGTGGAGCTGGGAGCCTGATGCGGGACTCGATCCCGGGACTCTGGGATCATGACCTGAGCCGAAGGCAGTTGTCCAACCAACTGAGCCACCGAGGTGTCCCTTTTTCTTTCTTTCTTTCTTTTTTTTTTTTTAATATTTTATTTATTTATTTGACACAGAGAGAGAGATCACAAGTAGGCAGAGAGGCAGGCAGAGAGAGGGGTGGGGAAGCATGCTCCTTGCCGATCAGAGAAGCCTAATGCGGGACTTAACCCCAGGACCCTGAGCCAAAGGCAGAGGCTTAACCCACTGAGCCACCCAGGCGCCCCGATAAATGTTTTCATATCACATACACTTCTTTAATTTTGCTTTATTCTCTCTACTCTGCAATATAACCTATGTTTATGTATTCTTCCATAAATGTCTCCATGCTTAATAATTTACAAAAATATATAGAAATAAACATATAGGGTCTGCCATTGTTTTACCACATGTGGTCATCTTATAGACTCTTATGCCTCTTAGTTTCTCTTATTCCACAATACATAAGGGAAATCCCTAAAAATCAACTGGCATATCTCTAATTCATTCTTCTCAATGGTTGCAGACTACTTCAGTTACTAAGACTTAGTCAACTATTCATTTCCAGGCCCTTCTCTCCTTGCTACTATAAACAACGGTATTGTAACGATCCTTAAATACATATCCTTATTTATAGGTGTATTTTTCTCATTATTCAGAGTGGCCCTATTAGGTTAAAAGGTTTAGTACTTGAATATTAAAGGACACCATAGGATTGTTTTTCAAAAAGGCTCTATCAATTTACATATTCCCTAGCAGTGTGTGTGAGCCTGGCACAACAGCTACTATAGATAGTTTTTTTTCATTTTTGCAGTCTGACAGATATTGTGATACTCATTGTTATTTTAGCTTTTATTTCCTACTAGTGAGTTTGAGTACTTAATTCATGTAATTCTGTGGATATTCCATATTTTGTGGATTGCTTCTTCATAACCTTTTGCCTGATGTTTCAATCGTTTTTATTTTCTCCTCTTCTGGTTGACCTGTGTCTTTTCTTCATTAACAAAAGTAACTGTGCCATGCACCATTTTGCAAATATTTTTCAAACATCTATTACTTTTGTATGTGGTCATTTAAAAATTTTGATGTAGTCAATATCTGAGCCCCACATTGGGGGTAAATATTTTTTAAAAGTATTTTTAGTTTTGAGATAGAAGAACCTCTTAACTAAGTTTGGATACTTTTCTACACACTAGGCTCGAATTCATACCCCAAGATTAAGAGTCACGTGCTCTATAGACTGAGCCAACCAGGTGCCCCAAGACTGAAAGTATTTTAAAATATATATTTATATGTATACATATATATGTGTATGTGTGTATGCTTATATATAAATATAATTTAACATCTTGTTAATGGTCTTTAGAATAATAGCCTTAAAAGTTGTATTGTGTCTTCTTAAACTATCATTAACATTAGGGATATAGAAATAGTATATATGGGATGCCTTGGTGGCTCAGTGGGTTAAGCGTCTCCCTTCAGCTCAGGTCATGATCACAGGGTCCTGGGATGGAGTCCTGCATTGGGGTCCTTGCTCAGTAGGGAGCCTGCTTCTCCCTCTGCCTGCTGCTCCCCCTGTTTGTGCTCTCTCTGACAAATAAATACATCTTGAAAAAAAAAATGAATAAGAAATTTACATATATATTGAGTGCATGTGAAGCACCACATTAGGGTTCAAAATCTAATAATCCCATGAAGTACTATTTTCATTACTTACAAATGAGAAAACTAAAATTTAGTTTCCCTCCAATCAAGTAGTACCCTGGGAAGAGATAAAACTACCATTCAGATACAGTCTTATATGTTGGTTATAAATTCTTTGCTCTTTCCACTTCTACCTACACCATGCAGAAGATAACATTGAAGAAGATACTTTGCATTCCAATGAGAAGGTAAATGAGAGCACTGAAGGGATTTCCTAAACATAAATTTATACAAATGTCCCTTACTTGAAGAATGTCAACAAAGTAATTTTTAGTTCAATTATGAGTCATAAATGGATTCAATATAAAGCTTGTTTAAAGTGTTTGCTCAATAGAAAAAGAACGTGATTCTACATAAAATTTAAATGAAATATACCTATTGCAAAAGTATAGCATATTTCCTTGTACAAACTAGGGGAAGGAGTGGGAAGCAGAATGTCTCATAAGTTAAAGTACTCAATTCCTTTCTACCATTATATTTTTGATTACATTAAAATAAAATACACTATATACATTTGTATATATAAAATAAGTTAAACCACAATAAGATATTATTTCATACCCACTAGGATGGCTGTTTTAAAAGTCACATAATAAGTGTTGTTAAGATGTGTAGAAATTAGAACCTGTTGGGTTGGTGGCTTCAGGGAATGCAGGAGGAACAAAAGAAATGACCACTGGGGCCTCCATCTTCCAGGCCCCTCCACCCCCCTTCCTTAACCCTTGACTCTCCCGCCAAAAGGATGTATGCCCAGATTACGTCTCCATAGGTAACCCGATACCTATGCAGGAAACAGAAGTATCAGGACCACCCCCCCCATACCCTCTGATCACCAAATACCTTACCATGTATGGCTGTGAACCCACGACCTGCCTTGGCCCAATAAAAAACCCCACCGACTCCCTCCCAGTGCGACTTCCCTGACTCCCCTCTCCGGAGTCGTGCAACCTTGCCTGAGAGTGCCCACCTCCACACAGCGCAACTTCCCTGGCTCCCCTTCTCTTGGGCCCTGAAACTTCACCAGAGAGTGCCTTTAATAAATCTTGCCTTGCACCTACCTCGCCTGGTGTTGTGTTTACCTTGCCTGCAAAACTTTACAGAACCCACATATATTGCTGGTAAGAAAATAAAATGGTAGTGTGTTGGATAACAATTTAGCAGTTCTTCAAACAAATATAATTACCATATGACCCCAAAACCTAAGTATTGAAGGCATATGTCCGCATGAAGGCCTGCGCATTTATTTTTAGCAGCATTGTTCTTTTTTTTTTTTTAACCTCCCTCCCCTTTCTCACTGTCTCTGTCAATTAAATAAGTAAAATCTTTAAAAAAAAAAAAAAAAAAGATGAACCTTGACAAAATTATGGCAAATGAAAGAATCTTCTCACAAAAGGCCACATATTCTAGAATTCCATTTATATGAAATATCCAGAAAAGGCAAAACTATAGAGACAGATTGCCTAGGGTAGGGAGGAGGGGCTAACAAAAGGGAACAATCACTTTCAATGAGAGAAAGGCCCTAGGTACAGAATGAGAGGTTATACCTATTGACCCACAAGTGACACTGGGGTACACAGGAGTTTACAATATGATCTCCACCACCTCCACACCTCCACCACCACCAAAAAGGGAGGAAAGCAGGAAGCTATCTAGTGGTATACCCATTAAATGGCTTTAATGTCAAAATCAAATAGACGCTTGTTACGCAAAGCGTGACTTAAGAACCAGCAGCACGGGCATCAACTGTAAGCTTGTTAGGTATCTTGAATCTAAAGTCTCCTTTCAGATTTAGTTTAAGAACTTATATTTTAACAAGATACCGAAGTGATTCGTGTGTAAAGCTTAAGCAGCACAGACAGAAGAAACTAAAAATAAAAGGGAACACGGAGGGTAGCAAGGCAAAAATGCAAATTGTGATCATTTCCAGCTCTTTCACTGAAGAATGCCAGCCTTACAAAATGGAATTCATAGGTATACAATCGTCTAGTGACCTCTTCTGGCTGATTTAAGGTAGACAATTATAATCTAATGCATACCAGTTTCCTTTAGAGTTCCTGTGATGGACTCTCCAAAGAATAAATAAGGAGAATTTAATAAGAGCTATGTTAGGTCCTAAGTGCTTTATATAGTGCTTTATATATCTCGCATGTAACTATAATGATTCCATTTTAGAGACGAAGACATGCAGATGTTGAGTAACTTCTAGCGTACATACAGCTAAGAAAAGTGACAGTAGAAACCAAAGCTTTTGTTCTATTTTACCATCAACCTTCCCAGAAAACTAAACATCATAAATCTACTTACTGGAGACAAGGTAAAACAGCACAAAATAAGTAACTCCCAGAAAAAAAAGAAACAAAATGAAATTTGGGAAAACACAAATGAAAGAATTAATTTAAAGGTTAAAATACCTATTCAGATTTACTAAAGATAAAAAGATAAATATGCTCATTAAAATGAACAAAACACTAATGACCTGGAAAAGGAAAACACACCCTGAAGACTCTTGTTTTGAAAAAGGTAGAGTATTAGTGACCACCTGAAAACACCAAAAAAGATTATCTTTTTCTTTTCTCTCCTCAAACCTTTGTCACAACAATAGAAACCCCTATCATTTCTTTTGGCTTTACTTTAAGGCTTTATTCTAAATGCCAATACCTAGGCAAAGCCTTTTTTTCATCTCAAAGTTAAATTACTACAAAAGTCACCTTTCTACACCTATGAATCCACCCTGAACACTGCTACCATTCTAATACCACTCCATCTCTTTGGTGTCCCTAAAAAAGGAAACTAACTGATTTTAGAATTAAGAATCTTTCTAGCTCTAAAGGTATAAAGCATTATTTTCATCATATCACTGTCCTACAACAGTAACCTCTTGCCGATATCAAGGTTACCACTTGTGTTGGGAGTCCCCTAGACCATCCCCAGGTTTTTCAAAAAAGATTTTTAAATTATTTATTTATTTGACAGAGATCACAAGTAGGCAGAGAGGCAGGGAGAGAGAGGGGGGAGAAGCAAGCTCCCCCTGAGCAGAGAGCCTGATGCGGGACTCGATCCCAGGACCCTGGGATCATGACCTGCGCTGAAGGCAGAGGCCTCAACCCACTGAGCCACCCAGGCGCCCCATCCCCAGGTTTGATGACTTGCTAGGGTTCACAACACTCAGCACATAGCTGTAATCACAGCTACCAAGATATTTAAACTAGTATTTTTTTTTAAAGATTTTATTTATTTATTTGACAGAGAGAGATACAGTGAGATAGGAACATGAGCAGAGGAACTGGGGGAGGGAAAGCAGGCTTCCTGCCAAGTAGGGAGCCTGATGCGAGGCTCGATCACAGGACCCTGGGATCATGACCTGAGCTGAAGGCAGACGCTTAACAACTGAGCCACCCAGGCACCCCAAAACTGGTTTTGTTTTTAGTAACAGAAAAATGGAAACAATTAATACATCTAATAGGAAACTAAATGAACTATAATATAGTCAAACAGTAGAATGTTATTGATTTAAAATGTATGCACTGATTCAACACATATTTAAGCATTCATGTTTACAACATACTGCTTTTCTTATGTAAAAATTCAGACACTTTATCTTATGTAAAAGATAAATGTTTTTGGTGTAGTCGTAAATCATATTGTTTTCCTAAGTTTACTTCCTGCTGCTTCATTATTATCAATGTACAGAAATGCAACAGACTTCTGTACATTGATTTTGTATCTTGCTACTTTACTGAATTCATTTATCAGTTCTAGCAGCTTTTGGTAGTCTTTAGGGTTTTCTGTGTCATGTGATCTGCAAATCGTGAAAAGTTTTATTTCTTCCTTACCAATTTGGATCCTTTTTATATATTTTTTGTTGTTGTTGCCTAATTGCTGTGGCTAGGACTTCTGGTACTATGAAGAATAAAAGTGGTCAGAGTGGACATTCTTATCTTGCTCCTGACCTTAGGGAAAAAGCTTCAGTTTTTCACTACTGAATATGATGTTAGCTGTGGGTTTCTCATATATGACCTTTAATTATGTTGAAGTTAAGCTCCATCTAGACCTACACTGTTAAGGGTTTTTATCATGAATGAATGTTGTACTGTCAAGTGCTTTTTCTGCAACTACTGAAATGATCATGTTTTTTATACCTTCTCTTACTGATATGTTTGTTGATTGTTTTGCAAATATTGAACCAACTGCATCAAAAACAATAAATACCTAGAAATAAACGTAACCAAAAAGCTGAAAGACCTGTACTCTGAAAACTATAAAACACTGATGAAAGAAATTCAAGATGATATAAAGAAATGAAGACATTACTACATGCTCATGGATTGGAAGAACAAGAATTGTTAAAATTTTCTGTACTATCCAAAGCAAGCTACAACTTTAATGTAATTCCTACCAAAATAACAACAGCATTTTTCACAGAACTAGAAAAAAACAATCCTAATAATTTGTATGGAACCATAAATGACTCTGAATAGTCAAAGCACTCTTGGAAAAGAAAAGCAAAATTGGAGGTATCACAATTTCAGACTTCAAGTTATATTACAAAGGTACAGTAATCAAAACAGTATGGTACTGGCATTAAACCAGACACACTGATCAAGGGAACAGAATAGAAAATCCAAAAATAGGAGTGCCTGGGTGGCTCAGTGGGTTAAAGCCTCTGCCTTCAGCTCAGGTCATGATCCCAGGATCCTGGGATTGAGCCCCCTAGGGGGGGTCTCTGCTCGGCAAGGAGCCTGCTTCCTCCTCTCTCTCTGCCTGCCTCTCTGCCTACTTGTGATCGCTGTCTTTCAAATAAATAAATAAAATCTTAAAAAAAAAAAAAAAGAAAATCCAAAAATAAACCCATAATTATATGGCCCTCAACAAAGGAGAAATGAATTTCCAGTGGGAAAAAGTTTATTCAACAAATGGTGTTGGGAAAACTGGATGGCTACATGCAAAAAGAACTAAACTGGACCACTTTCTTTCACCATACATACAAATAAAATCAATATGGATTAAAGACCTAAATGTGAGGGTGGCTCAGTGGGTTAAAGCCTCTGCCTCTGGGTCATGACCCCAGTGTCCTGGGACTGAGCCCCGCATCGGGCTCTCTGCTTGGCGGGGAGCCTGCTTCCCCCCCTTTCTCTCTGCCTCTCTGCCTACTCGTGATCTCCATCTGTTAAATAAATAAATAAAAAGAAAAAAGACCTAAATGTGAGACTGAAACCGTAAAAATCCTTGAAGAGAGCACAGGCAGTAGTAATCTGACATCGGCCACAGCAACATTTTTCTAGATGTATCCCCTAAGGCAAGGGAAATAAAAACAGAAATAAACTAGTGGGACTTCATCAAAATAAAGCTTCTGCACGGCGAAAGAAACAATCAACAAAACTAAAAGGCAACCTACTAAATGGGAGAAGACATTGGCAAAGGACATATCTGATAAAGGGTTAGTATCCAAAAATATATAAAGAACGTACACAACTCAATGGCCAAAAAACCAATCATCCAATTAAAAAGTGGGCAGAAAACATAAACAGACATTTCTCCAAAGAAGACAACCAGACGGTCAACAAACACATGAAAAGATGCTCAACATCACTCATCATCAGGGAAATGCAAATCAAAACTACAATGAGAGATTGTCAGAATGGCTAAAATCAAAAACAAAAGAAACAACAAGTATTGGAGAGGATGTGGAAAAAAAGGAACCCTGGAGCACTGTTCGTAGATATGCAAACTGGTGCAGCCACTGTGGAGAACAGCATCGAGGTTCCTCAAAAAGTTAAAAATAGAACTACCCTAAGACCCAGTAACTGCACTACTGGCTATTTACCTAAAGAACAAAAACACTGATTCAAACGGTTACTGAATGCCTATATTTATAGTAGCATTATTATAAGAGCCCAAGTATCCACTGATTGATGAATAAAGAAGATGTGGAATATAATGGAATATTACTCGGCCTTCAGAAAGGATGAAATCTTGCCATTTGTAACAACATGGATGGAGTTAGAGAGTATACTGCTAAGCAAAATAAGTCAAAGAAGGACAAATACCATATGATTTCACTCATATGTGGAATTTAAGAAACAAAACAAATGAGCAAAGGGAAAAAGAGTGTGAAACCAAGAGAGACCAAACTGTTGGTTACCAGAGGGGAGGTGGGTCTGGAGATGGGTGAAATAGGTGATGAGGATTAAGGAGTGGATGTGTCATGATAGCACCGAGTGATTAAAATAAAAACTTAAAAATTTTTTTTCCACAGTGAACATATTAACAATTAACATTCTTTAATGTTAATAAGTCATTAAAGATATTTCAAACATGGTAAACAGTTATTACAGAACTGTATATTATACAGATTTGCATATGCCATGAATCAACTTGTATCCCTTGAGATTTAATACTTAATGAAAAGTTACATAAAAGAGCCTTTTTTAAAATACTAGAGTTCTTAATACTACCATTTATAAAAGAATTATTACTTACTACATGGCTCCAACATTTCAACAGGCAGTGAAAGGCAGAAGACTTAATATCAAGGTTCTAGTTCTCATTATGAGCAATCTTTTTTTTTTTTTTTAATTTTATTTATTTATTTGTCAGAGAGAGAGAGAGGGATAGAGAGTGAGCACAGGCAGACAGAATGGCAGGCAGAGGCAGAGGGAGAAGCAGGCTCCCTGCCGAGCAAGGAGCCTGATGTGGGACTCGATCCCAGGACGCTTGGATCATGACCTGAGCCGAAGGCAGCTGCTTATCCAACTGAGCCACCCAGGCGTCCCTCATTATGAGCAATCTTGAATAAGATTAATTCCACAGAGCAACTCCATCAAGGGAAGGGTCTCTATGATAATCTTTAGGACTGCTGTATTCACTAATCAAGTTTACCTGTACACAAACAATGTTCCAAATCATTTTATTCTCCTTAAACAATCATAATTTTGAACCTTATATGTATCATTGGTTATTTGTGATTATAGGTGATTGTAGGTGATTAAAAGCAGCAAGGAAACACCTATATCGAATCCCATGGTTCTCTAGAAAAAAAAAATACCTACTCTTAATTTAGGACATGCTCTTCTTACCTTAGCAAAGAGGTGATCCCTATATTGCTGTTGAGTAACAAAATTTTTGTAACATACTACACAAGCAAAGGAATTGATGAATGGTCCATGTAATGTAATTGTTGGATCACATGGAGAGTGATCAAACCTACTCAGCAAAAGAGAGATAACATTAGAAAAGTCCACATTTTAGGAGCTTAATTTTTAAGCATTTATTCAATTGTATAAACACACACACACATTCTCTCTCTCTCTCAGAAATTTATACTTTTCTACTGAAATATCAAATAATGTTCTTCATCTTCAAGAAATAAAATGGTTCCTTGATACCATGTAATTTCTTCAAACAGTGATCGATAGTTAGCTCAAGATTTCATAAAAGTACCCAACATCCAATAAAATGGATGAAATAAATAAAATATACCCAAGATCCAATCAAATGGTGAAATTCCCGTTTGAAAATTATAAAGCCATCACCTTTTCCTTTTTACCTTATTTACCACAAAATTCACAAATAGTTGTAAATGAACCAATGGAATAATAATCTCATCTTAAGATTTCTGAAAAACACCTTTCTTAAAAATGGCTTTTAATCTCTTTAATGTTCATTTTAATCATTTATTAAGTTATGTGCCATTTTACAATTGAAGACTTTTAAAAATACTTTAGATACAGTATGCTACCCAGTTATTTGCAGAATGCTGAAGCTCTCTCTAGGAGCCTTTATAGTACTTTAATGTGTAAGCAGGGTGAGATGGCCGGAAATGGTAATGGCTAAGAGTCCCCAAGCTCCCAACTCCCATCTTTAAACTATCTGAAAGAGAAACTATGAAGGTAAAAATGTTTAATGCCTTTAATATTGCCTTCCCTTGATATTTACTTTCTCAAGCTCTACTATTCAAAAATTCAGTAAATTAGTAAGGTGGTTTCATAAATGGAATTATTTGTTATGAATTTTGCTACCTTTGGTTTGTCTTTAACATTTGTTTTGTAATACCGTATTAGCTTTCTTTAGGCTAGATCAAATATCTCTAAGTGCTTTATGTCTCTTGAAATTTGTATTTATGGGGTGGATTTCTCTAAAACTGATTCAACTGCGTATCAGAGTGTAAAAAAATCTGTTCAGAATTTTATGAGACATATTAAGAATAAATACATATTTAAAGGCTACATGCCTTGAAAGAGAATATCACTAGAAAAAAATCTGACTTTAAACCTTGTAAGAAACCTAACTGTATCATAAAAGCACAAAACAATTTGAGTTTGGAATATAAAGCTATGATCACAATGGCACAGGTGTATCATGCTTTCATTTTATGCAATCACTTTGTAACTCATTAGCTCTTCAGCATCCATTATTCTATCATACTCACCTTTTCAAATGTCCTAAGAGAAGGTGCCCATTATCAAATTCCTTGTTACAGTGCATTATGGGACATAAAATTGGTTTTCCAGACACCCGCATTTGGCCTCCTCTTCGGAATGAACTTTTTGTTCCAGAATTAATTGTTCCTGTTTTGAGTCCTGTATCATTGGAATACAAATTCTTATGTTCTTACTTCAGATACTTGTACTTTTGGACTGGTAATCAAAATTATGACAAAACAGGGGTGCCTGGGTGGCTCAGTCACTCAGTATCTGCCTTCAGCTCGGGTTGTGATCCCAGGGTCCTGGGATCGAGCCCCACATCAGGCTCGCGGCTGGGCGGGAAACCTGCTTCTCTCTCTCCCACTTCCCCTGCTTGTGTTCCCTCTCTTGCTGTGTCTCTCTCTGTCAAATAAATACATAAATTCTTAAAAAAAAAATTATGACAGGGGCACCTGGGTGGCTCAGTGGGTTAAAGCCTCTGCCTTCAGCTCAGGTCATGATCCCAGGATCCTGGGATCGAGTCCCGCATCGGGCTCTCTGCTCCATGGAAAGCCTGCTTCCTCCTCTCTCGCTCTCTGCCTGCCTCTCCGCCTACTTGTGATATCTCTCTCTGTCATATAAATAAATAAAATCTTTAAAAAAAAAATTATGACAAAACAAAAAAATTATGATACAGCATGAATTGGGTGATTCTAATTGCAATTAAGTGTTTTCTTTCTTTCTTATAAAAGATATTATCACCTAAAAATAAACAGGTGTTTGGGACAAGTGAAGTTGTTAACATCTTTTAAGGTTTTTTGTTTTGTTTTTTTTTTTTGGGAGGAAAAGAGAGAGGAGAGAGTGCTCTAGTGAGCTGGGGAGGTCAGGGAAAAGTAAGTGGTTGGAGATGAAGAGTAAGAGAGAATCTTATTTTTTTTTTTAGTATTTTATTTATTTATTTGACAGAGATGACAAGAAAGCTGTTAACATCTTTAAGTAACATTCTCTTGAGAGAAAAAAATGTGATTCTTTAAGTTCAATAGCTAACAAATGTCAAAGATCAGATACTGATTAGAAAATCAGTTGCTCTACAGAATCACCACTTCCCTTTTCATTTATATAAACTGGTAAAGATCTTCTCATTCTTTTTTCTCTTTTAACTATCTTAAACATATTAGAAAGTTTAGCTATATTATAAAAGATCTGAGTTCTCTGAAAATTGTTAAAAAATGCAACTAGGAAAGGGGGGGAAGAGTGGAGAGTTTAGGGAGGCAAGGAGAGTAAGAGTGATACTTTCGAAAAATACCAGGCATTAATCAATTAGTTCCAATATGGATGTCAAGTAATGCAGGTCTCAGCAATAAATTTATAGAACACAAACCAAAGATTTACTTATCGTTATCTTTCTCTTTTCTACTTATTCTATTTTATCCCTTTTCTTTTTCTCCTTTCAAAGTCTGCCCATCATTACTTTTTCTTTTTCCTCTCCCTTGTTTAAGAAAGCAAACTCTGCACCTACCACAGGGCTGTACAACCTTAAGATCAAGAGTCACATGCTCTATGGAATGAGCCAGCCAGACACCTCTTTCACTAGTTTTTCTTAATTAATCTCTCTTTATCCTGGTCCATTCTTCATCCCCTTTATTTCTTTATAGTCTTCATCTTACAGTGACACAACTCTGGCCAAATTTTGTTCCAGGGAAACTCCTAATGCATGATATATGATGGAAAATTTAGGATTACATTATATAAACCATGAAATGTAAAACTGCCAGGATTCTGACTGTTTATCAGGCAGTTACATACAGACAGTTTGATTACTGACTCCACTGTATTATTATTACTTCTTGTAGATTGTTTCAATGCCTTGAATATTTCATACAACAGAAAACTGGGTATTTATCTTTATGGCAGTTTCTACAAAGCCCCTAAGGATTTCAATAGGATGGATCATTATTCTTTTAACATCATCTAATTTTAAGATCTTCAAATGGTTATTATATAAATTTAAGGTTTTAGCTATTTTTCTGCCATTTTAGTTCTAGGCTGGGGGTGGAAAAGCCCACCATTAAAAGCTGCCAAAATGCTAATAAATATGTTCTGCCAACAAACAATGAACAGCATAGCATTAAACATATTTTTTAAAGATTTTATTTATTTATTTGACAGACAGAGATCACAAGTAGGCAGAGAGGCAGGCGGGGGAAGCAAGCTCCCTGCAGAGCAGAGAGCTGGATGTGGGGCTCCAACCCAGGACCCTGGGATCATGACCTGAGCTGAAGGCAGATGCTTTAACCCATTGAGCCACCCAGGAGCCCCACATTAATCACATTTTAATCTTAAAGAGGCATTAAATGACAATACACCTTTTTTGTCCTTAATTTTTTAATGTAGTCAGAATAATGAAAATTTCTTTATTGTTCATTTACATTCTAGCTATTGCCCATTAAGACTTTTATTTAGCCAAATAAAGGCTCTAGATAAAAATAAAATTGGAGAAAACAATCAAATGAAAGAAAATAACCTTTTTCCATGGAAAGGCAAACTACAGAGATTTAAATAGCCCTTTTCCTTAAATAGTATAGAGAGTGTTGTTTTTAAGTTACTAAATATTCAAATGTATGCAAACTGGCCTAACTATAAAGGTCTACAAAAGATGAATTTCAGGAGTGCCTGGGTGGCTCAGTGAGTTAAGCCTCTGCTTTGGTTCAGGTCATGATCTCAGGGTCCTGGGATGGAGCTCCGCATCAGGTTCTCTCTCTGCTGCCTACTTAGGATCTCTCTATCTCTATCAAATAAATAAATAAATAATCTTTAAAAAAAAAAAAAAGATAAATTTCAGTAGCATAATTATAAAGTTCTTCTAACCAAAGAGCTGAGTCACAATACTGGATAGATTTAAAAAGTCCCTTAATGCTACTTAGAAGTAGAACCTCACTTTTTATAACTGAAGAGAACAATGGCTCATCTCTGTTTCCCCAGCTATACCTTATTCAAACATCCCAGCACTCTCTAAAACTAATTTATGGAATAGAACCATACCAAATATAGCCCAATGCTAAAGCAGCTATTCTAGCAATAGATCCTAAAGTTCAGTTTTATAGTGCTGTTGCAGGGAACAAGCAAAAAACTAAATCACAAAAAAAGAGCATACTAGACACCTTAACTCCAGGCTCAAGCTTATTAGCCACCAACGAATCAGGTGTGTCCTGAAGATACATGAAATACCAGGTTTTGTCAAGAATCATAAAGATTCTTGGGGTGGCTCAGTTGGTTAAGCATCTGCCTTTGGCTCAGGTCACGATCTCAGAGGCTCAAGCTAGGACAGAGTCCTGCATGGGGCTCCCTGTTCAGCAGGGAGTCTGCTTCTCCCTCTCACTCTCCCTCTGTGCCCCTTCCCTCCCTCTCAAATAAAAATAATAATACTAAAAAAAAAAAATCATGAAGACTAGCTAAATGAGTCATTTGTTCCGACTTGACCAGATAACTCAAAACAGATGCTCATGACTTCATTTTACAGTGATTAAAATACTTTGCCAATCTGGAGGCCAAGGATCAGGCCTAAGGGGTCTAGACAGGACTTGAAGGTATTAGAGTCATATGAGATAAACTATTTGTAGAAGAGATCTTAGAGCTCATAAAGTCTTACAATTCTATTCCATATTCCTATCAAAATTACCTAGGAATCTTCCCAAAACTACAGATAACCTAGAATTATTCCTGGAGATGAGGCCCAGGTATGTATTTAAAAGCTCCCATGTGATTCTGATGCAGCTGAATTAAGTCATTAACTTCTACTGAGAACAGAAGGCATCTCAAGAGGGAGTTTTCTTTTAAATATGATCCTTAACAAGAACACCCAAGGAGACAAAACCATTTACCATAATTTCTAAGTACCTTTTGCTAAAGTAGATCTCGAATGCCAAACGATTCTTTTGATTAGTTGAATGACAGTTACATTTGGAACCCAAGTTCTAGGCTTCTTTTCTGTGTTCATACATAAATGTTTATAGCCCATCTTGGGTAATATTCAAACATTTGAGTATCTCTAAGCTGAGCCCTCTTCTTGGGTATTTACACAAAAAAAGGATTAAAAAACCTTGGTCTCTGTCTCCACAGAGTATGCAGTCTGACTGCAGAGACATACAAACCCATTAATCCAACATAATGGGATTGTCACAGAACTTTGGAATTATCTTATCAGTGGTAATTAGACTCAAAGAAAAGCCCTCTGAAAACTTTATTTCTTTATTTAAAGATTTTATTTATTTGACAGAGAGAGGCACAGTGAGAGAGGAAACACAAGCATGGACAGTGGGAGAGGGAGAAGCAGGCTTCCTACTAATCAGGGAGCCTGATGTGGGGCTCGATCCCAGAACTCTGGGATCATGACCTGAGCCGAAGGCAGAGGCTTAACCCACTGAGCCACCCAGGTGCCCCTGAAAACTTTATTTTTAAAGATTTACTTATTCATTTGCGAGAGAGAGAATACAAGTTGGGGGAGGGGCAGAGGGAGAGAGAATCCTCAAGCCGACTTCCTGCTGAGCATGGAGCCTGATACAGAACTTGATCCTGGGACTCAGACCTGAACTGAAATCAAAAGTCAGATGCTTTAACCAACAGAGCTATCCACGCGCCCCTGAAAACTAGCTTTAAAACAACAAGCTATCTATTCAAGTTCAGCAACACTTCGGCAGATAATTCTAATGACTTTTTGCAATTAAATGTTCTGCTGGATTAAATCCACAGTTAAGGCTTCTATGGATATCCTAAGCCTTTTAAATGCTCAGTGTTTCTTTCTTGTACAAGAAAGGCAAGAAAAGTTGCCATGGTAGGAGTGTCCTATTGGCTCTTAAAAATTCCAAAAACAACAAAAAAATTCCAACAAATTACCTGGTGGGGGGAAAATGTTCCATAGTGACTCTGGGAATCTCAGGTCTGCAGAGTCAGTGAAGAAGCTACCCAATGCTTTAGACACCTCCATGTGGACATGTCCTTATCAAATATCTACACTGGCTATACTGATAAATAAGTAAACACCAATCCTTTAGATCTCAGCTTAAATTCCATTTCATTAGAGCAACTTTCCTGACCGAAAAGAAACCCAAAGACACATGCACTATTTCATGTAATAACTATGAAATAACATGAATAAATTAATGAGCAACATCTAACAAGGTTATCAAGGATGATTACAGGTCATTAAGGATGACCTATTATATTTAAAATATACTTCTGTCAATGTGGGAAGACAACTGATAAAGTAGGCCATTACTAAGTATCACTGAAACTAAATTTTAATACTTTATATACTTATTAGCAACTGGATAATACAGATGTAACCCCTTAAGGCTTTAGAGAAGCTCAGTAACCTTAGTGTTCCACTCTCATCTCTAAAGAGTACCTGGCATTTTTAGCCACTGGTCCACACACAGTCTTGCTGCTTCTGTATCAGAATGTCCTCGAATAAATTCCAATTCTTGTAACCCATGAGCATGCTGAAAGTCGATTTTTTCCTGAAGGTATTAAGAAGAAAATCAATTAACCTATGATTACTAACCTGGTTTCCTTGAGAAAAGAATTTTAACACATCAGTGATCAGAAAATATTGATTATCCTTTATGCCTGTAACTCCACATCTAGACATCTATCCCAAATAGATAAGTCAAAACAAAAGTTCATACTCTGAAATGTTAATCCCAATGTAATCTATATTTGCACAAAGTTCACTATAACTACATCTCCAATAATGGGGTACTGTTTAATTATGGCATATACATTTCATGAAGTCAATTAGAAACACTAACCAAACTTTCAATGAAGCAGAAGTAAATTTTTTGTATCAAGTAGGTCACCAAATAGTAATAAACAAATGAGGCCAAATATAAGTAAAGATTTATTTCAAGCTACATGTGACTCTATCTGCAGAGAGGGAACAAAGGCTGAAAATACAAAAAACATCAATGATTATCTCTGGGAATAAAAATATGAATGATGATTTTCATTTTTAAACTTTTATACATCCTTTTCAAAGTTTCCACATACAGTATGAAGTATACAGAAGCCTATTAAATATTTGTTCAGTGAATAGTATTAATAAGAGCAGATTTCATTAGTACTTAGTATGGGCTGGTATAAAGCATTTATCACCATCTAAATCTAGGGTTGGCCAACTTTTTCCATAAAGGGTCAGTCAGTAAATATTTTAGGTTTTGCAGCTCAACTCTACTGCAACTACTCAACTCTGCCTGAAAGCAGCCACAGATAACATGTAAACAAATGGGCATTGCTATGTTCCAATAAAATTTTATTTACAAAAAGAGCCAGTAGGCCAATGCCAACCTTGAAACTAGACTTATGCTTTAGACGGTTAGTCTTTAAGTTCTTCTATACATTATTTATAAATCTATTTGCATAATCTCTAATCATGTTGTATCTAACAATTAATACTTATTAACCACTTACCCCGTGCCAGACATGATTCTAAAACCATTTTAGATTTCATTCTCACAATAACTCTATGAAATAGATACTATTATTGTTTGCATTTTAGGATGGTAAAACTGAGGTACAGAAAAGTCAAATAAATTGTCTCAGGATATATAAAAATGTCAAGATTTAGACTCTCACAACTTAATTCTAGAATCCATGCACTTAACCAGTACACCTTATTGCACCTTAACAAGATTTTGTTCTTAAAAGAAATCACAGTCACAAATTCTAGATTTACAAGATATAGGCCAGAATAATGAATGGCCTAGTTAGCAATACAACAGGGTCTTCTATTAGAAATGGTAAGGAGGGGAACAGGGAGATTCAAGATTTCAAACCAAAATAAATCTACACAATATTGTTCAAAGTACAGCCATAGAATACTCATTCTCAAAAATGTTAACAAGCATTATATATATTTTAAAAATTCTCTATAACCAAATTAAGTATATAAATACTGGTTTTAATACAAAATTTTAAAAGTTCCTTTAGTGCAGGACTTTGAAAGCCTTGGAGTGTTAATGTGCATATAATAAATATGCAGTATCTCACAAATCATCAAATACTTTTTTTATTCAAAGCACATTGTACAGTAGTGTTCCAAATTACATGTTTGGAGAACAAAGCTAGTTTATCCAAAGAAAGCAATATGACAAGAATCTGGTAGACTCTAAAGAACATTTTCTAATGTACAAAATTAAACCACTTATCAAAGTTACTTACAAAATCTATCACAATAAAAAATTTTTTAAAAAAAGATTTTATTTATCTCTTTGTGAGAGACAGTGAGAGTGGGAACAAAAGCAGGAGTGGGAAAGGGAGAAGCAGGCTCCCCACCAAGCAGGGAGCCTGATGTGGGGCTTGGTCCGGGACCCTGGAATCATGACCTGAGCTTAACAACTAAGCCATCCAGGCTCCCGCAATAAAAAATCTTAAATTAATATAATTAAGATCAAATACTACTCCATGCCAGCTAATAGCTTATTTATTTTAAAGAACTTCCAAAAATTAAAAATAAAGTTTGTGGGATGCCTGGGTGGCTCAGTTGGTTAAGCAGTTGCCTTCGGCTCAGGTCATGATCCCAGCGTCCTGGGATGGAGTACCACATCAGGCTCCTTGCTCAGCAGGGAGCCTGCTTCTCCCTCTGCCTCTGCCTGCCATTCTCTCTGCCTGTGCTTGCTCTCCCCCCCGCCTCTCTGATAAATAAATAAAATCTTAAAAAAAAAAAATAATAAAGTTTGTTTGTTTGTTGTTTTTTTTTAGGTTTTTATTTATTTGACACAGAGATAGAGAGTACAAGTAGGCAGAGCAGCAGGCAGAGGGAGAGGAAGAAGCAGGCTCTCCGCTGAGCAGGGAGCCTGATGTAGGGCTCGATCCCAGGACCCTGGGATCATGACCTGACCTGAAGGAAGCGGCTTAACCTACTGAGCCACACAGGTGCCCCAATAAACAGGTTTTTAAAAATGTTCTCTGGCATTTTTACAACAGAATTTGAACTCTGTGCCCATAATAGTCAATGCTCAA
Source organism: Mustela lutreola (assembly GCF_030435805.1). Lineage (NCBI taxonomy): Eukaryota > Metazoa > Chordata > Mammalia > Carnivora > Mustelidae > Mustela > Mustela lutreola. The sequence continues at coordinate 103,701,370 of NC_081295.1, read as the reverse complement.
AAAAACACTTATTGGTTGAAGTCATCCCCAAATTAGCCACCCTTTTCCTTTGTTACACGAAGCTTCTTCCACAAATGTGAGGTATATAACCCTTCTTGCAAGTCATCTTAACTCCTAGAGTTATCTAACTCCTAGAGTTATCAATGAGCAAAGCTGGTAGCTGGTCAACTAACTAGCCAACACAACATTATCTCTGAAAGTGATTTATCCAGAGAAGAGGGCTTTTGTTGTTGTTTATTTAATTTTAAGTAGGTTCTGTATCCAACATGGGGCTTGAACTCATGACCCTGAGATCAAGAGTCGCATGCTCTACTGACTAGTCAGGCAGGTGCCCCATATCCAATGAAGATTTTAATAAATTTTCTTTCTTTCATTAAAACCACTCCATCACAAAAGATACAAAATTCACCTTAACAGTAATACATCAATAATTCAAAAGGCCCAAGAATAGTTGGAATATATTTTCTACTATCCAGTTTTAGTCAGAGTCATCAGCCATTAGAATTCCTCAACAATCATTTTTACTTTAGTTTCATTATCTTCCTTTCTGGATAGTTTGTTTCATTTTTCTTTTCTGTCATCTAGTTTCTAAAAACAAGTTATCCATACAGGAAACCAAATTTTAAAAAATCATGAATAGATAGCAAGCAATAAACTAAGATATCTATTAGTTGGTTTTTCCCTAGTGAAATCTAGATATATATTTATTCTTTACAATTGGTTAAACAAGATTTTCAGAATTTCAAAAAACTTTCTTCAATGCTGAGATAAAGTCATTACTAGAATGAATGAGCACTTACATGGGGGAAGTGAAACCACCCTGAGAAAAGCCCCAGTTACCACAGTGCCTGTAAGATGCTTTCTTATCTGAACTCACTACAGATGTTTTATTATCTATGTGGAAAACCACCTGGAAAAAGAAGCTAGCATCATTCAGGAAATCTGTGGAAAAGGACAGCTTGTGAACCATCCCTCTCTCAAAGAGATTTTCCTCATAAACAAAACACTTAACATAGTTTGGGGAAAGAATCATCCTTAAAATTGAATAGTATCTCTACCAATAAAGAAATAATCCTATTTTTTGTATCTTTATGCATTAAGCATTTTAAACATACAACTAGAATACTATGCTCTCATTTAATTGGTATTACATTATAAAGTCCCCAAACGAATCTAATTCTAAATGTAAAGAATATTTGTTTATTTTATACAGGATTAGGAGATACTAAAACAGAGGCTACAGAAATATATAAACTCCTCTATGATAACCAATGGACAAGGAATCAAAACAGAGATGTTAAAATTAAAAAATCATAGTACTTAACTTGGAAGATCATCTCCAACTCTGTCCCTTTACAGATTAAAACCCAAAGTCTATAAAAGATAAGGACCTGATAAAATCCAAACAGCTGCTGGCAGAGCCAATTTCAATTTCAATTTTTTTTTTTTTCAAGCTTTACACCAAATGTGAAGCTTGATCTCAGGAGCCTAAGATTAACATTGGCATGCTCTACTGAGTAAGTCAGCCAAGCACCACTCAATTTCCATTTTTAAACTCCTAGGATGAGGGGTGCCTGGGTGGCTCAGTGGGTTAAAGCCTCTGCCTTCAACTCGGGTCATGATCCCAGGGTCCTGGGATCGAGCCCAGCATCGGGCTCTCTGCTCAGCAGGGAGGCTGCTTCCCTCTTTTTCTCTCTCTGCCTGCCTCTCTGCCTACTTGTGATCTCTGTCAAATAAATAAATAAAATTAAAAAAACAAACAAACACAAACCTCCTAGGATGAAGCTTAATTTACCCAACTCATCAACTTTCTACTCTGTCAATAATGAGGGATATTGCGTTTTCATTTTTATTTTATTTAAAAAAAAATTTTTTAAGTAAGCTTTAGCCCCACCATGGGGCTCAAACTCACAACCCCCAGGTCAAGAGCCACATGTTCCACCGACTGAGCCAGCCAGATGCCCCAGTACTAAGAGATTCTTTAAGTAACTAACTGGTCTGCGGCCTTCTAAAGCAAGTGAAGAAAAAGATTTATATCATCAGAGATTCTAAATTAGGCTTCATTTTCCACATAGCAGCTCTTCTACAAACCTGATTAAAATTTCTTCCTTTTAGTAACAGGTTAATCTGAAGGAGCAGGCTGAAGTTTGAGAAAGTGGTCTCATTCTATTTGGTAGAAAATGACCATTTAACAGCTTATGTCTACAAAAGCACCAATAAACTCTTGTGATATGGAAACCAGAAACCCTGCTATAAAGAAATCCCATGATTTTTAATTCCCCAAAATAAAGTCCACTCAATTCTATTTTTTCTCCTATATACATATATGATTAGACTCTAACAAACTAAAGACAGAGATACAAAAAATATCATGAAGTACTAAAGTGATGAGGTATCCAGAGTCCATGCTGAACTTGGATTCATTTTTTGATGACAAATTTGTTACAGTTTTATTATAAGCAATTCCATGATTTGGTAAAGCACCAATTAAAATAACCACATACCCTGAATGCTCTATTCTTCTCTTCCTTTTGCTGTTTCTCCACTTCAACATGGCGGGCTAGACGAGCCAGAGTTAAAGCAACTTTATCCTTCTGATGGTCAATATAGTCTTCATGCTTAACATCCTATAATTAAAAAAACAATTTTCATTTTTTTTAAATAGCAAAATTAGTTGTGGGATAATGAATTCATTTACCAAAGAGTTATTGTACTAAAGAACCATTTGCCATTTTTCCCTTAAGTTTATTTATTTATTTAAGTAACCTCAACCCCCAGTGTGGGGCTCAATCATGACCCTGAGATCAAGAGTCACATGCTCTTCTGGCTGAGACAGCCAGGTGCCCTAAGGACCATTTACTTTTATTATCAGCAAATTTCTAAGAAGGTGCCTTATGTATTTTATGCTTTATGTGGTATTTTGTAGGTCAGCCAATTATCCACCAGCACCTGTGGTTTTCAAAAAGTTAGATTAACTGATAAGACAATTTATCATTTTTATTTACTTTACAATCATCTGAATACTGACGAGTTTGGTGTTGCTTTGCTCTGAGTCTATAAAATAATGCCATTAAGCCATTACTCCCCCGCTAAAAGGTCTAACAGTACAAATATCCTTGGTTTTGGTTTTTCAGCAATGCCACAAACAATACCACCCTGAACGTGCCTGATCTCATCTGATCTTGAAATCTAAGCAGGGTTGGGCCTGGTTAGAACTTGGATGGGAGAAAATGATGTAAAAAAATAGATCTAACTTCCAGTTTCTGGTCCATCTTGTAAGGAGCTTGTAAGTTGCTACTCCATCCTGACAAGTAAAATGCTGAAAAAAACCAAAAGTCAACAACTCTTCTTAGATCTCGTTCTTAGACCAGAAAATCGAGGTGACAGTCATAAACCAGTGCTCCGAGAGAGAGAGGATCATAAGTTAATGGAGTAGAAACCCATAAGTGGAAACTTCAGCAGGAAGCAGTATTGAGTAAAAACTTGAACTATAACTGATGAATTGCTGGATGCTCAGTGGGACAAATCTGAGTTAAAAACCACTAGATGACCTAGCCCTCACACCTTTGTGAGTTTATCTCTCATAGTTCTACCAGGTTCTCACAGTAAAAACTAGAGAAAAATCCTCTCATGCTTCCAGGAGGGGGAAAGGAAAAGTAAGCACACATACTGCAGGGTATCAACTAAATGACATTCTGGAAAAGCAAAACTATGGGGACAATAAAAAAGATCAGTGGTTATCCAGGGTTGGGGAGAGGGAGGCATGAGTAAAACAGAGTACAGAAGATTTTTAGGGCAATAAAATTATTCTGCATGATATATGTCCACTATAAAGGTGGACACCTCGGGCGCCAGGGTGGCTGAGTTGGTTAAGCGTCTACCTTTGACTCAGGTCATGATTCCAGGGTCCTGGGAGGGAACCCCACACCAGGATCCCTGCACAGCGAGAAGCCTACTTCTCCCTCTCCCTCTGCCTTCTATCCTGTCTACTTGTGTGCTCTCACTCTGGCAAAAAAGTAAATAAAATCTCTTTAAAAAAAAAAAAAAAAGTGGGCACCTGTCATAAATTTGTCCAAACCCGCAGAATGTAGAACACATCAAAAGTGAACCCTAATGTAAACTATGAACTTAGGGTGATAATGATGGATCACTGTAGGCTCACTGAGTATAACAAACGTATCATTATGTTGGGGGATATTGATGATGGAGGAAGCTATGCATGTGTAGGGGCAGGAAGTATACCAGAAATCTCTGTACCTTCCTCTTGTTTTGCTATAAATCTAAAACTTCTCTAAACAATAGTCTATTAAACAATTAAACAATAGTCTAGTAAAAATTTTTCATTTAGAAACACTGGGTTACTACCTAAATTAACACTCTTTAGGCAAATCAGTCATGTATGTACAACCCAAATTTTATCTACAGTAGGACAGAATTGCATCAACCATGTCAAACATCGGGTGTAATTTTCCAAGTACAAGGAAGTTATACTGATGTGACTATATATAAAAAGGCCAAAATGGTATTTTCAGTATAAGGCTTCATCTTTGGAATAAAGAACACTCACAGAATTACTCTGGGTGCAAGCAATTCCAACTCACTTTCTGACTACTTGGTCAGCCTACATTATACCCTTGTACCAGGTAATAGATGACATTCTCCTAACTTTAAAATAATTCTTTTATAAATCACAGGACAATGCAGCTTACTAGAAATGAGTGACAAAAAGCTATTTATCTGAGCTTCAATCCTTTAGTAAAGGTATATTTACCTGTCTTAAAAGGAATTTAAATGTACTCCTTGGGAAGACAAAAATATTATCTATTTCAAATGTAGGTGCTAAGTTGAAAAGGAAATTTAGAGTAGATCCTAAAAGAATCTTCTAATTTAAGGAAATTAATAATATTTAAACATGGGCTTACAGTAGTTAGTTTTCCTGACACAAATACATTTTTTAGGTTTTAAACTCTAGTGAAAGACATGCTTGGAATGCAAAGTAAACCAAGGTCATAATAACGTATGAGGTAGACAAGGTATAAATTAGGGTTTACCTATAAAAATATGTTGTTGGAGCAAAATAATGTGAATACTCTGGGGGTTGAAAGGCGGCCATGTTTTGGATTAACTAAAGTAAACCTAATCCAAGAAGAACTACCCTTGAATTTACGGTTCCACTATCATTTTACTTTTTCCTAGGCGACCACAAAATAACCATTCTGAAATACTTCCGAAGTTATACTTATTCCGGAAGACATTACATAATATTTATTTTTCTTAAAGTTTCCTTTAAAACACAATGATTCACTGTTTTACATATAAATTATAAATATGCTCTAGACACAAAACTAAATGAAAACTGAAGTTAGAAACACAGATTATATATTCAATGGGAAAACTTTTTAGTAATCCACTGGTCACAAAATTTAAGTACAAACTTTTATTTTTAAAGACTTTATTTATTGGAGATGAGTCAAGATGGTGGAGAAGTAGCAGGCTGAGACATTAGGTAGCAGGAGATCAGCTTAGATGGCTTATCAAACCATTCCAAACACCTAAAAATCCAACAGGAGATGGAAGAGAAGAGCAGTAACTCTAGAAACAGAAAATCGACCACTTTCTGAAAGGTAGGACCAGTGGAGAAGTGAATCCAAAGTGATAGGAAGATAGACTGCGGAGGGAGGGGCCGGCTCCTGGCAAGTGGCAGAGCAATGGAGCACAAAATCAGAACTTTTAAAAGTCTGCCCCATTGAGGGACATCGCTTCAGAGGCTAAGCCGGGGTGAAGCCCATGCGAGGACAGGTCCCACAGGGTCACAGAAGGATCGGGGGGGTCTGAGTATCGCAGTGCTCCCAGGTATTACAGCAGGGAAGCCAGCTACAGAGATGGAGCCAAGGAGTGAGCTCTCAACTCGGGGTTACCTTAAGTGAGCAGGGACCCCACAAGATCCTCGGAGAACCCCCTGGAAGAGTGCAGGGTTCTATGGGGTTTGGAGACTCCAGGCAGGGCTGTGTGACAGAGACATAGACACTTGGTCACAGGCTGGGTGAGCTAGGAGTGCGACCAGAGGCCAGGGAGACGAGAGTGAATGAGCGCTTTTCTCCAAGGGCGCACTGAGGAGTGGGCCCCTGAGCTCTTGGGTCCTTCAGGCTGGAGAATGGGAGGCCGCTATTTTCATTCCCGTCCTCTGGAACTCTACAGAAAGCGTTCAGGGAACAAAAGCTCCCGAAAGCGAACCCGAGCAGATTACTTAGCCTGGCCCCTGGTAAGGGTGGTACAATTCCTCCATGGGCAAAGATACTTGTAAATCACTACAACAGGCCCCTACCCAAGAAGATCAGCAAAAAATCCAGCCAAGACCAAGTTCACTTACCAAGGAGAACAGCGGAATTCCAGAGGAAGAGAAAGAGAAGCATGGGATTCATGGCTTTCACCCCATGATTCTTTAATCTTGCAAAGTTAATTAATTTTTTTTCTTATGCTAAATTTTTTTTACTCTTTCCTCTTTTAATGTTTTTAACTAATTTATCTTAACAATACCTCTCATTAAAAAAAATCTTTTTTGAAACTTCATTATTATAGTCATATTTTATCCTTCATTGTATCTAACTTTATCTTTTGTATACACATAGGGTTTTTTCTTCTAAAATAATTTGGGATACAACTTCTTCTAATAGATCAAATATACTGTTAAATCTAGCACAGGGCTCTGTTCGAGTCTCCAGCCTGAGCAAATTCCCTTCAATTTCTTTTTCTTTATTCTCCCAACCAACTTATCTTATCAACTCCTTTTTTAGAAATTAAAAAAAATTTTCATCTTTATAATCATATCCCATCCCTTCATCATGTTTACCCCTATATGTTTTTAATTCTTTAAAATTGGGGAGGTAGTTTCTTCTAAGAGATCAAGATACTCACAAAATTAAGTGGGTGACTCTGTTCTATTCACCAGTCTAAAATATATATTTTCTTTTTTATATTTTTTATTTGTACTCTTCTTTAAATTTTTTTTCCCTGAACTTCTTTTTACCCCCTTTCTTCCCCACACGACTTGGGGTCTCTTCTGACTTGGTTAAAGCACCTTTTCCTGAGGTCTTTGCCACCCTTTTAGTATTTTATTTGCTCCTTCATCTATTCTTATCTGGATAAAATGACAAGGTGGAAAAACTCACCACAAAAAAAGGAACAAGAGGCAGTACTGAAGATTAGGGACCTAATCAATATGGTCACTGGTAATATGTCAGATCTAGAGTTCAGAATGACAATTCTCCAGGTGCAAGCCAGGCACGAAAAAGGCATGGAAGATATCAGAGAAACACTGTCTGGAGAAATAAAAGCCCTTTCTTGAGAAATAAAAGAACTAAAATCTAACCAAGTTGAAATTAAAAAAAAAAAAATTATTAATGAGGTGCAATAAAAAATGGAGGCTCTTAAGGCAAGGATAAATGAGGCAGAAGAATTAGTGATATAGAAGACGAAATAACAGAGAATAAAGAAGCTGAGCAAAAGAGAGATAAACAACTACTGGGCCACGATGAAACATTAGAGTAATTGGGATTCCAGAAGAAGAAGAAAGAGAGAGGGGAGCAGAAGTATACTGGAGAGAATTATTGTAGAGAATTTCCTTAATATGGCAAAGGGAACAGCATCAAAATCCAGGAGGCGCAGAGAACCCCTCTCAAAATCAATAAGAATAGATCCACACCCCGTCATCTAACAGTAAAATTTACAAGTCTTAGCAACAAAGAGAAAAATCCTGAAAGCAACTCGGGACAAGAAGTCTGTAACATACAATGGTAAAAATATTAGCTTGGCAGAAGACTTATCCACAGAGACCTGGCAGGCCAGAAAGAACTGCCATGTTATATTCAGAGCAGCCAAGAATACTATATCCAGCTAGGCTATCACTGAAAATAGAAGAAGAGATAAAAAGTTCCAGGACAAACAAAAACGGAAAGAATTTGCAATCACCAAACCAGCTCTACAGGAAATATTGAAAGGGGTCCTCTAAGCAAAGAGAGAGAATAAAAGTAGTAGATCAGCAAGGAGCAGAGATAATATACAATAATAGTCATCTTACAGGCAATACAATGGCACTAAATTCCTATCTCTCAATAGTTAACCTGGATGTAAATGGGCGAAATGCCCCAATCAAAAGACATAGGGTATCAGAATAGATTAAAAAAAAACAAAAACAAAACCCATCAATATGCTGCCTACAAGAAACTCATTTTAGACCCAAAGACACCTCCAGATTAAAAACTAAATTAAAATTTAAAAAGTTAAATTAAAATTAAAACAATTTACCATGCTAATGGACATCAAAAGAAAGCTGGGGTGGCAATCCTTATATCAGATCAATTAGATTTTAAGCCAAAGACTATAATAAGAGAGGAGGAAGGACACTATATCATACTCAAAGGGTGTGTCTAACAAGAAGAGCTAACAATTTTAAATATCTATGCCCCTAACATGGGAGCAGCCAACTATATAAATTAATAACAAAATCAAAGAAACACATCAATAATAATACAGTAATAGCAGGGAACTTTAACACTCCCCTCACTGAAATGGAGAGATCATCCAAGCAAAAGATCAACAAGGAAATAAAGGCCTTAAATGACACACTGGACCAAGTGGACATCACAGATATATTCAGAACACTGCTTCCCAAAGCAACAGAATACACATTCTTCTCTAGTGCACATGGAACATTCTCCAGAATAAATCACATCCTGGGTCATAAATCAGGTCTCAACTGGTACCAAAAGATTGGGATAATTCCATGCATATTTTTAGACCACAATGCTCTGAAGCCAGAACTCAATCACAAGAGGAAATTTGGAAAGAACCCAAATACATGGAGACCAAAGAGCATCCTTCTAAAGAATGAATGGGTCAACCAGGAAGTTAAAGAAGAATTGAAAAAATTCATGGAAAAAAATGATAATGAAAACACAATAGTTCAAAATCTATGGGACACAGCAAAGGCGTTCCTGAGAGGAAAATATATAATGATACAAGCCTTTCTCAAGAAACAAGAAAGATCTCAAATACACAACCTAACCCTACACCTAAAGGAGCTGGAGAAAGAACAAGAAAGAAACCCTAAGCCCAGCAGGAGAAGAGAAATCATAAAGATCAGAGAAGAAATCAATGAAATAGAAACCAAAAAAACCACAATAGAACAAATCAACAAAACTAGGCTGGTTCTTGGAAAGAATTAATAGGATTGATAAGCCCCTGGCCAAACTTATCAAAAAGAAAAGAGAAATGATCCAAATAAATAAAATCATGAATGAAAGAGGAGAGATCACAGCCAACACCAAAGAAGTGCAAACAATTATAAGAACATACTACGAGGAACTCTATGCCAGCAAATTTGACAATCTGGAAGAAATGGATGCATTCCTAGAGACATATAAACTACCAAAACTGAACCAGGAAGAAATAGAAAACCTGAACAGACCCATAACCAGTAAGGAGACTGAAGCAGTCATCAAAACTCTCCCAACAAACAAGAGCCCAGGGCAAGACAGCTTCCCAGGGGAATTCTACCAAACATTTAAAGAAGAATTAATAATTATTCCCCTGAAACTGTTCCAAAAAATAGAAATGGAAGGAAAATGAAACTCATTTTATGAGGCCAGCATTACCTTGATCCCAAAACCAGACAAGGATCCCATCACAAAAGAGAATTACAGACCAATATCCTTGATGAACACAGATGCGAACATTCTCACCAAAATGCCAGCCAATAAGATCCAACAGTACATTAAAAGGATTATTCACCACAAGCAAGTGGGATTTATACTAGGGCTGCAAGGCTGAATCAACATCTGCAAATCAATCAATGTGATACATTACTAAAAGAAAGAACAAAAACCATATGATACTCTCAATAAATGCTGAAAAAGCATTTGACAAAGCACAGCACCTTTTCCTCATCAAAACTCTTCAAAATGTGGGGAGAGAGGGTACATACCTCAATATCATCAAAGCCAGCTATGAAAAACCCACCACGAATATCATTCTCAGTGGAGAAAAACTGAGAGCTTTTCCCTAAGGTCAGGAACACGGCAGGGATGTCCATTATCACCACTGCTATTCAACACAGTACTAGAAGTCCTAGCCTCAGCAATCAGACAACAAAAAGAAATTAAAGGCATCCAAACTGGCAAAGAAGAAGTCAAACTATCACTTTGCAGATGATATGATCCTATATGTGGAAAACCCATATATGTGGAAAACTCCACTCCAAATCTGCTAGAACTAGCACAGGAATTCAGTAAAGTGTCAGGATATAAAATCAATGCACAGAAATCAGTTGCATTTCTTTACACCAACAAGACAGAAGAAAGAGAAATTAAGGAGTTCCTCCCATTTACAATTGCACCCAAAACCATAAGATACCTAGGAATAAACCTAACCAAAGAGGCGAAGAATCTGTACTCAGAAAACTATAAAGTACTCATGAAAGAAACTGAGGAAGACACAAAGAAATGGAAAAATGTTCCATGCTCCTGGATTGGAAGAACAAATATTGTGAAAATGTCTATACTACCTAAAGCAATCTACACATTTAATGCAATCCCTATCAAAATACCATCCATTTTTTTCAAAGAAATGGACCAAATAACCCTATATGGAACCAGAAAAGACCTCAAATAGCCCAAGGAATATTGAAAAAGAAAGCCAATGTTCGTGGCATCACAATTCCCGACTTCAAGCTCTATTACATAGCTATCATCATCAATACAGTATGGTACTGGCACAAAAACAGACACATAGATCAATGGAATAGAATAGAGAGCCCAGAAATAGACCCTCAACTCTATGGTCAACTAATCTTTGACAAAGCAGGAAAGAATGTCCAATGGAAAAAAGACCGTCTCTTCAACAAATGGTGTTGGGAAAATTGGACCGCCATATGCAGAACAATGAAACTGGACCATTTCTTTACACTACACATGAAAACAGACTCAGAATGGATGAAAGACCTCAATGTGAGACAGGAATCCATTAAAATACTTGAGGAGAACACAGGCAACAACCTCCTCGACCTCAGCCACAGCAACTCCTTCCTATGAACATCGCCAAAGGCAAGGGAAGCAAGGGCAAAAATGAACTTATTAGGACTTCATCAAGATCAAAAGCTTTTTTTTTTTTTTTTTTTTTTTTTTAAGATTTTATTTATTTATTTTACAGAGATCACAAGTAGTCAGAGAGGCAGGCAGAGAGAGAGAGGGGGGAAGCAGGCTCCCTGCTGAGCAGAGAGCCCGATTCGGGGCTCGATCCCAGGACCCTGAGATCACGACCAGAGCTGAAGGCAGAGGCTTAACCACTGAGCCGCCCAGGTGCCCAGATCAAAAGCTTTTGCACAGCAAAGGAAACAGTCAACAAAATCAAAAGACAACTGACAGAATGGGAGAAGATATTTGCAAACAACATATCAGATAAGGGGCTAGTATCCAAAATCTATAAAGAACTTATCAAACTCAACAGCCATAGAACAAATAATCCAATCAAGAAATGGGCAGAGGACATGAACAGACATTTCTGCAAAGAAGACATCCAGATGGCCAACAGACACATGAAAAAGTGCTCCCCATCACTCAGCATCAGGAAAATACAAATCAAAACCACAATGAGATACCACCTCACACTAGTCATAATGGCTAAAATTAACAAGTCAAGAAATGACAGAAGCTGGCAAGGATGCAGAAAAAGGGGGACCCTCCTACACTGTTGGTGGGAATGCAAGCTGGTGCAACCACTGTGGAAAAAAGCATGGAGGTTCCTCAAAAAGTTGAAAATAGAGCTACCCCATGACCCAGCAATAGCACTACTGGTCTTTACCCTAAAGATACAAATGTAGTGATCCAAAAGGGCACGTGCACCCGAATGTTTACAGCAGCAATGTCCACAATAGCCAAACTATGGAAAGAACCTAGATGTCCATTAACAGATAAATGGATAAAGAAGTGGAATACTATGCAGCCATCAAAAGAAATGAAATCTTGCCATTTGCAACGACGTGGATGGAACTAGAAGGTATTATGCTTAGTGAAATAAGCCAATCGGAGAAAGCCAACTATCATATGATCTCCCTGATATGAGGAAATGGAGATGCAATGTGGGGAGGTTTCGGGGGTAGGAAAAGAAGAAATGAAACAAGATGGGATCGGGAGGGAGACAAACCATAAGAGACTCTTAATCTTACAAAACAAACTTGAGGGTTGCTGGGGGGAGGTGGATAGGGAGAGGGTGGTGGGATTATGGACATAGGGGAGGGTATGTGCTGCGGTGAGTGCTGTGAAGTGTGTAAACCAGGCGATTCACAGACCTGTACCCCTGGGGCTAATAATACATTATACATTAATAAAAAAATTTAAAAAATTTTTTAAAAGAGATTTTAGGGGCGCCTGTGTGGCTCAGTGGGTTACAGCCTCTGCATTCGGCTTGGGTCGTGATCCCAGGGTCCTTTGATTGAGCCCTGCATCGGGCTCTCTGCTTGGCCGGGAGCCTCCTTCCCTTCCTCTCTCTCTGCCTACCTGCGATCTTTATCTGTCAAATAAATAAAAAAATTTAAAAAAAAAAAAGATTTCACTTATTTATTAGAGAGATAGGGTGTGTGCATGGGGAGGGAGAGGCAGAGGGAGAAGCCGACTCACTGCTGAGCACGGAGACCAATGTGGGGCTAGATCCCAGGATCCTGGGATCATGACCTGAGCCAAAGGCAGACGCTTAACCAAATGAACGACTAGGAAGGTAAATTATTTAACCCTTTAATCAGCATTTAAACAGTTGTTTAGATCGCTTCAACTTCACTCTAAAATTAATCTCTAGCCCTAGAACATTACTCTTTGGTGGTCAAATAAGCAAAACCTGTTAGTATTACTGTTTGTTAAAATTATTTTCCTCATATTTAGCTATCAGTAGGCCATGTTATCTTTTAATTAATACTATGTGGTTATGTTAATAAAAAAGATTACTTCTGTGATTCCCAAATAATTCTGATCTATTTAACATCTGTCATGACTCCGAAGAGCTCAAAAGACCTAAAGCTCTGATACTGAATTCAAAAAGACATTCAAAATTGAGTTTGGTTTCCTTCTCTTCCTCCACAAGGAAAGTTTCTATTTTCTTCTTCTTCTTCTTCTTCTTTTTTTTTTTAAGATCTTAATTATTTATTTATTTAACACAGAGAGAGATCACAAGTAGGCAGAGAAGGAGGCAAAGAGGGGGGTGGGAAGCAGGCTCCCCGCTGAGTAGACAGTCCAAGCAGGGCTCGATTCCATGACCCTGAGATCATGACCTGGACAGAAGGCAGAGGCTAACCTATTGAGCCGCCCAGGCGCCCCTCCATTTTCTTCTTAATACCAAAACCAAACCAAACCAAACCAAACCAAACCAAAACACCCACTCTGGCTACCTATATAGGCTACCTATATAGAATACCTATATATAATTAGAAAGGCAATCTGCTAGGAGTAGATAAAAAGGAATGAATGGTAGATCTAGAGAAAGAATGAACTTCAGCTTTGAAACGTCTATCATTTATGAGAAAAATGAAATATTTAAAATAAAGTTTTCCCCTAAAATGGGGAAAAATTAATTATATGTGGCAGGGGGTGATACTCATAATTATTTTTTCATCACAACTTAGGTTTCTGGGTCAAGACTGCTGGTGAATGCCAGGCACGATTAATGGTTTATTTATGAACACTCACTCTCTCCAGAAAGCCAAATCCCTTGGATTTCCACTGTTAGTGATCCAAGATGAGGGGCAGCCTCTAGATCTTATTAAATTACATACTTCTGTGATTCTGAGCAAACACATACACACTGGAAAAACAGAAACCACAGATATTGAAATACACACTAGGGATTTTACCTATTAGGTCACAGAAGACCTTATTTTGCATAAAAGTATAATAGGTAATTCAAAGAATCAGTATGTTCAGAAACAAATTTTAACTTATCAGAAAGCAAGGGGGAAAACACTCATTGCAGGACATCTTGTTACTGATCCAACTGCAGAACCAAAGCTATAGGCTAGATGAAAGGATATTAAATGTTTCCTGTAGAATTAGGATGAAAAGGGAATACCATAGTCTTAGGTTTGGGAGTATTACGCTATTCCATTAGTGTTAAAATACTGAAATGTAATTTAATGTGAAATCACAAAATTCTAGGACTGTTCTTCTTAGGTTAGATTTGCCAATCTTCCCCAAAGCCTGTAGTATTAATAAGCATTTAGAGCTTTTAATAAGAGCTTTTCTGAGGTCAGACTTTAGACCGTAAATTCTCAAGCTAGAAGTGGAATTGGCTCTCAGTATACAAATGGTAAGAACAGGGGCACCTGGGTGGCTCAGTGGGTTAAAGCCTCTGCCTTCAGCTCGGGTCATGATCCCAGGGTCCTGGGATCGAGCCCTGCATTGGGCTCTCTGCTCCATGGGGAGCCTGCTTCCCCCCATCTCTCTGCCTGCCTCTCTGCCTACTTGCCATCTCAGTCTGTGAAATAAATAAATAAAATCTTTTAAAAAAAATGGTAAGAATAAAATGTTAGCAGCTATAGGATTTTCAGTCATTCTTCTTGAAGCTCATGCTTGGGTCACTGTGGATTAACCTCCATATTAGAATACTATTGAGTCCACAGTGATAGCAAATGCTATCTACATATTTATTTTGGGGGCGAAAAATAGGAACATCTTACAGATACCGGGAGGGGAGAGTCTGTTTACCTCTATGTTAGATCACTCCTTGCATGAGTTTTTCTTAACCCCTCCCCTCCTACTGGGAAAGTTGAGTGGGATCTTCATAGAATTAAGGAGAAAGTTGTGGAGTCAGAAAAACATTAAAAGGAAAATTCTAATTCAGTAACTATGAAAATTTTTAAAAAAATACAATGGTTTAAAAAAAATTTTTTTTTTAAATAATATGGTTAAGGGGCGCCTGGGTGACTCAGTGGGTTAAAGCCTCTGCCTTTGGCTCAGGTCATGATCCCAGAGTCCTGGGATCAAGGCCTGCATCGGGCTCTCTGCTTGGCAGGGAGCCTGCTTCCTCCTCCCTCTCTCTCTGCCTGCCTCTCTGCCTACCTCTGTCTCTGTCAAATAAAATGAATAAAATCTTTTAAAAATCCCTGAGTACACATACCCGTGAAAGTTAAGCATGTATAGGCATACCTCATTATACTGTGCTTTTGCAGATATGGTGTTGTTTTTTTGTTTTCTTTGGTGTTTTTTTTTTTAACAAATTGAAGGTCTGTGGCAACCCTGCATCCAGCAAGTCTATTGGTACAATTTTTCCAACAGCATTTGCTCAGTTCAGGCCTGTATCACATTTTGGTAATTGAGAAATTTCAAAAGTTTTCATTATCATTATATTTGTTGCAGCAATCTGTGATCTTTGATGTTAGTATTATAATTGATTTGGGGGTGCCATGAACTGCACTCCTATAAGATTGCATAAACATTGTGTTCAGATGGCTCCATTCACTGTTCATTCCTTTGTCTCACTTCCCTTCCTTAGGCCTCCCTATTTCCTGAGTTATAAATATTTGGAATTAGGGTAATCAGTAACCTGAGGATGGTCCTCTAAGTGTTCAGGTGAAAGGAAGAGCTGCACATTTATCATTTTACAAGCTGGAAATGATTAAGCTTAGTGGAAAAAACATACTGAAAACCATGGTAGGCTGGAAGCAAGGCCCCTTGGGCCAAACAGTCAAGTTTTGAATGCAAAGGAAAAGTTCTTGAAGGAAAGTACAAGTGCTACTCTAGTGAATACACGAATGAGAGAAAGCAAAACAGCCTTACTGCTGATATGAAGACAGTTTTAGTGGTTTAGACAGCTCAAACCAGCTACAACATTCTGTTAAGCCAAAGCCCAATCCAGAACAAAGCCCTAACTCTTCAATTCTTTGACGGCTCGGAGAATAAGGAAATAGAGAATAAGGAAAAAGAGAAGTTTGAGGCTAGCAGAGGTTGATTCATGAGGCTTAGGAAAAGCTGCCTCATAATATCAAAGTACAAGATGAAGCAGCAGAAGCTGATGTAGAAGCTACAGCAGGTTACCCAGAAGCTCTAGCTGAGAAAATTAATGAAGGTGGCTGGCTGCACTAAGCCACAGAATTTCAATATGGATGAAACAGCCTTCTATTGGAAAGGAGAGGCTATCTAGGACTTTCATAGCTAGAGAAGTCAATGCCTGTTTCAAAATTTACAAGGACAGGCTGCTTCTCTTGTCAGGGGCCAACACAGCTGGTGACATTTTAAGTTGGAATCAATGTTCATTGACCATTCTGAAAATTCTAGGTCCCTTAAGAATTATGCTAACTCAACTCAGTCTCTGCTCTATAAATGGAGTAAGGCCAAGATAAGAGCACATCTGTTTACATGATGGTTCACTGAATATTTTAAGCCCACTTTTGAGACCTACTGCTCAGAACAAACATTCCTTCAAAATCTGACTTCTCACAGACAATGGACTGGTCACCCAATGGAGATGGAGATGTACAGTAAGAGAAGGTTGTTTTCATGTCTGCTAACACAACATTCATTCCGTAGGCCAAGGATCAAGGAAAAACTTCAACTCTCAAGTCTTACTATTTATGAAGTACATTCTGTTAGAATGTAAGCTGCCACAGACAGTGATTACTCTGAAAGATCTGAGCAAAGAAAACTGAAAACCTTCCAGCAAGGATTTACCATTCTATATGCTGCTAAGAACTTTCAGGATTCATGGAAAGAGGCTGAAGCATCAACATTAATGGAGTTTGAAAATAGTTGATTCCAACCTCATGATGACTTTGAGGGGTTCAAAACTTCCATGGAGGAAATAACTGTAGATGTGGTAGAAATAGCAAGAGATCTGGAATTAGAAGTAGAGCCTAAGATGTGACTAAATTGCTGAAACCTCATGACAAAATTTGAACAGATGAGAAACTGCTTCTTATGGATGAGCAAAGAGGTTTCTTGAGATAGAATCTACTCATTGTGAGGATGCTGTGAAGACTGTTTAAGTGACAACAAAGGATTTAGAACACAACTATGCGAGAGAAATCATTCCTGAAAGCTACAGTTCATTGATGTGGTAAACTTCACTACTGTTTTGTATTAAGAAATTGCCACAGCCACCCCAACTTTCTGCAACCACCAACCTGGTCAGTCAGAAGTCATCAATATTAAGGCAAGACCCTCCACTAGCAAAAAGGTTAAGGCTCACCAAAAACTCAGATGATAGTTAGCATTTTTTAGCAATAAAGTATTTTTATTTTTTTTTAAAGATTTAAAAAAATTTTTTAAATTTCTTCATGTAACAGAGAGAGAGAGAGACCACAAGTAAGCAAAGAAGCAGGCAGAGAGAGGGGGAAGCAGATTCCCTGCTGTGCAGAGAGCCCGATGTGGGGCTCAATCCCAGGACCCCGAGATCATGACCTGAGCCGAAGGCAGAGGATTAACCCACTGAGCCACCCAGGCGCCCCAGCAATAAAGTATTTTTAAATTAAGGTGTTTTTTTTTAGCCATAATACTCCTACACACTTAATATTTATATTATTGCAGTGGTCTGGAACCAAACCCACAATATCTCCAAGGTATGCCTATATAGGAGAAAGCAAGAATTCTTTTGTTCTTGAGGACAAAATGTTTAAGTTTGTTTTTTTTTTATTTTTATTTATTTTTTTTTTAAAGATTTTATTTATTTATTTGACAGAGAGAAATTACAAGTACATTGAGAGGCAGGCAGAGAGAGAGAGAAGGAAGCAGGCTCCCTGCTGAGCAGAGAGCCCGATGCGGGACTCGATCCCAGGACCCTGAGATCATGACCTGAGCCGAAGGCAGCGGCTTAACCCACTGAGCCACCCAGGCGCCCCTTGTTTTTTTTTTTAATGTTTAAGTTTTAATGTGGTATGGTAGAGTTAACAGCAAAAATTCCAAGTCTAGAAGTAGGAAGAGGGCAGGAAAGGAAGAGGGCTTTCTTAAGAGATCTAATCTGGAATGATGGAATTCAATGGGTCAACAGAACTGGGGGCAAAGAAAAAAGGAAAGCCTGGCAAAGGATTCCATTATTTTGTCAAGTAAGGGCATTTTTTAAAAAAGATTTTATTTATTTATTTATTTGAGAGAGAGAGAGAGTGAGAGAGAGAATGAGAGGGGAGAAGGTCAGAGGGAGAAGCAGACTCCCTATGGAGCTGGGAGTCCAATGTGGGACTCGATTCCAGGACCATGACCGAGCCCAAGGCAGTCGCCCAACCAACTGAGCCACCCAGGCAGCCCCAAGTAAGGGCATTTTTAAAGAAACTAATATCAATGATTACCATCATTTCTAAAGAATAAGGCACAGTAATACCCCAAGGTAATAGTTTAAAATTTCCCTTAATAGTCTCATTTTAAACAAAAACAAATTTAGATTTTTTAAAAAAAATATTTATGTATTTGAGTGAGAGAGAGAGAGAGAACATGAAAGAGGTCAGCGGGAGCAGCAGACTCCCTGCTAAGCAGGAAGCCTGATGTGGGACTCAATCCCAGGATTCCAGGATCATGACCTGAGCTAAAGGCAGTCGCTTAACCAACTGTGCCACCCAGGCCCCCAAAACAAATTTAGCTTTATGAGCTGCACTACCTTGATTTTTCTCTTTGCTATAAACTGATAACACTTCAAACTTGAAATCAGTTCAGTTGAGAAAGTGCGCCGAATCCTAACCACTAGACCACCAGGGAAGTTGAAATCAGTTCAGTTGAACTTAAAATTGGTTCTGACCATAAACTCAAAATCCAGATCACAAAAGAGCATCAGAAGTTACATTCAGGCGTGCCTGGGTGGCTCAGAGGGTTGGGCCTCTCCTTTTGGCTTAGGTCATGGTCTCAGGGTCCTAGGATCGAGCCCCACATCAGGCTCTTTGCTCAGCAGGGAGCCTACTTCCCCCTCTCTCACTGCCTACTTGTGATCTCTGTCTGTCAAATAAATAGTCTTTTTAAAAAGTCACATTCAATGCAAATTCCACCATTCAGACAAAACTTTCACCAACATAATTAATACTTTCATTTCCTAATCAAGTTTAGTGAGCTAACAAATATTTTCTGGAAACTATTAAAATTTCTAACATTAATGTGAAACTCATCTACTTTCTATGTGAATTATAAAATAAATCATAACGGTATCAACAAATTAATGAAAAAATGGCACAAAATACCACTAATCAATGAAGCTACAATCTGTCTATATTTCAATGTTTTCTTTCCCTCACTAATATTTAAGTGAAAATAATATTATCTTTTATTATAACATGTAAGTAAAACCTAGAAGGCTAGAAATCAAAAGGTTAACAATCATTGTTTCTATATGGAGAAATTTTAATTTCCATTTTCTAGTATTTCTACAATTAGCACACGTAATAAACATTTTTTAACAAAATTTCAGGGCGCTTGGGCTCTCTGCTCAGCGGGGAGCCTGCTTCCTCCTCTCTCTGTCTGCTTCTCTGCCTACTTGTGATCTCCGTCTGTCAAATAAATAAATGAAATCTTTAAAAAAAAAAAAAAATTTCAGGGTGCCTGGGTGGCTCAGTGGGTTAAGCCACTGCCTTCGGCTCGGGTCGTGATCTCAGGGTCCTAGGATCGAGTCCCGCATCGGGCTCTCTGCACAGCAGGGAGCCTGCTTCCCTCTCTCTCTCTCTCTCTGCCTGTCTCTCTGTCTACTTGTGATTTCTCTCTGTCAAATAAATAAATAAAATCTTTAAAAATAAAAAAAGTACAATTAGGCAAATTAAAAATTGAAACTTGAAAATATTAGCTTATTCAGCTATACCTGACTTTCCTCTTTTCCTGTTTGGGACATAAGACTAGAAAGCAAGATTCTTAACTTTTCCAGTGAACAAGGTAACTTTGCAATGTTTACTATATTTATTTGCATGGAAGCTAATAGTGTCCCAAAAATAAATTTTTATAAGAACTTGAATTTTGGGGGCACCTGGATGGCTCAGTGGGTTAAGCCTCTGCCTTTGGTTCAGGTCATGATCTCGGGGTCCTGGGATGGAGCCCCGCATTAGTCTCTCTGCTTAGCGGGGAGCCTGCTTAAAATTGGTTCTGACCCGCTTCTCCCTCTCCATCTGCCTGCCTCTCAGCCTACTTGTGATTTCTGTCAAATAAATTTTTAAAATCTTAAAAAAAAAAAAAAACCAAAAAACCAAACTTGAATTTCATAGGTGGGCTTTCTTTGAGAAGTCACCTACACCTAGAAAATGCCTGTTTCTTAAACCATTCACTCTCATCCTACAGTGTATTATGGTTTAAAAAGCCAAGTGCCATATACTTGACAACCCCCCTTTGGCAGTTAAGAACTGGGCTTAGAACTGAATGCTGAAAAAATGGGCTCTACTCTGTTGAACAAAGCTTTTTAAGGTCCATGAATAAATTTTTTTCAAATATTAAATAGAGGCTGATCTTTCATTTCACCCTTCATTCACCTGCTCACCCAAAGGCTGAGCTTCTTAGTCACTTCCCGACTGCCATAACTAGCTAAATCAGTTTTCTAAAAATACTTGCCAATATCAAGTCAAAGGAAATGCAAAATTAAAGGAATAGTTCTGCTTTTGTAAAGCATTTTCTAGAAATACAATATTGAAAAAGGCAGGGTTTCACAGATGAAATTATCATTTTACAATAGCTTGTGGCATTATACCACTGAGCCTTTTTATAATAAGCAACTGATTTTTTTATTTTAAAATCACTACTAATCTCTAAAAAGCACTTTAGTTTTTGAGTAACAATCAAATTTGGCATTATACAAAATTACTTCTTTTTTTTTTTTTTTTAAAGATTTTATTTATTTATTTGAGAGACAGACAGTGAGAGAGAGCATGAGTGAGGAGAAGGTCAGAGAGCGAAACAGACTCCCCATGGAGCTGGGAGCCCGATGTGGGACTCGATCCCGGTACTCCGGGATCATGATCTGAGCCGAAGGCAGTTGTCCAACCAACTGAGCTGCCCAGGCGTCCCCAAAATTACTTCTTAAATGGAAGCATGAATATCGTCAAAGGATCTCCCCATGAAATGAACTCTCACTTCTGTACAGGGTGATATAAATTAGGAGAAAACACTCCATGAGAAGAGTTATCCAGAGAAGTGATCACAACAACCCAGTTCCCTATCTGACTCACCAAAAGCACTTTTCTGGCTACAGAAAAGCCAGTAATAAGGGAAGATGAATTTTGTAGGAGGCAGAGGGGGAGGTATAGCAAGAGGGGATGTAGAGAATAATCCAAGGCAGAGGTTTATTTGCTGTTGTTATAGAATTTCCCTGAATCTCAGCTGACACTAGTCAGCAGGGCATCCAATGGAGATTGATTATTCTGGCCATCATCCTTATCTTCTGTGTAAAGGGAACCCCAAGTTTAAAGAAAGCTCAAAGGAGAAACCAACTGTGATAGTGGAATGAATTAACTTTGTAAATCATTAATCATAGCTATCCATCTAACCAGTGCTTTTGGTTTGAATATAATTCCTGAAACAACTGCTTTATTCCACACAAACTCAAATTCCAAAGCCTGCTTATTATTGCCCATCACAAAGCTGTGGCACATATTTTGCTCTGAAGTTTACCCTCCCTGAAGTTCTGTTTATCAGAAACCCCTTCTGCCCAACTCATGGCTCAAACCACATCCCAAAATAACATTTTGAAAAGCAACAATTTTTCTTAAGTATTTTATATTCAAATACAGAGAGAGCAGAAGGGATAAACACAGCAAAGCAGTACAATATTTATTTACCATCTCCAGCAGCAAAGCTTTGGAACCAGGAAACAACCCTTTTGTACAAAGCAACCATCTTCCCACCCCCAACTGGTTATTGTTTACAAATACAAAGTACACATAACATCTGCTTTATATGGCAAACTTAAAAAACATACATATAGATATACCCCATTCCGTAAAGAACTTTACTTAGTTAAGAAGACTAGTACCACCAAATCTGTTAAATAAGATTCTTCTTCCTGTATTGTCTTTTGGGTAAATTGCCAGTATGTATACTTATAAAAATCCCCTCCTAGGAAGAATGACTTTGATTCTCCTTCAGTACAGGACCATAAAAAACCAAAACCACAACAGAACAAAACCATAACTGGAACTTGAGAATTTTTAAGTACCTCTGAAGTAGCAAAGGGGAGCTGCAATTTTAACCCTGAATGCCACTGCTATAACTCTGGCACAGCAAGAATAAGGATGAATTATGAAAAGAAAAGAGAAAAGGTGAAAGTGGCAACAAAAACAAAAAAAGAAACTCAAATCACAGAAAACCAAACAGGAAATTGACAAAATGTGTTTTGGGTGCTGCTGGAGATACCACTGGCACAAGGTTCACAGGTCTTTCTTCAATACAACATCTCCAAACTCCAATGAAGCAACATTTTTAGAAATATCTTCATTTCCCCCAAGTCTACCCTCAAATTATCTGTAACCCAATGAACAGGGAAATGAACCACATTTAGCTACACTGAGAACACAATGTCAATAGGAGGTCCTGAAGTATGCAACTGTATACCCATACACATTTCACTTCAGTGCCATCATCCTGTTCATCTTCAAAGTTGTTCTCTACTAGTGTCTCAGTTCTTTTTCACTGCTTGAGCTGTTCCTGGGACTAGAGGGACACTGACTGAAAAGCCTTCCTTTGGCTCAGCTCAGGGAAGAAAAAGAATTGCGCTAGCTGACCACAGGGGACTATGGTACAAAGCGAACTCTGGACAGACTACTTCTATGACCTTACACATAACAGCTACACAAACTTGGTACATTTTGAATAGATTGGAACCAATACATTTTCATGGGTAATTAATCCTCTTTCTTCAACTTAGTATCTACCAACTGTCCCCCATAAAGTCTGTTCCTTATAATTCTGAAACCAGACACAATGTTTCACATGCTTTTGTATGCACTGATTCATCTAAATGCCTGGCTCCTAATTCCCTTCTGGTCCAACTAGCTCTTCAATCAACATGATTGCAACATGCAAGCCTCAGCTCAAGTATTTGCTAAGTAGGAAAATTTTCCCTGATCCCTCTAAATGGCCTTCTGTTTTGTTCCAACTTCACTGCAGGCATTCCTCTAAACAGAACAGTTACATTATATTGGTATTTCTTTCTCTTAAGAGAATATACCATCTCTTATTAACCAAGTTCCTCCACACCTTCCTCAGTGCCTGCCTGTACATAGGTACTGAAAACTATGATAGAAGATTGTTGCCAATATAGACACAAAGTGACAAAACAGCAACCATCAAAAATCATATACACATTCCTATATAACCTAGCTCTTCATTCTACATTCTCTTTATTTCCTTACTGTTTATTATGAGCATTTCTTAGCCTGCACTTGAGAAAAGAGACTATTTTACTTTAAATATGTCTTTCAATGACTTAATCCATTGATGAACTTGTAATATAGCTTAACAGTTGAGCCTTAAAAACTGTAAACAAGGGGAACATGATCTGATGATATGAACCTACTACATGCTATTAAATATACATCTTAAAATGTATCTGTATTTATATCCAATACCATTCCACAGTTATAATATATCTATGTGTGTAGAAAAAGCACACTATGAAAGAAAAGAAACCTGTACTGGGCTTTTGAAATTCCAAAGTATTCCCAGGCATTACCTCATTTGAGAGTAGGAAAACTGAGGCTCCGAAAGTAACTGACTTGCTAATACTCAGACCAAGGTCTTAGAATTTAAATACCATGTGCTCTGCACCATACCACCTTCCTTCCTACCCAATATCCTAAAGAATCTGGAAAAAAAACCAACCACCTTAAGCATGTATCTGAAACAAAACGGTATAACAAAAAAAGGTAGAAGAAAAAGAAAAAAACAAGCAAAAATGGACTAAAATGATTAGTGCCGAAAAAGAACAGAATACGTGAAACAAGTCAATGACTATACATCAAGAACAGTCTTAGTCCCACACAGTGAAATTTCAACGGGAAAACAAGAGTTTCTGATCTGACAAGCAAAATGACCAAGAATTAGTTAATGTAAGACATCAAGTACTGAGGAATAAGAATATAGCCATAAACATAAAATTTAGGGAAGAAAAAGATTAGTATAGGTCAAATTAGCTTATCAGAGAAGTTAAGACTTGAACTGAGTCTTGAAAAATATGAAGAGGCAGCCTAGTAAAATGCTAAACTGAGACTGTGGAGGAAAATAGTTAATATTCAAAAGCTAGGCTCCACCATTTGAGCAACATACTTAATGTTTCATTTTTTCATCTGCAAAATAAGGGTGAATTTCTTCCTCAAGAATAACTTGTAAATTTTAGCACATAGTGTAGTAAATGTGAGCTCTATAAATGAAAATTCTCTCCTCCACTTGCTTGCCAGGCAGGAAGACAACCCTTAGGCCCAAGGCTATAAAGGTGCTTCCAAGATCTCAAAATATATTCTTGCTAAAAGTAAACAGGGGCTGTTATAGGCATTAGACAAAGACCAACTTGCATGCAACTCTTGCTAAGAATCTAAATGAGGCTAGTTAAACACTGACTATACTTGAACCAAGGCAAAAAGGGCTTCACACCTAACAGGAGGATGTTTAATGTAATTAAATATGTTAAAAAAAAAAATGGATCTGAAAATTTGAGACTGTTCAAGTGACTTTGAAAATGCTTCCCCCCAATCACCCACATCATGTTGCCCTAGCAACTAAAAGTGGTACAGATAAAGGGACCACAAACGTAGGGTACTAGTGTTAAATGCACACTAAGTAGTGCGAAACATAATTATCACAGATAAAAGTGTGAGTTGACAAGAGGTCTAATTGTAGTGCTCAAAACTGAATAACATGACAGAGCTACTCTTACAGGCAATGACAGAAAACAGAAGGCATAGGATACATAGCTGACAGGAAAAAATCGCATATGAAAATAGGTCTTATAAGGAGACTACTAACAGAATTCATAGCACTTGAAGCATTTATGATCAAAGGAGAGTTTAAAATACAACTAGATATAAAGGATTTACTTTCACTGCTACCAAGGAATATACTTAGAAATATTAGAAAACTCAATACAAGCCGAGAGATCTCCAGAGTCCTAAAAGAAAATAAAGTACAGACAACCTGAGAATTCTTGTTGAATTCTTGACAAGGCATCAGAAAATCCAAGACATCATTTGAAATAGACAGTTATCTCAATAAAATAGGTAAAGCCCTTAAGACTTAGAGAAAACTGGTTAATTTTTAGATACAGTTTATGTCAGAGCTGTTCTATAACTTTATGGTGATGGGCTTAGAATTTTTACGAGAAGATGCAATTAACCGTAAACCATATGTAGTAATACATTTGTGTGAAACTATGCAAAATGAGAAAAATAAGACTACCATTAAATAAGAAAGCATTAAAAACTGACTGAAGTTCAATAGCCAGGAAATAATAGTTCCAGAGACTAAACTGGCTGCTTTTAAAAAAAAAAAGGACAAAAGAGAAAACTAGAAAATCTCTTACAATAATACTGAAGACATTTGTATTTAAGTACAAATACAAAGCCACATCAAAATCCTGGCTAGTATTTACTGGTAGAATAGAAAATATAATCTACATCAAAGATACTAAGGGAAGATCAGACATCCTTCTAGAAAGAGGTGTTACATTAAGGGGAAGAAAAGATCAATATAGAGAATGAACTAATATGATAACATCAAAAGGAAACGGTTGGACTGTGATCACTTCCAGATACATCCCACCAGAAGCAAACATAATTTCCAGTAAAAGATATCTCAATGGTACCAAA
Organism: Mustela lutreola; assembly: GCF_030435805.1. Classification (NCBI taxonomy): domain Eukaryota; kingdom Metazoa; phylum Chordata; class Mammalia; order Carnivora; family Mustelidae; genus Mustela; species Mustela lutreola. The sequence goes on along the minus strand of NC_081295.1, from coordinate 103,675,587 downwards.
CACTGCTATAAAAAAGTTTTCATTACTACAAAGTCAAGCAACTGAAAACACAAAGTAGTATAAAAATATTATCCCACTAATCAATAGGAGAAAAAAAGATTTAATAAAACAATATTCTCATCATTCATCCAGGAAGGGAAATTCCTTAAAAGAATATTTTAATCGCTTACAAAACTCATTATTTTTTGAAAAATAACTAAAAGATTTTCATTCAATAATGATCATCATCAGTTAAATAATAACTTCCACCTGTGTATTTTCTTAAGTGAAAGACAGAAGAATTGATTGGTTTCTGTATCCACAAAATAACTAAGAATGGACCTGGCCAACTGAAATGACATGTATATATCACAATCAATTACTGGACTAGCCATTAACATTAAGAATGGTAAATTTCAAAAGACAAGGGAACCTAAAACAGTGCAAGTCTGGGGCAAAATATGCCTCACATTGAAAAAAAAAAAGTTTTCAGTTATTGCAATTTTTAAACTATTTCTACAAAGATCTAGTCCATAATTTCTAACCTTCATCGGAATCCCACTAAATTATATCCTCAACAGTGAATGTGGCATTTAACTCTGTTCATCCATGGCATTTAACTCTATCCAACTTTGTAGCTAGAAGGGATTCTGGATTGTATCTGTTCCAACCTCCTCATTTTTAGTACCTGAGAGGTTATCCTGATGTATTGGGCCCTTAAGGACATTATCAATCAGGTCACTTAGGTATCATTCAGTAAATTATTAGTATAGTACTAACATAATATACTAAATAGTATCCAAGTATCCCGAAAGAGTTTATGTTCCCCTCAAAATGTCATTTTGAGGGCCAAGTAATTAAAATGGAATTACAAAGAAGCTGCCATGCAGTTAAAAAAAAAAAAAAGTTTAAATGCAATTACACTAATAAGGAAGCTGTCACTAAAAAGAAAGGATAAAGTGTCAGCAAATTTACTGCTTTTCCTAATGTCCTTGTTTCTTCTTACCAAGTAAACACATCCACTTATCAAATATAAGTTGTGCTACCATGGCTTAGAACAAGGTTAGTCTGAGATAAATGACTCAATCAGAAAACCTAGAACCTGCAGATAGAAAACAAAGCTGCCTTAATGCTCAGAAACTGAGCCAATCCCTAATAATTAAAAAGAACTACTGTGTAGTTACTTAAATAAAGGGGGAGGGTCATACTCTACAACCTTCTGAAATGGATTAACAGTGCTATAAAGAAAACAAATTAACATTCAGAAGGAGAGTACATTTAGATAGTGCAATTGTACAGATGATGAATAAACTACAAGATTAAAAAAATCACTATACAGAACTCATAAATATCACCAGCAACATATGCAAGACATCAAAATGTTAAGTTTTAAACAATAGGGTGAAATTTAAAAAGGCACTTCATATAACAAATGGAAACAATTTCTCTGTACACAGAAACTGCAAGAAATCATAGTCTTCACATATATTTTATGTCTAGTGGAGAAATAACACTTTGAAGAAAAAGGATCATTAGACGCATCCCCACTGAGAATATCAAATCATTAAATTTGCAATTATCCCAAAGCGTCCCAGAAAATCTAGAGATATTTAAACATCTAAGGTTCGCCCAATGGAGAATTCTGTGGCAGGCACAATATGAAAACTTATTTAATTTTGAGTTCCATATGCTTTTGGGGTTGTCTCCCTACATCAGGGCCCCATTTTTAGTTTTATAACACCACCACCATTCAAGTATGCCAGAGAAAGATTTTAAAGTAAACAAACAGGTTAAGAATGTTTCTTCTGCAATCAAGAGACTGATTAATCTACAGCTAAAAGCTGTTTCCATTCTACCGCATTCTGACAGTCCCGACTGAACTGACAAATCCCCTTCAGAAGTTATCTACAGATCAACAATTTGATGACTCCTCAATACCTCTCCACTTTTAGGAAAATTCTCTGGAGATGCTTGAGCTTATCAATCAGAGAATGGCAAAGCAATGTTACTTTAACATTGAGCAACACAAATAACACAAGAGGAAGAGAACAGCAATGCTGTTTTATAAATATTTAAGGAGGAGCTACACAATGTAAATACAGCTTATACTAGTGAACCGTACACTTAAAAATGGTTAAGGTGGTGAATTTTGTTCTTTTTTTCTGACCAGAATTAAAAACAAAGAATCTATGAGGAAGAGCATATTAAGTGGAAATGCCAAAGTAGTTTCAAAGAATTATGTCTTCAAGCATCATTTTGGTTTGGATTTTGGAAAATAAGAGTACCTCAAAAATCATCACATTTGTAACCCAGTATCTAATTCAGGGAAAGAAAGGAGAGAAATGGAAAAGTGGGAACAGTCTGAAGTAGCCTTAGCTAACTAGGTATAACTGTGCAGCCACATAGAACAGTTCCAAGGTCTCTCTCCAGTAAGTTCATCTGTGACTAGTCCTTTCATAAAAGAAACTACAGTGCCATGTCAATGGCACATGAGACTGCCTGACGGATGCAATATATATCGTAAACTATAAAAATCTAAATGATTTTTTAGACCCTTATTTCTTTTTGGGTAGTTAATCAATAATCTTCTGGAGTTTAATATGAAAGAGTTTCTACATCACTGGCAAGGACCTAAAAAAGATAGAGGTAAAACACTGTGGAAAATATACAAAAATAAAAGTAAATGTTTGCAAGATGATTTCCTCTGTCAAGCCTGTTTTTTAGGCTTAATTTACAAATAGGACCAACATAGTACTCTGAAATTACTGACAAAATAAAATAGCTTCTTCTAAGTAGGTATGCTTGCATCTTCAACCTCTAGCACAAATAGGGAGAGAAAGTAGTAAAAAGGGTGCTGAAGATAGTTACAGTGGAGGGGGAATGAGCTTCAACCATCAGAAAGTGGGGCACTAGGGAAAATGTCAATCACCACTGTGTAAGAACTATGGCAAGAAATAGAAACCATATGAATCCTAAAACAGTGTTATATTCCACTAACAGTAGACTCAAAATATTTTGATCAAGCAGGTGAAATAAATGCAGATGTATGACAAACCAAGTTAGAAAATTTTAAATCTGTTGATAAAAAAAATTTTTTTGGCTGCCAAGCAAATAATACTAGGTGATGTATTCAGACCCCTCAAACTTGACACTTTCTCCATTTCTGAAGTCATGCTGCAAAATCGAGGATCTAAGGGCTGGTATACTGCACAGCCACTGCCTTGAGATTTTAAAAAGATACTGTGAGATATACAATTGAGGTATCTGCTGCCAGTTCCAGAACTGTGAAGAACTATTAATGGAACCAACTGGGAGCAAAAAGATAGTCGTCTCTATTGATGAGTCTGACTAGATTAAGGGAACAGTAAACGAAGAACAGTAAACTTGATTTCAGACTTTTAAGAAATCTCTAATGGATATCATCATTTAAATAAATATCCAGAAACAGAGCTGTGCGAGATGTTCTCTTTACGACATCCACAGTAATACTGAACACTTAAGGATTCTTAGTATCATCTAGTTTGATGGCATCCCTCTTTATTGCAATAAGAGGACCAGATTGTCAGGCATGTTTGGAATTCTCTTAAAAGAGTTCAGATTTGCATGCCTGGATGGTATAACATCCTTTATATCCAGGGCACTAATGTATGTATCTTTTTTGTGATGGATTACCAAGCTCAAGAAAGTCAACTGTTTAGAAGGTAGCTTAAGAAGGTCATCTTGCTGAAAAGCCCAGAGTATCTTGAGAGAACACCATGCCTCGGTCTCAAAGCTTCTTTAGATCTGAGAGCTTGATAGGTCAGAGACTTAGGTGTGATGATAAAGAATTCTCTCACATGTGGCTCTGAATGGTAATGACATGGTAGCCATTGGTCTCGATGAAGATAGTTACTGTGAAAATTTCTAGAGATGTTACAGGAAGGAAAGTCTTTTTCCAATTGGTGTCCACAGTAGACCTGTAACATCTAGCCATCCCACTGAAACGAACTGGATTTGGCAAAATTTGATTTGTATTCCAGTTCTTGACATACAGCTTCATGATTGATCCTGAAGTCTAAGACAGCTTGAGAGTAGTATGGACTCTTGATAAGTTGATCATTCTGACATAAACACAGTACAACAGATTTATCATTTTGTGAAGATCTGACAAGCTGAAGCCTGAACAAGGAAGCACTGATGACCTAAAAATGAAGGATCTAACAGTAGGTTATTTCCAGACCCCAAATCAGCTAGTCCTCAGTTTATCAGTAGGATTTTCCTGAGGAACAGATCTTTATATTTTTCTTTAATCATAAGAGGATTCAGATTCCTGAGTACCCTCATCTGAACTTATTTTGGACCAGAAATAATAAGTAAACCTTTGTCCAACCCTACTTAGGTGAAAGTCTCTACTGCTCACTTGGCCAATAAGACATGAGTCTCTTTATTATATCCACTTGAAAAGTCTAGAATTTAAATGTTAGCTGTGATAATTCCAGACATGCATCAGTTTCTGACATGACCTCCTACCTGCAGATCCTGTTTGAGTGGGGAGTAGCAAGTAAAATAGGATCTTGGATGACTATGCTGCTGAACGCAAACAGGCTATTAATTCTTGTACCCGTGGCGTTCTGGAGATTCTCCCTTTTTTCTGTATCTATAAGGATGGTTGCGAGGTTTGTACCAATCTCCTTTGGAATATCCTCTATTGTGATAATGTGCTTTCTGATCATGACTATAAAAGTATCGATGTTGGTTATAGTATTTGTTGTGGTCTCTATAATCATTTTCCTTAATACTGTTTTCTTCTGCAACAACAGCATTCACATCTTGTCCAAAGAGGGAAGTACCATCAAAGGGCAAGTGTGAGATCTTCTCCTGGGTTTTCTTAGTGAGAGATGTAAGTCGGAGCCAGGCTTGTCTTCTGTAGTCTATTGCCATTGCCATAACTCTGACTACAGAATCCATTATGTCTCTAGTAGTACAAAGTTGCCAAAGTCCGGCATCCATACCATCAGATATTATACATCTTGCTTTTCCACGATCAAACTCTGGGTCATGAACGAGATCCTCCATATCTTCCCAGAGTTTACGCTGATATTGAGTCATATAGGCCATGTAGCTAGCAGCTCGGGCTGCAATGGAAGCAGCATGGTAGAATCTACAACCCATGACCTCCATTTCTTTTGAGGTAGAATCTAGAGGAGATGTTGTGCTTCCTCTTTTGCTGTGCTCTAATGCTTCTACAATAGGGCCCTCAGCTGGTGGATTTGGTTGGAAAGGAGAGGTATCCTTGGCCACAGGATATACCCTGTGCCCCATGAAGGAAGAAGGATGGCAATCAGCAGGGTCTTTAAAAACCTCAGTGGTGGCAATTCTCAGAAGAGGATGCAATGGAGGAACCAAACGTTTCTTAGAGGTCATACAATCAGGTTTCCCTTCACATGATTCTGCTTCAGATTGTAATGTTACTCTCTTTATAACACCTCTCTGTTCCATTCTTTTCAAAAGACCTGTGAAACTAGACTGACTGGGGTCAGTTGGCTGCCCTTTGTCATCAGCTGAGAGGGATTTGCAGTCAGTTTCTTCATCAACTGTGGATAAATTTTCATCCTTAGAGGTGGATATGTCCCATGGCACTGAGGAGTTCTCACTTGGCCTAGAATGATGAAATCTAAAACAGCTCCTAGACTGCAGATCACGTATCACTCGGGACATCTCAGCCACTTGTGTCTGAAGATAAAGGATGGCATCCTGTCCATGCTGTGAAGCTGAAGAAGACTCTATAGGTAAATCCTCCTTGACCTCTGAAAAGGCCAAAGATTCTTGGGGGACCAGAACTGGAGATGAAGGCAGAGTCTGAAAATTTTGTGATGGTTTAAGTGTCTCTGTCTCAGAGATCTTAATATCTGAATTACTTTGATCATTTTTCTGGTTCTCCAATGGGTTCTCAACAGAAGAAGGTTGAGAAACTATCCTTTGTGGACTGCTGGTGCAACTCCCAGAGGAGGAGCTGCTGTCTCCAATGGGAAGAGGAACACTGCAGCTAGAGCACATTTCTGGGCGATGATTCTCAGAGGATGGCACCTTAGACTCAGGCATTCTCTGGGTTATCCACATGAACAAGAAAACCAAGGAAGAAAAAAAAATGCTTTTAATATGTTAACTTTTAAGTGCAGAGATGCATGTCCAGTAAGTAGAACTCAATTTTTAAAATTATTATAACAACAATGAAAGATGCAATCCACTACAGATCAGCAAGGGGATCACAGAAGTCAAATCCACAAGGTTTCTACACAAAAACCTAATACCAACTATGGCTATTAATGTGGCACTCTGTCTATGAAAAAAAAAATGAAAACAAGCCCAGTTCAAGTGGTGCCATCCTGGCCTGCTGCTTGGTCTCATGCTAGGATAAGAAGAGGTGGTGAGACTATTGTTGATTAACAATCTTTTTTTAAAAAGCCCATTCAATGTATGTAAGTCAACAAGTAAAAGCTAAAAAACAGAGAACTCAAGAAAAGTTCTACTGAGAACAAAAAAGATTTCTAAAAGTTCTCATTGCAGTCACTTTTAAGCCCCTTTAAAATTTTCTCCTGTTCACTCTCCAAGAATAACAAAACTTCCCAGTTGCATAGCCCTACTTTATTGTTTGTAGTTTCCAAGGAGCTTATTTACATATGTTACCTCATTTTGTCCTCACAACAACCCTGTGAGGTAGGTATTACCCTTATTTGATAAAGAAACTAAGGTTAAAGTTTTCTTAATTTATTCAAAATCAAAGAATTAATAAGGAGCAAAGCTCAGATTAAAACCTACATATACTGATTCCACATCCAAGTCTCAATCCCCTCTATCATAGAGAAAGTTTTCTGCCCATGTTGAGAAGAGCCAGGAGTTCTCTAACCCATCAAGAAAATAGCCCATTAATAGAAATTTGGGCTAAGACAAATGAAAGACAAGATTGCTACAAAGGGCTCAGCTAGTTTGATTCTCAGAGTAAGGGAAATATTGGTTTAAGGGTACCCACAACCAAAAAATCACAGGTAAGAGAAAAAACTCTAAATATGTTAGGGATAGATGAGGTTAAAAGGAGTGACGACTGAAGTACCATGCCACCTAAACCCTTTCCCACATTCCATTTCCTAAAAGGTCTTCACATAGCCTTCCTTCCAATGTAAAACAAACTTTCTGTGGCCACGTGGTTCTGGAAGAAAAGAATCCAGTTACACATGGCACTTGAGGAGAGATGGGAAAGGAGAAGGGCACAAGGAGCCAAAAAGCTTGCAGTTTTTTTATTCCATGTTCCTTTTATCAGATATCATCTTCAAGGCTTAGAACTTTCCTGTGTTGTGTTATCCTTTCACATCCTCACTGAAAGTAAAGAAACAAAACTGGAAGTAGGAGATATTTTGGGCCAAGAACTCAATGGACACCTTTTGTGGTTCACTCTACAGAATCGGGCCATTCTCTAAAGTACTACAGATCCAAAAAACAACCATCATCGACTTGATAGCTCTTTTTAGACAATGCCTCTTAAATGACAGAAGTGAAAGAAATGCAAATCAAATATAAGTACTTACATCACTATAAGAGGTGCTAGGCTCTTCATCATCACTGCTGACCAGATCAATGTATTCAAGAACAGGTCTCAATGGTCCTTCCTATGAAAGAATTGAGCAAATTGACAAGTCATGTACTGTTATTCAAACTAAACTGGTCATTCAAAACAATCACTTTCTTCTTAGGATTGGCAAAAATTCCTCCAAACAACAAGTCTACGGTTGGCAGAAAGTAATTAGAACACAGAAAAATATTCAGATACACAAATAAGAAACAGTAAGATCTAAGCGTTTAAAACCTTGGTAGACTATTAGGACAACAGTGATCCTTTGAGGAAAGGATTAAATAATAATAAAGAAACACTGCTACAAGGACACAAATAGCAGACAGTATGATTCAATGCTTTTTAGATGGGATGAGTATTAATTATCTGTTAGATAACCAAGCTCAAAAACATGCAGTTCTTTGACTAACAGTTCAGCTTTATCTCTCACTCCTACACTCCAACATCAAACTTGATTCTTCATCCTGTTTCCAACCATAGTGACTGCATCATAGACCAGGCCTTGAATGCTTGGTCTAAAAATGCCTAGATTTTATTCTACAAGCAAAAGGGAATAAATACACAGATAGGAAAAACATGAGAGCTGTGCTTTAAACAGATTAATCACACAGACAAGTATGGAGAGTGGGGAAAGCAGGATAATTAACCAATCCAATAACACAAAACTAAAATAATGGCAAAGAGAGTAAATAGTGTTGTGGTACGTACTCAAGAGAATACATGGGTATTTAAAAAAAGAAAAAAAGACTGGCTATGAAAAACAGACCCCTCGCCAAATAAAACAAAACCCCAACAATAACAAGGAATCAATTAAGTCCTTAAAGTTTCAAACCTGGGAACTAGAAGGATACTAATGCCATCAGAATAATCTGGAATACAGAAATGGGATGCTGACATTCTTTTAGAGATAATGGGTTGATGTAACAGTGGTACACAAAGGTTACTGGCAAATAGCCGGGAATGCAGGGCTATAAACTGGATGTATGAACACAGCCAGATAAACAGATTAGGGAGTTGCTCCCCTAAAAGACTAAACTGAAACTGCGATAGAGCCAACAAAGAAAGCAAGAAGGAGGGACGCCTGGGTGGCTCAGTTGGTTAAGCGGCTGCCTTCGGCTGGGGTCATGATCCCAGCGTCCTGGGATCAAGTCCCACGTCGGGCTCCTTGCTTGGCGGGGAGCCTGCTTCTCTCTCTGCCTCTGCCTGCCACTTGCTCTCGCTTCTTTCTCTGTGACAAATAAATAAATAAAATCTTAAAAAAAAAAAACAAAAGAAAGAAAGCAGGAAGGAGAAAAAAGAGATTGAAGAAGGTTCTCGAGAAAATGCAGAATTTAGGACTCAGGAAGAACCACTAACCAGGAAATCAGGAATTAGAGAAGAATCAGGAATACATAAATTCAAAGCCGCTAGAGAAAACCTCAACAAAAAGTTTTCAATGCTAATGTGGCTTAAAATGCTGACAATCAAAAAAACTTCCACTGAATTTGACAACAAGATCTTTAAAAAACACCTGAGAGCAACTTTCAATAAAGTAGCAAGCATACAGAAGCAAGGCTCTAAAAAATTAAGTAGAAAATGAAGCAACAGGGGAACCTGGCTGGCTCAGCCGGCAGAGCATGCAACCTCATCTTAGGGTGCTGAGTTCCGGCCCTGCACTGTGTGCAGAGATTACTAAAAATAAAATCTTAAAAAAGAAAAAGGAAAAGAGGCAGTAAAGGCCATGAGTCAAGAATATTCTTTTTAAAAATCTAGTATGTTAAGAACAAGAGTAAGGAACACAGGAGGCAAATTCAGCTGAAGGAAAGATTTCTTAAGATGCAGAAAGCTGACTGTTGGCAAACAGTGTAAAAACTAGCAGAAAAACACTACAGTCAGGAAACAAAAGCTAAGATCTACTTAAAGATCCTCTTCCTGAGAAGAGGCATCAAGTCTCAAAGATAACTTGTTTCCCTCTTAGGCTACAACTTCTCCCCAAGCAGAAAACTGCTATCCTTTAGGACAGGTTTTATCGAGCCACTAGGATAAAACCAGAGAGCAGAATTCCTGGGCAGGAATCATGTAATAAATAATTAAGATTTTCACCTGAGATGTAAAAATGGAAGTTTAAAAGAAGGGGAAAACAGGGACAAAGTATTTTCCAATTTTGGTCAACAGAGATCAGTTACCTACTTTAAGACTAAAATCGACCATAGCTATGGTCAATATCATACATTCAATCCAAAAAGAAAGTGAAAAAATTAAAAATATGGTAGCTTCTCCTCTTCATAAATCACCTTTAGTTTTTGTCTCTTCAACAAATGTGCATTTGAGGGGTGCCTGGGTGGCTCAGTTGATTAGTATGCCTTCAGCTCAGGTCCTGATCCCAGGGTCCTACCAAGCCCCCCACTGGGCTCTGCAGGGAGCCCGCTTCTCCCTCTCCCTCTCCCTCTGCCTGATGCTCCCCCTGCTTGCATGCTCTTTGTCAAATAAATAAATAAAATCTTAAAAACAAAACAAAACTATTTTTTTAAAGATTTTATTTTTAAGAAATCCCTACCTCCACCATGGGGCTCCAACTCACACCCCCAAGATCAAGAGTCACATGCTCTACTAACTGAGCCAGCCAGGCTACCCTACATACTACTTTTATAGATCAATGCCTTATTACCTAAGTTTCTGAGAAATACTCTGTATTCGTTCAATGAGACTTCTCACTATTGTACACAACTCTGAATAACTTGTAACACTAACCAAAAAATAAGTTATTAATATCCCCAAAAGAATGTTTATAAATGTCAAACACGATTTCTTAAAATGTTTATAATGGGGGCGCCTGGGTGGCTCAGTGGGTTAAGCCGCTGCCTTCGGCCTTCGGCTCAGGTCATGATCTCAGGGTCCTGGGATCGAGTCCCACATTGGGCTCTCTGCTCAGCAGGGAGCCTGCTTCCTTCTCTCTCTCTCTCTGCCTGCCTCTCACTGTACTTGTAATTTCTCTCTGTCAAATAAATAAATAAAATCTTAAAAAAAAAAAATGTTTATAATGGCTGCTTATGTTCCAAACACATATAAATGCATGTAGTTCTCCAATTAAAGGTATTTTATTTGAAGCTGCTCCATCCATCAAACAATAAACCATCACTATTATCCCTTTTGTACCAATATCAAAATCAAAGGATGCTACTCCCCAAGACCATACAATTAGGGCCAGGAGCACAAGTACAAGCAAAATAATTTAGGAACAGAGCTGAATTAATATTTTCAGTTAAATAAAATTTTTCAGGGGCGCCTGGGTAGCTGAGTGGATTAAGCCTCTGCCTTGGCTCAGGTCATGATCTCAGAATCCTGGGATCAGGCCCTGCATGGGCTCTCTGCTCAGCAGGGACCCTGCTTCCCTCCCTCTCTCACTCTCTGCCTACTTGTGATCTCTGTCAAATAAATAAATAAAATCTTTAAAAAAATTTTTTTAATGACACAAAAAGCTTTAATTCCTGTTATCAGGGAAATGATTTTCATATAAAGCCAGACACCAATTAACTGCTACAGTTGACCTTTGACAAACATCAGGGTTATGGGCTCTGACCTTCCCTCCTACCACATAGAACTGAAAATCTACATACAACTTTTGATTCCCCCAAAATATAACTACTAAAAGCCTACACTTGGCTGAAAGCCTTATCAATAACATAAATAGCTGAGTAACACATTTTTTGCATGTTGTATGTATTATATACTGTATTCTTATAATAAAGCTAAAAAAATCATACGGAAAATACATTTATAGTACTATAAAAAAAAATCTTATCTGCATATAAGACCCTTGCAATTCAAACTTGTGTTGCTCGAGGGTCAAGTCTAAGTGGAAAATAATATCAATACACTAAGACACAGTCTACAAGAAATGTAGTTTACCCCAGTCTAAAACAAAAACTACGGATATGAGCATAGATGCACAACTCTAACCTAAAATCTTAAATATAATGCATGTGTTTTTTTTAATATATTTCCATATATAGAAGTTAGGGATATAATTTACTTCTGTAGTCCTGCCCAGTTCAAACATTTTGAATGATTCCCAACTGACTACATTAAGTTCAAATTTAGTCTACAGTTCAAGATCTACACTATCCAGCCCACCCTTTCCTCTTCTACTTAAAAAATTTTTATCCTCCAGAATTACACATAATCCTCTACTTTCCCAATTTGATGTCTTCCCTTATTTCTTTTCAAAATGCTCTTTTAAATACAAATACTATGTTATTTATGCCAAAAGTCTACTTTTTTTTTAAATAGCACCATGTACTTTTATAAAAGAACTACTTTCTTTTTTTTTTTTTAAAGATTTTATTTATTTATTTGACAGAGAGAGATCACAAGTAGGCAGAGAGGCAGGCAGAGAGAGAGAGGAGGAAGCAGGCTCCCCGCTGAGCAGAGAGCCCGATGCGGGACTTGATCCCAGGACCCTGAGATCATGACCTGAGCCGAAGGCAGCGGCTTAACCCACTGAGCCACCCAGGCGCCCCAAAAGAACTACTTTCTAATAGAACTATTTACACAGTTTTCATTACCTATCTTATCACCCACACTGAAATATGGACACTTATAGGTAGGACATATTTCCAATTAATCTCTGCAGTTCTAGAGTACTTACTTCATGACTTTGCATATCAAAAGCTACATTATTTTCATTTATTGAACTATAGGCCCAAGATACCTTGATATTTTTGCTCATAACCCCTTTCTACTGTGAAGTATTAACATTTCACCTATGGGCTTCTGAAGTTACTTATGAAATTATACTTTTTCCTCACTGTTTCTACATGCTCAATGATTTCACATTATACCAATAACCTTGGCTGAAACCTACATCTCATGTGTTATTACCAAGATTACAATAGGTTGCCTCAGCAGTTTTCACACCTTTGTATCTCAAGTAGAACGGTGAAAATGTCACCACCTCTTAGCTAAAACAGTTTTGTGGGAATAAATTAAAATATCTGCAGTTTCAAAGACAAAAAGATGGTGGCTGAATAAGGAATCAGACAAGTATTCTCGCTCTTGGAAAGCTTGCGTTCACACTACTTCACTTTAACAAATAACCTACATTAGTACCCATTTTCACTTACTGAAGGAAATTTTTTTTTAATATTTTATTTATTTGACAGACAGAGATCACAAGTAGGTGGGGGGTGGGGGTAGCAGGCTCCCCACCCAGCAGAGAGCCCAATGTGGGGCTGGATCCCAGGACCCTGGGATCATGACCGGAGCAGAAGGCAGAGGCTTTAACCCACTTAGCCACCTAGGCGCCCCTGAAGGAAATCTTAAGAGGATTTTTGCTTATACAAAAAAAGGTGAAAAGCCAAACTACTGCACAGTGTTTGTCTCAATGCAAGCCACTATAGAGGTAGCATGCACCCTAAGTAGCGAAAGTAGCACAGCCAAGCTCCTTCCCTGGGAGCTAAACTCAGCATCTCACTGCCACAGTTTTGAATTATCTGCAAGTACCTGTACAGTATCTTGATTTATTTTTTGCAACTGTTAGCAAGACGTCCTAAGGTAGCAAAACAGCCTAAAAGAGGTTATTTTTTTGGTCTGGAAATACTAAAAATTTTCCCATATAAATTAATGGTAATTACTACTACACTTTATGCCATCTTAGTTTATGAAAGATTTCATAGGTTTCAAAGGTTTCTACTTTCCATTAGTGGGGTGTGAGGCGAGGGGTGGGTGGAGACATACCTATTACTAAACTAAACAGAAAATGAGAGCAAAATCTTTAAATAAGTTTCTGTTACAGTAACATGTTCATTTGAGGTCAGTTACTGACTTTGCAAAATCAGAGAGTACACTTACAAATAGGGCGGTTCTCTATATATACATTTCAACAAAATTTAAATGAAAGAACTCATTTTTACACCTCCACATCCTTACTGCTTTCCTTTAGCATGCTATTTGGTTCCAGACTTTGTATTTTGCAAACCACATAAACACTGCTGTGCCACCATGTGTATTAAAGATGGGAAAATTAGATTAATGAGCATGAACTAAGAAATTCAAAGAGTAAATCAAAAGGTGACGCCATTAATGCCGTTTTTGTATCTGAAGAAATCTTATGCAGAGAACAATGTTATTGTTACTGAATAAGTATTACCCGAAGGAGACAAGTATGAGATGAGTTTACAGAAAGTAGAAAGTTCTGTCTCTGAATTTATTTTGAAACAGAATTAAGGTTTCATTAATTATCATTTAAGTGTTATCACTAAATTTGTAAAAGAAATGTTATTAATAGGTTTCTTCTAGTATTGTAACTGCACTTATTACATATAATTTACATCTTCATTTCCACTATCAGAACTTTGAACCTTTATTTGCCAACCCCTATGGAAAAATAGAAGATGTTGGATCGAGATGAATACACAAGACATTGACTGTATATTTTTTATTCTTCATGCAAAGATATATAGATCCTCTACATATAAAATGTAAATTAAAAGATATTTTTTAAAAAATTAAGAATATTTTAAACTTTAGCTTAGTACCTTACTAAGCTTATTAATCACAAGTTATAATTTTTCATTCCAACGGTACCAAAAAAAGTGTTTTCAAATATTATTAATTCCATCTGTAATTCTCAAGCAAGGCCCATAGTTTAGAAAGTATATACTTCCTTTATTTGCACAAAATATAAAGATAAATATTCTCCAAATATACCAAAATTCAAAAACGTGAAAGATATGTTCTAAGGAGCATGGAATGCCATTACCAACATACTTTAGTCCACAGTAAAGAAGAAGGATACAATCCGATTCACCCGCACCCCGGAAATCCTTGTAAGTTTAAAATGAGGACAGAGAACATCTGAAGCTAATATAACAGTGAATGTTAACTATACAGGAATTGAAATAACAGGACAAAGCACAGTACATGCTGGCAATGGTGAGGAAAGCCACCCGACCCAATCTTGTAAAAGACTCCTATAGAAATCCATTAAACTGCAATAGGACAATGGATCATCACAATGGCCCTAAAGCTCGGGTATGTAGAGGATACCATTTAATAATCACCTTTACAAACTGCCCAAATCAATAAACACAAATACACATCCAATATTCTATTAAAGAAAAATTATACAACTTTGACAGCAGACCTCAACTAATCACGGGTTTGTAGAAGTTTCTGGCTAGCTACCACTTTAAACAGAACTCTTAGAAAACATTACACTTTTCAGTGAAAACCATCCCCACTTCCCCTAAACCTACAAAGCATGGCTCACAGAGTCACATGTCCTTTTCTTTGTTCCAAAGTGAAGATTCCTGGGTCCCACCCTCAAATTCTGATGCAGCAGGTGTGGTGTGAGGCCCAGAAATCTGCACACTTACACTTCCTAATGCTCAGAGACCACTGTCCCAAAGGGAAGACAGTCTGAAAACCACGCGTGTTCCTGGTGATGCAGGGTCTTCCTTATGAACGTCAACTCCTGCATTATGCTGTAACGTGGTGATCTCAGAGGTTGGAGAAAGCTTCAAGCTACCTGCCTTCGCGTCACCAAGCTCCGGAAAGCTCACACTTTGAGTGCTTGCAACCCTTCTTGCTTTCTCCCGTCCCTTCCCTCTAACCTGCACGTCGTGTTTCAAAGGACGCTCCTGCCCCGCTTGTTCCAAGCACACTCTTAAGACAGCACGACTTTGCCCACAGGAAGTATAAAGTGGCGCTAATGAAGGCATGAGAAGCCTGATTCCATGTGCAACATGTCCTTTCGGGCACAGTCTTTGTGGTGGCCCCTGCAGGTGCTCGGAGACCCCTCTCGGTCAATTTCCTCATCCTGTGCCATACTCCCCAGGGCCCAGTACCTGCGAGACATCCACGCCCAGCTGCTGAACGACGGACGGACAGGCGAGGTACCATCATCACAGAACCGCTTACCGCGCATAGGTTGGGATTCTGGGAAACACCCGAATTTCGTTGCTACTTACACTGACAAACTGAATGTCATCCTCATTTTCATCCGTTGTTGCCTCAGATGCCTCAGGCCCCGCTGGAGGGACAGACTCTATCATCTATAAAAATAAGCCAGAACATGCTTATCGACATACGGCCACGTACCTGCAGGAAGAGATTCTTCCCAAAAAGAACGAAGAAGGAAGAGCTCCGTAAGACAGACAGCAAGCTCTCGAGGAAACCGAACTGAGCACAACTGCATGCAAACCCCACCAACAACAGGACTCGATGGATGGAGTCGGGCTCTGCCTCTGCAGACGTGGAGCCATCCACAGGGAGGGACGCCGAAAACGACTTACCAGCCCCTGCGAATTCCCCAAATCTCCTCGAGGAGGAGGGAGGCACGCACACCGCCCAGGAGCGAGCCTGTCTCAAAATGTCGCTCTCGCGGCCCGAGCAGCGACCACGGGGACCTCCGTGGCCGGCGCACAGGGCCGGGGGCGGCCGGGCGGCCATTGTTACTGCTGGTTCCCCGCTCAGACCCGCACCAGGCCCGAACGCGGAGCTCGGCCCGAGACGCGGACACTGTCGGCCCGCCGGGGCGGCCACCGCCGCGCACCAGGCCTCACTCTCAGCAAAACACAAAGCCCTTCCCCGCTGGCCTGAGAATGCCGCGGCCCAACGCTCGCCCACTCACCTCCGACCCCGGGTCTCCCATTTCTCCGACGGCCTAACTGACAGCACCACCGCTCCTGCGGTCCCCGCCGCCGCCGGCGCCGTCGCTGCCGTCCCCGCCGCCGCTGCCGCCGCCGCCACGACTTCCCTTCCCGCCCAGCACCGCTTCGCGCCGCCGTGACCCGCCCCTGCGTGAGCGCCGACGCCGCCGACGCCGCGGGCGGAGAGAGGTGCGAAACCGCTTCTGGGAGAGGAGCGACCGGCTCTGGGCCGCTATCCCCCGCAGCCTCTGTCTCGCAGTCCCGGCCTGCCTTCCCCGGGCCGCGCGGGAAGCCGGGAGTTGTAGTTCTGGTTGTTCCTGCGACTGTCCGATTTCAGTGGAAAAGCAAGGAAAAGGACTCCAAGGTATGGCGCATGCGTCTTATGGGGCTGACGTCAGCTGCAGCTTTGCAAAGCGTGGGTAGCCAGGGTTCTGTTTTATAGTGAAGGGCAGGAACGAGGTTGTGTGGAGGGTTTGGAATTGGATATTGTGTGGGTGTGGAAGCGAAGCTCAGCGGTATGTTTTGGCCGTAAATGCGGATGATGGGGACCAAATTCTCATCGTCTTCCTTTTTTTTTTTTTTTTTTGTAGCGGGCCTGGAATGCGGAGGCTTAGTTGAATTTTGTGATAAGGAAAGAAATAGAAGGTTTCCTTATGCTACCCACCTGGCTTCATTATCTGAGATAGTATGTATGAATACACCTGAGAAGAAAAGTTGAAGACCAGAGCGCCAGTCACCAGGTTGTCCTGAAGAAAACTGGCGAAGCAAGTGAGAGTCTAGGACCCAAGACCACAGGGGGCCAAGGCCTGACTATCACTAAGCCCTACACTAGTGGAAATAATGTGCTGTTTAAGGATAGTCTCAGATACTACTTTACTAAAATAGCTTACCTTTTTCAGTGTTCACAGCCAAAAAGCACTCTATAAAAATAGTTCACTCATGTTCATCTGTGTGGTTTTCTCACTCTATTGTCTTACCAAAAAGATCTGGCTTCCCCCCCCCCACCCCACACACCAACAATTTTGAAAAGGACCTTTTAAGCTGGAAAATTCTTTTAAATCTTATGAGCTTGTTTTTGCCTGTTTATATGCAAATCTACCATTTGAGTGTTCATGCCTATAGTAAATTTCCTTAATACTTGGTATTTCCTGCATTTCCAGCAAGTTCTTTATGATTTCATTTGCTTTTCCACCTAAGTTTGAAAATTCTAGGAGCAAACTGAGAATGGGAGACCAGTTACAGGTAGGAGTTAATTGGTAAAACTCTTGGAAAACAAACTATGTGGCTGGAACTTCCAAATACTCATACTCTTCAATTCAGTTGTCATTGCAAGCTTTTTAAGGACACACATTAATCTGTAGGAAAATTTTTATGCTAATTATTATTTATCACAGATTTTTCTGTAGTAGAAAAATTGGAAAGCATTTGAATGTCTAGTGATTGGGAAATGAAATGGTTAAGATATGGTATGTACTCTATACTCTGAGTGTTTTTATTTCCATAGAAAATGTTTAGCTAAAATTTCTAAAATCCTGTTTTTCAGAAATGCAAGATAATATGATCAGAACGATGTCAAACCACCAAGCCATGCTGAAATAGAAAAACTACCTATAAATTAATAGTAATTTTCTTTGCATAGGTGAACCTACTAATTTTCGTTGGGTAGGTTCATAAGAAAATCCTGTGAAACCCACTAACAGAGTCTTAGAGACATGTCTGTAGTTACCACAAAACCAGGTTTATTTACCTCCGTGTAGCAAAGGAGAAAAACCATACAGCTTAGGAGTCTCTCAGTTTGAGGAAATTAAGAAGAGATTGGGATGGGTGATATTAAGGCCAATGAATAAAGTAGGAAACTGGTTAGATTAGAAAGAAGTAGACTTGTTTGCTGATTGGTTCAGGGTTCAAAATGGAGACTTTTTAAGTACATGGAAATTTTTTGTGTGAAGAGATTTTTTTTTTTTTAGGGCCATGGATCCATTATTTTGCTTTATAAGTTAAGACTGTGAAGAAAGCCCCTCACTGGACTTGATATCTCCTCTAATTTAGTTCTTAGACTGTGTCCTAAGTAACATCATAATAGATTTCTAGATAATGTCAGTGATACTATGTTGATACTACTCTTTCAACTCACCATGTAACAGAGAAGTATAGGCTTGGACTTAGTTTTGTTTTCATTAGTATTCTATTGACTTGCTTTTTTTGTTCAATGTTTATTTATAGAACCATCTGTCTGAACATTGGCTGCACAGCATCAGCATTTAAGATTCTGGAGACCTGGTTCATTACTAAGAGAATGCCACCAAAAGGCAATTTAATGATCAGAAGGGCTCAAACCCTCAATGAGAATTATTATCTAATATTGTCATAAATCTTAAAAAAGGGGGAAATAGCACGAACCTGTAATTTACTTAAGGAGAATTCAACTTCGGCAAAAGAATTCATATACACACAGCACCAAATCTTAGTATGCTTTAGCAAAAGTACAAATACATTCAATGCAATTCTATTATTAAGAACCATATTTGGTTTAGATTAAATGCTCTGGTTTTAAGACCTGGCAACTGGAATAGCCTCTTCAACAATTTCTAATAAAGAAATTGATTTATAGGCATTTATTCCAAAATAATATTCTTCAGGGAAGAAGATGGTTCTTAGGATAATATGGAACCAGTTGACATAATCATTTTCTGGGAGTTATGGGAGCAGAACAAAAAGCATTTTGTTCTGAAAAAGTATAAAAGATTAACCCATAGGTCTTTAAGTGCATTTTCATTGCACATAAGGAAAAGAAGCCTGTCGGAGGGGACAGATGAGGGTGGTTAATTTCTGCGGTTAGATCAGAAGTGCAAGCCTCTTTTCTTATTAGAGCATGCTGTACTAATTACTCTAGAATATCAACATTTTCTCCTTCAACCAATGATACATTTGCCTGTATGAGTAAATTGGAGAGTAGTTTTTAGTGCCATTATTACACATTGAGTAATTTTCAAAACTTCCTTTGCCCTTTCTAGAAAAACTTTGAGAATTATCATTTACTGTATTTGCATTGTAGTAACATTATTTGTCCATGAAAAGCCACTGAACAAAACTTTTGAGGTTCAGCTTATAGTGGGTCACAAGAGGTTATTTATTTATATTAACATATAATGTATTATTTGCCCCAGGGGTACAGGTCTGTGAATTGTCAGACTTACACACTTCACAGCATTTACCATATCACATACCCTCCCCAATGTCCATAATCGAACCACTCTCTCCATACTCCACCTCCCTCCAGCAACCTTCAGTTTGTTTTCTGAGACTAAGAGTCTCTAATGGTTTGTCTCTCTCCCGATCCCATCTTATTTCACTTTTTCCTTCTCTACCCCTCAAACCCCACACCATGCCTCTCGAATTCTTCATATCAGGGAGATCATATGATAATTGTCTTTCTCTGATTGACTCATTTTGCTCAGTATTATACCCTCTAGTTCCATCCACATCATTGCAAATGGCAAAATTTCATTTCTTTTGATGGCTGCATAGTATTCCATTGTATATATGTATACCACATCTTCTTTACCCATTCATCTGTTGATGGGCATCTAGGATCTCTCCATAGATTGGCTTTTGTGGACACTAATGCTGTGAACATTCAGGTGCACGTGCCCCTTCGGATCACTACATCTGTATCCTTAGGGTAAATACCCAGTAGTGTGATTGCTGGGTCATAGGGTAGCTCTATTTTCAACTTTTTGAGGAACCTCCATGCTGTTTTCCAGAGTGGCTGCATCAGCCTACATTCACACCAGCAGTGTAGGTGGGTTCCCCTTCTCTGCATCCTCGCCAACATCTGTCATTTCTTGACTTGTTAATTTTAGCCATTCTGACTGGTGTGAGGTGGTATCTCACTATGGTTTTGATTTGTATTAACCTGATGCTTAATGATGTGGAGCACTTTTTCATGTGTCTGTTGCCCACCTGGATGTCTTCTTTGCAGAAATGTCTGTTCTTGTCCTCTGCCATTTCTTTTTTTTTTTTTTTTAAAGATTTTATTTATTTGTCAGAGACAGAGGGAGAGAGAGCGAGCGAGCACAGGCAGACAGAGAGGCAGGCAGAGGCAGAGGGAGAAGCAGGCTCTCTGCTGAGCAAGGAGCCTGATGTGGGACTCGATCCCAGGACCCTGGGATCATGACCTGAGCCGAAGGCAGCTGCTTAACCAACTGAGCCACCCAGGTGTCCCTCCTCTGCCATTTCTTGATTGGATTATTTGTTCTATGGATGTTGAGTTTGATAAGTTCTTTATAGATTTTTGGACACTAGCTCTGTATCTGATATGTCATTTGTGAATATCTTCTTCATTCTGTCAGTTGTCTTTTGGTTTTGTTGACTGTTTCCTTTGCTGTGCAAAAGCTTTTGAACTTGATGAAGTCCCAAAAGTTCATTTTTGCCCTTGCATTCTTGCCTTTGATGATGTTTCTAGGAAGAAGTTCCTGTGGCTGAGGTCGAAGAGGTTGCTGCCTGTGTTCTCCTCAAGGATTTGGATGGATTCCTGTCTCACATTGAGGTCTTTCATCCATTTTGAGTCTATTTTTGTGTGTGATATAAGGAAATGGTCCAGTTTCCTTGTTCTGCATATGGTGGTCCAATTTCCCCAACACCATTTGTTGAAGAGATGGTCTTTTTTCCATTGGACATTCCTTCCTCCTTAATCGACCTTAAAGTTGAGGGTCTGTTTCTGGGCTCTCTATTCTGTTCCATTGATCTATGTGTCTGTTTTTGTGCCAGTACCATACTGTCTTAATGATTACAGCTTTGTTATAGAGCTTGAAGTCTGGAATTGTGATGCCACGAACTTTGGCTTTTTTTTTTTTTTTTTTTCAATATTCCTTGGGCTATTCAGGGCCTTTTCTGGATCCATATGAATTTTAGGGTTATTTATTCCATTTCATTGAAAAAATTGATAGTATTTTGATAGGGATTGCATTAAATGTGTAGACTGCTTTAGGTAGCATAGACATTTTCACTATATTTGTTCTTCCAATCCATGAGCATGGAACGTTTTTCCATTTCTTTGTGTTTTCCTCAATTTCTTTCATGAGTAAAGTTTTCTGAGTACAGATCCTTTGCCTCTTTGGTTAGATTTATTCCTAGGTATCTTATGGTTTTGGGTGTAATTGTAAATGGGAGCAACTCCTTAATTTCTCTTTCTTCTGTCTTTTTGGTGTAAAGAAATGCAATTGATTTCTGTGCATTGATTTTATATCCTGACACTTTACTGAATTCCTGTATGAGATCTAGCAATTTTGGAGTGAAGTCTTTTGGGTTTTCCATATAGAGTTTCATATCATCTGTGAAGAGTGAGAGTTTGACTTTTTTGCTGATTTGGATGGATTTTATGTTTTTTTGTTGTCTGATTGGTGAGGCTAGGACTTCTAGTACTATGTTAAATAGCAGTGGTGATAGTGGACATCTGTGCTGTGTTCCTGACCTTAGATGTAAAGCTCTCAGTTTTTCCCCATTGGGAATGGTATTTGCTGTGGGTTTTTCATAGATGGCTTTGATGATATTGAGGTATGTACTTTCTATCGCTCCATTCTGAAGAGTTATGATCAAGAAAGGATGCTGTACTTTGTCAAATGCTTTTTCAGCATCTATTGAGAGTATCATATGGCTCTTGTTCTTTCTTTTATTAATGTATTGTATCACATGGATTGATTTGCAGATGTTGAACCAGCATTGCAGCCCAGGAGTAAATCCCACTAGGTCGTGGTGAATAATCACTTTAATGTACCGTTGGATCCTACTCGCTAGTATTTTGGTGAGAATTTTCACATCTGTGTTCATCAAGGATATTGGTTTGTAATTTTCCTTTTTTTTTTTTAAGATTTTATTTATTCACTTGACATACAGAGATCACAAGTAGGCAAAGAGACAGGCAGAGAGAGAGAGAGGAGAGAGAGCAAGGAGGCTCCTTGCTGAGCAGAGAGCCCAATGTGGGGCTTGATCCCAGGGCCCTGAGATCATGACCCGAGCCGAAGACAGAGGCTTAGCCCACTGAGCCACAGGTGCCCTGTAATTCTCCTTTTTGATAGGATCTTTGTCTGGTTTTGGGATCAAGGTAATGCTGGCCTCATAAAATGAGTTTGGATGTTTTCCTTCCATTTCTATTTTTGGAACAGTTTCAGTGGAATAGGTATTAATTCTTCTTTAAATGTTTGGTAGAATTCCCCTGGGAAGCTGTCTGGCCCTGGGCTCTTGTTAACATGTTGGGAGAGTTTTGATGACTGCTTCAGTCTCCTTACTGGTTATGGTTTTCTGTTTCTTCCTGGTTCAGTTTTGGTAGTTTATATGTCTCTAGAAATGCATCCATTTCTTCCAGATTGTCAAATTTGCTGGCATATAGTTGCTGATAATATGTTCTTATAATTGTTTGTACTTCTTTAGTGTTGGTTGTGATTGCTCCAGTTTCATTCATGATTTTATTTATTTGGGTCCTTTCTCTTTTCTTTTTGGTAAGTCTGGCAAGGGGTTTATCAATCTTATTAATTCTTTCAAAGAACCAGCTCCTAGTTTCGTTGATTTATTCTGCTGTTCTTTTGGTTTCTATTTCATTAATTTCTGCTCTGATCTTCATTATTACTCTTCTCCTGCTGGGTTTAGGTATTCTTTGCTGTTCTTTTTCCAGCTCCTTTAGATGTAGGGTTAGGTAATGTACTTGAGGCCTTTCTTGTTTCTTGAGAAAGGCTTGTATTGATATATACTTTCCTCCCAGGAACACCTTTGCTGTGTCCCACAGTTTTTGAACAGTTATGTTTTCATTTCCATTTGTTTCCAAGAACTTTTTTCATTCTTCTCTAATTTCCTGGTTGACCCATTCATTCATTCTCTAGTAGGATGCTCTTTAGCCTCCATGTATTTGAGTTCTTTCCAACTTTCCTCTTGTGATGGAGTTCTGGCTTCAGAGCATTGTGGTCTGAAAATATGCATGGAATGATCCCAATCTTCTGGTACCAGTTGAGACCTGATTTATGACCCAAGATGTGATCTATTCTGGGGAAAGTTCCATGTGCACTATAGAAGAATATGTATTCTGTTGCTTTCGGATGTAATGTTCAGAATACAGAGGCTCTTAACGTCCCCTACTATTATTGTATTATAGTCAATGTGTTTCTTTGATTTTGTTATTAATTGGTTTATATAATTGGCTGCTCCTATGTTAGGGGCATAGATATTTAAAATTGTTAGCTCTTCTTATTGGACAGATCCTTCAAGTAAGATTGAGTGTCCTTCCTCATCTCTTAGTTTAGTCTTTGGCTTAAAATCTACTCAGTCTGATATAAGGATTGCCACCCCAGCTTTCTTTTGATGTTAATTAGCATGGTAAATTGTTTTCCACCACCTCACTTTAAATCTGGAGGTGTCTTTGGGTCTAAAATGAGTTTCTTGTAGACAGCATGTCAATGGGTCTTTTTTTTTTTTTTTAATCCATTTTGATACCCTGTGTCTTTTGATTGGGGCATTTAGCCCATTTATATGCAGGGTAACTATTGAAAAGATAGGAATTTAGTGCCATTGTATTGCCTTTAAGGTGACTGTTACTCTTTATTGTCTTTGGTCCTTTATGGTCTACTATTTTTAGGCTTTGCTAAGAGGACCGATTCTCTTTCAATATTTCCTGTAGGGTTGGTTTGGTGATTGCAAATTCTTTTAATTTTTGTTTGTCCTGGAAACTTTATATCTTTCCTTCTATTTTCAATGACAGCCTACCTGGATATAGTATTCTTGGCTGCATACTTTTCTCGTTTAGTGCTCTGAATATATCATGGCAGTCCTTTCTGGCCTGCCAGGTCTGTGGATAAGTCTTCTGCAAATCTAATATTTCTACCATTGTATGTTATATACCTGTTGTCTTGAGCTGCTTTCAGGATTTTCTCTTTGTCACTAAGACTTGTAAGTTTTACTATTAGATGATAGGGTGTGGACCTCTTTTTATTGATTTTATTGGGGGAGTGTCTCCTGGATTTTTATGCTTGTTTCTTTTGCCAAATTAGGGAAATCCTCTACTATAATTTGCTCCATTATACCTTCTGCCCCCCCGCTCTTCTTCTGGAATCCCAATTATTCTAATATTATTTCATCTTATGGTATCACTTATCTCTCAAATTCTCCCCTTGTGGTCCAGTAGTCGTCTGTCTCTTTCTTTCTTTTTTTTTTTTTTTAATATTTTATTTATTTATTTGAGAGAGAGACAGTGAGAGAGAGCATGAGCGAGGAGAAGGTCAGAGAGAGAAGCAGACTCCTCATGGAGCTGGGAGCCCAATGCGGGACTCGATCCCAGGAATCCAGGATCATGACCTGAGCCGAAGGCAGTCATCCAACCAACTGAGCCACCCAGGCGTCCCAGTTGTCTGTCTCTTTTTTGCTCAGGTTCTTTATTCCAGAGGGTGTGTGTGTGTGTGTGTGTGTGTGTTTAACATTAAAAAAAAAAAAAGATTTATTTATTTATTTGACAGAGATCACAAGTAGGCAGAGAGATAGGCAGAGAGAGAGGAAGAGAAGCAGGCTCCCTGCTGAGCTGAGAGCCCAATGTGGGGCTTGATCCTAGGACCCTGGGATCATGACCTGAGCCAAACGCAGAGGCTTTAACCCACTGAGCCACACAGGCGCCCTTTTTTGTTTTTTAAAGAGTATTTATTTAGGGGCACCTGGGTGGCACAGTGGAAGCATCTGCCTTCAGCTCAGGTCATGATCCCAGGGTCCTGGGATCCAGCCCCATGTTTGCCACCCCCCTTCAGTGGAGAGTCTGCTTCTCTCTTTCCTCCCCCTCCTTCTCTTCCCTTCCCTCTCCTCGTCCTCCCTCTCCTTCCCGCTTGGCTCTCTCTCATAAATAAATAAAATCTTAAAAAAAAAAGATTATTAGAGAGAGAGAGCAGAAGGAACGAGAGAGAACATGGGGTAGAGGGGCAGAGGGAGAGAATGAAGCAAGCTCCCTGCTCAGCATGTAGCCCCATTCAGGGCTGGAGCCCAGGACCCTGTGATCATGACTTGAGGCCAAAGGCAGACACTTCAAGCCACGGGTCAAGTGTCTCAATGGGTTAAGACACTTAACTGAGCCACCCACACATCCCAAGTTTTAAAAACACCATAGACAACCAAAAGTATTAAAACTGCTTTATATTCACTAAAGGAATTGGTCTTGTTGCAATAGTATATATACAGATGTAACTGTAACAATCTTGCTGGCCAGTCATAAGTATTAAGACCTCACTAACTTCCTCTATGGTAACGTACATGTTAGAAGAGTTGTCAAAGTCTATTTACTGAAGAGCAACTGTGAAAGAATTTAAGGCATTATTAATATCTGTTTTTTCATACAAGCTAAAGGAGGATGAAAAATCCTAAGCAGAATCACACTGTATGATTTCACACTTAAAGAAAAATAGCACAAAAAACATTTGTTTTATCATATTCTCTATACTAACTCAGAGACACATGGATAAATATATATTTTTCTAAATCATCAGAGAGTAGGTTGCATGTATCATGCCTCTTTATACCTTAATGTTTTCAGTGTGTATTTCCTAAAAATTAGGATTTTGACATAACCATAGTACTTGTTTTAGTCTACTTGGGCTGCTATAACAATTTACTGTAGAATGGGCTGCTTAATCAACAAACCTTTATTACTCTCAGTCAGAAGTGCAAGATCAAGATGTTAGCAGAATTGGTTCTCAGTGAGGGCACTCTTCCTGGTTTGCAGTCTTCTTATATCTTCTCATGATGGAGAGCAGAAAGAAAAGGCCCTCTTGTGTCTTTCTTTTCTTTTTTTAAAGATTTTATTTATTTGATAGAGAGATCACAAGTAGGCAGAGAGGCAGGTAGAGAGGGGGGGGGAGCAGGCTCCCTGCTGAGCAGAGAGCCCAATGTGGGGCTTGATCTCAGGACCCTGAGATCATTCCCTAAGGCGAAGGCAGAGGCTTAACCCACTCAGCTACCCAGGTGCCCCTTGTGTCTTTCTTTCTTTCTTTTTTTAAGATTTTATTTATTTATTTGTCAGAGAGAGCGAGAGAGCGAGCACAGACAGACAGAGTGGCAGGCAGAGTCAGAGGGAGAAGCAGGCTCCCTGCTGAGCAAAGAGCCCAATGTGGGAATCGATCCCAGGACACTGGGATCATGACCTGAACCAAAGGCAGCTGCTTAACCAACTGAACCATCCACGCGTCCCCTCTTGTGTCTTTCTTATAAGGAACACAAATCCCATCCTGAGGGCTCTACCCTCATGACCTATTACCTCCCAAAGGTCCCATTTCCAAATACCATCCCATTGGGAAACAGGGTTTCAACATATGAATTTTGGGGACATAAAAACATGCAGCCCAAAGAATTAGTATTATTAAAATCTGGAGACTTAGATGATCCTCTTCCCCCCAATATATAGTCCTTATCACATTTTATCAGTTGTCTAGTCCAAGATCACATAATGCATTGAGTTATCATAGTTCCAATTTTCTTAATTTGGAGTTTTTCAGCCTTTGTTGTTCATGATATTGGTGTTTGTGGAGTATAAAGACCAATTATTTCATAAAATATTCTTCAATTTTGGCTTGTCAAAGGTTTCCTCACAGTTAGATTCAAGTTTCGCATTACCAGACAAAACACTGAAAGTGATGTTGAAGTAGATTGTATCTAGAAGTACATGATGGTTTTTTTGTTTTTTGTTTTTTGTTTTTTTAGGAAGCATATGATAGTTAACTGCTCCTCATTAAGGATCGTAATTTTAATGATCTGCTCTCGGTGTTATCCAGTATCACCACTATGTAGTTTTCCCACTTACAATTAATAAGTAATCTGTAAGGGTATACTTTCAGACCACGGAAACATGCTCTTTATGAAACTTAGTCCTTTAGAGAGTATAATATGATGATACCAATTTTTACTATGGTCACAAAATGTAATATTGCAACTCTACTGGGTCTCAACTTTTTTCAACTGGCATTTTTCCGGGTCTCACCTCCTCTCTTTTTAAAAATTTTAATTACAAGCTCATTCCCTTTTTAAAAAAAAAACATTCAAAAAACAAACAAACAAAAATACCATTCAAGGGCACCTGGTTGGCTCAGTGGGTTAAAGCCTCTGCCTTTAACTGCTTTTCTTGTGGGTCTACTTTTTCTACCATGAGAGCTATAATATTTGCTTCAGATGTAGTTTAGCCATGCTATATATTTATGTCGTGATTAGTTTTTCTTTTTTTAAAGATTTTATTCAATTATCTGACAGAGAGAGCAAGCATAGGCAGGCAGAAGGAAAGGCAGAAGCAGGCCCCCTGCTGAGCAGAAAGCCTGCTATGGGACTGGATCCCAGAGCCCTGGGATCAAGACTTAAGCCAAAGGCAGATGCTTGACTAACTGAGCCACCCAGGTGATCTTAGTTTATTTTCTTTTGAGAGAAGTTTACATTCACATGCACTCATAAAAAATAATTCATAGTATTTCTGACATGATAGTGTGAGGAGCTATGCTGACCTGTTCCCAAGTGAAACTGGTGAACATTATATCTCAAAAACTGTTTAAAGCCTATAAAGCCTATCGAAGCGGTTCTAAGGAAAAATAGCAAATGAAGAAACATCTATTAAAGAAAATCTATGAAAATTCTGTAACAAAGGAAGAGTCTGTGGTATTCCAACCAAGATCACTCCCTACCACTCCCCTCCCACCTCTGTGAGACAGAGACTCCATCCCAGACTGGTGCAGCCAAGAACAAAGGGTTTTCCCTCTACTCTCTAACCCCTAGCTCTCAGAGAGAGCTCTTTTCCTGGAAGGAGCAGGATATCAACATTTGTCTTCTTGTCCCCAGCTTACCTGTTGCTGAGGCTAAATCTCAGGTGAGTGCAGTTGAGAGGTAGCAATGCTCCTTTTCCATGCAAGTGACACTAATGGATCAGAAGTTCTACCTTGAACACAGCACACTGAGAAGACTGAGCCCTTTATTACCCTTGACTCACCTGGTAAGACAATGATTTATTCCAGGAGGGGGAAGACCAGAGAACCTCAGGCTGATGCCTCCACACCTCCACCAACTGTTCAGCTCCTGGAATGGAATGTCACTAAAAGAGAAGTTTGCCATTGTCCAGAGCCCTAGTTTAGAAACTTTGGCTTGGAGAAAAAGCAGGCTGTGAAACAGATAGCTCCTAATGTACCCACAAAAGAGCTGACTTTATTTGCAACAGTGGTGGAGAAGTTCAACCCTGTAGATACTTTCAAGAACAGTGGAAATTGTGGTGAAAAGCAATTGGGAGGACATTCAAGATAAAGGATAAACTGCAGGTTGCCTAGTTTTCATCAGAACCATGGAATAAGATACCTAAGAGAACAAAATAAATATCAAACAGTGATCACAAAGACTGTTCCTTCAAAGGAGACAGAATTGGATTGGATTACTCTGTAGAGCAACTGATATTCCAGCAATTTTCCAACTAGCAGGACTTAATGCATTTTATCTGTTAGGTATGATCAGGGAAAGAGTGAGAGAGCCCAACAAAACCAGTGTCCTCCCATGGTGACTGTGGATGTTGCACCTCCTTGAGAAGCAACATAGAGGCTTTACTCTGGGTGGGGGACCTAGACTTCACTGGAATAATCCAGCCAGTCACTAAACAAATGAGCAAATAAAAATAATGAGTCCTAGAAGAGGGGGACACCAGTACACAATGTATTATCTAAAATGTCTAGTTTCCTACAAAAAATTAAAAGGCAAGCAAAGAAACAAGTCTAATCCATACACACACACACACACACACACACACACACACAAAGCAGGCAACAGAAATTTCCTATGAGAACAGATTTGTAAGACTTCAGATTAGCCATTATACAGACATTCACAGAACGAAAGGAAAACAGGATTAAAAAGCAAAAGAAGATACAGAATACCAATAATGAGATAGAAATTATAAGAAAAGGGCTGCCTGGGTGGCTCAATCAGTTGGGCCTGGGATCAAGTCCTGCATTCGACTCCTTGCTTGGGAGCCTGCTTCCCCCCGCCCCCACCTGCCTCTCTGCCTACTTGTGATCTCTCTGTCAAATAAATAAATAAAATCTTTTAAAAAAAAGAAATTATAAGAAAAAAAAATGGAAATTCTGGAGTTAGAAAGTATAATAACCGAAATTTTAAAAACTCATTTGATAAATTAGACTTCTTCAAAATTAAAAACCTTTGTGCTTCAAAGGACACCATCAAGAAAATTAAAAGACAACCCAATGAATGAGAGAAAATATTTGTAAATCATTTATGTGATGAGACTTGTATCCACTGAGGGGGGCCACCGCTCTCTCTGGGTCCCCAGCCTCCCGGGCACCAATGAGTGAGGGGGACAGCACATCAGAACGACTGGAATTTTCCATCCCATTTGGCTGAGCTGCAACCTCTGATACGATATCACGCTTCCAAAAACGGGATCCATTAGAATGGAAAGAAAACAGATCTGTAGAAATGTTTACCTTTCAACGGCCCATGAATTCCAGACACTGGATAGAAAGACCACTCCCCAGAATGAGAGCCGGGAAGAGGAGACCCGATGGTGATTGGTCAACAGTCCAAGGAACACGGCTCCCTCCCCAAGGTCACCTTGCCTACATATTCCTCCACCAGGTTTCTCAGCTCAATAGCCCAATGAAAGCCCTGGTCTGTTTTGTTCCTCCACTATATGGTTTGTGTAATGAAAAGTGTTAATCCATGTTAATCTTTGTGAAAACTACTGCGTGCAACAGTATTTTCTCGTATACCATTTTTTCCTATGTGAATTGTCCCTCTTTTCTTTTTTATTTATAAATGTCTACTTTAAAAAAAAAAACAAACCAAAGTGTTGTAGACCTATATGTAACCTATTCCTTAGTCTCATATTATAGGTATGTTATAAGAATGGATATGTTACTTGGCTTTAGAATGTTTTACAAAAAACATAATTCTTAACTGATCAGTTAAGAATTGATCAAGTCCTTGTTACCAAAATGCTTGTGTTTTTCATCATGATGTCATATGCTTCTAAATTAATAATCATTTTCGTTGTTGAAAAATGGAGTGAATTTTTATTAGTATTGGAAACCAATAGCATTGTAAATTTATGAGATGATTAACAGAAAAAAATTATAGAAAAATATAGTTATTTTAATAGTAATATTACTAACTGTAGGGTGAGTAGGGAGGTCCTATTGTAGTGAACTATGTTATAGCTTGTTACTCACGGTTTCTTTTTGATCATTTTTTCAGTCTCTGATGTGAAACGAGTTATTAATTAAAATATGTAAACTCACATATGCATAATGTATATGTGTAGAAATGTAATCACACTTTGTCTTGGAATTACATTAAACTGTTTGGAATCACTGTTAAAAAAAAAAAAGAGAGAGAGAGAGACTTGTATCCATAATATAAAGATATGCAATGACCAGTAAGCACATGAAAATATGCTCAACATCACTATTAATCAGGAAAGTGCAAATCAAAACCGTGATGAGCTACTACTTCACCAGGAAGGCTAAGATCAAAAGTCAGGTAATAACAAGAGCTGCCAAGGATGTGGAGAAACAGTAAAATTCATACACTGCTAGTGGGAATGTAAAATTTTGTAGCTACTTTGTAAAGTAATGTGACAGTTTCTCAAATGATTAAGCATAAATGTTACCTTATAGGCCAGCAGTTCTATTCCTAGATTTATATCCAGGGGAATTGAAAATATGTCCATGCAAAAACTTGTCCAAGAATATTTAAAAGAGCCAAGAGGTGGAAACAACCAAAATATTCAACAGTTGACAATAAAGATTTTATTTATTTATTTGACAGACAGAGATTAAAGCAGGC
This sequence comes from Mustela lutreola, assembly GCF_030435805.1. Classification (NCBI taxonomy): domain Eukaryota; kingdom Metazoa; phylum Chordata; class Mammalia; order Carnivora; family Mustelidae; genus Mustela; species Mustela lutreola. Next base: position 103,644,531 of record NC_081295.1, on the reverse strand, counting down.
AGAGAGACAGGCAGAGAGAGGGGAGGGAAGCAGGCTCCCTGCTGAGCAGAGAGCCCCATGCGGGACTCAATTCCAGGACCCTGGGATCATGACCTGAGCGAAAGGCCGAGGCTTTAACCCACTGAGCCACCCAGGCGCCCCTTTCAACAGTTGATAAATGGATAAATAAAATAGAGTATAGTCATAGTGAAATATTATTTACCCATAAAAAGAATGAAGTACTGATACATATTACATCATGGATGAACCTTCAAAACATTATGCTAAGTGAAAGACCGTCACAAAATACCACATATTATATGACTATTCATATTAAGTGTCCATAACAGGGAAATCTACAGAGAAATAAATTAGTGGTTATTTAGGGCTGGGGAAGGGGATATATGGATAAAATTTTACTAGGTCTAAAATTATAGTGATAGCTATACCTATCTCTGAATGTATTAAAAAACCTTATACACTTTAAATAGGTAACTTGTTTTGTATGTAAATTTTATCTCTGTAAAGCTGTTTAAAGCAAAACAAAACAAAACAAAACAAAAAAACAAATCAAAAAGAATATAGAGAGATACTCTGTACCATTTTCCCAGTTTCCCCTGAAGGTAACATTATTCATTATTCAAAACTGTTAGACAGGGGCATCTGACTGACTCAGCTGGTGGAGTGTGCAACTCTTGGTCTTGATGTTGTGAGTTGGGAACCCCACACTGGGTATAGACATTACTTAAAAATAAAAGCTTTCAAAGACAAACAAACCAAAAAACCTGTAGTACAGTATCACAACCAGGATGTTGACGGTGATACAGCCAGGATACAATATATGTCTATTACAAGGATTCCTCCTGTTGCCCCCTTCTAGCCATGCCCTTTTCCCACCCTAATCCAACTCCTTAACGCCTGGCAACCACTAATCTGTTTTCTACTTCTATAATTTGATCATTTCAATAATGCTATATAAATGGAATCCCACAATATATAACTTTTGGAATTGGCCTTTTTTTTTCCCACTCAGAATAATTTTTTGGAGATTCTTCCAGGTCCTTCCATGTAGAACCAATACTCTGTTCCTTTTTATTTCTGAGTAGTATTCCATGGTATGGATGTAACACAGTTTAACCATTCTCATGTTGAAAGACATGTGGGTGGTTTCCAGCTTTTGGCTGTCACAAATAAAGCTGCTATGAACATTTCTGTAAAGGTTTTTAAGTTAACATAAGTTTTCATTTCTCTGAGATAAATGCCCCAAAACTGCAATTATCAGGTCATATGTTTAGCATGTTTACTTTTCTTTTCTCTTTTTTTCAAGAAACTGCCAAAGTGTTTTGAAGAGTTGCTGTAACATTTTACATTCTCACCACAATATAGGACTGATAGGTTTCTGCACATTCTTGCTGGTGTTTGGTATTGTCACTATTTTTTATTTTAACCGTTCTAAGTGTGTAGTGCTGTCACATTATAGTTTTAATTTGTATTTTAGTACTCGTAAATAATATTGCTCATCTTTTCATGTGCTTGCCATCTGTATATTCTGTGTGCCAAAATGTGTCTTCATGCCTTTAGAATAATCTTGTGTAAGTCTACAAAAGTCTTGCTGGGATTTTGATTAGAATTGCATTAAAGCTATATTTCAGTTTGGTGGGAATTGACAATTTACTATATTGAGTACTCCAGTCCATGAACAGAGCACATTTCTCCATCTATTTAAGTTTTCTAGGATTTCTTTCATTAACATTGAGTAGTTTTTAGCATATACTACCATACTTAAGGTTTTTTTGGTTCTGTTTTGGTTTGGTTTTGGGAATGATGATAAATAGTGTTATACTTTTAAACTTGGTGTCTATATGATAATTGCTAATATATAGAAATACAGTCAAGTTTTGTATATTGATCAAGTGTTTGTGATCTTGCTGAACTCACTCCTTTGGTTTTAGCGAGGGTTTGGGATTTTGTTTTTTCATTTTGTTTTTGTTTTTGAGGCTCCTTGAGATTATATAGTCAGTTATCTGCAAATAAAGACAATTTTGATTTCTTTCCTTACAATCTATATCCCTTTTATTTCCTTTGCTTGCCTACATGTATTGGCTAGAATGTCTAGCACTATGTTGAAGAAGAGTGGTGAAAATGGACATCTTTGTTTTGTTACTGATCTCATGGGAAAAACATTTACTCTTATACCATTAAGTATAATGTTAACTATAGAGCTTTTGTGGCTTTTGACAGCTTTTTTTTTTTTTTTTTTAAGATTTTATTTATTTGACAGGCAGAGATCACAAGTAGGCAGAGATGCAGGCAGAGAGAGATGGGGTGGGAAGTAGGCTCCCCACTGAGCAGAGAGCCCAACGCGGGATCCCAGAACCCTGGGATCATGACCTGAGCTGTAGGCAGAGGCTTTAACCCACTGAGCCACCCAGGCGCCCCGACAGCTTTTTTTTTTTTTTTTTTTTTTTTTAATCACAAGTAAGTACTGAATTTTGTTATGCCTTTTCTGTGTCAATTCATAGTACAATGTAACTTTCCTTCTTTAGCCCTGTGGGGGAGGGATGGACATGAGCTCACTGCCTTATAGGCTGTTGAGGGTGGAAATCTAGACTAGACCCCCCAGTCAACCTTTGCTGCCATGCATGATGTTTGGATGGAGTTCTTTGGACCTCAGAAACATTTAGATCCTATTTTTGGTTTCCCTATGTCCATCTTTTCTAACAAAGCATTAACCGCTTAGGGACATACTAATAAAAATGCTCTTTGGTGTAATTCATGGAAGCTAAGATTTAAATTTTATAGATTAATTCAAAATTTATCATCAAATGTACCTCTGATATACCCTCTGAAATGTATAATTTCACTCATAATTAAAGTTCCCTAAAGTGCCCACTGTAGTTCTCAATTATCCTTGGTAAAATTGTGCCATGTGGAAAGACAGGAGCATTAGTTTGGACAGTAATGAGAAAATATATAAGAAGCAAGTGTCCATCCTATTGGAAGGTAGATTAACCCATGAAAACTTAAAGAGATAGTGTTGTTTTTGCACCTTTTGTCTCTGTATACTAACTAATGGCTGTCTGTCATTAAGTCTATGGGCCTGACAACTTACAGTCTTGGTTTTGAACAGGTGAAGATAATCAAGTCAGTTCTAAGGGACACAAAAACGAACACTGAGTTGAGAGTTTTTGTAGGCGTCTGAAAGATGACCCAAGGCAAAGTTTGTTGAAAGGATGACTTTTTTTTTTTTTAAAGATTATATTTATTTATTTGACAGACAGAGATCACAAGTAGGCAGAGAGGCAGGCAGAGAGAGAGGAGGAAGCAGGCTCCCTGCTGAGCAGAGAGCCCGATGCGGGACTCGATCCCAGGACCCTGAGATCATGACCTGAGCCGAAGGCAGCGGCTTAACCCACTGAGCCACCCAGGCGCCCCGACTTTTTTTTTAAAGATTCTATTTTTTGGGGTGCCTGGATGGTTTAGTTGGTTCAGCATCTGCCTTCGGCTCAGGTCATGATCTTGGGGTCCTGGGATGGAGTTCTGCATCAGGCTTCCTATTCAGGGGGGAGTCTGCTTCTCTCTTTCCCTCTGCCACTCCCCCTGCTTGTGCTCTCTTGCTCTCTGTCAAATAAACACAATGTTAAAAACAAAAGATACTGTTAATTTAAAAAATTATCAAAGATCAGAGTAGTATATGTAAAATCCTGCATTTTGTAAAAAATATATGTGCATGGTTGTACAGACCTGGACAACTTAGAAATGTAGATAGGAAAGTGGTAGGAGTGGTTGCCTCTGGGCCATGTGTTTGGCGTAAGACATTTTTCAATATGTAAGCATTTGGCTCTTTAAATATTTTACTGTGTGCATGTATTACTCATTCAAAATTAATATAATTTATTAATTCAAATAATTTTTCAAAGATTTTTATTTATTTGACAGAGAGAGAGAAATCACAAGTAGGCAGAAAGGCAGGCTCCCTGCTAAGCAGAGAGCCTAATGTGGGGCTCCATCCTAGGACCCTGAGATCATGACCTGAGCCAAAGGCAGAAGCTCAACCCATTGAGCCACCCAGGTGGCCCTCAAATAATTTTTAGAAGATTTTATTTATTTGAGAGAGAGAGAAAGAGAGAGAGAGAGAGAGACCATGGAGGCGGGGGTGGAGAAGGGGCAGAGAGAGGGAAAAAGAGAGCAGCAGACTCTCTGCTGAGCAGGAAGTTGGATGCAGGCCTGGATCCCAGGACCCTAGGACCAAGACCTGGGCCAAAGGCAGACACTCAACCAACTGAGCCACCCACTGCCACTAAATAATTTTTGTTAGCTCTCTAGAACCCAAAATAAATGTCATTACACAAAAATTATTCTACTGATCATGGGTGGTATCCTCAGACCCTAAGTCTTAACCTATTTACTATTTAATTACATTAAGTGGGTTTAGTTTTTTTCTTTTTTCTTAAGATTTATTTATTTGAGAGAAAGAAAGTATGTGTGGAGGTGGGACAAAGTGAGAGGGACAAGCAAACTCTGCACTTAGCACAGAGCCCAATGCAAGGCTTGCTCTCACGACCCCGAGATCATGACCTGAGTTGAAAACAAGCTTTGGAAGCTCAACTGACTGAGCCACCAAGGCGCCCTGGTTTAGTGCATTCTTGAGTCCAAGATGATTATAAGCAACAAATTACCAGAGATAGAGGAGCTTACCAGAGGTAAGGATACTGAAAGTCAGAGTAAAGAGAACAGCTAGAATGTGAGTGGTAGAGGAAAATTAGAAAAAATGTAGATGAAGTAACCCAGGATCATTTGGTTAAGGGGCAAATGGCCATACCTATTCAGTAACTATTGAACCTATGATACAGCAATTGCTGTTCACATATTCCACTTAATTCATAATGATAGAATAAAATAATGCCAAATAGATTACTTTAAAAGTCATGAGGTGTAGTCTTTGCACAATTCTAGTATGATCACAAAATAGATTTAGGTGGGAAGCGAAATGATCCTCGATTTGTGCTATCAGGATAGTGTGGCAGGTAAATCCAAGAAGCTAGACGCAGTCCCTTTCTTTTCCTTTTGCCTGTTTTTTGCCTCTGGATCCTGCCACTCTCAAGTATAAAATGGCCTATTTTTTTTTTCTCTGAGTATAGAGCTTGATTATCTGCCACAAAGGTCCCAGATATTAGAATATCAAGTAATTGTTTTCCTTTAATGAGAATATGCATGAGATTTGCGCGCATGCGGACATGTGTATACTTTTTTTTTTTTTTTTTTTTGCTCAAAGCAGCAAAAGCAAAATACAAATCAGGTGGACACTTGTTAAAGAATGTCTTATCTCACAGTGCCTGGGTGGCTCAGTCAGACATTTGCCTTCGGCTCAGTTCATGATCCTGGGGTCTGGCGATTGAGCCCGGCATCCAGCTCCTTGCTCAGCGGGGAGTTTGCTTCTCCCTCTCTCTCTGTGTCCCTGCTTGAGCTCTCTCTATCTCAAATAAATAAATGGAATCTTAAAAAAACAAAGTGTCTTATCTCCAACCAAACCAAATAATCAGCCATAACAACACTAAAGACATTCCTATTTAGTTGAGGGAGAAAATAAACTTGCCTGTAACTGCTACTCTTATATCTACAAGTCATAACCAATGCTCTAAGATAAAGAAGAGAATGAAGCAAAAGTATTAGAGGAGATAAAAAGACCATTATTTGAGGAAGAAACCTTTTCCCTCTTCTTAGAAAACGGATTTGAATCAGAAGAGTAACGTGGAGACTTAAAAGGAAAACATAAATATCACTATTACTCTATACAGAAATGACTAATTATAAAAATAAAAATAATGTCCCATTTGGAGTACCAACATATAAAATATACAAATATGAAACTCATAGGAATTAAATTTGTAAGTATGTAGGATCTGTATCTTAAAGGTGCAAGTATTTGGGGCGCCTGGGTGGCTCAGTGGATTAAAGCCTCTGCCTTCGGCTCGGGCCATGATCCCAGGGTCCTGAGATCGAGCTCCACATCAGGCTCTCTGCTCAGCGGGGAGCCTGCTTCCTCCTCTCTCTCTGCCTACCTCTCTGCCTACTTGTGATCTCTGTCTGTCAAAAAAAAAAAAAGATGCAAGTATTTTTTAAAAAATTTTATTTATTTATTTGACAGAGAGAGATATCAAAAGTAGGCGGAGAGGCAGGCAGAGAGAGAGAGGAGGAAGCAGGCTCCCCACTGAGCAGAGAGCCCAATGCGGCGCTCTATCCCAGGACCCTGAGATCATGACCTGAGCTGAAGGCAGAGGCTTTAACCCACTGAGCCACCAAGGCGCCCCGCAAGTATTTATTGAGGAAAAGAAAAACTTTAAGTTGCCCTTGTACTTGAATTGGAATAATCAGTTTCATAAATATGTAACTTCTTTCCAGATTTGAAAATTACTTAAGTATAATTCCAATAAAAATTTCAAGCGTATTTTGGGGGAAAGGAGGTGGGGGAAGGCCAATCAAATGATTATAAAACTCATCTGGATTAATAAATTTATGAAAATAGTAATAATACTATTTTTTTAAATAAAGATTTTACTTAAGAGTGCATGAGAGCACAAGAGAGCATAACCAGTGGGGAAGAGCAGGCTCCCCACTGAGCAGGGAGCCCAACACTGGGTTGGATCCCAGGACCCCTGATCATGATCTGAGCCAAAGGCAGATGTCTACCTGACTGGGCCCCCCAGGTACCCCAATTGTAGTAATATACTTTTTTTAATTAAAAAAAATTTTTAAAGATTTTATTTATTTATTTGAGAGAGAGAGAGAGAGAGAGAGCATGAGAGGGGAGAAGGTCAGAAGGAGACGCTGACTCCCCATGTAGCTGGGAGCTCGATGTGGGACTCGATCCCGGGACTCCGGGATCATTACCTGAGCTGAAGGCAGTTGCTTAACCAACTGAGCCACCCAGGCACCCTTGTAGTAATATTCTTAAAGAATATTGAGTTACAGGGGTGCCTGGGTGGCTCATTCGGTTAAGCGGCCAGCTCTTGATTTTGGCATGGGTTGTAATCTTAGGGTCCAGGGACTAGCCTCCATCTGGCTCTGCACTCAGTGGGGAGTCTGCTCCCTTTCTCTCTCTGCCTTCCCCCAACCCAATGGCCTGACCTCATGCTTGTGTGCATGCATCTGTCAAATACATAAATCTTAAAAAAAAATAGTTATAATTAACCATCAGATGCTATAATTTATAAATATCTAGTAATTAAGGCATTGAAGTGGCAGAATCAAAGCACGATTTATTTCATTTCCCAATTTTTTTTCTAAGATGAATGTACAGAAATTAATAAATCCACAATGACAGCAACAGAGACTTTTGGGGGGCACCATATTCTAGAGAATTAATATGAACAGGAGTACCTAGGATTTTGAGAAGTTATAGAACACTAAAAACTACCATTTGTAGAATGATTACTTCAAGCTAGGTGCTATTATGCATATTACATACATAAAACTTCATTTGACTCATACGACAACCTGTATCATTTGGTATTATTTCCTTTAAACAGTTGAGAAAACTTTGGGACCCAGAAAAACAGAGTAGTAACTGATTTTACAGGGAAGAGGAAGCAAACCAATTTGCCCCCAGAAAACTCAGGAGGGTCACAGAACTGACACCAGATAACAATGGATAGTGGAGATTAAGGTTCCACATAACAAAGAGAGTTTGAGAGACTGGATACGGGAACTGTAAATCCCTCCTCCTAAAAATCTCCACATACCTACTCACAAGACATTCTTTGCATTTAGTCAAAAGGAGACGTACACAGCCCAGGGCAAAAGGTATAGTTGTGGGCATAAATGGGAGCTGAAAAGGGAATTCAGTGAAAGTCTGTTTTTGAAACACTGTCACTTTCAGTCCCTTTTCCCTGTCCTATATGCAAAATATTATCAGCCAGGAGAACCAAAAGATTTGGAGAGCAACTCAGCACTAAGCACAAGACTCAGTATCAGACTGATATGAAGGATGCCCCCCAAACAGATGGCTTTCTAGCCAGTGACTCACAGTTGAAGCTCCCCAGGTAACAGATTAAATATGGGGGCACCTGGGTGGCTCAGTGGGTTAAAGCCTCTGCCTTCGGCTCAGGTCATGGTCTCAGGGTCCTGGGATCGAGCCCCGCATCGGGCTCTCTGCTCAGCGGGGAGCCTGCTTCCTCCTCTCTCCCTGCCTGCCTCTCTGACTACTTGTAATCTCTGTGTATCAAATAAATAACTAAAATCTTAAAAAAAAAAAAGATTAAATACGAAAGAACATCCAGGATTCAAACAGAAAGGCCTTGGAAAGGAAAAGCAAATTTAAGATAATAAGAAAAAGGGATCTTGGGTGAAACAACTAATGCCTAGAATACAATATTTAAAATGTTTTGTTCAGCAGGATAAATAAAGGGAATCCAGAAATAAGCATAGTATTAAAAAAAGAAAGGAAGGAAGGAAGGAAGGAAGAAACAAACAAACAATAGAGAACAAGAAAAAGGTCTTGGAAATTAGAATTCTGACAATTGAAATAAAAAATTCAATAGATGGCTAGAAGTGATATAGCTAAGGAAACCACCCAGAAACAGGACAAGGAAGCCAAGACTTAAAAAATTGTAGAGAAATGATAGAGACTTAGAGATTCAGTCCATAATAACTGAATTCCTAGGGTAACTGGAATTCCAGAAAGAGATAAAATGAAAAATGGGGAGGAGTACGTTGAATAAAAATTATATAAAAAGTTAATAAATTTTCCCAGAATTGAAGGATGCAAGTATCCAGTTTGAAAGGGTCCATCATGTACCCCAAACAATGAATAAGGAAAGATACACAACTGGCACCTTTTTATCCAATTCTAGCATATTGGAGAAGATAAAAAGAGTCTCAAGGAGTATGAGGAGACAGGTTCTGAATAAAAGAATGAGAATCAGAGTTGTATTAGCAAAACTGGATGTAACTGGTATGAACACATTGGTAACCTTACTGTCTTTCTCTTCCTCTGAGAAATCAAACAAAGCAAAAAAAAGTTAGAAACAACAAAACGAAATAAAGATTTAAAAATATGGCCCTATTTTTTAGCAAACAGCTTTCAGACAAAAATCTGTATAGCCCTAGAGAAAGCCAATTAAAATTAAATAGAAAATGCAGAGAACATCAAGGGGCCTCATGAGTGGTAAACTCAGAGTACCAGCAAAAGTATACTTCCTGAAAAGGAGAAACTCATTCGGAAATGCAAATTCTTTAACCTGTGAATCTAACAACTGAGGTGTGAACTTCAAGCAGAAGTCATGAGGTTGGGATGTGGAGAAAAGGCACAGAGTATCTATCTAAGAGGACTCCTAGGAGCGGATCTCAGAAAGATCCAACAGAATCTTACTCCATGAAGGTCAAGGGCTCATTGGTAAATGCAAGGGCTCTATACTGTTTGCTGCTGCTGGTGAAGGGTCTGGGAATGCAGGGCTGGTGACAGCAATCCTTCCAGACTCAGCCTGGGTCAGAAGACCAAAGGGAACAGGGCTACACAAAATATTTCTCAGAGGGGTCATCGTGGCTGGAATCAGTGGTCTCTATGACAGCGAAGACAGGGCCTCTGCAAGGTCTGAAGCCTGGCAGAGAACCCTGGCCCCTCTCACCAACCATGAGCTCAAGTGCAAAAAGCTGGACCAGGAAAAGCAATGCCATTATAAAATAAATGTTGAAAAAATGCTATGGCACAAAAGAAGCCAAAGATTTTGTAAGAAAAAATGTGAAAAGAGCTATAGAAAGGACAAATGCATTAAAGGCATTCGTAGAAAAATGATATCACGGGGCGCCTGGGTGGCTCAGTGGGTTGAGCCGCTGCCTTCGGCTCGGGTCGTGATCTCAGGGTCCTGGGATCGAGTCCCGCGTCGGGCTCTCTGCTCAGCAGGGAGCCTGCTTCCCTTCCTCTCTCTCTGCCTGACTCTCTGCCTACTTGTGATCTCGCTCTGTCAAATAAATAAATAAAATCTTTAAAAAAAAAAAAAAGAAAAGAAAAATGATATCACGGAACATGAAAATACTGACCATACTTTCCACCACAAAGTAAAAATCTTCATGAAACTATCATCTCTATGTAGGAAGTCCACAAAATACACATGCGGGAACTCATATGTTAGTTTTTTTGTTTGGCACTTTGCTGTAATACTTTTATATTGAGAGTTTTAAAACTCTTTAGAGGAAAAATAACAAAAATTTGTTCCCTTTAAAGAATATAAAAATATTCATCAACATTTATTTTTCTTGTATAGCTTCAATTTTAACTCTTTACTCCACCTTTAACATTTTTTTCTGGAATGTGGTCTGAAATAGGATATAACTTAAATTTTTTTCACATACCGATTTTATTTGGGAATGGGGAAACGCATATTTCCAAAGTAAACATACTTCATGCTTATTTGACTACTGGAAATTCTTTGGTTTGATGCATCGCTGATAATTAGGGTGGAATCTACATGCAGCTTCTTCAGAAAGCTTTTTGCTCCATCAAGAAGACTAGTGATGTTACAAATGTCTCTCTGTGCTTCCAGTCAGAGAGGCTGCAGATTCTCCAATATAATCCAATGTTAGATTTAGAACTGAAAATGTTTTTTTCAAGTACCTATAATACCTATAAAAATTAAAAAGAAATTTTTAAAAAGATTTTATTTATTTATTTGACAGACGGAGATCACAGAGAAGCAGGCAGAGAGAGAAGAGAAAGCAGGCTCCCTGCTAAACAGAGAGCCTGATGCGGGGCTCCATCCCAGGATTCTAGGATCATGACCTGAGCCGAAGGCAGAGGCTTCAACCCACTGAGCCACCCAGGCGCTCCTAAAAAGTAAAATATTTAAAAAAAATAGGGCCCTTCCTTTCTCTCTGCCTGCCTCTCTGCCTACTTGTGATCTCTCTCTCTGTGTCAAAAAAATAAATAAAATTTTTAAAAAATAGGGCAAATTTACGGTATTCTTTTATAATACTTTCAATAATTGTATGTTGTTTTTGTATCTACAAGTTTTTTGCTTAAGAATACAAATTGTTAGTAACCATTATTCTTTTTTTGTTTTTAAAGATATTTATTTATTTATTTATTTGACAGACAGATCACAAGTAGGCAGAGAGGCAGGCAGAGAGAGAGGAGGAAGCAGGCTCCCCACTGAGCAGAGAGCCCGATTTGGGGCTCCATCTCAGGACTCTGGGATCATGACCTGAGCCGAAGGCAGAAGCTTTAACCCACTGAGCCACCCAGGCGCCCAGTAACCATTATTCTTGAGGTAAGTTAGGAATTGTATAATTTATTAGAATTCTAACACAGAAAATAATTGAAACATTTTATTTCTTTTTATCTTGTGACTTGAAAAAAATTCATTAGGGAAGTTTAAAAACAAAGAGGAAAATGAACTCCCTCCACCTGCCCCATACTCAACATCTTAAAAAAATTATCAACAATTCTGTCATTCTTCAGGTGACATTTATTGACTGCTCGTTAAGTGTCTGGAAATTTCCCAAGCCTGCCTTACCTCACTCAAAACTCAAAACTCCTCAAAAAAAAAAAAAAAAAAAAAAAAAGAACTAGGTCAGTGGCAGAATTAGTATAAAGTTAATAGTTTCCTTCATGGATATCTTCCCAAAAAGGGGTCCCAGCAATATCTTCATGTTTATATGTTTTTGTAAAATTTGCAAAAATGTCTATTTCTACCATAGTCAGTTAAGACCACTGTTTCTTTCCACTTTAGTTGCCCCTTGTTTGCATTTTCCCTTCCTGTTTCCCCTGCCCTGTGGTGGCAGGTAGGCATTTCTGAGGTTTTTGTGAAGGATTAACTGGGAAATACTTTTGTGCTTTGCAGTCTCTTCCATATGTAATTATATTATTGCTGGCCATCTCAGTTTGTGTAATCTTAAAGGAATACTCTGAATGTAGTCAATTCAAAGAACATTTAAGAGCACTCAAATCTCCAGTAGATTTGAATTCTTATATGATATCAAACTCAATAGGGGTTTCTCCAAATTTGACAACAATCCTAAAAATTACATTGCATTACTAACAGACTTGAGAATTTGATTTCTGTAAGCTGTCAAAAATAAATGCTTTAAATTGTATATAACAGGGTGGTCATAATTTTGTGGCATTTTTTCTTGCCAAATTTAGTATTCAATGGGCCCTACAAAACCTGAAACCATTCATGAGGTTATTATTTTTGTTGAAAGGTGAATAAACTTAAGTTAGATATCAATCAGGGGCACCCGGGTAACTCCGTTTGTTGCGTGACCAGCTCTTGGTTTCAGGCCAGGTCAAGAGTCAGTGGGTCACCGCACAACGAGCTCCGTGCCCAGCTGGATGACTGCTTAGGATTTCCCTCCCTTTCCTTCTGCCTCTCCCCCTGCTCACTCATTCTCTCTCTCAAATAAATAAATAAATCTTTAAAACAAACAAATATATATATATATATATATATATATATATATATATATAAACTCTCCAAAGTTACACAAATATTAAAAGGTGAAATATGATATAAAATCACATTTTCACTTCCAAAAATCCTGGATAGTAAATACAGAGAACCATAAGATAGTGTTGCTTGTCTGTTCATGACAACCCTGTGGCCATCGCAATTTTGTTAACCTCCTGAAACTTCAGTTTCATTGTGTACAAAAAAAAAAAAGAGAGAGAGAGAGAGATCCCACTAGATCATCTTTTTTTCTTTAAAGGTTCTATTTACTGTGCAAGAGAAAGCAGAAGAGAACGCACAAGCAGGGGGAAGGGGTAGAGGGAGAGGGAGAAGCAGACTCCTCTGAGGAGTGTGGAGTCCAATACAGGGCTTGATCTCAAGACCCCGAGATCATGACCTAAGCCCAAGTCAGACACTTGACCAACTGAGCCACCCAGGCACCCCTAGTGTTGTCAACTATTAATTTTTGTGTGTGAGTGTGTTCCTGGTTTTTAGAATGACAAGTGACCTTTATTGAAACCTAGACATATGGATTATTATGAGATTCTAAATCATTAACTTTCTACTTAGTTGTTCTTGGACACCACTTTAGGAGCAAAAAGGGGATGTTACTGCCTTGTTATTCCCAGGTAGTAAAGAAGTCCACGCTCTCTAGTTAGCTTCTGTTAAGACCTGAGGTGGTGAAGGAAGGGCAAAGCTAAATTCATGATTCTCCATTAGGCCTCCTCTGACAGAGCACCTCAGTGGAGTGGGTTTTAGGGTTAGGGGTACATGTACCCCACTTGGCCTTGGTTGGCTGCTTTGAGTGGGGATGGGTCCCCTGATTTTCCAGAGTATTTGCCTGAAGTAGAGACATTATTGTGTAAAATAACAGTTTTCCCCCCAATATTTTTAAAATTCTAATTTTTAAAAATTTGTTTAAATTCAATTAATTAACATATATTTGTTTCGTGGGTACAGGTCTGTGACTCATCAGTCTCAAATAATACTCAGTGCTCATTATAACACATACCCTCCCCAGTGTCCATCACTCCCATCCTCTCCAGCAACCCTCAGTTTCTTTCCTAAGATTAAGAGTCTCTTACGGTTTGTCTCCCTCTCTGGTTTCGTCTTGTTTCATAAAATAATAGGTTTTGTCTTGCTAGCCTGCCCTTTCCTGATCCTTTGACTATGAGACAGCAGGCATTTATTTTTCTGTCTGCATCCACTGGCATTTCTAGGTTGCTAGTTTCTTCAGGTTCAAGCCTGAGATATAGGAGGCAAATAGAAAAATCAGGGAACACACCACTGTGTGCTTCTAAATACTAAGACTCCTACCTGGTTTGCCTTCTCTCCATCTTTCAGTCTTATGTGAGACTGTGAGAGAGAGAGTGTGAGCAAGGGGAGGAGTAGAGGGGAGAGGGACAAGCAGGCTCCAGACTAAGCACAGAGCCCAAAGTGGGCCAATCCCACCCCAAAATCACAACCTGAGCAGAAACCAAGAGTTGAACGCTCAAGAAACTGAGCCATCCAGGTGCTCCTTTGTTTATATATATTCAAGGTTTTTAATTATACATAGCAGGAGGAACAGGAACATTTTTCAATCCAGATAGTTTCAACTTGTGATTTTATAACTAAAAACTATTTCTTATGGGCAGAGTTAGGTATTGCTGTTTGTTCATTTTGCCAATCTGCCTTATTTATTAGTATATTTAGACCATTTGTATTTAATATAACTATTGCTACAGCTATATTTAAATCTACAATTGTATTTTGTTTGCCCTGTTTTTTGTTCTTCTGTACATTTTCCTGTCTTTTTTTCTGAGAATCTGAACATTTAACAAAATTCCATTATTGCTTTCTTAGCTGTAATTCTCTGAATTCTTTTTAAAATAGTTATTCTAAGAATTAGAACATACAGGCACCCAGGTGGCTCAGTCAGTTAAGCATCTGCCTTTGGCTCAGGTCATAATCCCAGGGTCCTGGGATCAAGTCCCTCATTGGGCTCCCTGTTGGGTGTGGAGCCTGCTTCTCCCTCCCCCACTTCCCTTGTTTGTGCTCTCTGTCAAATAGATAGATTAAATCTTTAAAAAAAAAAAAAAAAGAATTAGAACATACATTCTTGGGGTGCCTGGGTGGCTCAGTCAATTAAGCATCTGCCTTTGGCTCAGGTCATGATCTCAGGGTCCTGGGATTGAGCTCTGCATCATGCTTCCTGCTCAGCGGGGAGCCTGCTTCTCCCTCTCCCTCTGCTGCTCCCCCTGTGCGCTCTGTCAGATAAGTAAATAAAATCTTAAAAAAAAAAAAATACAGGGGCGCCTGGGTGGCTCAGTCATTAAGCATCTGCCTTTGGCTCCGGTCATGATCCCAGGGTCCTAGGATCAAGCCCCGCATCGGGCTCCCTCTTTGGTGGGAAACCTGCTTCTTCCTCTCCCACTCCCCCTGCTTGTGTTCCCTCTCTTGCTGTTTCTCTCTCAAATAAATAAAATCTTAAAAAAAATATACTCTTAACTCTGTTTCTTAGTTAATATTGTACCATCTCATGTAATACATCAAAACTTCGCAACTATATACTTCCCTATTCTATCATATCTACTTTTTAATGCTCTAGTACATCTAAAACAATAACTTTTGCTATATTTCATTTTAAAAAATACTTTAAGTAGGGGCGCCTGGGTGGCTCAGCGTTAAGCGTCTGCCTTCGGCTTGGATCATGATCTCGGGGTCCTGGGATCAAGCCCCAGGCTTTGGGCTCCTTGCTCAGTGGGAGGCCTGCTTCTCCCTCTACCACTCCTCTTGTATTCCGTCTCTCGCTGTCTCTCTCTCTCTCTGTCAAATAAATAAGTAAAATATTTAAAAGATAAAATAAAGTAATCTTGACACCCAATGTGGAGCTCAAAAGAATAACCCCAAAATCAAGAGTTGCATGGCATGATCTACTGACTGAGCTACCAGAAGCCCCACTTTTGCCATATCTTAAAGAAATTAACAAGAAAATGGTCTTTTATATTTGCCTATTTACCATTTCTCATGCTTTTTGGCCAAATCTGTACCACTTCTCAAAAGTACTTGAACTTAAACACTACCAAAAGTACACCATTGCCCCATTTGGTGAATGAACACATAAATCACATATTAAGTCTGTTCCTGACCTTTCTCATTAACTCATGACAAAGAAATATCATTTGGGGGTGCCTGGATGGCTCAGTGGGTTAAGCCTCTGCATTTGGCTCAGGTCATGATCTCAGGGTCCTGGAATCGAGCCCCACATTGGGCTCTCTGCTCGGCAGGGAGCCTGTTTCCCCGTCTCTCTTTTTCTGCCTCTCTGCCTACTTGTGATCTCTCTCTCTATCAAATAAATAAATAAAATATTTAAAAAATATATATCATTTGGAACCAATGTGCTTGGAAACTAAAACACAAATTTAAGTAATGAAACTGGGTGGCAGTACTGATGTTTGTGTTTGTTTTTCATGTTATGAGTTGCAATTTCTAAAAAATGCTACGTATTGAAATTCTTTTTTTAAACAATTTTTATTTACTTTAAAAATTTATTTATTTTTAATTTATTTGACAGACAGAGATCACAAGTAGGCAGAGAGGCAGGCAGAGAGAGAGAGGAGGAAGCAGGCTCCCTGCTGAGCAGAGCCGGATGTGGGGCTCAATCCTAGGACCCTGGGATCATGACCTGAGTGGAAGGCAGAGGCTTTAACCCATTGAGAAACCCAGGTGCCCCTACATACTGAAATTCTTATTGAAATTTTCTGTCCAGGGATGTGTGGATGGCTCAGTCAGTTAAGCCTCTGACTCCTGATTTTGGCTTAGATCATGATCTCAGGGTCATGAGATCAAGCCCTGCATTGGGCTTCACACTCAGCCTAATCTACTTGAGATTCCCTCTCCCTCACCCTCTCCCCTTTCCCCCACCTGAGTGCACATTCTCTCTCCCTCTCTCTAAAATAAATAAGTAAATACATAAATTAATAAATAAAAATTCTCAGTTCAAACTATTAACACATCTATGTTAAAACAAGCAATATTTTGGGGCACCTGGGTGGCTCAGTGGGTTAAGGCCTCTGCCTTTGGCTCAGATCATGATCCCAGAGTCCTGGGATTGAGTCCCGTATCAGGCTCTCTGCTCAGCAGGGAGCCTGCTTCCTCCTCTCTCTCTCTGCCTGCTTCTCTGCCTACTTGTGATCTGTCTGTCAAATAAATAAAATCTTTAAAAAAAATAATATTTTAAATTCATTTTAAAGAATACCTCAGTGTATCTTCAAAGTAAATGTGAAGTGTTAAGGCATATCAGTATGTCTGAAATTAAAAGCTGTAGAGTATCTTATTTCCCTTAGAAGTCCACTGGGAAATAGAAATATTTGAAGATGTAATCAGCTTTTAAAAATGAACTGACATGGGTGCATGGGTGGTTCGGTGGATTAAGCCACTGCCTTCGGCTGAGGTCATGATCTCAGGGCCCTGGGATTGAGCCCTGCATCTGCCTCAGCATCCCTGCTGAGCAGAGAGTCTGCTTCCCCCCTCTCTCTCTGCTTGACTCTCTGCCTATTTGTAATCTCTCTCTCTGTCAAATAAATAAAATCTTAAAAAGAAAAAAAATAATGAACTGACATGGGGCGCCTGGGAGTCTCAGTGGGTTAAAGCCTCTGCCTTCAGCTCAGGTTGTGATCCAGGAATCCTGGAATCAAGCCCCTCTTGTTAGGGCTCTCTGCTCGGCAGGGAGCCTGCTTCCTCCTCTCTCTCTGCCTCCCTCTCCGCCTACTTGTGATCTCTCTCTGTCAAATAAATAAAATCTTTAAAAAAATAAAAGTGAACTGACATGTAGGAAACTTCACATACTAAGATAACTTTCACTGAGCTCCTCCTATGTGCTTGACATTAATAGTCAGGGTTATAGATGACTTTTTTTTTTTTTTAAAGATTTTATTTGACACAGAGAGAGAGATCACAAGTCGGCAGAATGGGAGGGGGAAGCAGGCTCCCTGCTGAGCAGAGAGCCCGACATGGGGCTCGATCCCAGGACCCCAATTTCATGACCCGAGCCAAAGGCAGAGGCTTAACACACTGAGCCACCCAGGCGTCCCACAGACTCCTTTCAAGAAACTCACTATCTAGCAGCGGCATGACTCCTTATAAAACAATCAGAAAGGATGAACTCTACTACCCTTAAGAAAGTGAGAAACCAGTGAAGGATTTTCTGTAGCAGAGAAATACGGTAAATATCATAGACTGGCTAACCCACTCTCCATTCCCTTTTCTCTGCTGTCTGCATTCACTAAAGAAACTAGGAAAAGTAAACGTGTTCACATTCCAAGCCTCTCTTGCAATGACAGATGGTCATGTTGAAAAAATTCTGGTGAGTAAAATATAAATATACTTGAAAAATCTTCTGGCAAAGCTTCTGATTTCCTGATGGCTATACAGGGTTTGCTCTACCCCTTGCCTTCTTGACTTAACTCCGGTTATATCTAAAACTCTGCCAGACATCCTGTAACCCAAAGGGCAAGACCAATAGTGTCCCACATAACACAGCAATAACGACATTGAGCTACTTAAGCAAAGCCTGCAGCCATCTCCAGAAAAAACCATTTAAGTGATTTAAATTGGGTTTTCTGTTATTTGAGTCTGTCTTCCTAACTAACAAAAGTTGTAAGAATGTGTATTTAAAAAAAAAATTTTTTTTAAAGATTTTTTATTTATTTATTTGACAGAGATCACAAATAGGCAGAGAGCCAGGCAGAGAGAGGAGGAAGCAGGCTCCCGGCTGAGCAGAGAGCCCGAAGCAGGGCTTGATCCCAGGGCACTGGGATCATGACCTGAGCTGAAGGCAGAGGCTTAACCCACTGCACCTCCCAGGCGCCCCAAGAATGTGTATTTTATTTTATTTATTTATTTATTTTAAAAAGATTTTATTTATTTATTTGACAGAGAGAGATCACAAGTAGGCAGAGAGGCAGGCAGAGAGAGAGAGGAGGAAGCAGGCTCCCTGCTGAGCAGAGAGCCCGATGCGGGACTCGATCCCAGGACCCTGGGATCATGACCTGAGCCGAAGGCAGTGGCTTAAACCACTGAGCCACCCAGGCACCCTCATATAATGAACATTAAACCGTACCCTTGACACCTGTCATAGAGACCATTTTAAAAAACTGACCACAACTATCTTCAAAATGTATCATACAGGTAGAATAACAAATAAGGGGAATCTTTCATTTAAAAATTTCAAAAAGATCTGACATTTTACCTAGCTTACCTAAAATGCCATTTACTGTGACAGAGATAATTTTTTTTTCCTCATCTATCTGAAACTCTTCTAACAAATGTAAAAGATTAAAAAATATCTACATAGAGGCACCTGGGGGCTCAGATCATGATCTGCAGGTGTGGGGATGGAGCCCCACATAGGGCTCCCTGCTCAGCAGGGAGTCCACTTCTCCCTCTGCCTTTCCCCACGGCTCCTGCTATTTCTCGGTCTCAAATGAATAAATAAAAAAATTCTTTTAAAAAGTAAAATAAAAAATGGGGTGCTTGGGTGGCTCTGCCTTCAGCTCGGGTCATGATCTCAGGGTCCTGGGATCGAGCCCCGCATCGGGCTCTCTGCTTCCCTCTCTCTCTCTGCCTGCATCTCTGCCTACTTGTGATCTCTCTCTGTCAAATAAATAAATAAAATCTTTAAAAAAACAACAACAAAAAAAAAAACAAAAAACCCACAAAACTATATGGGGCACCTGGCTGGCTCAATCAGTTGAGGAAACAACTCTTGATCGTGGGGTCATGAATTCAAGCTCCACTTTGGACACAGAGCTTACTTAAAAAAACAAAAACAAAAAACAAAACAAAACAAACAAAAAAAAAACACACAAAAGGCTACATAAGTTTTAGGCCATGAATTCAAATTATTGCTTCATAAATGTTTTAAGTCCTATGAGACAAAATATACTCCAAATTTTGAGCTGGAGCTCTTATATTACATAACTCATCCAAAGAAAAACACTTTTCAGATTCTAAGTCAATTAATCTTTGATAGTTAGGAAGGCCCTGTATTCTACAATGTTTGGTTACCTATGGACTTTGTACTTTCTTAATAAAATATTTCTTAGGCTTTAATTCATAATTTTCTAACAATTTCTGCTACTGAAATATTTTATTATCTATTCAAAACCAGTTTTTTTTTTTATTTATGTGAAAATCCAAGCTGTTTTATAGCTGGCCAAACTTAAAATCAACCTTAAAAAAAAACTATTTAAGAAATGTTGTTGAAGGGGCGCCTCGGTGGCTCAGTGGGTTAAGCCACTGCCTTCGGCTCAGGTCATGATCTCAGGGTCCTAGGATCAAGTCCCACATTGGGCTCTCTGCTCAGCAGAGAGCCTGCTTTCCTCTCTCTCTCTCTCCCTGCCTCTCTCTCCGTCTACTTGTGATCTCTGTCTGTCAAATAAATAAATAAAATCTTAAAAAAAAAATGTTGTTGAACATTTAATTCTAATTTCCAGTGACTGAAGTTCAATTTTTTTACTTTGAAAGATTTCATTCATTATGCATTTGCTGAAACTGTCTCAGTATTATCCACTTCTTTACTGTCTTTTTCAAATACCAGCTTTTTGGGGCACCTGGGTGGCTCAGTTGGTTGGGTGGCTGCCTTTAGCTCAGGTCATAATTCTGGAGTGCTGGGATCGAGTCCTGCTTTGGGCTCCCAGCTCCACAGGGAGTCTGCTTCTCCTCTGACCTCCTTTCTCAAACTCTCTCTCAAATAAATAAATAGAACCTTCAAAAAAAAAAAAAAAACAAACAGAAACAAACAAAAAAACAAACCAGCTTTTCTCTGCCTCAGTCAACTGCAATTAACCATTCATCATGAAATGTGTAAAGTACCTTTTCCCAGTCTTATTGTTCCAGTTGTAACACTAGATTCTGTATCTCTATTTTTCAGTATGCCTTCATTTTAAATTAAAAAATGTGCATATATTCATGTCTGAACTA
Source organism: Mustela lutreola (assembly GCF_030435805.1). Taxonomy (NCBI): domain Eukaryota; kingdom Metazoa; phylum Chordata; class Mammalia; order Carnivora; family Mustelidae; genus Mustela; species Mustela lutreola. The sequence goes on along the minus strand of NC_081295.1, from coordinate 103,624,144 downwards.
GAAAGATAATTATAATTAAGATAAGTATTTCAATTAATTAACAAGTATCACTGTAATTCTTATTGTCTGTATAAAATACTCAGGTAAAGATGCTATGTTACATCAATTCATAGAAAAAAATAATGTGCCCTGAATCCATCTGTTGACACCAATGCAGTGATGTGTGTGTGTGTGTGTGTTTAATATTTTATTTATTTATTTGAGAGAGAGACAGTGAGAGAGAATATGAGCTAGGAGAAGGTCAGAGAGAGAAGCAGACTCCCCATGGAGCTGCGAGCCCGATGAGGGACTCAATCCTGGGACTCCAGGATCATGACCTGAGCCGAAAGCAGTTCCCCAACCAACTGAGCCACCCAGGATCCCGAGTGATGTGTTTTATGTAGTATTACACATGACACATGAGTTTGACAGGCATACTACAATAATCATGAGCAAGGTAGCAAGTTAACTGTATTTCTAAAAAAAAAAAAAAAAGTTGTTAAAAATATTTTACACTTTTTTATATTTAATTAAGTAAGAAATTCACTTAGTCCTGGTGAGCTCAAGTGCTTAATAGCCACAGATATATTAGCACATACAGAAGTGATTGATAGCCAAAAGGCTTGCAATTTTTATTCCATTTTTCATTTATTTTATATAATTTCCAGGGTTTTGAACTTATCTGGGTTGTTACTCTTGCATTCTTTCTAAAAGTAAGGCAGCAGAAATGGAAATGGTTGGATGTTCTGTACAGGACACCTTATAATATACATCATGGCCTACTCTAGTAGACACGGGCCAATCTCTTAAAAAAAACTATATAAATGTGTCAATGAATGTTTAACAATGGGGTTTCAAAAAAATTTTTTTAAGGTGTGTAGCACACAATTTACAAATGATAAAAACACATATAATACCCTTTATTGTAAGTTCCATATAGCCAACTGATTCTCATAGAAGGCTTTTGTTGATTTTTGCCTAACTCTTGTATCTGTAGCCAATCTGTGGTTACAGTTTGACCAGGACTTTACAAATGGAGTTGCGTTGCAATCTGCAATTTCCCCAATAAATTTATTGTCATTAGATCTGATATGTGATCTATTGTTAAACTATTTCTCACCCTTGTACAAATTATGTTCATGAAATTGAAACCTCTTTCAGCTTCAACATTATTGATGGCAATAGTATTAACTATCTTTTTAGCTATTTGTGTAGTTGTAGGAATTGAAACACTATTAGATTTTATATTATTTACAAATTCCCAAAAATCATTCAAATCAATTTCTTATTTTAAAATTTCACATAGATGAAATAATTTTTTTTCACCAGCTATCCATGGTGAAGTCATTTCTTCATAAGGCCATGTAGAGTGTTCTAGCAAGTCAAAATAATTAAAAATACTTTCATCATGGTTTCTGTCAGTTATAAGATGTAAATGCATGTGTTCAATTATGTTTTCTAGTAACATATACTTATAAAGAGCATTAAATTTATATATATATATATATTTTAAAGATTTTATTTATTTATTAGACAGAGATTACAAGTAGGCAGAGAGGCAGTCAGAGAAGAGGAAACAGACTCCCTGCTGAGCAGAGAGCCCGATGTGGGGCTCAATCCCAGAACCCTGAGATCATGACCTGAGCCGAAGGCAGAGGCTTTAACCCACTGAGCCACCCAGGTACCCCTATTTTTACTATTTACTATTATTTTTACTAAATGGAATATCTTAAACTTATCTGACTTAATCAAACCTTCAGTCTGAGACTCATGCTTTCCAGTACCAATATTTAAAAATTTCCAAGGCTCTTATGGTACGTTTGATCAATTTTTGTGCTTTCTGAATGTTTGTTGATCTGGACTGTAATGCAGTTGAAAGTAGTGAAAATTCTTGAAGAATGTCAATCATTAAAGCAAGGTCTTGCAAAAAATGAATGTTAGCTAATCTCTTTGCCAAACCAGAGTAAAATTAGAAAAATGCATATATAATACAGGATATGCATGCCATACAGCAGTAGCAGCTTATAAACCACATGCTACCCATCTTGGTCCCATTACCCAGCTAATTTTAATAATTTCAATTTCAAGATCTTTAGCTACATTTTCTAAAAGCTTGTTTAGATTTTTTTTAGAATGGTGATAAGTGGAATAAATTTTATCAAGAAGTAGTTTAAAATGATAGTTGTTTTATTTCAGATATTGTATCAATTGACAACTGAAATCGATAGTTTAAACAATTCCAAGTAATGATTTTAGGAAAATTTTCCAACAATTTTGTAGCTACTTCAGACTTTCTTCCCAGAATTATATTAGCACCATCAGAACAAAATGCAACTAAATTTGCTTTCAAATTTTCATTAGTATACCCACGATCATTTAAAGATATTGTACTGAAAATACATGCTGCTGCAGATGACACCAATTCTTTTAAAGCAACAAATAACATAACTGGTGTGGGAGCCAACGGAACGTGCACTGGAGATAAACCACTAGAGTGCTTTTCTTCAAAACTGTAGATGCCTCATCAATTATGATGCAGATTTTGGCATTCTCTTTTATAATATTCTTAAATATCTTCATATTCATTTCTTTTCCAATATGTTCTGCTATTCTTGTTGCACTATATCATGTATTTATAAACAGCTGACCTCTCCATTTTTCTCTTGTAATTCTATTGCCCCCTCAATATCAGATAAAGGTCTATTGTGTTTTACTGAACTGTAAACAGTATTGAAAAATTTTACAGTAGCATTGATGAAGTTCTAGAACCTAGGTGAGGTTCGGTGGGCTGAGGTCCGGAGCCGATGACCAAGAAAGAATTCTTGAGACATCTTTGGTGCAAAATGGTGGTTTATTAAAGCACGGGGACAGGACCCGTGGGCAGGAAGAGCTGCTGCCCCGGGTTGTGAGGGTAGGCATGTTATATACTTTGCGGTTGGGGGAAGGGGAGGGGAAGAGATGGGAGGTTTCAACAGAGTTCTCACATGTTAGGGAGGGCCTACAAGGTGCAGTGGGGGGGGGCGGCTTGCCCTTATGGCTTCATCAATATCTCTTAGGTCGGGCATTAACATCAAGATAGTTGGGAGATTCTTGGTGGGGTATTATGATGCTGCTATCATTTACATTCCCTTCTACCTCAGCCTCCTCCAGTTTATGGTGGGGAGGGAGACATTAGGGCTTTAGGAACTGAGAGTTATTTGCCTCTGGAAATTTGTGCTATTGATAAGGTAACCTCCCTGTTTAGGTCTCTAGGACATCTGTAGAGCAAGGGAGATTCCTGTTCTGCAGGATTGCGATCCCTGCAAGTTAACTATTTATCGTTTTATGGCAGTCAGGGGTGCCTGAGGAATGCTACACATATGGAGGGGGGCAGGTGGAGAGGGGGTGCAAGGCACCAGCTTTTGCTCTGTCCTTAGCCAGCCTCCTCCTCCCTCATCAGCATCAGTATTTTTATTATTTTGTTTATGCACTAAATCAGAATTTGAGTCATTGATTCCTTTAACAAATCCTGAATTTTACCATGGGCTTTAGAAACATCGTGTTCCCTAATTTTTTTCATCGTGTTCCTAATTTTTTTACTGCAAGTAGGGGTTACTCAATATGCAATCTATTCCTTAGACACATGGACATGCTTTTCTGCTTTTGATCCCAAATGCCGAACGATTGAACAATCCTTACATCCTAATTTACGTTCTTTTAATTTCAAGCCATTTGTACTGTTCTGTAAACTTAAATGCTTGTTTTTCATTCCAACAATATGGAAGCACAAGATTATCTGTTTCTTCCTTAGATGAATATGATGGATTTTCCTCAATGATTGGTTGTTCAACATATTTGAAATCTGATTCCTTCGACTTAGACAATCCACAATGATTTTTGCTATTATTATTTCCTTGTCTGTTTTCACCTTCTTCACATTTAAAAAATGCAAAAAATCTCCCTGTCGTTTTGGCATTTTAGGGAACAGAATCTGAAAAAAAATACAAGTAAAGTTCTTGAGAACACTTTAAGGATTAATGCAAAAATTTGTTAATGATTTCTTTACAAAATTTTAGAAATAAATTTTGAATTAAAATACTTACACTGCGGGCACCTGGGTGGCCCAGTGGGTTAAAACCTCTGCCTTCCGCTCAGGTCATAATCTCAGGGTCCTGGGATCAAGCCCCACATCAGACTCTCTGCTCAGCAGGAGCCTGCTTCCTCCTCTCTCTCTGCCTGCTTCTCCACCTATTTGTGATCCCTGTCTGTCCAAAAACAAAACAAAACAAAACTTAAATAAATAAATAAAAAATAAAAGACCCTGATTTTCAATTTGTACCTGTAACTTCAATATGACTTGCTATTTGGTGAAAAATTCACTATCAGTTTTTTTTAAATTTTTTAATTTTTTTAGTAATTTCTACACCCAATGTGGGGTTTGAATTCATGACGCTGAAATAAAAGCTGGATGCTCCTCCTAAGTGAGTTAGCCAGGTGAACGTTTTTAAAATTTTATAGCCAATGTCATGAAATCTGACTATGAATGTTTGATTAACATCCAAGTGAACAGAGAAGTTGCTCATATGATTTACAACTGAGTATAGTTCCAATGTGAAAAGTGGTTAAGTTTCATTTAACAAGAAGAAAAGTGAAAAGATGAAGATGTATACCAAAACTCCACTCACTTATCAATGACATCATCTTTGTTGAAACAAGGAAGAGTTTTCAAGTATTACAAGGTTTTCTCAATTGTTCACATAGCACACAGTCCAGCAATTTAGAGATGTATCATATTTTTAGGCTTAATCTGCATTAACATTTTAACCACCACTTTCTTAAGTTTAGATATCAGTAAATAATTAAGCCCTGATTTGTAGTTTGACATTTACCTTGGTGTAAATACTCCAATCATGTTGCAGGAGCATGCTGTTATATAGTATTTCTACCACTCAGATACAATAGGTATAAATAATCTCAAATTAAGATATGATGAGTTTTGAGTATTTACTACCTTAAATGTAACAACTTATTTCCTTGTAACTTTATATACTTCAAATTTTAAAATACACTTTAATTTTTAACAATGGTTATGTTTAACAAATCCGCCCACAAAACTCCTGAAAATCTTACAATCAGTTCTTGCAAGCCAGTTCAATCAGTTCTTGCAAACCACCTCCAACACACTTTGCACTTAATGACAGAACTGAAAAACCACAAATATACTTACATCGCTAGGACAGGTGCTAAGCTCTTCATTATCACCACAGACCAGAACAATGTATTCAAGAACACGTTTTGATGGTTCTTCCTAAAAAGGAAATGAGCAAATTTACAAGTCATGAAAACCATTCAAACCAAACTTGCATTTACAATCAGGAGGTTTTGTTGTCAGAATTAGCAAGACTTCCTCAACAGAGGAAGTCTTTTGCAGGTGGCACAGAATAATCAGAAACAGAAGCAGCACAGGAGCAGATTTCAGAGTAGATGAGTAAGTAATGATGACAAAACCCAAAGAGAAACTAAATCTACATAGAGGAATAAAGCCATGTGGATTCCTTTTCCATTTCCTGTGGAAATGGAAAATAGTACAGGGATTGTATTAAAAAGACACATCACGGTACTATATTCTTTAACTGGCTGACTATCAATTATTTTTTAGATATCTAAACTCAAAATCACAGAGTTCTTGAATAGCTCTGCTTTATCCTCCATATCCTTATACAAGCAAACATCAAGCCCTGACTTTTTCAATTCTTTCTTTACATATATACTACCTATAGAATACACCAAGCCCTAAATACCTGGGTCAAAACCCTAAAATTTTATTCTATAGGTAAATGAACCAGTCAACAGTGCTAAGATGCAAACAGTATTAAAGCTGTGGTTCAAGATTAGGAAAGTATGAAGTGTGGGAAGACTAATAACAAGATAATCCGACAATAGTAATGTAGTACTAAAATAAAAGGCTAGAAGGACAGTAAACTCTTCTATATGTATATTACAATAAAATTTATAATAAAAGGGCTCCTTTTGTACTTACAAATTTTTATCATTCTTTTAGCATACTGTTTAGCTACACACATGCGTATATGCATATGGCAAAACTCAAAGAGGATGCTGTGCTATAATGTAGACTGAAGGCTGGAAAGAGATTTATAGGAAGACTCAGGAATCCATAATAGAGTATGTAAAGTAGTAACTTTTGTATCTGAAGAACCCTGAAGCAGAGGACTGTACCCAGGAGCATTTCATCTTTAACTGATGGTACTATTAAAAAAACAAGAGAAATAAGCATATCCTAGTGGAGCCCAGCAGAGGATAGGGTTATAAAGGTAAGTAAATTCTGTTTCTGAGTATATTCTAAAACTGAATTAAATTATCACTGTTCTTTTCCTGTGGAACAATTTAAAGGCAATGGTGGAGAGGGCACCTGGCTGACTCAGTCATAGGAGCCTGACTAATTTTTTTTAGTGTATGTCCTGCTGAAGCGAGCATGGACTCTTGAGCTCCTGGTTGTGGGTCTGAGCCCCATGTTGGATATAGAGATTACTTAAAAATAAAATATTAAAATAAATAAATAAATAAATAAAATAAGGAGTATTTTTACTCTCTTCTTTCTGATACCGAAATTCCACTTAGAGTATACAAGCATACCTCTGAAATATTACAGGTTCAGTTCCAGACTATTACAATAAAGCGACTATCACAATAGAGTCAAATGAATTATTTGGTTTTCCAGTGCATATAAAAGTTATGTTGGGGTGCCTGGGTAGCTCAGTGGGTTAAAGCCTCTGCCTTCAGCTCAGGTCATGCTCCCAGGGTTTGGGATCAAGCCCCGCATCAGGTTCTCTGCTCAGCGGGGAGCCTGCTTCCTCCTCTCTCTCTCTCTGCCTGCCTCTATGCCTACTTGTGATCTCTCTCTGTCAAATAAATAAATAAATAAAATATTTAAAAATGAATAAATAAATAATTAAATTAAATTAAGAGAGTTGTAAACCTCAGCTGAAGAAAATCTGGTATGTTAATTCAGTAAGAGTTTATCATGTAATTGTTTATTCCACAGAGTATTTATTTTTCCAATCTCAATCTCGTAGTTTCCCTCTGTTTCTCAAAGGCACATGTTATAACACCCATGTCACTCCTTGTTCTAGTTGCAAAAAATATCAGGTTTGTAATGTCCCATTCAGGGGCGTCTGGGTAGCTCAGTGGGTTAAGCCTCTACCTTCTGCTCAGATCATGATCTCAGGGTCCTGAAATTGGGGCTCCGCGGGGAGCCTGCTTCCTCCTCTCTCTCTGCCTGCCTCTCTGCCTACTTGTGATCTCTGTCTGTCGAATAAATAAAAATCTTAAAAAAAAAAAAAAAGTCCCATTCATTTGTTTCTAAACCACAGTCAAGAGGAACCAAAATTATTTTTCCCAAAGACCCATGAAATATTCCTGCCAAATGCTTTTCCGTACCGGGAAAAAAAAAAAAAAAGCCATGGTAGCTCTTCAATTTCCACAGCTACATCATTACTCTACAACATAGGGATGGCAGAACCAGCACCCAGCCTATCTTGGTACCCCCAAATTTATAAGGTCCCAAGTGTCAAAAAAAAAAAGGGGGGTGGGGGATTACCATATGTATTGTTAATGGGGAAGAATGTCAAGAAAATAGCTTGTAAAGAATTTCCATATGAGGGATGCCTGGGTGACTCAGTGGGTTTAAGCCTCTTCCTTCAGCTTAGGTCATGATCCCAGCGTCCTGGGATCCAGCCTGCTCCTCTCCAACCCCCACCTGCCTCTGTGCCGACTTGTAATCTCTCCGTGTCAAATAAATAAATAAAATCTTAAAAAAAAAACCACTTTCCATATGACCCTACTGGAACAAGAAACAAGAAACAACATCTTAACACCGCAATGTTTAAAGAGGGGATATTATCTGATTTAGAAAACTGACATTTGGAAAAATGGTTTATCAGGATGCCCTAAACCTACAGCAATTAACAAACAAACATTAAACGGGCACTCATTTAAAGAAAAATTATACAACTTTGACAGCAAACCTCAACTAACCACTGGTTTGTGTAAGCTTCTGGCTAGCTACCACTTTAAACAGACCCTTTGCAAAACTTGACAGTTTTGGGTGAAAACCATCCCCCAATACATCATGACCCCAGTTCCCCTAAACCTACAAAGCATGGCTCACAGAGTCACATGTCCTTTTCTTTGTTCCAAACTGAAGATTCCTGGGTCCCACCCTCATATTCTGATTCAGCAGGTGTGGTGTGAGGCCCAGAAATCTGCACACTTACACTTCCTAATGCTCAGAGACCACTGTCCCAAAGGGACAGTCTGAAAACCACGCGTGTTCCTGGTGATGCAGGGTCTTCCTTATGAACGTCAACTCCTGCATTATGCTGTAACGTGGTGATCTCAGAGGTTGGAGAAAGCTTCAAGCTACCTGCCTTCGCGTCACCAAGCTCCGGAAAGCTCACACTTTGAGTGCTTGCAACCCTTCTTGCTTTCTCCCGTCCCTTCCCTCTAACCTGCACGTCGTGTTTCAAAGGACGCTCCTGCCCCGCTTGTTCCAAGCACACTCTTAAGACAGCACGACTTTGCCCACAGGAAGTATAAAGTGGCGCTAATGAAGGCATGAGAAGCCTGATTCCATGTGCAACATGTCCTTTCGGGCACAGTCTTTGTGGTGGCCCCTGCAGGTGCTCGGAGACCCCTCTCGGTCAATTTCCTCATCCTGTGCCATACTCCCCAGGGCCCAGTACCTGCAAGACATCCACGCCCAGCTGCTGAACGACGGACGGACAGGCGAGGTACCATCATCACAGAACCGCTTACCGCGCATAGGTTGGGATTCTGGGAAACACCCGAATTTCGTTGCTACTTACACTGACAAACTGAATGTCATCCTCATTTTCATCCGTTGTTGCCTCAGATGCCTCAGGCCCCGCTGGAGGGACAGACTCTATCATCTATAAAAATAAGCCAGAACATGCTTATCGACATACGGCCACGTACCTGCAGGAAGAGATTCTTCCCAAAAAGAACGAAGAAGGAAGAGCTCCGTAAGACAGACAGCAAGCTCTCGAGGAAACCGAACTGAGCACAACTGCATGCAAACCCCACCAACAACAGGACTCGATGGATGGAGTCGGGCTCTGCCTCTGCAGACGTGGAGCCATCCACAGGGAGGGACGCCGAAAACGACTTACCAGCCCCTGCGAATTCCCCAAATCTCCTCGAGGAGGAGGGAGGCACGCACACCGCCCAGGAGCGAGCCTGTCTCAAAATGTCGCTCTCGCGGCCCGAGCAGCGACCACGGGGACCTCCGTGGCCGGCGCACAGGGCCGGGGGCGGCCGGGCGGCCATTGTTACTGCTGGTTCCCCGCTCAGACCCGCACCAGGCCCGAACGCGGAGCTCGGCCCGAGACGCGGACACTGTCGGCCCGCCGGGGCGGCCACCGCCGCGCACCAGGCCTCACTCTCAGCAAAACACAAAGCCCTTCCCCGCTGGCCTGAGAATGCCGCGGCCCAACGCTCGCCCACTCACCTCCGACCCCGGGTCTCCCATTTCTCCGACGGCCTAACTGACAGCACCACCGCTCCTGCGGTCCCCGCCGCCGCCGGCGCCGTCGCTGCCGTCCCCGCCGCCGCTGCCGCCGCCGCCACGACTTCCCTTCCCGCCCAGCACCGCTTCGCGCCGCCGTGACCCGCCCCTGCGTGAGCGCCGACGCCGCCGACGCCGCGGGCGGAGAGAGGTGCGAAACCGCTTCTGGGAGAGGAGCGACCGGCTCTGGGCCGCTATCCCCCGCAGCCTCTGTCTCGCAGTCCCGGCCTGCCTTCCCCGGGCCGCGCGGGAAGCCGGGAGTTGTAGTTCTGGTTGCGCCCGAGACTGTCCCGCATCTAATTGAAGAGTGAAAGGGACCCTCAGCAGCGGCGCTTGCGGTCTTATAGGCTGTTACCGCACTGAAGCAGTGCCCTAGAGGACCTTTCCCTCTAAATCACTGTTTCCATCTCCCCACCTTTCTTTTTTCTGTTTTTCCCTTTTCTTTTTATAGAAATATTGGTCTAGATAATCTAGATCAGTGGTGTTAAAATGCTCTTTCATTGTTTGCTCAGATCCTTACCAAATTAGCGGCCGCCTATTTTCTTATTATTTGCACGTGAATGATGCGAACAGATAGTTTATGAAAACAAATATTTACTGAAGATATTTTTTAAAAGATTTTATTTATTTACTTGAGAGAGGGACGCACAAGCAGGGCGTGGGGGAAGGGGGAGACGTCGACTGTGCTGAGCCGGGAGCCCTGGTGGGGCTCATCCCAAGACCCTGGGATCTTGACCTGAATGGAAGGGGGATGCTTAACCGACTGAGTCTCTCAGGCGCCCCCTGGCGATATTATTTCAAACCTTTTCCTCCTAGCCCAATGAACCCAAGATCACCTAACAAATCTGCAGTCCCACAAAATCACATTTATGAATTTGACTGTGGCCTGCTATGAATGAGATCACACAACAGAGGAACTATGAGGCATGTTACAAAACAAAGGAATAGAGTTATTAGGAAATTTTAATGAAGGGTAGAGGTAGGTATAACTTTTGTGAAGCAGTATTTTGATAGGTAGACAATTAGGGCTGTTTGTAAAGAGTTCAAGGTCACGTCTAGACTACAAAGTAGCCCCAGAGTCCTGTTAACTTGAAAACTACAGAGATAACATAGATAGTGGTTGTTGGCCCAGAACCCCCTTATCTGGAGCTCTGCCCTTGGTTTGGTGTGAAGCTAGTTTTCTGTGTCACAGGGATCAGCCAAGGGAGGGATATTTCATTCTTACTAATAGATATTCAAACAATAAAGCTGTTACTCCATGATTTTAGAGAACACATTTTCTCATTGTGAAAATAAGAAGAAAGTAGTAGTCATCAAGGTCACCTTGACTCTACAAGTACAGTATGTCTTTGGGAGAAATACTGTCTGTTAATTTTTCAGCTGACTTTATCTCTCTGTCTGTTTTTTGAGCCCAGCAGATATTTACTTTCTCATTTGGAGGTCTGTTTTTGCTGGTCTAAATGAGAACATGGCATTTGATTACTTATGTTGGTAGCTAGTATTTGATGGATCTTTTTGATTTCTCCACAGTACACGACAACTGCAGGTGCATTTGTACCAACTAAATTTGGGACTTGCAGATGAAAGTTGAGAAAAAGAAACATCTGCTAAGATGATAAACCCAAAAGCTGCATGTAAATTAACCATTTTAAAATCTCTTAAATGTCTAGATGAGATTTGAATTTAAACAATTTTTCTAATGTTCTGGTGAGAGTTCCGTGAAATATATACTGTGAATGGATGCAGGTGGGAGTCATTCAGTTAAATTCTTGGAAAACAAACAGTAAATATGTGGCTGTAGCCCAAATATGCTCATGCCTTTCAATTCAGTAATTGTTACAGGGATAGTTTTCTCTCTTTATCCCTCTTTTTAAGATTGTACTTATATATTTGAGAGAGAGAGAGAGAGAGCATGCCTGAATGAATGGGGGTGGAGTAGAGGGAGAAGGACAAGCAGGCTCCCAGCTGAGAAAGGAGACAACCCCAAGGCTTCATCCTAGGACTCTGAGATCATGACCTGAGCTGAAGGCAAATGCTTAACCAACTCAGCCACCCAGATGCCCTTGGAATAGTCTTTTTCATTTTACATATTCTAATAGATGCATGGCGATATCACTTAAATTTGCATTAACCTAATTATTAATAATTTTGAAAATATTTTTATGCATTCATTTGCCATCCATATATATACTCATTGGTCATGCCTTTAAGGTCTTCTGCCCATTATTTAAATTACTTTCTTTATTGAATTTTAAGAATTGTTTATTCTAGATTCAAGACCTTAACAGATATGTGATTTCCAAATATTTTCTCCCAGTCTGTAGCTTGCCTTCCCATTTTCTTAAAATTGTCTTTCAATGAGAAGTTTCTACATTTGACAAAGTCTAATTTATGAATTTTTACTTTACTTGGTCATGCTTTTGGTAGTATATCTAAAAAATCTTTGCATAAGCAAAGTTACAAATATTTTTGTCTTTGTTTTCTTCTAGAAATTTATAATTAGGTTTTAATTTTAGGTCTGAGATCCATTTTGAGTTCATTTTTACCTTTGACAGGTATGGATTGAAGTTCATGGTTTTGCATATGAATGTACAAATGTTTCAGCACCCATTGTTGACAAGATTATCCTTTCCTCTCTGAATTGCCTTTGTACCTTTGCCAAATACCAGTTGTTCATATATCTGTGGGTCTGTTTCTAAACTTTCTTTTATTTTCTGTTGATGTATTTCTATCTTGACACCAGTACTATGCTGTCTTGATTACTGTAGCTTTACAGTAAGTCTTGAAACCAAGTGGTATTAGTTTTCCTGCTTTAATCTTTTTCAAATTTTCAGTTTTCTTTAATTTCTCTCAGCAGCATTTAGTATTTTTCAGTATAAATATTTCACACATCTTGTCATGTTAGTCACTAGGGATTTCATATTTTTTGATGCTCTTGTAATTGATATAGTTCTTCAAAATTCAATTTGACTTTTTAAATGGCTGAATAGTATTCTACTATGTATATATACCACTTTGTTTCTATCCTGTCATTTCTCAACAGACACTTAAATTCTTTCCAGGTCTCAGTTATTGTGAATAATGGTGCAATGAACATAAGAGTGCAGATATCTCTTCAAGATAATAATTTCCTTTTCTTTGCATATATATCCTGAATTGGGATTGCTGGATCATACAGTAGTTCTATTTTATTTTCTTTTTTTAGGGAGAGAGACGGGGTTACAGGGGAAAGCAGAAGGAAAGAGAGAATCTTAAGCAGGACTTCACGCCCTGTGCAGAGCAATACAGAGCTTGATCTCAAGATCCTGAGATCATGACCTGAGCCAAAAATCAAGAGTTTCTCTGACTGAGAAACTCAGGTGACCCTCTATTTTAATTTTTTGAGGAACTTCATACTATTTTCTGTAATGGTGTGCCAATTTACATTTCTACCAAGAGTGGACAAGGGTTCCCTTTTCTCCACATCTTGGCCAATGCTTGTCATCTTTTGAATTTTTTACAATAACCATCTTATAGGCATGAGGTGATGTTTGACTCTGGTTTTGATTTGTATATTCCTAATGATTAATTATGTTGAGCCCTTTTTATTTTAAAATTTTAAAAATTTTTATTTATTTATTTGAGAGAGAGAGAGAGAAAGCCAGAGAGAGCATGAGTGGGAAGTAGGAGAAGAGGGAGAAGCTCAGCAGGGAACCCGATGTGGGGCTTGATTCCAGGATCCTGGGATCACGACCTGAGCAGAAGGCAGATACTTAACCAACTGAACCATCCAGGTACCCTGAGCCCTTTTTAATATAACTGTTGTCCATTTGTATGTCTTCTTTGGAAAAATGTCTGTTCAGGTCCTTTGCCCATTTCTTATTTGGGGATTTTTTTGCTATTGAGTTTTATAAGTTCCTGTATATTTGGATATTAACCTCTTATTGGATATGTGGGTTTATAAATATTTTCTCCATTCTGTAAGTTTAACTTTTCATTTTATTAATCATTTCCCTTGCTGTGTAGAAGCTTTTTAGTTTGATATTGTCTACTTGGTTATTTTTGCTTTTGGTTTCTATGCTTTTGGTGTCATAGCCAAAAAAAAATCATTGTCAAGACCAATATCAATGAGCTTTTCCCCTGTTTTCTTCTATTAGATTTACAGTTTCAGGTTTAAAAAAAAAATTTTTTTTTAATTTTTAAAATTTTTAAAAAAGATTTTATTTATTCATTTGACACACAGAGATCACAAGTAGGCAGAGAGGCAGGCAGAGAGAGAGAGAAGGAAGCAGGCTCCCCACTGAACAGAGAGCCTGATGTGGGGCTCAATCCCAGGACCCTGGGATCATGACCTGAGCTGAAGGCAGAGGCTTTAACCCACTGAGCCACCTAGGTGCCCCTAGTTTCAGGTTTTTTAAGTCTTTATTTTTAATTGAAGTATAATTGAGATACCATATTATTTTAGTTTCAAGTGAACAGCACAGTGATTTCTAACTCTACCACCATTCTCATAAGTATATACATGTTTAAGTCTCCATGCCCAATGTAGGACTTGAAGTCACAGCCCTACAATAAAAGTCATAGCCTTTATCAACACAGTCAGGTGCCCCCTTCTCATCTTTTCAATTCCACTATAACAAAGGGTCTTACCTTCTCCCGTACTTTTTGACTTATCCATTATTATGATTCATGGATTTCTATTTTATTTGGTGGGTAATAATTTTTGATCGCTCATTGCTATTGCAGAAATAAAACTGTATTTTATTGAGGGTATGGTTGGCAAAATTGTGTATATTTAGGTGTACGATATATTTTGATGCTATACATTGTGAAATGCCACAATTAAGCTAATTAACATATTCATCAGCTTACATAGTTAGCATGTGTGTGTGTGTGTGTTTGTGTGTGTGTGGTGAGAACCCTTAAGACCTCTTCTTAGGGCACCTGGCTGGCTCAAGTTGTTAGAACATGTCTTGCCCTTGGGGTTATAAGTTCAAATCCCATGTTGGATGTAGAGCTTACTTAAAAAAAAGAAATATTCTCTATTAGCAAATTTCAAGTATATAATACATTTTTATTTTAGTCACCATGCTATACATTAGGTTTCCTGAACATACGCCTTTGATAACTGAAAATTTATTCCTTTGTACCAACATCTCCCCATTTCCCCCATCCCTACAATACCTGGTAACAACTGTTTTATTTTCAATTTCCTTGAGTTCAACTCTTTTACGTTTCACATATGAGGTCATATGTGAAACATATCTGTCTTTCTGGCTTATTTTGCTTAGCATAATGTCTTCCAGGTATATCCATGGTGCTGTAAATGAAAGGATTTCCTTCCTTTTTATTTTATTTAATGAATTTATTTATTTTAAAAAGGTTTTATTTATTTATTTGTCAGAGAGAGAGAGAGAGCACACAAGCAGACAGAGCGGCAGGCAGAGGCAGAAACAGGCTTCCCCCTGAGCAAGGAACCCAATGGGGAACTTGATCCTAGGACCCTGGGATTATGACCTGAGCCAAAGCAGCCGCTAACAGACTGAGCCACCCAGGCTTCCTTCCTTCCTTTTTAAATTTAAATTTTATGTCTGTTTATTCTTCTTTTTTTTTTTTTTTTTTTTTTAATTTTTATTTATTTGACAGACAGAGATCACAAGTAGGCAGAGAGGCAGGCAGAGAGAGAGGAGGAAGCAGGCTCTCCGCTGAGCAGAGAACCCGATGTGGGGCTCGATCCCAGGACCCTGGGATCATGACCCGAGCCGAAGGCAGAGGCTTTAACCCACTGAGCCACCCAGGCGCCCCTGTTTATTCTTCTTTTTTTTAAATTTTTTATTTTTTAAATAAATATATAATATATTTTTATCCCCAGGGGTACTGTTTATTCTTCTTTAATTTTGAACAGTTTCTTTCTCAACCTTTCCTTGTCTTTCACATCATTGACATTTTTGGAGAATATAGGCCAATTATTTTACAGAATGTTGCTCAGTTTATGTTTGTTAGTCTTTACTCATGATCACGTGCAGGTTATATCCCTGGCCAGAATACTACTTAAGTGATCTTGTGTTGCTTTTAAGGATTCACATTCAGAGATACATGATATTTGTCTGTCCCTTACTGATGAGGGGATTATTGTTGATAATCATCTGGTCAAAGTATTGTCCACTTTCTTCCACTTTTTCTGCTGCACATTTAGATTTTTCTCCTTGTAATTTATGATCAACCTGTGATTTAATATGCCGAGAACTTGCAAATATCCTCTCCTCATGAAACTTACACTTCAATATTGAGTATCCTCTGATGATTCTTGCCTAATCAATCTTTACTCTGATAGTTGTAAATAGTAATTTTCTAACTCTACTACCCTTTCTATATTTTTAATTGACATTTTGCTATAATAAAGGGTCTTGCTATCTCCCTTACTTTTTGATTTATCTATTCATTTTTATTATGGATTCATAGATTTCAGTTTTATTCAATGAGTAATAACCCGTTAATGTCCTAATTTATTTTGGTGCTCAGATGGTCCCAGGTTTGGCCAGTTGGAGTTGTTTTTGCAGCCTCATGTGGCCATCATTCTTTGAGCAGGCCCTTACTTTTTGGCACATTTGGTACCTTCTCAGCTCCCGCCCTGGAATCCACCATTTCTACAAGGAATGCTTTATCTTTTGGTGGAAAATGGTATTTAAAAATTAAGATCTGAAAAAAACGGATACAGGCCATCTTTAACAAAAGGATAAAAGATAGTACCTATACTCAAACCCCAAAGTTTTTTTCTTAATCCTAGGAATCAAAAATAAGCTTAGTGCCAAAAGCTTAACAAAGCTCAGAGCTAAGATTCAGTGTAAAACTTATCTCACCATTATGGGTAAAGTGACTTTGAATGGGTGCAGACCCAAAGATTCTCAGATGTGCTCATTCTTATCGTATTAAAGAGTATGGAAACTGGAATCTCAGCAGAATCTAGGTAGCCCCTTCAAATTGTTAAAACTCTAACAATAGAGGAACATCAGTGACCTGCCTATGTCATAATAAACCAAGTACATTTAGCTTGCTGCAGCAAGCGAGAACTCCCCACAGGCAAAGTTTAGGAACATAATCTGGAAATCAGGGAGGACTTTTAAAATGAGTAGTAGGTGCTTACAGGGCAGAATAAATGTCTTTTCTTCTAGGGCAAAATAAATAAGTGTTAATACTTGGATCAAGTGCTCTAAGAGGGTTTTTTAAAAAAGAATTATTTATTTGAGTGAGAGAGTAAGAGAATCACAGAGAGAGAGGGAGAAAGAGAAGCAGACTTGCCACTGAGCAAAGAACTCCATTGTAGGGCTCCATTCTAGGATCATGACCTGAGTTGAAGGTACCCCAGGAAGAATCAGTTTTGTAAAGAGAAATTCCCCCAATGTTACAAAATTACTTAAGGAAAATCCGCCCCCTCAAATTTAGCATTTTTGTTTTTGAGAGTAAAAGTTGAAACAAGGATTTAAAAATTCATCTAGAGGAAGGGTGCCTGGGTGACTCAGTCAGTTAAGTGCCTGGCTCTTGATTTCAGCTCAGGTCTTGATCTTAGGGTTGTGAGTTCAAGTCCTGTAAAAAATACTCATGAGAAAAATGATGTCATAGAACAGATGAAAATACTGACCACAGTGTCCATTATAAGGTAAAAAAATATATATCTATAGATATATAGATATATTTTTTTAAGGATTCCATCTAATAGGTAAATATCTTTTTTTTTTTTTTTAAACTTTATTTGTGAGAGGGTCGCCAGGGTGGCTCAGTGGGTTAAAGCCTCTGCCTTCAGCTCAGGTCATGATCTCGGGGTCCTGGGATTGAATCTTGCATCAGACTCTCTGCTCAGCAGGGAACCTGCTTTCCACCGCCCCCACAACCCCCCCACCCCTGGCCTGCCTCTGCCTACTTGTGGTCTCTCTCTCTGTCAAATAAAGAAATAAAATTAAAAAAAAAAAAAAAAGATTTTGTTTGTGAGAGAGAGAAAGAGTGTGAAAGAGTGTCTACAAACAGGGGTGAGTAGCAGGTTGAGGGAGAAGCAGCACCTCCCTCCGCCCCGGGACAGGGAGCCTAACTCTGGACTGGATCCCAGAGCCCCAGGATCATAACTCAAGTCAAAGGCAGAACTTCAACTGACTGAGCCACCCAGGGATCCCTACTAGGTAAAAATCTTAATGTAACTATAATGTAGAAAATCATATATTAGTAAGTTTTTCTTTGAGATTTAGGAGTGATTATTGTGGATATACAAAGTCTTTCTCCTTCAGATAACATAAAAACATTCACATATATTTTTTTTAATCTCAGTCCAACTTTTGTATTTTATTAATCTGGAATTCTTTATGAAAAATAGTTTGAAGTAGGAACATAATTATTTTTCATTTACCAGTTACCTCAGTATCATTTATTGAATAAACCTTCCTTTGTCTACTATTAAAGGTTCTATTTCAATCATATTCTAAATTTGTATGTATGTGAATATATAATATGCATACATGTACACATACATATATATTGATTGCTTTTGGGGCACATCTTAGTTTCATTAGTTTTCTTATTAATAACTAGGTTTTTTTTTTTTTAAGAATTTATTTATTTATTTGAAAGAGAGAGAGAGAGCACAAACAGGGGGAGCAGCAGAGGAAGAG
The DNA here is from genome assembly GCF_030435805.1 of Mustela lutreola. NCBI lineage: Eukaryota > Metazoa > Chordata > Mammalia > Carnivora > Mustelidae > Mustela > Mustela lutreola. The sequence continues at coordinate 103,605,946 of NC_081295.1, read as the reverse complement.
GGAGAAGCAGGCTCTGCTGAGCAGGAAACCCAATGCAGGGCTAGATCGCAGGACCCTGGATCATGACCTGAGTCAAAGGCAGACACCTAACTGACTGAGCCACCCAGACACCCCTTATTTGTAACTCATTTAGAACCAGTATATGAAGCTGAATTAGAATGAATATATATATTCTATTATCTATAAAAATACCAACCCATCTAAAAGTAGAAATTCTAGGGGCGCCTGGTGGCTCAGTAGGTTAAAGTCTCTGCCTTCAGCTAAGGTCATGATCCCAGGGTCCTGAGATCAAGCCCTACATTGGGCTCTCTGCTCAGCAGGGAGCCTGCTTCCTCCTCTCTTTCTGCCTGCCTCTCTGCCTAATTGTGATCTCTGTCTGTCAAATAAATAAATAAAATCTTTTAAAAAAGTAGAAATTCTAGTTGAATAATAGTTGTTTTGCAAAGAAACTTTTATTTACATTTAGTTGGCAAAACACACTACAAAGTAGTTATTTTAAAAGGAAATCACATGTATCTCAGTGAAATCATTATTTTTCAATAAAAATGTTAACCTTCCCCCTAAAGATACAAACGTAGTGATCTGAAGGGGCACGTGCACCCGAATGTTTATAGCAGCAATGTCCACAATAGCCAAACTATGGAAAGAACCTAGATGTCCATCAACAGATGAATGGATCAAGAAGATGTGGTATATATACACAATGGAATACTATGCAGCCATCAAAAGAAATGAAATCTTGCCATTTGCAACAACGTGGATGGAACTAGAGCATATCATGCTTAGCGAAATAAGTCAAGCAGAGAAAGACAACTATCATATGATCTCCCTGATATGAGGAAGTGGTGATGCAACATGGGGGCTTAAGTGGGTAGGAGAAGAATAAATGAAGCAAGATGGGATTGGGAGGGAGACAAACCATAAGTGACTCTTAATCTCACAAAACAAACTGAGGGTTGCTGGGGGGAGGGGGGTTGGGAGAAGGGGAGTAGGGTTATGGACATTGGGGAGGGTATGTGCTTTGGTGAGTGCTGTGAAGTGTGTAAACCTGGCGATTCACAGACCTGTACCCCTGGGGATAAAAATATATGTTTATTAAAAAAAAATGTTAACCTTCCTGAATAGTGTGTATATATCCTACATAGCATACCCATTTATCTTGGATATTGTCTCTATATCCTACCTTGTATGGCGCTTTAGAAGACAAGCCAGAGTCACATAGGTCATTATAATGATTATGCCTTTGTATGTGTGGGTGGAGAAGCAAACAGCCCAGAAAAGGATCATTTCCTGGACTTTACACCTTAATAAGAAACGAGCAAATAATTTTTTTATGTTTCCAATGGGATTTATTTATACTTAGGTAAAAGTAGCAAATGTTCACACAAGTTATTTCCTTAATCATATTTATTTTGTACGACCACATTGTTATCAAGCAGCATTATGGAATGTTCCCTGGATCCACAGTTCTGAACTTTCCAACTATTATATGCATCCTCTTTTCCAAGTTTAGACATGACCTTGTAACTGAAGAAGCATGGCTTGTTATTGCAAAGTTGTCATGTGTGACAATCTGACATCACAGGAGAAGCCTCTTGATGAAGAATGTTTTATCTTTCATTCATTTACAAAATGGCATTTTTCTTTTTATGTGATTATACAACCCATGTGATTTTATTTTCAATTCTTTGTTCTTCTGATACAATGAAATCAAACCAGTTAAAACTAAGCAGTGTAGCAATAAAATCAACCAAATACACAGGATGATATATCTTATATAGGGTATTTTAAAAGATGTTTATGTTTTATATTACAGATCTGTATTTAATGTACTTGGGCAATAAAAAGTTAGAAGCATGTAAACAAAAAAATTTCAATTTGATGCATTGTTTTAATACTCACAAAAATCTGGGTTTGTTTCTTTTTCAGGAGTACAGTGAAATAGTCCTACATTAAAATTCAAAGGTCTTGTTGCTTTCATATTTTTCCTGGAGATTCTTATTTTATACATTTTTAGGTAACAGAGTAATTCTTTAATTTCACTGAGAAAACGCCATTGCTTTGTTAGATAGGATTATCAGATTTTAGGCCAATTTTGCTGGCCTTACGTTCATGAACATTGATTATTTCACTGTTTACTTTTCCAAACATGTGCTTATATTAAAGATCCAAAAACTTAAATGGGGAGTCATTGGTAATAATAAATGTACAGTGATTGATAAGGACAATGACAAATCTTAGGGGCTGAAGTTTTTGTTGTTATGATGAAAGCTCTATTGTGTTAAGTTAGCTATGCAGAGAAACATTTGGAGACAGGAAAATGCATTATGTCCAAGAAACCATATTGCATGCTTAGTTGACTGCTAGAAATTCTCTGGTTTGATGCATCGCTGATATTTATGGTGGAATCTACATGCAGCTTCTTCAGCAAGCTCGTTGCTCCATCAAGAGCCCTCAGTATTACAGATGCCTCACAGCCTGTCACCACGTGTCTCTGAGCTCCCAGCCAGGGAGGTTGTAGATTCTCCAACAAAATCCAGTGTTAGATTCAGAACTGAAGGTGTTTTATTTCAGTTACCTACAATACCTATAAAAAGCAAATTTCAAAAAAAAGAGCAAATTTTGTTAGAGTTCTTATTGTACTTTTAATAGGTACATGAGTTATTTTAGTGTCTACTACAAATTTTTGCTTACAAATACAAATTGTTTATAAGAACTATTATTATAGAGGTGACTTAGAAATTATTTTATGATCTATTCGAAGGAATTCCAGCATAGATAACAATTACAATATTTACATTTATTTTTATCTCAAATGACTTATAAACACCTTTGTATTAGGTAAAACTTCAAACCCACAAATTAAAATGAACCATCTCCACATACCCATCATCCATCCTAAGAGATTATCAACAATTCTGTTTGTCATTCTTCAGTAACATTTGTTGATTGTTTAAATAGCAGGCAGTTTTCCAAATCTGGTTTACCTCTTTCAAAATTCACAAAATCCAAGTGAGCTAGGTTAGAGGCAGATTACTATAAAGCAATTAAATTTTGTTTGCATGAGTACCTTCCAATATGTTCACACATATATTTATTTTTGTTAAATTTGCAAAAGTTAGATATTTCAACCATAATCAGTTAAGACAACTGTCTTTCCCTTTCAGTTGTCCCTTAGTCATATTTTCTCCTCTGATTGTAACCATGGAATGGCAGTGGGCATATCTGAGATTTTGTTAAGGATTTTGTTAAGGGATGTATTTTTGTGCTTTGTCATCTCATCTATGTATGGTTATGTTAGTGGTGGCCTTTCCACTTTGCAGTGCCTTCTAGCAAAAACATGAAAATGGTCAATTCAAAGAATATTTAAGAGGATCCACTCCATAGAAAACTTGAAATGCCTTGAAGTCTTACAGCTTAGATGTCAGAGCAACTTAAAAAAGGTCTCCCCAAATTTGACAACAATCCTAAAAATTACATTGCTACTGAAGAGCTAAGAATTTGAAAGAAAACTCTGTAAAGTGTAAAAAAAAAGCAATTTTTCATCCACTATGCTGCAGGATAGTCCAAATTATTTTTTTTATTCATTCTATTGCAAAGTTGTCAAATGAAGAGGCAGTCAACATGTAAGCAACTCCCCAAAAGTAAGATAAAAATATTATAGAGCTGTTAATAAAAATATTATGTAACTCCCCCTCCATTATGTGACATTTGAGAAATTCGTTAACATTTAAACATTATGTCATTTTGGGGTATCTGGCTGGTTTAGTCAGTAGAGCACACAACTCTTGATCTCAAGGTCTCTGTTGGGCATGGAGCCTATGCAGAGCTGTAATTGATTGTGTATTCATAATTTTGTGTTTCTTAAAGTGAGTTCTCTAAATACTATTAAGCTGTAGGTTCCACAAATCCTGGATCCATTCTAAGGTAGATAGTATTATTATCCCACCTTAAATTAAAATTCGAAGAGGTCAAGTGACTTTCCAAAGGCCACACATTTATCAAGAGGTGGAACAGGCTTAGAAACCAGAATTTCTGATCCTAAAACATATAATTTTATATGTCCACTTGGCTAGGCTACTAAGTTGTTTGGTCAGACACCAGTCTATATGTTGCTGTGAAGGTATTTTTTAGATGAGATTAACATTCATACAGTAGATTTTCAGTAAAGCACACTACCCTCCATGATACAGGTGGGTCTCACCCAAGCAGTTGAAGGCCTTAATAAAAAAGACAGAGGTCCTTTGACTAAGGAGGAATTCTGCCTTCACACCACCTTTTTTTTAAAATTATATTACTTTTTTTAAAAATTTCTTTTCAGCATAACAGTATTCACTTTTTTTGCACCACACCCAGTGTTCCATGCAATACGGGCCGTCCTTAATACTCACCACCTGGCTCCCCCAACCTCCCACCCCTGTGCCCCTTCAGAACCCTCAGGTTGTTTTTCAGAGTCCATAGTGTCTCATGGTTCACCTCCCCTTCCAATTTCCCTCAACTCCCTTCTCCTCTCCATCTCCCCATGTCCTCCATGCTATTTGTTATGCTCCACAAATAAGTGAAACCATATGATAATTGACTCTCTCTGCTTGACTTATTTCACTCAGCATAATCTCTTCCAGTCCCGTCCATGTTGCTGCAAAAGTTGGGTATTCGTCCTTTCTGATGGAGGCATAATCACCTTTGAACTCAAGACTACAACATCAACTCCCTGGGGCCGCAGCCTGGTAGCCCATCTTGCAGATTTTGGACTCACCAGTCCTTACAGGTGTGTGTGCCAATTCCTTCAAGTGTCTCTTTTCTATACATCCCATTCTGTTTCTCTGGAGAACCATGACTAGTGCAATAAAAAATACAAAGGACTCTGGGGACATACAAAGGATGTATGTCCTTTGTATGTGTATGTATACAAAGGACATCAAAATAAAAAGCTTTGACACAGTAAAGAAAAGCATCAGCAAAACAAAAAAGCAACCTACTGAATGAGAGAGGATATTTGCAAATGACCTATCTGATAAAGGGTTAATATCCAAAATATTTAGAACTTCTGCAACTCAACACCAAGAAACCCCCCCAAACAATCCAATTCAAAAGATGGGCAGAAGACCTGCATAGACATTTTTCCAAAGAAGACATACTGATGACCAATGGGCACATGAAAAGATGCTCAGCATCATTAATCATCAAGGAAATGTAAATCAAAGCCACAGTGAGACATCACCTGACACATGTCAGAATGGCTAAAATCAAAAACACAGAAAAAAACAAGTGTTGACAAGGATTAGAGGAAAGGGAATCCTCATACAAATTGGTACAAATTGGTAAATTGGTACAGCCACTATGGAAAACAGTATGGAGTTTCCTCAAAAAAATTTTTAAAAAGTAGAAATATCATATGGTCCAATAATTCTACTACTGGGTATTTACCTGAAGAAAACAAAAACAGTAATTTGAAAAGATATATGCACGCTTATGTTTATTAAAGCATTATTGGCAATAACAAGGTATGGAAGCAAACTAAGAATCCATCAATAGATGAATGGATAAGGAAGATGTGGTATGTGTACACACACACACTCTGGAATATAATGTAGCCATAAAAGGACAAGATGATCCCACTTGTGGCAACATGGATGGACCTAGAGAATATTATACTAAGTGAAATAAGTCAGGCTAAGAAAGCCAAATACCATATGATTTCTCTCATATGTGGAATCCTAAAAAAACCAAAAAAATAAAAAACAAAGAACAAACAAATGAATAAGGAAAAGCAGAATCATACAGGTAAATACAGAGAAAAAAATTTGATGGTTGCTAGAGGGGTTAGGGTGAGGGATGGGCAAAATGGATAAGGGGTTTGGGAGATACAAGCTTCCAGTTATGGAATGAATAAGTCATGGAAATAAAAGGCACAGCAAAAGGAATAGAGTCAATAGTATTACAATAGGGTTTATGGTGACAGATGGTAGCTACACTTAGGTAAGCAAAGCATAACATATGAACTTGTTGAATCGCTATATTGAACACCTGAAACTAACATTAAGTTATAACATATGTATATGTAATATTATTGTTGATATTAAACTGACCTGAAACTAACATAACATTTTGTGTTAAGAACACTGAAATTAAAAAACGAATAAAAAGATTTCTTAAAAAAATGCAAAGAACTATATGTTAGTTGACTATATGCTAGTGTTGACTCTCTAATAGTTACTAATCGTATAATCTTGGCAATTCATTTAACCTCCTTAGGGTTTAGTCTTATTATCTTCAAAGTAAGGAAATCATTTTTGATCAAGATTTCTTAATCTTGGAACAGTTGACATTTTGGGTTAGGTAATACTTGTTGTAGGGGAGAATATCCTATGTCTTGTGGGATGTTTAGCAACATCTGTGGCTCCGTCCACTAGATGCCAGTAGTTTCATCCAGTTGGAACAATCGTATCTATCTCCAGACATTTTCAAACAACCCCTAGCTGAGGGGCAAGGGACAAAATTTCCTCCCATCCTACTTGAGCACTGCTGTATTAGGTCATCTTTAAGTTAGAATATATGCATATGTAATATTATTGTAGGGATTAAATTGGCTGAGGCAACTTTGGAAACTTCAGAAGGCTGTATGACTATTTAGTGGGATGTTATAGAGGTGATTTTTTTTTTTTTAAGATTTTATTTATTTATTTGACAGACACAGCGAGAGAGGGAACTCAAGCAGGGGGAGTGGGAGAGGGAGAAGCAGGCTTCCTGCTGATCAGAGAGTCTGATGCTGGCTTGATCCCAGGATCCTGGGATCATGACGGGAGTTGAAGGCAGATGCCCAGCAACCCATGTGTCCCCCCAGAGGTGATATTTTAATATTCTGTAACTCTTACAAATAAAGTTTTCTTTAGTTCCTATAAGAAAGAAGCAAAAAATGGAGAAAGGCCTGAAAGATTGACAACAGAAGCTCTTGGCAAAGTGAGCCCCAGGCAACTTGAGGGCAGTCACAGGAATGAAAGAGAAAAGCTAAAAGGGGGAGAAGAATGGAGTTTAGTGCTTATCCTCTCAGAAACGAGTCTTAGCTGGGAAATTATTGTTGTTTCAAGTCCAAGCCACCTGCGGCCACCTTGTGCTAAGCACTAGGTGGAGGCCATAGTCTACCAGAGGGCCCACTGGTGGGGTTGCTAGGAATTTGCGGAAATCTCCGTGATTTTGTAGTGCATGTTACCTTGCTAATAGTCATGCAAAGAAAGTTATTTTTCCAAAGGATGCTTTTTGGTGTGGAAGGAGGAGGGAGTATGATTTGCCTGAGTAAGTGCTGTCATCTTAGGGCTTCTGTTAGATGACCAAAAAGAGAAAAACACAGCGGCGTTCCACTAGATGGGGCTATATGGGACTAATTTATGCAGTGTGGCTAAATTAGGTTGGATATGACCCTGTCTTTCCCAGCATATCTTCTCAGTCCTTTTGAGATAATTTGGAATTATCAATACTTCGAATGAAAGATACCTGACAATTAAGAAAATTTTTCCATTCTAGTGTTTATCTCCACTTCTGATTCTAAATATACACATTTCTATTCCAAGCAACTTGTCTACAAAGTAAGGCTCAGGCCCAGAAAGCAACAGAACATTTTGCGTTCTTAGCAAAAGATTTGTTCCTTTTTTCTATTTGAATTAATGCTGTAGTCAGGTGATTATTAACACTACTACTAGGTTGCAAGTAGAAACAGTACTGATATAAAACCCTTTTAACTTTAATCTCTTCAATGCTCGACTGACTGATAGAGATGAGTTTTATGCGTACTCTTGGCAGTCTGAGGTATTAAAAAGGCAGAAGTTGGGATATTAAAATACTTCGCAGAGCTCTGAAATATAATAACGTCCTCCAAAGGGTAGCCTGATAGAGAAGACCCTTGGAGCTCTGGTTACATGGCATTTAGCAGGGGAACTCGGCTATTCTACATCTGGATGACTGGGTAGTCTTATATCAAAACGAGCCGTTCTAATGGCTCATTTAAGCAATTATCTCCCAACTGGGAAGTTGTGAAATTCACAATCTACTGAAATGTTTAATGAGTTGGGGAGAAAAAAGAGAAAAAATATCAATCATATCTTGTATAAAACTGCAAGTTGGTCACCAGTATGGGTGAGCCAAGGGAAAGACCCTGCCCTGCAGTTGTTTTAAGTGGGTTTTTTTGTTTGTTTGTTTATTTTTTTAGTATTGGTGACCCTCATCAGAACTAGGCTTCGTTATATAGCAAAATTGTAAGCTGCCCTCAAGGGTGTTGGGGGTGGTAGTCAGGAATGGGTAGAAGATAGATGGTGGGAAAGAATACATTACCCAAGTCTCTAATCCCATTTAAAACACAGTAAGAACATAAAAACAAATAAGATGTTTGAAGGTGGCTAGAGTTAGGCAGAGAACAAATAAATAGAAAGTCAAAGATAAAAGTAAACAAAATGGAAGAAAAACCTCCCTTTGTGTATTTACCATATACCTCTATGAATAAAAAAATATTAAAAAACAAAAAATGCATTTTTCCACATATTTTCCATAAAAATAATGGAGAGGAAGGATGAGCACAAGTGAACCAGCCAGCACATTGGGTTGAAGCAAACACAAAATTCCACTGGACAGTTTTGCCTAAGGGCAGGGCCTGACTATAAAGTGTATTTCCTTTAAAACTCCCTAGGAGCAATTCTTTCTCTTAGTATAATAGAAACATGTTGGTAAAAAAATCCTTATCAAACCAATACAAACTATAACAACTGGTGTAAAGATTTAAAGAGTGAGAAGCAGGAGGCAGATTGGTGGAGGGGACACCTCAGTATTTCCAGCCAGCAGTTGGTGCCAAAAACAAATGACTGTTTGGAATTTTAAGTTCAGTCCCATTGATGTACTTCAGAGACTTCCCTAGGATCTGTATCTCCCTGTTCTAGAGGAACACTTCCTAAATGATCAAATGTCCCTCTTTTGACTCCTTTCTACCCCCACCCACAAATTAACATGCATTCTGTGAAGAAAAAGCAAAGTTCTTCAGTAAAACACATTTGAAAAACATACACTCTACTGCCTTCTTAGAGATTTCTAGAGCACTTGGGCGTAATAGTATAAAATACTCTGAGGAGTTCTGGAAAAGGAAAATCTGTATTTGAATTTAGCATTCCCCCAATTTCAATCCCCTTTCCCGTCCTCACCTCCATCCCCACAAACACCTATTAGCATGTCTTGGGCCACTGACATTCTCTGATAAAATAGTCACAAAATGCGGTTCCAGGGATCAAAGAATTACATCTTCTTGCCGCACAGAAAGGATTGTGAAGATTGAGAGGACTTACCAAAAGGTTCTACTTAATGTCCTGAGAGTTCAGATTTTTGCTTAAATTTGGCTTCTTGGTACAGTTGTTTAGCTTTTGCCCTATCATTCTCCTAATTGAAACATCATCTGTGTTGGGAAATAACTGTTTTGTGACTCCTGTAAAAAACAACAATAACACATGAAAACACTTTTTGAAGCCTTTGCATCTTAAGGTATGAACTGAGATAAAACATCAAGCAATCCACAATGTAGTTTTGTCTCCATTTTGCAAAAACAGCCCAAACACCAATGAGAAATGGCATATTAAAATACAGAGAGCTCAGATTCAGTGATTCCCTCAATTTTTTGACATTTACAAAAAATCATTTGATAGCTAGATGATTATATTTGAGGAGATTAACTTAAAAACCATAAGTAGAACTAAGGAGGACATGTGTTGTAAGGAGAACCAGGTGTTATACACAACTGATGAATCACTGAACTCTACGTCTGAGATAATAACACACAAGTGTTCATTAATTGAATTTAAATAGAAGAAAATAAAATAAAATTAAAAAACACATAAGTAGGAAATTAGTCCCAATTTTTCTAGAATAAATGATAAGGAATCTAAAGCCAAGATAAGAAAGAGAAAATAAGATCTAAACTCTTCACTGAAATTTTGTTTGAAAGGATTTTGGGATGCATTTTTCTGAAGTTATGAATTCATGAATTCAAAATTTTCATGAAATAAAATTTAGCTTTATTTTAGTAACTGTTTTAATGTAAATTTTTCTATAAAATTTACCATATTTATTAAGAGATTTAGGCTATTTTGAGATTTTTCTTTCATAGAAAAATAAACAACAAAAAGACCATGAAAGAATAACTTAACCTTGAGTGGTAAAATAATTTCAAATTCATGTGACAGTGTAATACAACCATATAATACCTATGATTTCTTGAACTTCATTCTGATTCATAGCTGGTTTTACGGCTTTGTCCCTGGAAGTAGAGGACTTGGCTCCGGTCAGGCTGTGTGTGGCCATGTACTCATTTGTATAAAGTACTTGCATTAAATCATTAATAAACTTCTGAGGCTTGCTCTTGTTACAACGGGCAACCTGCCATTTTTCAATCTTGAACTAAAAAATACAACATAATAGTTGAAACTGGAAAAAGGAAAAGAAAGTTGTATCCAGAAAAATATATTGCTAATTGAGTTAAGACATACCAGAAAACAAAATCAACATTCTTTAAGGGGATGTATTTTGCTTTTAATACATAGTCTACATTTCAGGGGTTAGAGTTAAATGTTATCTTTGATATAATTCCCAATATTTATGAGGTATTTGTTCCAGAGTATATCCAAGCTCTTGTCATGTGATCTGGATTGGATGGTTTAAGGATGAGTCTGATCCTCAACACCTCCTACTAAGTGTAGTAGGCAGAATAGTGGCCCACTGAAGATATCCATATCCCTGGAACCTGTGAATATGTGACCTTATATGGTTGTGATTAAGGGTAAGTACCTTGAGATGGAGAAATTATCCTGGATTATCCAGATGGGCCCAATTTTATCACAGGAGCCCTTAAAGAGGGAAGAGGGGGCAGAAGAATGGGTCAGAAAAAAGAAGCAGAAGAAGGAGGTCAGATTGGAATTGTGAGAGGGGCTTTGCCTCCATGGCTGGCTTTGAAGGTGGTAGAATGGCCCATAAACCAAAGAATGTAGTTGCCTCTAGAAATTGCCTCTGGAATTGGGTTGCCTCTATAGTCAGTAAGAAAATGGGAAACTTAGTTTTACAACCACAAGAAACTGAATTCTACAATAACCTAAAGAAGCAGGAAACAGATTTTTCCATAGAGCCTCCAGAAAGGAATGCATCTGCTGACACCTTGATTTTACCACACTTCTGATCTACAGAACTGTGAGATAATACATTTGTGTTATTACAAATCACTAAGTTTGTGGTCATCTGTGACTTAGCAAAAGGAAACTGATATCCAATATTCAAATATTCTAAATGTTAGATTGTTAGTATTATAGCTCTGGAAGGCATATTTTGCAAAGCTGATACCCAATTCTATTGAAACTCTTGTCGTTTTAGCTTCTGTTTCTTGAAGAGAAATTGGGGAAGTAGGAAAATATTATATTCTTCCAGCATGCAGAAGCTGAAATTTACCTTCATTCAGTGATATAATTTTATAACCCTCAATGCATAGTTACCCATCACTAAACTAGAAATTTCTAGTTTAATAACCTCATCATTGACTGCAATTTGACTTTAGTTTTCTAAATTGGATACTTGTGAAACAAATATTTTTTTGATTTGTTAATTGTTTTATGTAATTGCAATGTTATGGTCATGACCAAAAGTTACCTAAAGTTACCTGATGAAACAGTGATCATTTTGCAGTCTTTTTTTTTTTTTTTTTTTTTAATTTATCTTTTAGTAATCTCTACACCCACCATGGGGCTTGAACTCACAAATCCTTGGATCAAAAGTCACATGCTCCACAGCCCAAGCAGTCAGGCTCCCAACCATTTTGTAGTCTTATCTTAATTTTTGTATCTACTGTATCCCAGACAAAGATAGGGCAGGCTTTCCAACTGACCTGTTTCTCATCAGTATGATGCTCTTCTTCAGCTTTCAAGGAAATTGGTGAGCTGGAATTAGAGTTAGAATTACTGCACGTTGAGGCAAATGAGTCTGGTGAGGAGTTGTTTGTTGCTCTCCAGAGGGTGGATGCAGATGTGGACATGGTTCCTCCACCCTTAAGCAGGGCTTCTGCCATACCAACCAATTCTTCAAACTGGGTGACTGCTTGCGGTAACACTAAAATGGCAAGAAAAAGTAACACTTTATGAATACTTTTAATAACAGGGGCATATCTTCCTATATTTTTTATTGTGTATACATACATATTATATTGCATGTATAGAAATAGGTGGAACAAATTGTTAACATTTACTACTTTTGGAAAATAAACACGGTGAGAAGAGTGGTTGGGAGATATTTACTTTTTATTATTTAATAATGGCTTAATAATAAAATAATAATATATAAATTCAAAAACACGTGATTGTTGCATTTAAATGTATATGCATCACTTCATAACTAAAATGAATGGTTTAAAGAGTTGATTCTTTTTTCTAATTGCTATTGGTATTACTTGAAGGTTTTTAATTTCATTTGGAGACATTATTGATTCCAGCATCAATCATCTTCCAGATACTTACATCAGGCCAGTTTAAAAGACCATTAAATCAAACCATTTCCATTTAAGTTATTAAAATAAATTTTCAGTGACCATTGTGCGTGGTTTTCCAGGAAGTCAAATTTCATGAAATTAAGAAAAATTCATTGCCATGATTCAGAACTATGTTTTCACATATTAAGGATGAATTTTGGTAATCAGCTGAATGTTCTCTTTGTTCCTCTTCTTTTCATTTAAGATCTTATTTATTTATTTGACAGAGAGAGACAGCATGAGTAAGGGAGATGGGCAGAGGGAGAGGGAGAAGCAGACTGCCCGCTGAGCAGGAATTCCCAAGACCTGAGCCGGAAGACAGAAGCTTAACTGACTGAGCCACCCAGGCACCCTCTTTGTTCCTTTTTAAGTGGAAACTCACACATTCAAAGGTTCATGTCTCCATGTAAAATGGTCTTCTCTAGTTATGGTTATATCTAATTGTTTCCTAAGGACAAATAACATTTTTTGGGTGGGTGGAAGGCACTTTGAACCCTCCCTGATTCAACTCCTCACTCTATCGTTGAGGGTATTGGCTGCTGGAGAAGTAAAAAGACTGAAACCTTTTTCTTTAGCATATTATTAAGCTACAATCTTTGGATTAATATTTGATTTGAGAGCTAAAATCAGTAGCTAAAGGGAGATGAGTTCGACAAAATGATATACCCAGTTAATGCATACCAACAAGATACAGAACATCTCCATCCTCCCAGAAAGTTGCCTCATGTCCCTTCCAAGTCAATCCCAGGGCTCACTTTAGAGGCAACCATTTATCCAACTTCCTTGCCAGAGGTAAGTTTTACCTGTTCTAGAATTACATATAAATGGTATATTCTGGGGTTTTTTTGGTTTAACTTTTCTTTTGCTCTGCATAATGTTTTGAGATTTATTCATGTTGTATATTTCTGTTATTTATTCCTTTTTATTGCTGACTAATATTTCATTATATGGATACTCAACAATTAAAGTTTCATTTACCTGTCGATCGGTTATTTTCCACTTGACAACATGACTTTAATGGTTCCCTACTATTCTAAGGTATTGCTATTGTATAATTTATTTAAATGTTCTCTTTTTTTTTTTTTTTCAGATTTTGGCTGCTTCCAATTTTTCTTTCTTTCTTTCTTTGAGAGAGGGAGGGAGAGAGAGCAGAGGAGGGAGAGGCAGAGGGAGGAGGGAGACTGAGAGAATTTTTTTTTTTTTTCCGAGAGAATTTTAAGCAAACTTTGTGCTGAGCACAGAGCCCCACTTAGGGCTCCATCCATAGACCCTGAGATCATAAGCCAAAACCAAGAGTGGGTCCTTTAACTAACTGTGCCACCAAAACTCCCTGCTTCCAACTTTTCTTTATTACAAACAAAACTCTTGTGAACTGCCTAGCACATACATCTCTGCATGTATCTCTGATAGCAATAACGCTACAAATTCCTGAAAGCACAACAATAGGGTCAAAGGTATAAATGTTTTCTGACCTCAACTAATACTGCCCAATTGCTCTCCAGAAAGATTCTTCCAATTTACATGGCCACCAGCTATGTAAAAAGTCGACCATTTTGCTACACCATCAACAACAGGTGTTAGTCATTAACAATAATCTTCACTATTTTGATAAGTTGAAATCTTAGTAAAATTTAATTTGCAATTATTTTATTATTGTGAAGTTAAATACATACTTATTGACTATTTGGGCTTCTGTGAATTAGGTATTAGGCTACAGAATATTAGTAGGGCTTTTTGTTTGTTTGTTTGTTTGTTTTTTAAAGTAATCTCTGCACCCAATGTGGGTCTCAGACTTATGACCCAGCGATCAATAGTTGCATGGTCCACCAACTGCCAGCCAGGTGCCCTTAGTATTTTTTCAAAAGATTTTATTTATTATTTGACAGAGAGAAAGACAGCAAGAGAAGGAACACAAGCAGGGGGAGTGGGAGAGGGAGCAGCAGGCTTTCTACCGAGCAGGGAGCCTGACATGGAACTCGATCTGAGGACTCTGGGATCATGACCAGAGCCAAAGGCAGAGGCTTAATGACTGAGCCACCCAGGCATCCCTATTTTTTCTATTTTTAATAACTTAGACAGTTTTTGTAAAATTCTTATAAGTGTGCATAGTGTGTTAGCTACTCTTATTTCCTTATATATTAAATATTTTAAACTTTTATTTGCTGTAAGTTCCAAGTATTATCATCCAGAGTTTTTATTTTATTTCATGATTTTTTGAAAGCATACACAAATTTTTAATTTTTATTTTAAAGTAGCAGTATTTTCTTTACTGTATAATTCATCTATTTTATGGTTAGAAAGTCACTCAGCATTCAAAGCAGTAAAATACTCAGTCATATATTTTGTATAGTTCAAATATCTTTTTACAAGTGAGCTTCTTTTTTTTTTCTGCCTGGATACAATTTTTTTTAACTTCCAAGGGATACTTTTAATTTACAAACAAAAATTGAAAACGCCGTATTTCCAGCCCCCAGTTTCCACTCACAGCCAGTCTTGTTCCTTTGATACTTCCGTCCATTTTCTCCCCAACCCAGGAATACTTCAAACAAATCACAGGTAGCATCTCATTTTATCTGTAAATATTTCTATATGTATCTTTAAAGGTAAGAAATTTAAAAAATACAAGCAAAACACCATTGTGACAACCAGAAATACGCATCAGTAGTTCTTAAATATTTTTATTTTTTTAATGGTACAGCTATTTTAAGTTTTTAATGAAGTAATCTCTACACCTAACATAGGACTCCAACTCTTTTTTTTTTTTTTAAGATTTTATTTATTTATTTGACAGAAAGACTACAAGCAGGCAGAGCAGCAGGCAGAGGGAGAAGGAGGAGCAAACCCAGGCGCCCCTCCAACTCTTTTTAAAAAAATTTAATTTAATTTATTTTTTCAGTGTTCCATAAAAAAACCTAGTAAATGTCCAAATTTCTCTGACTTTCTCATTGTTGTTTTTACTTTATTTGAATCAGGATCCAAATAAGGTCCACATATTATGAGTAGTTACTATCTCTTTTATAAACTATAGGTATTTTTTCTCTCTCTTTCCTAGTTTTTTCCTTGGAATTTATTAATTGAAAAAACTGGATTATTTGTTTTACATGGTTTCCCACAGTGGGATTTTGCTGATTGTATCGATGACATACTGTTTAACATATTATTCTGTTCCTTAAATTAGCTCTAAATTGGTAATCAGATCTAAAGTCTTGATTAGATTTGGGTAGGATTTTAAAATTCTATCGGATAGAATTGAATGCATGGTTAGTTTTTTTTGTGATATTAGTCGTTACTGATGATCACCCCTTAGATTCATTACATCATAAGGAGTTGCAAAATTGTGATATTCTAGTACTTTTCTTTTTCATTTATTAGCTAGAATTCTTGTATAAAGGGAAACTTCCTCCCATCAACTATTTGGTTACACTTAGGTTTATTTCCTATAATAATGGCAGGGTAAATGCTTGTTTTATTATCTGTATTTACCAGTTTTCAGATGACCATTAAGTTTTTTCTTTTTTTTTTTTAAGCTTTTTTTCTTTTTTGAATACCATTATGAACTCATGCATTGAAATATACATGATAACCTGCCGTGGTCGTCCTTACTGTTGATCCTCAAAATGTCTCATCTTTGGCCATTGGGAACCTCTTTTTCTTCTTCTTCTTCTTTTTTTTTTTTTTTTTAAGATTTCATTTATTTATTTGACAGAGATCACAAGTAGGCAGAGAGGCAGGCAGAGAGAGAGGAGGAAGCAGACTCCCTGCTGAGCAGAGAGCCCAATGCAGGGCTCTATCCCAGGATCCTGGGATCATGACCTGAGCCAAAAGCATAGGCTTTAACCCACTGAGCCACCTAGGCACCCTAGGAACCTCTTCTAACTGGCATGTCTATATAGTCTTTGTTAACTGCCTTACTTTCTGCTATGACAAGTTTCTCATTTGGATTTCCTATTCTAGGCTCCCAAAAAGGCTCATCTCACACATTTCCTGTGCAAATTCTGGATTCAACCATTTCTCCAAGGAACCCTAGCTCCTTTTAGTGAGAAGTGTTATATGACCAAATCCAGGAGCTAAAAGTATTCTTTGCTATTGAGCTCTTGCTTTTAGGCCTATTCAGTGAAGAGTATTAGAAAATATATATTATTAATTTTTAAAGATAAATTTCCTTAACACACACAAAACAGGCAATCATATAAAAAAATGGGCAGAAGGTATGAACAGAGACTTCTCCAATGAAGACATACAAATGGCTATCAGACACATGAAAAAATGTTCAACATCACTAGCCCTCAGGGAGATTCAAATTAAAACCACATTGAGATATCACCTTCTCACTAGTTAGAATGGCCAAAATTAACAAGACAGGAAACAACATGTGTTGGAGGGGATGTGGAGAAAGGGGAACCCTCTTACACTGTTGGTGGGAATGCAAGTTGGTGCAGCCTCTTTGGAGAACAGTGTGGAGATTCCTCAAGAAATTAAAAATAGAACTTCCCTATGACCCTGCCATTGCACTCCTGGGTATTTACCCCAAAGATACAGATGTAGTGAAAAGAAGGGCCATCTGTACCCCAATGTTTATAGCAGCAATGGCCACGGTCGCCAAACTATGGAAGGAACCAAGATGCCCTTCAATGGGCGAATGGATAAGGAAGATATGGTCCATATACACTATAGAGTATTATGCCTCCATCAGAAAGCATGAATATCCAACTTTTGTAGCAACATGGACGGGACTGGAAGAGATTATGCTGAGTGAAATAAGTCAAGCAGAGAGAGTCAATTATCATATGGTTTCACTTATTTGTGGAGCATAACAAATAGCATGGAGGACATGGGGAGTTAGAGAGGAGAAGGGAGTTGGGGGAAATTGGAAGGGGAGGTGAATCATGAGAGACTATGGACTCTGAAAAACAATCTGAGGGGTTTGAAGTGGCGGGGAGGTGGGAGGTTGGGGTACCAGGTGGTGGGTATTATAGAGGGCACGGATTGCATGGAGCACTGGGTGTGGTGAAAAAAATAATGAATGCTGTTATGCTGAAAATAAATAAATATAATTTAAAAAAAGATAAAGATAAATTTCATCATGTATTTAAACCAGTACTTCCCACTCAAAATTCAGAACATAGGTTTTTAATTTAAATTGTATAGTTATGGGGCACCTGGGTGGCTCAGTGGGTTGAGCCTCTGCCTTCGGCTTGGGTCACGATCTTGGGGTCCTGGGATCGAGCACATTGTTGGGGGGGGTCTCTGCTCAGCAGGGAGCCTGCTTCCCCCTCTCTCTCCCTCTCTGCCTACTTGTAATCTCTCTCTCTGTCAAATAAATAAATAAAATCTTTAAAAAAGATAAACAATTGTATAGTTATGGTTTTTAGTGTGCCACATGGAGTGGAATGAGAACTTAACTTGAACTTGGATCCCCCATCCCCAACACACACTGCAATATCAGTTTCCCCAGAGCCATTTGCTGAATAATTTATCCTTTTCCTGATTAACTTGTAGGACTTGCTACATGAAATGCCAGGCTCATTGCAAATATGAAAATGCAGTGCTCTTTGTTCAAAACTTCTTAATAACCTTAATATGGTGACAGTAAAGCCTTTAACTAGTATGTGGGGCCTTTCTAAGAGCAGGGCTCTGACTGCCTGCTTAGGGCACGGATCCATGAAGTTGGGCCTGACGACTTATGATACCGAACAACATTAACAGCAAGGAAATTACATGGCACCTGCTATTGCCAGGTTCTGTTCTGAATGCTTTACATGTCACCCAGGCAAGCACTGTCATTATTTCCAGTTTTGAGATGAGGAAACTGAGGCACAGAGTGGTTGAACAACTTTCACATGGTAACACAGACAGCAGGTGGCAGTCAGGATTTGAACCCAGGTGGTTTGGCCCCTCTAAATCTGTACTATTTACCTAGCGTTTGTAGGATAGTTTCTCTGTCATATATGAGGTTCTGACTGAGGGATCTGCATTCTGTTCCAAATCACCATTGCTGATCTTGCACTAGTAACTTTTATTTTTAAAAGATTTTATTTATTTATTTGACAGACAGAGATCACAAGCAGGCAGAGAGGCAGACCGAGAGAGAGAGGGAAGCAAGTTCCCCGCTGAGCAGAGAGCCTGTCGTGGGGCTTGATCCCAGGACCCCAAGATCATGACCTGAGCCAAAGGCAGAGGCTCAACCCACTGAGCCATCCGGGTGCCCCCAAATAACTTATATTTAGTCATTTGAAATTTATATGATTTATGTTGACAGATTATACCCTCATATTCTTTTTTCAGAAGATTCCTAATTGATTTTGCCTACTTTTTCAGGTTAGCTTTATAATGATCATTGTCAAATTTCCAAAAACAAAACAAAACAAAAATCATTAGTATTTTTATTGGAATCCCACTGAAAGTATTAGTTATTTGGGGATGAATTGGCATCTTCTCCTTTCATCAATGAATGTGACAAGTCTCTCCATTAATTTATATTTCTTCGCTGAGTTTTTTATATTTCTTCATTGACTACATATGTGTCTTATTTAGGTTACTAGTAGCTATTTTATAGTTGTTTGTAATTAATGTGACTGGATTCTTTTTTTTTTTCCCCCTAAGAAAATAACTGGAAATTTCTGTACTATAAAGAAATTACTGATTTAAAAAAATAGTAGCTGCTAGATTTGGGGGCATGTATTATATACTTTCATCAGTTTTGAAATAAAATAAGGCTTATAATGAATAACAGTAGTCTTCTGCCTTATCACTCACCACTCCTGATTATCGCTCTTAGAGATCACCAATCCCAAATCATTTAACTATTTCTTTTGGTACTTACTTTCATACTCTTAAATAATAATGTGCATATACAACTATTTGTTGATTTTTCAGATCCATATAATTATTTACTGATTTTCTATTTTCTTTTTTTTTTTTTTAAGTAAGTTCTACATGCAACGTGGGGCTTGAACTCACCACTCTGAGATCAAGAGTGACATTCTCTATGACTGAGCAAGTTAGGCACCGCTGCTTAATGATTTTCAACTATGTAATATGGCAATATTGTTCTCTTTCAACTCCTCTCCCAGCCACGCAGAAATACACATACCTGCTACTCACACGCAAACATACACACACTCTTCTCAGAATAGTGGTAACACAATTGTTCAATAAATATTATGCTTTCATTATTATAGTGATGTAAACATTATTCACATTTCTTTTTCTTTAAAACATGATTCCCCCTGCCTAGAGTTAATAATTACCTTATTATTATTGTTTTTTACACTATTTCTCTCACCCTAAACTTCTATACATCTCTAAACTTCCTATGTAAATCTCTTTAGATATTTGGATATATCATGTCAAATGCCAATTTCATATATTTCTTGGAGCTGTCTCCTCTGGAGCCCTGCATATGCCTCCACAGTCTGGGCTAGCTGCTTCTAGGCGACTGTATACTTTTCACCTTGGAGTTTCCCTTCACTATCCTTCAATGACTCCTCCTTGCCTCTCTCCTGAATTGGACCACCTATTCCCTGGATGTCATGTTTTTTATTTTTCTAGATTTACTCTCTCATTTGGGAGGAGTTTTTCCTCCCTTAGCCTTTGAAAAAGAAATAGGAAGTGCATTAGTGAGATGTTGTATGAAAGTATTACCAGCCCTACCACTTGGTTGATAATTTCACTCAGGTATAGAAGTTTAGATTTACATTCCCTTCGTAATTTAGAAGGCATTGCTTATTTTTCTTGGAACTTCCAGTGTTGCTGGTGAAAAGTCCAATGCCATTCTGATTCCCAATCCTTAGCATGGGGCGTATTTACTTCCTCTGAAAGCTTTTGAACCTTCCCTTTACTTCTGCTGTTCTGAAATTTCACAATGTTATGACTTGGACAAGTCTTTTTGCTTTGGGTGTTATCTTTTAATGTAAAAAATTGTGTCCTTCAATTCTAGAGATTTGTGGTATTAATATTAAATAACTTCTCCCTCTTCTCTCATACCTTTTAGGATCTCTTGTCTTTGGTCATTTAACATCTGGGACTAATTCTTTATTTTACCTAATCTTTACTATTTTCCTTTTCTGGGTCTTCTTACTCTAATATCTACAAGATTTTCTTAACTTTACTTCCAGACATTTTATTGAATTTCTAGGTTTCTCCCCCTTGTTCTTTGGATATTCCTCTCTTAAACTAACCCTGTTCTTGTTTTGTGCAAATTTCTACTGCTCCCTGAGTTGTCTCTGTTCCCTCTGATCTTATTATTCTCTTTGTTCATTTTGGTTTGTGTTCCATGTTAGAGGATTTCCTTAAATAAGCACCCTCCCTCAGCTTGGCTTGGTGTCCCCGAGTTCATAGCTTTGGTTCAACCTCCTCTGAGAGAAAACCTCCATCTTCTACTGCGGTGAAGGGTGGTAGTTGCAGGCTACATAGGGAGAATGTGTGACTTTGTGGTCCCAAAAGGTCTTTATGTAGGTCTTTCAGTTTTCACACTACCAGCACTATCATAATCCCTTTCACAGGCACAAATCCTAAACCATTTATAGTTTTCTGGTGTGATATAGCTTCTTTCTTTTTAATTTCTCTACCTCTACTCACTCCGCAACCCCATCCCAGACACTGAGTTTTTAGATTCTTACAGCTAGTCAGTTACTACTCACTCATCTGCTTTTCAGTGTCTAAAATTTTACTGGCATCTTTTAGCTGCTGTGGTCTTCTTTACAGTTTCCCTGACCTTGTGCTTTTACACACTTTAAGTTTATTTTTAGTAAGGTTTCAGAAGAGAAGGGAGAGTCACACACATTTCACTTAAACATTATGTCATACTTAAAGAAACTGGGGCAAAACTTAACTGATTTTTGATTCTTCACTGAAATCTCATTTTTTACGAGAGTTGAATTTTCAGTTGATGCTTTCTTTTTCCTAGGTATACATTCATTCTCTAAAAATAATGACAACTTAATAACTTCTATAAAATAGATATATCACTATTTTCCTTTTATATCTTATGGTGTTGGTCAGTTGTGGTCCACAAGACATGTTTCAAATGCTTAAAACATACATGTATAGCAGACACACATTTGCTCTTCTGCAAGTCTAAAATGGCATATATATTCTACCATTTTTCCTCAGTAGGCTTTATAAACTGAAAAAGAGCCCTGATTCTTAGTTCAAAATGTTATTAAGAGCATTACTGAGCAAAAGATAAATAACCATTCTGCATTCTTTTCTCAGACCCTTTCTTATTTGGATTATACATAAAATTTCAACTCTCTGTTATCTTCCTACTTCCCAACTGTAGCTTTACAAGGAGGCCTTCTCTGATCATGTTATTTAGGACTGTATTTAAGATTGTGTATTTTTAAAAAAGATTTTATTTATTTATTTGACAGACAGAGATCACAAGTAGGCAGAGAGGCAGGCAGAGAGAGAGGAAGGGAAGCAGACTCCCTGCTGAGCAGAGAGCCCACTGCAGGGCTCAATCCCAGGACCCTGAGATCATTACCTGAGCCGAAGGCAGAGGCTTTAACCCACTGAGCCACCCAGGTAGTACCCCTAAGATTGTATTTTTATGCTCTCCCTCAAATCCCAATCTTCTTTTACCTTCCTTTATTTTTTACATACTACTATCAGCTAACATTTTATATAATTTATTCAATTATTAATTATTACAGCTTTTGACTGTCTTGTTCCAGTAGAATGTAGGTTTCATGAGAGCAAGGATCTTTGTTTTATTTGCTGGACTTTCCTAGGTACTTAGAACAGTGACTAATATATAGGAGGACTTTATAAATATTACTGAATGAGTAAATGCATGATGAGTACCACAGCAGTAGTGGGCAGTTCCTGTTGCCTGAATTCCAGCCAATAGCTAACTCTACGACTTGGTTTCTGGAGGTACACTTGTGTGTGTGTGTGTGTGTGTGTGTGTATGGAGGGGGTAGAGAATATTAAATATATAATAGATAATAGATTATATAGAGATTTGTAAGTGCCAAAGAGGAAATGAAGCAGGGGAAGATAAAATACGTTGCAGAGAGAGAGGCTGAAATTTTATATTGAGGAAGGAGTTTAGGGAAAAGATGAATTTAGAGTAAGGTCTTGAAGTGAGTAAGTGAGAAGAATGTTCTTCTGGGGGAAGAACATTCCAGCTTGAGGAAATGACCAGTACAAAGACACTAAAGTAAGAACATGTCCGATGTCTTCAAAGAAAACACAAGTAGTTCAATGTGGCTGGATCACAGAGAAGGAGGGGAAAGTAGTAGAAAATAAGACTAAGAGAGGTAAGTAGAAGGGAAATAGCCAGAATGCATAAGGACTAAAGATCATAAAAATGATTTCTGTTTTCTCCTGAGTGAGGAGGAAATATACTTAAGGGTTCTGAAGAGAGAAGTGACATGAACTGATTTTGTTTAACAGGATTATTCTTGCAACTGTGCTGAGAATAGACTAGAGAAAAGCAAGATCAAAAATAGTGACACCAGCTAGGAATCCACCATAATATTCTATGTGTGAGATAATGGTGGCTTGGACTAGAGTGACAGTAGTAGGGATGGTAAAAAGGATTGTATCCCAAAAATGTTTTGAAAGCAAGGTCAGTAAGATTTGTCAATGGACTGAGTGTATGATGTAAAAGAAATATAGAAATTGGTTTTTCATTTGAGAAATTGGAACAATGAAGTTAGCATTAACCAAGATGAGGAAGAAAGGCAAATACAGGTCAGGAGTGTGGTTTGCACATGTTAGTCTGAGAAACCTGTCAGTTATGTCATGTACACAGTTGGACAATGAGTTGAGTTAAAGGGTGAAGTCCTGGCTGGAGAATCATAGTTTATTGATGGATTTTAACATCATGTAATTAGATATGATCACCTATGAAGTGAGTGTACATAGAAAGAAAAGAAGTTCAAGGTCTGAGCTTGGGGCATCATCAAATATTTAGAGAGTAAGATGATAAAATAAATCAGCCATATGGATTTAGATAGAAAGATCAGCAGTGTAAGAGGAAAACTGATAAATGTGGTGTCCTAAAAGCTAAATGAGGAAACTTCCAGAGAAGGAGAGATAGCCAAATGTCTCAAATGCTGGTCACAGGGCAATTAGATGATCATCAAGAAATGGCTTTTGAAAAAAAAAAAAAAAAGAAATGGCTTTTGAGGAGCACCTGGGGGGCTCAGTTGGCTAAGCATCTGCCTTGGGCTCAGGTCATGATCTCAGGGTCTTGGGATCGAGCCCCGCATTGAGCTCTCTGCTTCTCCCTCTTACTCTGCTCTCTCTCTCCAAAAAAAATGGTTTTTGAGATTAGCAATATGGAATGTTATGGGTTGAATTGTGTCCCCTCAAAAAGATAAATTGGAGTCCTAACCCCTAGTACCTCAGAGTGCAAACTTATTTGGAAATAGGGTCTTTATATATGTCATCAAATTTAACTGAGGTCATTAAGGTGGGCCCTGATCCAGTATGACTGGTATCCTTATAAGAATGGGGAAATTTA
The DNA here is from genome assembly GCF_030435805.1 of Mustela lutreola. Classification (NCBI taxonomy): domain Eukaryota; kingdom Metazoa; phylum Chordata; class Mammalia; order Carnivora; family Mustelidae; genus Mustela; species Mustela lutreola. Next base: position 103,581,935 of record NC_081295.1, on the reverse strand, counting down.
GACATGATGAGAGATAAGCATATGGGGAGAACACCACAGGAAGCCTGGCATTACATGGCCTCAAGTCAAGGAACAACCAGAAGCTGGGAGAGAGGGCTTCCCTGGTGCCTTTAGCGGGATTGTGATCCTGCTGACACCTTAATTTTGGAATGTTAGCCTCCAGAAGTGGGAGACAGCACAGTTCTGTTGTTTAAGTTATGCAATTTGTAGTACTTTGTTACCAGTAAACTTATATATGGGAGTTATAGTGAACAAGAGAAAGAAATTATAATAGAACAATAAGGAACTAATTGAAGTAGATCCAGAGAGCGTAGAAGGGGAAAAATTGAACACAGTGTGTAGCATAAGATCATTTAGGGAGTTTTTCCTATAAAGGGGAGGAAAGAAATAGGGTGGAAGGTGGAGAAGCAAATAGCTTGGAAGGGGTTTGGTTTTGTTTTTTAAATAATGGTAAGTCTGGTGCTAAGGGGAATGATTCATTAGAGAAGGAAAATTTTATCTTGTGTTGGAGAGCCAGGAGAAGCTCTGGAGCTAAGTCCTTAGGTGAAAGAGGATGGCATCTGACGCATAGGTGGAGATAACTGTTTTTGGCTAGACTAGAGAGTAGGTCATCATGAGTGACAGGAGAGAGTGAAGCATAAGGCATAGGTGCAGGGATAGGGCACTTGGCTGGTTCAGTTGGTAGAGCATGCAGTTCTTCATCTTGAGGTAGTGAGTTCAAGCCCTAAGTTTGGCATAGAGCTTACTTTAAAAACAAAAATACAAAAAAAAAAAAAAAAAAAAGCATGGGTGCAAGGAGACGGCAGTCTACTTCATATCCTTCAATTTCTCAATGAAGTCAGAAGCAAAGTCATCAACTGAGAGCGAGGATATGGGAGGAGGTGTAAGAAGCTGGCAGAGAGAAAAAATGAAATGGCAACTGGGAGTGTGGGAGGGAGAAGAAGCTTGTCATAGTGATTCTTTTCACATACTATTGAAACTCATTTGCTACTCACACTTAGAATTTTATCATCTAAATGTATAACAAAAATTGGTGTAATAATTTTCTTTTGGGGCTTCTATGTGTCAGGTTCTGGTGTTGATAAAAGCAGAGACAGTAACAATAATAAATACCATTACTGAACACCTGTCATGTGCTTTGGGTGAAGCATTTCTTCCAATGATCTCTTCTAATCATCACAGCAGCAAGGACATGATAGGTTATCCCCGCCACCTCCCCCCCCTCCCATTTTGAAGTTGGAGCTGGGGGCCCAGTAAAATACAAAGCAGGTATACATGGCACCAGTTGTATAGCCAGTAAGCAGAGTTGGGATTCAAACCAAGGCCTGTAACTCAAAAATCAATACTTTTAGCCAGCAATTTATACTAACTTTATAAACTAGCTTTTCATCTTACTCTAAGTCCTGGAACAGATTATATGAAAATGAGAATGATCTGTTGTTTGAAATCACAAAAACCTCACCAGAAAAAAAAAAAAAAGGCAAAACATTGGTTATAAAAATTCAATATTTAAAGTAGAAAAAATAAAGACATAATGGTTTGGTGTTGGAATAAATATGTTTTAGCTGTAACTGCTTCTACTTAAAACTATGAAGTCTTCACTGTAATAAATATTATTAGGAAAGTATATGAGTCATTACCACAAAATGAAAATCTAGCTCATCACCATGTTCTATCTATCTCCTATCAGTTCTGCCTCCATAATTATGTGGAACTGTCCTCTTTACTTCGATAACCATTGTTCTGGGCTAGGGTGCCATCATGTTAGTCTGGATGACTGCAATACTGTTGGAGAGTGGCCCTTCCCTGATTTCTTTCTTGTGTTATTTGTACTCATTTGTACATAGCAGCCAGAGGGATTTATTTTCAAAATGGTCTGTGTATTTACTGTTTTACAACAGAATATTGCCCAACACAAGACATGATTGCCAAATATTCAGCAGCACAAAATAGTGCATGATGCTTAACTGCAAATGGAAAACATAATTTTTGAAAACTAAACACTTAAATACAATATAGGATCCTAAAAAAGACATTATACCAAGTGGTTTTTAATTTGCATAAATTGATCTTTCTCCTTTATTAGTCTTCAGTGGAATGTGACTATTTTCCCAGACTATTTTTCCCAACTCCAAAACTATACTTCAGTGTACAGGATCTTTATTTCCAGTGGTTCTATAATGTCTCATAATAGGTCCCATTTTCTAGTACTTTCCTTAGCAGAGGGGAATAAGATAAGCACATTATGAACATGATAACTTATTTGTTCTGTCTTACTAACCTTTTCTCTCTGGGGCCTACCACAGTGAGTAACCCCTATTAAATGCTCAATAAATAGCCATTGAATATTATTAAATGAATACAACATTTGATATTTTGTAGGAATAATCTAAAATTCCCTAAGTCATAAACTAAGGGCTTAAAGATGAGTGCTTCTGTGTTAAATTATATAATCATAGATTTTCTTAAAATGTGATTTTTGATTTTTTTTCTCTGAAGCACTGATTTGGTTTTTCACTCTTGACAGCTGATTTGCAGTAATTTTCATTCATCATATATTTTTACTTTTATCTAAAAATATCAATTTTATCAAAGTTTACCTTGAAGCATGACCAAAGACTGTCGAAGTCGGCTGTTTTCTTTCCGGGTGTTTGTTAGTTTTTGTTTCAGACTTTTTATTTTCATGCACAATTCCTCCTTTGACAGTTCTGCTAAAGGCTCTTCATCTTCACTGGAGCTCTCACCAGGTAGAAAAGCATTTCCTGAATATGGGTCTCTCTAAAATACAAAGCAGGTACAACAAAAGAAGGTTCAAAGTGACTTTAATGGTTTATCCCATGTTCTATATGCTGAAGGGACTTAATCAGACCTACAAAACCCTCATCTCCCAGGCATTTCTTGCTCCAGATGAAGAGTTGTCCTACCTAGTGAACTAGCCTCAGCTTTGTCTTCCCCCCTGCAGGGGAGCTCAGAAAAGGGAAGACATCAAAGTTTCATGCACACATCTGTCACATAGCAGAAATCAGGATTCTGTCTAACTTCAGTGAAGAATATAAAGTAGAAAAATTGTATAACAGAGAAGAATCAACCAGACAGCTATTCAGATCTTTGTAACTCATCTTCACCCTCTATTTCTCCCCTAACTTTTCACTCACAGCCTCTCTGTTGAGACTGAGAAATTTGGGGGCTTATTGCATCAGAGAAAAGAGAAAGAAGATTCACTTAGGACAAAGCATTCCTGCTTTCCTTTTAGTTTTAGAAGTAATTTTTAAGGTCAATAGTAAGACAAAAGTCTGAAAACATATGTACTTGGGTTGCAAGACCTAGGCTGTATTGATCCAGGAAAGGATTTATTCAAATTATTAATCTTGTGTATCTATCTATCTTTCTATTTATATGGAAAATTGGAGTATAGAATGGAATTTATAAAGAGCCAAAAGGCTGGAGTATAAAAGTTTTTTAATTTTTATTTTATTTATTTATTTAAAAATATTTTATGTATTCATTTGAGAGAGAGGGAGCTCCAGTGTGGTGGGGGAGGGACAAAGGGAGTAGGAGAAGCAGACTCCCTGCTGAGCAGGGATTCCCGATATGGGACTTGATTCCAGGACCTGGAGATCGTGACCCAAGCCACAGGCAGATGCTTAACTGACTGAACCACTCAGTCAATCCTGGAGTATAAATAAACATTAGAGTAGAAGAGATAAAGGTATGACATAATGTTTAATGTTGCACAGGAAGGGAAGAGACATTCTGGTGCCAGGAGAAGCCTGGAAAAAAAGGAGCTGGGATGGCAGGAAATCAGATTCAAGTGTCTTTGCTCTTCCTGAACCCACTGTTTGTGGGGAGGAGAGATGGGTCACAAGAATAAGGGTATATGATAGAAATATCCAGATAAATGAGGAGCAATCCTAGAATAACAGGGTTGGCTCCTGCTCCTCAGTTTATTAAAAACTCTGTAAAGAGGGACACCTGGGTGGCTCAGTTGGTTAAGTGTCTACCTTCAGCTCAGGTCATGATCCCAGGGTTCTGGGATCAAGTACATTGGGCTCCTTGCTCAGTAGGGAGCCTGCTTCTCCCTTTGCCTGCTGCTCCCCCTGCTGGTGCTTGCTCTCTTTCTCTCTCTTTGACAAATAAATAAGTAAAATGTTTAAAACAAAACAAAACAAAACAACTCCCTAAAAAGAGTCCCCATGTCCATCATTAACCCTAGGGTGTTAATGGTGCCTCTCTGGATCATAAATTAGAAATGGCCAAAAATAAGTATCTAGACAGCTGGATAAGAGAAAACAGTCAGACTCTCCAGAGTTCTTGAAAAGCAGCTAGAGAATCCAAATTGTCTCTCTGTCCTGGTCAGGAGACAGGTGAGTGCTGGGGAAACTGGTGAAATAGAAATAGTTTAGTGTGAGAACAATGAGTCCACACAATGCCAGAACCTTATAGAAGATGGCAGTGGTCCTGACTCTTGCTGGCAGAGAGCCTCTTCAGACAACTGCACTGAAGGAAGAAGAGGCCAAGACTTAACAGCAGAGCACAAGGAACACATATAAGAGATACTCCCTGAAATGCGACTTAACAGCAGAGCACAAGCAACACATATAAGAGATACTCCCTGAAATGCTAGGCCCTGGGGAACAGGGAACACTGCACAGCAGGGCACTACAGGACCTCTTCTTCATAAGGCTATTATTGTTAAAAGCAAAAGAAGTAGCTGACTTTCCTAACACTGAGAAACAGACACAGAGAGTTAGACAAAATGAAGAGACAGATGAATATGTCCCAAATGAAAGAACAGGACCTAATCATAGCAAGAGATCTAAGCAAAACAGATATAAGTAATATGCCTGATAGTTTAAAGTAATGATCATAAAGATACTCACTGGACTTGAGAAAAGAGTGGAGGACATCAGTGAGACCTTTAACACAGAGATAAAAAAAGAACCAATCAGAGATAACACAATAAATGAAATTCAAAATACACTTGATGGTTGGGGCATCTGGGTGGCTCAGTTGGTTAGGTGTCTGCCTTCAGCTCAGGTCATAATGCCAGGGTCCTGGATCAAGCCCCACCTTGGACTTCCTGTTCAGCAGGGAGTCTGCTTTTCTCTCTTCTTCTGTCCCTCCCTCTGCTCATGAGTTCTTTCTCCCTCTCTCTCAAACAAAAAATCTTTTAAAAAGTATACTTGATGGAATAAATAGCAGACTAGATGAAGCAGAAGAATTAATTAATGACATGGAAGATAGAGTAATGGAAAGTAACCAAGCTGAGCAAAGGAGAGGAAAGAAAATTATGCAAATTGAGATAATCTTAGGGAAATCGATGACTCCATCAAGCATAATAACATTCTCATTATAAGGATCTCAGAAGAAGAAAGAGAAAAGGGGGCAGAATATTTATAAGAAGAAATAATAGCTTAAAACTTCCCTAATCTGGGGAAGGAAATAGGTATCTGGGGGAAAGAGGCACAGAGAGAGCCCCCCTCCCCTAATTCAACCCAAGGAGGTCTGCACCAAGACACATAGTAATTAAAATGGTAAAAAGTAATGATAAAGAAAAATATTTCAAAATAACAAGAGAATAAAAGTTAGTTACATACAAAGTAAACTCCATAAGGTTTTCAGTGGACTTTTCAGCAGAAACTTTGTGGGCCAGGAGGGAGTGGCATGACATATTCGAAGTGTTGAAAGGGAAAAATCTGCAGCCAAGAATACTCTATCCACCAAGGCTATTACACAGAATAGAAGGAGAGATAAAGAGTTTTTCATAAAAAAAAAAAAAATAAAGTAACTCATCACCACTAATGCAGCCCTACAAGAAATATTAAAGGAGACTCTTTGAATGAAAAGGAAAGACCACAAATGAGAGTATGAAAAGTAAAAAAATACAAAAGCAATATAAGTAAGTACTTTTGTAAAAACCAGAAAAAGTGATTCATAAAATGAAAGGATGTAGAATATGGCATTAATATACCTAAAATATGAGGAGAAGTGTAAAGGATGGTTTCAAAATTAAGCAATCATCAACCTAATATAGACTGTTCTATGCAGAAACTATTTTATGCAAACCTAATGGTAACCACAAGTCAAAAACTGGGAAGATATGCAGAGAATAAAGAGAAAGGAATCCATGTGTATCAGGTCAAAAACCATGAAAGAGAGCAAGAGAAGAAAGGATCAGAGAAAACCTATAGAAATAACCACAAAACAAATAACAAAATGACAATAAATACATATCTACAAATAATTACTTTGAATATAAAAGGACTTAAAAAAAGATTTTACTTATTTATTTGAGAGAGAAAGAGAGAAAAAGAGAGAGAACATGAACAAGGGAGAGGGAGAAGCAGACTCCCTACAGAGGGAGCCTGACACAAGTCTCAAACCCAGGACTTTGGGATCATGACCTGAGCTGAAGGCAGATGCTTAACTGACTGAGCCACCAGATGCCCCTTGAGTAGTCAGTTTAGACCCAGAGATAGGTGTTGCATGTTAAGTAAGGTAGACCAGCAAGATAAGAGAGATCCTCAACATTGTGGAGCTGCCATAGTAAAATCAGTGCTGATGGAAAAGTCAGAAACAGATTGAGGTATATATCATGATACCAATGTACTACTAAATGATGTACTAAATGATCTATCCATAAAGTTGTACAATGCAACTTGTAAAGATGTACAATGTGTGATTGGTAAGAACGAAAAGGTTGGAAGCAAGCCATATCCATCATAGGATACTGGCTAAATAAAGACTGGTACATAGACACAGTGGAATAATATGGAGCTATAAAAAAGAGAAAGTTCTTTATACACTAGTGATAGATCTTAAAAAAATATTAAGTAAAAAGGCAAAGTACAAAGCAGCATATCTGATAAGTTACTTTTTTGTGCAAAAGAGGGGACAAAATATCTATTTTTATATTTGTTTTATTTGAACAAAGAAACACTGGAAGGATTAACAAAGAAAGCAATAAATGTGGTTACCTATAGTGTAGGTGGGAGGGGGGAACAGGGTGGATGGGAGACAGGGAAGTGAGTGAGAATTTTCACCATTTACCTTAAAATACATATTTATAGATATTAAAATACATGCCTTCTGATTTTTTAAACTCAGAAAAGCTTTATTTTTATTTCTTTAATTTGGCTTTCTTGTGCCTTCAACACTTTCACAATAATTTTCTGCTTAATAAAGAAAGCGCACTTAATCCTGTCAGGCACACATTTAGCACATGTGGAACCATCATGGATCCTGCTGACATGTTTTTAAATTTTAAAAAGACCTTGTAAGAACTTTAAAGATTTATTTGAGAGAGAAAGCATGTGCTCTTATGTGGGAGGGTGGGAGGAGATGGAGAGAAAGAATCTCAAGAAGTCTCCTCACTAAAGGAGGAGCCCAACTCAGGCTCAATCTCAGGACTCTGAGATCATGACCTAAGCTGAAATCAAGAGTCAGAAGTTTAACCAACTGAGCCACCCAGGCACCCCTAGATCCTCGTAAGAACTTTACATCTCGTAGCATAAACTCCTTAAAGATGAATCGAGAACATTCCACCACAAATTTTGCCAGTTTCCCAATCTTCTTGGTGTAAAGGTAAACAGCTCCATTACCATAGTTTTGGGACTGCCTAGTTTTGCTAGGGGCTATATTTTACAGTACCTTATAATAGTGTGTCAAATGCCAGACCATCCTGAATTCCTCTAAACACCATCCCCAGAAGATTAAAAAATATTTTAAACTATGAGAATGTATAGTATGTATTTAAAAAATTAAATAAGAATACATGCACATAACAAACTACATGTATTACAAAGACATACACAAATATATGTACTGCAAAGACACACACATAAAATGAAAAAAGATACACACATTATTGGGTTGTCCAAAGTATAAGAGGACAATGCGAGTGGGGAATTCAGCTTATAAAGGAATAAATAAATAAAAAAAGAAAGGAGCCCACATCAAACCAGTGATGAACATGGGCCACAAACCGGAGTTATAAAAGAAGAGAAACAGTAAATATTAAAGAAGACATAGATATTTCAATTTCTTTAGTACTTTTTGAGAGGAAAAATAGTTTCTGACAGTTTCCTCTCTTTCATTTCCCAGAATATGAGTGAAAGTTTGAACAATGGCATAATTGGTCATACTTAAATAGAAGCAGGTAAAATGTCTTTTGAGTATGTTTCTAACTCAACTTGTTCAACATTACAAAGAGAATTTGAAATTTTTATTCCCTTGGTTGAACAAAGAATTAAAGGGAACAATGAGTTAATAGAAGAAGAGAAAGTACTGAAGTAAAAAATTATGAAAAGCACTATGGAATTATGCTGAAGCTAGATAATAAAGTTATACTGAGGTAACAGAACACCAACCTGTCCTTTATCCATGTCACTATTTGCATTCTCTGAGTCCATTGTCTCTGTCCTTTTCCTTTTCCCTTTTCTAAGAGCTTGGGTATTGGTAATGTCATCTGTTTGCAAGATCTTCTGCATTTTCTCAAATAGTTCTCAAAGATTTTCTGAAATCGTAGGAAGAGGGAATGCCCATGTAGATGATACTATTCTTGACGTAGTCCCCAAATTAATGTTTTTCCTTAAAAACAAAACAAAAAAAGGATACGTAATGTATATACAAGCAGATGATTCATAATTACAGTAGCCACTCAAGTAAAATACTTTTACTAAATGTTTCTTATCTTTCTCCTGCTGACAAATTTTGCAATTTTCATTTGATTCAAAATCTTCCAATTTCATCGTCATCATGAGGATGTCTTGTTTCTAGGATGTGACTGATATGCAGTGAATTGTCACTTATAAAATGAAATAGTGTGAAAAAAACTTTCATCTTTATAAGTTTTTTCTTGACAGTCAGTTATAAGCAGTCTAAATATCAACATAGAAACATTATAAATTTATGCAGGCAGTATTTCACAGGATCAAAGTTATAAAAGGCATTAATACTAGTAGATCTCATTAGGATCAAAATGTTCCAAGGGGGATTAATAAGCAATAAGAATTGCTTATAAGTTTGTTTTGCTTTTTTCTGAAAACTCTCCAGTTTTGAGGTGGAAGACTTTTCTTGGTGTAAATTCAAGAATTTACCATAAAGAATGAAAGAAAAATATATCTCAAAGGCAAAGATACAGTTCATAAAAAATTTTAAAGGATAATAATTATTATCCTTTAACTATTAAGTAGATAATAATTATTATCTACTTTTCAAAACCTGAAAAGTAGATAATAATTATTAGGTAAGGATGAAGTGACCAAATTTTTTTTTTTTTTTTTTAAAGATTTTATTTATTTATTTGACAGAGAGAAATCACAAGTAGTCAGAGAGGCAGGCAGAGAGAGAGAGAGGAGGAAGCAGGCTCCCTGCTGAGCAGAGAGCCCGACGCGGGACTCGATCCCAGGACCCTGAGATCATGACCTGAGCCGAAGGCAGCGGCCTAATCCACTGAGCCACCCAGGTGCCCCTGAAGTGACCAAATTTAATTTTTGCTATTCACAGATGATATAGTACATTTGGTCTTAACATCCTTATTACTCACATATATTGGTTTGTATCTATGAAAAGATATTAATTGTAAATAATAAAACTTTAAACACAGAAAGGAGCTGAACTTAAAGGGACTTTAAGAAATATCTAGACTGTTGAGCAGAAGGTAACATAGTTCCTTACCAAAATATACCAAATAATTCTTTTAGAAAATATGGCACTTTTACCTACTTTAAGAGAAATTCACCATTCTTCACTCCAAGCATGAAATAATTTGGTATTGTCTTGCCAAAATTGTTTGTTGTGAGTCTGAAAGCTTACTTTGGATTTTCACATATATGAATAATATTTGAACTCACACATGGAATTGAACTGAATTGTGAATCATATCTGACTCACAAACATAAGGGGTTTTATCTAGCATCAAGCTTTATTAATAATTTTAATGATAAGGCAATCGAGAGGCACAGGTCAAGTAGAGAGAGGTCTAGGGCATCCTACTGGTTTTGTAGGTCCTTCCTTTTCAGATCACATAGGTACTCTGTGGTCTAGAATAAGTGAAGCCTTTAAATGATGAGGGTCACCTCACATAGTGGGGAGTGTTTAAGTTGTAACACATCTCCATTTTATATCTCCATTTATACCTCAGAGTTGTATAGCTTACATGACCTTTTCAAGGTTATAAACCCAGAGGTTCTGGGTATGTTTACTATAAAAAATCCTAAATCAGGGATGTATAATTAAAAGCATTCTAGGGGCACCTGGGTGGCTCAGTAGGCACCCAGGTACCTTCCTCAGAAGGCAGAAGCAGAAGCCTCTGGTCATGATCCCAGGGTCAATCCCAGGATTGAGCCCCGAATCAGGTCCTGCATCAGGCTTTCTCCTCAGCAGGAAGCCTGCTTCCTCCTCTCTCTCTCTGCCCGCCTCTCTGCATTCTATAGATTAAAAACTCCACTCTTAGCCAATATCATTAATCCATCTACCCAGAGCAAGGTCAACAAACATTCTTCTTTTAAAAAATTATTTATTTATTTATTTATTTATTTGACAGAGATCACAAGTAGGCAGAGAGGCAGGCAGAGAGAGAGAGGAAGGAAAGCAGGCTCCCTGTTGAGCAGAGAGCCCGATTTGGGGCTCGATGCGGGACTCGATGCGGGGCTTGATCCCTGGACACTGGGATCATTACCTGAGCCGAAAGCAGAGGCTTTAACCCACTGAGCCACTCAGGCACCCCAACAAACATTTTTCTATAAAGGGTCACATAGTAAACATTTTAGGCTTTGTAGGTCAAGAAGCAAAATTGAGGATATTATGTAATTCTTATATAGCAAAAAAGAAAAGTTTTCACAAAATTTTATTCATAAAATTGCAAATATACTATTAATAATCGAATACAACTTTTTGTAAGACAGTTCTGTTCATGAGAACAGAATTTTTAAAAATCTTGTTTAATTAGAGTTCAAAGTTTTCTCCACCATCAAAATACATTTCCCAAGTATTCATTTGTTAATGCTGACCTACAATGAGATTTCTTTTTTTAATTTCTTTTCAGTGTAACTGTATTCTGCAATGAGATTTTATGTATTCCATATCTGAAAATGTCTTTTACACCAACAGGCATTGCCATATACTGATCTTAATCCTTGAGTTTATAATTTTCTTAACTGAGATAAAAGTCACAAAACATAAAATTCACCATTTTAATAATTTTAACTATATGTTCACTGGTTTTTTAGTACATTCACAATATTACACAATCATCACCAAGGAAGTTCATACCTCCCAATATAAGTTAATAATTTTAATTGAGGATATTCATCTTTCAGTAGACTTTTACAGAATTCTATTAAATTCATTTGGTACTTACTTTTTAGTGTACTATTCTATTGCAGCAATTAATTATTTCCAATTAAAGGTTAGGAAGAAGTTCCTCATTGCACAGTTAAATGTATTTTTTTACGATTATTTATTTTAGATAGAGAAAGAGAGAGAGGGATTTGGGGGGCAGAGGGAGAAAATCTTCAAACAGACTCCTCACGGAGTATAGAGTGCAGGAGGATGATGGGCTCAACCTCATGACCCATGAAATCATGACCTGAGGTGAAACCAAGAGTGGGATGCTTAACCGACTGAGCCATCAAGGTGCCCCTTAAATGTATTTTGAAATAGATAAATTTTCTTTGTACTTACATTGAAGTCTGAAACACAATACTAGAACTGTAGTTTAAACTGGAAAAATACATATAGTGCAAATTCGAGTGGAGATGAACATCTCAATTCTTTTTTTTTTTTTTAAAGAACATCTCAATTCTTGTTATAACTTTTGGCGTGAGGGGAAATGTATAAAGCAGCCTGAGACATTACTTATGAGTGACAAGTTAAGGTTATTGAGATGACTTTACCTCAGTGTAATTTTTGCATATAAGTACTTGTGTTGTCTTGTGATTTCGTCTTGTAGATTGTAAATGAATTCATTATCAAGTCTGTTACAAAAGCTAATTTCCATTAGCCATTCTGTGTTCCAAAAGCTACTCAGCATTCCATAGGAGTGGTTGAGGACAGTTACTAAAAATTTCAGTCTTGGCCCTGAGCTCACACATTTGCAGTGAAACTTCACCACCGCTAAGTTATGGAAATGCTGTATAGCAGGGCAAGGCAGAATACTCAACCTCTATTTCTGAAAAAAATTCATGGAATTTATGATGGTCAAGTCCACAAGAAGGAAGATCACCATTGGCACTATTGGTTTGGTGAAGATAATATTTTCAGAAATTGAAAGGTGATCTTAAAATGTATATGGAAATGCAAGACATCAACAATGGCCAAAACAATCTTGAAAAAAAGAAGGAATTTTTAATAATCACATTTCCCAATTTTAAATTTTAGTACAAAGCTACAGTAAGCAAAACTGTGTGGTACTGGCATAAAGATAGACATCTAAATCATTAGAATAGAATTGAGAGTCCAGAAATAAACCTTTACATTTATGATCAATTGATTTTTTACAAGGTTGCAAAGACAAGTAAGTGAGGAAAGAAAAGTCTTTGCAACAAATGGTGCTGGAACAACTGAATATTCCTATGCAAAAGAGCAAAACCTACTTCACACTATATGCCCAAATTATTTCAAAATTTACTTTTAGATCATAGACCCAAATGTAAGAGCTAAAACTATAAACTCTTAGAAGCAAACATAGGAGTAAATTTTATAATCTTAGGTTAGACAATGATTTTAAAATATGACAATGAAAGTGTTCACAAATGAGACCATCAAGAAAGCAAAAAAGGTAACCCACACTATGGAAGAAAACATTTGAAAATAGATCTCATAAGAGGCTTGTATAGAGTATATATAAAGAACTCTTACAACGCAATAATAAAAGAAACCCAGTTTTTTAAATGGGTGAAGGATTTAAACAGGCATTATTTCAAAGAAGATACACAGATAGCCAATAATCACATGACAAGATGTCATTAATCATTACAGAAATGTTCATAAAAAGTATGATGAGATGTTACTTCATACCCACCAAGATGGCTATAATAAAAAAAAGAGAAAATAACAAGTGTTGGTAAAGATGCGGGGACATTGGAGCACTTTATACATTGCTGGTGGGATTGTAAAATGGTACGGGCATTTTGAAAAACAGTCTGGCAGTTTCCCAAAAAATTAAACATTAAATCATCCTGATTGAACACATCAATTCTACTCCTAAGCATATACCCAAGAGAAATGAAAACATATATCCCTGCAAAAACTTGTATGTAAATATGCATAGCTATATTATTCATAGTAGCTAAAAAGTAGAAAAACCCAAATATCTATCAACTCATGAAGAATAAATAAAATGTAGCATCTTTAGAGTGAAATATTATTCAGCGATGAGAAATAAAGTTCTGATACATGCTACAACACGTATGAGCCTTGGAAATATGCTAAGTGAAAGACACCAGTCACAAAAGATCACACATTATGTGGTTCCATTTATATGAAATGTCAAGAATAACAGCAGATAATTTATAGACACAGAAACTAGATTGGTGAGTTCTTAGGGGTAAAAGATTTTGGGGGTGGGGGTGGGGAGGAGGTGTGATTGCTAATGCATATAAGAGTATCCTTTAATTTAGAGAGAACAAAGATGTTTCTTAAAAAATGGATTGTGGTAGGGGGCCTAGGTGGCTCAATCATTAAGTGGCTGCCTTCAGTTCAGGTCATGATCTCAGGGTTCCGTGATGGAACCCCGAATGGGGCTCCCTGCTCAGCGGGAAGCCTGCTTCTCCCTCTCACACTCCCCCTGCTTGTGTTCCCTCTCTAGCTGTGTCTCTCTCTGTCAAATAAATAAAATCTTTAAAAAAGATTGGATTGTGGTGATGGTTGCACAACTCTGTGAAAATGCAAAAGGAATATTGAATTGTACTCTTCCAATGGGTGAATTGCATGGTATGTGCATAATAATTCAATAAAACTATTTTAAAAAGAAGTAGTAAGTTCAAATGTTTTCTGCAATGTACCTGCTGATAAATAACAACAGAAAAAAAATAGAAAATGCAAAATGAAATATCTCATCCCAGTAGAATTTCTTCCCAAAAATTAGAAATAGGAGTGTCTGGTTGGCTCAGTCAGTGAAGCATGCAACTCTTGGTCTTGGGGACATGAATTCAGGCCCCACGTTGGGCGCAGAGCTCACTAAACAAGCGAACAAAACAAAGCAAAATGAAATGAAATGAAACTGAGTATGCATACAAAATAAGTAGGCTTTAAACACCTACCTAACAGTAGGCTTTAAACACCTTTTATTTTTACAAGTTTTGTAAATTTGTCTGACTAAACCCTTTCCTGCTCCACACACATTTTTACCACCATCAGCTGTAACACATCTTAGCAGATTCCACTTCAGGTTGTACTCAATCATTGTTTTCTCAACTTCTTTGAAAATATTCTCTCCTACAGTTCCTTCACAGAGACTACTTATAGAGGTTAATTTGTCAGTCCCTCTAAACTCAGCAATTACTCCCAAATAAACAAGAATAACTGAGTAGTATCAGTAGCATCTGTTGACTCATCAAGCACCAAGAAAAACTCAGTCATTTGCCTTGTTTTTAAATTGATTATTATTTTGTTCCTGATTTTCTCAGTTCTTTGAGCAACTGTTTTTGCTGAAAGTCTAATGATCTAAGTAAGTTTTTTTTTTTTTTTCCCCCCGGGTACATGTCTTTAGCTACTGCAATCAAGCATGATTTAATCAACTCACTATCTGTTAATGGTTTTCCTTGCATGTTAACAAATGAACCACTCAGAAACTTATTTTGTATGCATACTCAGTTTCATTTCATTTCATTTTGCTTTGTTTTGTTCGTTTGTTTAGTAAGCTCTACGCCCAACATGGGGCCTGAATTCATGTCCCCAAGACCAAGAGTTGCAAGCTTCACTGACTGAGCCAACCAGGCACTCCTATTTCTAATTTTTGGGAAGAAATTCTACTGGGATGAGATATTTCATTTTGAATTTTCTATTTTTTTTCTGACAGTTGCTGTCCTGTGTTTTGGAAATATTGTGATGAGTGCTTAGTTTGGTAATATTGACACATATTATGTTTTTTTAACATGCCTATAGTGTCACTGGATCATAAAAACAATGCTTTGGTAACACCTAATGTGATAACAAAATAAGCCACAGTCTACTCTGCTTTAAAAGCATGAAATATGGTTTTCTCTTTTTTTGTTTTTTGATAAGACTGGCATGTACTAATAATGAAAAAATATATAAAATGCCACAGTGTGACAATATGCATGACACTGAAACACCATGAAGTTATTGTAACCACATTACGGTGATTTGTGGGGTATTGAGCAGTGGTACCAAGTGATGAGATTGCCTCAAATGGTTTCTGTCACAACTACTCAACTCTGCCCTCATAGCATGAAAGCAGCCATAACAGTATATAAAAACGTAAGTGTGGTTATGTTCCAATAAAACTATTTAACGGACACTGAAAGTTTAATTTTATATAATTTTCATATATCATGGTATGTTGTTCTTATATTGATTTTTTTGGACAATTTAAAATGTAAAGAACATTCTTAGCTTGCAGGCTGTATAAAAGAACAGGTAGCAGGCAGATGAGCAGTACTTTGCTGAATCCCATGGTAGCTCAGTTATCATACTTAAATGGAGTTTAAACTGTATCATCTGCTTTCTTTTCTTTCACCTTAATTTCTTTTCCTGCTGAGCAAGCCAGGTGCTTTATTTATTTATTTTTAATAAGTAATAAATATTTTTTAAAATTTTATTTATTTGACACGGAGAAAGAGAGAGAGAGAGATCACAAGTAGGCAAAGAGGCAGGCAGAGAGAGGGGGGAAGCAGACTCCCTGCTGAGCAGAGAGCCTGATTCGAGACTCAATCCCAGGATCCCGAGATCATGACTTGAGCCGAAGGCAGAGGCTTAACCCACTGAGCCCCCCAGGCACCCAAGCTAGGCACTTCAAATTCTTTCTCCTCAGTGCCTTACCTCACTATACATTACTACAATAACTAAGAACAGAAATTGAGAGATATAATATATAGCAGGTAAGATTCTACATCAAATTGTTACTATTTTTTTTTTTAAAGATTTTATTTATTTATTTGTCAAAGAGAGAGCGAGAGCGAGCACAGGCAGACAGAGTGGAAGGCAGAGTCAGAGGGAGAAGCAGGCTCCCTGCGGAGCAAGGATCCTGATGTGGGACTCCATCCCAGGATGCTGGGATCATGACCTGAGCCGAAGGCAGCTGCTTAACCAACTGAGCCATCCAGGCGTCCCAAATTGTTACTATTTGATAAAATCGAATTTTGCCAGATTTAGCTGATAGGAACCTGTCAAGTGTCATTTAGTGATGGTGACAAGATGCCAGATTCCTAGGTCACTGGGGATGACGATAACCCCAGGGTGCAGGGAAGGGGAATAGGGAATTACTGTTTAATGGTTATAGAGTTTCAGTTTTGCAAGATGAAAAGGGTTCAGGATGTGGAAGATGGTGATGGTCACAGGACAATGTGAATATACTTAATGCCTCTGAATTATCCACCTTAAAACGGTTAAGATAGTAAATTTTATGTTATTTGTCTTTATCACAATAAGAAAACTAGAGAAAATTAGTTTATAAAAATGTTGTTTTTGTAATATCCCTACCTGTACTAAAATCTTCTACCATTACTAGGGTGGTAATTACCACTAATACGATTTAATTATTGAGCACATCTCAAGATCTTCAAAAACACATAATTCTTTCAAGACTAACCAGCAGGAACATATAGAACCTCTTTTAGAATGACTACTTTTCAGTAGACTTCAGACCCATATTTTGTTACAACATCCACAAACAGATGGTTCAATGTTTATATTACCGGCCAATTAACAAATTCAGAAAGGATATTGTGAATTTGGTAATGTTTAAACACTCCTCTTAGCTTCTAATAGTAGAAAATTCACCAGGTAGTTATCTTCCCCTTTTTATTTTTTGCTAGCAGAAAGCATTTCATTAATTCCCTAGATAGTACTTGTAGGATGTGAAATTAAACATGAACACAGCCATGAGAACATCCATGATATGTGGTTGGTTGGATAATATAAGTCAGCGGTTTTCAACCATTTCTGGCAATTCACAGTAAGAAATAGAGTATATTTTGATCGAGGAAACACACACACAAAACTAAACCAAAACTTCATGAAACATTCTTACCCTTACTACATGTGATGCACTCTCTCAGTTTCTCTGTTGCTCCTGACCTGGCAAGAGAGTCAGGTGCTAAATGACCCAGCTTTTGTCTTATCTGCAGTTAGACAGGGTGACTGGCTTACTTCCATCTTGATAAATTCAGGAAGAAGACTTCTATAGCAGAGCGGTATTAGCACAGAAATCAGAGGCTGGGAATGGTGGAAGACAATCTTTACCTATTTCACAATGTCATTTATCCTCACCAACTGTCTATAAAAAATGCTGTAGCCATGTGTGGAATTGTCTGAAAGCTTGCACAAGAAAGTATAGGCAAAACTGAAAGAGACTCTGGTTGAGTTTCCCTGTGGTTCTAGGACCTCCAAAATCTTCCCTAAAAAATATCAGTTTTTATGAGTAGTTTTCCCTTGGCTGTTTTTCTCTACTTCCTTCCCTGTACCCCCACCAACCCTTGGTATTTATGTGACTTTTCCCCATTTATCAGAAACACAGATGCCAACTTAAGCATAAAGGAAAGTAATAATCAATTAAAAGTTCTATTTTAGAATAACTGTAAGTCATGTAAATCATCTTCCATTTCACATTTTTTTAATTAATGCAGAACAATCTATTCATCTTGAAAGTTGAGGGCAAGATGAGATCATTAGCTTTTTGCTTTAAGTAATCATATTCTAGAACATTAAATTTTAGACCAATTTCTAAAATTCACAAAATGTAATAGTTCTGATGCAAGAATCAATGTCTATGCATGAAAATCAGGAGTGATTCAACTTTCAAATGTTAATTTATCAGGTCAATTATAACATGAAAAGGAGAAACCAATTTCTCTTTGAAATATTTGCCCCATTATACCCTACATTAATATCATATATTAATGAAATAGTTGGTTACCATTTAGATAGTTTCTATTATTTTTGTACTTTCATACTCTCAAAAGTTGAGTTCAAAACATAATTAATGTGCTGAGTCACGTATTTCAGATAATTTACTTAATAAATCACTTTAAGTGGTTTGCCCCCTCATCTACTACCAATAATTTTCTCACTCTAATGTTATTTCATACCATGTTAAAGCACCATTCAAATTTAAAAAAGCAATGATTAACTACATTTCACATTTTTAAAATTATTTCCCTACCTCCTATATATAGGTCTTTAGAAAAACACATTCGTGTAACTTTATGAGCGGCATTTTTCTTCGATAAGTTCATAGAATAATGCAGATGGAAGGAAATGTAAGGGACATCTTCTGTTACCTGTATTGCCAAACTGGGTGTGGGTAGCCATAGGGCAAGTCAGGACCAGGAAACTAGTTAGGAGATAATGCAGGTATTGACCGAAGAAGGAAGCCCAAGGAAATGGAATGGATCTACTTAATTCAGGTGAAGTCTAGAAAGCTACCTAAAGGCAAGGAAGCATAGATGAGTAGAACAAGTTCAAAGTGTGGAAGCCAAACTCAGGGTTCAGGAGTGTCAAAAACCGAGAGGAAGAGGGGGCTCAGAAGTGGTGGCATTTGGGGACAATGTTGTGAAGTCATGATTCCATAGTAGAGAAATTGCTCAAACAGCCAAGGGGAGGCAGAATCCCAGGCAGATGTACCTCCTGTTCACACAAAGAGCGGGGAGACTAAATTTGTCCTCCTACCAAAGGATTGAAAGATTAGTGAAATACCTTTTTTTGTTTGTTTGTTTTTTCACTATGTTGGTCACTGGAGAGTCTTCCAGTCTGAATCTTTGGTGAGTATATTAAATGACAAAGCAGGGCTACATAAGGTTACAAACACAGGACCTAGGCTGGATCCCTAACCATAAATCTAATACTATCCACATAACATTTCTGTGCCTGTTTCCCCATTTGTGAATAATAACAGTACACCATCATGAGTTGATATTGTTATATATTCATTATTTTATTTACTTAGGTTATTTAGTTTATTAATAGTAGTATTTTTATTAGTAACTGAAGGAAAAAGACCCAGATCCCCCTCATACAAGCTTAGATCAAACATGTAGTGTGTGTGTATATGTGTGTGTGGGGGGATTGTTTACAAGACGCAGTGGTGGGAGAGGCGTCAAGAAACATAGCTAATTAATCTGGACGCCTATGATGCTATATCAGAAAACCACAGTCAGTCTTACTTAAAAAAATAAAGACAAATTATTAGGGCTATCCATTTTTTTTTTTTTTTTTTAAAGTAGGCTCATACCAACATGGAGCTTGAACTTAAAACCCTGAGAACTTGAGTTGTATGCTCGCCTGACTGAGCCAGCCAGATGCCCCAAGAACTATCCTTTTTAGGAAGGACAATCAGATGGTCTCTGATAGAGGCTTTTTTCCAAAGTGATACTTTGCTTAGTTCCCCAAGCTTGTATAGCTTCTTGGAGGTGCTGAGTTGAATTTACTCAAATGATAGTGATGGGGCAATGAAATAATAACAGATCTATAAATTTTCAACAAAAGAAGTCTTGCTACATTGAAGGATAAAGTGGTCTAGGCAGGAGCGCCTGGGTGGCTCAGTGGGTTTAGCTGCTGCCTTCGGCTCAGATCATGACCTCAGGGTCCTGGGATTGAGGCCCGCATTGGGTTCTCTGCTCAGCGGGAAGCCTGCTTCCTCCTCTCTCTCTGCCTGCCTCTCTGCCTGCTTGTGATCTCTCTCTGTCAAAAAAAAAAAAAAAACTTAAAAAAAAAAAAAGTGGTCTAGGCAAATCCTTTACCCGCTAAAGGGGAGGAGCAGATCCCTTGTGTGTTGGGAAACAGCTGATACACTGCTGGAATGTCTGGTTGGCCCTCATTCATCTGGTTCAGGTTAGTCTAAGAACAAACCAAAAAGAGATAGGGTAGGTGCCCAGCAAACCTAACTGGGAGGATTTCCTTTAGAGGTGAGGCTACAGTGGACAGGGCGGCAGCGTAAATGAAAAGCATGCAACAGAAACTATGGTTTTCTAAGTGCTGGAGAGTCGTGAAGGCATTTGCCATCTTGTGGGAAATTCTGTATCTCTAGGCCTCAAGGTCCTTATATATAAAGAGATGAGCAGTACCTACCCATGGTTGCTGTGAGGATTAAATGAGTGAATGTAGGTAAAAGCATTTAGCAGAAACTGAGCAGAGAGTAGGTATTCAGCACGTGTTAGCTACTACTAAAACAACTTGGTGGTCCACCCCAGGATAACCAACCATTCAGTAATGAGGAAGCCCAGGACAAGCTGTCCCATGCTGCTTGAGAGAGAGAGGTGAATAAGATTGTACCAGCCAGCTCTCAGGGTGCTGCTGGTGGTGCCCCTTCATCTACACACTAAGACCCAGACTTCAACAGCTCACAGACAGCAGACTGCCAGGGGTCTGGTACACTAATGGCAGTCTTACCAGTGTCTTCTTAAGGTGGATTCCTGCGTTTTGAATGGCAGCAGAATGAAATTGTGCAAAGAATGGTGCTCACTAGAACCAGAGGGGCCTGAGCCACTCAGTATGGCATCGGTTCAAAATCTGTTTCTGTGTGGATCAGGTGAATATTGTGCCACTAAATCCTTCAAGCCTAGAGGGTCAGAAGGGAACTTGGAGGAAATAGAACCACCCAAACTGAGAGATCAGAACACCCCTGAAAACTGGGCTTGCTCACTGGAATGAGAAAGTCCCAAGATGAAATAACAAGCCTTATGATATGATAGAATGGGATCACAGTGATAAGACACTGGGGCCTCGTGTTCTGAAAACATGACAGTGGGGGGAGTCGAGGTTCATAAGTATGGCAAATGTGGGAAGCGAGAGATACGGGTGGATGGAGCTGAGCACTTGGTATGGACAAGCGGTTTTCCATACTAACTAAAGGAATTATCTTGGTGGGATCAAAGGCCCCATTTACTAAGTCTCCACAGAAAGATGAATGGTGAAAAGCTTCATAGACTGTGGCTTGAGGCAGGATTTAGGAAGAGTAATGGCTACACTCGCCAGGATGTCTAGGGGTCGTTTTGGGGAACCTAATATTAAGTCCTGTTGCCTTTCTTTTAAGCCTTCAAACTATGGAGTCCTTGTAGACTCTGAGCTCAAATCTTAGTACCAGTGTTTTACCTCAGAATGGGTTTATCCATCCAAATATCTGGATATAAATTAGGATGCTTAAGTGGCCTGAAGATAGCTTAAGAATCAAGTTAGCCCCTTCTTGCCATGAAAGAAGTCTGTGGAAGTGGTCCCAGAAAGTTAACACAGGATTCCTTTTCAGGGTTAGAACAGACATCTCAATGAAAGTTAACCTTAGGGACTCAATTATCTCTTTCCTAATCTGTTCAAAGTTGCAAGAGGACAGGAAGCATCTTCAGCTAGTCTCAGGCCGGGAAGCATTCACCTGTATTTGGAAGATGTCCCAGAAATTTTATAGGTTAGAGTAGAGAGTTTTCCTCTGCTTATCCTAAGACACCTCTCCCAGTTTCAAGGAGGGTACCTAGGTGAAGTTAGTGTTGATGGATTGAGAGAATCATTTAATACTGCAAAAGCCTTGGCATCTGTATGGAGCTGTATGGGTCTGACATGGTCCTTTCTCTTTCTCCCCCTCTCCTTCTCTCCCTCCCTTCTTTCTTTCCTCCCTTCCTTCCTAGCTTCCTTTCATCCTCTCCCTTTCTCTCTTTTGTTCTTAAGAACTCTTTAAGAACCTGATGAAAACTATGGCCCATGTTCTCCAATAGAGACCCACATTTTTATATATAATTTCAGGACCCTAGAGGTCTTTTAATGAATTGCAGGTTAACAACTCCTGCAGCAGATAGCACAACAAGAACAGGCTTCAGGTTTTTGACTTTTTTCATTGAAATACAAATTCCACTATATTCTCAGTTAGTGCGTTTGCTGTGTGTTTCCCAATTTTACTCCAAAAAGTGTTTTGGGATCAACAAAGACTTTTTAAGATACACTTTTCTTTTTATTACAGATCCATAGGAAGTCATTAAATTGGGATAATTTCAATAATCTTTGGAATAGTGTGTTATTGAAACATTTTTTACTAATCATCAGTTACTCGTTGAAGTTCTCTGTTCTTCTTGGGATACTTGTTACCTTTGCTATCTTAGTGACATTATTCTTTCAGGCTACCAGCATGCTAATGAATTAGCATATAAATCTATTTACACAAAATATTTAATGCAAAAGCGCTACAAAAATTATAAGAAATGGAGGAAATTTAGCTATTAAATGTTGCTGTCTTTTCATTAACACAATTTGGCAATGTATTAACACAATGACAATGTAACTATAAACCTCCTACCTTAATTTTTTTCTTTTTTCACTTGAAAATGTATAAATGCTTAAAGCCCTTATGGTGGAACTGGAAGGCACTAACCTCAGATTTCAAACTTGCTTTGTAAATTGCCCCTACTTAGAAATGGTGGAAATATTTTACACTATCTGAATAATAATGAACAATGCTGCTTAGTGATTTATAACCCTAAGAGCTTTATAATTTGATTTATGAACAGCTCTCAAATTTTCCATTGGCAGTTCATACAACTATGAGTAAATTTTCTGGCCAAATGACTCAGTATTTTGCTGCATGACTAATCCTACACTCAATGTTAGAAACTACATAAATGAATTCTATTTGCTAGTGGATAATAAATGATTACTTTCCAAAAACTGTCTGCAAAGCATTATAGGGTAGATGAATTCAATTACAGACATTTTTTTAAAACTCTCAGACTCAGTAGACTTTTTTGAGAAGCCTGTAATGTTCACAGAAAAGAACATCCCCCCCACTCCAACAACATTATTCTGGATTCTACAACAAATAAGACAACAAATTCTAATTAGTCTCCAAAACTTCTAAAATGTTAGAAGAACAATTAGAAATGATTCACTTGAGATGTTTTCCTTACAATGATGCCTCCAAATTATTTTAAAAGTTTTTATTGTGGTAAAATGAATATAAAGACTTTTCCCAGGAAAGATTTGCTGAAATTAATATTTGCAAATAATAATTACTTTTCCTTCAAGAAACCAAATTTTCAAAAGACAATAGCAATCCATCCACATGATGGCTCCGCTAATTTTGGTGGCTGGAAATTGCCTCCATCATTACATTAGATGTCATAGGAGCTGATGATGCAGCTCCTTTACCTTTCAATACAAGAACATGTGCTTTGTTGGCACAGGTCTTGGTCTCAGATTATGATGAAAAATGATTTGGGAATAAATAAGTCATGCAACACATTTCCTTGGATGCCTCTCAATTTTCCTTTTATGCCATTTATGTTCTGAGAGTAAAAAACTTTACCTAGGAACAAGTAGATTATCAGTCCAAACAGTATGATTTATTTCTAAAAATTTGTTGCTGGAGCCATTCTTATCTAAACTTTTTGTTTTCAAGGGGGTAATATTTCAATGTAATATCATTGTGTGATTACCAGTCAGGTAATATGCTCACTTTCATTTAGGTTTGTAATAAAATGTTACAGATAATCTGGGCTACATTCCAAGGTATCCCTTATCTTTCCCTAAAAATCATACTCTTAGTCTGAGGGTTTGTAGCCAGAGTTAGTGGAGAGGAGACCATGGTCAGGGAACCTTCCTAACTAGTCAGGGTCTGTGTTAACTGAAGAGTCAAAGCAGCCAGAGAGCAGAAAGAACCCATCAGGGGTACTGCGGATATATTAAAACAACAGCTACACCCTAAGAAGAATGCCCTCCTCTCCTTTCTCTTTAACTCTTAAATTTCTCTACCACTGCTGGTTCCATCTCTCAAGTTCCCTGTAAACTTAGTTAAGTACCCCATCCTGATAAAAAACAAAACAAAACAAACAAACAAACAAACAAAAACATTACTCAGGTTTTAATCACAATTCTACTCATCCCTTTTAGATAAAATTATCTTTTAGAGTTAGAATTTTACAGTCAACTTTCTCCAAAGACTGTGGACAGAGGCTCTTCTGTTTTCACCTCCTACTCCTTCAACCCGTTAATGTCTGGTTTTAGCCTCTCCCACTAGGATGAATCAGTTCTCTGGAAGATTTCCAGAGGTCTCCTAGTCACCAGTTCTCAGTCCTCGCACGCCTTAACCTCCCATTTGTGCTTCTGTTCTAGAAAACCACTAAATGGGAACATTTCCTATTTGGGCTTCCATAGACTTGCCTTCTGCTGTCCTTCTCCAGTCCACAAATGGAAGTCATCTCCAAAGTCTGATTCTAATTCTTTCTATAATTTCTCTCCCTTAGTCATTTTGTCTATATCCGTGACCTCAACTATAATTCATGTTGATGACTCCCAGTCTGTCTCTGGTTCTGACCTCTCCACCCACATTTCCATGCGTTTGCTGGATAATTTCATATGGATATCCTTCTGACAACTCTATTTTGACGGGTGTAAGACTCAGTTTGTCATCTTTTCCTCCAGAACTGCCCTTCTACCCTAGCTCAAAGCTTGAGTCATCTTCATTTCTTCCCTTTTTCTCAGTTGGTCTCTACACAGATTAGGGTGGAGCCTTCTTTTCTTTCTGACCCATAAATTAGGAATTTGTGCTGCAACTGCTTATCTCTAGGGCAATACTGCAGAGCTTCTTTCTTTTTCTTTTTTATTAACATATAATGTACTATTTGCCCCAGGGGTTCCGCTGTGAATCATCAGGTTTACAGGTTTCAAATCACTCAACATAGCACATACCCTCCCCAATGTCCATAACCCAGCCACCCAACCCAATCACCCTACCCCCCAGCTTCTTTCTTTTTATTAAAGCCCTTTACTCATCTTACTTTGGCAGGTGAATAACTCAGTGATGGGGGAAATCAGAGAGGACCTTCCAGCCACTAGGGGGCTGGGCTGATGTGTGAAAGGTCCCCTTCTCATGTAGGGTCCTGTCTCTTGCTCAGTCAAGCTGCAAGCCTCATGGGTGGGACAGTGTCAGGCTCTTTTTGGTTTCTGGTCTCCAGGTAAGAAGTAGTATCCTGGTGCCATAGTGTTGGGAAGACCTGTAGTTTTTCAGCTGTGACTAGTTGGGGATGCAGAGTTAAGGGAAAAGGAATAAGATGTCCCATTTTGGCCTTGAATCTAAGCCATGTTCTTTAATCTGAATTTACCCTGAATAAAGTTAATATTTTAATTTCCTTTTGGTTCTTCATGTGTATTCTCAATTTGCTTGAGAAGCCAAAGGGAAAAAGGGCTGCATGAGGGATCACCCACTACATACCTAATACCAAGCACTCTTAACCATTTTTATCAACTCTTTATCAACTGTCTTCCCTTGGGTGACAGTGCTAACTCACTAGCATAAAAAGTCAAAAAATTATCTATACATTTCCATCTTGATCGTTCATTTCTTCATATGAAACATTTGATCAAGGACCTTCCTCCCCCATGCCGACTGACAAACCTTAATTTGTGACTTTGGTACAATGTCAATTATTTTTTATAATGAAAACCTAGCAGAAAGAAAATACATGAATTCCACTAAATTAACGTCCAAAAAGGGATTGATTGGCTGATTTAATATTTATTAAATTCCACAATGCATTCGCATCGCATAAACACACAGAAGCAATTAATAACATGCCATTATTTGGAGATGGAACTGATAAATTAGCAACAAATCAGAAAATGGCAATGGAACCCAAACACTAAATTCTTTCAATGATTTGATTTCCTTATTATTAGTATCCTTGAGATAACTGATGTAAAGAACAAATAGGAATGCTGTTAAAAAGAAATATCTATAATCCTACTGCACGGCAGTTAAGGGATTTGCCTGCCAAGAGAAATAAATGATGTTCTTGTGTGTACTTGAAACTTATAAATGGCTGCAGCAAGACACAGGATGGTAACAACTGTGCTAAAGTAATACTTCAGAAAGCCATAATTGCTATTTAGTTGCTTTTTGTTGTTAAAAATGCAAAGTTTGGAGCAAATTGGTTACTATGCTGTGTTTGTGATCTTAGACACCTTTCAAAGATATTTAGGCCATGTTAGCTCACTTGCAAATTTTAGTCCATGGGAAGTATAAAGTGAAAGTGACATTCTTAAATTCTCTTAGTTATTTCTGCCAATGGTTGCAAAAGGTTAATTCTATTTTGTTGGTTTAAATTTTTCTATCAGGCCCCTGGGAGTCAACTCAGTAATGAATTCTTCCCTTCCCAATGTGCCACACATTGCAGACTCTCAGGATTCTCTTCAACACTCCTGCACAATGGACAGGAATACAGTCTCTCACTGCAGTGGGCTGCGGTAGCAGGAGACCTTTGAGCAATGTGAACATGGTGCCGTACTACCTGGCAGACCCCGAGTGCCAGGCACCTAGGAAGCCTATCCTGACCTGTAGCACAGCCACTTCTCTGACATTCAACATTCTCACCTTATACAGCATCTGCAAGCAAGATCCTTGCATCGTCAAACCAAAACAACCGAATGTGATGCAACACTTCAACAACGTGAATGTTTATTTTGCTTTAGGAAACAACTTGTACATAAGAAAATTTCACCCATGGTTTTCCGTGTTTACGAACCTGGCATTTAGGAAAGGCATTAGGCAATGCCTTTTTGAGTTTCCTTTAATGCCTACACATGGTGATATGTTCAAGGCCTTGAACACATCAATGGGTTAAGCTTTTATGCAGAATTGTACAATTGATTTTGTACAGTTATAAAACAGTACTGATTTTGAGATCCTACAAGCAAATACAACTTAAGTATTCTCATTTATCCTTTAAATGCTTTTCAGAATTTTACACATCATTTGTTATGACAATTTCTTCGGTGTCTTAAATATTCCAAAGTAAGAGTCCCCCTCAGGAGTTATTAGGAACTACACAAATGCAATAATGGGTTACTTTTTGCCACTATAATTGCAGTTGCCTCATGCGAGTAAATAAAACAAGATAAGCAAAAACAGCCGTCCGTCCCCGCCTCCCACCCCTCCCAGCCAGGAAATGCCTGCATTGCCTAGGGAGCAGCATAACGCGGTACAAGTACCCGGCCGGCCAAGGCCAAAAGATGCCGCAGACTGCAGCCGCAGCGTCTTCCGGGCCAGGTGGCCGTGGCTGCCCGCAGGAAGGCACACTGCAGCGCGCCCGCCACACCTTCTGCGTTGCACTGCACCAGAGACCACCGTAAAATATCCTGGCCATCAAATATATACTTTTTGCTGGTCATGAGGAAAGAGGAGGGGGCAGGAGGGAATGTGTGCGTTTTGAGCGTGGCCGGTCATTATTTCCTCACACTCCCTACAATACTTCTCCTCAAAACATTTACAAGCCAATCTCCAACTTCCTTTATCTGCCCGTTCCCTCCATCTGAAATTGCCTGTCTCTTCAAACGCTCTGAATGAGTCAAGGTTTGACGGTAAACGAACGCATGGATGCAGGAGGATCCGAAGGGCCCATTTCTCGGCTGAGAAATAGCACCTAGTTGGGGGGTGTAACAGTTCACGTCTGCAGAGCGGAGCGTTCTCCCGAGGGAGTGCTCCCACTTTAAAGAGGGGCTTGGAGAGGGTGGGCCTCCCGTGCCTGGAAAACCCCAATTCCCAGGGAAGGCCCTTCCCAGTGTTCACGCTTGAGCGTGCGAGGAACCCCCCGCAAGCAATAGCTCACCCGGCTGCATCCTCCAAAGCCCCAACCTCGGGGCGGGGCGCGGGGAGGTGGGAGGTGGGGGTAGCACCGCCTGCAGGCTCCCGCCAGCGCCTCACGGTTTTCCCCCTGGCTCCTTGGCGCCCCCTGTCGCCGAGCTCCCCAGCAATTCGGCCCGGGGAGGCTGGATAGGTGGAAGCCCCGGGTGTCGGGGAGCGGAGAGGCGCCGGGTTTGTGCACCCGTGGACCGCGCGGACTGGCGGGCGGCCCCGCGGGAGGGCGCTGGGCGCTCAGGCCCGGGCGCAGCCCGCGGCCGCCGCCGAAGCCGCCGCAGCCATGTCCGCGCGCCCGCGTTGCCGCAGCCCGGCCGTGATGTCATCAGGCGAGCCCCCGCCGCGGCGCCCCATTCCCGCCCCCCGCGGGCCGCCGCCGCTGCAGCCCGGGCGCCGCGTCCCCGCCCCGACCCACGTGCGCCCGGCTTCTGGGATGCCGAGGCCGGCGGCGGCCGCAAGACGATGCGCGGGACTCGGGTGGCCACAGCGGCAGTGCTGCTCCTCCCAGCCCGCCGCGTCCCTGGCGGGGCTGCGCCCGGGGGCTGCGCACGGACGGGGGCGGGGGCGCCTGGGGAGGGAGGGGAGAGACTCCCCGCCGCCAAGTCCCTGCCTCGTCGCCGTCTGCTGAGTCATGGCAAGCGCTCCCCGCAGCCCTGGATCACTCGCATAGCGCGGCTGGCGCGGGGTGCGCAGCCATTGGGCTGGTCGCGGGGCCGCGAGCGCCGGGCATGACGCGCTGAGCCGCGCTCGCCCGTGCCCGCCGCTTCGTGGTGCGCCCGGCACGGGTGCCTGTGCCGCCGCCCTCCAGCCCCGCCGCCTCGCCGCCCCCGCCTCGCCCGCACCATGATCGCCGCGGCTTTCCTCGTCTTGCTGAGACCCTACAGCATCCAATGTGCCCTCTTCCTCTTGTTGCTTCTGCTGGGCACCATCGCCACCATCGTCTTCTTTTGCTGCTGGCACCGCAGGCTCCAGAAAGGGAGGCATCCGATGAAATCGGTCTTTTCGGGTCGTTCAAGGAGCCGAGGTAAGACACGCCGCGACGAATTTCTTCGGGCTGAGAGGCACATTTAAGCCAATTTGGAGAGTGAATTGGAGCTCGGGTCCGCGCTGCGGTCCCTACCCCCATCATCGCCTACTCCGCAAGCCTAGTACGTTTATGTGTTTAAACATCCCTTGCCCGTTTTGCCCTCACCGCCTTCCTCCCGTATCCCCGGATGGGATAGCCACGGTGATGTCCAGCCCTGGGAAGTGAGGCACGCATGCAAATTCTAAGCGTCAGTTTGCTAAGGGTAATAGGAGCGGAATCCGGGGCTGCGGCATCCTCCCTTGGCCCATCCATCGCTGGAGCTTAGGGGTAAGAAAGTCAGGCATGGAGAGTTCGGGGCTCCTCAACTCTCCCAGAACTTTCCCTGAAACTTCTCGCGGAGAACTCACCTAGAGACCGGTGGCCTGGTAACCTCCCCGCCCTACAGTGTGCCCCCACCGAAATCAAGGCGTCTGGAATGTGCCTTTCTGACCCTTGTATCTCACCTAAGTCATTAGTAACTCTGCAGGTGAAGAGCAAGGAGTTAAATGAAGTCTCGTTTTTTTCTCTTTTCTCCCCAGATGCTGTTATGAGATCCCACCACTTTCGTTCTGAGGTAATTTATTTAGCGCGCACGCTCAAGGTCAGAAGAAGTTCTCTTTCCTGAGTACCAATATTAATCATATGCGTGTTAAGAAACCAGTAGGGCATTGAATGGCGAGCATGCTGCCCCCAAGCCGAAAGTGACGTTTCTTTTCAAGCGGTTCCCCAGCATTAGTGCCTAGCAAATGGACGGTGTTCACGGTCAGATTTCTTGTGGAGCGGAGCCGCTGTACCAGAGGGGCAAAGACAGCCCCTAAAAAGCGCTACAGACCTTAGGAAACTTAGCCCCCGGGGTGGATCTCCGCTTCATTTACAGTCTGCAATTTGCCGGTGGAAGCTCTCTGGGTGCTGTCAGCTGGCTGTGGTGGTTCCCTTGAACTTGGATAGCCGACGACAGAGAGGAGCTTTTAGGAAGTTAGTGCAGAGTCATTTGATCCATATGCATTTCATTTTAGGCTTTCAAGCGTACCTTCATATTCACCCATAAAGCTGTCCATGTTTTATTGGGGCCATCTGAGGATTTTTGCAAAGTGATGGCTGGTGATCTGGCTTTATCCGATCGTGTGTGCTGGTCTTTGCTTTCGGAATGTGGACCATACCTCCGTGAGCAAGTGATGTGGGTGCAGTGATGAGGATGGACTACTGTGGGACTGAGCCCCGCTGCAGGTAGAACAAAACAAAAGCACAAGCTCTCCGTGGCTCAGCGTCCCTCTATGAGTTTCCAGGCCAACCCCCACTTAGTGTGAGATAATTTTCTCTTTTTTCAGGAGAATTTCACACAGCCAGGCTGGGAGGTTATGGTAACAATGCATGATGTGGTTTACTCATTTTAGCAAAGACTTCATAGTTAGACACCCTCCATTTCCTTGGCATTTACCTGAGAAGTTATTCCACATTTTGTTTCACTAGTTAATCAGATGTTTTATTGCATCCTATATGTTTTATTGGGCTCTGGTTGCTTGAAAGCATTAAGTGCATTATTAGAACATCATTATAATGTTGCACAGTGAGTAATTCTACTGCATTGAGCCCTGGAGGGTGAGAATTCCGTTCCCAATTTAAGATACTTAAGAGAAAAAATTAACTAGTCAGATAATCAAGGAAGAGGTTCCGTTCCTGTCTTTACACTAACTAGCTGTGTGGTTCTGGGAAACGTTCTTAACTTCTCAGCACCTCAGTTTCCCTATCTGGAGAGTAGAACCAATAGTACCCTGCAGAGTTACAGTGGGGGTGGGGAGATTTATAAGTAATTATGTAAAAAAAATACTCAGTTCATAGTAAATATTCAGTACTGAGTAGCAATCATTACATCTTGTAAAACTGAATTTAAAAATGTGGAAGAATAAAAATCTTTGCAGAATTTGAAGTCTTAATTAAGCTGACTAATTGAAATTTATGGAAGACAACATAAACTGTGTCTATTATGAAGCAGCATTTTTGGATATCTGATAAATAGACTACTTTAGATGTGACAAAAAATAAACAATGGTCAGGGTGCAAACATCAAAATTTAGGATTTTGATTTTAAAAAGACATTACCAGTTCCATTCACATAAGTGATAGAATCAAGATAATCCTTTTATGGATTATTATATTAACCATTAGACATTTCAGCTAAAACACAAAAAATTGAGATAAGAGTATGTCTTGTTTAGTTATCTCTGAGTTAAGCATTTGTCCTGAACTTACATTTGGTTAGGAAAGCTGGGAGCAGTTGGTTAATGCTTTAACTCATTTCACAAGTTCCTAGTCCAGTTTGACGTGTTGTCTAGACTTCTCACATTTGCCCCACCCGCTAGCCTGTGAGCTTGATGAAGTCATAAATCATGTCTCTCTTGTTTAGGGCCGTATCCCAACTGCCTGGTATATAGTGGGTCCTTACGAAATATTTATTGAATGAATGAAAAATTTCTCAGTGTGTGCCAGTTCCTGACCAAGATTTGGTAACCAAAGAAAGTGCACATTCTCAGGACATTGCATGGAATTCAACATTTGCTGAATCTCTTTCTAGCTTGTAAAAATTGTCCTGGAGTTTGTATTAAAAATGTAAGTCATTAATTATAACAAAATGTATTTGCTTAGAATATTTTTTCTTCAGTGTGACTCACTGACTCAGTCCGTGGAGAATGCTGAGTCTTGATTTTGGGGTTGTGGGTTTGGACCCCATCTTGGGTGTGGAGCTATTAAAAAAAAGAAATAAAATATTTTTTTCTCAGGAAATTAAATACAATATTGGCTTAATTTGTTGGTGGGCTACTTATGTTTCTTTTTGTATCAAATTTCTTTGATAAACTACTTAAAGAATGTTGTTTTATAAGTGAAAATCCTGAAACTGTGTTGTATGAAAATGTCATATTTCCTCACTGTTTTCTTCACTGGTAAAATATTTCCATATTTCACCACAAATAAAACATCTCCCTATGAAGAAAACATTGGAAATTATTTTTTCTTCTCCCCTTTTCTCAAAATGCCATTTCTAGAAGGATTTTCTCCTAGAGAATTACCTCTGAATATTTTGGATTTCATCATTTTAAAAAATTAGAATTTGAGCAGCATAATGGATATTCTTACTGCTTTTTAGTAATAGCCGCTGCAAAAATATTTCTCAAAGAAATTGTTTCGATTTTTGATAAGTCATAATCATATTGGACTAAGAAGTTAGGTGCCTTTCTCATTCCAGTCTCAGTAAGTAGATAATTCACTTTCAGCATTTCCGTAGTGGTGAAATGAGGAAGATGAGTTTAGGATGTGCTGACTCATTTTGGAACGTGAACGAGCTTTGGGAAAGCCCTTGAACATGTGAAGAAGTTTGTGAGGCCCATGCTGCTTTTCCTGGCAGAGAATAATGCTTCTGCTACCTACGTGCCCAGGAAGGAGTCCAACTGGACTGGAAATTGCAGGATGTTCCTTAGTCAGAGAATTACTTGTCCAGGGGGAAAGACCCTAGTATCAGAACCCTCTCTGCTTTGTGAAGAAAGTCACATCTCTTGTCTGAGGAGCTCCATCCAGCTTTGTTTTCTTCACTAAGTATATAATATACACATTTCTTCAACATGTAGCAGTTTCTTCCTCATGAAGCAATAACTAAATAATATCCATGTTTATAAGATGTTTTGAAACTGTAACCACCTATCAGCCCTTTTGATTTTGATACACTTGTAAATTCATCTTTACTGACTTGATAGACCTCTGAATTTTAATAATAGCATGTGAGAATGTGAAACTATTAACCCAGCCAAGTAACTGAAGACTGTAACTCCAGCTCACTGACAGTTATAAAAACCCAATGAGATAGATAGAAATATGTGTTTTATGTATGAATATAAAGAACTTGTGTAGTTTTGGGGGTTTTTTGGGGGTCATAAACAGCTAATGAAGAGAAGTAACTTCACATTGAAGTAGGACTCAGTGTAGAAAGCAGGTGTTTAATCTGGGTATCTAAGAAGGGTACTTTTTCTGAGGATTTATGTCTTATGCTGTGACTTCACACAATGGTTAACTGTTTCCCTGGATTCCTGTGGTGAAAATTGGGCAGTGACAATCCTGATTTTAAGGAAATTTCAGAAAGTGATATGCGTAATTGAGGTACCATTAGATTTCAAGAAAGAGTCTTGGGAGTACTTCAATGAAGACAATTATAATGTCCTGTGAGAATACCCAGAGTGAACAGTGGTAAATGATCCCTATTCATCAGCTCAGTGGAATAAGGGAAGCCTTGTTTCACACAGGGAGGGGGAAGAGTGTGTTGTATGTCTATTAGGATTTGAGTAAATATCTTCACTTCCCGTTTCAGGTAAAGGAACCAAAAGAGTTAAATTAAGCAGTTCCCAAAGAGTCATATAGCAAGATAAGGACTGAGTAAGACAAGAACTCCCTGGCTACATTTTGTCTGCCCTGTGGTTAACTGTGTCACTCCTAGCTCAGGGAATAATATGCCCAACATTCTCAACGAAAGGGGCAAGCTAAGTTGAGTGCATTGTTAATGGACATTTCTTACAAAGCAGAATAGATTAATCCTTTAGGCTTTTCCAGTGATTATCCAAGTTATCCTAGATGAAAGGATGTTCCACATAAACTCTCTTGGCCTCATTATATTCCCAGAGTGAACCTTTATCAAATGATGCAAGAATAGTCAGCAAAATAACCATATTTCATAACTTCTTATTAAATGTGTATATTTCATTGAGAATTGCCCAATTTAGTGCATTACAGAAAATGGTAGTTTGTTATTTAGCTCTCTTTTATAATTGGGTTATCTTTATAAATAAATTCTTTGCCTAGAGTTAAATTCTAGGTCTAAATTAATTTATTCTCATTAAATCGGTCAAAATTGAACTCTACACATGATTCATTTATCTTCATGCAATTATTTTCAAAACAAATAAATTTCCTTTTTTTTCTGCACAACTTGTGATGTTAGATAGTAGAGCTAACAGAAGGTCTGAGGTATAGCCTCTGCCCTTGACAATTATTTCTAGGTCATTTCCTATATCAGTACTGAAATATTATAGTTGCTAGTTTCTTCTGTTACGGTAACTGAACTGCTGTGCTGTTTCCAACTGTGAATCACAAATGTGGCAAAAGCATCAAAGGCCAGGGTATACAAGTACAGCCAATATATTTGTAAAAAAGACAAATTCACCCTGTTCACAGGGCTTTATTCAGCCAGCATTCACCACTACCATATAATTTATCCTTGCTTTAGATACATGGCAACAAAACAGAGTGCTAAAAGGACAAAAAAAAAAAAAAAAAAAAAAAAAAAAAGAAAGAAGAGAAGCCCGATTTCCCCCCATGCAATCCAAGCCAATTAAATGCAATCTAGATGAAAGTTGAAATAAGAGTTTTCCAGAGAAGTTTGAATCTTTGTGTAATCTTTTTTTTTTTTTTTTTAAGATTTTATTTATTTATTTGACACAGAGATCACAAGTAGGCAGGGAGCTAGGCACAAAGAGAGAGAGGAAGCAGGCTCCCGGCTGAGCAGAGAGCCCGACTCAGGGCTTGATCCCAGGACCCTGAGATCATGACCTGAGCCAAAGGCAGACACTTAACTGACTGAGCCTCCCAGGCTACCCCACCAACCATTGTTGTGCTCTCTGCTTCGTGGGGAATCTGCTTCTCCCTGTCTCTCTACGCCTCTGCACCTTGCACATGCTCTCTCTCTCTCAATTAGATAAATAAATAAAATCTTAAAAAAGAAAAGGAATGGTTGGAATAATTCTGGTGAAGTGACTGCTTCTAGCTAGGGTGATCAGAAAAGCCTTCCAAGGGGCAGTGATATTTATGCTGAAACGTGCAGGTTGGGGTATCTGGCTAGACAGAGAGGAATGAGAGCAACCTCCCAGCAGAGCGCATAGGGATAGGCAAAGACTTAGGAAGGCACATGGCTGTTTTCAGAGCTCGGAGTATGCCAATATGATTAGAAAAAAAGCGTTCCTAGCTCTACATTCCCTTAAATCTGTCAAGAAATATAAATGAATACCAGCTATAATAAAAATATTTTTCATATACTACTTAATAGTTGGCAAAGGCGCTTACATAACATTATTTTATTTGAACACTGTAGGAGGTCACCTGTTATGAGCCCTCTCAGGAGAAGCAAAAAAAAAAAAAAATTGCTTTTTGATTTTTTTTCTGGAAACTATAGTGAAACAGTCCCCTCACTCTTCTTTCCACACTTAGGGAGAATGGGGAGTCATGTCCACTACTACTGCAAAGGTCCTAGGAGAATGACTGTATGTGTGGCTTTCTGGTCACCCTGAAGCTGTGCTTTTGCAGGATACCATGTTTTTCAGGTCCAGCGCTCAAGTATCATTGGATTGTATTTTGACTTCAGGCACCATATGTCTGGCATTTGTGACATCTGGCTCATGTGTTCAGTGTGGGCATTACAAATTCTAATGCAAAGTATAATAAATTTGTAGGTAATTAGTTATACACCAGGTGGTTTTTATCAGCTTTGAAATATATTACATTTTTTAAAAGTATTCAAATATGCCTCTGCTTTTAAACTTCTTCCTGGCAAATTTGTCTCCCATAAGAATTGTTCTAGGTGTTTATTTATGTCCTCCTCAAATTCTCAAGCCTACTCCTTCACCCTTGGCCAGTGACTTCTGTCTGCTAACTCACAGAGAACATCGATGCCATCAAGCAATAGCACTTAGTTTATTTATTTATTTGTGAGAGAGAGCAGAGAGAGAGAGAGCATGAGCAGGGATGAGGGGGTCACAGGGAGAGAGACAAGCAGACTCCCCACTGAGCAGGGAACCTGACTTGGGGCTTGATCCCAGGACCCTGAGATCAGGGTTAAGCAGACCCTTAACCAACTGACCCACCCAGGTCCCCCAAGCAATAGCACTTTAAACTTTTTGCTCCTACCAACTAAGTGTATCTTAAACTTCCCTCCCAGTCCAACAGAAAAACCCATCTGTCATCCTCCGTTGTCATATTTCATTCTTATTCTTGAATTCCTTTTCTTCCCGACTCTTGGAGATGTTTTTCCATGAATCATTCCCTCCTCATTTATTTTGTCCAGCTCCCTCCTTGAAGGCTCCTTTCCGTAACACATAAGCATCATATGTGCTGTCTTTTAAAAAATTTTTTTAAAATTTAAATTCTATTTAATTAACACATACTATATTATTAGTTTCAGAAGTAGAATTCAGTGATTCATCAGTTGCATACAATGCTCCGTGCTCATTCCATCAGATGTCCTCCATAACGCCCATCACCCAGTTACCCCATGCCCCACCCATCTCCCTTCCAGCACGTTCCCTGTAGTTAAGAGTTTGTTACGGTTTGTATCCTTCTCTGTTTTTCTTTTATTTTGTTTTTCCTTCCCTTCCCCTATGTTCATCTATCTTGTTTCCTAAACTCCACTAATGAGTGAAATCAAATGGTATTTGTCTTTCTTTGACTTATTTCACTTAACGTAATACCTTCTAGTTCCATCCATGTCATTGCAAATGGCAAGATTTCATTCTTTGTGATGGCTGAGTAATATTCCACTGTAAATTTGGACCACATGTTTTTTATCCATTCATCTGTGGATAGACATCTAGGCTCTTTCCATAGTTTGGCAATTGTGGAAATTGTTGCTATAAACATTCGGGTGCACGTATCCCTTCAAATCACTATGTTTGTATCCTTTGGATAAATACCTAGTAATGCAATTGCTGGGTCATAGGGTAGCTCTATTTTTAACTTTTTGAGGAAACTCCACACTCTTTTCCAGAGTGGTTGCTATGTGCTGCCTTTTGAAAGCAATACAAACCTCCTTATACCACCAGGTCATCTCTTGGGGAGAGAAGTTTCCTGAAAAAGAGTCTTTTGTTACCTTCCATTTCTCATCTCTCATTTATTTCTCAACTTTGTGTAATCTGGCTTCTCTTACTACTACTTAAAATCATTCACTCTTAGCTCAACAACGAGTTCCCAATTGTTCAATCAAATATTTCAGTCTTTTTTGTTTTAAAAAGATTTTATTTATTTATCTCAGGAAGCCAGAGAGGGAGCACAAGCATGGGGAGTGGGAGAGGAAGAAGCAGGTTTCCGGCTGAGCAGGGAGCCTGACGTGGGGCTGGGATCATGACCTGAGCTGAAGGTAGATGCTTACCGACTGAGCCACCCAGGTGCCCCCAAATATTTCAGTCTTTAACTTAATCATGTATCTTGTATTTGACACTGTTGGCCCCTGATCTCTCTTTGAAAGCTTTCTCCCAGGTTTTTGGACAATCTTCTTAATTTTACTCCATTTTCTGGCCATGGTTCCCTCTGTTCCTGCACTGGATCCTCCTCCCACTGATAATGTTGATATTCCCCTGGTTCTGCATTGGGCCCAGTTATTTTTAACATCTTTATTGAGCTATAATTCACATGCTATACAGTTCACCTATTTAAAATATACTGTTCAGTGAGTTTTAGTGTATCTGCAATGTTGTGCAACCATCACACAGTTTAATTTTAGAACATTTTTATTGCTGTCAAAAGAAACCCCATACCGATAAGCAGTCACTCCCTATTCCCCTCTCCTACTTCCATCCTCCATCCCCAACCTTAAGAACTACTAAGCTATGTTTTGTCTTCATAGATGTGCCGGGCCTCATTTTTGCCCACCCTATTTCAACTCTACTTGTAGGATCTAACCATACTTACTGTTTTAGTTTACCCACATACAGTGTCACTCAGAAATCTGTATCTCAAATTCAGACTTCACCCTTGACCTCCAGCTACCGACAGTTAGCTGCTTTCCCCTCATTTTCACGTGGAGGTACCATAGGTATCTCAGACTGAACACTGAACTTGTCAGTTCCAAATCCTATCTGCCACTGTTTTGGGGAGTGGCACTACCCTCACCCCTACCCTCTGCAGCTGCTCAAGCCAGAAATCTGGAAGAGATGGCAGATCCCTTCCTGTCCATCCTGTCCTCTTTCAAATCTCTGGAGTCTGCCTCCCTTACTACATCCATTATGGTTACCTTGGTTCAGACCCTATAATAATAGGTCTCCAGACCAGTCCCTCTGCCTCCCCATTTTCAATCCACATGCACTAATTTAGTAAGAATCATTCAAAAATAAAAATTCTTTTTCTTTTTTTTTAAGTAGGCTCCATGCCAAGCATGGAGCCCAACATGGGTTTTGAACTCAAGACCCTGAGATCGAGACCTGAGCTGAGAGTTGGCCACCCAACTGACTGAGCCACCCATAAAATACAAATTCTTAAGGTGCCTCATAAAATACAAATTCTTAAGACTTTTATTATTAAGGGAGACATTCAGATTCAAGTAACCCCAACATAAAAATAGATTATCAATAAACAGGGATTTATATCCTCTCACAGCAAGAAGTCTAGAGATGCTGCAGGTTTTGCTTGAGCTTCATGGTTGTAGGATGGCTGGCACAGCTGCAGACATCATGCCCAAATTCAAGGAGGGAAGGAGAGGAAGGGATAAAGCTAGCCAAGGAAGGATATTCATCAGGAAATCAAAATTTTTGCCAGAAGCCCTTCCAGTTAGGTTTCTTCTTACACTTCCCTCTGCAAGGGAAGCTTGGGATGTGAGCTTTTATTTTTCCTAGCTTCTGTCGTAGAGGTATTCAAGGCAGAAAGGTTGGGTAAGCCATATTCCTCCGCTACTTCAAGTCCTTCAGTGGCCTCCCACTGTCTCCAAGGCAATTAAGTTCAACATTCCTTTTCTATTTTTATTTTTAAGTAATCTCTGCACCCGATGTGGGGGCTGGAAGTACAACCTGGAGATCAAGAGTGCATGCTCCACGGACTGAGCCAGCCAGGTGCCCCAAGTTCGACTTTCTCAATATGACATCAGGATGGTTCCTATCCTGATGTGTTTTTGCTAGTTCTAGTCTGACCATTTGTCCACATTTTTAATTCTCCAAACAGATTGTGACCTTTTAGTATTATTCTTTTGTCCATGTTATTTCCAACTGAGAAAGCCTCTTTCTCTTTTCCATTTCTCTCATTGTCCGCCCACAGACAGCAAAAACAAAAATACTCAGGCACAAAAGGCTAACTCTTGATTTCCCTTTGAAACTTAGCTTGTAGGTAATTTCTTCCAGGTAACTTTCCTAGTTCCCTGTTCATAATAATAATTGAGTTCTTTGTTCACCTCTTCTGTAAGATTGTGAATATCTTGAAGGTAGTCTAAATCGCTAGTTCTTAGCTCAGTGTCTGGCACTGAATAAAGCTCGGTAAAGGTTTGCTAAATGAATGAATACTCGATGTTTTCTTTTTAAAAATTTATTACACTTATTTTTCAAAAGATTATTTATTTATTTATTTGGTAGAGAGGGAGAGAGATCACAGAGGGAGAGGAAGAGGGAGAATCGGACTCGCTGCTGAACAGAGAGCCTGATGCGTGGCTCGATCCCAGGATCCTGAGACTGTGACCTGAGCTGAAAGGAAAAGTTTAACCAACTGAGTCACCCAGGCACCCTGTTTTCCTTTCTTT
Source organism: Mustela lutreola (assembly GCF_030435805.1). Taxonomy (NCBI): domain Eukaryota; kingdom Metazoa; phylum Chordata; class Mammalia; order Carnivora; family Mustelidae; genus Mustela; species Mustela lutreola. Next base: position 103,542,554 of record NC_081295.1, on the reverse strand, counting down.
TCTTATAAAGATTTATTATTTATTTTAGAGAGATAGAAAGGAGGGGAGGGGCAGAAGGAGAGGGAGACTCCAAGCAGACTCCATACTGAGCTTGGAGCCTGATGCTGGGCTCAGTCCCATTACCCTGAGATCAGGACCTGAGCCAAAACAGAATCAGATGCTTAATTGACTGCACCATGTGGACACCCTGCTGTTTTCTTTATAAAGTCAGTTTAATTCTTAATTTTCATGGATTCTGTAACTTTCCAAATATTCCTCTGTCTTTACTAAAAGGGAAATAGATGGTTTTCATTTTTTATTTCAGAAATACAGTTATGCCTTAGTTAACTTTGTGTGTTTACTTTGAAAATACACAGATTCAGGCACTTTTAAAAGAGTTGAAAATATTCCCTGACATTTTTATTCATTATTGAAGGGATTTGTATACTTGGATGTGAGAGTTTTGAACAAAAATTTTAATATTTAATGTTTTTACTCCAATTTATAATATGAAAAAATCAATGTAAGTTTATTCTGAATTGTCTTGTATCCAATCTACCCTATCACTGGTATTGTCACTCAGTTCTAGTGCCTGAATTTTTGTTTTGTTTACAATTACATTGGTGCCAAGTGGTATTGTTTTAACTATCATGACCTTAAGAAAAAAGATTAGGGCAGTGTTAATGTGTAATTTATGCATTCTTGCCAGATGAGAGCCAAATGTTGTGGTTTGGTAATCTCTGTACAACTATTTTTGAGAAATGTGGTGGTAATTTGAATAAAGAACATCAGGGGCACCTGGGTGGCTCAGTGGGTTAAAGCCTCTGCCTTCAGCTCAGGTCATGATCCCAGGGTCCTGGGATCGAGCCCCACATCGGGCTCTCTGCTCTGTGGGGAGCCTGCTTCCCCCACTCTCTCTGTCTGCCTGTCTCCCTACTTGTGATCTCTGTCTGTCAAATAAATAAAATCTTAAAAAAAAAGAACATCAGAAATATCAAATACCATTGTAAATATATAATTCCATTTCATTCCTTTTAATTTCTTTAAAATACATATAATTGTTTATTTTAAATTATATTTTATTTTGTAAAGATTTTATTTATTTATTTGCCAGAGAGAGAGCACAAGTAAGCAGAGAGGCAAGCAGATAGAGAGGGGGAAGCAGGCTCCCTGCTGAGTAGAGAGTCTGATATGGGCCTTGATTCCAGACCCTGAGATCATGACCTGAGCCAAAGGCAGAGGCTTAACCCACTGAGTCACCCAGGCGCCCCATATAATTGTTTAGAGCACAAATTATAACATTGTCTTGTGGGATGTATGATGTATAGATAGAAGTTTGACAGCTATAGTGTAGGCAAGTACAGGGAAATAAGTGGACTCCCTGTATGAGAGCAACATTTTTACATTTTATATGAAGAATATATTAACTAAGTAGAATGAAAAGTTAAGAATGCACATTTTAATTTTCAGAGCAACCAATAAAAAATAATGATATTTTGATTTATTTATTTATAATAGATAAACCCAAATTAAACTCTAAAAAATATCCAAATGATCCAAAGAAGGAAGAAATGAAGGAAGAAAGGGACAAAAAACAGAAGGGACAAGCTGAAAATAAAACCTGAAATGGTAGACCTAAAACCATATTATAATTGTGTTAAATATTAATGGATTAAACAGTCTGGTTAAGAGATAGATTATCAGAGGGACACCTGGGTGGCTCAGTGGGTTAAGCTTCTGCCTTCAGCTCAGGTCATGATCTCAGGGTCCTAGGATTGAGCCCTGCATCAGGCTCTCTGCTCGGCAGGGAGCCTGCTTCCCCTCTCTCTCTGCCTGCCTCTCTGCCTGCTTGTGATCTCTGTCAAATAAATTAAAAAAAAAATCTTTTTTGTTTTTTTTAAAGAGACAGATTATCAGAATGTATACATAGTGAGACCTGACTATATGCTGTTTATAAGAGATATACTTAAAAACCCAGTTAGACTGAGAGTGAATGGATGGGAAAAATAAATAAATAAATAGATAAATAAATAAATAAAAATAAATCATGCATATGATAAAAAAGAGGTAAGAGTGGTCATATTAATATTAGATAAAATAGATACTAAGACAAACAGATAGTGAGGGATGTTCCATAATGATAAAAGAGCTAATTTCTCTGGGAGACATAGTTATAAATGTGTAGGTATCCAATAACAAAACCTCAAAATACTTGGAGTAAAAATTATTGAAATTAAAGGGATAAATAAGATTTCTCCTATTTCTGTTTGGTTGTAGAGATTACTTAAAAAAATAAAATCTTAAATCAGAATAGTGGGGTGCAGCCAAAGTGGTGCTTAGAGGAAAATACATAGCTTTAATTGCTTATTTTAGAAAAGAAGAAATATCTAAAATCTAACAAATTTTCAACTTTAAGAAGCTAGAGGATAAAAAAGGTAAGCACAAAATAAGTGGAAGGAAGGAAATAATAAAGAGCAGACATTGATGAAATAGAGAGAAAATGAAGAAAGCCAAAGTTGGTTCTTTGAAAATATCAACCAAGTGTTTAAATATCTAGCTAGACTGATCAAGAAAGAAACAAAAAAATTACTGATATGATACATGGAAGGGAGTTTGTAACTATGGAACCTACAGTCATTAAAAGAATGAGAGACTATTTTGTATAATTTGATGCCAAAATACTCGACAACTAAGGCGAAATGGACAAATATTTATTTATAGCCCTTCAGGCACCCATCCTGTGCATATTTCATCATGTCTTAGAACTACACTAACCTCCAAATCTTGAATTCTGAAATACCTCTCTCTATACAATCTCCTGTCTTTTCACCTCATCATGCACTTAAAAAAAATATTTTTTAAAATTTTAAGTAAACTCTCCTCCACACCTGGGGCTTGAACTCACTACTCCAAGATCAAGAGCCACAGGCTCTCCTGACTGAGCCAGCGAGGTATCTCTCATCACACAGTCCTAATGAGTTTCTGTCTTATCTTTGTCAGGACCTCTGGGCCTAAATCTTCCCTGGCTTTCAGCCTATCAGCATTTTCTGACAACTTCACTTGCATTTCTGCTCAGTATAGACCATTCATCAACAATATAGAGAAGCTTTTACTTTATTCTCTCTTCGTTCAAGCAGTTAATTGCTCTGCCACCAGTGACTTTGATAATTCCCAGACCCGAGTCAATCTCATGGACTACTTTTCTATTTCTATGCCTAGGAGGCCTGTCCTTATTGGACATCTTCATAGAGCCCAGTCATTTGGTTCATTGTGTAATCCAGCAGTCATGTGTGTTCTTTTTTAGTATATCAATTAGCTTCTTCTTTGTAACAAATTACTTGAAACATTAACTATTTAGCTCACGATTCTGGGGATTGGCAGCTTGGGCTGTGCCCAGTTGGGCAGCTGTTCTGGTGTGAGTCAGGCTTGGCTTATCACAGCTGGAACTCCCTCATGTGTCTTTGGTCAGCCTCAGGCAAACTCTGTTTTCCTTTACAGGTCTCTCCTCTTCCAGCAAGGCAACCCAGGTTGGTTTACTTGTGGCTAGATTTGGGTTCCAAAAGCAGCAAGAATGGAATAAGTGAGACTTCTGTGGGTTAGGTCCTGAACTTATAAGTACAATGTCTCTGCTTACATGTTGTTTTGGCCACAGTTAGTCATAGGTGTGGGGGGAATAGAGTCATAACAGGAGGAGTTGAAAGTATTGTGGCCACATTTGCAATCTACCATAGAAAATCTTTTAACTTATCTCTGGTGTGCTGATACTACTCTCCTTAAAAACACTCATTTTAAGCTTTTTCTGTTGTTTTCCCTGGACAGTTTTTCCCAACATCTTGGATTTCATATATATGGAAATTACTTTCCCCTGAAATTTCTAGCCCTGATTTAATTTTTCCGTTTTTTGACGTATAACTACCAGTTTTAGGGTATTTTTCTATTGCCCCAGATAGATTTTGTATGCCTTTTTACTTTTAATTCTGGTTCCCACCCCTTACCTCACAAAACCACAAATCAACTTTCAGTATCTCTTGATTTGCCTTTTCTGGACATTAAATATAAGTGGAATCATATAGTTAGTAGTCTTTTCGCATCTGGCTTTTTTCCTGTGACCTGATGTTTTTGCAGTTTATCCGTATTGTAGCGCGTATCAGTCGTTTGTTCATTTTTATTGCTGAATAGCCTTCCATTCTCTGAATATGGAGCACTTTGCTTACCCATTCACCAGTTAATGGACTTTGCATTTTTCTCCCCAGTTTTTAGCTGTTATAAATAATGCTGCTATGGATATTTGCTTAAAATCTTTGTGTGGACATATGTTTTCATTTATCTTGGGTAAATATTTCTTTTTTTGTTTACGTGATAAGTGTATGTTTGATTTTTAAAGAAATTGTCAAACTGTTTTCCAGAGTGGCTGTACAATTTAATCAGTGTATTAGGGTTCTAGTTTCTTCACGTCTTTGGAAGTACTTGTTATTGTCTTTTTAATTATAGCCATTCTAATGGGTCTAAAGTGGTATTCTGTAATTTTAATTTGGATTTCTCTAATGCCTCAGGACTTTTTTTTTTTTTTTTAAAGATTTTATTTATTTATTTGACAGAGAGAAATCACAAGTAGATGGAGAGGCAGGCAGAGAGAGAGAGGGGAGCAGGCAGAGAGAGCCCGATGCGGGACTCGATCCCAGCACCCTGAGATCATGACCTGAGCCGAAGGCAGCGGCTTAACCCACTGAGCCACCCAGGCGCCCCAGGACTTTCTTTTTTTATGCCTCATGACTTTGAGCATCTTTTCATGTTCAAATGGTTCAAATCATTGGCCATTTTAATTTTTATTTTGTGAAAATACTGAGTTTATTTAATTTATTTATTTTTAGATTTTATTTATTTATTTGACAGACAGAAATCACAAGTAGTCAGAGAGGCAGGCGGGGGGTGGGGTGGGGAAACAGACTCCCTGCTTAGCAGAGAGCCAGATGCCGGGCTTGATCCCAGGACCCTGAGATCATGATCTGAGCCGAAAGGCAGAGGCTTTAACCCACTGAGCCACCCAGGCGCCCCCTGAGTTTATTTTATATGGATATTTTTGTCTCCCACCATTTCCATTTGTCAGACAAGGACTACTACTATATCCTGTTGTAACATTCCACACTTACTTAAAACCAAGTAAAGGGTGGGGTCCCATCTCTAAAAATCAAACAGGCGTTTTGGACAACACAGTCTTGGCAATGGAACCTGGACTATATTTAACAGACACATTAGGGAAATTTTTACTCTGCCTTGTAAAAAGGACGGCCAGGTAGAAACTTTTACAGCAATGAAATAAGATGGGAAAATTTTAACAAACTGCTTCAATTTTTACAGAAACCTCTCCACTGCCAGAGATCTTGAATAAGTCACTTGGTCAGTCATCCAGAGCAATTCTTCACGTAAATGATGACTTTGGCTTCCACTTAGGGAAGTTAAACACCTTTTTCTCTTTTCGTTTGCATTTTGCTGTAATGTCTTCTGTGGAACTAGGTTCTTTCCGTGTTTTAAGGTTTTTTTCCCCTTGTTTTTGGAAGAATTCTTGACCTTTTGATCTTAGTATTAATGGTCTTGAGTCTTTACCATTCTGGATTGATTTTTGTGCTTTTTTTGGCTGGGGTATCTCATACAGATTTCTTTATTGGGACATTCCCTTTAGTACTTTCATCATCAAAATCATCATCATCATCATCATCATCTTCATCTTCATCAGCAACAAGTTTTACTTTTTTCTGTGAAACATCACTACCACTTCTGGGGGCAGATTGCTTTCCAGATATACTTAGGAGTTTCATATCCTCCTTCCCTTCATCTTTAACAGCATGGGATATATGAATGTTTACTTATGGTCTGTGGTTTGTCTTTTCATTTATGGTATTCATTAATGGTATCTTTAGAAAAAAACATTTATTTATTTGAGAGAGAGAGGGCTCACACAAGCAAGGGGGGCAGAGGGAGAAACAGGCTCCCTGCTGAGCAAGGAGGCTGATGCAGGACTCCATCCCAGGACCTTGGGATCATGACCTGAGCCAAAGGGAGATGCTTAACCAAGTGAGCTACCCAGGAGTCCCACTTAATAGTATCTTTTTAAGTGTAAACTTTTATGTTTTTCATTAAGTCTAACTTATCAATTGTTTCCCTTTATGGTATCATGTCTAAGAACTCTGCCACATTCAAGGTCATGAAAAAAAATTTTTTTTTCCTAGAAATTTTCTAGTTCTGGTTCTTATGTAATCTATGATCCATTTTGAGTTTTTCTTTATTTTATGAGGATATGCATTATTGGTATTCTAAGTATTAATAGGGCTCATCAATGGAGCCATATGGGGCTGGTGTTTTCTTTGTGGGAATATTTTAAGTTACTAATTTAAAGTTTAAGTATTTAATTTCTTTACTTTTTATATGCCTATTTGGATTTTCTATTTCTTCTTGAGTTAGTTTTATTATTTGTATCTTTCTACGGATTTGTTCATTTCATCTAAATTGTTTAATTTGTTGGTTTAATAGTACTTTCAGATTTCTTTTTTCTTTTTCTTTTTTTAAAAGATTTTATTTATTTATTTGACAGAGAGATAGAGAGAGAGCACAAGTAAGCAGAGCAGCAGTCAGAGGGAGAGAGAGAAGCAGGCTCTCTGCTGAGCACAGAGCCCAATGCAGGGCTCGATCCCAGGACCCTGGAATCATGACCTGAGCCGAAGGCAGGTGCTTAACCAGCTGAGTCACACAGGCGCCCCTCAGATTTCTTTTTTCTTATGGCTAGGCAGAAAGTTGGGGCTTTCATTGTTTTGTTCTGTTGCATACTTCTGTGACTATGCTTGCATCCAGGGCTAGGTGGCAGGAAAACATAGGGTATATATTATAGTGGTGAGAGATGACCCCACTCTCTTGGGATCAGAGAGGAAGGTTTCCTTCCTAAGAGTTTTAGTTCCTGTACTGTTGGGACTTCTAATGTCACTGCCTGTGGGATTGCTTGAAGGGCTGGGGCTCTGAAGAACTCAGAAGAAAAAATGGGGGATTTCTACACTCCCTTTCTCACTCAAGTCTGAAAGGACCTTCTCTTAGAATTCTCTCTGTCTGAGCCTCAGTACCCAGGTCTGGGTTTTGGACTGTGATGCTGTGTTGCATTTAGTCTGGGGGATACTGAAGACCAAAAATGGCAAACTCACGATTGATTTGGTGGTGCTTCAAATTCTGGCCTTTTCATGTCAAACCCCTTGCTATTAGTTGCTTCTCAGAGTCTTCAGAGAGCAATTTGCTCAGTGTATTCTGTTCAGTTGTATATATGTGTTCAGTGGGAGACATAGACATACACTTATTCTACCTTACTGTACCCAGAGCCGTGATTGGTTTTTGTTTATTTTTTAAAAGATTTTATTGATTTATTTTGGAGAGGGCAGTTGTGGGAGGAGTGCAAGTGGGGAGTAGGGGTAGAGGGAGACTCTTCAAGCAGACTACCTGCTGAGTGCGGAGTCCGACTCTGGGGCTTGATCCCACAGCCCATGAGTTCATGATGGGAGCTGAAACCAGGAGTTGGATGTTCAACCAATTGAACCACCCAGGTGGCCCACCATGATCTGTTTTAAGTGGTCTATCCTCTCTCCATCTTGAGCCCATTGCTTTTCTCTTTTTATTTATCTACATTTTGAGAAATCTTGTAGCATTTTGCCGTTTGGATGATGCTGGTAGTGACGTGTATTCTGCATATAACTCATGCAACACTGAAGATTCCATTTATTTCATCATTATACTTTTAGTAACCTAATGTGTTAGTATGTTTCCTTTGGAAATGTTTTCTTTTCTTTTCTGATCAGTCTCATCATTTTCCAGTTTGATGGCTATTCTGGACTTCCTTCTAATTTCTGAAAACTAAATAGACTGGGATTAAAGAACTACCTGCAGATTTTGGAGAAAAAAGTACACATTTTATCTTGTTATTTACAAAGAGAAAAGAATTCTCACATTAAGAATGAGGTGGTAGACCATTAACAAGTTTTAAATAACTAACTGAACAACTTTGGAGAATTATTAACAAACATTTAGTAAATAAATTCCTGCCACTACCTACCTTGCAATGAGCTGCATGAAGGAGGAAGCAGGCATTCTCAAATATTTCAGACTGATACAGAGTGTAACTGCTGCTTGTTTTGTTTTTTGCATTTATTTAAAAGATTTATTTAGTTATTTAAAAGACTTATTTATTTATTTATTTATTTGCCAGAGAGAGAGACACACACAGTGAGAGAGGGAACACAGGCAGGGAGGTGGGAGAGGGAGAAGCAGGCTTCCCCCCAAGCCAGGAGCCTAATGTGGGGCTCCATCCCAGGACCCTGGGATCATGACCTGAGCTGAAGGCAGCCGCTTAAAGACTGGGCCACCCAGGTACCCCTGCCTCTTGTTTTAAAAGCTGCCATAGGGACATTCCAGAGAAATTCCAAATATATTTGGGAAGATCTGGTGAAACTGTCTAGCTTTTAAAAAGTGATGCACTATAATAGAAATTTGCAATACAAAAAGAAACTTTAAAAGTTTAAAAATTAATTTATAATAATGAGGTTTATTTCTACTGTTCTGAAGTCTTCCTATGGTATCTCAACCTTTGGGGGATATTGTCAGAATCTTATGAAATCTATGGTCTATCTCTCTAGAAATATTAGGGGTACATAGACATATATTCTTGCATACTTTCAAATGCCTGTGGAGGCCCTCTTCATGCAGAGATAGATGTCAGTTAAGGAATTCTGCAGTAAGATGACCAGATATCTTTGTCTAGTTAGGATTGGCGTCGTTTTTTGAAAATCTCTACCAGGTGAAAATTTGTGCTGGGTAATGCCTTTGGCAGGGTGGGTTGAGCTTTAGTTCCCACCATGGTTCAGATGTGAGATGAAGATAAATTCCTGTTATTATTGGTAATACTTGGAGAAATGGTAATTCATAAAGTCATTCCCAAGCCATAGTCTACAACTGGAAATTCTAGCTCAGACTCAGATCTTTTACTGCAGCATAGAGGTTGAAGTGTCTCAGGTTTGTTTAATAGTGAAGAAGTACGTCTATGTGGGGCTACAAAAACTACCTGGGGCGTTGCTTCTCAGCTTGCCTTTACCATGCTGCAGTGAGAGGGATAGAGTGGAAATAACCCTGACTTAGTTGTCAAAAGACCTGAAGTCAAGTCCTGTTTTTTAGCTTAACTTGGGTAAGTCACTTAATATTGGTAAGGCTCACTTTCTCCTTTGATAAACCAGAAATAGCAATACCTATTCTGTCTTTTTACAGGATGTTCTGAGAATCAGTGAAAATATTATATGTGATTTTTAAAATATGTAAACCTATCGATTGAAAGATAAAGGCACACATGGCTACGACAGAATGGAGACTTCATTCATTCACCATGCATTTTTTCATTAGCCAATACCTATAAATCTAACATGCATAGGAAATCTTTGATTTCTCTATTCTCCTGATTGGAAATATGGCCCTAGTATCTCTCAAAAACTTTTTAGACTCTGTTTGTCTTGTACAGGAAAAAAAAAAAAGAAGAGAGAGAGAATAAATAAAAGGAAGGTTGGTGGGCGCCTGGGTGGCTCAGTGGGTTAAGCCGCTGCCTTCGGCTCAGGTCATGATCTCAGGGTCCTGGGATCGAGTCCCGCATCGGGCTCTCTGCTCAGCAGGGAGCCTGCTTCCCTCTCTCTCTCTGTCTGCCTCTCCATCTACTTGTGATTTCTCTCTGTCAAATAAATAAATAAAATCTTTAAAAAAAAAATAAAAGGAAGGTTGGTGATAGAGAATGAGGAAGTCAAATATTTGTGTAGTATATACGTTGAAAAAAAATCAGTAATAGAGTAGTTTATATGAGCTCTTAAATTGATAGTCGAAGGAAGCAGGGTGATTTTAGGCTCTTCTGGAAATAGTGAAATCTCCTCCTGCCCTATATCCTGCCCCAGAGATGACCTAGTTATGGGGAAATGCTAATAGCTGCCATTTTTTGAGAGCTCTCTTGTCTTTACATTTGTCCTATCTCATTTAATCACTTGCCCAAGGTCAGACAGTGGTTGTTGCCAGAGCTACATTCCAACCCTGGGCCTTTGACCTGCACAGTCTGTGCTTCCGGCTATCTAGCAGCAGAACAGTGGGGCCGAGTCTGAACAAGCTGAACTGCCATTTGCTTTTTCTAAGGTTCATGGGGATCACATGTTTATTCACCTTCTTTAACCTTGAAAGCTCAGAGTGGTTACTTTGAGCTTGCTCTCTGGGACTTAGAGATAGAATTGCTATCTGAAAGCAGGGTGGGGTTCAGAAGGAATCAAGTTTTAGCTTTAAGCATAAAGATCCCTGAGCTCCACTTTTTAATTCTTGAAATTCTTGAAGAAGTGGATTTCCAATATTTAATCTATTTTCTGAGATCTCCTTTTTTAAGCATATTGGAATTTATATTTCTGAGTTATTAGGAAATATGAAACAGTATGGTTATTATAACTTGTAAACACAGTGCATTTTCTCCATTATTAATAGAAAGAAACATGTGCTGGTGTTTTCCCCAGACACAGTCAGATGCAGACTGAGGGGCTGAATTCCCCCTTGGTCTGCTCTTTGAGGAAGATGCAGCCGCTGGTTACGTTACTGATGTGGCAGAACAGAAGAAACCAAAGGTTGCATTTTAATAACATTCCTAGTTGTTTAGATTCCCTTAAGATATTCAGAGTATCTAGCTATATGTTTGAATCATATGCTGTCCTGGATGAGAGGTAAAATTAGGAAATTTTGGCTACTGCTACATTATAATTTCTCTAGAAACCTCAAGAAAATAACGGACTCAAGCATGCCTTGAGCTGTTCTCTGAGAAACTATGGCAACAGGCCTTTTAATTAAAGCTGAACTAGTGTGTGTAGCTTAGAAAAACAAAGAGATACTGCCAGCTGATAGGGAGAGTGTATGGGAGTAATCCAGAAAACTAAAAAAACAATTCTTTTTAGATATATTTAGATAACTCTTTATTATCTCTCTTGTTCAAAGAAACAGTAGGAAAATCTTTTAGTGAATATCAATATTTGGTTTTAGAATATGATATTTTTTCTATAAGAAAATATACTTTCCTAAGTATGATTTTAAAGATTAATATTCAAATTAATTTGTGTTTCCTGAGTACATGTTAACTGAAGTTGGAAGGGCCAGCCTGGAGACATCTCAGTTGCAGAGGGCAACCAGCCAGGATGTTAGAAAAAGGGTGATCTTTTTTTTTTGACTATATCCATTATAGTCACAGTGAAATGCACTGGTGGGCTGTCGATCAACAAATTATTAAGCTGGCCCCAGCTGAGATGAACCATTTACAGCCAACATGCTAGAATTTGTAAACTCAGAGCTCATCAAAAAGTAATTTAAAAAACAAAAACTAAACAGGAAGTCAAGAGTTGTCATTTTTCCTAGGCTCAAAATATGGGTTATGCTAACAACCCCCAGTGATGGACAGATTTTATCGCCTTATTTCCCAGGGAGAATTTGAGTTTATGCCTATTGTTTTAACATCCTGTCTGATTAGTGCTCCCATTCACTCTTAAAAATGCACCTGTTTGGGGGATGAGTTGTATAGTCACTTGGTCAGGGCAATAGCACAAAAGATGAGTAGCCTCTAATGAAATAAAACATAATAGTGACAAATATAAAGCTCATAAGCCAGAGGTAGTAGAGGAACTGGCTCTTAAAATAGACTGTTATCAGGCGCCTGGGTGGCTCAGTGGGTTAAGCCGCTGCCTTCAGCTCAGGTCATGATCTCGGGGTCCTGGGATCAAGTCCCGCATCGGGCTCTCTGCTCAGCAGGGAGCCTGCTTCCCTCTCTCTCTCTGCCTGCCTCTCTGTCTACTTGTGATCTCTCTCTGTCAAATGAATAAATAAAATCTTAAAAAAAAAAAAAAAAGACTGTTATCAGGTCTCCTTGGCTCTGGCTTGTAGTTTACCTTTTATTGTATTGTTGGCAGAGTTAGCTATCCATAATCAGATCTGATCTTCTACTCCTTTTGCTTAATGGCATTGCTTACAGAATTAGTATACCTTTCTCAGTCTTAGCTCCACCTTACTTCTAATGCATGCGTTAAAAACTCAAACAAGGCCTAGTTGTTCCATGTTCACTGTACCCTCTGTGTTTTCCTACTACCTCCAGTGCTGGAATTCCTCTACTCTTTGTGTGTGTGTGTGTGTGTATGTGTGTGTGGCAAACTCCCACTCATACTTAAAAACGAAGATGAGGGGGGCTTAGGTGGCTCAGCTGCTGAGCGTCTGCCTTCAGCTCCCCGGGTCATGATCCCGGCATCCTGGGATCCAGCCCCGCATTGGGCTCCCTGCTGGGCAGGAAGCCTGCTTCTTCCTCTCTCACTCCCCCTGCTTGTGTTCTCTCTCTCACTGTGTCTTTCTCTCTCTGTCAAATAAATAACAAAAAATCTTTAAAAAAAAAAAAACAAAAATGAAGATGAAACATCCCCTCTTTTCTTCCTTTATCTTCCTTTATCTCACAATCCTTCCTTGATCATCTCAAACATTCTCCTCTCTGTGACTGGATGAGGGCACCAGATACAGGGATTTATACATCTGTCTTCCCAAGGCAGGTGATATGTGCAGCTGACCCTTGAACAATGAGGGGGTTAGGGGTGCTGACCTCACCCCAGTTGAAAATCCATGCATAATTTTTTACTTCCCCCAGAACTTAACTTCTAATAGCCTACTGTTGACTGGCAGCCTTACTGAGAACATAAATAGTAGATTAATATTTTTTATGTATATGTATTATATGCACAATCCTTACAGTAACGTAAGCTACAGAAAAGAACATGTTAGTAAGAAAATTCAAGGAAAAACTCCTGGCTTCCCTCTAGCTACCATCTTGCATCTCCGCATGTGTGCACCTCATCTCAGCTGGTCTGCCTGACACCCCCTGAGTATCAACCCTTGTCCCCTATTTCCACTCCAACAACACGAAAGAAACGATCATGAACCAGGAGAAACTCACCAAACTGCAAGCACAAACATGCATTGGTGGGAAAGGAACTCTCACCAAAAGAAGGTGGTTCATAGAAAGGGTATAGCAGATGATTAAAAAAAAAATAAAACTTCAGTTCTCCTTAAAGAAGTTAGGGATAAACAGTATCTCTAGTATCAAAAAAGTGAGTATGTTTGCAAACCAGAAGAGCGATCCACTTTAACAACCCCAAAGTTCAGGCATCCCTGGGGGTGACTATTTCCACCAGTACAGACCATGCTGAGACAAAGCAGCCGACAGAAATGTTACCCAGTATCTTCAACCAACCCAATGCAGACAGTCTGACTAGTTGAAGGAGACTGGCTGAAGCTCTGCCAACACAGTCTGTGGACAGAAAAGCAGCACTTGCTCCTGAAGAGGAGGATGATGATGAAGCTTCAGATCTTATGGAGAATTTGGATGAAGCTTCCAAGGGTGAAGAAAACTGATTGGAGTCAACTTCTAAAGAAGATACAATTTGAGGAAGTTACTGGGAGCTGCTATTTTATGTTATGACTGCTTTTTAAAAATTTTGTTCCTGGATCTGATAAAATTTGGATGTCTAATATTTTTAAGCCAAAGGCCTTTGGACACTGCAGCTCTTTTCAGTTTTTACTTACGTACAATTTATTCTTTGTAGCTAATTAAGCTGAAGAGGCCAGGGAATAAAGTTTGAAACAAGGTTAATAAAGTTTTGCATAGTTTAAAAAAAAAGAAAGAAATTCAAGGAAGAGAAAATACATTTACAGTACTGTATTTATATAAAAAAAAATCTGTGTGACCTGTCAGAATGGCTGAAATCAACAACACAAGAAAACAGATGTTGGCGAAGATGTGGACAAAGGGCAACTCTCTTGCAGTGTTGGTAGGAGTGCAAATTGGTGCAGCTACTCTGGAGAACAGTATAGAGGTTCCTCAATAAATAACAGAACTACTTCCTGACCCAGCAGTGGCACTAATAGGTATTTACCCAAAGAATACAAAAGTACTAATGCAGAGCATGGATCCTATAGTAGCATATCTACAATAGCCAAATTATGGAAAGAGCCCAAGTGTCTCAATTGATGGATGGATTCAGAAGATGTGGTATATGTACACAATGGACTACTACTCAGCCATCAAAAAGAATGAAATCTTGCCATTTGCAACAACATAGATGGAGCTAGAGAGTTTATGCTAAGCGAAATAAGTCAGTCAGAGAAAGATAAATACCATATGCTTTCAGTTGTATGTGGAATGTAAGAAACAAACAAGCAAAGGGAAAAAGAAAAGGAGAGGGAGGCAACAACACATCCCCACTCGTGTGTACTTTCTCCCTCAAATAAATAAATAAAATCTTTAAAAAAGCATTTGTGTAACTGGACCTGTGCAGTTCAAGCCCACGTGGTTCAAGGTTCAGCTGTAGTTTTTATCTTTTCTCTACAGCCTTGTGAGGGATATGGCACAGAATGGGTCCTTACTCACTATTTGTTAAATATTTGATGTGTGGTAAATATTTGATGAAGGGATGAATGGGCTTAAGTGGGTAAAATCATTGGAATCCGTAGGACATATTGAGAAAATGCAGAGTAGTTGAAATTTGGTTCTGCTGTTCCTCCTCTTCCCTCTCTCCCATTCTTCTGTTCCTCTAGGGGCTCTCATGCCGTTTGATTGACTTCCCAGAACACTTTCTTCAGGGTATTTTATTTCCTGGGCTTGCCCTACCCTTCAGTTCCTCTCAGCTTCTAAAATTCCTTTGCCTTTCTTCCCCAAAGTTCCATACATGTTCCCATCCCATCAGGATGTCATTTCCATACTGAAGAATGCAGCTAGATGTAATTAGAGGATAATCACTTCAACTTAATTCATTCCAGGTTTATAAAAGACTGACAAGGAGGCAGCAGGAAGCATCTGAAATTTGAATTCCACAATAGAAGGGCTTGTTTGCCTGTGCAGATTTCTGACTGTGTGTATAACCTTCCCTTTCATATAGTGTATTAATGCCATCTCTCAACAGGTTTTCATGCCAGGATTTTAGATTATGTCATTCAATCAGAACAAAGGAATATTTTGAGAGCTGCCTGCCTGTAACCAGTTTCAGCATCATTACTGTCCTTGTTCAGTGGCATTTGCAATTATTTGGATATTTTATTGCCCTTTCTGTATCTTTTTGTATAAATGAACAGACATTGGGACAATGACTACTAATGATGGTGATACAGCTAATTTCAGGCAAAGATATAAAAAAATTACAAGAGGCAAGAGTCGATTCTTACCCTCAAATGGATACTCCCTGATTTTAAGCCCATCTGTCGTCTTTTATTACATATAGAATGAAAGCAAAGGAAAGCAAAATCAAGGAACATGTATGGAAGTCCGGAACTCTGTCCATTGAGACCTTGTACAAAACAAGAGCTATAATTAAGGATTTAAAAAAAAAGATTTTATTTACTTATCTGATAGAGAGACAGCAAGAGAGGGAACACAAGCGGGGGACTGGGAGAGGGAGAAGCAAGGCTTCCCACTAAGCAGGGAGCCCGGTACAGGACTAGGTCAGGATCCTGGGATCATGACCTGAGCTGAAAGCAGTTGCTTAATGACTGAACCACCCAGGTGCCCCTATAATTAAGGATTTTTGAAATTTATTTTTAATTTTTTTATAACTAAGGATTTTTTTTTTTAATCTTCTGTTGTGATTTCTGGGCCTGAAACCCAAGTCTCTCATATGACGTCTGCACATTTTATTTCTTTTGTGCTTTCACGATAACATTTGGTACAGAGGAGGGGCCACCCGTAAAAGGCTACCCCTTCATTGTTGTTAACCGTTGCTTTAAATCCTTCTAGCAGCTGGAGTCTAATACCTTTGCTGCCACTATATTAATAGATCCCAAGGTCAGGACCCTGCAAACCAGGCTATAGCATAGTGCCCTGGGCTGGGTATTGAGATTGACAAAATGGGGTCAGAGGTTCTGCAGACCATCACACTTTCCTTACCTGTTTTCCTCATCCACGCAGGAACCACCAGAGCCTGGAGTGCCCCTTATTCTGGGCCATGGATTCTGAAGGGCTTAGTCTAACCAGAATAGTGAACCCAACTGACTGAGAGAGGCCCATCTGTCAGAGGGTTAAATAGAATAAAATCAAGTTGACTAAGACCTACCCTTACCTTTGCAGAACTGTCCCTCTTTCCTTTATCTTACAGTTATATGATCTGAGAAGAAATTCGTCATTCTTTGATGTTAGTGCTGATGTTCCCTTTTTTTTTCTCTTCTTTGGCTATACCTGCATTTTCCTGAAAGTCACTATACTTGTGCATAGAATCAAAGGGTAAATTGGGTTTGTTATTATTTGTTTGTTTGTTTGATTCTACACATGATATTTTATTTGTTTATTTAAAAAGATTTTATTTATTCATTTGACAGACAGAGATCACAAGTAGGCAGAGAAGCAGGCAAAGAGAGAAGGGGAAGCAGGCTCCCTGCCAAGCAGAGAGCCCGATGTGGGCCTCGATCCCAGGACCTTGAGATCATGACCTGAGCAAAAGGCAGAGGCTTAAACCACTGAGCCACCCAGGCACCCCTACACATGAAATTTTAATAATGACATTGAGATAGCTGAAAAATGTAACAGGAAGAGCTTTGTGTATGCTGGTATCTCTTCTTTGTGGAAATTAAAGATTTAGTTAGGCAGTATTTGCTGTTATTGCCTATTTATTTTAATTTTAGTTTCGTTTTTGCATAGGTAAAACATTCACATGATTCAGAAATTAAAACCTATAAAAATGAGAAATTCAGGCCTATAAAAAGTGAGAATTCTTTATGCCATTCTTATCCCTCATATTTAAGGAAATGCTACATAATATAACCACTATTCTTAGTTTCTTGTGAATCCTTTCATTATTATTTTTCTTTGTACAAGGAAATAAAAATGTATTTTGTGTTTCTTCTTTATATGCATAGTAACATACAATAAACACTGTTCTGCATATTGTTTTATTCACTTAATGTATCTTGGAGCATCTTCTATAGAGAGTGCTCTACTTTTTATAGGTACCCAGTTTCCTATTGGATGTAAAATATAATTTACCTAACTATCCCATTATTGGTGACATTTGAACATTTTCTAATTTTTATTACAAACAGTGCTTAAATGTAAAACCATAGTCTTTTCACATGTGTGCAGATGTACGTATCTATAAGATGAACTCCCAAAAGAAGAATTATGGGGTCAACATTTCAAGTATTTCAATTTTGATAAATAGTATCACAAGGCCCTCCATCATGGTCTGTTTTAATTACTGAGGCTTCCTAATATGTCTTCTCTTATTGGAAGGCTCTTTGGCTTGGCTATTACTATTTTTTTCTCTTTTATATGAATATCAGAATCAGGCTACCTAATTCTAAGTTAAAAATTAGTATTTTTATTGAGACCATGTTAAACGTGAATTTTGTTAAAGGAGAACTGAATCTTTGTGATTTTGAGTTTTCCTATCTAATAATTGGTATGCTTTTCTATTTTAAATTCTTCTTTTGTGAAAGAGTCTTTTTCATGTATCTCTTCCACATCTCTTGTTAGGATTATTTCTAGATTTTATCTTTTTGGTTGTGATTAAAAGCGGGTTTTTTTTTTTTTTCATTATATTTTCTGTTTGTAGTTTCTATATATAAAAACTATTGGTTTTGTTATCTTAACCTTTTAATCTGCTAACTTACTTATTTTAATATCTGTAGGACTTTCCAGTGTAATCTCTTGGGTTTTCCAGGTACACAAACATCATCTGGGGGCACGTGGCTGGCTCAGTCACTAGAGCATGTGACTCTTGATCTCAGCCCAGCAAGTAGGAGCCCCACATAGGTTTAGAGATTACTTAAAAATAAAATCTTAAACAAACAAAACAATAAACATATCTGCAAGTACAGATTATTGTACATCTTCCTTTCCTATTGTGCATTTTCTATTTCTTTCATGGGTAAGTTTCTTTTCGCTAGGACATCCAGCAAAATGTCAAATAATAGTAATAAGAGTAGGTATCATTTTCTGGTGCCTCACTTTACTGAGAAACTCTTTGGTATTTCCCTGGTAAGCATAAGTTGGGTTTTAGGTTGACATAAAAAGATTTTTTTAAAAGAGATTTTATTTATTTATTTGAGAGAAGAAAGAGAGCGTGAATAGGGGCAGAGGAAGAAGCAAACTCCCCACTAAGTAGGGGAGCTGGATGCGGGACTCCGTCCCAGGACCCTGAGATCATGACCTGAGCTGAAGGCAGACACTTAACCGACTGAGCCACCAAGGTGTCCTGACATAAAAACATTTTATTATGTTTCAGAACTCTCCATCTGTGCTGGTTATGTATGTATGTATGTATTTATGTATGTATGTATGTATTTTCTGTTTTCAGCTTCACCTTGCCCTTGTATATGATAGCCTCTGGAGTTAGGATGAGATTCTGCAGACTACATCTCCTAGAGCTTTTGACATCGGCTTCCTGTTGGGATCTGTCAATAGAGGGCACTAGAGAGAGCTGGAGGGTGAGAGGAGGGAGAAGAGTTTCCGGTCTCTCGCTCTTCCTGTCAGAGGTTTCCCAGTCCAGGTATCTTACCACAGCCTCTAGTGTTTTCTGTAGACAGCCAGAACCAGCTTCATCACTTCCCCTCATAGGTGCTGGAAGAAGCCAGGCGGTGGTCCCTCCCCAGAGGTGCGAGCCCCAACCCAGAGGCACTGTCCTCCCCTGAGCTCCTGAAGAATGGTAGCTGAGCAGTGTGCTTTGTGGGGCCTCTCCTTTGAGCTACCACACTGTTGTAACCTAACCTCTTCCTGCCCCTCAACTTAGAGGTGGTAGCTGCATTTATTATCTCAGTGGTTACCTCTGTGTCCTCTTTTTGCTGTTCTAGTCCTCCAACACCTGTTTTACCAATTCCCTTTATTAAATTCCCTCCGCTGAGCTCATTCCCTCTGATGAGCTGGTGAGCTTTCTGCTTCCCTGAAAGGACCCTGTCTATGACTCATCTATTCTTACTTTATTGAATGTTGTGATCCAGATTGTTTTCTGAAAAATTTTCCTCAATGTTTTTTCTGTTCCAATGGGGATGATTGTGTGGGTTTTCCTTTTAGACCTGTGAAATATAATAGTGGATTTTTCTAACACTGGACTTTTCTTGAATTTCTGTAATAAATCCCCCTTCAGGGGCATGTGGGTGGCTCAGTCAGTTAAGACCTGCCTTTGGCTCAGGTTATGATCTCAGGGTCTTGGGATTGAGCCCCGCATTGGGCTCTTTGCTCAACAGGAAGCTTGCTCCTCCCTCTCCTCCCTGCTTATGCTCTCTGTCGCTGTCTCTCTCTCTCTCTCAAATCAATAAAATCTTAAAAAAAAAAAAATCCCCCTCCATCATGTGTTCTTTTAATTGGCTGCCAATTCTTCTTGTTAATATTTTCATTACGATTTTTGTATTAATCTTTATACTTGAGATTGGTCTGAAGTTTTCTCTTTTCAGGAAATCTGTTTTCAGATTATTTCAGATTACCTGTTTTCAGGAATCTCTTCTCAGGTCATCAGGGTTCTATTTCAGTGTTGTTATTTGCTTCATAACATTTTTGGGTTTCCCATGTTTCTTCTAAACTCTGGAACAGTTCAGATGGCATTTTACATCAGGCTTTCTTGGTTTCTCTTGTTGTTTTATGGGGTTTTCACTTCTTAAGGTTTGGTGGCATCCCCTTTATGAGATTTTCTGGGTCTGGTGCTAGTTTGGTATCATATAGTGGGAGATTATTTTATTAAATGTATCCAGAATGGCTAAAAAAATGTTTGATGCTGCATTAGCTGAGCTAGTTGAGAAAAGGTGGTCCATAGCAAACTGAAATAGGTAGGGTATCTCTGGTGCCTTTTAATCCCATAATTATCTTACTATGTCTTCACGTAATTTTCCCTCTTACCTGCTCTTCTTTTCCATCCTATTCTGATGCCAGTCCCTGCTGAGATTACCTACTCTGAACTGATATGACCTTTCCGGTATCACATATTTGCATTTTAATAGTGGAATCATGAATATGGTCATGACAGGATCTTGGGTTCTGGTATGTTTTATGTTTTGTATCCCCTGTGTCGTCTGTTCTCCAAGTACGCTTACATCTGAGGTGAGGCATAACTGTCCTAGGTTGAGAAGACTGCATCCTTCCACTGACTCAGTCAAACAGGTTTAATAAGCTTTCCACTCAGAAACCTGAGGGGATCTCCTGCCTTCCTTTAAAAACTACCCCAAAACATCAGGATCACCAGCTACCTTGGAGGAAGTAAAGGAAAACTGGAAGAATGCCTTGTTCAAGTTTCTGATCTCATCTCTAGTCTCCCAGCTCATCAATTATTTTTAGGGCTTTCATGCATCCTCCTCTTTCTGACCAGTGGGCCTTCTCTTGCCCTTGACCTTGTAGAATCCTTACTCATTTTTGAAGCAGTGACTCTGGCTTTTCTTACAGTGGAGCCCCCCTTGCACCACCACACACAGACCACCTCCCCGATAATGTCTCCTGAGAACACTTCTTTATCTTTCCTTCATTGCTTCATTTGCTTTTAAGTCTGTGTTGTTCCTGAGGGTGCACTGGGTCTTCATTTCTGTTTTCAGTGCTTAGTACAGTGCTGCACAGATAGGACTCTAAAGGGACTTCAGTATCAGGTACCAAATGCTAAAAGGTGGGTTTTGAACAATTCACTTACACTGTATGAAAGTAAACGTAATGTTTCATTCAGAGTGAATTTAATTTATATTTGATTTATGTCTACAGTGCAGATGCTTTTCTGACAACACACCTTTTTCAGTCTGCTTAATCAGAAGATGTATATCAGAATAAATCAGAAAGTTTTCAAGGCTTTGAAAGTCTACAGTTCTCTGGTAGCTTTATAATAATCCACCTTTTGTATCAGGACGCTTGTGTTTGTTTTTCCTGCATCAGGAAATTCTGTCCTGCTTCAGGAAATGATGATAGTAGAGATAAGACAATGAGTGGGAATAATAAGAGCTGCTAAAAATATCTCCATTGGGAGAGGAGATGACCTGAAAGCAGAGGATTACGTTGAGGGGTTTGAGCGAAATTAAAGCTCTTTCCATGATGCCTCCACCTAGAAAGCATAAATATAGAGCATGGGATTATGTTTAGCTTGAATGTTTTCCCATCTTGAGCTGCTAGAAAAATTTTAATTGGCAATCTGTGTTTGGATGACAGCGGGAGGATTTAGAATTCTTTGGAGCCTCTTTAGCCACAAAAGTTATTCAGGCACATAGAAATATTATTATCCTTATCTTACTGCTCCACTGATGTAACCTGCCCAAGGTATACCTTAATGCATTAACATATTTATGTACTCTTTATTCTTTACTCTCTAGGTAGAGAGTAAGTTTTAGTTTTCTCTTTCTTCTCAGTGTACTCAATTATGTTTAGTTGTGTTGGATTGTGTAGGGACAGTGGGACCGTTTTGGAGAAAAATTACAAATATATCTATGCTTTTTATTGAATTACATTAATAGTTAAAATTAGCCACTTTAAAGGGTTTGACAGTACCCCCCAAATAAGGAAAAATTGTCTGACAGCGACAGTATAAATTTGCTAACCTTATAACCTTACTTCAGAAGTGTTACTTCTTTTGGCAAGACAATTTGGTTTTATCAGCTGTGAAATAGGAAGACCGATTCTTACCTGTAAATCAGTATGAGTGCCTTTATTCCTATCCCACAGAGTTAGTTTCTGTTTCCCTTTAGGGAGTGGGGAATGTGGGTGGAGGATAGAAACTGAGGGGAATATATCTTATGGTTTCTCCAGCTGGAGTGTCTTCCCAGGAAGATGTGCCTCCTTTCCAAAAGCTACACAATGTGAAAACAATTGTTGCCGCCTTTACTTAGAATAAATGCACCCTGGATCCCAGTAAAAGTTCTAGCAGTGGAGGGTTTAGCTGAATGCCCCCAACTCTGGGGAGGCCAGGGCTCTGTCAAGTGTCAGGCCAGACCTCTTGGCCCAGGCCTTTCTCTCTCTTTTTTTCTTTATCTCTCTCTTTTTTCCCCCCTTGATCTCTGTACATCGTAAGGAGAGGAGCTTTCTCCTCTTGTTCCTCTGTCCTAGACTTCGCCCCCATCCCTTCCCAGCCCCCACCACTAGGCATCCTGTGAAGGTCAGTGCTTTTCTCCTTTTCTGCCATCTCTGAGAAGGGTAGAGTGAACTTGGATTCGTGATTGCTGGTTTTGCCAGGTTCTTCAAAGTCTAGATGAAAAAGTAATACTCTTCCTATTAAATGCTATTCTGGCTATATGTTTTTTGTGACCTGTTGGCCCAGCGTTACTATGCTAAGACAGCTTTTTAAATTAGCCAGGCATTAAGGTGTCCAAATCAGTGTTCCTTAACCCCTTTGAAAAAAAGCAGACACACATATGTTAGTTCAATCAAAGTTGGGCCTGAAATGGAATGTTATTTATTTATTTAAGAAGATTTTATTTATTTATTTGACAGAGAAATAGATCACAAGTAGGCAGAGAGAGAGGAGGAAGCAGGCTCCCCGCGGAGCGAAGAGCCCAACTTGGGGCTCTATCCCAGGACCCTCGGATCATGACCTGAGCTGAATGCAGAGGCTTTAACCCACTGAGCCACCCAGGTGCCCCTGAAATGGAATGTTTTAATCTGTATCTTCTCTTACCTCATAAAATTAAATAAACAATTTTTTAAAAAAGCAAATATTTGTACTTTGGATTTTTCTTTTTTTTCACTTCTTTTCTTTCTTTCTTTCTTTCTTTCTTTTTTTTTTTAAGATTTTATTTATTTGAGAGCAAGAGAGAGAGAGAGAACGTGAGCAGGGTGAAGGGCAGTGGGAGAAGCAGACTCCCTTCTGAGCAGGGAGCCTGATGTAGGGCTTGATCCTGCGCCTCTGGGATCATGACCTGAGCTGAAGGCAGATGTTTAGCCAACTGAGCCATCCAGGAGCTCCAGGATTGCATATAAAACTGCATATAGAACTGGTAGCTCCTTTGCATACGTTTCCTACAATGCTCCTAGAAATGTAGTTTTCACTCCTTTTTTGGAGGTGCTCTAATCGCAAAAGGGGGTAAGCAGAATCAAGTCCCTTTCCATCATGCAAGAATGCAGACTCTCATGTTAGCTTACCTCTTATTAAAAAAAATTTTTATACTATAAATGAGAAGTTATTTAGGAACATTTTAGGGTATGTAAGGTAAAACGAGAGATCTTTCTTGTACTGTGGAAGTAGCTTGTACTTCTTTTTTTTTTTTTTTTTTAAAGATTTTATTTATTTATTTGACAGAGAGAGATCACAGTAGGAGAGAGGAAGGGAAGAGATCACAGAGAGAGGAAGGGAAGCAGGCCCCCTGCTGAGCAGAGAGCCCGATGTGGGACTCGATCCCAGGACCCTGAGATCATGACCTGAGCCGAAGGCAGCGGCTTAACCCACTGAGCCACCCAGGCGCCCCAGTAGCTTGTACTTCTGATGGTTAAAATAAGCGACATGTTTAAAAACTAGATGATTTTGTACATTCACTGCTAAAAATGTCTCTTTCTCTAGATATGTTTCATTTATTGCTTTTATCAAATTTCCTTCACCATAAAAGGACATTAGTAGAAACCTAAGATGACCAAAGCTGAGATAAAACAATATAAATTGTGTCAGTCATCCTCTCAGATTTTCTTGTTTAAGCATGTTGACTTTAGAAAAAAGAGCCAGCTATTCTGCCAGCAAAATAAGCTTATTTGGGAATAGCAGAGAATGGCAATTCAGCACACAGAAAAAACCATAACAAGTCTGGAGAACAGGAGAGAGGGGCTTGCTTTTAGAGGGGAAAGGAGGAAGCTGAAGGGGCTATTACAGCTTCTCACTGGCTGACTGTGGCAGTTTCTCATTGGCCAGGCTGTTGCTGGGCAAGAAGTTTTTCCTTCTTCCTGCTGGGTTAGGTTAAATAAGCTTCTTCCTTTTGGGGTGTGTGAGGTATGCTTCTTAAGGTGGGTGGTGGTGCACAAGAGCTCTCCTTTCAGGGTTTCTTGACTCCTTTTTAATGAGCTTTCCTTTGTTTATTTTTCACATTATCCATACTCCCCTTGATCAAGATCTTTGCTTGAAAGCATTGCTAATCAAGAGTTAGGATTTTTTATTTAGTGGTTTCATACACTAAAGTAATATCATCCTTTAGTGCCAGAAGGACCTTACTTGATTGTCATGTCTCAGTTGGAAGAAAAGTGTGCAGACTGAAACCACTGAGGTCACATGTGAGTAACAAGGAAGGGTAGAAGGGAGAATTCTCAGGCATTTCTCATCTGAGGTTTATATCTTAAGCATTATATCTTAACTCATTGATAATTAAATAGCTTTTATCTCAAGAGGTGAGAGTTTATGAGTTCCAAAAAGGGTAGAACTGAGGTTCAGAATGACCAATGGCAGTGCTTTTGGCTAGCATACAGATGTTGCCAGTTGAGTCTTAATGCTAGAATGTCTTCTGCTAACCCTGCGGATTACGGGTAAAGGTTAGACTGGCCAAACAGCACAGGCTTGTTGAAGCACTTGACTGGTGAAGTGAGTTCCCTGGTTATGAAGTGTAAGGGGCATTCCCAAGTAGGAATGATATTTTAAAACACACAAACCTGGGGCGCCTGGGTGGCTCAGTGGGTTAAGCCGCTGCCTTCGGCTCAGGTCATGATCTCAGGGTCCTGGGATCGAGTCCCGCATCGGGCTCTCTGCTCAGCAGGGAGCCTGCTTCTCTCTCTCTCTCTCTCTCTCTGCCTGCCTCTCTGCCTCCTTGTGATCTCTGCCTGTCAAATAAGTAAATAAAATCTTAAAAAACACACACACACACAAACCTTTGCCAAGACATGTTTATACCCACAAGACAGGGTAAACTGTATAAAATCCGTCTGCCAAACCTCAAATGGTATACTGGGTAGTTTAAAGTGTGTAGGAGCAGTGAAGAGAGGTCTTCTTGAATTGTGTTTCAGGCAGGTGGGGCAAGCAAAGTCAACACTCTTTGTGGCCTTATATTTTAGTTCACAAAGATGATCAGTTTTTCAGTAGACCAATGATTCAATGATGTTCAGTAGTCAGTAATGGAAATTTTAGAGTCTTTGATGGGCCTGGATTATTATTTGGCCCAAGCCAGAGTTTTCTTTATCAAACTAAGAATTATTAGGTTTCCAATGTTGTTGGACATCTGTAAGTCAGTTCTTCTAGATTATCCTTTGGGAGAGCATCACTTTAAACCGTGTTGGAGATTTGGTCATTGATTCCTTCGAAAGCAGTGTCCTTTGTGGCAATATTTATGAGATTGTTTCCTTTAACCTCCAGAGAAGTCAAGTTTGGAATGCTCAGGGACTTTGATAATAGCTATTAATTGCTGGACATGAAGACCACTTTGAACTTTGTTCCCACTGGAAGTGAGGGAGCCTCACTGTCTCCATAGTATTCCAAAGCCCTGAGCTACTCCAAAAGTGTACCTGTTTCAAAAGGAATTGCAGTATACCCAGCAAATATTTATCAGTTTCATCGTTTAAATAAGAACTTTTGGTGAGAGGCACCTGGGTGGCTCATTGGGTTAAAGCCTCTGCCTTGGGCTCAGGTCATGATCTCAGGGTCCTGGGATCGAGCCCCCAGTTGGGCTCTCTGCTCAGCAGGGAGCCTGCTTCCCCCTCTCTCTCTGCCTGCCTCTCTGCCTACTTGTGATCTCTGTCAAGTAAATAAATACAGTCTTTAAATAAAATAAAATAAAATATCTATTTTCAAAACACCCTTTTTATACTGCAAATTTAAAAGAGCAATTACTTTTTTATTCATTATTCAAATATCACCTTTATTTTCTTGGTTTGTTTGAAAATATTTGCTACTGTGAGTTTCTTGTTATTACTGGAAGTTAGCAATTTTGGAACTTTGGAATTCTTATCTTTCTGTAACATAAAACAGCATAATTTATTTCTAATTTTGACAACTTAAGTGCCTTTAAAGGTAATTGAACTCTGGGGGCACCTGAGTGGCTCAGTCAGTTAAACATCTAACTCTTTTTTTTTTTTTTAATTTTTTATTTCTTTTCAGCATAACAGTATTCATTGTTTTTGCACCACACCCAGTGCTCCATGCAATCTCTGAACATCTAACTCTTGATTTTGGCTCAGGTCATGATCTCAGGGTTTTGAGGTCGAGCCCCATATCCGTCCCGTGTTGAGTATGGAGTCTGCTTGTGATTCTCCTTCTTCCCCTCCTCCTGCTCCCTCTCACTCTCTCAAATGAATAAATAAGATGTGCCTGGGTGGCTCAGTTGGTTAGGTGTCTGCCTTTGGCTCAGGTCATGATCCCGGGGTCCTGGGATTGAGCCCCCCTTGGACTCCCTGCTCATTGGGGAGCCTGCTTCTCCCTCTGCATGGCTTGCTCCCTCTGCTCTCTCTTGCTGTCTGTCAAATAAATAAACAAAATTTTAAAAAGAAAGAATACGTAAAATCTTAAAGATAAAATTTTATGATACAAATTTTTTTTACATTCATTTTTATAGTAAGGACTATGAATTTTTCCTCAAAATTCAATCTTCCCCTAGTTTTGTAATATGGATACTCTATGCTTATGAGTGGGCATATGGCGAAACAGCTAGAGCCTCCATTTCTCAGCCTCTCTTGCAGTTCTGTTAAGCTCTGGCCAATTGGATATAAGTGAAAGTGATGCATGCACATTTAGGTCAAGTCCTTAAAACAGAACTGCTTGTCTCCCACAGTCCCTTTCTTTCTTCCGTGCTTGGAAAGCAGCTGTGGTGGTGGTGAGCCAGTTTCAAATGTGTGAACAAGGAATACCTGAGCGGAAGGCAGAGTAGTGATAGAGTAGGATCCTGGCTCATTGGATGACCTCATGGATCAGAGCCACCTGTCAACTGAGAACTAGCCAGAAGAAAAATGAATTTCTATCTTGTTTGAGTCACCGTATTTTTCGATCTATTTGTGATAGTAGTTGGCCTGTATTTTACTATGCTTTTCATTTCATTAGAATGCAGTATGGAGTATATTCTATTTTTTTTTTTTAAGATTTTATTTATTTATTTGTCAGAGAGAGAGAAAGAGAGAGTGCTCACAAGCAGGCAGAGTGGCAGGCAGAGGCAGAGAGAGAAGCGGGCTCCCCGCCAAGTAAGGAGCCCAATGCGGGACTCGATCTCAGGACCTAGGATCATGACCTGAGCCGAAGGCAGCAGCTTAACCCACTGAGCCTCTCAGGCGTCACTATTCCTATTGCTATTGTAAAAAATTTTATGTGTTTATATGTTATTTTAAAAATAACCACACCAATTAAAGTATAGCAGTGTTCAGATACATATTCAAATATATGTAGAGATTTAATAAATGATAAAAATGACATTTGAAATCAATAGAAATGGATTGATAGTTCTTGAAGCTGGGTGGTGGGTACTTAGAGTTCTTTATACTCTTTTACTTTTTTTTTATATTTTGAAATTTTCTATAATAAAGAATAAACACATTTTAAAAAATTTAAAAATGAATAAAATAAACTCTTTAGAAGGAATATTCCAGTGGATGTTATCCACTTGGGAGGAAATAAAATTAGTCTATACCTCACACCATAGTTAAAAGTTAATTTCAGATGGCTTAAAAATATTATATTGATTCTAGATAGATTTTAAATATACACTTAAGGGACTTAAGGAAAAGAAGATTTGGGAGAACATTTTATAAATCTAGCAATTGGGAGAAATTTTCTAGGAAAAAAATTTAGAAGTCATAAAGGAAAAGATTGTCAGTTTTATACTTCTGTAAAATAAGATTAAAAGACAGGTTGCAACCTACATAAACGTACTTGCTGAATATATAGCAAAGAGTTAGAGTCATAGTCTATAAAAAGCTTCCATAAAATCAATATGGCAAATACATATAACTTATAGAAAAATTAGCAAAAGATGTGAACAGATAATTCAAAGAAAACAGAAAAAAAAAAAGGCTTATAAAAAACCTGAAAGGATTTCCAACCTTATGAATAAAAAATTTAAATTAAGAGTAGTTTTTTTTTTTTTTTTTTGCCTATCAGACTGGCAACAAACAAAAAGGTTGATACTATCCAGTGTTGATAGGGATAGGATTAAACAGACACTTTCCTAGTGTTGCTAGAAATGTAATTTGGTTCTACATTTTTAGAGACAAACCTGGAAGTATCTTTGCAATGTGATTTTTCTGTGGCCTGGCAATTCCTTCTAAGTAGAGATTTGTTAAAGATACATATGTATCTTGTTTATTGCACTATTTACAGTAGAAAGAAATAGAAATATCCCAAATTTTAATTTGTAGGAGAATAGTTGGCTAAAGTAGGGCATACCCAGATACTAGAAAATTGATCAGTCTTTAAAAAGAATGTACTATCTAATTTTAAATCTCTTTATATATTATTGTTAGATGAGAAGAGCAAAGTACAAAACAATATCTATAGCAAGGCCCTAGTTTTGTTAAAAATTTTTATTTATATGTAAGCGTAGGGGAAGAGACAGGATGTAATTTACTAACTTTGCAGTTATTACTGTGAGGGATGCATAAAAGAGACATGTTCATTTATATAGTTTGGAAAGAATGTGGTATATACTGTTCGGTGGGTTTAAGTTTCTAATTTGTTCTTTTCTGAAATTTTTAGACAAATCTTTCCAAAAGAAAAAATCAAACCCAGGACACATTGAGAAGCTGCTTGTGCCATATATGTGTAGGAACAAAGGACAGAAGGGGAAATGAAGCATGTCACTTGCCTTCATATGCAGGAATGCATTTAGGATAAGTCAAACTGTGATATATATTGTGAAAAAGCCACATTGAAATAAACACCACTTAAATCAATCGGATGGAAAAAGTCGACAGAATCATATGATCTAGGTTAAAAAGTTCATAGCTCTTGCCCAAATAGCTGCAAGTGAGGATAACACAATCTCTTTAAAGCTTTTAGCTGCTGCATCACCTTGGGAAAGAGTCAGTACAAGGTGACCGCTAAAGCAGGGATTTTGCTGATGTCCGTGTGACATATGCCAAAGACAGAGCAGAAATGAGCAGTAAAGGAGGTCATCGCCACCCTCTGAATCCACTAACGTTCTCACTCACAAATATTTCTCTCAGTCCTCTGAGGAACTGTCTTTGTTTGGACCTTGGTCCTATTTGCTCTCTCCACTCCTTTTTTTCTTTCTATTTACTTGGTATAAATTATCATAAGATTTTAGGTCATGAAAACATTTTTTTTTCCTTCTTGCTGATAAGTATGTCTTGCGAGTAAGCAGATTTTGAGAGGGCATGTGCTGCCAGAAAAGCATTTAAGACTTGAACATGGACCAAATACACATTCAATTAGTATCCTCAGGCCGAAGGGTCAGCTTTCAGACTGTGGGCAGAAATGGCCAGTCCTTCCTGCTCTGTGCATCCTCAGTGGGGGCCGTCCAAGTTTTGGAGACATTTCCGATCAGAGCAGTAGTTGCTGGAAGCCTCTGCCGGTGTTGTTTTTAGGCTTGCTTCAAAGGATTCGTGCCTGGGGCACGACGGTGAGCTTGAGGAGCATTCCTCTCAGGACTCCTGGCCTGGGGCTCTGTAAATGACTACCCTGCTTTACTGTTTTAGTCCACAGCTCACCTTTGGGACTGAAATCCTGCCCTAAACTCCAGCCCAAAAGCCTGAAGAGCTTTTGTTAACTTTATACATACGCGGGATTGTTGTTCAAATGCCTTTTATTTGCTAGATCCTGGGGAAGGTCAAGAATTCAGAGTGGAAGGGAGGCAGGCAACAGTGAGGACACTTAGGGATCTTGGGGCCTTTACCCCTTTTGGTGGCCCAGGTTCTGCTATGCCTGAACTATCAACAAGTACCTGCCTGGCTTTGAGTATTGGATGCCTGACGCTCTCACGGTTGTGCCAAACTGCTGCCTCCTGCCCCAGACGTGCTCGGGACCCTTACCCGGCCCACTTGCTCCTTCCCCCCATTAGCGGTCTGCCGCTCCAGCTAGTGAGCCCTCCTCCGTGCTGTGGCGCAATCTGCCTGAGTCATGATGGAGTCAGCGTCGGTTGAGGAATTTCTCGTAGAAACTGTAGAAACCGTACTTTATTGCGATTGTTGTTGGATTTCAAGAATAACGTACTACTGGAGCTGGTTCGGGATGCTATTGATACTGCATTCTTCCTTCTTCCTTGGTGTAGAGCGTTAGCTGTTCAGTTTGCACACACAGTTGGATCTTTATTTTGTCCTCTCTTGTGTCTTGAGTTGTTTTTGATGCGTTCCTTGATAAATTGATTTGATCTTCTTAAAGGCTTTGATTTTGTAGGTTATTCAGGATGCCTTTGAAGACTCTGTAACAATGTTAGCACTTGGCTCTGACCTGTTGCAAATTAGCACTTCCCCTCCCCCCCATATTTTCCTCTCATTTCCTTTCTTTCCTTCCCTGGCTTCACCCTTTCCCACTCCCACATTTTCTCCTGCACAGCCTCAGCAGTCTCCTGTGCTTTTCCTGTGGCTCCTTTTTCTCTCCTCATGCCCCTGTGTGCTGCTTTCTTACGACTGGCCTTGCCGCTTTTGCTCACTGAGGCTAATGGCCTTTGCATAGTGTGACTATTTACAACTTTAGAAATCTTGCTGTTTGGGTGGTATTTGGCTTCTTAGCATTTGCAACTGGGAATTTGTAAACACCTCATAAGACACGATTCCTTATTTCATATTTCCTTGCTTCTTACCTTGCAAAGGACATTGTCTGATATATTCATGTTTTTAAACTGTGTCTCTTTATTTTGTAGACATGGCTGTTGGTAATAATGTCTATGAGTGGTAGCTCGGAAAGAGCTGCATGCAAACAGATTGTGTTCACATTTAAGGAATCATCTATAGGACCCCTTGATCTGCAATTATGAAGGCTGAGTTCTGATTTGTTGGTTGCTCTGCTATTTATAGAGCCTGTCATTGCGCATGACCGTCTGTGCCCGGGGCTGGGGCCCGGTTGCCAAGAGGCGCTGAGCTGAGCTCCGGCTGTAGTGAGAGCAGATTGCACTGACTGCTCCGGTTTCCCAGGCAGCCTTCCTCTCTTGGCCTCCTTAGCTGCGAGTAGAGCTTCAGCTTCCCTCTAGGACTCTGTCTGCTCCCCACTGGACTTCCCAATGACAGCTGCTTCCACATCCTCTTGCTACCTGTTTTTGATGGATACGCTGCCCAGTATTTTGCTGTTACTCTAATTTTTTTGTAACGATTGATTTGCTGTCTTCGGGAAGCTCTTTACTGCTGATTCTTTCTTGTCAGTGAATGTTAAATATGACTCGTAAGCGATTGATGGCCCCGTTTAGGAAATCAGTCTCATGTTGGTGGCACGTCAGCTTCCTAAGAAAAGACTTTGAGGTGGAGATTATGTGCAGGGGATTGTACTGGGGTGGGGGGGGAGGGCTGCCCTTGAGAACAACACCTAAATGCAAGGAGGGAAGCAGGATGGCCAGACAGAGAAGTGGAATTGTGATGTATGCGCTTGCTGATCCCACAAGTTCCAGAGCTGAGAGTCCCTTCAGAAAAGTCCCTCACTGAGGCAAGCACTCAGCCTTGTATTGACCAAGATTGGCCCTGGGGAAGGGGGTTGACTGTAGGCTAAGCAGCTAGCTCTCTAGCTGAGGGCAGTTGCCACAAGGGACTCTGGTGAAAGCCAGGAGCTGCCATCACTCCTAGCAGCTGGGGAAATAAGTACCTCATGAATGAAAGATTCGGGTGGTACCCCACAGTGACCACTAAGATGTTCTTGTTCTGGTTCTGCTACTGTGCATGCAGTTTCTACCCTACTTTTGGCTTGATTTTAATACCAATGCAGCATGAGGTCCAGACTCTGAGGGAGGGTCTCTGCAAAGCTGAGATACCTATTTTCTTTTTATGGCTTATTTTGGTCAAAAACGGGGTGTTGAGGAGTCCTATCTAAGAGAAAGATGAGTGTAGGTCAGTTTCAACAGAATAAGCCTTGCCTTCCTGGACAGCCACTGCCCACAAAATTCACTGTCACTCTGTGCTGATGGCTTTATCTCTAAAAACTAAAGTGGGAGGTAGGAAGGGTGAAGGATGGAAACTAGTTGTGCCAAAAGCAGCGTGATAAATTTGTGCAAACCTTTTGTTTGGTGTGACAGTCCGAATATAAAAAATATCAGGGAGTAGCCATAATCCTTTTAGAAAAATAATGCACGTGCATCCTTTAGTAATATTGTTTATGTGGCTGATGAAACGGCAGAACAGATGTTGTTTAATCTGCGTATGAAACCACAAGCAGATGGGGTAGACCTGGCTGCCGGAGGGAAGTTAAACTAACTTTATATTTCATAGACTAGGTTGTTGAGGGAGACCACGGATTGTAGACCAAAACACCGAGTCAGAGTTACTTTTTAGTCTATGATGGAAGCAGAGTGCTCAAGGCCCTACAGAATCCTCTAGAGCAGGGGTTGGCAGAGTTTTTCTGTTAAAGCCCAAATCATAATAATTTTTGACTTGGAGGCCATGTGAATCTTTTGCATCTATTCATCTCTTCTTTTGTGGCACAGAAGTGGCCATAGATAATACATACATGAGTGGGTATTCCAATATAACTTGGAAAAATAGTGAGTCAGTTTTGGCCATAGTTGCTGACACCTGATAGAGAGTATGGGTCAGGTTGCCTGAGTTTCAATCCCAGGGAAATGTCGATTTTCTCATCTGTAAAGTGGACATCAAAATAGTATCTGCTTCCCAGACATATTATAAGAAATAATGAGATCAAGCATGCACGGTGTTTGATACTAGAAATGAACATTATTTCTGCACCTATAAAGAATTAAAATTGAATGTAGTTAACAGCTGAACGATGTTGGGAAAACATGAGATAAATGGGACAAATTATGTTTCACTACGTAGTATGTTGTGTAAATGGAACTCTTTTTGTCTGAGTCTGGCCAGAGGCCCCCAAGTATTGTGGTTGGTAAGGCTCGCGTTGTCAGTGAGAAGATCTAGTCCCCTTCTTGCTGAGGGGGTAGCTATAAAACTGAATTTGCCAATAGCTCTGTGGCAGTTTTGCTATTGCTTACCGATATCTATGCTCTCTTTTTTCTGGGCACAGGACTGAAATACGTTTTTTACTTTCCCTTGCAGTTAGGTGATGGCCATGTAAGTGAGTTCTAGTTAATGAAATGTAAGGAGAAATGATGACTGCCATCTATAGGCCTGGCATATATAGGCCTGGCCATCTATAGGCCTGGCCTTCGGAAAACCTCCCACATATCCCTGTCTCTTTCTCCCTAAACTAGTAGAGTGGAGAGGATGTTGCTGATTCAGAGGCACAAGATGGATGGTGCCTTGCACCCTAAATGACTCCAGGGAGCAGAGTACCTCTGCTCTTTGCTGATCCATGATCGAGACGTACTGAGATTTTGGCGTTGCTTGCCTCAGCAATTAGCCTATGCTGCCATTTATAATCACCCATCACCGATTTTAGGCTAAATGGATAAAGGCTGAGGATCAAGTTATGAGAGATTAGAGCTGTACTATTAATAGAACCTTCCATGAAAATGGAAAAGTTCTATCTGCATCATCCAATACTACTAGCCACATGGGATACTGAACAATTGAAATGTGGCTAGTATGCCTGAGGAACTGAATCTGTAGTTTAATTTGAATTAAAATTTAAGTGCAAACAGCCACCTGTGGCTAGTAGCTACCCTACTGGATAGTTCAGGATTAGAATCTGGAAAGTGACTTAGCAGTGTTCTCGAGGCTCACCCTAAGCCCTCTTTAGCCTTGCAAGAGTGACCTTAGGGAGACCCCTGGGAAAGCTTGACTTGTGTTCTCAGAGTCCATGTGCCAAGGCGGGTGCCAGACCATGTGGGATAATTTCAGAGGAGTAGAGACCATTGGCTGGCCTGCTGTTCTAATGGAGGAACGAGCTGAGTTGGCTGCATGGGAAAGAGCCTGCTTTCCCAGAATGTGTTGGGACAAAGGATGCATGAACATTTCTTATGGATCTCTTGGGAGAAAGAGCCTGGAGTCACTTTAAGCTCTGTGTAAGAGGAAACCAGGAAGAGTGATAGGAGCTCACTGAAGTGGCCCTGGTTTTGTGACTAGAAGTGGCTAGAAGGCTTCTTAATTATCTGAGAAGGACCGGAAAAACTATAGAGACCACTCAAAATTTTCTGTAGCAGTGGGAGAAAATGAGTTCCTCATCGCGGCTTTGAAGGACAGTAAGGAGAGAGAATATAGTTGTTTTCTGCGTGTACCCTTAGGATCCCTGCTTAGGTTATCTAACAGTTATAATTTAAAAGCCTTTTAAGCTTCTTCTTTCTTTAAAATCTTATTTATTTGACAGAGAGAGAGAGGGAGAGAGAGAGAGAGAGGTAGATAGATCACATGCAGGCAGAGAGGCAGGCAGCAGAGACCGGGAAGCAGGCTCCCCGCCCAGCGGAAACCCTGTTGTACGGCTGGATCTGAGGACCCCGGGAACCTGACCTGAGCCAAAGGCAGAGGCTTAACTCCCTGAGCCACCCAGGCACCTCACCCTTTAAGCTTCTTAAAGGAGATGTATCTCCAGTGGTTTCAGCCTCAACGTCTCCTTTTATTCTTCTCCCTGCCCCAACCGCGGAGGTCACGTTTTGCGTCTTAGGCTCATTGGGTGCAGTATCAGGGACCGACAGTATTTTAAGGATATATGTGTCCCCTAATGGAATTTAAGAAAGACCCATAGTAAGGTCTGGCTTCACAGAGATGAATGGAGAGCTGGTTGTGGATTCAAGGCCTCACTCCTCGCCGTAGTGAAATGCCTGAGGTGTGACTCACAACTACTTCACTGTTCACTGGCTGCTGCTTTTCTTCCTGCTATCAACCTGTCTCCTCACCATGGTTTCTGTGCCTTGTTACTGTTAGCCTGCGCAGGAGCCGCAGAGCTTCTATCATAGACTGTTACCCATAGACTGATCTATATAGATAGCGGCATCGGAAGCTTCAGAAGCATTGGAAGGTTCATTAGAAATACAGAATCTCAGGTCCGACAACCTGCATTTTAATCAGAATCCTTGGCTATGTGTATACATATTAAAATTTGAGAAGCACTGGTCTACAGAATGACTGTTCCCCCCCACCCCCAGTTTTAACTTCTGTGCCAAGTGGCCCAAGCTCTTGGTATTTCTCTGTCAAACTGTCAAGAGAGGAACACAGCCCAAATATCAAGACCCAGCAAGTGTGACCCAGAGGGGTGGGGTGCTATGGTACAAACCATGCTTTCCCAGGCAGTAGGAACCGTAGGTGGGACATATGTCAAGAAGGGAATGATTGACATCAATAAGAGATTTTAAAAGATTTCTGTTTATAAAACTGCATTTATCTTGATCGAGTTACAATACATTTGACATTTGGAGGCTGTCAGCAACAAGAGCTTCTGATCAGCAGAAACTAGTAACCAGTTAATAGACTATAAGTCAGTATAAAAGAAACATTGTAATACTAACCTATGAAACCTTGTCTAAAATAAGCATATCTAAAAGAATTGCCTGGGTGATTCAGTCGTTAAGTGTCTGCCTTCAGCTCAGGTCATGATCCCAGGATCCTGGGATGGAGCCCTGCTCAGCAGGCAACCTGCTTCTCCCTCTCCCACTCCCACTGCTTGTGTTCCCTCTCTCACTGTCTGTCAAATAAATAAAATCTTAAAAAATAATAAAATAAGTATACAATTCCTTAGATGTTTTAAAGATTAAAAATTGACTTCTTACTATCATCACACTGCTAGGAACCAGTGATCTATACCAAAGAATGATTATTAGAAAGTAAGTCTTTGAAAAGGTAATATTTTGTCCCATTATCCCTTATTTGTCAGAGAATACCTCCTCTCTGAAAACAAAAATGTAGCTCCAGATAGAGTATTTCTCATCCAGCTGAAAGAGTGGCTTCCATGGCCATTCTTTTAGTATAGGATTATTAAAATCACAAGTGACAAAGTCGCTTTAATCTTGAAGGTCCCTCTGCACATAGTGCAGTAGGGAACAGTGTTATTATGACCAGAATTACTGACTAATACCTAGCAAGGGGCAGGAGCTGGCATTACAGCAGGGATTCTCAGTACAGCCTTGGGATGGCAGCATCAGCATTATCTGAGGATTGTTAGTGCTCAGCCCCGTCCCAGATTTACTGAATTAGAAGCTCTGAGGGTGGAGTCCAGCAGTCTGTTTTAATCAGCCTTCCAGGTGGCTCTGATTCTTGATCGAGTTTGAGAACCACTGAATTAGGGTAGCTCCCATAGCAAACACAGACTTTAATGGCTCAAACAACATAGAAAGATACTTGTTAGTCACTTAAGGGTGTAGTGGGTGACAGGTTGGCAGAGTGGTTTCCTCCATGCAGTTATTCAGGGATCATTGCTGATAAAGTCACGACCATCTTCAGTATGTGACTTTCAAGTCTGCTCTGAAGGTCATCCCAACCAAAAGAAAGAGCATGGAGAAGTGGCGATGAGAAATATTCATGGGCTAGATCCAGGAATGACATATGCTTCTTGTGTCCATATTCCATTGGCTAGAACTCAGTTCTGCCTAATGGCCCTACCTAAGTGCAAGGGAGGCTGGGAAATGTCTAGTCTAGCTTGTGCCCAAGAGGAAGAGGCAAGCATGGTTTCTGGTGAGCAGCTAACAGTCTCAGTCATAAACTCATTTCTGAGGTTTTCTGAAATGGGGACCCATTTTTTGCCATAATCCTCTTTGACAGTCTAGTGAAGCCCATGGATTCAGCCTCAGAATTGTTTTGTTTGTTTTTTTAGAGATGTTATTTATTTATTTGACAGAGACAGACACAGCAAGAGAGGGAACACAAGCAGGGGAAGTGGGAGACAGAGAAGCACGGTGTCCGAGGTGGGGCTCCATCCCAGGACCCTGGGATCATGACCTGAGTCGAAGGCAGATGCTTAACAACTAAGCCATTCGGGCGCCCCTCAGAATGTTTTAAAATGCATAATTTTATAATGTGTGTGTATGTGTATATGTATAATTATAAAGGAAGTCAATTATATTGAAAGATCAGTATAAATTATTAAAAACATTTTGGACAGAGCAATATATGTACTTCTTTATTAATGAATTAAATAATAAGTTCTAGTGACAGGTTTGTTAACTACTGTGATTCTGAAGTAATGATGATTATAAATAGTATTTCAAGATGCCTGCAGCCACTATAATTAAATATATATATGTATTTGATTCCTTTTGGTGGCAAAAGTCACTGATACTGCTAATAACATCAGGTTTATAGCGTACTTTCATAATTGAGTGATATGCTAAATTTCAAGTAGATGTCAGTGACAAAAAAATATAATTTATTCCCATCCAAATTAATTGGTTATCCTCTTCATCTGCTTTGAATTTTATCCATGGACCCAAAATCTTCTGCTGTACTCTTTAATTCTGGCCTTGGATGAAGAGAATCATAGAGGTTTTATGAGGTATTATTATCAATTATCATATTATATTATTATGAAAATATCAGCTTATTGAGTATCATAATATTTGTATATGGTAAATTTGTATCTTATATACCTATCAACCTTGTTGTTCTCAGGTAGAGCAATAACACAAAAGCAATTCTATTTAAATGCTCAGTGACTCAGTGTGTTAAGTTTCCGTTTGTTCAGGTGCTTGATCAGTAAGCTAGGTGGTAGCTTGATCTTTTCTAATAATAATTCTTACCTGGAAATGTTAACTTTTCAAATTCTTCTTCGCTTACCTAAATTGTTTATAGACCTTTTCTTATTTTAATCAACTGCATAGATTTCTAAGCACTTTCTTGGTGCCCAGTCCTGCAAATATATGTGGAGCACTATCTCTGAATGCACGAGTGCCCTATATATAATCTCTGCCTCATGGCAGAGTGATAAGGGCATTGGTCTTGGCTTGGAGTTAGGTAGACCCGAGTTCTGATTTGGACTTTTCTAAGTGCAAGTTTTTGCCTTTCATAGATTACTTAGCCCTGATAAGTCTCAGTTTGCTCCCTTAAGAAGTGGATATCATAGGCTTAGCACCTAAGTAGTGCTTAGGAAATTAATTGCAGTTAATGTCTCCTCCCTTTTTATGCTAATCGACACAACCAGCCTGGCTAAATCTGAGTACTCAACCTATAGGAAAATAGCGAAGCATCTAAAAGCATCACAGAAGAGTATACATTGGGGTTTTTTGTTTGCAGGCCACAGACTCTGTCACTAACCCAAAGATAATTTATTAGAAATGTATGATAGAATTCACAATCAAGACTATCTGGTTAGAACAGGCAAAACTAGGTAGTTTCAGAAGGTCTTTGGTGTAGCCACTAGACTGATGAATTCCTGCTGATTTTTTTCAGTCTTTACATCCCTCCAGGTAGTATTCAGTGTTCAAGCGGAGAAACTTCAATTAATTGAGACTTGGCCATGTGTCTACCCATTAAATGTACAGGTCACTAAGAGGCAGGATCTAGAGTGCGATATGGTGCACTCTGTCTCAAGACTGCATATCTTGAGAAGTTATTACCCCAAAGGCACTGATAAAATGGGGTAGCCTAAAAATGGCAGAAGTTCACTGCTGAGAGACTTCCAGGTGTTAATCACCTATTGGTTAAAGGGGATCCAGGCAAGATCAAGTGAATAGAGAAATGGACATTATACCGACACAATCAGGTCCTGTTAACATCTGTAAGAACCTACTCTTTTAAAATAAAATTTTCTTCTATCAGGTTGTGGCTTTTTCATATTTTTTTAATTTCTATTTTTTAAAAGATTTTATTTATTTGAGCAAGAGAATGAGAGAGAGAGAGAGAGAGAGCATGAGAAGTGGGAGGGTCAGAGGGAGAAGCAGACTCCCCACGATGAGCAGGGAACCTGATTAAAGACTGGATCCTGGGATTCCAGGATCATGACCTGAACTGAAGGCAGTCGCTTATCCAGCTGAGCCACCCAGGTACCCCAAAGGCTTTTTAAATGTAGTATTTAAGACAAGCAAATACAATAAAACTAGGGCCTATAATTCTGTACATAGTTTAGGAAAATAAGCAGGTGGCTGCCCAGTGATGACTCCATGTGGCTGATGTGTCTGTAATCATAACTATACACCCGACAGGTGAATTGCTTCTGCAACATCTAGGAAATGAAATAGTGATGATTACGGTGATAATTTATTGATTACTTATTGTTATATTTGTCCTGTTGTGAGTACCTAATGTGAATTATCTCATTTAAACACCATCATAACTCCATGAGAGAGGTATTAGTATATGTATTTGACCGATGGGGAAACTGAGGCACAGGGAAGTAATTTGCTTTCCTACTCCATGATGGAGCTTGTGTTCGAGCCCAGGTTAGATTCAGTCTTTAGAGAGTAAATGCTCCGGATTCTCTGGAGCAAAGAATTCTCTCTCCTGATGGTCAGGGGTGGCTGGTATCTCAACAGTACCCATGTGTATCTGTCAGTAAGGCACACCTGTGGCATGACGCATTTTCCTTTTATATCTGATTAATAACACGCTTTGTCTCTAAGAATAGCTTTTATGGGGGGTGGCTCAGTGGGTTAAGTCTCTGCCTTTGGCTCAGGTCATGTACTCGGGGTCCTGGGATCGAGCCCCACATCAGGCTCTCTGCTCAGCAGGAAGCCTGCTTCTCCCTTTCTCTCTGCCTGCCTCTCTGCCTATTTGTGATCTCTCTCTATTTGTGATCTCAAATAAATAAATAAAATCTAAAAAAAAAAAAAAAGAATAGCTTTTATGGGGCACCAGGGTGGCTCAGTCTGTTAAGCACCTGACTTCAGTTCAGGCTGTGATCTCAGGGTGCTGGGATTGAGCCCCGCATCAGGCTCCCGGCTCAGCGGGGAGGCTGCTTGTTCTTCCTTTCCATCTACCCCTCCCTCTGCGTGCCTGCATGTCTCTCTCTCTCTCAAATAAGTAAATGAAATCTTTAAAAAAAGAATATCTTTTATTCATACAAATGAAATACATAATAAACCCAGCCAACACATATGTATCACTCCACGGCAGATGCACTTCTAAGTATATCCTGTAATCCATTTATTCATCTCCGTAGCCCTATGAAAGTAGTCCTAGTTTTCATCACCATAGTACAGATGAAGAAATGAAGTAACTATTCAAGATCACACAGCTAAGAAGTGACAGAGGCAGTAGTCAATCCCAGATAGTTTGGCTGTGGTCTGTGTACTATATACTGTAATGTTTATAAAAAGTTGTTTAAAAATAATGCCAGTGTATTTAGCTATAATAGAAACCACAGAGGCTTACATAGTGCTGCTCAGATCTTTAAAAAAATGTGAACGTGTAAAGAAAGCGTGAAGAAAGTGACTGAAATTTAGGGAAAGAAGGATGGTGTAAACGGTTTCTAATTTCTATTATCACAAGTAAGGTAGTACCTTAAGTACCTTCACACTTGGTAGAATCTGTTGAGAGTAGATACAGGGATGCAGGTTTCCTCAGCTATTGCTGTCCAGAAGGATTGCACCAACCTGTTTGGATCTTGATCTTTTTTTGAGGGCATCACATTAAGGGAGTCCCCCCTCCCCAAAGTGTTTTTAGAATTTGTAGGCCAGTAAGAAATATTGATAATAATACAAGTTAAATTCCGTTGCCTATTACTCATAGGAACACAAGAGAAGGAGGATCTACTTCTTACCAAAGACATGTACTCACCTCACCCCAGCATGACAGGAGCTAGTATACCAGCAAATACTTGGTTAATTCTACCAGTGCACACTTTCTGAGCTGGAAAGAATGTAGGGGATGTGGAAGTTAGTGCCACCTAGTGGTAAGACTGAGCTCTGACTCCTGGAGGTTCTGACTCTTTGAACCACAGAAATACCAGGGAGATTGTTAAAAAGAGGTTCTTTGCATACTTGAAACTAGTGTGACATTGTGCGTCAACTATACCACGATAAAAAAAAAAAAAAAAAAAATTAAAGAGGTGGTGAGGTCAGTTGAGCGTCGGACTCTTGGTTTCAGCTCAGGTCATAATCTCGGGGTTGTGAGCTTGAACGTGGAGCCTCCGCTTGAGATTCCCACCCTATCCTCCTCCCTCCGCCGCTTCCGCTCATGCACTGTTTCTAAATTAAAAAAACAAAACAAAACAAAACAAAACTTTAAAGTAAACGAATAAATAAATAATAAGAAGGAAAAAGGAGAACGACCCCCCCCCCCCGCCCCCGCCAAATCCCTAAACCCAAGCCAAAAACGAACCCTCTTGGCCTCGCAGCTAGAGAGTCTAATTCAGAAGGAAGCAGAGTAGAGAGAGAGTGTGCGCTGCGTCTGTGTTCGGGAAGGGTGTCCAGGAATGCCCGTGTTTAAAAGGCAGCCCCACGTGGCGTTGGTTCTCATGGTTTGGTCCTAACTCCACTTAGAAAGCATTTTAGGGATTGGCCCAGCTCCCTCTTCCTAATCCTCTTCTCCGGCAGCTGCTGGAGTATCTCTTGATTATGTGGGAATGGTGGGGATGTTCTGAGACTATTCTGGGTGAAGAGGTTCCAGCTGAGCTTGCACACAGAGGAGGGATGGGAACAGGCCCGTGTGTTTGGGGATGAGAGAAAAGCACCGAAGAGTGACCTCAGTTTTGCCTCGTCCATTTGCATTTCCTCCTTATTGATTTCTGTTGACCTCAGTGCTATTTTGACTCTGTGGGTCACACCCTACTTTTGTCTTTTTTCTCCTCCTTCTTGTCCTTAGGCCTGGTATTTGGGGTCTCCATTATCAGACTCCAGACCTTCTTCCATGTCCCTCGCTGGGAATTCCCGTGTGCACATTACTCTCTCAGTATCTCATACTGCTTCTCTCCCTGAAATTCTTTCTCTTAATTTTTTATGCTTTTACGCAGTCTAAAAGTTTTTTCAGACATCTTTTAAAAGTCTGAAGACCAGGGCACCTGGGTGGCTCAGTGGGTTAAACCTCTGCCTTTGGCTTGGGTCGTAATCCCAAGGGTCCTGGGATTGAGCCCCCGCATCGGGCTCTCTGTTCAGCAGAGAGCCTGCTTCTTCCTCTCTCTCTGCCTGCCTCTCTGCCTACTTGTGATTTCTGTCTGTCAAATAAATAAATAAAAATCTTAAAAAAATAAATTCTATTTAAAAAAAA
Source organism: Mustela lutreola (assembly GCF_030435805.1). Lineage (NCBI taxonomy): Eukaryota > Metazoa > Chordata > Mammalia > Carnivora > Mustelidae > Mustela > Mustela lutreola. The sequence continues at coordinate 103,500,490 of NC_081295.1, read as the reverse complement.
AGTCTGAAGACCCCTGGGGCCAGTGGGTGGCTCAGTTGGTTAAGCATCTGACTCTTGATCTCAGCTCAGGTCTTGATCTCAAGGTCATGAGTTCAAGCCCCACTTTAGGATCCATCCTGGGCGTGGAATCTACTTTGAAAAAGAAGGTCAGAAGACCCACAACCACACTGAAGCCCCCCTTGGAGCCTTTAACACCCTATATCGTCTAATTTCCCACTGTACCTCATACATAGCTTATATGTTTATCCTAGTATGTCATGAAATAATTGCTGCATAAATATATTATCCCCCGTCCATTATTTTACTTATTCATTCATTCCTTCTGTTGTTTCCCTTGACTGGAATATAAAGTCTATTCATTTTTCAAATGCCACCCACATATCGAAGCCAAATATAGACTATTTTCGGTTTCATTCATTGATTCCCTCTCTGAGTTCTGCCGGCACTGTGTCCTCAACTGCCCACCTTAACTCTTAATCAGACAGGCCAGTGTATACAAGAATTGCTGCTCTTTGAGGAATTGTAAGCTACCTGAGGGCGGAGACTATTTTATGTAATTCTTCGAGATTTTCCAAAATCATATATTCCCAAATGCGTAATATGGCTTACTTATTTAAAGATTTTATTTATTTGGCACAGAGAGAGAGAGCACCAGCAGGGGGAGGGGCACAGGGAGAGGGAGAAGCAGGCTGAGCAGAGAGCAGTGTGGGGCTTGATCCCAGGACACTGGGATAATGACCTGAGCCGAAGGCAGATGCTTAACCCCCTGAGCCACCCAGGCACTCTGTGTAATATGGTTTAACTGAACTTGTACTCTTCTCTTTATGGCATTGCCTCCGTTTAGTTTTGAATCTTCACTTTTGGTGTTTTATAATGTTGCTTTACCTTCCTGCTTTCCTGCCTTCAGAGTCTGTTCTCAGGAACATAGAGTGACACTTTGCCACGTCACAGTATTCAGCCCTGCTCCTCTACCATGCCTCATGCCTAAGTGGAAATACCCTTCTTCACATGCGGTCTGATGTATATACACATAAGTAAAGCAATGTGCTCACCTGCTGTTTTTATTTTTATTTTTTTTAAATATTGTCATTGAATTTAAAGCATTTTTTAATGTTGAGCCTCCTTCTACATCCATGCTCCCTTCAGGAATGTAAATGATCTCACTGAGCTCTGTGACTTTTAGAGCTCTTTGTAGAATTAGCGCCGCAGACTCTCCAGAAATGAACTCAATACAAATCTGGATTTGTGTGGGTTTGTTTTCCACTACAGGGATTCAGAGCGAGCCCTCGGCATCTCAGAAGACGGGCTGCAGCGGCTGCAGCTGCTCGCCTGGAAGAAGCCAAGCCTGTGGTGGAGGTTCACCACCAGAGTGAGCAAGAGATTTCCGTGAGGAAACGAAGAATCAAGAAAAACAGCCGAGTCCAGCCAGAATTCTATCACTCCGTCCAAGGTGCCTCAACCAGAAGGCCTGTGAGTAGAGAACTTTTATAAGAATGTTAAATCCATGGCGTAGTTCATTTCGTTTTAGAAAATTGTCAGATGAGATCGTCAGGTTGTTCAGTGCCCTGAACCCATACACATCCCAGGAAGGAGTGTGATTCCATAGAAAGTGCCGGGCCAGAGTTGTCCAAGAGGCTAGAGCTGGTCGCTGCAGACGGGGTGATTTAAAAACGGGTGAATTCTGAGCCCCATTAGAGGCAGGGTCGAGGATTAGAGCAGGGGCTGCAGAGTCCACAAGCCGAGGGGCCAGAATGGTGAGATCGGAGTTGGTCAAGAGGGTGAACAAGACAGAAGAGAAGCAGAGGAGGGAAGGGTAAGGCTGGGGTCTGGGCCAGTAGCTGAGCCCTGCTGGGATGTGGCTCTCGGACCGCCTAGGCCAGTGCTGTGGTCTATAGCCCGCCAGGGTGACAAGGGTGCTAGCCTTCTCGGCTGTGGCCTTTGTTCTGGACCAGGGCAGCAAGCAGTGTTGTCCTTTTCTGCCCAAGTGCTAGGTGTTGCTGTGGGCTGCAGTGCTGCTTACCTGGGAAAGTTGGGCTCACCGGTCTCTACCGCCTGACCACATTGTTCTACGTGCTCTGATATTTTTTCTCGGTTCGGGTCCTCCCCCATGGACTTCTTATGCAAGGTTGTGATGGTTAAGGATTTGGGGCTTAGAAAATGCCACTGTAAAACATTCTCAAAAGCATTTCGTAACTGCAATAATGTTACATTGATTTAGCATTAAAATGAGGTTTCCCTGTGGTTCATTGCTCTGTTGTGGGGAGCATTTCTCATGCTAACCTAGGGGAACCATCATTATTTGGATTGATAATAGGTTTTTGTAAATTATTATAACAGAACTGCCCTTTTGTGGAAGTAACTGTGTCCCAGGCACAGTGGAGAACGTCTAACTTGGTGCACTGGCCAGAGACAATGGCAAGAAGCTAAATTCCCTTACAGGAAAGGTCCTACATGTTTTTGACCAATTGTAAAATAAACTCATATTTCAAGATCAGAGTCTTCTTTTCACGATTTAAGGAAACAAGCTATGTAGAATTTGGTATCTATGTGGTATCTACTATGAAGTGGTAGGAAAAGTTATTCATTCAACAAACATAATAAGCTTTTTTATATAGGAAATAAGGGATACACAGATGCATATTCATAACTGATGATTCTTAAGAGCTCACTGTATAACAGGACCCCCTTAATAACCCTATGAGGTAAATGGTATTATTCCCATTTTTTGAATGATGAAACAGTGGCTCAGAGAGTATAAATAGCAGTCCTAGGTTTACCTAGCTGTTAGAGGCACACTCTAGGGTTTGGATCTAAGCAGCTTGCTTCTAGCTTCTTGGCTGTCCATTCTGCTACCTTCCTGTAGTACATGGCCTCTCGGACAGCTGAGTCCATGGACCGACATGCAAAGAAGTACATGAGATGCATGTCTGTGTTCTGAAAATGCTATTATACAGTTCTGAACAAGGTGCCGGGGAAGCACTGTGGAGGAACAGCAGACGCCAAGGATGAGTCCTGAAAGATGAGTATATCAGGTGGAAAGTGGAGGTAGGGATCTCTGATGAGAGGATCCTGTACAAGAGTACAGAGATGTGGAAGGTCTGGCGTACTCAGCAAGAACTGGAGGTGGTGCTGGTAGATGAGGCCAGCTGGGTCAGGCAGGGCTAGATCACCAAGGGATTGTATGTTATGCTGAAGAGTTGGCTTTACCTTCTGGGGTGGGGATCCGCTGAGGGTAGGGTGAATAGGCACGTTGGTTTTCTCGCTCAGAAGTTAGCTAACTCTTTGCTGCTTCTAATCTCCATGGGGTTCAGGTTGGATAAGTGGTTATCATCACACTTTAGAAACCATCAACCACCATTACTCTCTTGTGAGCACTGTATGTGAGCATGTTGGGTAATAAGATGTATTCCTGTTTGACTTTGAAATTGGTATCCAGTTTGTCTTTGAATGCCTAGCTTCTCTCTCCTTTTTTTTTTTTTTTTTTTTTTAAGATTTTTATATTCGACAGGCAGAGATCACAAGTGGGCAGAGAGGCAGGCAGGGGGCAGGGGAAGCAGGTTCCCTGCTGAGCAGAAAGCCAGATGCGGAGCTTGATCCCAGGATCCTGAGACCATGACCTGAGCTGAAGGCAGAGGCTTAATCCACTGAGCTACCCAGGTGCCCCAGCCTAACTTCTCTCTTTGTCTGCCTGGTGAATTACAACTGACTTCTTAAGAGTGACTCATGATCAGCAGCTTGTTCAGAAAAGTCTTGTCTGGTCTGTCCTATCATAGTGAGATACCTTTTTTGGTTTGATCTTCAGTACTTTGTACAGATCTCCTATATAGCAGTTATCCAAGTGAAAAAAATCAGGCTCTGTAAGAAAATGGGCATGGGTTCAAGTTTGGCTCTGTGGGTCTGGCAAGAAACGGTGGCATGCTAAGAGAGTTTAACTGAGGAGAGTTTAATGAAAGGACTATTTACAGAGGTGTGGACAGGGCTAAGATGCTTCGCTAACCTTTAGGTGGAGCTTACCCACCTACCCACTCCTGGCCTGAACAGGCAGCAGATGATGCTGGTCTTACTGGATCCTGGTGAGAACTACTGGGGCCATGAAAGAAACTTTCATAGGAATTGTGATTGAGGAGTGCGGCCACAGCCAGAACCTGCAGAGGCAGGAAGAAAGTGAGGGGAGTGCTCTCTTAGCTCCTGCTGGGCTTGGGCAGGGCCTTGGGAGGTGCACATCACACAGATCAGCCTCCCAAGGACAGAGCAAGGGAGAGGGGGGCAGAGAGTGTGAGAGAGGATAGGGACAGTAGAAAATAAAAGAGAACAGACCAGGTCATCTTTGCCAGATGGTGTAACTCTCTGAGACTCCAATTTCTTACTGAAGAGTGACAATAACAGTAGCTAGCTGTGGAGCTGGGAGGGTGAATTAAGCTGACATGGAAATAGATGGGACAGTCATCTGCTTAGAACCAACAATAAGTGGTAATTCCTTCTCTTCCTTTCCTTTCCTTCCTGTACCTTGACTTATTTGGGGGCTCTATCAACTGGTAGCTCCTGGCCCATGACCTCTGAATGTATTTTATTGAGTAAAAGAATGAATGATATTTACAGATGACATATAGCTTCTGCACTATAGGGATTTAGAGAACAGAGAGGGTTACCCTTTCTCCCTGCACCTCCCTCCCTGAATCCCCATAGGGTGGATGGGGGGGGGGTAACTCCTTCACAGAAAAGATGGGTTTGGGTTGGTCTTTAAAATTCTGGCCAGAATGTGGCATCTGGGTGGCTTAGTCAGTTAAGCATCTTCTATCTGCTTAGGTCATGATATCAGGGTCCTGGGATAGAGCCCTGCGTTGGGCGCTGTGCTCCCTGCTCAGCGGGGTGTCTGCTTCTCCCTCTGCCTTTCCCCCTGCTCATGCTCTGTCTCTCTTTGTCTCAAGTGGATAATTTTTAAAATCTTAAAAAAATAAAATAAAAGGCTGGCAGGAATGCAATAGGCAGCAGAAGTTAGGTATGGCAAGTGGAATAAACAGAAGTACTGAGAATCACTTGATTGGATGTGGGGATTTCCATGAGAGAGAAGTACAGGAGCTGGAAAAAGAGATTGGGGCAAAATACATTCTGGGCAACCCCTGTGTTTGAACTTCATTGTCTGTGCATCGTGGAGTTCTAGAAGAGCATGATCAAAGCACAATTTTAGGAAGCTTAAACGTGAGCAGGACGAGTCAGGGAGGAGCCGGACAGCGGTCGGGTAATAACTAGGGCAGGAATGTGGGTGGGAGGTAATTAGGGCTGGAACTTGACCCTAAGACGTGCTGTCCTCTCATGATCACTGCTTCTGAGGAATCAAAGATGACCTTTGCTCTGACTTCTTGAGAAGGAATTAGAAGGGAGAGAGTAGAGGCAGGAATTGGCAGGGGAGGCTACTCTGTTGCTTAGGGCAAAAAATCTGGAGAGTGTTCTTTGGGGCAGGTAAAGCTCACCTCCTCCATCTGTCTGCATCTGTTAGGGTTGTTGGGAGACTGGAAATTGTCAGAGTTGGTGAGGAAGCTATTGGTACCTTATCTCACATGATTCCCTTTCAGCCTCCTGGAATCTTATGGCCTCTGCTGACACATTCCTGTGTTTATGCCATATGTGGACTTGAGTCCAGGCCTTGTGCCTTCCTCTTCTGTAATTGGTTAGGTGCTGTTGGTAGTGCCTCACCAAGTCCAGAAGACACATACCTGAAGCCTGTGCCTTTCCTGACATATACCTTTGGAGAAGATCAGTGTTACCACGGGTTGCCATGAGGTCAACTCTGATGGTGTCTTGGAGATGCAATAAAACTAAATCAGCTATGGTGATTCAGGATTATTTGAATGACTTTATATGAAGCGCTCCAGACATTTTTTTTTTTTTTTTGAAGATTTTATTCATTTATTTGCGAGAAAAAGAGAGAGAGAGGAGAGAGACAAGCAGACTCGGCACTGAGCACAGAGTTGGATACGGGGCTTGATCCCATGACCCTGAGATCATGACCACAGCTGAAGTCAGCAGTCAGAGGCTTAACCGACTGAGCGACCCAGGCACCCGTCCAGACATTTCAAATCTCAATCTGAATAATAAACAGGCCCGAGACTGAGAAAGAATGAACTAGGATGTAGCCATGAAGGACAGGGGTCAGAAGCTGTGAAAGCACTGTTTCAGTGAGCTTTCTGTAGGACTGGCCTCTTGATGAAGCAGGCCACGGGCCACATGGAAGGCATTATACCTCAGGATCTTGGGCTGCTCTAACCTGTGTACTTTTTCTCAATCCATAATTTATACTCAAATGTGCCTAGATGCATTCATAATAGAGATCACTAATATAAACTTAATAATGTATGTGCATTTTATTTCACTCCTTTGGAATGTTTCTGAAGGTGAGTTAGCTAAAAAAAATAATCCTGATTTTTCTCTTAGTAAATTTGCCTTGGGACTTTTGTTATGACATGTCACTGGAACACTTAAGGAATTTTCCACCACCTTGGAGCAGAAAAGATACTTAGTTCCCGATCTCCATTTGTTCTTTAGTATTTTGACAGTACAAAGCCTTTTTTGGGTGAGTACCAGAATCCTAGAGTTTTTAAGCCTTCTCATCATCACAATACACATAATAAACAAGATCTCTCACGTTTACTGCCTGCTTACCATGTGGGCAACATGTGGGCATTGTTCTCCGGTGTTTCCCTGTTTTTTCTCATTTCATCTCCCCAGTGCTTCTCTGGGGTAGGTGCTTACTTTCTGGAAGGGGAAGCTTGTCATGCAGCTGGTAGATAACAGCACTAAGATTTAAATCCAAGCACCTTGACTGGAGCAGTTTGAGAATGGAGAAGTTCACATGATCATATTTTTAGTGCTAGATGTTTATCTTAATGAACTCTCCTAATGCATTTTAATCATGTTGAGTCTCAAGTTTTCCTGCCTGCATAGATGGTAGAAATGGTATTGAAAACCATAGGTAAGGGGTGCCTGGGTGGCTCAGTGAGTTAAAGCCTCTGCCTTCAGTTCAGGTCATGATCCCAGGTCCTGGGATAGAGACCCACATCGGGCTTTCTGCTCAGCGGGGAGCCTGCTTCCTCCTCTCTCTCTCTGCCTGCCTCTCTGCCTACTTGTGATCTCTGGTCTGTCAAATAAATAAATAAAATCTTAAAAAAAAAAAAAGAAAACCTTAGATAAGCTTCAAACTTCATTTTTGCCATGCATTTTACTGACCCTCTCTTCGTGGTAGGGAGTGGTAAGAGCCTTTCTATCTCTTGCCCTCCCACATGAACCTGTTAACCAACCTGTTAACCTGTATACCAACACTAAGCCCCAGCAGGTATTTATGTTTGTGTCGGGAGTGGGATGAGGGGAAATTAAAATTTTAGAGCACTTGCAAATAATCAGGCATGCTGAGTCCATTCCTGTTACATTTCACTAATCCCAGTTTTTTATACCCTACCTTCCCTTGTGACTTAGAATTCCCGAGACTTTCTCATGGACGTGCAAGAATATCTGATTAAAAATTGCTGGTGCTCCCAGGTCACAGCCCAAGCTGTAGCTCGCTCCCCCTGCAGGCAAAACTTTAGCCCCCGAAGCCACCACCCCTATTAATTGGATTACTGAGCCTGATAATTTTGACTCAGGAGTTGGCCCCTGGTTTAGCACAGATAATTGGTAGTCCTGCTTTCTGAAATGGCGAACGCTGAGGAAGAAGCAGATCTGGGTTGAGGATGGAAATCAATTTTCCAATTTGGATATATTACGTTAGAATTATCTGTTAGAGGGGTGCCTGAGTGGCTTGTCTGTGAAGCATCTGACTCTTGGTTTTGTCTTAGGTAGGTGAAGTCATGGGTCATGATCTTCTGGGTCATGAGAGTAAGCCCTGCATCAGGCTCCTACTCCGGGTATGGGAGGTGGAGTCTGCATGAAGATTCTTACGCCTGTCCCTTTCCCCACTCATCTGTGCAAGCAGACATGCATATGCGCTCTCTTTCTCTCTCACACACATAAATAAATAAATCTTTTTTTTTTTTTTTTAAAGAAAGAACTGTTAGATATCCTAATGTCTCAATTTCTTGGAGAACATGAGTCTGGATTGGTGGTCATTAGTACAGAAATGTTACCAAGTTCATGAGACTGAAAGGAATGATTCAGGAAGCGAATGTTAATAGAGAGGAGACTTGAGGACCAAGCCTTGGGGTCCTCCAATACTGGGAGGTTGGAAAGAAAAAATAAAGCTCCCTTATAATTCCAACTCTTCCCTTAGAAATACAGATGGAGAGAACAGATTTGGTGGTTGCCAGGGGTAGGGATATGAGAATAAAAAGTGCACACATCTGAATGCATGTGGTGTTGTCAGTGACAGAGAAAAATAAACCCTACATAAACACACACACACACACGAAATACAGATGCCTTGAGAGATGGGTTTAGGGCCCTTAAATTTCATTTAAGGGTATTCATCTTAGACCAAGAAAAGGCAAACTCAGAAACTACAGAAAGTAGCAGAAAAGGATTTCCCAAACCCACTCCTTACTCTTTCCTGCACCTTCTCCTACTACACCGATTCCTTGACCTCACCCTTCTTTGTCTTATGCTGCTCAATTTTGGTTTCCAGTCTTGGGGAATATATCTGCTTTTCTTTTTAAAAATTTTTTAAATTTTTAAATTAACATATCATGTATTATTAGCCCCAGGGGTACAGGTCTGTGAATTGCCAGGTTTACACACTTCACAGCACTCACCATAGCACACACCCTCCCCAATGTCCATAATTATCTGCTTTTCGGATTGCAACTTGGCTCATTGTAAGGCTGCAGGATATTTTGGAACATTGCATAGTTTTCTTTCTTTTTTTTTTTTTAATTAGTATTAGCAGGATTTCAGGTCATCTTTGTAGTTGGGAACTTGCTGCCGTGTGGAAAAGCTAACTATATATCCTTGATCTCATTGGAAATATACTAGGATGTGTCTCTGTTCCTTTCCTGCTTAGATTATTAAATGGTGTTCCCTTTCCTTTTGAAATATGTAGGACCAGGCAGCTTTATTTGCATAACCTTAGGACACTTCCTTTTCTGTTGAAGGCTTGACTGTACAGCCTTACTCTGGCTTAATTAATCAGCAAATACAAAGCTTCTAAAGGAAATGTTTGTTTTCTTTTTCTCTTTGGAATTCTAGAGAGTGAACTGAATTAATAAAGTCAGATTTCTTTTACTAACTGCCTCAGAAGGATTTATTGAATTATACCCCTGCAACTTACCGAGTCTGCTATGCATTGCTTTGCCTCCCTCACATAATCTTACAAAAGATTTCGCTTACTATAAATTTGCGAACATTAGGAATAAGAATATTGGTGCACAGCACGCAAGGTAGGTGGACTGCGTTAAAAGAGTAGTGCTAATACAGGCAGAATTTAATTTTGCAAACAGTTCATGGAACCAAGATTAATTTGGTGAAAGGATTCTTGCCCTTTGCTTGGAGAAAAAGAAGCCCATCTTTCTAACTTCCTGTGTCAGCATTTCGACTATAGCACTATAGCAAGACCTGTTGCCATTCCTTTTAAGTCTTTCTTGTACTCCAGGTTACCTATTGTCTTAAAAACTTTTAATTCTCTCAGCTCCAAGCAAAGGAAGCTTGAAGAAAACTCAAGCCTTAGAGAGACTCTGTTAGATAGCCATTTATCCCTCCAAAGTTTTCATGAACAACCTTGGATCAAAGGACTGAAAAGAAAGCCCTTTCAACAGTGGTCTTTAAATGGTGAGGGAAATGTGGGTGGGTATAAATTCCTTTATTTTAAAGTAGGACACACTGGTAGCTTCCTTTGGAAATCTGTTTGGCATTTAACAGCCGTCTTTGTCTGAAGTGACTCCTTGATCTTTGTCCTCAATACCATGGGTTACAATAGAAGACCCTTCTCTGTTGTATCCTCTGTGAAGAGGGTCTAGCTTCGCCCACCTGCTGCTGTGTTCCTTTCAGTCCTTGAGAAATGAAAATGATCAAGTTTGAGGGGATCTTAGAGCTTATCTGATTCAGAGGTCCTCCTAAAGCAAGATTCTCCTTTGCTCCAGGCCTTTGAGTGATAAGATCACCCATTGTTAGGTACCTCCAAAGTAGCAAGTTAATTGTACTTGGAATAAAAAAAGTTGTTTTCACTTATTTGTGGAACATAACAAATAGCATGGAGGACATGGGGAGTTAGAGAGGAGAAGGGAGTTGGGGGAAATTGGAAGGGGAGGTGAACCATGAGAGACTATGGACTCTGAAAAACAATCTGAGGGTTTTGAAGGGGTGGGGAGGTGGGAGGTTGGGGGACCAGGTGGTAGGTATTAGAGAGGGCACGGATTGCATGGAGCACTGGGTGTGGTGCAAAAATAATGAATACTGTTATGCTGAAAATAAATAAAAGAAAAAAAAAAGTTGTTTTCTGGGCTCATGGTTCCATCTCTCTGGACCTTTTCTCCTAGATCTATTTCTCAACCTTTCTACATATCACGTTCGTTGCACTCCCCAAACCACCTCCTGGTGAGTGTAAGGATCTGATTTCTTTCAGTAGTTCCTCCCTTTTCCCACTGCCCCCTGATTGTCAGGTGATGAGTATGGTTCAAGAAAATCAAACTCTGGAAATTGAACATATCCAAAGGGAGCTTAGTTTGTGTCTCTGGAGAGGAGAGGTCAGTTCTGGAAATGACAGTAGTATTTCAGGAACAGTATTGCTTTGTGGTGGCATTTTGTAGTTAAATAATACTTCCTATTTTTTAAAAGCATGTTCGTATTCATTATCTCATTGAATCTGCACAACCAACTTGTGCACTGGGTAGGGCATACATTGTTACCCCAATCTGACAAAGCTGAGTCTCACAGGGAGCAAGAGACTGACCCCAGGTCATCGGTCTAGATTGAGACAGACATCCCTTATCCCTGTAATCTCTTGGATGAGCTCAAACTCAGATAACATTTGGGGAATTCAGTGAGAAATTTCAGGGACAAGAATATAGATTCCAGTAGACGGTAGGAATTATTCATCTTCCCAACCTGATTCATTCCCAGGGAGTATTAGTTGTATACCTTCGTGAGCCTCTTCAGTGTGCATTGTCTATACTGGCCGCCCTAGGGTACCAGTGTATTGGCGAGTCTGCTTTGGTCTAAGACCACCTGGCTTATGCCACAGCCTGCACACATCCTGCTCACTGATCAAATGGTCAAATAAGTAATTGACTCTGATGCTGGGAAACATCACTGACTTACTAGCATCGATTCCCACTATGTGCCGCTCAGCATCACTATGATAAAGGAAGATTAGATATCTGATTTAATCTGGTGTTAAAATTAGGTTGAAATATTATTGTGCATTGTTACTGAGAATGTAGAATGGTGCAGCTTCTGAGGAAAATAGTATGGCAGTTCCTCAAAAAATTTAAAATAGAATTACCATAGGATCCGGCAATCCTACTTTTGGATATACAGCCAAAAGAATTAAAGCAGGGTCTCAAAGAGATATGTGTACTCCCGTGTTCATTATTTATACTAGTCAAAAGGTAGAAGCAACCCAAGTGTTCATTGACAGATGAAAAAATAAACAAAATTTGATATATACATGGGCTTGAACTGCACAGGTCCACTTATATGTGGATTTTTTTTCTATAAATATAGTGGAACATTTTTTTGGAGATTTGCAATGATTTGAAAAAATTTGTGGACAAACTTGTAGCTTAGAAATACTGAAAAAAATTAAGAAAAATTAGGTATTATTGTAAGAATACAACATATAATAGATATAACATACAAAATATATGCTAATCAATTGTTTATTATTAGTAAGACTTCCAGTCAACAGTAGGCTATTAGCAGTTGAGTTTTTGGGGAGTCAGGGTTATGCATGGATGCCGACTGCATGGGAGGACAGTGCTGCTAACTGCTGTGTTGTTCAAGGGTGAACCGTACAATGGAATATCACTCAGCCTTCAAAAGGAAGGAAATTCTGACACATGTTACAATATAGATGAAGCTTTTGGGCATCATACTAAGTGAAAAAAGCCAGTCACAAATAAAGAATCCATCCCGGGCGCCTGGGTGGCTCAGTGGGTTAAGCCTCTGCCTTCAGCTCAGGCCATGGTCTCAGGGTCCTGGGATCGAGTTCCGCTTCCGGCTCTCTGCTCGCAGGGAACTTGCTTCCTCCTCTCTCACTGCCTGCCTCTCCGCCTACTTGTGATCTTTCTCTCTCTCTCTGTCAAATAAATAAATAAAATCTTAAAAAAATAAAAAAAAAAATAAAGAATCCATCCCGCATGATTCTACTTCTACAAAATACCTAGAATAGCACAATCATAATGACAGAAAGTAGAATGGTGGTTGCTAGGGGCTGATGGGAAGAGAGAATGGGGAGTTGTTAAATCAGAACAGAGATTTAGTTTTGCAAGATGAAAAGAATTTTGGAGGTAGATGATGGTGATGGTCATACAACAGTGTGAAGGTACTTACAACTACTAAATGTCCGCTAAGAAAGGGTTAAGATAATACATTTTGTGTTTTCCGTATTTTACCACAATTAAAAAGAAATTGAGTTGAAACAACAACTGTAGGCAAAGAGACAGAAGAACAACAATAAAGGTGAATGGAATAAGGGCTCCAATGATAAAAACATCAGAGGAGATATACATTGAGCTTATCTTATTTTATTTATTTTTTAAAGATTTATTTATTTGTTTGAGAGAGAGGAGGGGGAAGGGGCAAAGGGAGAAGGTGAGTAAGAGAGACTCTCCAGCAGACTCCCCCTCAGATCATGGAGCCCGACGCAGGACTCTATCTCAGGACCCTGAGATTACAACTTGAGCGGAAACCAAGAGTTGGACGCTTAACCTACTGAGCGACCCAGGTGCCCCTATTTAGCTTATTTTAAATGAAACTATTATGAAGCATGAGAGGCACAAGGTAAGTAAGAGGTACTTACAAGTAGCAAATGCCAAGAAAAGGACTTAATTGTTAACGGGAGGACATGTCCTTGTGTGCACAGTGTGGGCATGACTCCCCCTGCTTGTGTTCCCTCTCTCATTGTTTCACTCTCTGTTAAATAAATAAATAAAATCTTAAAAAAAGGGATATCAGTTGTAACTCATAAAGAATGTTTTCTTTCTTTCTTTTTTTTTTTTTTTTTAAAGATTTTATTTATTTATTTGACACACACAGAGAGATCACAATAGGCAGAGAGGCAGGCAGAGAGAGGGGAAAGCAGGCTCCACACTGAGCAGAGAGCCTGATACGGGATTTGATCCCAGGATCCCAAGACCATGACCTGGGCCGAAGGCAGAAGCTTAACCCACTGAGCCACCCAGGTGCCCCATGAATATTTTCACTGAAAGAAATATTTCCTTGTTCTGTCCACTAAACAGGTCTAGGAATAATGACCAATCCAATAGTAATGCCCATATTACAGTATCCTTATATCATTTCTTATGGAAATAAACTAATGCTGTGTCTTTGGTAGGGTTTTCAAGCAGAGCCTGGGAAGGGACATTCTTGTGAAAGTGATTTTTTGAAGGAGAGCTCTCAGGAAGAGAATATGGGAAGCAGGACAAGGCAGGGGGTAAAAGCTAATAAACAAGGACAAAGCTTGGCCAGAGACTAGTTTCAGCCTGGAGCATGAATTGTACTCTAGAGTTAGTCTCAACTTGAGGCGACCCTTTAGTCCCTCAGTTCAGTTCATCACTGGCCATGGGCTACTGAGATGGGGGTGTGAGAAAGCTGGATTTAGCCCAGGGGAGTTTTTTTGAAGAAGGGACAGATGTGAGCCATTAACAGTCAACACTAGCAGCTGCTGAGAGTGCACTGGCTGGGGGTAGGGGGGTGGGGGGTGCGTGGGGCATCCAGTTGGGACATCTGCAGCAGCCATCATATACTTCTAGGAAAAATGGCTGATCCAGATTTGAAACAAGAAATATAGAATGAACCTGGCATATCCTGTCAAACCAGAAAGCAAGGACGCATCAAAGATTACTGAGGTTTTGTCAGAAAGACGAGGAGTAAACTTGGAGAGGTTCCTATTGCCTGATCAGTAAGAATAATGATCACAGTGGATCAACATACATCAATATATTAAAAATCCATGAATTTATGATATTTTAAAAAACCAACAAACCACCGGATTAGAGAGCCCATTGGAGAAAGCTAAATGAGCCAAGTCACTTTTCTGAAAAAATAGCAAAGGGAAAGGAATCAAGCATTATCCTGTCTTTGCTATAAAAATTATTCTTTATGGTAATCGAATAGCTGTTGAGGGAAGAAAGCATGATGAGATTGGAATGTCACCATTTGGCAGACTGTAGCGAAGGAATGAACCACGTCAGTGGTCATCAGTGACTTCTTACGCCACAAGAGAGGCAGCCACACATTATGTGCTTTATATATAACACTTGAGACATATTCTTGCAAAACACATTGAACCTACATCAGATCAAACCACTAGTTCTAATTACAGATTTATATAAAACACAGAGGACAGAGGAATATGTTGAAAGATTTTCTAAAGATACAGTTAGTGAAATCCAGACTAGGGGAAACCTTCAGACAAACAGTCCAGTTTCTTCAACAAACACATTATAAGAAACAAAAAAACGGGGGGGGGGGGTAATTTATGGATTATAAAAGAGATTGAGGAGACCTATTGATTAAGTGTAATGTATAGTCCTTGTTTGGATGAACAGACTGGATGCAAAAAAGAACAATTTTTGAGAAAATGTGGGACTAACCAGATATTTGATGATATTAGGAAATTGATAGTAATGCTTGAGATTGGTAATGGTGTTGTGATTTTGTTAAAAGCCGCCCATATCTTTTAGAGAGATGTACTAAATTATTTAGTAATGAAATATTAAGATCTCTGGGATCCACTGGGAATCCAAAGAGGTGGAGGAGCAAATGTGGGAAGGAATATAGTCTCTACGACACTGACCAAGACTTTTTAATTGATGAAGGTGAGCAATGTGTAAATGGTAGTTCCTTAAACTTTGTTATGTGTAAGCCTGAGATGTCCCATAATGAAAGGGTTTAGACATTTTAAAAAGTAAAACACATATTTGTGGTGAAATTTATATCATCAGTACTTTGCTTCATTAAGTCCCTCTTTTGGCTTTTGTTTTTCATGGAGTGAGCCTAAATCTTTGTTAATAATACTTCCAGATTTCAGATATTTACTGACGCATCAAGTAGGGTTTTAGAAAGATACAAGGGGGCAATATTCCCATGGCTGTCTTTTGATGCTTTTGATTTCTTTAACAAAGGACTGTTGCTTATTTGTCAGCTTTTTACCGAGAACATTTTATAATAACATGTTAGTGGATGGCGTAAAAAGTGTGCTGTTACTTAAAATTTAACAAATGATGTAAAACAGGTGAAGAATTATATAGGCATATTCTTTCATTTTAATATCTAAAAACTGATTTTCACTGAGATTGCTATTTTTGTTCTTTGTAGATTTATTGATATGAAAATGGAACCATTATTAAAACAAAACGGACCCAAAAGGCAGCACATCGCCACATTGCTTGACTTTGTCTTGGTGAAACTCAAGGATTCCTAGTCTTAAACTTTTTTCATTGTAAATAGAATTCTTCCACTGCAGCGTTACTTTATTCCAGCAGATTATACTTGTATCTTCTTACAGAGCTCATGAAATTTTCATGATGGTGGAAATGCAAGCTATTGAACTACCTAATCGATTTTAGTTAATCTTTAATATTGACATCACATTCCATTATGTGACTCTCTATTCAGGAGATGGTTTTCCTGAGGTAGATTCTTTGCTTTCATTTTGCTGCTCAGACGTCCATTTTTCTTTGCTTAGAAAGGTGAGCTGATGATTTACACATTTCTAGCTCTATTTAAAGCTTACTTAAGAAAGCTTGAAACTATTAGTGTAGTTTAAAATTATCTGTGAATTTTACTTTTATATTAGCTCTACTAGAAACAAGCAATGGAGAGGGGCACCTCAGTGGTTCAGTTGTTTGAGAATCTGTCTCTTGGTTTTGGCTTGGGTCATGATCTTGGAGTTTTGAGATCAAATCCCATGTTGGGCTCCATGTTCAGTGGGGAGTCTCCTTGAGATCTCTCCCTCTCCCTCTGCCTCTCCTCCCCACTCTCCTCTCTCTCTCTCTCTCTCAGTAAATAAATAAATAAATCTTAAAAAAAAAAAAAGAGAGAAATAGACACGGATAATTGAAAATAAATTTATTTTGCTGCTTTGCCAAATGCAAGAACAAAACCCCCACCAAAACTCTGTTCACTTTTGCAAAAACTGGATAGCGAGACATGGGTCTTTAAGAAGCCATGGGGTCCTTACAGGACATGTGCTTTTGTGCTATTAATTTTTACAACGTGCAGCTGTAGAAAAATTATTTTTAAATAGCCAGCATAAGTGTTGAAAATGAGCTCCTTTTTCTTAGCTATCAAGATCCACATCCCTTGAACTGTGATTATAATCAGTTGT
The DNA here is from genome assembly GCF_030435805.1 of Mustela lutreola. Lineage (NCBI taxonomy): Eukaryota > Metazoa > Chordata > Mammalia > Carnivora > Mustelidae > Mustela > Mustela lutreola. Next base: position 103,484,019 of record NC_081295.1, on the reverse strand, counting down.
GACATATCAATTTCAGCCTTTTCTCCTCCTCCTGCATTCCAAGAAGGTTAAACATTATTTAGTATGATTCTTTGTCCCAAGAGTTCAGAAGGGCAAAAATTATACATTCAGGCTGCACATATACTTTAAAGTACAGAGCCATGTGTTCATTCAGCTCTTTGGAGTTCGAAGAAGAGATGCTAAGAAGTCACACTAGCCAGGATTCTTGGCACCTTGTTCTATCTGTTTGGTCCTTTTTTTTTTTTTTTGGTGTCTGTGAATCAGACAATTAGACTCCCGTTTAATGAATGTGAACTACAGTCAGACTTGATTTCTTTCACTGATGACAAATTAGACAAATTTGTGATTTTCACCAATAATGGAAACCACTTGGATTCAATATCTAATTGTTGATTTGTTTTTGAGTTGTGATACTATTTTCAGGAGTAAATTACTGAGTATGGTAGGAGAGTTTTAGAATTCTGGGGCTCATGGCCTGCTCCTAAAAATTTAGATAGTTCCTTTTGGGACGCCTGGGTAGCTCAGTTGGTTAAGCATCTGCCTGTGGCTCAGATCATGATCCTGGGGTCCTGGAATCGAGTCCTACATTGGGTTCCATGCTTAGTGGGGAGCCTGCTTCTCCTTCTGCCTGCCGCTCCCCCTCCTTGTGCTCTCTCTCTCTGACAAAGAAATAAATCTTAAAAAAAAACACACACACACACACACAAAATAGACGGTTTGTTTTGTAATATACAAATGAACTTGTGGTTTGAAGGTGGGAGCTGGGGTGGGAAGATGAGTAAATTGGGTATTAGGCATTGTCTGATACTTTTGACGGTTACTTAGTGTTTGCTTTATATTCTCAGTTATTTTCACAGTTCTTTTTATTTCCCTAGGTATCTATAACTTTGAGTAAGAGAGTGTTTTATATTATAAGGCAGTTTAGGAGTATTTCATTAGTTGGTGTTTTAAAACATCTCTAATTGTGGAGCCAGATAAGTTGAAAAACAGACTAGCACTGCTTTCTTAGAAACGTACTAAAATTATTTTTCCAAAGTCATTTCTTCATAGTAGTTCTGTCTCACGTTCTGACTTTAATAATGAGAAGAATTATGTCTCTCCGAGAAGAAAGAGACTGGGCTTTGTGTTCTAACCCTTAGCCCTAGGGCATTGAGGAATTACAATAAATTTTTAATAATGAATCTCTGGTCTACTTTTTTTGCCCATGTAGCTGTTGTTTAGCCATCATAGACTAGGAGACAGTTGTAAGGTGAGAAGTCAGACTGAGAAGGAATACAGGAAAGGGAATTCATAGGCTCAGTTATTGTAGCAAATTGCCAAGTTAGACTGTATTTTATAAATTCAAAACAACTTTTCTTGTTACTCTTTTAAGAGTTATTTATCATGGGGACAGAAAATTTACTTTTTATATCACATGCTATAAGAACACCTGGTTTAGTAATGGGTTGGGCCCAGTTTAGTTTTGCTTGAGTTAAGACTTAACCTTGGGACGCCTGGGTGTCTCAGTTGTTAAGCGTCTGCCTTCGGCTCAGGTCATGATCCCAGATCCTGGGATCCAGCCCCGCATCGGGCTCCCTGCTCTGCTGGGAAGCCTGCTTCTCCCTCTCCTACTCCTCCTGCTTGTTTTCCCTCTCTCACTGTCTATCAAATAAATAGATAACTTCTTAAAAAAAAAAAAAAAACCCAGCCTCTCCGCAAATATAATAAACAGTATGATGGAGTGGCTAAGAGTGCCTTTTGGAACCACACTGCCTAGGGAGAGTAAATTCTGGTTTTAGTGCGTATTTCCTCATATTGCCTTTGGGTCCTATAAGTCATTTAGCTCCACTGGGGCTCAGATTCCTCAACTGGTGAATGGGGGTCATAACCATATTATATCGTTATGCAGATTCATCTTTTTAAGGTGCTCAGAACAGCACTTGGCATACAGTGAATGCTTTATCTGTCCACTATTATTACTTATACACAACCTAGGTATGGGACAGGGTTCTAGAGATATTGGTGATATGGAGGTGAATAATATAAGGTCTCTGACTTTAAAGTCTGTGGAAGGGGACAAACAGATGGTTCCAATGTAGTGTTATAGAGGGTGTTCTAAGAGAATATTAGAGAGTCGCTTATCTCAAAATAGGAAGTTCAGAGAAGGCTTGCTGGAGGAAGTGCTGTGCTGAGCTGAGTATTGAAGGACTGTTGAAGAAATAGGGAAAGGCCCTTCAAGCAGGGGAGCAAAATGTCTTGAAGGAGCAGTGTGAGAGAGCTTTGTTCCTTCTGGGGAAGTAGAAATAGTTGCCGATGAAGCTGGTGGAGAGTTCAAGGCTGGGAATGGGTAAGGTCACAAAGGGCTTTGTTTGCCGTGCTAAAAAATGTGGTCCTTTATCTCTTGGTATTTGGGACCCCTGAGGATAGTGAGTAATAGAGGGCTGGGAAGATGATTTCAGTTTGGAAAGATTAGTCTAGTCCTAGTGTACAAGTTGAATTAGAAAAGTACAGGGTTAGAGTCAAAAACACTAATGCTTTGGTCCAAGTAAGAAATGATTAGGACTTAAATTAAGATAGTTAATAATGTGATGCAAAGAGAAATTTATTTGAGAGCCATGAAAGATTATAATAAATATAACTTGGTAACAAATACTATGTGGGATGAAGAAAAAGGAAAAAAACCCTCCACAATTATAGATGTATATAGTTGGTTTCTAGCTTTAGAAAATAGGTAGATTCTGGAGTATTACAAAAATGGGAGGAAAGCAAGATGAGAGGAATATGATGTGATGTGGGGGAGTGGGAAGATACGTTGGATTTTGTATGTGTGTTAGAGGGCTAAATGGTGGAATAGAAAGCTATCAGGAGGAAACAAACAGAAGATACAACCAGAGAGGAAAACCAGGGGAGAATGGTGTCCCAGAAGCCAAGAGAAGACTGAATTCCAAGAAAGGAGTGGAAAGGATATAAAATAGTACAAGAAGACAGAGGGATGAAGGCTGAATCTGTGCTCTGAATTTTAAGTAGCAACGAAGAGGACCTAAGTGTGCTAGTGGGAGGACATTTTAGATGTATGATGTTGGGCAGGAACCAGATTTCAGTATACTCAAGAGTACCTAGGTGGCAAGTAGGTAGCTTTCAGTTCCTGATTCTCTTTGCCAAATCACTCCAAAACAACAAGGAGAACAAGAAATGGAAAGGCAAAGTCAATCTTTGATGAAAGTGAGAGACATTTGTAACTTTGAACCATAGTACATGAAGATGAAAGCAAATGGAGAAAGGTAAATGAGTTAGCTAAGAATAGAAAATATGTACAGAGAATCTAGCCTTCGCCCCCTTCCCAGCACCCTAGAGTCTTCATGGACAGGAATAGGAATCACCTTGTTTTGTTGCAGGTGAAAATGAGGTGAGGATTGCAAGTAGGAATTGTTTGAAAAGCTCCATGAGGAGCATTTTGACTAGGCACCTTCGTAACTATTCAGACATCTTCTTCCTCACTGCTACAGATGAAAAGTATAATTTCTGGGGCACCTGGCTAGGTAGAGCATGCAACTCTTATCTCAGGTTTGTGAATTTGAACCCCACGTTGGGTGGAGAGATTGCTTAAAAATAAAATCTTTAAAAAACTTATACTTTCTGAAGAAATTAAATCAAAGAGACTGTGGACTTAGGAATAACAGCCATTGAAGAAGGTAGCGATGAGGTGTGGGGGTGAGTACATCTGATAAGGCATCTATACCTCAGCACCCTCATCCCACTACCACACCCCCAGCTCCAGAATGCCAGCATCCAGGCTTATGCTTCCCAGATAGTTGAACAGAAGACTCTTCTCTGCGGAAATTGAACCACCCTGAGGAAGACAGATTTTAGCGGGGATCATATGAAAAAGTCAACTGCTACCTTATTGCTTGGTCCCACCAGTTGACACACTTCATCCGTCATGCTTTGGCAAAGCCCACTAATTGGACAAACCTAAGTCATATTCCCAATTTTTGTAGTGAGCTTTTTAGTATCTCAGTCCTGAATGTGAATGGATGCTGGCTAAACATCACCAGATACTGAAGAAAGCTTCCAACATGAAGGAGAGAAAACAAAAATCCCAGAGTAAAGGGGTAATAAGAGGAACTCAGAGGAAATAGTGACAGTATGGAGAGATGAAAATTCCCAACATCCTCAAAAGGGTAAGAGAAGATGAAATATGTATTTTTTTTACAAAAGATTTTATTTTTATTTATTTGACAGACAGAGATCACAAGTAGGCTTAGGGACAGGCAGAGAGAGAGGAGGAAGCAGGCTCCCCACTGAGCAGAGAGCCCGATTTGGGGCTTGATCCCAGGACTTTGGGATCATGACCTGAGCTGAAAGCAGAGACTTTAACCCACTGAGCCACCCAGACACTCCGAAATATGTATTTAAATATAATTAAAAAATTAAAAAACAGGACCGTCTATAAATATAAGTTGAGCATATATTAAGGATTTTATTCAATTCATTAATTACTGGGTAGCCTGTCAGATGATAAGATCAATTCAAAGCAGAGTCTGAAGGAGATATATAGTCAGGAATGCCAAAGCGAATTTGCTAATAGAGGCAAAACTTGTTAATATCTTATGGATGAATAATATGTAATATCGGGGTTGTCATTTTTGCTGGGTGGAAATCAATTGGATCAATGGACAAAATTCATTTGCATTGCTAAGGACAAGAATCATTTGCTTTATTACAAGTTACCTTTACTCTTACAGGTTTATAAATAGCCTGGTCTAGTGGTTCTCAAAGTTTGGTTCCTGATCTGCCAGCATCAGAATCACCTGGGAGCTTGTTCTTTGTTCTGATTAACTGAATCAGAAATTCTGGAAGCCAAGTCCAGCAGTCTGTATTTTAGCAAGCCCTCTGAGTGCTACTGATAGATGCATTATAAAGCAGGACAACTACTGATTTAGTCATCTTCTTTTGTTTTTATTTTTAATTTTTTTTTAATTAAGTAGGATCCATGCCTAACAAGGGGTTTGAATTCATGACTGAAAGATCAAAGAGTTGCATTCTTTATGAACTGAGCCAGTCAGGAGCCCCCTGCTCCCCCTGGTTTGGTTTGGTTTTCTTTTTTAAAAAAATTTTTGATTTAGTCAATAGAAACTCCATCGAAAGTGCCTACCTCTACAGAATTAGATAATCCCCAGAGGGTTTCAATGGGGTTCTTTAACACTCCTTTGAAAGAACGCCTAATATTCTCTTTTGCCTATTTCCATATCTTGGGCAGTTTTTTTCTGACACATCCGTGAGACAAAAGCAATGTGAAATTAAAAAATAATAAGGAGCAAAATATAAAAAAAGAATTCTTAGAAATTAAAAACGACAGCATACCCACTCGCCCCTCCTTCCCGAAATTTATAGTTGATGAAATCTTTTAGAAAGTAGAAGACAGACAATTGGAGAGAAAAGATAAGAACATTGTAGAATGGATCCAAGTGGTCCCATATTTCAAAAAAGAAATTGTCAGAGATAAAACAAAAACAAAAGGTCTCAAAACTGGAGGAAGTCTTTAGAGTAAAAAGACCTACTGATTGGGGGTGCCTGGCTGGCTCCGTTGGAAGACCATGCAAGTCTTGATCTCAGGGCCATGAGTCTGAGCTCCACGTTGGGCATAGAAATCACTTAAATAAATAAATAAATAATCTTTGAAAAAAAAATGAGAAGACCTAAAAAATGAGTGCCTAACACAATGAATGAATAAAAGATATATGCTAAGACACATTAGTGTGTGAGCAGGACACTAGGGATAATAAGATGAATAAGATGATCCTAGAAGCTGAGAAAGAGGGAGAGGGAGGGGCCCAAGGGGAAGGGATGAGGGAAGGAGAAAGGAGGGAACGGTGGAGGGATGGAGGGTGGAGGGGAAGGCATCAGCGTAATGACTTAAAATGGGTACATTTATGGTATGTGAACAATTCCTTAGTAGAGCTGATTTAGAAAAAGACAAAATATGAGAAAATAGAGGGTGCCTGGGTGGCTCAGTGGGTTGAGCATCTGATTCTTGATCTCAGATCAGATCTTGACCTCAGGATTGTGAGTTCAAGCCCTTCACTGGTCTTTGGGCTGGGTGGGGAACCTACTTCAAAAAAAAAAAAAAAAAAAGAAAGAAAAAAGGAATGAGAAAATAGAGTGCTGTTGGACTTTAGAAAAATACTAGAAACTTTAAGACAATGGAGAATTGCTCTTGAAATTCTGAAGGACAGTGACTTCCAATCCAGAATGTTAAGCCCCAATTGTCAGTGAAGTGTGAGGATAATGACACTTGTCATGCAGGGATTCACACAATTTCCATCAAATGAACCTTTTCTTCCTTGACTGGTAGGAGACGTGTTCTTTCAAAGGATGTAATGAAACAAAAAGGAAGAAGATGTGAGATCCAAGAAACTAAGGATTAGCACAGGAAAGAGGTAGAGGATGATCTGCAAGATGGTCCTGAACTCCTGTCTGTGCAGCAGAGCTAGCTAATAGCCGGCAGAGACGGGAGGCTGGGAAGGCTCCTGAAGAGATTTCTATAGGACTAACAGAAGGACACATTGGCCATATCGACCATTTACATTGAGAGAAGTAGTCAGAGTGGCAGGTGAACCTCATTTTCCTGGGATGGGTGTTGAGGATGGCACTTCAGGTGGAGACCTGGCACAGAGTCCAAAGCCAGTGCAGCAACAGAGGAGAACTGCAGACTTAGGGCACTGACCACTTCCTTCCATCAGCACAGCCACTGCTTTCCTGGATGGCGGAAGAATTAGGTTCATCAGGTCCAACAGAGTCCCCTCTGGGTACTATCCTCTGGCACAGATGGGACAGGTCTGCTCTTACATCCTCGCCAGTACCCCAGTAGGTCCCCTGAGTTTTCTGGGGTCTGGTTGGGCCGGATCTTTCCCTCCCCAGTCAGCCTTCGTACTCCAGCTCCTTGGAGTTGGGGCCTTGGGGTGAGTCTTTCAAATGAACCAGAAACCATAGAGATTAAAAGAAAGAAAATACAAAGAAATGAGGCAATTATTAACTGGAAGTTTGAATACGCAGGGAAATTTAATTGGGATATATGCTTGATTTAACAGGGAATGTTATTGTCATAGACTTAATCATGAAATCACTGAATGTGGATTTAAGCAAAATTTATGTAAGAAAGGTATAATCTTTGTCTACCATAATAGAAACTCAATAGATAATATCTAAAATTAATGAATCTAGAGATACACTATGTGCATTTTATGTAGAACCATAAATGTCAAAGTGGTAGGAATCAAGGATGTGAACATAGTTGCATCTGGGAAGAGAGGGAGGAAAGCCCGAGACCACCATTTTTGTGTACTGCCTGTTTATTTATTTTTTTTTTTAAAAAGATTTTATTTATTCAACAGAGAGAAATCACAAGTCGGCAGAGAGGCAGGCAGAGAGAGAGAGGGAAGCAGGCTCCCTGCTGAGCAGAGAGCCTGATGTAGGGCTCGATCCCAGGACCTTGAGATCATGACCTGAGCTGAAGGCAGAGACTTTAACCCACTGAGCCACCTGGGTGCCCACCATCTGTTTATTGATTAGGATGCAATAAGAACTCAAACTTACTCCTTACCAATCTCTAGTTAAATTACTCTCTGCATCTAAGGAAAAATATAAAACAGGTTTCACAACTTTTATGTAAAAATAGGAAGTCCTTATTTTTTTTTTTTTCAAACATTAAAGATTTTGGCACAGTCTAGTAATAGCATTACTTCAGGCTGATCTTATGTATGGTCACAACTCCGTATTTGAAGTTAATATTCCTCTTTTCTCTGAGCCTGAGCCAGAGTTGGGGAAGAGGTGAAGGACATGGTTGACTTCTTTTTTCCTTCTTTGTTTTCTCCCATACTGTCCAGTTGTTGCTTCCAACTGCTCTAGGTTGGCCCAAGGAGAAGATGGGAGCCCATGTAGTTAAGATCTGGCATCTGTGCCCTCTTCGTGTGTTGCATTTCCCTTCATGTAGGAAAAATCTTTGTGTGTTCTGCCTTGGCCCTGAGCTTCTGATGATCCCCCCCCCCCTCCCCAGTTTGTCACTTCTTCCATACACAAAGTCCTTTTGAAAAGATCCCCTTAAATAGGCACCTAAGTTAGCTCCCTCTCTTCTGGGACCTACATTAGGTACCCAAAGGGCTTGTGCCTTTGCCTATCGGGGTGGGTAGCTCAGTCCCAGTCAACTCTTTTCCTCCAACCATATTCTTCATCATTAGACTCTCTTGGTGAGAGTCATATTGTAGTCATATGTGCTCCAGCCTCAGGGATACATGCTTAACCCTTCAGGAGATCTGCTTGTACGCTCTTTCTTGTTACAAGGTACAGGGCAAGCACACCGGCCTCTCTTCTAGGAGGAAAATGTATAAGGCATCAGTAGCTTTCTGCCAAACAATCTCTCGTGGTTTCTGGCCTTGTTTGCCTCTCTTGAGTAGACAATGGACTCTAGTTGCTCTAATTATTATAGTTAAAGCTTAACATGGCTTTCATAAATGCTCTAGTACAATACTTTTCACACATTTGGGGGGAAGATTTTTAAAAAAATTTTTGATCCATTGAAGATCTACATATGGTCCTTTAATGCATGACTGGTCTTTTCATTTCATGTCACGGGTGACTTAACACATGAGCTCAGCAGTGTCTGAAATGGTCTGTTCAACAAGGCGAGTCTACTGACCATTTCCATTTCCAGAGCAATGTCAAATCATTCAAAAAGTTGCTAAATACTCTAAATTTCCATATTTACCTTGTAGCAAACTAGTAAAACAGTTGTTCAGGCTGGCAGCATTCCATGGCATATTTTTAGTTGTGCTGTTCTAGCATTTTCCCTTAGGATCCCTTCAGAATTGAAAGAAAGGAGGACTTAATATCATTTCTGGCCTTTGGGGCATTAGCCAAAACAGACCAAAAAATATATGTATTTTTTGTATATTATAGTTTAATATCCTATTATAGTTATGTCTTCACTAATTCCACTAAATATATTTATTATATTACATAAATATATTTATTATGTCTGCTTTGTCAGATCCTATAAAAACAGAATGGGTATTCTAAAAAAGGGAGAGACATAGTAAAAATATAACTAAATATATACTATGTTAGGAAATGATAAATTGTATGAAAAAATACTTGAAGTAAGGGAGAAAGAAAGGTGGGAATGGAATAATGGGCTGTAATTTTATGTAGCATACTCCGAGAATATTTTTTTAAAAGATTTTATTTATTTATTTGACAGAGATCACAAGTAGGCAGAGAGGCAGGCAGAGAGAGAGAGGAGGAAGCAGGCTCCCTGCTGAGCAGAAAGCCCGATGCGGGACTCGAACCCAGGACCCTGAGATCATGACCTGAGCCGAAGGCAGAGGCTTTAACTCACTGAGCCACCCAGGCGCCCCCTCGAGAATATTTTTTTGATAAAGTAAAATTTCGTCAGAGATCTGTATCAGGGACAGAACCATCTATCTGCATAAAAGGCTTTTAGGCCAAATGCTTTTGAGCATTTTTTGCTCCTTAGCTTATGAGTCTGTCTTACTTTGATAAAAAATAAAAGTAAATTTGAAAGTGAATGGGGGAAAATGAATGGGAGATGAGGACATGGAGAGAGCATTTGTAGATTACCTAAGAAGGGAATGAGGAAATTAGGCAGTAAATTAGGGAGGATGTGGGATTCAAAAGTCTTTCTTTTTTTCTTTTCTCGTTTCTTTTCTTTTTTCTTCTTTTCTTTTCTTCTCTCTTTCTTTTAAGAGGGTGAGGAGGGGCAGAGAGAGAGAGGGAGAGAGGGAATCCTAAGCACACTCCATGCCCAGCATGGAGTCCAACGTGGGGCTTGATCTCACGACCCATGAGATCATGACCTGAGCCGAAATCAAGTCTGATGCTTAACAAACTGAGCCACACAGCTACACCAAGACATGGCTTTCTTAAGGTGGGAAGCATTTGAGATGTTTTGGTGAGAAGAAAGGGAGGACTTCCCTGGACCTGCACAGGGGTAAGAGGAGAAACAGATACATTTTGGGATTGGTGGAGTTGGTTAAATAGGAACAGTGCTGTGGGCACTGTGAATTGGTATTTGATATTTTTACATTTGTTGGGGAATCAGATTGACTGGTTGAATGATAGTTTGAAAACAGGCTTCAGCAATGTAAGCTCAGGAGTTAAGGTGAATATTTTGGCTGGTTCAAGATGGAGGATGGAATTGAGAGCTCTAGAGAAGGTGGCTGGGATATTGATGTCAAGAGAATGCTTAAAATGACAAAGCATGAGACCAGCTGAAGAAGAAGAGGAAATCACAAGGGCAGGAATACATCTGACAACAACAAATAAGGGTTGGAGGTGTGATTAACTTGAAAAAGGGTGAGAGAATTAGCCAGAAATTTGAGGTCATTTTGTTGGATTAGAATGAGAAGTTTCATAGTTGGTTCACTTCCAGGTGCTGGTGTCATCCAGAATGAGGCCATGGGTCAGAAGAGGAGAGAAGGTTGAGTTCAGGAGGTTAGGAACTTTTATGGTTAAGGTGTTAGATGCTCTTCCAAATGGTGTGGAAATCTTCTGGGATGATGACGACACTCAGTGTGGAGAAGAAGCAGTGAGTCAGATGCCAAAGTCCTCAGTGAATGAGGAGGTGTGGCCAAAGGTCAGACAATTCAGAAAGGAGACCTGTGACATTGGATGATGCTGTGGATGTAAGAGAGGGGCAAGCTTTTGATGGGACACACAGGAGAAGGAGCAGCCACTTGTGGTGGGATGCAGGGGTGCCGAGAACGGACACTTAATAAATGATTAAGGTAAGACAAGCAGTGGAGTTGTCACTTTCTGTGAGAGGGTAGAGCTTGTTGACTATGAAATGGAGGTTCCAAAGGGCACCTGGAAAAAGTTGGCAGGGAAGGTAGTGGTAGAGGAGGTAGAGATAGCAGGATGATAGCCTTTGAGAGAACAGTTTCTTATGGGTCTTGGATTTGGGGAAGTAGCTGAGGATGGCAGGGGTCTCAGCAGCTTTAGGGTTGGACCTCAGAGGAGCCAGAGGCAACCTTCTACATCCACACAGTGAAGACCAGGAGGCCGGGTGGTGTGTCTATTAGACTCCAGTCTCTTTGTAGAGTATGAGCTCCTCAAAGGCTTTTGGAATGACAGACCTAAATATATTATTGATTCTAAAATAAAAAGTTGGGAGCTTGAACTTAAACAGTCTTTCATTAAATGACTACAAGATGTATCATTATTTCAGCTGGGTTGTTGTAATTCAACTTTTATATAATTATACATAAATGAAGTTTAAAATCAATTCAAGAAGTTGTTTTACAAACATTTATTGACATAATGAAGCTCTTTCAACTTTTTAATGAAAAATGTGTTAAATGTATCTGATCATAAGTCTGATGTGATATGGACAGAACCTCTAAAACAGGATTCTGAATGTCTCAAAACGTCTCTGGCATAGGTTCCAAATTTAAGCTCAGGAGGAATTGTGCAGAAGGTTAATAAAGAATGACAAGGCTGTTCATATGGCCTTCTTCAGGTGGCTGGGAGGGGGTCCATCATTCTGAGGTTCCTCTCTCTCAATGGTGTTATCTTTGGAATCTGCCTTTGTTGATTGGCGAACTAATTTATTATTTCTTTGGGATTTTTTTTTCTCCCCAGATATTTTTATTTTTATTTTTTTAATTTTTTATTTTTTATAAACATATATTTTTATCCCTAGGGGTACAGGTCTGTGAATCGCCAGGTTTACACACTTCACAGCACTCACCAAAGCACATACCCTCCCCAATGTCCATAACCCCAGCCCCCTTCTCCCAACCCCCCTCCCCCCAGCAACCCTCAATTTGTTTTGTGAGATTAAGAGTCACTTATGGTTTGTCTCCCTCCCAATTCCATCTTGTTTCATGTATTCTTCTCCTACCCACTTAAGCCCCCATGTTGCATCACCACTTCCTCATATCAGGGAGATCATATGATAGTTGTCTTTCTCTGAGGGCATGGGATTTTTTTTTTAAAGATTTTATTTATTTATTTATTTGACAGAGAGATCATAAGTAGGACCCTGGGATCATGACCTGAACTGAAGGCAGAGGCTTTAACCCACTAAGACACCCAGAATCCCCTCTTTGGGATCTTTTAAATGTCATGTGATTTGTTGTGGAAGGTGAGAAGGATTAGGAAGGACAGGTTTTCTTCAGGCTCATGTTGGAAAGGATCCAGAACTGGGAGTTTTAAGAACTCAATTTAAGCTGGAACAATCACTTCATCTCTTTGAGCTATAGTTGTCTTTGATATAGAATGAGAATAATAGCCATCTCTATCTCATAGAACTGTAGGATGAAACAAGGTAATATTTTGACAAGGTTTTAGGAGCTCCAAAATGTCCCAAAACTGTAGTTATGATTGACAGAGGTTTTAGGTGACATGATGGTGATAAAGAGGGATGAAAAGAAAGTTAAGATATTTAATACCGGACACTCTCATTGTTGGCTCCATGCCTTGCCTGGCTGGTTGTTCTCTCTGTCTATCTATCTACCTATTTACCTACCTACCACAACCTACCATTCAAAACAAAAGCTAGGATTAGCTAGGATTTCATCTCTGTCTGACCATATGGTCTCTTCAGACACCTGACTCTCAATACTCAAGGTAACCACCATTCTGAACATTTATATCGTTCTCTTGTTTACCTTTTCACAGAGTTTATTACATCTCAGTGCATTCTTAGGAAGTCCATATTTAAAATTTTTTAGTTTTTGTTTTTGTTTTGTTTTGTTTTTTTTACTTAATAAGAAAGATGATCACACCTTATTTAATTATTTAGAACTCACTTTCAGTTCATATTGCATTGCTACTATTTAACCATGCTGCTGGATGCTACTGTAGTATGTTCATTTGACTTAACTGTGACTGTACCAGTTTATTCATTTATTCACACTCTTGTAGATGGGCATTTGTTTCTAGGCTTTTCCTTATTCCAGTGCTACTCCATGTTTCTTGCATAATCCATTTGCTCTGTATGTGTAAGTTTTTCTTGGGTATATGCTTAGCAGAATTACTACAATCATACATGAAAGTAAAACTGTAGAAAATAATGCCAAACTGTTTTGCAAAGTACTTGTACCAATTATATTTCCATCAGCCATGGATAAACAAGTATGTGGAGCCATGTTATTTTCTGCATGTGGTGGCTTTAGACTTTAAACGTTTTTGCCAATCAAATTCATGTAATATGTTTTCTCATTGTGGGTTTGGTTTACTTTACTTTGATCACTAATGAGGCCAAACATCTTTTCGTATATTTATTAACCACACGTGCTTCCTCTCCTAAAAATGTGCATTTCATTTGCCTTTTTCCTTGGTTGTTACCTGGTTGCTACTGTTTCTCTTATTGATTTGTAGGAGCTCTTTATATATTTCTGTTCTCCAGGCCTTAATTTAAATTATTGTATTTTTCATTGCTTTGCTATTTTTGATGATTTTTTTTTCTATGGGTTTTTGTCTTGGGTTTTTGTCTGTGTGTTGTTTTGGTAGTCCCACCAGTGGGGCCTTGTCTCATTATGTTTTGCAACTTTTTAAAAAATTGAGGTGTAATTGACATATAACATACTAGTTTTAGTTGTACAACAAAATGAGTCAGTATTTCTGTTTATTGCAAAATGGTCACCACAATAAGTCTATTTAACATCCATCACCTATTTACATAGTTAATAGAATTTTTTTGTGTCTGAGAACTATTAATGTTTTTTCTTAGTGGCTTTCAAATATGCAATATACAGTATTATTAACTATAGTTGCTATGCTGTATATTACATCACCATTGACTTACTTTATAACTGAAAGTTTGTGCCTTTTGACTCTGTTCTCCCATTTCACACCCCTCCTCCCAATCCCTGTTTTGCAAATTTTTATCATGAGCTTTCCTTAGCTGGAATTTTGTGGAAGTTTTTGAGGCATGGATTGAAGGTTCATTTTTCCAGAGAGGATCTTCTTTTATTTTTGCCAGACCTTATTAACTGTGGGGAATCTCAAAATAAATTCTCAGCATCAGAGCTTTACATACTGCACAGGTAGTGTAATTGGCCACAAAACACACATGAGAGTCAGCTTGCGGTTATAAAATGTTTTTCCTACTAGGTCCAGCCTCAGGCCTCAGACAGGTAAGTGCTCTTGCTCTCTCAGGGTATTTTACTTTGTTTATCTAATTCATACTTTTCCTGGCTTTATTTGTCAGTGTTCTAACCACATGGCCTCCTCTTTGTCTTCCGTCCTTGCCCAGGTGCTTGGCCATCAACGTGAACCGTTAGGTCTCAGGGATCAGCAAATCATCTCTGTATTTGTGTTTTTGCTTCTTCATCTGCCTGGTTTCTGAGGATTTCCTTAACACTCTCTTGCCACCTTACTGATGCCTTTAAAATATATGTTGTTATTTCATCCAGCATTTTTATGTATTATATAAGAGGAAGGATGAGGATGTCAAATTTACAGTATAGCTGAGAAACCCTTGTCTTATTTTTGTCACTAAAGAGGTTCCCTCAAGTGGGTTTTCTCAGGTCAGAGCTATGTGTACCCCAAAGTTTTAGGTTCCATCCCTAGAGCCATCAAAAGTTAAAAAATATGATCATTATACTCTCCCTGCTCCAGCTAGGAGGTCAAGACATGACTTCAAGCATTTCTAGTATAATTTCATTTCTACAGAGGGCTGTGCAGTGCACGGAGCCAGCTGCTTCTCATCTCTTAGGCTTAAAGCTGATGACAAAGCACCTTCATTTCCCGCAGACAGTAGAATTCATATGCACGTAGGGTATTGAGAAATACTCTAGTGACTCACTTATTTTTAAGGGTCAAATTTCAGTACATATGAAGCCAAGCCAACTTTTTAACTGCATAATATTTTGTTATAATTGAACATCAAATCTCAAATGAGAAAATATTGTTGTAATTTTTTTAATCACAAGCAAATCCAGATAAATTCTGAACTAGCAATTGTGGTTGTCAGGTTATTTTATTTATTAATTTTTTAATTGTTTTTGTTACTAACAACTTTCTAAGAAAATGTTATAATACAGAATACACTTTCTAGAGGGAAGGAAGAGTTATGGGATTAGGGAAGGATTTGTTTGTTTGTTTGTTTGTTTTCTTCCTTAAATGTGATACTCAGTATATACTAGCTCTAATCCATTAGATTTTAAACTTAGTTCAGGATAAATTTATAGTTCAGGATAAATAAATTTATAAGTTTATTTATAAACAGGCTCTGTGTGAGTTTGAAGGCAAAACATTAAAGATATTGGCGTTTGGGCATTAAAAAGACTTCAGAGATGGACTCACGGACAATTTAGAAATCTCAAGTCATCCAGGTTGGGTATCACTTTGAGGAAGCAAAGACCGGAAAAATGACCAAAGATGCCCACATCATATGTCCCAAAACCTTCAGAGTCACATCTGGAATATGCTGTACTGTTTTCCTCTTTAATGCCATGTTTTGCTAAGTTTTTCAAGTTATTTATTTCCGTAAATTTAAAAGACATATACATTTTGTAAAATGAACTGACACCCTCCCCATGGTTAAAACTAATTTAGAAAACCTAGATATTCTACATTAAAAAAACCCTATAATCTTTGGGATTTATGGGAGTATTAAGCATGCAACGTGGATTTCTTAAACTTATTTCTAGAGTATGGGTAATCACCATGACTCCAGGCAATCTTGTCTGTTTATTAGAGCAAAAGAATCAGGAAGTCTGAGATGCAGACATTTAAGGATACTAGGGAAGTGAAAAATAGCTTCTTCTGAAACAAGAATGCTGCTTTTTATAAACAAATGACTACCATTGTTTCCTATTTTTAAATCCTATTAAAAACTATTTGGAAACATCATCAGCTCTGTAGTTCCAGAGATAACCATAAATAAGTGAAACTGTACAAGAAAAGAGGTGATAAAGACATAAACATTTTATGACGACAGCATTTTTATTGTTGCTAATTAATAACAGTAAAAGTGGCTAGCATTTCCTAAGCACTTCCTGTGAGCCAGGCACTGTGCTGGGCAATGGGCAATAGCTCACTTATTCCTAACAACCCTAGGAAGTAGGTTTTCTGTATACATTAGAGAACCAAACTTTAAAAAGGTTAAATAGCTTGTCCACAGTTACCTAGCTAAGAAGTGGTGAAGCTGGACCGGGAGGCATGTTGCTCTGTCATACTCTGATCTCCATTCTTCATTTTCCCTCCTAGAAGTATATGTAGTTTACAAGACTGTCACAGGGAAAGGAACACTGAAGAGTGAATCTCCAGTGGGCAGATTTCAGACATCATGGCCCCAGTTATTGGTAGCTCTTTTGACTCCATCAGATCACATGAAAGATTATGTTCTCCCTGGAGAATCAGGAAGGCAGGTGAGAAGATAAGGCCATCATCTGTCTCTTTGACTCAGCAGAGTGGAGATGAGGAGCCTGGACTCTGAACTAGGGAAACAGAGGAGTGGACTGTTGCATTTAAATTAAAAGCATGTACTCCAGGCAGTATTTCTCTTGAGTAGTATTGTGAATTAGGACCAGGCTGTGTTTCTGTTAGTACTGAGACTCATTTGGCTCCTTGCATTTCTGTCCTGTGACAGGCAGAACTAGCTCTAGGAAAAATTGTGATGTAGGCAAAACTTAACTTGCATTACCGCTAAAAGCGCCAATGTTCCCTCTTCTGTTTATTTATTCTTCAGGATGTAGTCTGATGCCCTTCTTCACACTAAAGTATAAATGGCTGATATCACTTACTGTTCTCTACCCCTGAGAGACTTAATTATAAATAAAATCTTTAAATATAAAGAATGAATCAGTATTACTAGAATTTTAGGCATCAGTGTGCAGATGATATGAAGGGAGGTTAAAATTTTTTTCAGGATAATGTCACCAAGATGGTGACATAGACCATTCCTGACTTTTCTCCTCATCATAAGAAGAACAGTTAACATATATTTCAGAACAAGACACCACTGAGATAATCCTAGAACATAGGGGTGAGGTTGAAGTCCCGACTACACCTCAGAGACCAAAACAGACACATTGGAAGAGTAAGAGAAGTGGGTACCTGTTGACCACATTGCCTTCCCCCAGGTCAGTGAAGTACCACATGGACAGGTCTGCCCTGAGCTTCTAGTCCCTCTAGTGGGAAAATAGAACTCCGTGGGGATAGCCAGCCTCTCTTAATACTGAGCGTCATTTTTTAGGAGTGCCTACTCTGATCTCTCATCACGGGGGCTGCGGGAAAATCTGCAGTCACTGGGAATCTGACCGATGGAGAAAGGGGAGGGGCTTGTCTCAATTTGCACACATATCTTAGCTGACTGACTTAATACCTGTGCCCAAGCAGTAATCTCAGTCAGCAGTTTAGCTCATCTGCAGCACCAAGCTGGACGTGCACTCTGACCAGGGAACTTGGCAGATTGCAGAGCTGCCTGATTGAGATCCCCAAACAAGGAACTGAGCCCTAGAGCTCAGTTTGCACACGGCCAGGCAAGGCGCTCAGCCACCCCACCTGCTGTGGAGAATGCCTTCCAGTTCCATCTGACCAGAAGGCCTAGCACAATTCCTGGAAGCTGTGTAGCATAGTGGTATTCAAGCCAAGAGGTGGGTGAGCAGAGCAGAGCAAATCGTCCCCAGAGCAAAGCCAGTACTGGCTGCGGAGCCTTCTTGTGCTACTGTGCAGGTAGGGGGATTGATTCATAGCCAAGAATGAAGGTAGCTCTCAGCCCCTCCCAACTAAAGAGCTGATTTGTGAAATTGACAGTAGCTGGAAGTAGCCCTATCCCCTCATGTCCAGACAAAGGAGCTGAGACAGGGCCCCAGATCTGCCTGATTCAGATTCTCAAATGAAAAATTTTGTTGGCTCTAGAGCCCAGTTTGCACACATGCAGACAAGGTGCTAAGTCACAGCTTTACCCACTTGGAGAGTATCTTTCTGTTTTTCTGCCTCATCTGAACCTAAGGTTGGAGAAAGCTCCTGGAAGCTCTGTGGCCCAGTGCCACTTGAGCTGAGAAGAAGGCATTCAGAGCCAAGAGTTTACAGAACAAAGCCAGTGACCTTGTTTAGCTAGAGAACTTGGGGGTGCAGGTCAGCATGAGTTAAGATAACAAAAAACTTTACTAGTTTTTCAGCAGCTTCCCCTAAGTGCTTGGGCAGGGAATCTAATTCATAGTCTCATTCAATGCCAAATACAGCCTTCAGCTTGTGGGACCAGGGAACCTAACCAGAGCACTTGAGAAGCTGTGAAGCCCATTCAACAGTCCCATATATAGTGACAGAGAGCACAGCCCATGGCTTTCCTTGTCTGCAGAGTGAAACCAGTGGTCTCGCCTGACCACAGAATTCAGTGCCCACCCAGACCTGATTCAGGCCCCTAAACAACAAGTAACAAGGCCCTGGGTTCTGCCCTATTGCCCTGCTAGGGAAAGGAAATTGATTCCTAGTCTCATCTATTAATGAATGTAGTCTCCAGTTCTCATGATCTAGCAAGCCTCACCAGAGAATTCAGGCAACTGTGGAACCCATCTTACAGCCTCACTTGGGTAGGGAACCAAACCAGCAGTCCTATCCGACTGTTCTCAGGCAGTGGCACAGATTCCCATTCCCATCCTCAGAGCTTGAACAGGTGCCTTGCCCCAAAATAGACCATAATAGTAGGTCTCTTTTGTCCAAAGACATTAGTAGAAGACACACCCAGAAACCCAAACTGAGCTGACTGATAAGGAACTGTCTCTCCCAAAGCAGATCTATAGAGTCTGAAAGAAGAGCTCCATTACTCAAATGTGCAGGGTATTGGTCATACCTTCATCCCTTACATTGGAATGAAGGATGACCAGAGTAAGAGATCAATGTAAGGATGATGAAAAATCAGGTAAATAAGACATCACCAATAGAAACCAATAAAGCTCCAGTAACTGATTCTAAAAAATGGAGATTTATGGGACACCTTGCTGGCTGAACCAGTAGAGCATGGGACTCTTGAGCTCAGGGTTCTGAGTTCAAGCCCCATGTTGGGCATAGATCGTACTTAAAAAGTAAATAAGAATTTAAAATAAATGGAGATTCATGCACTGTCAGACAAAGAATTCAGAATAATCCTCTTAAGGAAGTTTAGCGAGATACAAGAAAACACAGATAACTACACGAAATAAGGAAAACAATGTGGCAACAAAGTAAGTGGATGGAAATCACCATCAAAATAAAAAATAAAAAAACAAACAAATTTTAAAGCTGAAAAATAAAAAAGTCTGAACAGAAGAATTCAACAGAGTTTCAAAAGTAGACACAGACTATGCAGAAAAAAGAATGTGACTTGGAAGATAGAACACTAGAAATTACCAGTCAGAGGAGCAAAAAGAAAAAAGTGAAGAAAGCCTACTGGAATTACAGGACACAATGAAAAAAAAAATATTTGCCTTTTGGGAATTCCAGAAGAAGATAAAGGGAAAGGGACAGAAAATATATTTAAAGTAGTAATAGCTGGGGTAACTGAGTGGCTCAGTGGGTTAAAGCCTCTGCCTTCGGTCCTGGTCATGATCTCAGGGTCCTGGGATCGAGCCCCAAATTGGGCTCTCTGCTCTGCAGGGAGCCTGCTTCCTCCTCTCTCTCTGTCTGTCTGCCTCTCTGCCTACTTGTGATCTCTGTCTGTCAAATGAATAAATAAAATCTTAAAAAAAAAAAAGCAGTAATGGCTGAAACCTTCTCAAACCTGGGGAGAGCAATGAATGTCCAGATCTATGAGGCCAAAGGACCCCAAATAGATTGAACCTGAATAGGGCTACACTGAGACACATCATAATCAAATTGCCAAAAGTTAAAGACAAATAATTTTATGAGCAGAAAAAAGAGAAGTTATATACAAGGGAACTCCCATAAGATGACTGGTGGATTTTTCAACAGAAACTTTTTAGGCTAGGAAAGAATTCAAAATATTGAAAGAAAATGATCATCAACCAAGATTTCTCTACCTGGTGAAGCTGTCCTTCAGAAACAAAGAAGGGATGATGACTTTCCTAAACATACAAAAGCTGAAGAGGTTTGTAGCTGCTAGAGCTGCCTTACAAGAATTGGTAAAGAGAGCCCTTTGAATGGAAGTAAAAGAAGACTAATTAACATAAAAACACTAAAAGGTAGTGTAAATCTCACTATAATGGTAAATACTGAGAGTCAGAGTTAGAGTCTGCAATTTGGTAATAATGGTGCATAACTTACAGCTCTAGCTTAAAAGTAAGAAAAATGAATACAGCAAAAGTATCTGTAAATACAATAATTTGTTATTAGTTACATGATGTAAAAAAAAGGTCAATTGTAAAAGCAATAACTTAAAATGTGAGGGGGAAAAGAAAAGTGTTAAGTATATGAATTCTATTGAAGTTAAGTTGTCATCAGTTTAAAATAGGTTGTTACAAATGTAAGATATTTTATGTCAGCCTTATGGTAACTAGAAGGGAAAATTTTATAGTAATTATACAAAAGAATGTGATAAAGTCAAACATACTGATATTAAAAACATCGAACACAAAACAAGACAGCAGAGTAAGAAACAAGGAGCAATGGATCTATAAAACAACCAGGAAACAACTAGTAAAATGGCAATAAATCCTTACCTATCAGTAATTACCTAAATGTAAATGGATTAAGTTCTTTAATCAAGAGACAGAGAGTGGCTGAATGTATAAGTAAAATAAGATCCAATAATAAGCTGCTAGTAAGGGAAATACTTTTGCTCTAAAGACACAGATAGACAAAGAGTAAAGATATGGAAAAAGTCATTTCAAGCAAATGGTAGGCCCTCCACCCCCAAAAACCAAACAGGATAGCTATACTTATATCAGATAAAATACACGTTGAACTAAAAATGGTAAGAGATGATGTCATTTAATAACGATAAAAGGATCAATACATCAAAAAGATATTATAAATATATAAACAATATTATTGTTATAAAACAATATACATTTATATATATACTATATATAAAAACAATTACAATATAAACAATTGTAAATATATATGTGCCCAACATAAAAACATCTAAATATATAAAGCAAAAACTAACAGAGCTAAAAAGAGAAGTAAACAGTCATATAGCAATAATTGGGGACTTTAATACCCTACCCTTAACAATGGATAGATCATCCAGACAGAGAACCAATAAAAAAACAGTAGATTTGGGGCTGCCTGGGTGGCTCAGTGGGTTAAGCCTCTGCCTTCAGCTGAGGTCATGATCTCAGGGTCCTGGGATCGAGTTCTGCATCAGGATCTCTGCTAGACAGGGAGCCTGCTTCCTCCTTTCTCTCTCTCTCTCTCTTTCTACTTGTGATCTCTCTCTGTCAAATAAATAAAATCTTTTTTTTTTAAAAGATTTTATTTATTTATTTGACAGAGAGAAATCACAAGTAGATGGAGAGGCAGGCAGAGAGAGAGAGAGAGGGAAGCAGGCTCTCCGCTGAGCAGAGAGCCCGATGTGGGACTCGATCCCAGGACTCTGAGATCATGACCCGAGCTGAAGGCAGCGGCTTAACCCACTGAGCCACCCAGGCGCCCTCAAATAAATAAAATCTTAAAAAAACAAAAACAAAAACAAAAACAAAAAAACCCCCAGCAGATTTGAATAATACTACATACCAAATAGACTCAGCAAACATATAGGGGACCTTTTATTCAGTGACACCCAAATACCCATTCATCTGAATTACACATGGAACATTTTCTAGGGTAGACCATATGTTAGGCCACAAAACAAGTCTTAACAAATTTGAGAAGATTGAGGTCATACTAAATATCTTGTCTGACCTAAATGACATGAAATCTATAGATTTCAATAACAGGAAGTCAGTAACAAGAGGAAAACTGGAAAACTTACAAACACATGGAAACTAATCAACATTCTTCTGAACAATCAGTGGATCAAGGAAGAAATTAAAGGGGAATTGAAAAGTTTCTTGAAGACTGAGCATTTGTGCTCTCCACCCATGATTTCCATTGTGGAACCCTCACAGCGTTGACCACATGTTCAGTGATAAGGGAAATGGCAGCAGAATAACAGAATCAGAGTGGTACAGCCCTTGTTCTCTGAACACAGGGCAGGTGCCGTAGAAATCAGCACTAAAAAGACTGAATGCCCCTCAGATGATGGAGATGAAGGGTGTACCCTAATGGACTCATGGGTTAGAGAAACAATCCAATGCAGTTTGTGAAATATTTTGACCTGAACAGCCCCACGCCCTCATGGGCAGCAGCGAGAGTGCTGCTGGGAGGCCAGCGGGAGATGTGGCAGACACATAGGGGCAGTGCTGCTGCTGCGTTTCCAAACCAGCAGGTAAACAATAGAACCCTCTCCCTCTGCCAGGATCTGCTGTGGCTGGTATTCCCATTGCACCACTTGTTAAATATTTGGCATATCTCCCTGGCTAAATGGAACTTCCTTGTGCCACACATATTTAAAAACAAAATAGATGTAAAATAAAATGACTTAAGGGCTCAGCCCAAGAAAGAGAAATAAAACGAATCTGAAGGAAGCAGAAGGAAGGAAATAATAAAGACGAGGAATGAGGAAACAGAATCCCAAGGATCAGCAGAGAGGATCCTCAAGACAAAACTGGGCAAAGTTAACGCACTCCACTTAAGAGGGCAGGCATCCCCACCTTCCTTGACGTAACAGAACTTCCAGCTGAGACCAGGAGTCTCACTCACCATCTTGCAAGGGCATCCTCCAACATGCCTGATGTCCTTAAGTTCCAGCCGATGGGATGAGACTAAGATTGTGAGCTCTGCCCCCTGGGCCGGGTCAAGGGTTCATAGCCACTCAAGGGGGGGTGGGCAGCAGGACTCTGAATAAATGAGGGAGAGGAAAAACTTCTTAACCTGATGTGGCAAATGCTGAATCTGGCTCCTTTGGCTTTTGTTCTAGTGTCTCTAGTACTTTTGTGAAGCTGAAAGCCTTTTCTAGACTTCCTTGTGACTTAGGTACATGCACATGGTGGAGCTTCCAGGTGCAACTGCATGCCTGGAGGAAGTGGTGTAGGCAGGAAGAACAGATTTGGGGGAGAGTGCAGTGGCTATGACCCTGGTTCTTCAGGGGAAGCTAGATGAAATTTTTTACCCAGTTTTGTGTCCTCACCTAAATATTTATAATAAACCTCTTCCTGTTTACAAAAAAAGTTTCTTGACACTAACCAAAATGGAAACACAGCATATCAGAATTTATGGGATCCAGCGAAAGTGGTTCTAAGAGGGAGGTCCAGGGGCACCTGGATGGCTCAGTGGGTTAAAGCCTCTGCCTTCGGCTCAGATCATGATCCAGGGTCCTGGGACTGAGCCCCACATTGGGCTCTCTGCTCAGTTTGCTTCTCTTCTCCCTTTTGCCGCACTGCCTACTTTTGCTATCTATCTCTCTGTTAAAAAAATAAAAAGAAAAATAAGAAGGAGGTCCATAGCAATAAAAGCCTGTATTAAGAAGCAAGAAAGCTCCTAAATAATCTAACTTTAGCCCATAATAAGCTAGAAAAAGAACAAACTGATCCCAAAATTAGCAGAAGAAAGGAAATTATAATAAAGAGTAGAGCAAAAATAAATGACACAGAGGATAGAAAAACAATAGGAAAAATTTACCAAATTAAGGGTTGGTTCTTTGAAAAGGTAAACGAAACTGACAAACCTTTAACCAGACTTACCAAAGAAAAAAGAGGACCTAAATCAACAAACTTATAAGTGAAAAAGTAGACACTACAATTGATACCTCAGAAATTCGAACAACTATATGCAGTGAAGTGGACAACATATAATAAGTGGAAAATTCTTAGAAACATACAACTTACTAAGGCTCAATCAAGAAGAAATAGAAAATATGAATAAACCAAATACTAGTAAAGAGATTAAATCAGTAACAAAAAATCTCCCAATGAAGGGAAGCTCAGTTCCATATGCCATCACTGCTGAATTTCAGCAGACATTTAAAGGAGGAGTAACACAAATCTATCTTAAACTTTTCCAAAAAATTGAAGGGGGGCGGGTAGTGGCAAACAATCCCAAACTCATTTACAAGGTCTGCATTATCCAGATACCAATACCAGAAAAAGACACTATTAGAAAAGAGAACTACAAGCCAGCATCCCTGATGAATATAACTGCAAAAATTCCTCATAAAATGGTAGTAAACTGAAGATAGCATATTACAAGGATCATTTAGCATGATCAAGTGGGATTTATCCCTGGGATGCAAGGATGGCTCAACAGACACAAATGAATCAATGTGATCAATCACGTTCATTGGATGAAAGAAAAAAATGACATGATCATCTCAATAGATACAGAAAAAGCATTTGATAAATTTCAACATCTCTTCATGATAAAAAGCTCTTAACAAGTTAGGCATAGAAGGAACATATCTCAACATAATAAAGGCCATATATGATAAGCCCATAGCTAACCTACTGGTGAAAGGATGGAAGTTTTTCCTTTAAGATCAGGAACGAGACAAGGGTGGCTACTCTCACCACTCCCATTCAATAGAATACTGTAAATCCTGGCTAGAACAATTACTCAAGGGGAAAAAAAAGGTAGACTCAGGAAGAATTAAAATTGTCTTTATTGGCAGACAACATAATTTTATATATAGAAAATCCTAAAGACTCAGGCAAAAAACTGTTAGATCAAATCACTGAATTCAGTAAAGTTGCAGGATGCAAAATTAATGTACAGAAATCAGTGGCATTTCTATATACTAACAACAAAATTTCTGAAAAAGAAATAAAGAAATTGACCCCATTTACAATAGTATAAAAAACAAGATAGGAATAAATTTAAGGAGGCGAATGATTTCTACATTGAAAACCACAAGACATTGATGAAAGAAATCAAAGAAGACACAAATAAATGGAAAGGTACCTTTTGTTCATGGATTGGAAGAATGGATATTGTTAAAACGTCAGTAGTGTTTTTACAGAAGTAGAAAAACTGCTGAAATTTATATGGAACCACAAAAGATCCCAAATAACCAAAGAAATCCTGAGAAAGAAGAGCAAAATAGGATATATTACCCTTCCTGCTTTCAGGGTCTACTATTAAGCTACAGTTACCAAAACAGTATGGTACTGGCATAAAAGCAAATAGATAAATGGGACATCATTGAGAGTTTATAAGCAAACCCAAGCATGTACAGTCAACTAATATTTTACAAGGGAGTGAAGAATACTCAGGGGAGGAAAGATGGTCTCTTTAATAAACTGTGCTGAAATAATTGGATCCATATACATACAAGAGAATGAAACTGGAGCCATATTTTGCACCACTCACAAAAAATAATGCAACATGGATTAAATACTTAAGTGTAAGACCTGAAACTCCTAGAAGAAAACAGAGGAATAAAGCTCCTTGGTACTGAATTTTTGGATATGACACCAAAATAAAGCAACAAAATAAAAAATAAACAAGTGGGACTACATCCAACCAGATTTCTGCACAGCGAAAGAAACCATCAACAAAGTGAGAACGACCTATGGAACGGGAAAGACTATTTGCAAGCTTTATATCTCATAAAAAGTAAATATCCAAAACATATAAAAACTACAACTCAATAGCAAAAACAAACAACCCCCACCACAAAAACAAAACCCCTCAAAACCACCTCCTAAGTTAAAACAAAACAAAACAAAACTAAACTGACAACATACACACAAAAAGGAAAAAACAAAAACCAACTCCCTTTCCTATATAATCCAATTAAGAAATGGGCAAGGGACCTGAATAGATATTTCTCCAAAGAAGACATACAAAGGGCACCAGATACATGAAAACATGTTGAGGGAAATACTAATTAAAGCCACAATGAGATGTCACCTCAGACTTGTTAGAATGGCCATCATCAAAAAGATAAGAGATGATAAGTGCTGATGTGGATGCCAAGGAAAGGGAATACTTGTACACTATTGGTGGGATTGCAAATTGGTGCAGTCATGATGGAAAACAGTGCAGGGGATCCTCAAAAAATGAAAAATAGAACTATCTTATGATCCATCAATTCCATTTCTGGGAATATATCCAAAAGTAATGAAAACACTAACTCAGCAAAAAGGTATCTTTTTATTCATCTTTTTGTTCATTTGCTATTTCTAATAGCTAAATCGTGGAAACAAACTAAATGTCCATTGATGGATGAATGGATAACGAACTGACGGTATGTATATACAATGGAATATCATTCAGCCATAAAAATGAGGACATCCCACCATTTGTGACAACAAAGATGGACCTTGAAGACATTATGTTAAGTGAAACAAGCTGAGAAAAAGAAATACTGTATGGTCTCACTTATTTGTGGAATCTAAACACACACACATGCACATGCGCGCGCACACACACACACACCCCAAAAAACCCAAACTCAGAAAAACAGATCAGGCTTATGGTTACCAGAAGTGGTGGGTGGAGGGTGGGGGAATTGGGAGAAGATGGCCAAAAGTTACAAATTTCAGGGGTGCCTGGGTGGTTCAGTCATTAAGCATCTGCCTTCAGCTCAGGTCATGATCCCAGGGTCCTGGGATCAAGCCCCACATCAGGCTCCCTGCTCAGCGGGAAGCCTGCTTCTCCCTCTCCCACTTCCCCTGCTTGTGTTCCCTCTCATGTCTCTCCCTCTCTGTCAAATAAATAAATAAAATCTTAAAAGAAGTAACAAATTTCAGTTATAAGATAAACATTAGGGATGCCATGTGCAACATGATGACTATAGCTAATACTATAATGTACTGTAATGGTGTACAGAAAAGTTAAGAGAGTAAAGCCCAAGCGTTCTCATCAGAAGGAAGCAATTATTCCCTCTTTATTCTTTTTTCCTTTTTATTGTATTTGTGTGAGGAGATGGATGTTGGCTGAACCTATTGTGGTAGTCATTTCACACTATGTAATAATCAGTACTTCATGTTATATACCTTAAACATATGCCATGATGTATGTCAATTATTTCTCAATAAAGCTGGAAAGATTTTTTCAAGTCCTAAAAACAATACACGTTCTGATAATGTAACTGTAATCCTTGCTAATCTATGTACTTTTTAAAACCTGGTTTTCATTTTATTTTTCATCTTGGAAAGAAATGCTATAAAATATATTGGCTGTTATGTCCTAGGCGGGCCTCATATTAGGTGCTTTACGTACATTATCTCATTTTATGCTGTCTAACATTGGTGAAGAAAGTATGATCATCTACATTTGGAATATGGGAAAGTTGGGGTGGTTAAATAACTTTCTTATGGTAGTATCAGTGGTGAAACCACAGTAGCCTCCTAACTTGGCCTGATAAAAGTTCCATACGGTCTTTCTTTCCATTAAAGTGTAAAGTATGAATTATAGTCACGAGTTTCTAGTTCCCTGAAATGCAGTAAAGGTGGTTTATAAAACTCTTATAAAGTAATATTGGAGCCAATTGTGTTAGTTAGGATTTTTCAGAAAAACAGACCAATAGAATAGATACACACACAGGTTTATTTTAAGGAATTGGCTCATGAGATTGTGGGGCTGCCAAATCCAAAATCTGAAGGGCGGGTTGGCAGGACAGAAATTCAGGTAAAAGTTGATGTTACAGGGACACCTGAGTGACTCTGTTGGTTAAGTGTCCGACTCCTGATTTTGGCCCAAGTCATGATCTCAGCGTTGTGAGATGGAGCCCTGCGTCAGTCTCCTCACTGGGTATGGAGCCTGCTTAAGATTCTTTTGCTTCCTCTCCCTCTGCCCTATCCCACTGCCCACCACTCTAAAAAAAGTTAAAAAGAAAAAAAAAGAGTTGCTATTACAGGCTGGAAACTCAGGCAAGTTTCCTCTGTTGTAGTTTTGAGAAAAAAACACCTTCAACGATAGCAAATCTTGGTCTTCGCTCCTAAGACCTTCAGCTGCGTGGCTGAAGCCGACTCATACCCAGGGTCTAGCTAAGCTGACACATAAAATTAACCATCACATCCATAAATGCTGATTTTCACTGAAGATTTTTTTTTTTTTTAAGATTTTATTTACTTATCTGACAGAGAGAGAGAGCACAAGTAGGCAGAGAGGCAGGAAGAGAGAGAGGGGGAAGCAGGCTCCCTGCTGAGCAGAGAGACCGATGTGGGACTCGATTCCAGGACCCTAGGATCATGACCCAAGCCGAAGGCAGAGGCTTTAACCCACTGAGCCACCCAGGCGCCCCTGAAGATATTTTTGAAGGTACCTGGATTCTTCACCAGCTAACTTTCCAGCTGGTTCCTGTGCGTGGATACAGACACAGGACCAGTTCAGGAAGTAATAATACAGGAGGGCAGAAGGGAATGCTCTTTGGTTATTCCACAGTATGTGTGTGTTTCTGATGGAATTCATCATATTGTTTTCTGGACGTGGATATACATTTTTATTTTTTTTAAATTTTATTTATTTATTTTTTTTAGATTTTATTTATTTAACAGAGAGAGATCACAAGTAGGCAGAGAGGCAGGCAGAGAGAGGGGAAGGGTAGCAGGCTCCCTGCCGAGCAGAGAGCCCGACGCGGGACTCGATCCCAGGACCCTGAGATCATGACCTGAGCCGAAGGCAGCAGCTTAACCCACTGAGCCACCCAGGCGCCCACATTTTTAAAAACTCTTTTAGGCTTTAAGTTATTTTTGGAGGAAGCTATTGGACTGGCTGGGTTGAAGACCCAGTTGAGAAAGGGAGGAGAAAACCGCCTGAAGGAAGGAGGAAGGTCGGTGGGTTGGAACTCACACAAATCCTAGTGTGCAATAGGATTAAGGAGAGGAGGGGTGGGCTGGAAAGCCAGGGCACGGGAGATAACTGCTGAGAGAACCTGCAGTGAACACTGGAAAAGAATGGGTGAAATTGCTTTACAAGCACAGTGGGAATACTGTACCATATTTGCTTGCTGTAGACAATTAAAAGTCAGAAAAATATGGGTATTGCCAATTTTGTTTTAAGTAGACTAGTATCACTGTTCTGAAACTGTTACGGGAAATGGGTATGTTTACTATAGTCTCCTATCCAATTCCTGTGTGAAAGGGGACAGTGAACAAGCTCGCTTGTACACTCTTACTCTCCATGTGCCTGAGCAAAAGGACAACCGAAGGAATGAATGGTTCAGTTGGGCTTTGGTACACCGGCATGCTACTATCTCAGCAGACCCTTGTGCGACCCTGACCAGCTGCAGCTTCTCTTAAGGGGCAGGATTCCCATATCACTCACTAGCACCTGGGGGCCCCGGGCTGTAGCTGGAGGGAAATGCAGGTCTCTTGGAGATCGGTGACTAGACAGCCTTTTCCTTGAAACCAGTCTGAGTCACCATGAACTTGGGGACTTATCAGAGAGACCCCACATCTTGAGCCTCCTTGTATGACTTGCCTGGGGCCCACTCATTTTTCTGCTGCCCTTCTCTGGCTCCCTACTGTTACACCTCTGTGTGACTTGTTAGTTCCTTCTACGTAAACTGCCTTACCCTACCCGCCACATCCCAGCCTTCCTCTCACTTTCTCTTTTCCAGTCTCCAAATATTTCTCACATTCATTCTCCTTCCATCGCTAATGTTAGTGATTTAGCTCAGGCTGTCATCATTTGTTGGACTGTAACAATAATTGCCAACTAGTCTTGTCTGAGGTTGACCCCTAGACAGTCCACTCTCTATGGCTGTCAGAGTCATCCATCTAGAAGGACAAACTACTTACAAACCTTCAGCAACACTCTGGCTCCAGCAAGGTCAAGTCCAGGCTCTAGCACTCATGCAAGGCCCTCTGTGATCTCCATTTATCACTTGCGTCCCCAGCCTCATCTGCTCCCTCTCACTGTAAGCTTCCCAAAGCATCTCATGCTTTGCCTATGTCTCATTCTGGAGTCTCATATCATTGGTTAGGTAACTTGTAGGTATTAAATTCCTTTTCCTCTTTCCCCACTATTTTTTTTTTTTAAAGATTTTATTTATTTGACAGAGATCACAAGTAGGCAGAGAGGCAGGCAGAGAGAGAGGAGGAAGCAGGCTCCCTGCTGAGCAGAGAGCCCAACGCGGGGCTCGATCCCAGGACCCCAGGACCATGACCGGAGCCGAAGGCAAAGGCCTTAACCCACTGAGCCACCCAGGTGCCCCTTTCCCCACTATTTAAAAGAAAAAAGATATTATTTATTTGTTTGAGAGAGAGAGAGCACAAGCAGAGGGAGGGGTGGAGGGAGAGGGAGAAACAGATTTCCTGCCAAGCAGGGAGCCTGACATTGGACTCAATTCCAGGGTCCTGAGATCATGACCTGAGCTGAAGGCAGATAGTTAACTGGCTGAACCACCCAGGTGCCCCTTTAATACCCACTTTGAAATAAGGCGGCAGTAAGCAAGTAAGCAAGTAAGCAAGTAAGCAAGCAAGTATATTTCCTTCTACTTTGGTTCTAGAGTAATTCAAGACAGTCTTAAAAAGAAAAATGACGCTGGAGGAAGAAGAAGATGTAGGAGGAGATAGCTGCTGTGGTAATTTTGTTGATGGGTTCTGTGTGTTTTTGAGACAGACAGACAGACACTCAGTACATCTATAGCCCTAGTTGGCAGAGCTTCCTCTTTGAACCTCTACTCCCGTGGGACCCCCCTGCTGAAGCCAAGCTTTGAGCCAGTAGATTCATTCAATAGATAGTCACGAGGGGCCCACTCCTAAGAATTGGGATTCTAAAGTAAATATGACACAGTTACTGTGTAACACAGTTGCACAGTTACTCACTGACACACAGTGAGTTTGAATCTTAGGCTATGAACTCTAGTATAACATACTTTTTCTCTTTTTTCCTGTCAACTTAGGTTCTGACTCCCAGGCTCCCATTATGCTGGGTTGCATGTTCTTTGCTTCCTCCATCTTGGAGTTGTGTTAATGTTCTGGGTTCTTATAAGATGCCAAAGTGTCACTGAATGGAGGGAATATTTGTGCCCCCAGCTTGTGCTGACACACCCCCTATGATGGCCCATTGGGCCCTTTAGGCTGTTTCTGGGCTACTCTTAGGACACAGGGATCTTGAAATGTGAACCACAGGGTTTGTCCCCCTAGACATACCAGACAGCCATCTCTTTATGATGGCTGGGATTTAAGAAGTTCCCTGCTCCAGGATCCACAGATGCTCCCTGTAGCCCAAGAGGGCCTCTTTTAAGGCTGGGCAAAGTCCTTTTCCCCAGAATCCTCTGCTCCCTTCTACAACCCTAGTCTCAACAGATTAGGTTTGTGGAAAACAAAAGCCAAGTGTTCTTGCAGTCTGTTCCTGCTTCCTGCCCTGACACATAGCTTCCCCTAGGGATAAAGCAAGGAAGGGGCAGAGCCAGATTACCTTCTGAAAGAGAGATCCATCACAAAGAGAAAATGAAATCTGAGGGAGCCTTTAGTGTATATGTAGGTCCGCTGAGCCACACAGTTGTTCCAGATGGATCTCAAGTGTTCCAAGAGTGGGATGTATAGCACATCTTCAGGAAAATCCAAATAGTAGTTAGGGACCTTAGGAGTGTACTTTGCCTTTATTCCCCAGTGGAGAGGCTATGATTGGATTGGGCTACCACCATCCAGTATGAAGAATCAGCCCAGGGGCAGTGGGCTTCTTTATGTTCAGGCAGTGACTCATGGTTCCAGTCAGTTGTGGCTGGTGGTGGCAGGCTTGTTTTCACATAACACACCTGGGAACCAGCACTGTTTTCCTCAAAAAGGGACCATGGAAGTGCCAAGCACTTAAAATTTCATGTACTTGGCTTCAGTGCAATAATAAGGCACTTTTTTTTTTTTAAATGAAAAAGTAATTTTTCCACTTAATTTAAGTAGTAGCTGTTTGAAGTGAGCAAATAACTATGTAAAAGCTATTATCAAAAGCAATTTTCTGAAGTCGTATTAATGAAGATAGGTAATAAAAATGAGGGTATAAAAACATAACCCTGCTTATGTTTCTGCAGGGAAGAATTGAATACCTATAATTGCCTTTTTTTTTTTTTTTAAATACTAATGTGTTTGTCCTAAGTTTTGGTTGTTGTTTTCAACAATGAAGATAATGAATTTAAAAGAAACAGAAGAAGCCTGTATTGGAAAGATACAAGGATATCCCAAAGAACTGAAATGTTCAACTAATACTCTTGAGAAAGATAGGAAGGATAGATGCCAAACTACATGGACCTTGTTTGCTGAGAGCTGTTATTAATGTGACCTCATTCCAATAACTTCTAATCACTGTGTCTCTGTTCATTGCTTCAAATTCCCTGGACTGACAATCATATTGGCTCAGCTGGAATAAGTCACCTACCCTTGGATCATCCCAAGGTGAATAGGTAACATCACTTAATACTTAAATTTACTTAATGCTTTCTCCATGTTGGGCATTGCTAAAGCACTTTTCATGTATTGTTTATTCTTCTACAATAGCCTTATGTCTTATGCACTGTTAGGTTTCCCATTTTTCAGATGAGAAAACCAAAGCCCGGAGAGGCCAGGCAGTTACCCCAAGGTCATATAGCTTTCTCCCAACATTCAGTCTTTGGCACAGTATGCATGTATCTTTAACTTTATAACAAGACAATATAGATAGTAGTTGGGATTTGGTCTTTGCAAATGTCCTGTGTTTCTATCTTAGGGCCCCATATATATGATCATAGCCTACATCTTTTTTTCAAGCAGAAATCAGAGCTATAACCTGGCTGTTGAAAGTATTTGGTATAAACACCACTCCATGACTGACTCAAAGGTAGGAGAAACATTTGGTAGCAGATTTGACCATGGGCAGGGGCTGGAGCAGACAACAGTGGGGGTGAACTGCAGTAGTGGAGTGGGTGAGCCCACCAGATTGATGGAGATAATGAGCCAGCATTTATGGAAGTTCATACAGTTTGGTTCCACTTCCTGGGTATTGGAAATGTTAACTAGGGTTCTTGGGGATGGAGCAGAATGAGATTAGCACTTGGATGCCAGCAGGAACATGGAATCACCTATTCCTATTTAACACTAATTTAACTGAGATATTTTGATAACCCTCTCCTTTTGTTTTGTCTCTTCCTCTCCAGTTTCCTTTTTTAAACTGTCAGCCTATTGATTTACCATTATCCCTTACTTTTCTTACCTCCTTTACTTTCTGAATGCAACAGTGTTGCCTGTTCCTTTCTTTATGGCTTAATTTATGCTAGGGCCATAAACTCATAGACCAGGTATTATAGAGAGATAAATGAAGTGAGCCAGGTAAGGACTGTGTCAGAATGGAAAGCACATGTCCTTTCCAAAATGGGAAAATACTGCTAGTTTCAATGCTTCACATCCACATTTTCATGTAAAATTTGCAATTTTTTAAATGTTTATCATTAGTCAGTTTTTAAAAATGAGTAGGCTCATCACAAAGCATCTGTGGGATGACTCTATCAGCAGTTGGCATTTTTGGACATGACACTGTTGGTGGAATGAGGGAGGTTGGGAACTCTTGAATCTCCATCCTGGCTTCTAAAGGGACTGTAGATGTTCTAGTCTGTTTTCTGAGTCAGCATCTCTCTACTAATTGGCTTTATATATATATATTTTAAAGATTTTATTTATTTATTTGACAGACAGAGATCACAATTAGGCAGAGAGGCAGGCAGTGAGAGGGGGGAGCAGGCTTCCCGCCAAGCAGAGAGCCCGATGTGGGGCTCAATCCCAGGACCCTGGGATCATGACCCGAGCTGAAGGCAGAAGCTCCAACCCACTGAGCCACCCAGGCGCCCCTGGCTTTATATTATTAATCACATCTTTATTATTTATTTTTTTAAAAAATATTTTATTTATTTATTTGAGAGAGAGTGAGCAAGAGAGAGAACATGAGCAGGGGGAGGGGCAGAGGGAGAGGGAAAAGCAGGCTCCCGGCTGAGCAGGTAGCCTGATGTGAGACTCAATCACAGGCCCCCGGGGATCATGACCTGAGCTGAAGGCAGGCACTTAACCTCCTGAGCCACCCAGTCACTCCTTAATCACATCTTTATGTATATATTTGCATTATCGTACTGGAAGAGATATTTTTCAGCCTAACCCATTAAGATGATAATATTTGAATATAAGTTGGCTGTTTTATCTCCTCTACTCTTCCATTTGGACTTAAAGCTCCTCTAAGGCAGAAGACTATGTGTGCGGAAGACACATTTTTAATTGTTGATATAAATAAATATCCATTTAAAATATAAGATGAGGTATTCTCTAGTTAGAGAGATGTTTTTGTTATTCAAGTTTGTCTTCCTAATGTGTTCCTGTTTTGCGGGGCTATTTTCAGTGTTGTGTTTGTCCTTCTTTATGGCAAATTATTTGAAATGTTCTTCCTCAGTTTTGAGAGACTTTCTGCAGATCCTCAATTGTAGACTAGTTCTTGTCTCTGTTTTTATAATTTTAATATGATTAAATGAAGCTGGGCTTGCAAAAAAAAGTCTACTTGTAAGATTTTTACAATTAAAAAATGGTATTTTGATACTTAATATAATTTTTCTTTTATTTGTGATCTTTTTGGGGAGAAGATTTGCAGAGGTTTCAGAACACATAGGACCAAAGAATATTAGAGTTGGGAGAGGATAATAAAATCAACGTTCCACTCAGTGAAGGCTTGGTCTCTTGCAGTGGGAAGATGTTTACTACCATATGAAGCAGTCCTTTCCACTTTTAAGTGGTTGTATATTTTTGTATGGTTTTTCTTCATTGTAAACTGATAGCTGTCTCTCATCATTTCCATCCTTTGAGCCTAGTACTGAGCACAGAACAAGTCTACTCCTTTTGGGCTCCCCAAATACATGGTAAGATCTTTGAGGGCAATATGTTAAGACGTTCCTCTAGTGCCTATGAATCATATTTTAGGGCATTTAATGGCATGTGGTTGAGAGCATAAGCTTTGAGGTCAAAGGACCCAGATAGAAATCCTGGCTCTTCTGATAGAATACTACGGACAAGTTACTTAACCTCTCCAAAGCTCGTTCTTGGGTTGCAGTGAAAATTAAATAAGATAGTGAATGAAAATGCTCAGTAAAGTCCCTGACGATGGTCATTCAATAAATGATGTGTATAGTTAAAACATGCTGGTTAGACTGAAAGGAAGGAAGTCTTGCAGAATGTTTTAATGTTAAGCCAAGACTGCCTAGAATCTGAAGCCATGCTCCTCCCAGAAATGAGTGTTTGATGCTTATCTTGGAGAACTCCTTATACAGCTAGAGGAAAATTATGTTGTGTGATCTTAGTTTCCCCAGAAACATAAGACCAAGGAACACTCTTAACTAATGCATAATCTTTCTACTCTAGGAAGAGTCTGTGTCCAGAATTCCAGTGGTCTTCCTTCATAGGCTTATGAACTGGGGCTCTCCACCTAGAAAGAAACCTTTGACTTCCTTAATTCTTTGCCCAAAGCCTCCTGCTTGAGTGAGATCCAAGAACCTTCCAGCTTCCTTTCTTTCTGACCTCTCTTTCCCCCTAACTCCTCCTAAGCTCTTCTTCCTCTCTCCCCTAAAAGGAGAGAGTGAGGGACAGCTGATGTCTTGCCAAACAAGAAGGCCCTTCCCTCTTACTGTTTAAAGGTGGTTTCCAGGGGCTCCTGGGTGGCATATTTAGTTAAGCGTCTGCCTTCGGCTCAGGTCATGATCCCAGGGTCTTGGGATCAAGTCCTGTGTCAGTGTCCCTGCTCAGAAGGTAGTCTGCTTCTCCTGCTCCCTCTGCTGTTTCCTCCACTTGTGGGCTCGTTCTCTCTCTCTCTTGCTGTCTGTCAAATAAATAAATAAAATCTTAAAAAAAAATAGAGGTGGTTTCCAATGGGAGACTAATTAAAAGTTATTTATATGATGAGAGAGTACTTGAATTGTTCAGCTGGTTTTGAAAAAAATTTAAAAACAAGCACATAGTCCCCAAAATGTAACTCATTTTGTCTTCAAGGGGTTAAATGCACTTTCTTACATTTTCATTAATTGTTTTCTTCAGCATCTGTTTATTTGTTGTAAAGATTGTCTTCTTTATTATTATTTATTTATTATTATTGTATTATTGTATTATTTATTAGATAGTGGGCCCTTGCTTTTTTGACTTACTTCCCAGTAAAAAACTAGGATATAAGTGTTTTTTTTGTGCCATACTTTGCATTTTTACATAACATGCAAGAAGCTAGTATTTGTACTTGCCTAATCAACAGAATTTTAAACAAAATTGGAATCTATGTTTTTAAAAGTTTTGACATCTTTCTTTTTGTTTTTGTAAAATATAAAAAAAGTGATACTTAACCAACTAGGTTTACTGGGCTATATTTAAATGAATAACAATGGAGCCTATTTTATATCCTTCCATCTAAAACTCTGCTTGGGATTGAGGCAAGCACATCACCTTTCTGGGTGCTTATCTAATTCTCTACCTGTATACCAAGAAATGTTACAAGAAATCACTCAGATGGATACTCTCACTGTGTACTTACAACATGGGATTTTGGTTTTGTGAGAACAGGCCTAGACTAAGCAACACTTAAAGAAACTGAGAAAGGTCCTGCTTATGTGTTTCCCCCAATTCTTCATTTTGACAATATTCAAATGTATAGAAAAGTTGAAAGAGTAGTATAGTGGATACTTATTATTAACCTATTGCTATATTTACCAGTCCTTCTGTTTTATTAAAACAATTGAAAATAAGTACAGATGTCATGAGTTTCTCCAGCCTGGAAGGTAAGAATAAAGTGTCCCAAGATAAGGACTCTTTCTCACACAACTACAGTATCATTATCATACCTTAGACAATTAACAATCATTTCCTAATAATATCTAATAAGCAATCCATGATCTATGTTGTTTCTAACATGTCTTTTTGGCTTAAAAAAAAAAGTATAGAATCTCATCAAGGTTCATGAATTTGCTGTTATGTTTTATTTGTCTTTTAAATTTAGAACATTCTCTGTTTTTTGGGTATGTATATTTCTTGACATTGACGTTTATGAAGGGTCCAGGATAGTTATTTTATCGATTGCCCCACAATCTAGATTGCCTAATTGTTCTTTCTTTTTTAAATTTTAAATATCTTATTTATTTATTTAAGAGAGAAAGAGAGTGTGAGTTGGGGAGGAAAGGAGAGGGAGGGGGAAAGAATCTCCAGCAGGCTCTGCGCTGAGCAGAGCCATCTCCGCACTGGGCTCTATCTCATGACCCTGAGATTGTGACCTGAGCCTCAACCAAGAGTCAGATGCTTAACTGACTGAGCCACCCAGGCACCCCTGCCTAATTGTTTTTTTTTACGTGCTTTTTAGTTTTTAACCTTTTGGGAATATATTTACAGACGTGTGCATAAAATATAGATATGAAGGTTTGTGGAAGTTACCTTTCCAGTCTCTGGGATCCTAAAAGTCTGGCTCTTTTATAAACCCTTATCTCTGCACTTGTTTCTTCATTGCAGTTAGAGAATGTCTAGTGCAGAGACAATTTCCTGGCACTTTCCTGCAGATCAGGGTACTAAGGTTGGGCGGCTTCCAATTTAGGCAGTTCCATTGTATTTATCTCAGATCCCCCACCGGAGTTTCAATTAGAGAAGTTATTGTTTAGTTCCCCTTCTAAAAATGTTGCATTCTGTAATTATCTTAGCTTTAAGGCATTTGGGTTGTTTTTAATACTATGTGAATGCACTGGCTATTAGGAAAGTCACTTTAAAATTAGGGTGATCTAATTCAATTGTTAAAACTGCCTTAATAATTAGGTTGTAATAAGACACAATACAGGGTATACAGGTTCCTCATAACCTGGTGTTTTGGGCTGTAGAGACTCAGCATAGATCCAGAAGTGGTTCAGAGTTCTTTATTAAAAAAAAAAAAAAGAAAAGAAAAAGCCAAATGTTAAAAATATTATGACCTGGCACGCCTGGAAGGCTCAGAAGGTTAAAGCCTCTGCCTTCTGCTCAGGTCATGATCCCAGGGTGCTGAGATTGAGCCCCATATCAGGCTCTCTGCTCAGCAGGGAGCCTGCTTCCTCCTCTCTCTCTGCCTGCCTCTCTGCCCACTTGTCATCTCTGTCTGTCAAATAAATAAAATCTTTAAAAAAAAAAATTATGACCTAGGTCAAACTTGTCTTTACTCTTCTAATTACCTTTATTTCTCTTCCTGCATACTCACAGTGCTTTCTTGTTCTCAACGCAAATGCTAAATGGTGATGATAGATGATGGTGTAAATTGGGGTCCTTAACTTGAAGTCAGTGGGTCAGTGAGCCCAAGAAAATCATATGCAACATTTGTGTATATTTGCCCATGTGCTCTGCTCTGGAGAGATGTTTCCATAGATTGCTTCAACTTTTCAGGGGTGCCTATGAGCCCCAAATGGTTAAAGGCACTGGTTAAATAGTTACTTCCTAATAGGGCCTTTGCTCTTCTGTCTGATTGTTGGTATGGTATCTTTCTTTTTAGTAATCTTTTTGTGTGTTTGTTCTGGATTAAAATATTACAAGAAATAAAATTAAATCTATTTATAGTATTAGTCAACACCCAGACATAACCATTGTTTACATACAGGTAAATGGTTATCTACTTACCTATCATCTGTCTACCTATTTATCAATCATGTATCTGTTTATCCATCTACACACACACATTTTTTAAAAGAATCATTCTATATGAACTCTTTATACTTTTCTAAGTGTAGATCGATAACACTTTTCTTTAATTGTTGCATTGTAGCTCATTATATGGATATACTGTAATTATCCCATCTCCTATTCATGGACATAGATGTGTGTGTGTGTGTATATATATATATATATATATATATAAGATATTCATATTTTAATATGAATCAAACTTTAGGCAAGGTTTGAACAAGGGAGATCTTGGAGTTTTTGCTGGTTGCAAGAACCCTCTTTGTCTTATTCTTGCTAGCCCCACATCAAAGTCGAGGCTCTGGATTTTGGGCCAGGGAACATGTTTGTTTTTTCCAAAAAAATGAGAACTGTACTCTTACATGCCTCTCTCTAGCCCCCAAGATAGTGACATGAATTGGCAAGTCATCGCAAATCAGTAAAGCATATAACAGTCTTATAGGATCAATTGCCTTCAGAGCAGCTTCTTTTAAATCCGTTCTCAATTTTCAAGATTCAAATGGGCCTAATTTTGTATAGTTTACTTATATTTTTTAAAGTGTTTATGAAAATTATTATGAAAACAACAACAACAACAATAAAACCCCGAATACTTTCTTAAAATGCTTGAATCGTGTAACCTGGGAGACTTGACCAAAATATAAATATGTATGATTTCCCTGGGTCTCTGTGTCTGTATCTATATTTTCATATGATATATTGCTGAAAGAGGTGTTGCTAATTGTCTTTTTTTCCTTTTCTCTCTTATCTGTTTACCACTGACACTACTAGATTAGAGGCTGCCCTAGTCAACACCCTTGGGTCCTGGGTAGTAACTGTTCCCATCTGGCTGTGTGTGATTAATGGTGTTTATGTCATGGCATAAATCACGTCTGGCTGTTCAATCAGCTCAGACTCTGGTCATTAAAAAGAATTACTCTATCTATAAAAATCAATAACCAGTGGTTTTTGGAACGGAGCAGTTCTTTAACAGTTATTCCCTAAATCTGTCTGTAAAGATAAACAATCAAATTACTATAGTCACTGAAATTGTGCAGGCAACAAGAAATATAATCTCGCAGATAAAGGATGACCTTAAGTAAGGACAGGTTGGAAGCCATTTTAAGGAAGACAAGGCAACCAAAGAAACCCAATACCCTTTTGAAAGTCTTCAAGAATGTCCCCCTTTTTCATGGATCCAGCTGACAACACCACCTCAGAGAGCTCAAGATGAATTTTCTGAAAAGCGTGGAAAATAAATTAGGTTGATAATAGCATTCTGTGACTGACTTAATGCCACTCACAACTCTCTGTGGACTCTAGCTACAATACAGAAAAATCAATTTTATGTATTTACCTCATGTTTGCCTCATACATTATTGCCATGAGGAGAACACACAAAATCTGAATAAATAAATTAGCCAAGGTGATGAAATGGCAGGTAAAATAAAATGGAAGACCACTTTATCAGGGAAGAACAGAGCTAAAGATAACCCTTAGACACTTTACTTTGTGGGAGATACTATGTGTACTGTTAAAATGGTGGTGTTGACCGTGTGTAACAACATGCCTGAATAGAGCGAGGCAAGATTAATAGTCCTGATTCACTTCTAGTTTGTTTCACAGGCTGTGGGTGAGTGCTTTGGGATGTTGCTCACACAGCCTGTTTTGCTGCAGTAGCCACCGCTTTTGTGAGCAGTCAGTGTTTTTGCTCAAATTGGAGTATGCCTCACTGATTCCTGTCTGCAACTTGTTTCTGAGGAATCAGTGACTGCAAGATACGTTTCAGGAATTCGAGTTGTACCAGTTTTGCCATCTTTACGATGTGCTTCACTTAGCCAAGTGGAATTCTAAATGGGAAAGTGAAGACTTCCCTTTGATACTCTATAACTCTGTTCCCAGAGCAGATCACATCCTGATTTCCACAGTAAGCTGGTGGCTCTCTACAGGATTACAAACCCAACTCCATCAAGAAGGCAGGACTGATCGCTCGTGCCCTTTTCCTGAATGGAAGATAGAACCCTTTTAGCAAGATATGATCCCGCAGATTTGTTCCTACGTGATGAAGGGAGGACTAACTTCAGGCAAAGTGCTTTGGTGGAAACATCCTGTTCCTCCGTTCCCTGTGTGATGACCAGGAGCTGAGAAGGGCTCTGTTTCCTGTCACTGTGCTGCCATCATCCTCATTTACATTATTGGCAGCTGTTACTTTGTTAGAAGTTTAAATTATCTGAAGAACTCTCAACTGAGTTCAGATGTTTGTTTATTGGCGCTGTCCTAGGCTTCTGAAAACAGTCTTTTGTGTTCTCCCAGCCTTAAGAAAAGCTCTTCTCAGAATCTGCCCTTCCTCCCTCCTTGCTCTTTTCTGGGAACCTGCTTCAATCTCATGAAGCAAATTAAATAAAGAGGACAAGGGGCTTAAAGCTCGTCAGAAAGGAGACTCCAGCGGTGAGGCGACCCGAAACGGAAAGGAATTGGGACTCAACATCCTGCATTTGTGCTTTGTTTTTGAAACTTCGAGTTAGTTGCCTTAATGAATTAACCAGCAGCCTAATGGAAAATGTTTCTCCTGTCCTGGTGGGGGAGCCAAATACTATAGATTTGTAACAGGAAGGCTGTTGATTCTGGCTTCATTGTTGGGCCAGTCATTTGTGAGCTGGTGGCCGGACCGCAGGCCACACACTTCTGTGCACATCTTCCATGTATTGGGACTGCTTGGGTTTTGTTTCTGCTGTCGGAGACGCCGCGGAGAAAAGATGGTGAGCCCTGGGTTTTATTTCTTGTTTGTGTATCCCTTCAGCATTGAGGATGGTACAGGATGCCAGACTCCGTTCGGGGGCAGGGAGGGGGCTGTTGAAATCGATGAGCATATGTGAGTGTTATGCTGTTAATGCTTTTTTTTTTCTGTGTCATCCTCTGTAGAGTTCCGGGAACGCGTCCTATCGCTGCTCTATGTCTTCCTCTGCGGATTTTTCTGATGAGGATGATTTCAGCCAGAAATCTGGCTCCGCATCTCCAGCTCCGGGAGACACCTTACCCTGGAATTTGCCTAAACATGAGAGATCAAAAAGAAAGATTCATGGGGGCTCAGTGCTGGACCCCGCTGAGAGGGCAGTGCTTAGGATAGCAGGTAAGCGCGTCGTTGGGGAGGGGACGGACCCCTGACGGGAGTTGCGGAAATTCACCCATCTGCGCCCCTGGGAGCCAGAGCTGGGAGCTGATGCACTGGGCAGAGATCTGTGCTCAAGGTGGAGGAGGAGGATGACCATGTTTACTTTATGCTTGATTTCTATCGAGAAAGCAGTTTGCCCAGCCTGCTGGTGACTAAGCTGTTTGGCCCTGTCTTCTGGTTGGATGGATTGATACCTTCCAATTGCAAGGCGGATATTTACAGACATCTGCATTAAACTTTCCCTATTTACATACCCTAGCCGCTGTGACATTCTGAAAGTATTAACTTCTGTGATTCCTAGTGTATTTGCTAGAATCTGTGAGAAAGCTCCCTTCCTTTCCATTTTTTGCCCAGGGACACTGAGCTTCGCAGGTTTAACTGGGGTGGATTCCTGGTGTTTGGTATATGGGATTGCAGAGGGAATTCCAGCAACTTGGATGCCTTTTTTTTTTTTTTTTTTTAATTGTAGCATCTCTGTCAGAACCATCTGTCCATAGCAGCTTTCCGTCCCTGGTGCTTTTGAAGGTTTAGCCATCATGCATTCCTGATTAATTAATATAGGGGAGGTGCCAATGTTTCTGTTCTGTTACCGGTGTTCCCTTGCACTGGGTGTAGAAGTCGAACCAGAAGGGATGACTTGTTTTACCCAGCTGAAAGCTGAGAACACTGAGGAAACCAATCCTCCAACCTCCCAGTGCCTATGTGGTTTCTTCATATGTGTACTGTGCATGAGACTTGCTTTCTGGAGTGATTGGTCCTCAGTTCCCTCCACAGTTTTCTCTTTCAGAATGGTAATGGGTAGGATGGACTAAGTCTTTTGCGGGGGGGGGGGGGGGGGGAGCCGCTGGCTTTTGCAAAGGCCAAAGGTCAGGTTTTGTCCCAGCTGATTTCTGCAGCCAGTGGATCTGGCTCCTTTCTTCTCCACTCTCGAACATTCCCTCTGGGGTGGTGGGTGTGTGCCCACTCAGTTTCTTTTGCCTCCCACTGTAATGCAAAGTTGGTACTTTATATTCCTCTGAGGGGCTGGTGAGGACTAGTCCAGAGCCCAGGCACCACAGCAGCAGGGACTCCCCCTACAGTCCCCCTAGTAGGATTTTCTGATTACAGGAAAAACGAACAGCTCCCAGGCAGCCATTCTCTAGTCTGGGTTTCTGGGGCAACAGCCTTGAGCTTCTTCTGGCTGCTGTTGTGAGATGCTGCCTGTTCTCTTCCAGGCCTTGAGGGGAGGGGTGGAGCAGTGAAAGGGTGGGAGGAGGGAGGGTCCTGGAGGGAGACTGTTTGGGAGCCAGTGAGACCAAGCAGGGGTGGTTTGGGGGAGCTGAGGCAGACCTAGATCTCACCGCCCTCCTCAAGTATTAAAAAGTGTTTAGTCACTGAGGCCTGACTCCTTGCCCGGTAGAGATACTGCTTCATTCCCCACCCTGCCCCTCCAGGAGCAGGTGTGAGGCATGGAGAGGAGGAGCCAGTATCTGCAAGGTGTCTTTGGCTCAGCAGAAAGGAAAGACAGCTGAAAGGAGGGTGCTGAGAGAATTTGGAGCTCTAGCCCATCAGAACAGGATGCCTGTGTTCCGTCCATTTTGTGGAAGGAAGAAGGTGCTTCTGGCTTGAGGTTTTTGTTGATGGTGACAGAAGTGGGTAATTTGCTTTTTGATAGTGCAGGAAGGGGTTATGAGAGAAGGATTGGTAAGGAATTTGTGAGGGGGTAATGAGTTGGGGATAGCTATATGGGGAGAGCTATAAAGTTAGTGTTCATTAGTGAACTTGAGACCTCAAAGTCACATACTTTAAAGAGATTAATCAAAAACAAAACAAAACTACAAACAGAATAAGCAGCCCTAGTATGGAAATATGCTACTGTTTTAAAAATAAATATTGGTAAGTTGGCTGTTTTCTACACAAATCATAATAATCATATCTTGGGAGCAAAGACTTGGAGGCCAGTCTTCCGATATCTGTTTAAAAATAATGTAGCTAAAATATGAAATTCAAATATGTTATTTGTTCACCAGTGATCAACCAGTGGAAGATAAGGGAACAGGGCATCTGAGCGATTTCGATGCTGTGGGTA
Source organism: Mustela lutreola (assembly GCF_030435805.1). Taxonomy (NCBI): domain Eukaryota; kingdom Metazoa; phylum Chordata; class Mammalia; order Carnivora; family Mustelidae; genus Mustela; species Mustela lutreola. The sequence goes on along the minus strand of NC_081295.1, from coordinate 103,440,257 downwards.
GTTCGAAAATATACTATGAAAAGATTTCAACTTTTAACTTTATTAGACATTTTCACACTCTGCCTGAAACTCACCCATCCTTGAAATTCATCCCTAGTAAGAGATGGGGTGAGGTTCAGAAGTGGTATGAGGATGTCCATTGTGTTCATTACTTAGTAATAAAGGAGTTGAAAGTCCAATATTTTTATTTGTTTTTAAGGTCATAAAAATAAAATTGAACATGAAAATGCCTAGAGTCAAAAAGACCTTATGGTGTGTGGGATAACTAAATTCATTCACATTTAATAAATATTGATCGAGTCCCTGGAATAAAATGAAGAAAAGCACATAGTTCTGCTTTTAAAGAAGTTATAGTCCAATATGATAACTGGATATGTTGTTAGACTGTTACAACATGGCGTGAGAGATTAGTTGTTAGGGCTATATAAGTACCTAATGTGAAAAGAATCCAGAAGAGAGTCTAATTAACATGGACAGAGAATGGAGCCTGAAAGCTTCTGAGGGGAGGTGCCACTTGAAGTGAGAATTAAAGAGCTTGATGGGAATAGGGGGAAAGGGAAGACCACTTCAGAGGGATGGAACCATAAGAACAAAGGTAGGGAGATGTGTTTATATGGAAATTTCAAGTGCAATGCATAGTAGAACATGGGATTTGGTAGAGAATAGCGGAAATGGAAAGGTGCCTATGTGTAATACTGAGGAGATTGGACCATTCATGCTGTAAGTGGTGAGGAATTATTGAAAGATTTTTGGCAATGCAGTGATATAATCAGGTTTACATTTTAGAGAGTCTTATGTCACATGTCTGACACTTGACGATTTTAAAAGTGCTTTTGCACTTACTGTAGTGTTCTCACTTTAAAGTCGGAGACTGTACGCCTTTCCTATATCTCAGGGTCAATGTGAGAAAAAGATGATGAAGTGTAAGGAGTGGGGCTTTATAATATCCATTGTATAAATGACTTTTATATAAGAACTATAGATCTGCTGTTCTTAGTTACTGGATATGGTAGGCTGAGTTTTTATTCTTGAAGTGCCCGTAAAGGTACACGGTTTGTTGGGAACAGTGCTATTTTAAAATAAGGATTTTTGTCCCATGTAAATTCTTTAAAGTTGGAATTGAAGGGTCTAAGCAGAGTCAGACTTTGAACTCAGGCAAACTTGGATTTTAATTCTCCCTCTATCACAAGCTAGTTGTATTTTCTTTGGCAACTTACTGAATTTTTCTCATCTTCATTTTCTCTATTAAAGGGTCATGGCTGTGGCAAGTAAATAGTGAGTGCAAAACATTTTACAAATTCTTTGGTATATGGTAAATGCTGTATAAATGATAGTTTGCAAATGGTCAGATGCTCTTTTTTTCAGATTTATTTATTTGAGAGAGAGAGATCATGAGCAGGGGGAAAGGCAGAGGGAGAGAGAGGATTTCAACCAGACTTTGTGCTAAGCACAGAGCCCAACATGGGGCTTGATCTCACGACCCTGAGATCATGACCCAAGCTGAAACCAAGGGTCGAATCCTTAACCAACTGAGTCGCCAGGAGCTCCATGGTCAGATGTTCTTATAGCATTTACTGTGTTGTCTCATTTAGTCTCTGAACAACCTTTTGAAGTAGGTATAGTTATTTTCTCCATTTTTTAGTCCAGAAATCTGCTGAGAGAGGGAGAGACTCTTCCCAAGGTCATACAACTAGCAAGTGGTGGATCTTGATCTGAATTCAGGCATTCTTAGCTCCAGAGGGTAGCCTCTTAACTGCTGTGCTTAACTTCTGCTTCCCTATGGAACAGACTATTATTATTAGCAGGTTGACCCAATATTACCATTCCAAGAATGCATGGGGCAAAGGCTATCTTTATAGAAAACCCCAATGCTGCTGCTGTTCATTTTGACTGTCTCCTTAAAAGGAGAGTTAAAATCAATTAAGAGTGCATTGATTATATTCACAAAACTGGATGCTGCTGGGTTTCAGTCTCTGATGGAGGCTCAGACTGTGCCCTCAATGACCCTAGTCATTGTAAAGGAGACAAAAAAATTTTGAGAGAGATTCATGTACGTGTGTGGTCTATAAATGGAATGACTTTTAGGGATCTAATTGTTAACCCTTTCATTTCAAGAAGGTGTCACAGATGATGCATGCTTGTTACTTCATGAACCAATGTGTACAGCATACCAAGCTGCGAGAAAACCATTGATCCTAGGAGCTTGGTGGGACATGGACTCAAACTCAGATTATAAACCAGTGGTCAGGACAGAAAGAGAGATACGGTTTTGCTTTGGGATAACAAAAGTAGGCCAGTTGTTCAGGAGAAGTAAAGATTTCCAGCTCTAACTCAAGTAAGTTTTTTTCCAGGAGTGTACAGTTTTTAGTACTTATCCCCATCTAAGAGTTAATGAAAAATGGTCCAGATTCACAACATTGAAAGGGGAAAAAAAACTCATCAAGGACAAAAGGTCAGTACATATGAAAGAAAGAAATAGGGAGGGAAGATGTGGGCAAAAGATGAAACTGTCAAGTCAGATGGTCAACAACGCATTGATTTATCTATTAATAATTATAGCTAACATGTATAAAGCCACAGACTTATAAGGTAGGCACCATTAACCCCATTTTACTGATGAAGAGAGGCCAGAGAGGGTAAGTAACTTGGCCATGTCACACAGTTAGTAAGGAGGCAGGATGCTGACTTCAGTCAGTACTCTTAAACATCTGTGTACGCGTCTGAGTACCAAATGGTTCTTGGATCCTTAAAACTCACCACTTTAGTATATGACATCCCAAAGTTAAGGGAATTGTGTCCATTTTGTTCAAATTCAGAAGATACCAGTACTGTGTGGAATGAATAATGGGGAAAGAGAAGGAGGGAGGGGACAAAGTAAGCTGGAGGCACTGAGAGCTAACCCGCTGTGGCCGCCTCCCAGGAGCGCCGCGGCAGATGCTCGGGCTGGCTCTGGGGGGCGGAAGGGAGGGACTGAGGGCTGGTCCGCCGGGCGCGCAGGCGCAGTGGCTTCCAGGCTGTCAGGCCCTGACGCGCGGGGCCACCTGCAGAGGCGCGCCGCCCCGCCCCCGAGATGTGCCCCGGGAAGGGACCCTGGTCCCTCCCCGCCCCGTGAGGCACTGAGTGACCTGAGTCCCTCCGTGCCATAAGCAGGGTCGAAGAGTATTTTCCACTCCTGCCCCTGTCATCCCTTCCCGGGGGAGACCTCCGACTGTTCAACCCATTTGGTTGGGGGGGGCGGCGGGACGCGGTGGGGGGGCTGCTGCGCTCGTCGGTGACCGCGATCTGCGGCTTTGTTTCCCAGGCACCTGTTGTGGGTCCCAAATAGAAACCTCACCCTTGGGGATCCGGGCCGGCCGGCCAGTGTCCGGGGGTGGGCGTGCTTGGCCGTGAGATCCACCCGGGTGGGCGGGCCGGAGAGGGGGCCCCGGGGCGCCCGGCCCTGCCAGGGGAGGGAGGGGCCGAGCCGCGGCAGGGTCGGAGCCCAGCCAGCCCGGGCGCTGACCTCCGCGCTTGCCCCCTCCCTTCCGCCCTCCGCCCTCCCGCCTCCCTCTCTCCGGGGGCGCGGGCGAGTGTCTGCGGCGCGGCGGCCAGGAAATGCCGCAGATGCGCCGCGCAGCATCCCGGGCGGAGGCAGCGCGCCCGTCCTTCGGCACCGCCGCCGCCGCGGCCTCAGCCGGGCCCTCAGCAGGCGCCCAGCGCAGGGCCAGGGCGACGGCCGTGCTGCCCGCAGAGGGTCCCGGCGCCCGCCACCCTTCGCCCGTCACCACTGGGCTCCAGGCTCCTCCGCTTGGCGTGGCGCTGCTTGTCGCCGCCCCCGGGCTCGCCGAGATTTGTTGCTGCTGAAACCTGAGAGGGACTCTGGCTCCCCGGAGCGGCGGCCCCGCACCCGCAGCCCGCCAGGGGGCCTGGGCGTTTCCTCTGCCGGCTCCCGCGCCCACCGCCCCCTCGCGCCCCTGGCTCTGCGTCTCCGGCTTCAGCGCTCTCCCCCAGCCCGCCGCTCCTTCCGCTTTTCCAGTTCTCAAGGCTGCGTCTTGCTGACTACGATAGTCTCTGGGGTTAGGAGGGGGAAAGGGGAATTGGCCAGTCATCGCTTAGATAAACTTCAGTATGGCGGGGTATCTCTCGCCAGCTGCTTACCTGTACGTGGAGGAGCAGGAGTACCTCCAGGCCTACGAGGATGTTCTGGAGAGGTACAAAGGTATGTGGTGCCCCGGGCTCCGGCGGCGGGGCTTAGCACGCACCAGCCCGGTAACCGTTATCTTTGCTTAACCAGAGCCACTACTGCTTGGGCACAGGTAAACAGGTGTCTGGGCCAGTCTTGGAAATGGACCAGGGTTTTTTGGATAGGATTTAGTGACCACAACTCAGAGAGTGGTGGGGGTGGGCGATGGTCCGGAGACGCCCTTGGAGTGGGGGGAAGGGGTTTGGGTTTCAAGCACATTGCATTTTCTCTCCCTTGTAGAAGCTCTTAAGTACTATGAATAATCATAATTCTTCCTGGGAGGGTGGCTGCCGGTTAATTCTCCACGGGATTACTAAGGCATTGCTGCTCTTGCTTTGCATGGGGTGTTGGTTAACCCTACAAAAAAAGGTTCTTGGGTTCTTAAATTAAAAAAAAAAAAAAAGGTTCTTCGGTTTCACCACTGAGAGCATCCCCAAATCATTTTTCTTAGAATGATTTTATTTGAAAAAAGTTTGTGGTTTGTGAGTATATGCCTATTCTTATGCATCATAAAAATTACTTGATTGTGTGATGGATGAAAGCCTTAAGTCAGTGAGTCTGTTGTAAATTTAAATGTAAAGCAGTATATTTTGAAATGCTTTTCTGCCTATTTATGTTTGGGAAATTCTGTGCCAACCTGATAAATTTTTTATATTTTAGTATTGTTTACTTTGACTTTATAGTTAAATATAGTGTTAGACAAAGTGCATCGTCTCATCTTAAAGAGCCTTTTTGTCTCTGGAAATCATTTTTCAGTATGTACAGACAAGAGACACAGTAAGGAGACCAAAACACTCCCCACCCAGGGTTACTGACAGACCCTTGATATATTAATAGTGAAGAGTGGCCAGATTCATAGCTTGGATTCAGAGGGTTTTGTATCTTTCGAACACTTGCTTTGGTCTTAAGAAACTATATCTGCAAATTGAATGGAGGGTTATATGGTTAAAATGGCATGCATTGCTACTTTTTTATTAGCAGAAAGTAGAAATATAAAATCCTGAATTGAACAACTAAGTTCCAAATTTCCAAAATGCTCACAGTCTACCCAGAAATGTATTTTATCTCTTTCTAGAACATGTTTTGTTATTGACATTCTTTTAATCCATGTTGAATTTGTAAACAGCGCAATCAGAATTCCTTTGTGCCAAGACTCTATTGTGTATAACATTGCCACTGAGCAAGTGCATTGATATTTTAGGCTAAAGCACATCGGTCGCATTTATGTTGCGTGTGTAATACATTCATATTTATTTCTGTCTTTACATTTTAAAATAAGGTTTTTAATCAGTTTTCTCCAGAACGTGAAAAATGAAAAATATTGCAATGCAGATTAACAAACCTTATTGAAGACTACACACCTGTGCTGTTTAAAATCCAAAAGCAAAAACGTCTGGAAGTTTTTTCATACTTTAGAAAAAAATTACTGCTGTGTGAATTTTTGTCTCATCAAGTTTTACCTCAGTGATGTATGGGGTGATTTCAGGTGACTTTGAAAACGATAATTGTTGCTTTGACTTGTCTTGCAGAAGCAAGCATTCTTTAAAAGCTTGTTTCTCTTTGCCTTTGGAAATAAAAGAAAAAGATCCAAAAGCCATTGCATTTCTCACTACACTTCATTTTAATTATAGCCTAATGATCATCATTGCAGTTAAATATACTCTTTCAAACCTACAGTCCCAAATTTCACTGAAAAAGTGAGCAATGTTACCTTCATTTTCTTTGTGGTCTTAAAATGCTTAGGTCATCAGTTTGTGCTTGGCTTTATAGATGTCCTATGTTTCATTTAGTTTTGGAAAGGAAAGTAAGAGTATTGGCCAGTGTATTATACGTAAAGCTGGGGACCTGGAAAACTCATTGTTTCCCAGTTTGTTTTGAAGCCAGTTATGATTTCCCATCAGTATCCAATACGATGACTTCACTATAGTGCTTATTAACCGTGATGACTTGCTATGGGGGCTGATCTAATCAGGAAAGAATTGTAAGGCTTTGAATAGGGAGTGTCAGTTCACTAAACTTTCAAAGTACAGTCGCTCATTTTCTGAAATCATGCATTGTTCAAACATTTCACATTCCCATTTGAACTTAAGAGAGGTTATTTGGATTTTTATTTCTGAAAAAGTTCCTTGGTTACAGAATGAGTTTGCATTCAGCTAGAGTATTATCAGGTTGCCAAGTTATCATATGCCCCAGCTGTTGAATAGTGTAAGTGGTGGAGTCAGCTGGAACAAATTCAAAATTTGTCTGTTGTCAGAAACGTAGAATTATAATAATCTATACTGTCAGCAGTTATGAGTATTGGATTTAGAAGCTGAGAGTTTTGTTAGGCTTAGTCCTCAGATGGCCTGTGCGAGGACTTACAACCCAGTTGTAGAAAACTGAGTAGTACCAAGTTAGTGAGCCCCAGTTGTTTATGATGTGGTTTGTTCTTATGTCTTGCTTTGGTCCTTTACTTCTGAGTGAAAACAGACGTTCGATGAATTAGAACAACACAGAAAGAGCTGTTTGCTGCAGAGAAGAGTGCAGTGCTCTGATTCATATTGTAGTTCTCTTGCTTATAAGATATACTCATAGCCGGAATATTCAGGATATCTGATTAAAAAAACATCACATTACTTCAGCTAATAGCACAGTCAGGGTGAATAAAGGCACTTATTTACAAATAAGACACATTTACTTATTGTTTATGCTAGAAACTGCCCATGTCAATGGCTTTCATATATATATATATACATATATATATATATATATTAGATTATCCAGTGTATTTACTATGTAATATGAAACATGTTTAGCTTAGCACAGAGGACAGAATGATCCCTCTTGTTTTTTTGGGGGGGCAGTATAAGGAAACTCACCTGTATACTGTTATCTTGATTAATTATACATTTTTATATTATTAATATTAGCTCTCACCTGAATCTGAAATTCTGCTACTTAATTCTGTCATTGGAAGATTTAATTTTCTCAACACTTTTTGAAAAGGTTGTTAAGTGTGAAAATGACATCATTAATGTGAACCCAATAAATTTTATTTTATACATTTTAGCCTAATTTAGAAAGAAGGCAAATTATTTCAGCCCAAAAAACTGGATCTTTTCCTATTGATCTGGAAATCAAGCAGTTGCCCAGACAGCTGTAAAAAATGTTTCACTATCATTCTCTGTGAAAGGTGAGTGGCAGATTTTTTACTTATCTAGAACATCACTGAAAAATCCTCTTTGATTATTTTGAAAGAAAGGCAAAAATTTTTTTTTTATTTTTTAATTTTTTTTTGCTTGTTTGTTTGTTTTCCATGGAAACTTTGAGTAATTGCTTTAACCTTTTCTCTCAGGGCTATGTAATTCTGCCTATGTGCTTGGTGACTTGAAGGGACTGAGAACCACTACACCTGTAGTTTTCATCTTCACTTCAGTTTTATGGCCTGCATAGATGTGTGGTTGGAAAAAATCCTGTCATTTTGTTGTGTGAGCCGACTCTGGTGCCATTTGGATTGAAAGTTGGAATGTAAAGTTTTCTGGAACTTCCCCCTGCTTCATACTGTGTAGTCTTGGAAGGTCTTGCTCAGTGGTTTTCACTTGGCTTCCAGGATTCTACAAAAACTTGATTTCAGATTTCATCTGCTCATGCTCTGCTCATGGCTTAATGTACTTGTCAGTTGTGTAATAAGTGAACTTTAACTGTGCGGCATCATGATAGCACTGTAGTGCTGCAAGTTATAACAGCATTCGTTTGGGCTTTTTCTTTTAACAAATGAAGTGGGCTTAGTCTGGAAATCAATGTTAGCTAAGGTTGTATTTGGTTGTTTGTAACAGAAAATAGATGAGAGTGTTTCTTTGTCTCAGGTACTGAGAAGATGTGGTAGGCAGGTAGGCAGACCAGGATTGCAGGGTACTTTTATTTGTGGGACCCGAACTTCTGTATTGCTGTTTAGCCGATTCTCAGTGGCCGCTCAGCCATTGAGATGTCTTTCTCTCATCACAAGATGGCTGTTCCTATTCAGCCATTGTGTCTTACTTCCAGATGGAAGAAGGAGAATTGCAGGGGTGCCTGGGTGGCTCCGTTGGTTAAGTATCCAACTCTTGATTTCAGCTCAGATCATGATCTCAGGGATGTGGGATGGAGTCCTGCCTGGTGCTCTGTGCTGAGAGTGGAATCTGCCTGTTTTTCTCCCTCTGCTCCCCTCCCCCCATAAATAAATAAATAAATAGATCAATAAAATCTTTATTATTATTAAGTTTTAATATTTAATTTATTTATTTGACAGAGGAAGACACAGTGAGAGAGGGAACACAAGCAGGAGGAGTGGAAGAAGGAGAAGCAGGCTTTCTGCAGAGTGGGGAGGACTATGCGGGGCTCCAGCCCGGGACCCTGGGATCATGACCTGAGCTGAAGGCAGATGCTTAATGACTGAGCCACCCAGGAGCCCCAGTAAATAAAATATTAAAAAAAGAGAGAGAGAGAGAGAGAGAGAGAGAGAGAGAGAAGAAGGAGAATTGCAAGGACAAAGGACAGAAGGTGAAAACTAGTTGAGTTAGCCTCCTTTTAAAGAGGTTTTTTAGAAGCCCACCCAGCAACTCTCGCTAATATCTCATTGGCCAGAACTGTTAAAGGGGCCACTGCTGTCTACATAGCAACTATGAACATTTGAACAGGGTTGAAGTTCTGTTGGTTAAAGAGTCAGGCAAAATGGTTATTTGCAACCAGCAGTGTCTAGCACACAGAGGTAAAGTATCTGCCCTGGAAGTAGAAGGTTTAAGTTTGGACACATATTAACATCCCTAACACAGTATATTTGACTTTGCTAAAGTGTAAGAGAATATCTGAAAGATCCATGGAAATCTGTGAGGATTTTCAATATGACATGGTTGGATGTTTTATAATGTTACACCATGGGTTTAAAAGTAATTTCTTCCCAAATAATTAGGATTTAAATTGGCTGAAGAATTTACTTGTTGCTTCATACTGTAAGGAACATATATCCATCTAGGAATGTAAGCAGTTATTAGATATTGTTAGCGAATTTAACTTTGAACCCAAAGAGCAGACTTATGCTTCTTTAGTTTCTTTTGTTCTGACTTAGACTTTTGTAGTTATCTCAACATTTATTTGCTCAGAGACTTTAAAAAAGCTTTATGCTTTTGAAAATTTTTTATTTGAGCAATTTGGAGGCTCTTATTATCTGGCTCAGGAACGATTGTAGGCAATAAATGACATGGAAGGAGAGGCAGTGGGAACAATTTATTGTTCTATGGTTATTCTGTAGTCAGGCAAAGAAACGTCTGTGTTTTTGTGTTTGGGTCATGTGAGCCCAGGAGCCTGGCTCTTTGGGGAGCTGGACTGTTTGCCCAAAGTGTCTTCATGAAATTGGAGCCTGTAAAAACATCCGAAGCTATAGAGGTGACAAAAAGAGGCTGTCATATGTTCCTTTCTGTTTTAGTTCCACAACTAAGAATAAAAATGTATAAGATATCTGGCTGTCTATGTCTGATGAAAAAATTAAGTAAGAAGATTCGTAGTTTAGAATGTTTAGTCTTTCTTATTCATTACAAAGAAAGTCGGGTGGTTCTATTACATGGGACTTTTCTGTCTATAATGGCTTTTGAAAAAGAAAGACTTTGGTGTCCATTTCTCAGCTCTTATTAAGTTAGGGGTCAAGGCTACGTGTTTCCAAAGAGTAATTTTAGGCAGATATCTGCTGAAGTATATCATTATTTCTGTTAGAGATCAAATAAGGATTTTATTTATTTTTTGGTTTATTTCCTTAATGCAATTTTATTTCCTGTTATTTTTCAACCTATTCTTAATCACTTTCGGAAGAGGAAGCAAATAATTCTGCTTGGTTTGGGTGTTGTGTAAAGTTATGTACTTGGGGTCAAATGGGATTTTACCCTGTGAGAAGGTGAAGGTCCCAGGGAGGAAAGCTTGAGAGAAGAGACTAGTGTGACTGTACCATTTCATTAGCATAGCCAGAGAATCCAGTTTGAATGTTTGGCTAAAGTTGCATAGTAAGTTTTAGAGATGGCAGTGCATAGAGGTTGTAGGAAGATGGAAATGGGTAAATACGGAGGATAATGTTGGACCAGATGGAAAAGAGCCTTGAATGCCACACTGAGGATCAAGTTTTGGCTTTATTCTGTAGGTAGGGAAGGGACCCCTGATGATCTTCAGTGGGGTGTTACCAATGAAAATAGTGTTTAGAGAGATAACTCTGGTAAAGGTATGGAGTATTGAGTGGAAAGGAAGATTCAGGAAGCAGGGAAACAGGTTAAGAGGCCATTGTAAAATTATGGTGCTTGGAGTAGAAGGCTGATTCAGGAGAAATGGTAGAAATTGACAGGATGGCTAATTGGTTGGTTTTGAGTGTGGGACAGGAAGGGGTGCAGTGGCTTCCATTGTTGAAGTTATATTGAAGAAGTTTGAAGTATTTTCTTTTTAATTTGTGTAAAAAAGATTTGTAGTGTGTTCATTAGAAAATGCTTTTGAAATAAATTTTTAATATTAACCATTATTAGACCTTCTTTGGTAATGAAATGGAATGAATGCTGTTTTCTTGACACTGGAAATACAGCAAGTAGTATGACCTAGAAAACTAGAATGTTCTAGTTAATGTAGGACTCCTTAAGTAATAGCTTATCAGCCTTATTGGGAATCCTCTGAACAGGATTTGTAGTATCTTAGAGCAGAGATTTTGTTTTCTTTAAGCAAATAAAATTACTAGTTTAAGATCTTTTATAGAAGGAACTGTAAATGATTAAAAAACAAATCTTTCAGTGTATTTCAGTAATTTTTTTCATTTGCCACTTTTTTTCATTACATAAACTTGAGATTTGTAGAGTCAGTTTTGTTTGGTATATAAGGAGTTCAGTGGTTATATGATCATGTAAGTTCTAAGCCATCTTTGTTTATGGGTTCAGCTTTTATACACCTACTTATATACTGGACAGTGCTGGGTATTGTGAATGAATTATGTATGTATCATTTCTAACCCTCATAACTCTTTATCTTGGCTACAACTACTACCATTTTACTAATATGAAAATTGAATCTTACAGAAATTAATTTTCCTGAGATCATATAGCTATCAGTGGTGTCTGTGGCATTTGAACAGAAAGTGTATATTTGACATAAACTATAGATAATTTTTTGACATAAACTATATATTTTGAATTTTGTTACACTGACTGGTAAATGTTGCAGAAATTTCTTTTATGAATATTTTTTATTAGGATTATGATTTTTGATTAATACAACGACTGCTTGAGATGTGTTAAATGGATTCATGAAATTAAAATTAATAGTTTAAAAGTGTATAGGGATTTATTTCAATTCAAGTGTTAAATAGAGTTTGGAGCTTGAACTTTTATATCTTAGCTGGAGTATAAATTCTAATTATTAGATATCCATGAAAGGAAAATAAAATTTTAGTGTGAACATTTTCAGTGTATATTTTGGTCGAGGAGTTTTTGAAAAGAATTAAGTTTTTTAAATGTCACCAGTGAATGTGGCCACTTTGATACATGCCTGAAATGTTTCCTGGAAAGAATCGTCAAAGGGAATTGACAAAGTCCTGATTTTTCTCTAGTGGGTGAAAATATTTCTCAGTGAATCCTGGTATTAAAGTCATTATACAAAGATACTATTGTCCCAGTGAATTAAAACATGCCCTTATTTTCAGTGTCAGAGTTCCCCATCTGGCCATGCCAGTGTAACAATTTGTATTCTTAATTCTTGGTATGAAATACTATTACTTGGCGCCCTCTTTTACTACCTTTATTAAGCCAGTGAGGTATGATGCATCAGGTCGACCTCTGGGTGCATGATGGTAGGATAGAGTACTGCATAGGAAGTATTTTGAGCAGTAGAGATTACATGGACCATCAGTGAATGAGGTAGACCCAAGAACTCAAATCCTCTGGCTCCTCTTAGGCCAGTAGTCTTTTTTCTATTTACTTTTTTGAGTGAATAGACTATGAGAGTAGTTTTAGTTTCATAGAAAAATTGGGCAGAAAGTACAGAGTTCCCATATACTCTCTCCCCTCCCTTCACAGTTTCCCCTTTTGATCTTGCATTGGTGTGGTATGTTTATCATAATTGATAAACCAATATTGATATTTTATTACTAACTCATATCCATAGTTTACATTAGGGTTCACTGTGTTGTACAATTCTATGGGATTTGACAAACACATATATCATGGGTTTACCATTACAGTATCATACAGAATTGTATCTCTGCCCCCAAATCCTTTGCGTTCTACCTATTCATCCCCTACAGTCCCTAAACCTCTGGCAACGACTGTTCTTTTTACTGTCTCCATAGTTTTGCCTTTTCCAGAGTGTTATATAGTTGGAATCATATTGTTTGCAGCCTTTTCACACTGGATTCTTTCACTTGATAATAGGCATTTAAGGTTCCCCTGGATCCCTTCATGGTCTCATACTCATAGCTCATTTCTTTTTATTGCTGAATAATATTCCATTGTTTGGATGTACCACATTCTGTTTATCCACTCATCTATTGAAGGACATCTTGCTTGCATTCAGTTTTTTCAGTTATGAATATAACTGCTATAAACAGTTGTGTGCAAGGTTTTGTATGGACATACATTTCCAGCTCATTTGGGTAAATATCTAGGAGTACAACTGTTGGATCATATGGTAAGGCTTTGTTTATCTTGTAATAAACTGCTAAACTGTCTTCCAAAGTGGCTGTACCATTTTGCATTCCCACCAGCGATGAGTGAGAGCGGTGCATGAGAATGATGCATCTTCATGAGTGGGTATTGGCAGTGTTTTGGATTTTAATCATTTTAATAGGTGTGTAGTGTAACAACATGACGTGGAACATCTTTTTATATGCTTATTTGCCATCTGTATCTCTCTTTTGGTGGGGTGTCTATGCAGATCTTTTGGCCACATTTTCAAAATTAATTAATTAATTTGAGACAGACTGAGAGAACGCGATCAGGGTGGGGCAGATGGAGAGGGAGAGGGGGAGAATCTCAAGCAGACTGTCCACTGAGCACAGAACCCAAAACGGGGCTTGATCCCACAACACTGAGGTCATGACCTGAGCGGAAACAAGAGCTGGACACTTAACCAGAGGAGCCACCCAGGTGCCCATTGCGTACTTTTTAATTGGATTGTTTATTTTCTTATTGTTGAGTTTTAAGAATTCTTTTTATGTTTCAGGTAATAGTCTTTTATCAGATATGTGTTTTGCAAATGGTTAATTTTTTATACTGGTACCTCCTTTAGACACTTTTAAACCATTGCATATTATGTTGTTTAAATAAGGCCCTGATTATTATTATTATTATTTTTAGAGATTTTATCTATTTATTTGACAGAGAGATCACAAGTAGGCAGAGAGGCAGTCAGAGAGAGGGGGAAGCAGGCTTTCCACTGAGCAGAGAGCCTGATGTGGGGCTCGATCCCAGGACCCTGAGACCATGACCCGAGCTAAAGGCAGAGGCTTAACCCACTGAGCCACCCAGGCGCCCCAACGCCCTGATTATTTTCTTTCATCTGGTCATACTGTTTTTAAGTACTGCTTTGTTTTGGGTACATGCATTGACTCTTGTAGCTGCTTTGTGGGATTGCACGCGGTAGCTCAGGGTTCAGCTCTCTGACAGTTTGCTTAGTCTCTGCATGTGCTGCCGCTGCGATTCAGGGATCCAGCTCATTGGCAGCTATGATGCCTTATAGCACTTGAGTCTAAAATTATTCGAACTGTTCTATTTTAAGGATAAACTGAAATTAGTAGTCCATGTCCTGAAAAACATGTGAAAGTTAAACTCTTAGGATATTGGATTACTTACTTAAAATGTAATCAGAAGTAGGGTTAGATAGCTAGTTGTTGGTTTTAATCTTTTCTTAAGTGAGTTTTTGTTATGGCAATTTGATTATGGCCTGGGTATGATGGTATATGTATATAATATCTAAGAACATAAAGTTTTACTTTTGTCTCTTAGACTGAAGGCAGTGCTTTTACCAAAGTGATCATGTTTGAGTTTTTTAAAATCACATGAGTTAAGAGGGAGAACAAGATTACCTGATTTTTTCCTTCAGCTCATTTCAGAAGAGCCACACATTGAACATTTATGAATGCTGGAACACTACTGACTACCTTTGTTAGGGGAAAGAAGGTGAATGATGAAAGTATTTGGTGGTTCCTTCTGTGATCTACATATCAGAAACTAGAGAATATTGAAAACAGTAGGAAAAAAACTGAGTGAAGTTTGTTCAGAGTTTGATTTTGTGTACAGTGTGGGTTTTATAATCCCCATTAAGTGAGGACTTATGGTTATGAAGGTATTTGCAATGTGACTTTATCTTTAAGGCAATCTCAGAAGCAATAACTTTTAGCTGCTATATATAATTTGTAGTCTATATTTTTTCTTTGAAAAATTTTGGAGGGAGTGAAGGAAGTATTGAAGAATTTTAAGTTACAGAAAGCAAAATGCAAGGATAGTGTGCTTTCCTTGTGGAAAAACAGATGTTCTTAACTTAGTCTCCATCATTTTCCATTTAGAACACTATGTAGAAATTTAAATTTGGCCTCAGTAGAATTAAAATAATAAATAGAATGAAATACTTTTGTTATTAACATTTCTTTGAAAACATTCAAGCTGCATTGTTTCCAGCTTCATATTTCTAATCAGGAATTAATTGATTCCATGCTTGAAGTGAACAAATCACCATTAACATACAGTCTCCCCCATCTTCATCACATTTTGTAATCAGTGTATACTTTTAAGAACTGGGAAGGCACGAAGCGTTTGGGGCCAGGAGAAATTGGAAATGACCAAATTGGAATATGTGGTTGAATTCTAAATATTTAATTATGTTTAAAGATTTTATTTATTTATTTGAGAGAGAGAGAGAGAGCATGAGCCAGGGGTGGGAGTTGGGGAGGGGTGTGGGGGTTGGGGAGGAGGTGGGGTGGTGAGAGCAAAGGGAGAACCAGGCTTCCTGCTGAGCAGGGATCCTGAGACCTTGACCTGATCTAAAGGCAGCCGCTTCACTGAGCCACCCAGGAGCCCCTAATTCTAAATATCTATTGATCATATGATTAAAAAATGTGCAGAGGAACTAGGACCTGCAGAAGGAAGAGGAACATAGAGCTATAAGACTATAGCCTCCCAAGAGCACAGTTTGATGAAGAGGGTGGACCAGCTCTACTCATTATAAGTAGTGCCACAAAAGAGGAGGATCTGAGCATCCAAGGGTTTTATTAGCAGGGTGTGCGCTATTTGAAGGAAAGCAGAATTTCAATAGGGGTGTTTGTAAGTGGGGTGGATAGTGTCAGCAGAGGGTTTTCTTTGCTTTACCATTTCATCTGGGCAATATGACCACATGTTTCATTCACTCTACATTGTAGGGAAAGTATTATCATACTGATTTAATCAGTACTTTAATGTTAACCAAGCAAATTTCATTTTTAGGATGGCCACTGAATATATTCTGGGATTGATAGATGTTCATATTTTGGTTTACCTTTTATTTAATGTAAGTTTGGGCTATCCGTAATCCATAAACTTTTTGTTTAACATGGTTTTGGGCTGTGCAGAAACCATAAACTTTAGTGAGAAATTCTATTGCTGGCTGTTGAGAATTTAGTTACTTGAGAGAAAACTTCCATTATCCTTTATTTCCATTGTTAATAGAAGCAGCTTTTAAAATTACAGAGTTTAACATTTCTTTTTTTTTTTTTAAAGATTTTATTTATTTATTTGACAGACCAAGATCAGAGGCAGAGGCAGGCAGAGAGAGGAAGGGAAGCAGGCTCCCTGCTGAGCAGAGAGCCTGATGCGGGGCTCTATCCCAGGACCCCGGGATCATGACCTGAGCTGAAGGCAGAGGCTTTAACCCACTGAGCCACCCAGGCACCCCCAGAGTTTAACATTTCAACAGAAGAACTATCCTATTGACTAAAGGTGTAATTTCTGTAGTACTCAGTGGAAAAGGAAGAACTGTGTAAGTACTTGGGGGAATGTGAATGAAAAATTTGATACAAACTCACTAACATTTTTGGAAAATAAACAAATGTGCAAAATATGAATAAAAAATAATAGGTAGCTCTGTTATCCAAATATTTAATCTTCAGACATAGTTCCTTACCTTTTTCCATTTCTCTTTTTTCCTTAATACAGAACATTTAAAAATTTGGATCACTGTAAAGTTCTGTATCCTGCTTATTCATTTAATATATCATGGCATGTTCTAATGCCATTAAATATTACTTCAAAACATTTTTAAATGATTGATACATGTATTCCATTGTGTAGTGGAATAAACAATGTCATAAACCTTTTAATCAGTTTTGTATCTGGCTGGGTGTTGGTGAATATTATTACGTTGATATCTTTTGATGTTATAAACTTAAGAAATAAAAGTTTTCAAGATAAGAAAGAAATCCTGGACTATTTAAGTCACTTATCAATTAACTGTTTCTAAGGTACTGCCTGATTAATGATTGAGTGGATTTTTGAGGTATCTATCTATCTATCTGGCCCTATATATCTATATCTATTTATGTATCTATCTCTGACTTAAAAATTCCAGTCACTCTGAATTTTAGAAATTCAACAATAGTAAAGGAAGCAAAGACTAATAATCAGGAATCTGGTTTCCATTCTTGACTCTTTTGCTAACTAACTAGACTTGGATGGATTTATAAATTAACATGAATAGTCACCAAGATTTCTTTCCATCCTATAATACTGGCTTTAATGAATTAATTCATCATTTATTCATTTAGAAAGCATTTATTGAGTGCTTTTGTGTGCCAGCAAGCATGTTAGATCCTTAAGGTAATAGACACATTAATAAACAGTAGTCTTGAAGATTAGCACAAGTAATGAAATACAAATGCAATCAACTTCATTCAACCTGTATCGATAGCCCTGAGGAGCTTTTGAGCACTGTGTTTTATGTTTTTGTTGAGTTGGAACGTATCACTTTGTACTGATATGATCTGTTTATCCTTGATATCACTTTCTGACATATTTTCCATTTACTGTTTATGGCATTGGTTTCTTTTTTAATTTTTGAAATTAACACCTTAATCACAGTTTTAATTTTTTTTCAAAAACCATTATTGATTCCTTTGAAACCTTTTTTTGTTTGTTTGTTTTTTAAGTAGGCTCCCAGCCCAACATGGGGCTTGAACTCACAACTCTGAGTTGTGCTCTACCGACTGAACCAGTCAGGCACCCCTGCAAACCTTTTTTAAATGCCTTCAGGGCTTCTGATATAGGTTGAAATTGATTGCATTTGTATTTGATTACTTGTTTTAATCTACATGATTACATTTTTTTATGGTACAGAATTAAGCAGTACTTTGGAGGATTAGGTTTATCTGTAATGTTGTTTGAAGTAGAACTTTTGGAAGAAATTCATATTTTTACAAGTTTTTTTTCATTCTCATCATATGCATTAATGATATGTAAACTTGGTGTCTTTAGATGTGTACAAATGAGCTCTTTTTGGACGTTTTAAAATTGTTACCTGTCGTGTCACTATGTATTGTTCTTGCATGGCTAGGTCGTGTTTCTTTTATTTTTAGTTAAATGATAATCACATATTATTTTTTAAAAGATTTTATTAGAGAGAGGGAGAGGGAGCTTGAGCAAGGGGGGGGGGGCAGAGGGAGAGTGAGAAGCAAACTCCCTGTTGAGCAGGGAGCCTGAGGTGGGGCTTGATGCTAGGACTCTGGGATCGTGACCTGAGCCTAAGGCAGATGCTCAACTGTTTGAGCCACCTAGGTGGCCCCCCCTCCTCGCCCCAATATCTGACTTTGAGGAAAGGCCTAAATGTTGTGTCCTTTGAGCCTCCTTCTTCCATCTCTGGTGAAATGGAAAATTTCTTTCACGGTACTTTTAATGCTTCACTTTAGTAATGAATGTGAACAAACAGGTCCTGGTTGACCATTTTTGGGATCTAAGGTGGAGCTGCAGCCTTAGGACTAAGGATTGTGGTGTTCAGTTTTGGAGCATCTTCATTCTGGGGCATTGCTTAAGTTGCCTAGATTTGTTTTTTCCCTTCCCTTGTTCTTCCCTGCCTCCCAAGGTAACAGAGATATTGGATAGTTCTGCATCTGACTTGAACTCTACTTTCTTACGTACCCACCTTTGAGAATCGGAATGGAAAAGGTAGACACACTAAGTGGCTGATTTTCTGTCCTCTCATTTTCTCCTCGAGAAAACTTATGTCCAGAGAAGTAGGACCAGCACATGGAGAAGCAAGAATGAAGCTGAGGTCTCCTGCTTTCCTGTTCTCCATGTTCCTTGGTCTCCTTTTTTATTTTCTGGTACGTAGAAGGGATGCTTTCAGTGGCTGAACCTAAGTTACATAATGAAAAAGCCTTGGCTTGCAAGAGCATTAGTAAGGAAAATAATACAGAAGGAATGAGTGGAGGAAGTGAAGCAATAGCTGAAACCATAATGGCATTCTAAAAATGCAGAAAGAATGCTGAATTTCAGTGTTAGATTTGATTTTTTTTAAAGTTCTTATATATTTAAGTAATCTCTACACCCAACATGGGGCTTGAACTCACAACCCTGAGATTAAGAGTCGCATGCTTTTCTGACTGAGCCAGCCAGGCACCCCTTATGGTTATATATTTGAGGGACCAGTGTTATGTCAGTGAAGGTAAATTGTGTGCAGTGGGCTCATCAGTGTTCTGAGGCTTTAAGAAATAGATTTGGGTTAAAGTAAATTGGAATTATAATATGCAATTACAATATTCCTTCATCTTGAAAGGTCCAGTGCCAATTTTGCTGCAGCTTTTTTATCAGCATGTGAATATTTGGCTGTTTCCTGGTGGATTGGGGCCACAGAGCACCCCCATTATTTACCCCTTCCCCATAACCTGCATTCTGAGGATTGGCTGGAATCTGGATCCTTCCCTTCTGCTGTGGACCAGGATTGAAAAGAGGAGAATATGATGCTATGCGACCTCAATTCTAAGACATTTAGAGGAGAATATGATGCTATGCGACCTCAATTCTAATACATTTAGAGAGTAGGTAGGAGTGGCAGTGGAAGGGATGGAAAGTTTGCTCATACCTCAAATGGGCATATGGTATTTGTGCAAGGTACACATATCATATGTGTGAGAGAAGGAAAATAATAGAAAAAAAAAGGAGAGGAAGCTTATCACTTGGTATTTCTGGGGAGCTGGGAGATAGAGGTTTTTAGATGAATGGTGGCCCGACTCTCTCTATTCCTCATCCTTTGGGTTTCCTTCCATATATTTTACCTCTCTCCAGCTCCTTCCCTGCTCATATATGTTCCTTCTGGGTGTTCCAGTGGCCTCAGTTCCCTCTATGATAACAGCAGCTAAGTATGTAATTGGGAAGGATGTGATTTGGAAAGTGTATTTCCAATAGGAATGCTCCTGTTGTATGTATTTATTAAACTTAAAAAAATAGATCTAATGTTAGATATTTTAATTATTCTAGATTAACTACAAAATGTCAGTGTATATTGTCTATCAATATTTTTTTTTACCATTTTTTAAATTAAAAAATATAGCTTTGTATTAGTCCAGATTATATAATGTTTATTTAAACAACATTTGTAAGAAAAAATGAGTTATAAGTTGGTTGTTTGGAACTTTTAAGTAGATTTCTGTAGCATTGCTCATTGGTTAATTGAAGACAACTGACAAATTTTTGACAGTGGGCGGCAAGTCTGTGGAGAAATTTCAAAGATTTTAGCAAAAAGCTAGAAATAGTGTGTATTTTTAAAGTCAGTAATCACTTGTACTCTTATCTTCCAAGAGCATTTAGTCTAACCAGTACTGTCAGGAATATAGGGAAACACTACTCTTGTGCATTGCTTGTGACATGTGATTTGTTACCCTCTTTGGGGAAGGGAAGTTGCTGCTGAAGGCACATTTACTCTCTGACCCACAAAAATTTTAGAATCTTTGCAACAATTAGAATTCAATATATTTTTGTGACATTGTTTATAATAGCAAAATATTGGACAACCTGAATGACTCTCAGTAGGGGGTTGTTGAATAAAGTTTGATACTTCCATGTTAAATAAAGAATATGAGTGAGATCTCTAAGTATTTACCTATAATATTTCTCTGATATATTTTTAAGGAAAATGAAAAGACAGAAGACTAAGATGTATGACATTTTTAAATTAAAAACCCTGTATTGGGGCGTCTGGGTGGCTTAGTGGGTTAAGTCTCTGCCTTTGGCTCAGGTCATGATTTCAGGGTCCTGGGATCGAGCCCCACATCCAGCTCTCTGCTCAGCGGGGAGCCTGCTTCCACCTCTCTCTCTCTGCCTGCCTCTTTGCCTATTTGTGATCTCTGACTGTTAGGTAGATAAATAAAATGTTAAAAAGCACACAAAAAAGCCCCTGTATTAAAACATAGAAATATGAAAGATAGAAACCAAACTGTTAATAATGGTCAGCTCTAGGGGGTGAGATTTTGTTTTTCAGTCTCTATAATTAACAGTTTAAAAAAGTATCTATTAATTCTGTATCTGTTAATTCTGTTAATTATCTGTTAATTATGTTAATTAAATCTGTTATCTATTCTGTATCTATTAATTTTGTTAGTACTATAACGTATCTATTAGTTCTGTAGTAAATATAAATACCACTGCAAATAAAGTGGGAAGTTTAAAAGAAGAGAATTCTTAAATATTTGCATGTATATGATGAAGCTGCTGGTTTTTGAGAAAAGCTTCCTCCATATGATTCTGACAGGTATACTGTATAAGCAACATTGTGGTTATTAAGTGACATTGCCTTAACAGACCATCTGCCACTTTCATAAAGGATTCACAGACCTTCAGTTTGTGTGGTTGCTTATGGCTGAGGTGGTTCATTATGACCTCAGCTATCATTTTCAGCATCTGATTTGATTGTACACTTGCAGGCTGTCTTCTTGGGCAAAATCCACTGGGGCGAGAAGGCACTGACATGAATAGGGTAGAGAAATGTAATAATGGTCTCTAAGAAGTGCTGTCCTTAGCCAGAGTTCCTGTTTGTTTTGTTTCTTATCTGACTTAATATTTTCATTCATTTTAATGAATTATATACAAACTGGGTACTCATGACATATACAAATGCCAATGTGCCCTATATCTCTTTGCTTGTTTCATATAGTTTTATTTCTCTAACAAGTAGGAATAAAGAAATTATGGTAGAGCTCTATTACAGTACAATTTCTTTTTCTTTGTATTCAATTCTAAACTAACCCCATACTTACAGTATACTTACTTTAGTACCTAATAGTATAAGATGATATGGAAATACACTGGGGAGATAAAGGAAAACACACTGCATATTTGTTTATAAGATCATCAAATAAGGGAATATTGAATACTTCTGAGGCTTGCAAAACTAAGTTAGGAAACTGTAGGAAACTTTTTTTTTTTTTTTAAAGATTTTATTTATTTATTTGACAGAGAGAGATCACAAGTAGACACAGAGGCAGGCAGAGAGAGAGCCCGCTGAGCAGAGAGCCCAATGCGGGACTCGATCCCAGGACCCTGAGACCACGACGCGAGCTGAAGGCAGTGGCTTAACCCACTGAGCCACCCAGGCGCCCTGTAGGAAACATTTTTAAGTGTTTTAAATCTTTCCATGTTTATTATGTTTGGCATACTGTAGACACTAATTTGTTTAAAGATTTATTTATTTATTAGAGGGAGAGGGGAGAGATGGAGAGCATGTGAGGAGGGTAAGGAGCAGAGGGAGAGGGAGAGAATCTCAAGCAGACTCACCTCTGAACATGGAGCCTGACATGGGGCTTGATCTTACGACCCTGAGATCACAATGTGAGCCAAAACCAAGAGTCAGACACTTGACTGACTGAGCCACCCAGATGCCCCTAATTATTTTGTTTTATAAGTGGTTGGATGAATTAATTTCTACTGAGGATTTTGAGCTTTAGGTTTTTCTGAATTCAGTTTCTTAACCTAACTAGAGTTACTATCTTCAGATTCGTTAACCTTTTCTTTCAGGTGTCCAATCTGTTGAGAATCCAGCCCAGTGTATTTTTCATCCCTAGAAGTTTACTTTGGGTCTTTTAAATTTCTTGTGTCTTCCAGGTCTTTCCTTAATATGGTTTCCTCTATCTTTTTGAACATACTAGGTATGTTAGTAATAGCTGTTTTAATATCTTTGCCTACTACTTCTATTATTTGTTATTCTGGGTCTGTTCTTTTGATTACTTTTACTCCTATTATTGGTTTTATTTTCCAGCTTCATTACATGTCTGGTGACAAGTAAATAAATTGTTAATTTTATTTAGTTGGGTTCTGAAAATTTTTTAATGGGTTGTTTTAAGTTTTTCTGAGTTGATATAGTTAAGTACTTAAAATGGATTGATCATGTCAAGGGTTGTTTTTTAGGTTTTGGTAGACCGAACCAGAGCAGAATTTAGTGTAGGGCTGATTTTCCCCACTATGGAAGCAGCAGCCTTTTGTGTTCTGCCTGTAGCATTCTGGTGGTTCTTTACCTGACTTCTGTTAGTTTCCTTATGTATGATGTACACAGTACTTAGATAAAGATGCAGTCTCTTGCATATGTTTAGAGTGTGTTCTGTGAATTTTTTTCTGGTTCTCTGCCCTTCAAATTCTAGTTGTCTTAACCTTCTCAGATTAACTCTGTCTCTTCAACTGAAGGAGACTGGTGGCCTTCTCCCGTCCCTTTTCCCATTCTTGGCTGCACCCAGCTCTCCTACACACACACACGCACACACACTGTAGCCTAGAAACTCACCACAGGCAGTATGCTGAGGTGATAGTAGGGCTCACCTCATTTATTTCCCTTTTTTCAGAGGTCATTCTTACCTGTTCTGCCCATTGTCTCATGTCTAAAAACTGGTTTCATAAATTTTATCTTTCTTTCTAAAGACAAAAGTTGTTTTGTAAAGTGGAGGAATAAATCCAGCCCCTGTTAATTTATCATGTCCAGAGGTAGAAGGCCATTCTTTTCTCTTTAATTTAAAAAAATTACAATAAGATGGGCTATAGAAATGTTGTAGACTTAAATTCTCAACATCCCTAATACAGTTTATCTACAAGTTTTATTAAGTTCTTTCTGTTTGTTGGAAGTTCTGAACTGAGTTTGGTGAAGGGTATAGAAGGGAAAAAAGCATTGTCCCTGTTCATGCATTTGTCTTTGTACTGGTATAACCCTAAAAATGTATAAGTTGTTGTGTAACTGGAGCATTAAGACATACATAAGATTTCTATATCTTCACATCAAATGTAAATGTTTCTATTTATGTGATATTTAAATTTGAGTCAGCTTAATAAAACTATGTTGCCATAGTAGGCTAGGCATAGAGGAAAGATTCTTTTTATAGTGACAGCACATTTAATCAGAATAATAGAGCAGAATCATAGAACTGAGATTGTGTAATTTAGCTCCTACATTTTATGTCTGAGAATTAAGTTCAGAAATACTAAGCTCATAGAGCTAGTTAGCACCAGAGTTGGAGCTGGAGCCCATATTCTGATTTCTAGTTTAATGTTTTTTCCACTTAATCATGCTGCCCTTGTGCTAGGGTAAGGACAAAAGCCCTTGTGCTACTTAAGCACCCAGATAGATGTGTGTGCTGTACTTCCCCCTTCCTCCTGGTCCTGACTAAGTAGAGTAAGTCTCAAGGGTCAGCCAACCTGTTTCCTTGGCAAGCTTCTGTGCAGTGTAAACATTACCACATTTTTAACATAAATCGAAACATTTAATTGGTCCCTTTGAACACATTCTATTGCATTAGGTCCTGATGCATGACATGCAATGAGCTGTTGGAAGGTGGTTGTGTGCTTGACTGTTATTTTGGAAGTTAATATTTGTGTTTCAGTTTGACTGTGGGCCTGTTTGATATTGACTTGAGTTGCTAAGTAATGTCAGAAGGTCAAAACAATTTTAAGAGATGTGTGGACTGTATCTGATGACAGTTTGGCACTTAGCTTTTATCTCCTTAAGGTGGCCTTCATAGTTAACCATGGTAGATTAGCCTTGTTATTTTTAAAGAATACCGAATCTCTCTGGCTTTGGCAGCACAAAAAAGGCAAGGTTCCTGTCTGGTGCAGTTGCAGACAAAGTTATGTGGTCCTTTAGGGACACAGTGTTGAAAAGGAACCGGAGCTTGACAGTCAAGTTTGCATACATAGTAACAATAGGGATAAGAAGTAGATAAGAGATAACTAATATATTGATTTGCCAACATTTCCTTTTTTTCCTTTTAACAAGAAATTAAAGGTGACTTACTGTAATAATTGCTCAAATAACAGGCAGGGGTGCATTGACAAATATTTGACCCAGTGCGGGGGTTGGGGGGTAAGTCTTGATTTATAGCATTTTCTCTTTTCTGTGGTGTAAATACTTTCACCGTGGTCAATTTCAGGCTACCAACTTGACATCACTGACTGCAGATTGAGAAGTAGCACACTCTTATATTGCATACAATATATTTATTTGCATCTATTGCGTACAATGATGTAATAGATGCAAATAAATGAATGATCATAGATAACAGTAAAATGTAGTAAAACAATTAGTGATGAGTTTTGGATATTTATTATTTTTTAATGTAGTTTGTGTAATTATAGTTTTATCTAATTTATCTAATTTAATTTTTAATGATGTCTCTTTAAAAATTGGCAAACACAATCCTGAATCAACAGTTAAATCTCACTGAAGCTTTTATTAGCCAGCACTAACATACCACTGAAAATAGGTAACACTTATTGAGCACGTAGTATCTGCTAGATATGATTACATCATCCTTGAAGTAACCATATGAATCAAGTGCTTAAATTATCTCTGTTTTGCAGTGAATAAAGTTGAGGCCAATAG
The DNA here is from genome assembly GCF_030435805.1 of Mustela lutreola. Taxonomy (NCBI): domain Eukaryota; kingdom Metazoa; phylum Chordata; class Mammalia; order Carnivora; family Mustelidae; genus Mustela; species Mustela lutreola. The sequence goes on along the minus strand of NC_081295.1, from coordinate 103,415,188 downwards.
AGGTTAAGTAATATGCCCGAATGGAAGTTGGCAAATGTGGCAGAGCTGGGATTCAGAACCAGGCCACCTGTCTCAAAAAGCCTGTGCTCTTAAAATGTCTTTTGAGGTGAAAGATATTCTTGAATGCGAGGCAGTAGTAGATATGAAAAATTCTAAGTAAATTACTTATGCTTCAGAATTATCTTATGACTTGTTTAAGTAATTGTTTAGACTTTATTTGAATTTTTCTTTATGACAAACTGTTAATATTCTTAGTGTATGAAATGTTTATATAAATTGACAAGAAAAGAGATACTCCCTTCAGCAGAAAAATAGACCAGAGACTTAGATAGGCAGTTCAAAAAGACTAAAAATGGCTTGGAATGCCTGGGTGGCTCAGTGGGTTAAGCCTCTGCCTTCGGCTCAGGTCATGATCTCAGGGTCCTGGGATCGAGCCCCACGTGGGGCTCTCTACTCAGCAGGGAGCCTGCTTCCCCCCTCTCTCTCTCTCTGCCTGCCTCTCTGCCTGCTTGTGATCTCTCTCTCTGTCAAATAAATAAATAAAATCATTAGGAAAAAAAAGACTAGCAATGGCTTGTAAACCTTGAAGGCAAGGACAGAATCCATTTTGTTCCTTGCAATATTAATCCAGCCCTTGCATAGTGCCTGACTCACAGCACATCCTGGAGGCTTCATAAATACTATTGGCGTACCTGTTAATTTATACATGTCTTAATGAAGCATATATAAAAATTTCTTGACCTTTTGCTTATATAAAGCTATTTCCTAATGTTGCATTAAGGAGTTGACATATTTTATTTTTATTTATATTTATTTTTAAAAGATTTTGTTTGTCAGCGTGAGAGCACAAGCAGAGGGAACAGCAGGCAGAGGGAGAAGCAGGCTCTCTCTGAGCAAGGAGCCTGATATGGGACTAGATCCCAGGACCTTGGGATCATGATCTGAGGCAAAAGCAGATGCTTCACCGACTGAGCCACCCAGGCATTCCAAGAATTGAATTTTTAAAAGAGGACTTCTGATTGTATTGTTAGAAACATTATTGAAAAACCCTAAGTTCGAATAAGGATGAAGAGGCCTAACAAATTTTTTTTCTTAATTAATATTAAGAATCAATTTAAGCTGTTTTATATAACTTTGGTAAGTAAAACTGATATTTCCTAAATTTATGAGACCTAGTGAAATTGTGAGAACTTGCTCTGTGATTTCTAGAACCTTTAAGTTACATGTAGTAGTGTTTTAATTCATGGAGCTCTTTCTTCTGCAAACCTTTTCGAATGTACAGCAATGTACAGTTTCCCTTCGACTGCTTAGCGACTGATGTTTCACTTTGTGGTTTCCCCAGTTTTCCATCACTTTCTTCTCTCTGGTCAATGTTATTTTGGCCATTTTAGAGCTCACTTATACTTCTGGTGGACATTGTGAAATGTTTTGAGAAATGATGAAACATATCAGAAAAATGTTTTTGGTGCTGACATCTGAATTCTGAAGATGAGGAATTTGAGATTTGTGAATGGGTTTGAAAGAAATGTTTTTGTTAATATACTTGTCATCTAGGATTTTCTGTGATACTTCATTCTGGAGATGGAAAAGGCAGTAAGGGGGAAGGAAAAGAAACAAACAGTAATTGAATGATGACCCAGCATTAGATTCAGTGCTGTGTGTACATGCATTATCATTAATATAAAAGCTTTCTTATGTAGCAGTTGGGAAAACCTGCTGGGGGAGGTGGTAGGGAACTGGTTCCTTTAGAAAATATGCAGTTCACTAAAAGGTGGTGATGTTGCTCTGTCTTGGTGGTTATAAACCAGAGTACTTGAAGCCCTTGGGATTAGGACCCTTCTCTCTATTACAAAAACATCCCAAATAAGGTTGGCCAGATGATCAAGTTCCTTTGTTTTTGGCAGAACTTATATTAACTTTCTCTCAATTTTATGTTGATCACCAAACCTGCTTTACTATACAACATGTCTAATTAAAAAGGAAAATTATTATTTATTAAATTAATTCATTTGGGAGATGACACACTCTTCAGACCCTGGGTCTCATGAAAGGTGGGGCACATGGAATAAAGAGGTATTTAATATTGAAAACGTTAATTACTGTTGCTCCATTTGGTTTGTCTTATGACTTCTCATGGTGCCGCAGATCTATCTATTAAAAGATAAAAACACTCAGGGCACCTGGGTGGCTCAGTGGGTTAAAGCCTCTGCCTTTTGCTCAGGTCATGAACCCAGGGTCCTGGGATCAAGCCCCGCATCAGACTCTCTGCTCAGCGGGGAGCCTGCTTCCCCCTCTCTCTCTACCTGCCTCTCTGCCTACTTGTGATTTCTGTCTGTCAAATAAATAAAAAGTATTAAAAAAAAAGATAAAAACACTCATGTAAATGTATCCTTTGCTTAACTTTAGGAGGCAGAAACTTTTCCTTCCCTTGGGCCCTTCCTTTCGTGATAGCATGGTTCTTGCTATTAAAAAAAAAAAAAATTGGCAGTTTGTCCTAGAAAGAAGTTGTATGAGTTTCCTACTGTGCTATAATACATTAGCACAAGTATAGTAGCTTAAAAAAAAATACAGATTTAGTATCTTAAAGTTCTAGAGGTCAGAAGACCAGATGGGTCTTAGGGTCTAAAATCAGGTGTCAACAAAAGTCTTCCTTCTAGACACTGAAGGGGAGAGAATGTGTTTCCTTGCCCTTTTTGGTTTCTAGAAATTACCCTCATTCCTTGACTCATGGCCACGTCACTTCCACTTCTGCTTCTTTGTCACATCTTCTCTCATTCCGATCCCCCTGCTTTTCCTCCTCCTGCTTTTTTTTTTCTTCCTGCTTCCTTATTTTGAGGAGACTTTTGATTATATTAGATCCACCTGGATGATCCAAGATAGTCTCACCCCAGGATCCTTAACTTAATCAGAGGGGTACATAGGTTATATGTTCTGTAAGATTAGGATGTTGTGATTCCTGGGGGACTTTTATTCTGGTGCCACAGAAATTTTTAGAACTTTCTGGTAAAATACCAGATAGCACAACTTTCCCTATATTAGTTGATCATAATGGAGACCAGAGATAATGTCCACTAACCTTTAGAAAAGTCATCATGATTCCCCCCCTCCTTTTTTTTTTTTTTAAAGATTTATTTATTTTTTTGAGAGAGTGAGCAGGCTTATGCACCCAAGTAGGGGGAGGCACAGAGGGAGAGAATTTTCAAGTAGACTCCATTCTGAGTGTGGTCTGACCCATCATCCATGAGATCATGACCTGAGCGAAACCAAGAGTTAGTCGCTTAGCTGAGTGAGCCACTCAGGCACCCCCATCATGATTTCCTTTAACACATAAATATGATCTAATAAAAAGTAAAATATAACAAGTTTGGCTAATTTGTAGTACTCTGTTTTGAATAAAAATGGGGGAAAATAGTCAAAGGAAATATGACTTCATTTCTTGCTATAGAGTTTAGTGATAAAATATTATCACTATTAAAAAAACCCAAATGAATATTTATCTCACAGTTCCCCATGAAAAGTCTTATTTTCTCAGATTGTTTTTCAAATATCCAACCTGCATACATAAACAATATCATTTGTCTTCATCTGAGAAGGAAAATAAAATCAAATGGCTCTTGGATTTTCTTGGAAAGGTTATGTTATTTTCTCAGTTAGTTTAAACTGTGAATTTGCCTTTAAAAAATAAATTCTTCATCCAAGGAGATGATTAGATCAGTAAGGTTATCTAAGTGAAGTATCTTTAGAAAGGGAGATGCCCAAGTGAAAAGTAATAGTCCTCATTGAAATTTTCTTTTTTTTTTTTTTAAAGATTTTATTTTATTTATTTGTCATAGAGAGAGAAACGAGAGCAAGCACAGGCAGACAGAGTGGCAGGCAGAGGCAGAGGGAGAAGCAGGCTCCCTGCCAAGCAAGGAGCCCGATGTGGGACTCGATCCCAGGACGCTGGGATCACGACCTGAGCCGAAGGTAGCCGCTTAACCAACTGAGCCACCCAGGCGTCCCGTCTTTTTTTTTTTTTTTTTTTTTTTTAAAGAATTTATTTATTTATTTATTTGAGAGAGAGAACAAGTGGAGGAGAGAGGCCGTGGGAGTGGGGAGGGAGAAGCAGGCTTCTGGCCGAACTGGGCCTGATCCCATGGACCCAGGGATCAGGACCTGAGCTAAAGACAGGTGCCCAACCAACTGAGCCACCCAGGCACCCCCTCATTGAAATTTTCTTTTGGGGTGCCTGGGTGGCTCAGTGGGTCAAGCCTCTGCCTTCAGCTCAGGTCATGATCTCAGGGTCCTGGGATCAAGCCCTGCATTGCCCTCTCTGCTCAGCAGGGAGTCTGCTTCCCTCTCTCTCTGCCTGCCTCTTGCCTCCTTGTGATCTCTCTCTGTCAAATAAATAAATAAAATTAAAAAAAATTTCTTTTAAGTTCTTTTTAGGCTTTTTTCTTTCTTTTTTTTTTTTTTTTTAAGTGGCTTGAAACAACACCTGTTTATTATTTCAGTTTCCATGGCTCTAGAGGCTGAGCATTGGTTGGTGATGAGTCCCTGTGCAGGATCTCACAAGTCTGCATTTATACTTGGTTTTTAGAGCCGTGTGGAATTATAATTGAGCAAAGACCACAAAGATCTTGGTAGGAGAGAATTTCAAAATTAAATATGAATATAATTGCTAACAAGCTATACTTTATATATGGTGGAGAGAACGTGGAAAGTAGATAAAAAGCAAAAATAAAAAAGGTCTGTTTAAAAGTTTATCTTTCTATTTAAAATATATGAAATTTGAAATTCAGGGAGGCATAGATTGATCAGACTAGGACCTTTGAGGCTTGTTGAGTTTTCTCAACTCACTGTTTTCTGCTCACTACCTCCACAACAGTCCTGTGGGAGAATAGGGGAATCTTGCCCTACATTTTTTTTCCTGTAGATAAGGTGTGTTAATAAACTGCCAGGATGCCTATAAGGAGCAAGCAGAGCAATTACAATAGAGTGCCGTTGCTATGCAGCTGAACCATAGGCCTATAATAATACTTTGGGGACAGAGATAAGTGTCCCTACACATGCCATAGCTCTTGGGTGCACTGCTAACTCAGTGTACTGGCCTGAGTCTATAAGGTGGTTGCAGCCTCCTCCCCTTACAAAGTGGGATATGTACATGAAAGGGGCTCTAGAAACACGACTCACTGTTCTCCTGACAGAGTAACAAATGACTTTTTGCATTAGTTGGATTTTTACAGGAAGCTGAAAAATATCAAGTAAGCAGTTTCCTAAGGTTTATAAATTTTCATCAGTTCATTAACACCTCACCCCCTATAACTTTAGGTTCACCTCAGGTTATGGAATTGAATTCATTAAATTGGGGTATAAAACTAAGCTAAGTCAGCAGGCAGTTTTAGGCAGAAGAGAGTGGGATGATGACATTAATGAGACTGGGAGCATACTCCTTTTGGAATATTTATTTTTCTTTCTTTCTTTTTTTTTTAAGATTTTATTTATTTGAGAGAGAGAGAGATCACAAGTAGGCAGAGAGGCAGGCAGAGAAAGAGGGGGAAGCAGGCTCCCTGCTGAGCAGAGAGCCCGATGCGGGGCTTGATCCCAGGACCCTGAGATCATGACCTGAGCCAAAGGCAGTGGCTTAACCCACTGAGCCACCCAGGTGCCCTGGAATATTTATTTTTCTAACCTAAAGTTGCCCTTTGGTCAAAACTCAGGGGTTTCCTGTATAGACATTTTATAATTTAGAACTCTCAGTTCTCATGGAAGACAGAGGAAGAAAGAAAAATTAAATAAATTACTCAGTTGTAACTTTGTTCGGAGCTGGGGCATGTGGCCATAAACTTTCATCATTTATTATCAAATTTATCTAAATTATATGGAATAATTATTGTGTCCTAAATGTCTGTATCTATTTAGATGTTAGTCAATAAATTGTAATACATTTAATATAATTTTGCAGAGCTTTTTATTTAAATATAATAATATTTTTAGGTCACCATTGGCTAAAATACTTAAATTAGAAAGAGCAGGAAATCGGATGTTTACAGTACCTTATAATTTACTTTCAGGGTTAGGTGTTCAGTTTAACCCCATTTGTACTCCTGCTGTCTTCTGAAATGGCCTCAAGCCCGAAACTTGGGAAAGCAGAGGTGCTGGGGTTTGAGCTGCAGGGGTATCTTCCAGTCCCCTTTGTGGTGATCATTTTTAAAGGCGTATGCACAGACCTTTCACCCAGTTCTAAAAGTGGAACCCTTCCACTGTGCTATAAGAATTTCCTGAATTGGTCAAACTCCTTTTTAGAAAGATGTGGCAAACTTATGCCAGTTAAATACAGTACTTAATTAATTTGGCCAGAGTAGACACTGTATACTAAAGGCAGCTTGTCCTGTAAAAATGTCATGGGTATAAATGCCCAAATTTTAACTTTGAATTTTTAATACCTTCGTGTAATGGGTAACTACGGCTAAGATAAAATCAAGTCATGTATGTTAAAGGGGCTATGTGCTCTGGCCTTCTTTATGGATCCATTTTCTATTCCTGTTTTATTCCCCTCCAACCTTTCCCTTTTAGGCCAACATTCCTACTTACCAGGCACTGTTATAAGTGTTTTATATGTATTAGGTTAATCTGCATAACAACTCCAGGAGGTAAGTGTCCTCATCTTCATTTTACAGACGAGGAGATGGGTGTGCAGAGGGGATAAGTGATTTGCTCAGGATGACACAGGGATTATAGTGAGTGGTGGAGTTGTGATTACAGTGCAGGCAGTTAGACTGTGGAGTCTGTCCCTGCAGCCCGCCAATACCATGCTGTCTTTACCACAGTCCCATTTCTGATTTATGATATCTTGCTATAATGTGTACGTAACCTCAGATCATCTTTGGAACACAGTGAATGTACCAATGAACAAATTGATAAAACCCCTCAGTATATGCTTTGCCTCTATTTTTGTTCAATAATATTTTGATTGAGCCAGCTGGACTTCTAAGATATTATATATCTTAGAATATATAATATTCTAAGATACCTTGACCGAAATATACTTCTAGATTCAGCTTAGGAGTCATCTCATTGTCTGGCAAATGTCTTAAGAGTAGAGAATTTGTTTTCTGTTTTGCAGGGTTTGCTTTTGATAGTTCTGTTGTGTGGTGCGATTAGGTTTTCTTTGTCTGCAGGCACAGCTGTAACTATTGTTGTGACAAATGGCCGTTAGAGGAAACTGCTCTATTGGAGAACAGGGTTGAGGAGATGGGCTCCAATTAAGTGTTTTCTCTGGTGTGTCATAGATTTGATAGGAGGTCAGATCCTGCTCTGAAGAATTGTTAGTGGCAGGTGCAATTTCTGTCACCAGGATGGTCTCTGCTAATTTTTAATGCACTGACATCCCCAAATAGAAGCATTCTGTCATTCTCTCAATCCTACCATTTGTGGTGGGATTTTGATCAAAGAGTGCCTTTTTGCTTCTTATTTTTTTTAGTGAAACAACAGCATTGTATTTCATATAGAAATACCTTGTGTAATAGTAAAATAAAATTTAGCAAAGTAAAATAGCTCATTTTCTTTGATTATTTTTCCCATACTTGAATTTTATACTTTAAAAGGGAAGTTGTATAGAAGCACACTTTCCCCATATACACTTATTTGTATAATAAATATAATAATAAATATAATGAGTAATTTCATTTGTGTGTTGGTACCATATTATTGCATTCATATTCTTCATTGCTTTCTCTTTGGGAATCAACTTATTTTGAATAAATGATACAAAAAGCATATTTAGGCTCAGTAATTTTTAAAAATGAATAACAAAAGGTGCTGATTCCATTTATTCTGCTTGTAATCTGGTAGGTAAAAGATTGGTTGATGGAAGGTAAAAGAACAGGAATATTTTTATTATTTGTAGTTCATTTAGACAAATACATTAGGCAGCATAAGAATTAAATACATTAAAATAGAATTTTAAAATATTTGCTTCATAAATGAATGGCTCATATGAAATGAGTATAGTTGCATCAAGGGTTGTGTAAATATCTATTATTTTGAGATTTGAAGGTGAACATGTGATTCTTTAAATCCAGTATTTATGGTAGAATTTGAGGTTTTTGATGTGTCATATTTAAAACATTAATCTGGGGTGCCTAGTTAAGCGCCTGCCTTCAGCTCAGATTGTGATCCCAAGATCCTGGGGTCAAGTCCCATGTCGGGCTCCCTGCTTAGTGGGGAGTCTGCTGTTCCCGCTGCCTTTGCCTCTGCCTTTGCTCATGTTCTCTCTCTCTCTCTGTTTCTCTATTAAATAAAGAAATAAAATCTTAAAAGAAATAAAACATCAATCCACTTTAACATAAATATCTTAGAATATTAAAGGTTGTTTTTTGGCAAGTAGATATTAGTTTAGATCTGCCCTTTGATCAATTTCACCTGTTATAAGACACATCTAAGGATATTTTCTTCTTTTGTGGAATATAGTTTATATTTCAGGTTTACATTTTCTTCTTTTACACTTCTTTTCTGAAACAATTTTAGTGTAGACTTAGTAAATTCTCATCATAATTAGAATTAGTTGCAATCCACTTTGTCTTAAGCAGGTAAAGAATTAAAAAAGTAGATTTTTAAATGAATAATAATAGTATAGAACAAGCAGTTGAAAAGCTTAATTTAAAATTAGATAAGCTGTTAAAAAGATATGCCTCTCATTTCTGCTGAGAATTATTGTTAGACTTATATCAGTTACCATAATCATTAAGAAATGCAGCATGCTTGTTGTTTGCTTGCCTAGGAGTTGATATTCCTTATTACATCTCTTAGTAGACAAGCAGGTGCTTTCTTCTGTTTTCAACAAGACATCAGATTCTGGCTTGCTGAAGATGAGGAAGACCTTTGACAGGTTACAGTTTCCCTGGAAAGTGGAAAAATGAAGTTGACACACAGTTTCATTATCAGCTTGTAGATCACATACCCCCCTAACCCCATTTTCAAAGAACAAGGGGCATGTGGGTGTCTCAGTCAGTTAGGCGTCCAACTCTTGGTTTGTTCAGGTCATGATCTCTGGGTCTGAGATGGAGCCTGCATCCGCTCAGTGTGGAATCTGCTTGAGATTCTCTCTCTTGCCCCTCTGCACCTTCCCCCATTTATATGCTTGTGCATGCTTGCTCACTCTAAAACAAATAAAAATCTAAAAGAACAACAGTCAGTAGCTCATTAACAGACAGATTTGTTTCAAAGTTTCTTTGTAAATTGGGTTTCGGTACCTCATAGCATGTTTCCCTAACTGCTATGTTAGGAAGCCAAGGCGTCACATTGGTGGCTTCAACATCTTGTGGTTCCTGTGGGAAGAGTCTATCCCTTGTTCCTTCAGAAAAATGAAACCCCTGGGTGTATGGCCCTTCTTTCACCTCAGCCAACACATTTCCATCCGGTAGCATGGGGAGAAGAGCTGGCTTTCCTCTGGATCCCTCCTTGGTGTCTGCTGAGACTCTTGGCTTCCTGTCTTACACCTCACCAGGGGCCTAATGCTTCCTGCTGGTCTCCTGGGTTGGCCTGGGAATGCACCCTCCATCCTGCTTCCCTCCAGGACATCAGCTCTGCCCTGCCACAGCAGCTGCAGGGGAAGGCTGGGCAGGGTCTCTTGTGAACCTGAGGCTTTCCAGCCTGGGAGAGGAGGCTGCCTCTTTTTCTGTTTAATGAAGACAACATGATGTAGCAAGAGGAATGAAACATGTGGAGCTGGGAAACTTGGAATTAGGCTGATAGGGCTATTTCTTCGCTATGACTTCTTGGGCAAATCATTTAGCTTTTTTGTTGTTGTTGAATGTGGTGGTAGTTTGGTGTATCTGGTGAGTGGGTTGTATTAAGTTACTTTTAACATTGTTTTCTGCTTTAACATTATACCCAACAATCATGTATTTCTGACTGGGGATTACAAATGATTAGGTTCTTAAAATATAGCAAAACAGGATTTTTTACCACACCAACTTTTTACCCATCATTCACAAATTAAGATGTAGAGTTGTATGTATTAGGAATAACTGACGTTATAATCTCAGTCTATTACTAATGAAATGCTATGGTGTCTGGTGGGAGTAAATCATGTTGTATAGAAATGTGATGTTAACATTATATCTGTTTTTAGCAGGTACACACATTTTAGCTGTTTACTGAATATAAAGATTGTCATTCTTTTATTTTATTTTACAACCTAACATTAATTGGGAGCCACATATATAAGAAAGTAAAGCTATATTGATAAATAAAAATGCCATATTTAAAATTCCTAAAACCTTGCAAAATTGAATGGTTCTTAGAATTTGTGATGTGAAAAGGAAGCCAAAAAAAGATTTTTAAAAGTTATACTTATATGGTTGAAAGTCTATCTAAAATCCGTCTCTTTTCCAGTCTTAGTTCAGGGTGGTAGGCACAACTGACGCTTTAAGTACGGCCACAGAGTGAGTCATCTGTGGGAACATTTACTATGATTTTACCAGCTGTCCAAGTAGAAGATGGGAGGTTACGTTAACTGTGTGCCGACAGCAACCAACAATCAATTTATATTATTTACAGTTTTTCTTTCAAGTAGAGCTATGAATGATAGTATACTGAAGGCTCTAATTTGTCAGGCTTCTCACGTTTTATTACATGATTATTATAAGGGGACAGTACTTTTTTTTTTTTTTTTAAGATTTTATTTATTTATTTGACAGAGAGAGAGATCACAAGCAGACAGAGAGGCAGGCAGAGAGAGGGGGACGCAGACTCCCTGCTGGGCAGAGAGCCCTGCGTGGGTCTTGATCCCAGGACCCTGAGATCATGACCTGAGCTGAAGGCATTGGAACCCACTGAGCCACCCAGGCGAGGGGACAGTACTTTTTTAAAGATTTATTTATTAGAGAGAGAGAGAGAGTATGTAAGTGTGGGGAGGGACAGAGGGAGGAGCAGAGAGAGAGAGGGAGAGAGTGTCAAGCAGACTCCCCACTGAGTGGGGAGTCCAACACAGGGCTCAATCTCATGTCCCTGAGATGGTGACTAAGCTGAAATCAAGAGTTAGATGTTTAACTGACTGAGCTACCCAGGTGCCTCAAGGGGGCAATATTTTAAAATTTAATTTATGCTGCCATCCAAATGACTAAGTTCTACAACAGGCTTGTTTAATACACAATTTGAAGTACGTGCACTCCTTTCAGATAGCATCTTCATAACTCAGTGGGAAAAGAGGCTAGGAACCATCCAGAAGTTATTCTTTACTCAGGGAGAGGTAGTTGAGGTTTGTTCCCTGAGGCCAGCCCCATTCCATGAATACTTGTGACTGATGGCACTGACTTGGAGGGGGAGAGACTGAAGGAATTTGGGGTGGGGTGGTATCATGGAGCTTAAGGGAAAGCATAAAGGAGCAAATCTGGGGGCAAAAGAGGGATTAGTGTCTTTCAAGAGAGGGTGGGGAGATTTGGGAGGAGTGAGCCAATGGCGTAGGTAGTCTTCACACAATCCTGCCTCCCAGCTGTTGCCTTTGCCATCAGATGCTGAGTGATTTGACACTGCAGGCAACCACAGAGGGCGGTGGGTGGTAGAGAAGGCTCTGCCCACCATGGGATCCACACCACACAGTCTGGCATCTGCCATCATGCTAGGCCTCATGTAACAAATTTGCCACCTGACCATTATTCAGAAATTATTGAAATCCTGGTCACTGACTAATAAACACAGACTACCAGCAGGTGGTAGAAAATGTCCAGTTTCTATTATTAGATTGTGCTCCATCTGCTAATTATAAAAATATCAGTGGTTCATTTTTTTGACCTCTTGAATGAAGCATACTAAGGGAAAATGTAGTGTAGAATATTTCTTACTACTTATGTGAATTAAGCTTAATTTGAGTAGCAATAAGTAAAAAATTTTTACTATACACACACACGTGTGTGTGTGTGTATAGATTTATGTTTTAAATCAGGAAGAAAATGAGCACAAGCAGGGGGAGTGGCAGAGGGAGTAGCAGGCTCCCTACTAAGCAAGGAACCTGATACAGGACTTGATCCCAGGACCTTAGGATCATGACCTGAGCCGAAGGCAGCCGCTTAACCAGCTGAGCCACCCAGGCGCCCTGTAGTTAGTAAACAGAATGATGTTTCATGCTGATTCTAGTAATCAGTAGTCCATAGTTCATAGTTTTCTTTATTAAGAAATGTTGCTTAGATGTATTTGTGTATAATTTCATTGTTTAATTTAGGAAATGATCAGAAGATATTAGGTAAATGATAGACCATTTCCTACTTCCTTATTATTTTTTTCTGTAAAATAATGGCAAACATGCATTTTAAGAGTTTTTTTTCTTCAACTGTATCAGATTTTGTAAATTCATGACTCTGGTTTTCTTTGTTTTCATTTTTAAATCTTTCATTTCTCTTTGTCCTTTTTGTTTTTCAGGCTTGCCTGAGCATTTAGTATCAAAAGTTAATTATTACATGTCTTTTTTCTTAGGCTATTGACACTGAAGTATTTAAGAGTAAAGGAGACTAGAGGGTATTATGCTAAGTCAATCAGGGAAAGATAATTATATGATCTCTCTGATATGAGGAATTTGAGGGGGTCATGGGGGAAATGAAATAAGTTGGGGGGCGCCCAGGTGGCTTAGTTGGTTGGGCAGCTGCCTTCAGCTTGGGTCATGATTCCAGGGTCCTGGGATCGAGCCCCACATCAGGCTCCCTGCTCAGCAGAGAGCCTGCTTCTCTCTCTCCCCCTCTCCCTGACACTCTGCTTACTTGTGCTCTCTCTCTAACTCTCTGTCAAATAAATAAAATATTAAAAAAAAAAAAAAAGAAATAAGTTGGGACTGGAGGGGGGAAGACAAACTGTAAGAGACTCTTGATCTCAGGAGACAAACTAAGGGTTGTTGGAGGGTGGAAGGGGAGGGATGACCCTGGTGGCTGGGTGATGGACACTGGGGAGGGTATGTGCAATGGTGAGTGCTATGAATTGTGTTATACTGATGATTCACAGACCTGTACCCCTGAAGAAAATAATATATTATATGTTAAAAAAAAAAAAAAAGAGTAAAGGGGAATCATGCACGCAACTTCCTTTTTACAAATGGAATTTAAAAATTTTATAATTATGTGTTTGTTGTAATATATAATGATTACGTAGATAGATGTAGATAGGAGGAAATGAAGCAAATATGGTAAAATGTTAACACCTCAAGGAACGTGAGTGAAAAGTGTACCGAAATCCTTTTAGTACTTTTGTCACTTTTCTGTAAGTATGAAGTAATTTTAAAATTAATTTTACTTGTCTACAAATATAAAAGTAATAAATTGTTATTTTTCCACTGTAGAAATCTCTAATATGAAAATGTATTCTATGAAAATAAAGTTTTTTTTTGTTTTTTTTTAAAATAAAGTTCTAGGGGCACGTGGCTAGCTCAGTTGATTAAGCATCTGCCTTTGGCCAAAGTCATGATCTCAGAGTCTTGGGATTGAGCCCTGCCTTGGGCTTCCTGCTCAGTGGGGAGCCTGCTTCTCCCTCTCCTCCTGTCGCTCTCCCCTTCTCATGCTCTCTCTCTCTCAAATAAATAAATAAAATCTTAAAAAGAATAAATAAAATTGTATACAATTAAAAAAAGTTAACTATTCCAAGAGGCTGAAGTTAACTTTTTGTATCTTTGGGGGGAAAGAAATCAATGTGGGAGAGTTCAGTTAATTTCTTAAGAGAGTGCTGGTTTTCAAAAATACTGCTTGTTATAGGTAAAAAATAGATAAGAAACTTTACCGGAGTTTGGGTGGGTGGCCCAGCATTCAGTGGGATGTTACTTGGATGAAGTCATTATAGCTCAGGGTTTGGGTTTTAGTTTTCGAAGGTATAAAAAGACTAAAGTCTTGTCTCCACTCAGGAAGATTGACCTGTTCCAGGTAAATAAACTCTTGGAACACTGATGTATAAACCAGAACAGCAGTTTCTTAATATCTCGTGAAAAGAATGCAGTTGCCACATGGATTAGATATTTGTGCTGGATGGAGGACTAGTGCATTCTTCACCAGAAAAGCTGCAGGAGAAGCCATGGTATCTATGGAAGGGGGATAACATAGACCATTTTGAAGAGGAAAAATTTTTTGATTTTGATGAAGTGTAGCTTATCCTTTTTTTTTTTCTTTTGTGGTGCATACTTTTGATGTCCTATTTAAGAAGTTTTTGCCTAACCCAAGATAATAAAGATTTTCAGGATCACACATTTGGAAAAAAGTTAACAACATTAAATATTGCTGGGAAAAAATATTGCACAAAGAAAAAGTCAAAAGGAAATACAGAACACATTAAGGTAGAAACCAAAATTTAATTTTCATATGCAAAAATACAGTAGCAAAAGTTGCTGATTCTACTCTATGAATCAGCCATGGGGAAATAGTATTTTTATTTGTAAGGGATCGCTGATAATTTTTTTTGTGGGGGGAGTCACTGATAATTATTATTGTGAGTTTAAAAGGCTTGCTCTAACAAGATCTGTGGAGGATCTGAGTTTGGTTTAATACAGTTATGATCATCTCCTTTGTGAAAATGTGTTTAATGAAGCTACTTAAGTGTGGTCCTTTGGGCACTATGTCTTCTGTGTTTCTTGAGAAATGTACTATTGTGGTGGAATTTTAGAAAAATCCGTATTTTACCTTTTCAAATTTTAATTGTCAAAAGAGACTGATAATATATTTTAAAGCCCCAGGATATTGAGAATTTTGGGGGGCAGTAAGCAATATAATATTTCATGTATCTTGTCCTTAAATTGGTAAATTAATGGGAAAATTTCAGTGGTGCCGAAGCCTTTATCTCTGTGTAACTGGAGCCATAACTACCTTAAAGTACCTTAAAGGGTTTTTTTTTTAAGCATTTACTTTTCGTCTTGTTTAATTACACATTTTCCCAGAATTGGACTTAAAAGTAATTGTGATGGGGAGTGCAGTCAGTCAGGTATCCTGACTCTAGGTTTTGGCTCAGGTCGTGATCTTGGGGATGTGGGATGAGCTCTGCACTGGGCTCTGTGCTGGGCAAACTTGGGATTCTTTCCCTCCCTTGCCCCTCCCCCCTCAACTACCCGCACACACATGCATGCATGCTCTCTCTCTCTCAAAAAAATAATTGCAGGGGTGCCTGGGTGGCTCAGTGGGTTAAGCCTCTGCCTTCTGCTCAGGTCATGATCTCAGGGTCCTGGGATCGAGTCCCACATGGGGCTCTCTGCTCAGCATGGAGCCCGCATCCCACCCCCACCTCTGCCTACTTGTGATTTCTCTCTCTGTCAAATAAATAAATAAAAATCTTAAAAAAAAAATTGGTGTTGAAAATTTAGAAATTGTCTAAATCCTTCAGATTGCGGAGTCATAGATGATCTATATCTCATTACCATCCATTTAATTTTTAAGATAAAAAATAATTGTAGTTACAGCCCTTGACATATTTTGCTACTTAATTCACTATATATACATTAGTGTAGCCTGTATCTTGATAGCTTGATTTCATGAAAGAAATCTAACTTAAATGTGTTCAGACTCATGCTGTGAAGAAAACAACTCAATTGTAATAATTTGGAGACTGCATTTGGTCATATGTTTGATATTCAGTACTGTAGGAGATTCAGTGAAATGGGGTCATGGACCTGGCCTTTGTTCCTTGCATTTGTGTGATGGGAAAACCTTGCCTTTGTTTCTTGTACCATGATCCCCAGTTCAGGAGAATGGGTTACAAAGAAATTGTATCTGTGCTGTCCAGATTCCCCATGAATCACAGAAATTCTCATGGCACTGCATGCTAAGGAGTTGTCTTACAACTTTAACAAAAAGAAGGTGACATCTTGGAATACTGTTAAGCAGCATTTGAGCTCTTGCTCTGTTAGAATGAGTGTTGACTTGCTGGCCAGTTTGGTCTGCTTGTAAGGTTCCTATTAGGGCCTATAGGAGAGGAATTTCTTCCTAGGGCTTTCTTGTTGAAAGGGAGTTCTGCCTCTGGTAGTCGGGAAGACGGTTGGTAGGCAATAATTATCTAGAAAGAAAATGGCGGTGGTGAATTTAAATAAGAGGTGTTTGCACTCAGATTCAGTCCAAGACTCTCCTAGATATTCTTTATTATATTTTGCAGACTCCTGAACGCTTCAGACTGAAGGTATAATTAAGCAGTAGTGTCCCTATTACAGAGATTAAGGAAATTTTTAAAAAGCCACCTTCGAAAAATGAAACAAGATGGGATCGGGAGGGAGACAAACTATAAGAGACTCTTCATCTCACCAAACAAACCGAGGGCTGCTGGGGGTAGGGGGCCTGGGTTATGGACTTTGGGGGAGGATATGTGATATGGGAGCGCTGTGAAGTGTGTAAGTGTGATGATTCATAGACCTGTACCCCTGGGGCAAATATACATTATATATTAATAAAAATAATTAATTTTAAAAAGACTCCTTTGAAAAGCAAAGTATTAAATAAGATTGTAGGATGAATTTTAAAAGTGACATTTTAAACTTGGCTCTGCCAGTTTACTTAAGTTTTACTTTCCTTACCTGCAAAATATGGATAGTATCCACTTACAGGATTTTTTGGAAGTTAAATGGGATGATAGATGTAAAGCATGTAGTTGAGTTCTTAGCACATAATAAACATCCCCAAATGCAGCTGTTATTGCATAGATTTTCATGCCAGCTACAGGATTTTGGATCATTTGTCAGTATTGTACTGTTTGATATTCTTTCTATGCCTTGGACCTTCTTAAGTATAATGATTTTCCTCTTTTCAAATTGAGTTTTGACCTTTTCAAAAGTCTGGAATTCACTGAAGACAAGGAATTATCCAGTACTCCATGAATGGTGATGTTTATATTGGCTTGGCTGGGGGCCAGGTGGCAAATAACATTCAAAAGCAGACATAAATTTTTCCTTTTAGAAGAAGCCACATGGTGCTCTTTCCCTGCATCAGGCTCCCATGGGTATCAATGGGTGTTATGTGTGTGGAGCAAGGGAAAGGTCTTGCTCCTAAAAAGTAGAGCAATGTGCTATATGAGATAAGTTAGTATGTTCTCATGAGCTCATGTTTGTCCTAAAAGAAGTCTTTGTCTTGAGGTCCTCAGAGTCTAGCTAGCAGTAAAGTGTCAATTTTGGGTATATTTCCAGTGTTTGAATGTTACTAGGATGTTCTGAGTTTGTCAAAAAACTAGTGGTATTAAAAGTCCAAATGAAAATATTTGTTAAAAATACTCATTAAAATCTTACATGCCTATATTTGTTAAAGTGATGTTTGCTGAGTTTATTCTTCTTACCAAATTTAAGATTGATTTAAATATTTTCCCCCAAGAGTTGTAAGGCAAGTGATACTTGAGTCCGTAAAGTTAAGAACCTTTTTGCTCACTGTCCATGGAAATCAGAAAATGTAATCCTAATTAGTTATAGAATTCTGAAATTTAAATATATTTCTCATTATGTCATTTAATATGTGTCATGATTCATTGTACTTGAAATGCTCAGTTTTCAAACCCGTCTTCTGATTATTCCTTAAAGATAAAATATAATAGATTAATGAAAAAAATAAATAAGTAGAAATGAAAGTAGTATTAAGAAATTAGAAATCAGCTTTAGTTTCTCCCTTAAGGTTTATTATGTAATGTACCATTAAGATGAGAACAATTAGCAAGTTTTATGTAATCTCTTTTGACTTATTGTTATGGTTCTTTTACCCCAAGAGTTTTTAAAAAATTTTATACAAGCCCTTATGAACATGTCAAGAGTCTTTGTTTTCTCGATGTAATTATAAAGGTGAAGTTGTATGTTCTGTGGGGAAAAGGAGGGTTTTAATTTTTATCTGAACATTTTGTAAGAGGAGAACATTTGTGATCCTTGTCTAGCTTGTGAATAATACATATTAAGCAAATACATACTCCCAATGTAGAAAGCAAAGTTTTTAGGGCCCTTTTATATCACTATTCCGCTGAGCAGGGATCCCAATGCAGGGCTTGATCCCAGGACGCTGAGATCATTACCTGAGTTGAAGGCAGAGGCTTCACTGACTAGGCACCCCTAAGTAAGTTTTTAAACACAGTCTTTATTTAAATATTATAATATATGAGCATGGTTACAAAATCAAATAGGATTTGTAATGAAGCAGAAGGATTTGTAATAAAAATAAATAGTTTCAGATCCGGAGCTCTTTTCTTTTATTACCTTGTCCTTGAATGCCATTTAGAATCTTGCTTTTATTTTTCTGGTGGTTACTTACATGTCTCTAAATAAAATGTTTATATTGTTACTTTAAAAAATATGTTGTCCGTAGACATATTCTATTCCTGTTACAACTAATGAAAATGTATGCTACTTATAGAATGCTTTTTTTACAATTTAGTTTTATTTTTTATTGGATTCATTTTTAAATCATTTGCATAATTTAAAAGTGAAATAGTTCTTTTAAACTCATTACAAAAAACAGCAGTCCATTCCATACCATTTATGCCCACCACCCCAACTATTGTTTGCACCCAGAGAAGATTGCACCCACTTTAGATTTTTATCTGTTTGTTTTGGTATTTGAATTGCATCATTAAATAACCTATTTTTCGGTTGACTTACAGATTTTCTGTTTTGCGTATTGTGTGGTAGAAGGTGAGCATTTAGCCTGCTTTATCCTCTTCTACTATCAGGCATGTCATAATCCCTATCCTA
Source organism: Mustela lutreola (assembly GCF_030435805.1). Lineage (NCBI taxonomy): Eukaryota > Metazoa > Chordata > Mammalia > Carnivora > Mustelidae > Mustela > Mustela lutreola. Next base: position 103,396,539 of record NC_081295.1, on the reverse strand, counting down.
ACCACCACCCCGCCCCCCCACTGTAGTTGTGTCATTCATTTGTATAGATCAGTGTTCTGTGCTCACATTATTGTGTTTCCCACTGAGACATGGTATATCTGACGACGTTTCCTTTTTGTGCAACTTTTTGTATTCTCTGGAGTTCATAATTATCTTGCTTCTTTGCTTATTAGTTTTCTAGGTACTTATCACAAATCCATCCCCAGATTGTCTGTGTAAGACCTCAGTGTTCTGGAAAAGTTTTAGTAAGTGCTTACCCCTAATTGCTCATCTCTATATTGAGAATAAATTTTCCTTCAGAATTTTGAAATTGCTGATCTGTTGTCTTCTGGGCTTTCACTGTTGCTGTTAAGAAAAACCAAAATCATTCTCCCTCCTCCTCTCTCTTTTTCCTTAATTTCTGGGCAAATTTAGGACAACGATTCTCAACCTGGTTGATCTTCAGAATTGGCTGGGAACTTCAGCCAAATCCTACTATGAGAGATTTTGAAATAGTTGGTCTGGAGGGGAGCCAAAACATGGTATTTCTGAAAATCTCCCTAGGTTGTTCAGATATGCAGTCAAGGTTGAAAACTGCTGTTTCAAGATCTTTTGTCTCCAAATACTTAAATTTCATGATGCTATGCTGTGATGTGCAACTCTTCATCCATCAAGCTACGCACTTGCTTGTCCCATTAATATGAAGATTTAGGTCCTTTAATTCTGGGAAGTGTGTTTTTCCACACTAAAGCACTTATAATTGAGGTATTTTTATTTTATGTACAATGAGTTAGCATTATGGTAGGTGTCTTGGATATCTGCAGTTAAGATAGGTCTCTTGGATGACCCATTCAAGGATGTTCACTTAGTTCACCTTACTGAAGCCTCTGTTCTTCACATTCTGATGGAAACACTGGCTGCACATTTTGAGGCCATATTTCTGGATTAGACCATGCCAGTTTGAGCGGATGTGGCAAGAGCAAGAACCCTGGCCGCAGGGTTCCTCATATGGCACCAGCAGAGCTGCTGCTGACCCCTTGCTCTCTTTTGCAGTGAGGCAAAAGGAATTTGGGGAAGTTTTTGATTTCCTTTCCTCAAGTTCTTCTTTTGTTTGCAGGCTCTCCGCTTGTCTCTTCTGTTTTCTATAATTTTTTCCTTTAGTTTTGGCTTCTAAGTGATTTCCTCAGTTTGACCTTCTAGTCCTTCCACTGAATCTTTCTTTTTTATTTTTATTTTCCAAGAATTCGCTTCCCCCCATCTTTATTGAGATGAAGGTGACATACCTCTTTATGTAAATTTAAGATATATACAGTGTGATGATTTGATATACGTATACATTGTGAAGTGATTACTACAATAAGGTTAGTTAACACATCCATCAGTTCACATAGCACTTTCTTTTTCAAGGTGACATTTAAAATTTACTCTCTTACAATCTTTGAGTATGCAATACAGCATTAGGTATGGCACCTGTGTTGTACATTAGATCCCTAGAACTTAGCTTTTATAACTGAAGGTTTGTAATCTTTTGACCAGTATGTCCCTGTCCCCCTAGCCCTGACAACCAGCAGTCTGCTCTCTTGTTTCTATGAGTTAGGTTATTTTAGATTCCACATATAAGTAAGATCATGTAGTGTTTGTCTTCCTCTGTCTTATTTTACTTGGCATAATGCTCTCAGAGGTCATTCATATTGTTACATGGCCTTTCCTTCCCTTTTACAGCAAAATAATATTCCATTCCATAAATACATACCACATTTTCTTTATCCATTCGCCTGTCGATGGACACTTAGGTTGTTTCCATGTCTTGGCTATTGTGAATAATGATGCAATGAACATGGGAGTGCAGGTATCTCTTCAAGATAATGATGGTATTTCCCAGAAGTGAGACTGCTGGATCATAAATGGTAGTTCTGTTTTTTTAAATTTTTTTAAAGATTTTTAAATTTATTTGACTCACAAACACACCCACCCACACACACAGAGTACAAGTAGGGGGAGCAGCGGGGAGGGGGAAGCAGGTTCCTGCTGAGCAAGGAGCCTTACTCAAGGCTTGAACCCAGGATGCTGGGATCATGACCTGAGTGAGCCGAAGGCAGACGCTTAAGTGAGCCACCAAGGCGTCCTGAGAATAATGTTTTCAACTCCAGCTGAGGGAACTGGACAGAAGATGTTGGAGGATGTTCATTTTTAGTATATGAACTCATACTTAGCCTCCTGTCTTATGTGTGTCTCTTGTCATGCAGATTAGAGACCCTGTCTCTGTTTCACTCTCTCCAGAGAATAAACCCTCACCTTTTGGGGGTTGGGAGATCATTTGAGGGAGAGAAATCTGCTTCCTAGACCTTGACTTTCAAGGCCTATCTCCACCCTCATTTCCAGAGTTGCCTGGTACCATGAATTTCTTGTATGGTTTTTAGGGGTTTCAAGGTGTGAATCAGGTTTCTTCTCAGCTTTTCACACCTGGCTTAGGATTCAGCTCTCTGTTGTGTCAGGCACCACAAGTTCTTTTGCCTTCTAGCTCCCAAATGTTGGTTTTTTACCACTGTTTTTCCTTTCTCTTTGTTTTTGTGGTGTATCCTAAAACCAATTCCAATTACTGTCAGTGTAATGTGTTTTCAGGAGAGAGTAGAGGTAGGTTGTTCAATTTGATCTATTTAATCAGAACCAAATAACGTGATTATAAGTGAAATATAAAGAGATAGTAAAAGGCCTCAGACTGTCTTGGTTCCACCTTGCAAGTCAGCTCTGAATTTCAGTCCGCTTCCTTGGTATATGTAGTGTCTGCAGAGATCTGGCAATAGCCCGTGTTTGGTGTTCTTTGGTGGTGGATCATGCTGTAATTAGTTGGACTGAAAGTTAAATTTGGAAAAGTTATTTAAAGTCTTCTGCTGCAACGCAGGTTGACAGTCTGTATTAAAATAAAATGTTTAGTTTAGAAACCTTAAGAACACTGTGTAGGTTACAACCAAAAGAGCTTGAATTTTATTCCTTAAATCAGGCAGTGACTATATTAACATTTAAACATTCTCTTTTCTCAATATCATGTGTACCTCAACCAGATGTCACAAAGAAAACTTAGAAATTACAACTCATACCGATTTTTTCATTGTACATTTAAAATATAAACTTTATAATGTAATGTTTCATATTAAGACTTTATTCTTTAGGGAATTGGTAATAGTTATCTTAAGGGACTATTAATAAAAATAATGGGTTTTTATTTTATTTTATTTTATTTATTTATTTTTAAAGATTTTATTTATTTACTTGACAAAGATCACAAGTAGGCAGAGAGGCAGAGAAAGCGAGAGATAGAGAGAGGGAGGGAAGCAGGCTCACCGCCGAGCAGAGAGCCCGATGCGGGGCTCGATCCCAGGACCCTGAGATCATGACCTGAGCCGAAGGCTGAGGCTTAACCCACTGAGCCACCCAAGCGCCCCCAAAATAATGGGTTTTTAAAATTTTACTCAGTATTACTTATGGTTACTTATATATCAGGGACAGTGTGTACATTCTTCACTGCATATCCATTATTTAAATTTAAATTTAGAAAGCTCATCTGAAATTAGGATGTATTTGCTGAAATGAGAATAAGCCAGATTTTTAATGTTACACTAACCCGAAACTTTCTTTTTCTTTTTGTAAATATTTTTCTCCTCTTCAAAGCACAGTGTTCTATGTCGGAACCTCTTTTGGTTGTTAGAATTCTTTGCAGCTGCGTTGCTTTCCCTCTATTGTTTTATTTTTGAAAAGCTTTACATCTATAGAAAAAATTGGTGGAATGGATACTGTTTGTACCCTTCACCAGTTTCACTAGTCGCTAACATTTTGGTGCTCTTTATTTTTGATTTTAACTGAGCCATTAAAAATTAAGTTTGTGCATCATGTTACTTTTTCTCCAAATAATTACATATGTCCTCAGAATAAGGACATTCTCTTACATAATCGTGATACCATTTTCATCCCTAAGAAACTTACCTATAATGTTATTCCCTGAGTTTCTCCGACCTTTAGCCTCCATTCTCTTCCACTCCCTAGAAGTCCCAACATCCAAATAAGGATCATGTGTTCCATGGTTAGTATATATCTTTAGTCTCATTTATTCTGGAAAAGCCCCTTGCTTACCAGTTTTTTTGGTAGGATGTCCCACAATCTGGATTTTTCTTACCATTTCCTCATGATTGGATTCAGGTTAAACATTTTTTTTTTTTTTAAAGATTTTATTTACTTATTTGACAGAGAGAGATCACAAGTAGATGGAGAGGCAGGCAGAGAGAGAGATAGAGGGAAGCAGGCTCCCTGCCGAGCAGAGAGCCCGATGCGGGACCCGATCCCAGGACCCTGAGATCATGACCTGAGCCGAAGGCAGCGGCTTAACCCACTGAGCCACCCAGGCGCCCCCAGGTTAAACATTTTTGATAAAAAAGCTACAGATGTGATAGTGTGTATTTCTTATTGCATTATATCAGGAGGCACATGCCAGTGTATCTCATTAATGGTGGTAAATCTGACCACTTAATTACAGTGGTATCTGCTAGATCTCACCATGGCAGAAGTACCTTTTTTGGGTACTTTTCTCTCTTGTAATAAATGCATTATCTGTGAGTAATTAATGCATATCCTCTACTTAGTGATTAGGATCCTTGACCCTTGCCTGATTCAGTTATTTAATAGTAAATCTGGTGATCACCCCCCCCCCCCCCATTTATTAGCTGGCATTCTTCTGTAAAGAATAGCTTTCTTTCACCCCCGCAACTCCCGGTTTTCTTTTTTAAAATTTACTGTTGACTCATGGATTCTTTTTTTGTTCAGTGTGTTAGAATTCATTGCTCTTCTTTTGATGTTTAAATTGTCCAAAGTTCGGCTAGTGGGAGCTCCTTGAAGCTGGCTTCTGTGTCTCTTTACTATGTTCTTACTAATCTTTAAGCATTTCTTTGCTTTCTGAATGACAAGATGTTTCAAGCTCACTTTGTGCTTTCCCTGCTCCAGATCTAGAATCAGTTTTTTCTCTAAGGAGTCCTAGTTTATTTCAGCGGGGCTTTGTATTTCAAAATCAAGATCTGGACACTAGATGTGCTTACTGCTACTTGGTTTTATCTGTTTCTGGGTCCTTGTAAAAGATAGCTAGGAAATAGATATCTATTTTAAAAATCACAAGTTTATTACTGATATTCATTATTCAAATCTGCTACCATGGGGCTCTTTGTCCTCTCCCATTCTCTCTCTGTCCCAGCAACACTCATATGTTTCCCTTAATTGCTCTCTCCTATGATATATATGAAACAGTGCTTCAGTGTCTGCACCTTATTCTTACCAGTCTTACTGTGTTTCAGGGTAGAGAGACTTCACTCAGGCTGCTGTAATAGGATAAAAGGATAAAGGATTTAGTACAAGGATACATTGTGGCCTTGGATCTAAGGCAACTTTTGGCATTTGCTACTTCTGTCCACTTGCTCTCTTGGCATTGATTGGTTTTTCTTTGTAACTCCAGGTGTCTCTGCTCCTCATCTCTCACCTTCAACTTTACCAAGTGTGGAAGAATTTGTTAGGTTGATTATTTGCTCTCTAATAAATAGCATTCCTGTTGGGCAGCTTCTGATCAAAGTACCTTTGGTACTGTTGGCCAAGGGCAGGGAAATGGGCATTTCTTTTGTTAAAAGCGTCTGGCTGCTTTCTTTTAGTTGGTCTTTGTATTCACTGGGTGCTTTTAGGTTTCCTGGCCTACTACAAACCTATTTTTATTTATTTATTTATTTATTTAAGTTACAGATTCCTTCACCCAGAAGTGTGGTTCATGCTGCGTTTTAAGCTCATGAGTAATTTAGAAAATAAGGTAATGAAACGTGTTTTTTTCCCAGCTTGCTAACTAGCACACTGTAATTTCTTTCTGAACAAATGAAAGTCAAACATAGGGCAGATATATTTAGTTACTGATGATGTATTCTTAGAGGGAACCCAAAAGGAGGAAGAAGGTATGTGTTGTCTGTAGATTTCTGAATGAGAAAGTGCCCAAAGTGTGTAAACCCGATGTTCTGAGAAGAATAGTGGTGTTTATTTGCAATAGGTGTTAGTGACAGAATTACCAAGAGAATTTGTAAAGTGTAGCATAAAATAGTGAAGAGAATATAAGCTTTAAATTTTACAGACTTAAGTCCCAAATTTGGCATGGCTCATTTATATTTTGTGACATTGGGTAAATGACTAATGCATTCTGAGCCTCAGTTTTCTCTTTTGTAAAATGGGCATCATTGCACCTAATATCTGCCATTTAAAAAAAAAATTTATTTATCTGACAGACAGAGATCACAAGTAGGCAGAGAGGCAGGCAGAGAGAGAGGAGGAAGCAGGCTCCCCGCTGAGCAGAGAGCCCGATGTGGGGCTCGATCCCAGGACCCGGGGATCATGACTGGAGCCGAAGGCAGAGGCTTTAAACCATTGAGCCACCAGGTGCTCCTCTGCCATTTTTGACAGTAACTATAAGTGAGAAATTTTAGAGGATTGGTCAAAAATTTTTAAAAACTTTCTGGCAAGTCGGAAATACCAGCTCTAGAGAAATAATGGATTCCAGTGTTAGTTAGTGAGAATATGGCTAAGGAAGAATAACAGAAGGACAGTCTCTAAGATGTGTGATCTGAACACCCACGGAGCAGCCTGTGCATACAGAGAAGTGAGGGAGTATTTCTTGCTGGAGTTGGACTGCTAGAACTCTATCTGGTGGAGGCTGGAGCCTGATACCTCTGGAGCTCAGGCAAAGAAGAGTTCCTGTTCCCGGTAGTGACTAAGTGATTCCATGCTCAATATGAGAGCTCTGGGGGCTGCGAGGTGGAAGGGGTAGACTTTCCTGTCTCAACACCTTCCCTCACCCTCTGCCCCCACAGTGTGATCTTTGTAAGCCATATAAAGTGGAATTATCCTCTCTTCTTAATGAAATTATTGGAATTCTTTGTGTCAAGGACTCCTGATATAGGGTTTTACCATGTTTATAAATATTTGTAGATAGGCACAGTAATTTACATAGTGGCACTAGTCATAATAGCCAAGAGGTGGAAGCAGCCCAGACGTCCATTCATGGGTGAGTGAATAAACAAAACGTGGTCTGTACATGCTAAAGAATATTACTCACTCTTAAAAAGGTAGGAAATTCTGACACATGCCGCAACCTGGGTGGATCTTGATGACATGATATTAAGTGAAGTAAACCAGTCACAAAAAGACAAATCCTGTATGATTCCACTTATAAGTGGTATCTAGATTAGTCAAATTCACAGGAATAGAAAATAGGATGGTGGTTGCCAGGGCTGGTAAGTTATTACGGGTGGGTGGGGGCAGGAACAGAAGATTTGTTTAATGGGTACAGAATTTCAGTTTTGCAAGATGAAAACGTTCTGGAGGTTGGTTGTGCAAAAATGGGAATATACTTAATACTAATGAACTTATACTTAAAAATGGTTAAGATGGCAAATTTTATGTTATACAGTTTTCTACCACAGTAAAAATAAATAAAATAAGCACAGTATTTTAACAGATACTGTTTATATAATAGGAGTGTATATGTGTGCTGTGTGTATGTGTGTGTATGTGTATGTATACACACACACAGATATATACATTCTATATATGTATGGTTATAAAATACAAATTCTTAAAATTAGATTTAAATGTATTTCATATTATACTATTTCAAACAGTATTTCTGCTAATATAAAAATGACACAGCCTTTTTGGAAGACAATGTATGTATTCATGTTGACTGAAATTTCACTTTTAAGAATGTGTTATAAGGGAAAAATAATTATATACAAAGGGCTAACAAGGATATTGCTTATAGCATTATTTATAATAATAAAGAGTTGGAAGCAGTCGTAATTGTTTAATATTGCGAGATTGGTTAAATAGTTTATGGTGGATCCATAATTTCAGTGGAACAGAGCATTGCAAAAATGTATCTTGACATTGAAAAATACCTTGACTCTGTTAATACTTGAAAAAATATAGATTACATGTAGAAATGACAGAACTCAAATATCTTAACTCTGCCTATTGTTCCATTGTCACTATAACACAGGGTTTCTCTTGACTGTGAAAATAATCTCAATCCTTTTTTCAAAAGCTGGGTAACAAAAAATAGTGTATCTTATACAATTATTTCATATGCTTTTGCTTCTTAAAATATTTGATGAGAAGAATTTAATAGAGCATTTTTCTTTGTAACTGTCATAATTAAATTTAAGTGTTTAGACTCTGATTTTTTAAAAAAGATTTTATTTATTTATTTGACAGACAGAGATCACAAGTAGGCAGAGAGGCAGACAGAGAGAGGGGGGAAGCAGGCTCCCTGCTAAGCAGAGAGCCCCATGTGGGGCTCAATCCCAGGAACCTGGGATCATGACCTGAGCTGAAGGTAGAGGCTTTAACCCACTGAACCACCCAGGAGCCCATAGAGTCTGATTTTTAAATGTTTATTTCGTGAAAGTTGTGTCTTTTTTCTTTCCCGATACCCATTTTGTCAACTTAACATTATAGTACTCACTAGTACAGAGAGTTATTACACTGTTATAAGTTAGAATCTCTTAATAGCCATGCTTCTTTTTTTTAAGCAAAGTCTAGCACTCATTGAGTCATTAATAGTCCCCAAATATGATGACCAAAAAAAAAAAATCCATCAGGAGTTAGTATTTTTCTTTGTAAGCTTTGGTTTTAATTCCAAAATGTTGGAAGTCTAATTTTACCTTTTGTGGTGTGTGTTACAGTGTTTCATATTTTTCCATGCTAACCCTCATGAGAATTGCAGCCTATCTTAGGTAATGAAGCACTTCTGTTCATAAAATACCTCAAGCTATTTTGTATCATTTCTCCAGTGTCTAGGAATGCAAAATATTTAGTCTAGTTTGTTTTAGAGATCTTGTACTTCCAAGTCAAGTCTTGGTTTAAGTGGCCTTGAGTAAGTTACTATATCTTGCTGAGCATCACTTTACTCATCTGAAATAAAAGCAAAGATGATAGTAAGTGGGCACATACTTAATTTTTATCAACAGAATGTTGTTTGTTCCAGGTGCATTTACTTCAGGCAAGTTTTAGGATATATGCCCAGATGCAGGGTCCCTTTTACTGTCTCATACTCTGGTAGCTTAAAGGTCTTGGTGCCTCGCGTCCCTCATTTATAAAATGGGAGGAGTAATTGTACCTACTTCATAGAGTTACTGTGAGATGAAATGAGTTTTACATGTGGATTGCTTGGAATACTGCCTGGCACATGGGAACACTGTAAAGCGATGTGTTGCTGCTACTTTCTTTGTTAAGTCTGTAATGGCATTTTGTAATTCAAAACTCAGTGTTTCAAGAAATTTTTTTTTTTTTACACTATGCAGCAAATCATGGTTTCAGGGAAATTGCACTCGGCCTAGTGATTAGTTTAGATTCTGCTTTTCCAGAGAACTAATTTCCCATTGTAGTAGGCTAAGATCATAGGAAGTGCAAGATTCCTAATAATCAGGATTATCTCCAACCTTGGTGTTAAGAATTTAGGCTATTTTCTTGTGAATATTCTGATGTCCATAAAATGGTTCTGAACCCATTTTCTCAGTCTTCTGTGGTTATGGCAATTGCTGTCTAATCCGCTAGTATAGGAATGTTAAAAAGGCCAACACATGGCCCACCTTCAAGGAATGAATGATTTTCTGTCCCATTACTGATGGACCTTTGCTGTCAGTGCATGGGATACTTCATTATTCTTGGGTACATCTTGGGTTAAAAATGTATAGGACTGGAATGCTGGAAGCTTGATGTTAAGGGGAGGAATAATCAGGAACTTGGTGATAAACACATAGAAATCAGCAAGTAGGTCTTTGGCTCTTGTTATGGATGGATCAGGAACTTAAATACTGCAAGAAGATCAGCCGAGATTGGTGTTAAATTTTGACGTCAGATTTCCTATCTGCTAGTAGGGAAAGCATGCATTTATGAAATGTAAGGGATCTTTAAAAAATGGGGTGAACATGAAAGTTATAAAGGCTACATCTTGTCACAATCGAAGTTTTTGAGGTAGGAGAATGGATCATGTCCTGGAAGCAGGCTCTTGTTTCATTTTGTTTTGTTTTGTTTTTACAAAATTAATTTACATCCACACATACTTACCTACTATAACTCATGTATGACAGTTTCTGAGATGGGTGCCAAGGATGAGAAGGTGATTTTTCAGAGTCAGCTATAATACAGTGGTAGCGTTCTAGAATGATAATGTTGATTTGGGAATATAGATAGATGAAGGGCTCATACTACTTGGCTTCTTTTGAGTGTAAGAAAATTAAGTTAAGAACAAAATAAAAAATAAAGAAGACTTTGGGCTTCAGCAGGCTCTCAGATCTATAATCCTTTTGTTATGTTCCTGCCTCAATTCTCTGCACAGTGATACTGCCCTGGACAATTTTGTTTTATTTTTGTGTCATAATTCTTGGTGTTGCATAAGGGAGGCAGAGATAAGTTCCTTGGAATCCAATTCCTTGAAATTCAAGTACTTCTTAGATTTACTCAAGCTTTGTGCTTGTACATGCATAGAATAAATGTACAACAATGGAATAACGAAGTCAAGAAATATGCATATTTAAATTTTGTTAAGTTTTCTTTTGCATTTTTTAGTATTTTTTATAATACCTAATATGATGCAACTAAATAAACTTTGGTTATTTCACTCTTTCTTGTGTGTGAGGGGAATGCTTATTATTTCTGTGATAGAGATTCCCTTAGTGAGGAACCTATGCCTTCTTGTACCTTTTCAGGGGAGTAGAAGTGATTTAATCTGATTGGTGAGTTTGAAAAGAGAAAGCAGGCATATGCAGCCAACTACTTCTTCCTCTGTCTCCTATGAACAAGCTGCCGGTGGCTTAACCCATGGCACCATGTTTTAAGTTTTGTAGGGACACACTGCCCCATCTCCAGGGTACCATCTACCCGTGACTGGGATGCAAGTCTGTTTAATTATGGGGCTCAGTATTTGGACATTACCTCCTTGTTTGTAGTAAGTAATGTTCTCCAATTTAGGTTTTACTAGTAATAAAAGTGACATTTTGGTCTTTTATTGGCTTTCTTACTTCTCCTATCTTATCCATCAATCTAAATTATTTTCTCTTAAAACTTACCTCTTTTATCCATTTTATCTCATTTCTCAATTGCTTGGGAGTTTAGTCAGGGAGCAGGGCTTTTGATTTGTTGGATCTCCTTAAGACATAAATGTCTTTTATGTCTTTGTCCTTCCTTGTGTTTCTGAGTTTAATTACATGACATTTTTTATTTGCATAGAGAAACCAGGGTTAGTTCAAGTTAAGTGTTAGGAACCACTACTAAGTAAAGAACAGTCAGCAATAAAGATAGGTGTTTTCGTCTTGGCATAGAGATGAGTAATATTCATTCTTAATTTCTAGTAAATTAATTTGTAAGGCCTAATGAGCTCTGCTGAGGTGCCCAAACAGTATTTGTATATGTACTATACTACTCTGATTATTAAAATTTCAAATCAAGCTGTCACAGTGTCTGTTTCCTCAAACACACTTTCTTCTTGGATTGTAGAAGACCTTCAAGTCTTGATCTGACTGTGGCTTTTAAGTACACAGTTTGTTTTGTAATGCTATACCCAATAAAATCTCTAGATGTGATAAGGGAGTTTTGGTGAGCAGGAATTTTTTTTTAAGATCTAAAAAATAAAAACAAATAATTTTGGTATAGTACCTGTCTGTTTAAAAAATGTTTTTAGCATAAAGCTTGGGTCCAGAGTCATCTTGTTTTTACTAAGAACATTTTTCAAAATATGGAACCCCCTTGAAATTTTTAAGAATTTTAATTGAACCTTTAAAAAGTTTTTAATTTGTAGGAAAGTTGCAAGATAGTATAAATAGTTCCTGAATACCTTGTGCCCTGTCTTCTCTGTTGTTAACTTCTTACTTTAGTATATACATTTGCACAGCTAATTGACAGTGGTACATAGTACCTTTAATTAAACTCCATATTTGACTTGGATTTCATTAGTTTTTCCTTAATATCTTTTTTTCCATTCCAGGATCCCATCCAGGATAACACAGTACAATTAGTTGTCTTGTTTCATTAGTTTCCTTTGGTCTTTATGTGTTTTTGATGACCTTGACAGTTGGAGGAATGCTGTTTGGGTATTTTTTAGAATATCCTTCAGTTTGGGTTTGTCTGATGTCTTTCACATAGTCAGACTGGAATTATAGGTTTTTGCAAAAAGGACCAGAGAGGTGAAGGGCCATTCTTAACCCATCATCTCAAGGGCACACACTTTCAACGTGGTTTTACTGTGTGTTAACCTTGAGTACCTCACTGAGGTTGTGTTTGCCAGGTTTCTTCCTTCCTTCATCTTTCCATACTCTGTTCATTGGAAGCAAGTTACTAAGTGCAGCCCATGCCCAAGGGATGATGAGTTAAGCTTAACATCCTGGAGAGGGGAGTATCTACATCAATTATTTGGGGTACTTCTGTGCAGGAAGTTTGTCTCTTCTCCCCCATTTATCTTTTATTCCTTCAGTCATTTATATTAGTATAGACTTGGGGATATTTAGTTTATACGTTGGGTTATAATCCAATACTATGTTATTTGTTTTGTTGTTCCAGTTATTCCAGCACTGGCCATTAAGAGCTCTTTCAGATTGGTTCCTGTGAGTCTTTGACATGCCCCCCACTCCCGCCTTGCTTTTTTGAACACTTCCTTACTCTTCTGACATTACACAATGTTCCAGGCTCCTTTTGCATGTTCCTTTCCCCAGCCCTAGAATCAGCCATTTCTCCAAAGAGCCTTGGTTCCTTTGATCAGAGACTGGTATTAGAGGCCAAGATCTGAGCACTGGTCCTTTGAAATATTTTGTCATCTATTTTTTTAAAAAGATTTATTTATTTATTTTAGAGAAGGGAGTGCAGGGGCAGAGAAAGAGGGAGAGAGAATCTCAAGCAGACTCTGCACTGAGTGTAGAACCTGACATGGGGTCCAGTCTCATGACCCCAGGATCATGACCTGAGCCCAAACCAGGAGCTGGACACTTAACTGACTGCGCCATTGTCCTCTGTTTTTAAGAGTAATGCAGCTATTTTGGAAACATATCTTACAAAGCTTTATCCCTGTTTTCAGTTCATAAATGAAATACTAATGGGCACCCATTCTGTGCATAATTATGATGGCCACACTTCTACTTTGAGGTGAGACATGTAAGGTTAAATAAACAAAGCAGTTTCAGATTATGTTGGTGGTGAATGCTGTTATGCATGGTTCCAGTGACGACCAGAGTCATTTAGAGGACCCTTCTTGGTTAAAGAGGGTTGAGAGAGGTTCTTCACTCTGGCGAACCACTTAGTCTTCCTAGTCTGGCTCAGATATAACCTAGTCCCTGTAGTTCTTTCTGTCCTTTGTGGAACAGCTCAGTTACTATTGCTTCTTTTTCCACTCATTGCTTATCACACTGTACAATGGAAACTGTTTGCGCCTTGCTTTCCCAAGAATCTGTAAACTCCTTGAAGTCAGGGATTAAATCTCACCTTTGCCTGATCTTGAGAACAGAGTACAGTAAATGATGGCTTCCTGGTGTTACATACAGTTTTTGAGTTAGCTGAATTCAGGGTATCACAGAGCATTACAAAATAGTTAGTGGGCAGTATAAATGTTGGAAAGCTAAGTAAATACATCAAGTTTAAATAAATATTCTCAATCATAGTAAAAGAGTCACTGAATTGATATGTAACTAACAAGTAAATGGATATTTTGAGAGTTCCTTGTTGCAGGACTTCAGAGGATGGCATAGCAATAAGAACAGCTTCACCAGAGGAAATGACGTTTGGTTTGATTTTATGATATGCATAAAGTGTGGATGGGGCAGTTGACTGGAATATCATGAGTGGGACATCCAAGGCTTTTCCTGAGGGTATTGGCTAGGCTAGTCATTGTCATAGAGTATTTTAATAGAGCCAAAAGGCTGGAAAGGTAGGTGGCCGTCTTATTGAAGAGGTATGTAAATGCCAGGTTAAATAGTTTGGTCTCAACCAAATGGGTGTCCATTGGAGGTTTTGAGCAGGGGAACCAAGATCAAAGAGAAATTCTAGAGAGGTAAATCTAGAGTAGAAGTTGGAAATTGGTGGTTCACAGGCTGAATCCAGATTATAGGTATGTTTTAACCCATGTACTATAGTAAAATTTTTAAATCACTATTTCAGAATTGGGAAATTTCACTTAAAAATCCAGAGTTTAGGCCTCTCATGAAAAAAAAAAAGAGGCCATTTTGTAACACTGGGCCCACATCCTCAAATGGCAATGGTTGGCAGGAGCTGAGTGGAAGACTGCCTCCTTGAGAAGACTCATACATCCTAACATCCACTATTTCCCACATCTCTATTACCTCATAATTGGTCCACTCTATTTCATTGACATTGTCTGAATGTCTCTTGTTTATATTGAAATGTGGGATCCCTGATTCAGAGGTGTATAAACCGTAGGCATTAGTGTATAGTGTGTGTGTGTATATATATATATACACACACACTATATATATATATATATAGTGTATAGGTATAGGTGTATAGGCTTTTATGATGTTTGTAATAGTAAGATATAAGGGATCCACATCTGGATGGTTGTAGAAGAGAGAGAAAAGTAAATGTATGGGGGTTGATTATATAAAAGGGTGAAAGAAGAATAAATAAATGGTGACCCATCACATATAAGGGCTAGGAGGCTCAAAAAATAAAAGAATACTATAGTAGTTTTCTGTAGCTCTAGAGCAGTTTACCCCAAAACCTAGTAGTTTAAAACAACAAATGTTACTGTCACATAATTCCTGAGGTCAGGAATCGAGGAATGGCTTTGCTGGGTGTTTCTGGCCCAGGGTCTCCCAGCAGGTGGCAGACAAACTGTTGTAGTCATCTCAAGGCTCAATAGGTGCTGGAGAGAATCTGCTTCTAGGCTCTCACATGCACGCCCTTTTTGGCTTCTGTTCTTTGCTTGCTTTTGGCCAGAAGCCACAACATGCTCACAACATGGCTGCTTGTTTTCCTCAGAGCCAGAGATCTAAGAGCAAGGGGGAGAGCGTGGGCACCCAAGAGGAAGACTCCCTAGTTTATGACCAGTCTTGGAAATGACATATTGTTTCTGCCATATGCATTTGGTCACACAGATAATGCTGGTACAGGGAGATACATCCTTGCATCTTTGTACAGACGAGATACATAAGGGTGTGAATAACAGAAGGTGTGGATTATCAGGGGGCATCCTGGAGGCTGGTTACCACAGTGGCTCTGAGGGACCTAACTTTGGGCCAGCCTTTCTGAGGGACCTACTTCATACATGAAATGTTATTTTAGGGCAGCCTATAACTGTAATTGCTTCTGTCCTAATTGGCCCTGACTCATTGTTTACTTTGAATAGACTTATAAATTCAGAGTATATATAATCAAGTATAATTAAGATTGTTAAAGACCATATAGTTCGTTCCCTTAATTTTACAGTTTTCTCCTAAAAAAATGAGATGCTCAAAGGTAATGCCTTGATCAGAGTCCCATGGCTAATCAGTTGCAGTTCAAGGAATGGGTTGAAGATACTCAACTCCTCATGGAGTACTGGAGTACTATTTCTGCTGCTCAGGCTCCTGCCCTGTACTTCTGTACTACAGAGAGTATCACTGCAGTAAAAATGTCAGAAACTTCTTCTCCTGGTTCAGCTAATAAGTAATTTATGTATTTTTTATTCTTATTTTCTATCACATGAAATAATTCAGATGTTCTATTGAAAATTTGCTCTGGGGGCACCTGGGTAGCTCAGTGGGTTGGGCCTCTGCCTTCGACTCAGGTCATGATCTCAAGGTCCTGGGATCGAGTCCCGCATGGGGCTTTCTGCTCGGCGGAAAGCCTGCTTCCCCCTCTCTCTCTGCCTGCCTCTCTGCCTACTTGTGATTTCTCTCTCTGTGTGTCAAATAAATAAATAAAATCTTAAAAAAAGAGAAAATTTGCTCTGTATTTTTCTTAAAGATTTATTTATTTAGAGAGAGAGTGCAGGGGTGGGGCAGAGGGAGAGAGGAGAGAGAGAATATCCTGCAGACTCCCCGCTGAATTTGGAGCCTGACAGGGGGCTTGATCTCAGGATCCTGAGATCGTGACCTCAGCCAAAGTTGAGAGTGGAGGCTTAACTTACTGAGCCACCTGGGTGCCCCTGCTCTGTATTTTTTATTGCATAACTTTGACATTTGTTTTTACCAAATGATAAAGGCTTATGTAACAAATTCTCTTTAGAAAGTCTAAAATTATGCCTACTTTAAAAATTGAGATTTTGGTAGGTTAGCTTTCTTCGTGTTACTGAGTCTTAACGTTTAAAACAGCCTGGGCCCCACAGGGTAGGGTGTAAGTCTTCACTATTTTCATGGTGGTTTCTCTTGCAGAGTGAATTTTGTTGGCAGCACTATGAATGTTTTCTTTTCTTACTGCAGTATTAGCACTTTGCATAGAAGTCACTATCCCAGTGTCTCACAAGCCATTGTGCAAGTCTAGCAATCTTGCAGTGGGATTTTTCTCCGTGTTAGAAGTTTTTAAACTGAGGTTGAAAGTTAGGTACTCCCTACATTTGTAGGTAAGATTTTGCCTTCATATACACGTACTGTGTGCATTTGGAAGAAATTCCACGGGTATTATCAGGTTCTTTTTTTTTTAATTTAAAAATTTTTAAATTAATGTATAATGTATCATTAGCCCCAGGGGTACAGGTCTGTGTATTGCCATATTACCAGGTTCTTAAAGGGACCTGTGATCCAAACTATTAATGACTCCTATTTACTTGTTGCAGTTATGTCCTGTAGGTGTGATTGGTATGTGCAGTTTGTGTTCATGGAAAATAGTATGCAGATATTTCTAATTTTGGGGGTAGGAAAATGGAATCTTAGCATTTTGCCCATAAGTACTCAAAACCAAAACATATACCTGACTGTTTTGATCCATGTTTTTGTGCTTGTTTTGTGATTATTTGTGCATTTAGAATTGTTAGAAGTAATAATTTTTTATTGTTTAATGCTTTAGAAACATTTTAATACTCTAATTCAATACAGAAAATTATAGTGTCTCCTTAAATGACACCACATTCTTTAGCTATTACATTACAGACAGAGCCAGAATGTCAGTTGGACAACTGCTCTTTGCAGACAATTTTAGTCACATACCAATGTGAGGATTAGCATTAGCCTAAATTGGGGGCCCTGTGTAAAAGAATTTATGAACTTCTGAAGTTAATACCCAGTTTTCTTAGGTAATGTTTATAATTCTTTTCCCCTTTGGACAGTTTCTATTATCTAACAGGAATGTAGTTAAGATATCTCCTGATAATTGTATGGTCAGAGTTATTTTAAATGATAAGCTATTTTAGGATGTGGTAGCTGTAAGACCTGTGTATAAATTGTCCAGAAGAGATATTTTTATAAATAGAGCTTTTTTTTTCCCTCCAACTCCTACCTTACGCCTTGATAATTTAGTTTCCTAGGTGGTATTTTTTTACATTTGTAAAGGCAGCAGGTTCTATTGTGAGTCACATGTTACGGGTGTAGCAAAAACAAGTCTGGGGAAGAGTTTAGTTCATCTTTTGAAACCCTTATTACTTTGCAGGACTCAAAGTGAGCATGGCAGAGTTATGTTCTATGAGCAGCGGACCCGCGCCCCCATCTCTGGGCACATGTGTAGAATGAAATAGAGCTCTCACTCTGGGTTTTAATCTCTAAACAGGGTTTGCAATTAGGAGCAATTGTGATCTTTTTGAGTAAGTTAGGCAGATTTCCAGCTGAACCACTGAATTATATTATTGAATCACTACATTTGACAGCCTGACGATAATGTACAGTACAAAAAATATATCGTACTTTATGGTGTAGCGACAAGAACATGAGGCCTTGAAGTCAGACAGTCAGGTTTTGAAATCCTGGCTTTGTCACTTTTAAGCTGGGACCTTTCATTTAACTTCTCTGACCCTCAGTTTCTTTATCAAATTTATAGCTGCCTGGTTACTGTTGCATTTCTCACCTTCTTTATCAGCTTTTGAGGAATCTCATATGAGGGCAGACACTGAGAAGATGATATCTGTAAATTATGATTGGGGTAGGTGCTGTGTAAAGGGCAGATTCACGAGACAGTGAGAGAATATAATGGATATTGATGGAGAAGATTACAACTATACCAAAAACTTAAGCTAGAGTTACTTTTCAAAGGAATATTGAAAGTAACTCTAGCTTAAGTTTTTGGTATAGTTGTATTGTTTTCCTTACACATAGTTTTTGATATTTTATTTCTACTCATACTTTTCATTTTCTATGTGTCATCTTAACTCTATTTTGGAAGTGGTCAGGAATATGTGCAATAAAGTAATGACAATAAGGACTTTGAGGATAGGAAAACATTTCTTATGAATAGACTTTTAGAACAGTTTTAAGTTTACAAACTATTGGGCATAAAGTACAAAGAGTTCCCATATACCCCTTCTCTCTCATAGTTTCTCTTCTTGTTAAATTAACATTTTGCCTTAGTGTGCTACATTGATTATAATTGATGAACCAATATTGATACATTATTATTAACTAAAACCCATAGTTAAACTCTAGTGTTGTTCTACAGTTGTGCATGGGGTATTGTACAGTTCTTTGGTTTTTGACAAATGCGTAATGTTTAATAACTGCCTTTACAGTATCATACAGATGAACTTCACTGCTCTAAAAATACTCTGATCCACTTGATTATCCCTCTCTTCCTCCCTTCTCTATGCCTCCTGAAAACTACTGATCTTTTTCTGTCACTGCAGTATAGCCTTTTCAGACTAGCTTTTTTGCTTAGCAGTATGTCATTAAGTTTCCTCCATATCTTTTTATGTCTTACTAGCTCATATTTTGTTTTTCTTAATATTTTGTTAACATTTAAAAAATTAAAAAATGAATTTATACCCTCTTAACCCATTTTTTATTATTGCTGAATATTCCATTGTATGAATTGTTCATTCCTTCATCTATTAAAGTACATCTTAGTTGCCTCCCATTTTTGTCAATTATGAGTAAAAGCTGCTATAAACATCCATTTGCAGTTTGCTGTGTGGACAGAAGTTTTCAGCTCATTTGAGTAAACCATCTATGAGGGTGTTAATGGATTGGATGGCAAGTCTGTGTTTAGCTTTGTAAGAAACTGCTCAACTGACTTCCAGAGTGGCTTTACTATTTTGCATGTCTCTCGGCAATGAATGAGGGTTTCTGTTGCTCCACATCCTTGTCAGCATTTGATGTTGTCAGTTGTTTTGGATTTTAGCCATTTAGGCATCATTGTTGTTTTCACTGTGAAGCTCCCTAATGACATGCGATGTGGAACATCTTTTCATATGCTTAGCTGCCTTTTGTTAATCTTCTTTGATGAGGTGTCTATTCAGATCTTTTGCCCACTTTCAGTTAGGTTGTTTCCTTATTGCTGAGTTTTATGTGTTCTTTGTATAGTTTGGATAGTAGTCCTTTTTCAGATCTGTGTTCTGCAAGTATTTTCTCTCAATCTCTGGTTCGTGTTTTCATTTCCTGAGCAGAAGTTTTAAATTTAAGTGGAGTCCAATTTATCACTTATCTTCAAAGGATTCTGTTACTGCTATTGTATTTAAAAAGTCATCATCAAATACAAGGTCGCCTAGATTTTTTCCTGTGTTATCTTGCAGAAATTTTATAGGTATATTATTTATATTTCACTCTGTGATCTATTTTGAGTTAATTTCTGTGAAAGGCCTGTGCCTAGGTTCATTTTGTTTTACATGTGAATGTCCAGTTGTTCCAGCACCATTTGTTGAAAAGATTATCCTTTCTCTGTTGAATTGCCTTTGCTTCTTTGTCAAGATCATTTGGCTATATTTGTGTTGGTCTATTTCTAGGCTCTCTACTATTTTCCATTGATCTCTTTCTCTGTTCTTTTGCCAATACCACACTGTCTTGATTACTGTAGCTTTGTAGTGAATCTTGAAGTTGAATAATGTCAGTCCTCTGACTTTGTTATTCTTCAGTGTTGGCTATTCTGAATGGGATTAATATTTTATGCCTCAGGGAATAAGCAATTGGTGAATATTCTGTCTTGGAAATCTTTTTTTCCCCCCAGTATAAAAGCTATAGGGATCTTTTAAAACTAAGTCAGATCTGTTACTCTTCTTCCAACATCCCTCTAGGGGCTTTTCATTTTAGTAGGAGTCAAACTGAAGGTCCTTGAAATGACTTACATAGTCCTTCAGTACTCAGCTTTTCTGTTACCTCTCTGACTTTCTCTCTTAATGCTCTCCCCTCTCAGTCTTGTCCTTCTAGACACAGTGGCCTCCTTGGTCTTACTTGAATATACCAGGCACACTTGGTATAGGGCCTTTGTGGTGGCTATTGCCTCTACCTTGAATGTCATTTCTCCCAGATATCTGCCTGTCCAACTCCATCCCTTTCAAGGCCTATTTATTTATTTATTTATTTATTTTCATTCTTGGTTTTTTTTTTTTTTTTTTTTAATTGGATGAATGACTTTTTAAAAACTAACATACAATGTATTATTTGTTTCAGGGGTACAGGTCTGTGATTCATCAGGCTTATATAATACCCAGTGCTCAATACAACACATACCCTCTCCAATGACCATCACCCAGTTAACCCCCCCATCCCCCAATATATCAGCCTTCAGAAAGGATCAATACCCACCATTTGCATTGACATTGATGGGACTGAGGGGATTATGCTAAGTGAAATAAGTCAAGTAGAGAAAGACAATTATTATATGGTTTCACTTATATGTGGAACATAAGGGATAACATAGAGGATATTAGGAAAAGGAAGGGAAAAATGAAGAGGGGTAATCAGAGGGGGAGATGGACCATGAGAGAATATGGACTCTGGGAAACACACTGAGGGTTTTAGAGGAGAGGGTGGTAGGGGGATGGGTTAGCTTGGTGATGGGTATTAAGGAGGGCATGTATTGCATGGAGCACTGGGTGTTATGCACAAACAGTGACTCATGGAACACAAATCAAAAACTAATGAAGTACTACTATATGGTGACAGACATAATATAATAATAAAAAAAAAAAGTTAAGGCTTATTTAAATGTCATCTTCCCAATGAGGACTTTCAGGTCATTTTATTTGAACTTGACTCCCTTCCCTCTTCCCTCAGATCCTGTACACTCTTAATCTCTTTTGACTGCTGTACTTGGTTTAGAACCATCACCACTTTTACCATCTGATATACGCACTTACTTGGTTATGTTTATTGTCATTGCTCATTGTCTCTCTTTTTCTGCTGCAATTTAGTTCCAGATGGTAGGGCTCTTTGTGTCTCCAGATCATAAAATACAATAGGTTTTCAGTAAATAATAATTTTCAACAATGAATGAATGAATGAATGAATGAATGATTTGGTGACTAATAGGGCATTAGTTGTGTGAAAGGACACTAGGTGCCTATTTATTTGATCTTACCTGATTCTCAAACTTGTGAACTTAGAAGATAAAGTCAAAATTGAAACCGAACCAAGATGACGTTTGAGAAAATTTACTGATTCCTGACAAGGTACAGCTGTTGTGGTAATAATAGATTTTCCTTACCGTGGTATTTATGAGTCACTTAAGGTAATCACCCAAGTCAAAATGGAAGAATAACCCCTGACTCAGTGGATTTATAAAACACGAACAGTCACTTGTATTTCTTGATTAAGAGAATTGGGATTTCCTTATATAATCTGGACTATTAAAGGTACTACAACAATTACAGGGAAAGGCCTTCTGTGTCTGAGATGAGAGACTGCAAGCTTTAGAAAGCTGGCAATGTCTTTCTAAATAACATGACAGCCAGGATTTCAAAGCCAGATAGATATTTTTTACCCACCTTTGTATCCCAGTATCTGGCCTGGTTGGTACCTGTCACATAGTAGGTGGTCAGTAAGTGTTTGTGGAAAGGATGATTGTAAGAGACATTGTCCGTGAGTGAGTGACATTTGTGATGTGGTAATGTCACAAAACATGACAGTAAAGAGAACCATGCAATTTTTAGAAGAAAATGCTTTTCATACTTAACACAGAAATTGTATTAGTTTGTTTTAATTTACTTGAGAGAGAGAGAGAGATAGCTAGAGAGAGCACGAGCAGGGAGAGAGGGGAAAGCAGATTCTCTGTTGAGCAGGGAGCCCAATGTGGGACTCCATCCCAGGACCCTAGGATCGTGACCTGAGCCGAAGGCAGATGCTTAACTGACTGAGCCACCCAGGTACCCCTGTATTAAGTTGTTTCTGACTTAAAGGCTCACGCAGTTAAGTTTTAACAAAATGTGCAGCCATGTTTTGGGAAATGAGGTTCAGTTGTCACAGCGAGCATAGATGGATTGGGGTTTTGGTCCCATGAAATTGTAGTGTAAGAATGCTAAGTTGTGCCTGTGCCTAGTTGAGTAAGATAAATAGTTTTGCTCAGATTTTCTTTGCCCACATACAATTCATGTAAACACAACGAACCCCAAATCAAACTTGGCAAGTCTTGAGAGGAAATGTTATTCAGGTGTTTTTAGAATGTTTAGAGTGTAAGTGATTTTTGAAGGAACTGATGGCTTTTTCCTCCTCAGGAATATTGAAGAGGAGGCTGTCGTGGCTCCACTCCTGAAAAGTTTGCCGCTGGTAGTTGTCAGGAACTAAGAATTAAAGTCTCACTCAAATCTTTGGAGGCTTCTCCCAGACACTAGTAATTCTTCTGTTTTTGTTTTGTTTTGTTTTAAAGATTTTATTTATTTATTTGAGAGAGAGAATGGGAGCATAAGCCAGAAAAGAGGCAGAGGGAGAGGGAGAAACAGGCTCCCTGCTGAGCTTGAAGCCTGACAGAAAACTCCATTCTAGGACCCTGGGATCATGACCTGTGCTTAAGGCAGACGCTTTATGCACTGAACCACCCAGATTCCCTGACACTAGTAATTCTTTAACTTGGGTTTGCCTGGTGGTCCTAAGCTCTCTGTCAGATGTTATAATTCATATTTCTCCACTATCCCCATAGGCCCAGTCTCTGCAGATTGGTTTCTGCTGCCTCTCATTATCTCCGTCTTAAGACTCAGACCGGAGATCAATCTTGCATGTCTTGACTTCTGCACGTATATTTATTCTGTAAACTTCCCCATTATGATGTCCTGGCATGCATATGTTTCCTATGTTATTTCTAGCAAATGGTTGGTCAGAATTTGTTCCTTTTGTGGGTAGTTCTAGTTCCTACCTAACAACTTCCTGCAGTGACTTCTTAACCATAATTCTATAAATAATCTACCATAATTCTTATGAAATTCATAATTTGAAGATAATGCAAGTTCTAAATTACTGATTTCTATGTCTACACTTATGGTGAAACTAAAAATATTTTGAAACATAAAGTTGGGGGAAATGGTATCCACAGAGATGTGAAAATAGTAGAGGAGGTAGAAGCTTTGCTTTTAAGAATTTCATTGAAAGTGGGTATTTCTTGTGGTGACCTTCACTAGCATGATGATCATTCATATAAGAGAGTAAAATAGTAGAATGTACGGGTCACAGAGTCTTAGAGGTCATAGGCTGTAGTCCGGTGATCTTACAGGTGATGAAACTGGGCCCAGTGAATACACTATCCATGCTCCTAGAGCCGGCTAGTCGCAGGCAGCCATATACAGATTTGCCGGGTCCTTTGCCTGCCCCCCTTTTGACACTGTTCCTAACTTCCTTCCTTCTTTACATAAGTATTTGAATATCCTCTCTCTGCGAGGCAGTTGCTGGTTGCTGGGAATACAGAGGTAAATGAAACAGGGTCATTGCTCCCATATAGTAGCACGAGTAGTGAGGTAGCTGGACTTATAAACAGGGACCTGACTTTGCAGCTTAGTGGGTGGTGGGGGTGGGGTCTCACTAGTGCAAATTCAACATCTAAGGCCAAGCAGCATGTGAATGGTACACTAGAAGTTACAGAATATTGACAGTGACCAAAGGAGGTAGAAGAATAGGCTGCCAGCCAAACAGAACGGCAAATGTTAGCTGCTGTTAGAGTGGTTTGACCAAAAATAGTCTTGGAAACTGCTTGTTGCTTTGCGGTTTGGTGACTTGCATTTTTCAGTTTTGCCACTGGAGAGCGCAGGAAAACTGGGCAGTGATGTTCAGAGGCTCCTGCCCAGGTAGGAGTGGACCAGCGGCCCAGGTATCTTTTTCTCGAGGCATCTGGGACTGTGTGTGTGGCACGTGAGCTTGCACACACACACGCTGGCAGAAGGTTTGGTGATCAGGAGCGGGTAGTGAGATTTTGGCCGGAGACTTCCGCAACTGTAACTACTGTTAGGTTGGATTATTATTAACCTATATATTTGTGCTGTTTGGCTACATACGAGGGGAGCTTCCATGCTGGATACAAAAATATTTCCATACCTTCAACTATCTGTGTACTTAATCTGAGTACATATTTTTGAAGGTAAAAAATATAGGTGATAAAGCATTGGAGTTCCTTGTTAGGTCAGACCGGGAGGTCAGTGGTAGTTTGCAAGACAAACCCTTTGCTTTCTGCCTCTCTGTCCCCCTTTCTCTCTTTCTCAATTAATTGATCATAGAGAAAAGCTAGGACATGTTGACTTGATTTAGGCAGAGAGAAGATGCCCTTTAACATATTAGGCAAATGATCAGAAAAATGAGGCATGAATTAATGTTTACGTGAATATGCCTGGCATATTTAAGGAGAAAATTAGAACATATGGCCACAGATGCCAAATCTGTAAGGATAAACAAGGAGAAACTATTTTCTCTAAAGGTGATGTTTTCATTAATTCGTCTTAACCATGATACAGTACATAGAGGGTGTTAAAATAGCTGTTATTTTTTTTTTTTTTTAGATTATATTTATTAATTTAACAAAGAGTGAGAGAGCACAAGCAGGGGGAGCAGTAGACGGAGAAGCAGGCTCCCCATTGAGCAAGGAACCCAGTGCAGGGCTTGATCCCAGAACCCTGGGACCATGACATGAGCTGAAGGCAGATGCTTAACCATCTGAGCCCCCCAGACACCCCAAAATAGTGCTTGTTGAAAGAATACAATAAACTAATCAAGAAAAAGAAAACTTTTTTTTGTTTTGACCTAAAAATATGTAAGAGGTTAAAAAAAAGACATAAGGAGAAAATAGTTGTGCAACTGTTTTACAGTGTTATTTAGAAAAATTTATCATCATTATTATTACTATTATTTTAAAGACTTTATTTATTTATTTGACAGAGAGAGAGAGATCACAAGTAGGCAGAGAGAAAGGGGAAAGCAGGTTCCCTCCTGAGCAGAGAGCCTGATGGAGTTGATTCCAGGACCCTGAGACCATGACCTGAGCTGAAGGCAGAGGCTTAACCCACTTAGCCACTCAGGCGCCCCTTATTATTTTTAAAAATATTTATTTATTTTAGAGAGAGTGAGAGTGAGTGCCTGTGAGCACATCTGGGGAGTGGCGGAGGGATAGGGAGAGAGAGAATTCCAAGCAGACTCTGCGCTGAGTGAGGAGCCTGATATGGGGCTCAGTCCCACTATCGGAGATCATAACCTGAGCCAAAGTCAAGACTCAGCTGCTCAACTCACAGAGCCACCCAGGTAGCCCTACCATGTTTTAAAAACGAGAGTCTGTCACTTTTCCTTTATGAGAAATTAGGACAGAGTTAGCTTTCCTGTATGTACTGAACTCATCAATAAGTCCTTTCTCTGCCGTCTTATTTGGAAGTATCATCTTTCTGTAGTCATAAATCTCATTTTAACCATGATTATTCCATATCTTAATTTCTGTAAGGAACATGTTTGTAGAGAAGTAACTACCCTGTAGTTCTTTTATTTATTTATTTTTTTGATAATAGCTTTATTGAGATATAATTCACATACTATGCAACTTATCCCTTTAAAGTGGATTTTTAGAGTATTCACAGAATTGTGCAACCAAATCAAATTCAGAATATTTTTATCAGCTTGGAAAGAAACCCTGTACCCCTTAGCGCATACTCCCTATATTCCCTCTTTGCCCTGGCCCTAGGCAACCACTAATATACTTTCTGTCCTTATGGATTTGCCTTTTCTGGACATTCAAATAAATGGAATCCTGTAATCTGTGATATTATATAACTGGCTTATGTCTTTATTTCTTCTACCTTTGTTTTCTATGGGAAAGGCAGCAGATTGGTTCTGAAGACCCCGCTGTTATCACTGTGGCTTCTTATAAGGGTTGGTCCTTCAGTGAAAGACTGTTAATGTGATGGAAAGACCAAGGATCCAGGAAGGGCCTGACTGATGGGTGACATCTGATGTGATGCTCCCTGTTTGTAGAACCTGCTTGTGACTTCATTAGTCATCTTGGTATCATTATAACTGATTCTTTTTTTTTTTTTTCCTTAAAAAGGTAGTTAGTAGTTTGTATTATACTGGCATTTATTTACCTGGTAGGTAGATTTTGGATTAATCTGTATTTGAATTCTATTTCTGCTATGTTTACATTCAGAGTGTCTATGAGGTGCATTTTGATTTAAAGTTTTTATGTTTAAAGTTTCCGAATTACTATTCATTTGAGTTCTTCTGTGAGAATAAAGTTTCTTTTGAAACCCATTCTATCACAATCGAAGGGAATAGTCAAGGCTCTAGCCTTTAGGCATTTTCCACTTCCTTCTAGATACTGAGCCAGAAGGATGGCTGGGGGCTAGTGTGACCTCAGTTGCAGTGGCTTCTGGCTTCCTTATTGTCATCTTTTCCTTCATCTTCTCTAACTACTTTAGAGATTCAAAGCCAGTAATGGTAGCTTTTCTGGTTGAGCCATTTAGAGTAATAGCCATGAAATACTTTTTTTCCTTTTTAAAAAAAATTAATTCATTAATTAATTAAATTATTGAGCACAAGCAGAGGGAGCAGCAGGCAGAGGGAGAAGCAGACTACCTGCTGAGCAGGAAGCCCCATGTGGGGCTCCATGCGAGATCATGACCTGAGCCAAAACCAAGAGTCAGCCACTTATGGGACTGAACCACCCTAGTGTCCTGGCCGCGGCAATGTATTTAACTCATTGAGATCCTACATCAAATAAAGAAGTCATGAAAAGAAATTAATAGATTCCTGGGGGAAATCTAAACTCTTTATTTCATGATATATGAAGGAAGATTTTACTGTTTGAGGCACATGCTGAAATATTCATGGATGACATGATACACTGTATGAGAGATACTTCAAAATAATTCATGGCAGGAAGGAGTGGGTTATAGATCTACAGATGGATATCGATAGACCAAGGCTGTCTGTGAGCTGATGATTGTTTTAGTTCTGTGATGGATATATGGCAGTTTATTCTGTTTTTCTCAACATCTTTTTAGACTTTTTCTGTAATATAAGCTTCTCTAAACAAGTGATGTTCAGACCTTTCCTATGCAGCTAAATATATCCATGTTGTAGGATCCATGTTGCAGGTGAAGTCTCCTTTAAATAGGTAATAGACATATGTTTCATAAACCACAAATAACTCTTAATATCACTTGCTAAATATAGGTGGAAACCTGTGAGAAAGATGAACCCCAAGCCCTGTTGGAAGAAACGCTGCTCGCATTGCTGGCTGCTATGCTGTCCCCGGTCTGCTCCAATGGACAGCCCTGACATGGACCTGCTAGGGACCATGCCCGTGTCCAGATGAAACAGTGTCCCGTTGGTCCTGCCTGGGACTGACAAAGATTGTATAGAGAACACAAATTTGTCATCCTTCTCTTGGGGATGTAGTCTGTGTCATCCAGCACCAGCAGCACAGAAATGCTCTAGTCATGGTGCCATTCTAGCAAAGGGGATCTGTGGTTTTTCTCTCTTAGTCCATGTCTGCATTTTCTGTTCACTGAAGCCCTACACAGTCTTTTACCATCTTTTGATGGTGAGACAGAATGTGAGTTGGAAAGGAATGTGGAGACAGTAGGTGGTATGCATGGTCAGTTAGTGAGTTAGGTTAGTCCCCGAATCAAGCGGATCTAACACACACTGAATATCTGCTTTGTGCCAGGCACTGTTTAATCCTTGTGGTGTTTCTTGGCAGTTGGCTCCATTTTATAGACTTTTGTGACTGAGGCTCAGGGAGGGTAAGTAATTTCCATGAGGTCACACAGCTGGTTAAGTTGTGGGACTTGATTTTAACTTAGTCTGTTTCAAAAGACTTTATTTTTCTGAATTCTACATTCATAGATTTTGACATCAAAATGTTTTCCTCTATGTAGCTATTTCAAAATAGTATGTGGTTTTTTTTTTAAGATTTTGTTTATTTATTTGATAGACAGTGATGGCAAGTAGGCAGAGATGCAGGCAGAGAGAGAGAGAGAAAGCAGGCTCCCCGCTGAACAGAGAGCCTGACATGGGGCTCGATCCCCGGACCCTGAGACCATGAGTAATATGTGGTTTTAAATGTATTTTGAAATGATAAGACTTGCACAGGTTTTTTTTTTTAAATTAATTAGTATACTCTCAAAGTTTATTTTCTTTTTGTTTTGAGGGGAATGAAGGAACCAGTGATCCTTTTACATGCTTCTTTTGAGTGGATTTGAGGAGGTGGAAATCCCATTTTTTGTTAATTAAAAAAAATAAAAGGATAATGCTATATCCGGTGTATAGCAAATGATTAGAATATGAAATGCTCCTGTAAAACTCTTAGATTCTCTAAAGCTTCTCTTTGCTGACTTATAAATGCATGACAAGAAGGGCAGGTGGAAGGAGTGCTTTACTTGGCCTAGAATAGGGTTTTGGGGAGAGTAGCTGTGATATGAGAGGCATTAGGGCCCTTTTAGTCACATCTGCGCCGTGCATCTGGAACTCATTGTCTTTCAGGCTACGGTTTCTTGGCTGTGTCAGCATCTTTATTGTCTGGGCTCAGAAACCCCACAATGCATCAAACCAGGAAGGGAAATTGGCAGCATGCAAATGATAAAAGGATTGTAGTGTATTAGGGGTTTCTGGTATTTGTTAATAATGTTGACTGAAGAAAATATGCCAGCAGCTGATAATATAAAATAAATTATGACTACAAGTTCATTCTAGTAGTTATAAAATCAGTTTTTTGAGACAGACATTATTGCTACTTGTGTTTGAAGATCTATTGCTGAATATTGGGGTTCATAGTATTCTTTTAAAAATTTACTGTAGAAATCCACAAAACAGTGGCTTAAAAATGATCACTTTTATTTCCACTTAGGTAACAGTAGAGGTAGAGAGTCCAGGATGGTATGCCGCTCAGCTCTGTGAGGTGGTCAGGGCTTATATGATGCTCAGGGACCCTGACCATGGTGGTTTTTAAACGTCTTTAGTTACTTAGCTGCTTTTCCCTTCAAAAGGCTGTAGAATCTTTTCTCGTCTTGATCTGGATACTTGTAAACTGTTAGCTTGTAAAACTGTTAGATTCTCTGAAGCTTCTCTCTGGTTGACTTACCTGTAACCAGCGGAATGTGGGTTAATGATGCTACCTAACTTCCCCGAGTTAGGTCAGAAAAGGTGATACAGCTTCTGGCTTGTTCTCCAGAACACTTGCTTTTGGAGCCCTGAATTACTAGGAAAGCAGTTTGACTACCCTGAGGTCACTATTTTGTGAGACAAGTGTACAGGTCATCTGTGAGCGGTCTGGCTGACTACCCCAAACGAGGTCCCCACAGCTAGCATCAACCACCAGACATGAAGATGCTGCCAAATGATTCTTGCCTCCTAATACCAGCCATTTTATCTGTTGAGTTTTACCAGGTGAGGTTCAGACATTGTGGAACAAAGACAAGATATCCCCTTGGACTGGTTTTGAATTTCAGACCCATAGAATTCATGAGCATAATGAAATGGTGATTTTACCCAGTTAAGTTTTGGAATGGTTTGTTACACAGCCATAGTAACTGGAACAAAGGTCCTTCGGTCATGTTGCTTTGCCATCCTAGACTGTTACCCTCACAGCGTTCCGAGATGTTTGGTCAGCGTGTCTGCATTCCAGCTATCTGGACAAAGGAAATACAGTCCCCAGAAGTAGCACGGTCACTTCTGCTCACATCTCATCAGCCAGAACTTAGCCAGAGCATGGCCTCATCTAACTCATGGAAAACTAGGAGATGTAGTATTTCTTCCTGATGACCATGAATCTAGCTAAAAATGAAGGCATCTGCTTATTGAAGAGAGAAGGATACATATACAGTACACCTGATTAGACCTAATTCTTTACTTTGTACTTTATAAATGCTGTTTTTCTTCTAGGAAATTTTCTTTTTAAAAGAACTCTCAGTAGCAGGTTTGCTGGAAAACAGGTTAGGTTAGGTGAGCTTCGTTAGCATTAGATGTAGTTTATCAATAATAGTCCTGTTTTGCAAATAAAAACACTGATTTAGAATGAAGTTTACTTCTCTGTCCTGTAAAAGAAGTACAGCAGGAGGCAGTCTAGGGCTGGCTATGCTCAGTCTCATTAATGCTCATTTATACAAATGCTCATGAATACCACCATTGCCAACAACTTAGACTCCTTTTACCTTATTCCTGCACCAGCCTTAGGTGCTGCCTTGTGGTGCGAGTTGAGTGCATGAACTTTATCCATCTGGTTGGCCTCCCAGCCAGGAGGAAGGAAGAAAGAGGGAAAAGGGGATAAGGGGTTCACCACATGTCTTTTATAGAAAACTCCTTAAATTTACTGTTCGATGATACTTCTGATTTGACTTTGTTGACCGAGGTTTTTTGTTTTTTGTTTTTTGTCAGTTGGCCATGCTTGCCGAAAGTGAAGCTGGGGAGTTGTCATTCTTATTCTAGGTAACCATGTGACCTCATCAAAATCAGGATTTTCTTACTAGGGATTGCTCCACACTGTCAATTTGAAAAGAACCATTTGGTCTGATGGAACTTGGGCCCCTTTAAATGTTGCAACGTAGACAGAAAATGCTTAGAATATTCACAGTAAGTTTAAGAATGTTTTGATTGACATCTATGTTTCCATAGAACTTTCAGCCACTCCTTCCTTATTATTATAAACACTTGGGTTTTTAGGGACATCTGATGTTTATTAGCAGACTGCACATGGCTGTGTACAGATGGTCACTGTCTTAGTTTAAATTCTCAAAGCCTTTCCTGAAAAAGAACAATCCCATCTCTAGTATAGACATAATAGCGCTGTCTGTCACCAATTCTTGGGAGTTCAAAATTGCATTGTTTGCAGTTCCACTTTTCTAAAGGTATAGGTAGTTCCCCTGCCCTCAGGGATCCCCCTCCCCCGTTTTAAAATTGAAATAGTCTGAATGATTATTTTAGCCATTTCTTGTACAAGACCAAACTAGTCGTGAGGCAGTGATTCATTCCCATACCACATACAGTTGGTTATAGACCTTTTGTCTTGATACCTCTCTTGAGAAAATACCATGACTCTCTTTTGTGCTCTGTAAAAAGCAGCTTTTCTGCCCTGTTGTGGTAGGGTTGAAAGATTTGATTCATGATTAAACTTGAAAATGCAAAGAAAATATTTTCTTTAATTTTATAACTGCTCTGGCCGTCTTCATGAATTCTATGTTTTCTGACTAGTTGAGAAAATTACTAGAGTTGAATCTGTTTTAAAGCTTAGTCTGTGGTAATGCTTAGATGTGGTAATTTGTTTTTTTTTTTTTTTTTTTTTTTTTTTTTTTTAAAGATTTTATTTATTTATTTGACAGAGAGAGATCACAAGTAGGCAGAGACACAGGCAGAGAGAGAGAGAGGAGGAAGCAGGCTCCCTGCTGAGCAGAGAGCCCGATGCGGGACTCGATCCCAGGACCCTGAGATCATGACCTGAGCCGAAGGCAGCGGCTTAACCCACTGAGCCACCCAGGCGCCCTAGATGTGGTAATTTGAATAGTCTTTCTGTTCTTCTGACTCTGCTTGATAAAAAGGCTTAGTTCTGGTAGATAGCCTCTCTCCCTTCTTTTTCTCTGGGCATCTAGAATTAGAGACATGGTTTCTGCAATCTTACTTTGGTGGGGAAACAAAGACTTACTAGCGTCTTTATCTTCCTTTTTAGTATCTCTGCCTCCTGGGTGATGCCTTTTGCCTGCCTGATGCCTGACACCACTGATTCCCAAGTCAGCAACCAGTCAGAGTTGGGCCCATTCTTGTGGCTTAGGCCAGGCCCTGCATTTGCTTGGCTTCCCCTTGGTTCTGCTGGTGCTGCAAACTGTCTGCACTCTGGTTGGGATGCTCCGTTGTTCCTGGCTCAAGTGCTCTGCTCTCCAGCCCTTGCTACAGAGTCCCTTCTTGCTAGGATGATCCCTCTGGCCAGTGCCCCAGCCAGACTCATAGGGACTTCTGTGTCTGGTGGTTTGTTCCAAGTAGAGCCAAGGATGGCCCCCTTCACAGGGTACTCAGTACAAAGTAGGGCCAAGAGCCCCCTCTGCCTTCTACATCACTTGTTCTTTTTTTTAAAATAATTTTTTAATAAACATATAATGTATTATTAGCCCCAGGGGTACAGGTCTGTGAATCGCCAGGTTTACACACTTCACAGCACTCACCATAGCACATACCCTCCCCAGTGTCCATTACATCACTTGTTCCTGTCAGGGCCAAAGCCTGGACAGTAGAAATTGGTCCAACCTCTTGACTTTATCTCTCTCCCACAGTATACCTTAATGTTCCTTTTAACTAGTCCTGTGCTCTGCTGTTAGAGTTGGAAGGGGGCTATCGTTTCCATGCCGGAGGAGAATTCTGTGAGCTCCATGGGGTCCCTGATTAAAAGGAGGTGGGGATGTGGGAAAGGAATGAAACAATTTGTCAGACTTTCTTTAGATAAACATGGCTAGCATATATTGTTGCTGAGTGATCCTGTTTTGCAAGTCAGAAGTGATTATTCATCTTTTTTTGGTAGGATTTCTGTCATCTTTTTTTTCTTAGGCTGTTGAATACTTTGTGTCAGAAGGCAAACGAGGACGTATGAGTAATTACATCATTTTTGAAATGTTATCCTACTACACTTGCTTTTTCAGGTGTGAAAATTTTCGTCTTCTTAGATCTGACATCATTGAAATCAGTCTCTTTGCTGGTAGTGTTTAGCAGGAATGTGGGACTTCGTAATCCAAAGACCTGTGTTCAAGTCCTAGTTACCAACGAAGTGATGTTGGATAAATTATTCTCATCTATTAGTGCTTTAGGTTTTTCATCTTTATTTTTTATTATTTATTTATTTATTTGAGAGAGAGACAGTGAGAGAGAGCATGAGCGAGGAGAAGGTCAGAGGGAGAAGCAGACTCCCCGTGGAACTGGGAGCCTGATGCGGGACTCGATCCGGGGACTCTGGGATCATGACCTTAGCTGAAGGCAGTCGTCCAACCAACTGAGCCACCCAGGTGTCCTTAGGTTTTTCATCTTTAAATGTGAGTAAGCATCTACCTCACAAATCTATGTGGAATAAAGTGAAATGATCATGTGAAAGCCCTCTACAGACTCTGGAGTGCAGTGTGATTTTCTGGATACTAGTTTCCTCGTCTCACATTGTCCTCATTCCCATTTGTGTACTTCTGCTATTGTTCCTTCTCCCAAGTGTGTGCAGCTCCTCCTCCATGTCCAAAAGTCCTCATGAGTACTCAAGATTACCCTGGCCCTGCTGCTCTCAGTTCCCATTCTATATGTGGTCAGTAAGTTTCCATTTTGGGTCAAATATCTATTTTTTGTTTTATTGCCTCTGTTAAATTTGAGATGCCTTTAAAAAAAAAAAAACCAAAAAACTTATCCATTTATTTGAGAAAGAAAGCGAGAGTGCGCACAAACAGGAGGGCCAGAGGGAGAGGGAGAGGGAATCTCAAGCAGGCTCCTGCAGTCAGTGTGATCTCACAACACTGAGATCACCACCTGAGCTGAAACCAAGAGTCAGACATCCATCTTACTGGGCCACCCAAGTGACACAGATTTGAGATGCTTTGATGGCAGAAGCTGTATTTTATAAAACTTCTGTCATACCCCATAATATCCCTATATCATGTGTTCCTTTTTGCAGTTCTGTCTACTTATATATTTCATGCCATTTTGGGTATTTTCTATAGCCTTGGTGCACATTTTGGAGCTGAAAAAAATAAGCGTGTTGGTATTACTATAAGCCAGTGAAATAGAAAAGATAATCCAATTATATTTACTTTATAATCCTATTTCCTGTCTGATCCATTTCTGATTCTGGAAAGTATGTAATGTCTACATAATTATAATTAGCTGAAATTATCCAGGACTTATGAAATAAAGAACATGTGTTTTAATTTAAAGACTTTATCCATGTGTAGTTTGACTGTTAGAAAATATTTTTAAGTCTTAGAAATTTTTCTTGGAACTATGATGTCATTTCTTTTATTATACTAAAATATTCATGTCTCAGTTTGTTTGAATCCAGAACAAGTATATGTGACATTTTGATTTTGGTGAATAAGGGCTGTATCTTCAGTTACTATAATTAAGCCATCTCAGATTTCACATACAGTTAGCTCATAAATATTCATGAGGCTGCCAGGAGCATGAACCAGTGATAAAGGAGATGGTCTGTATTCAGAATCCACCAAGTGCATTTATACTAAGGGCCCTGTGGTAGATGACCTGCTAAAGTAAATTAAGTCGGGATCTCTCAGTTAAGAGCACAGACCCTAAAAAGAATGTGTTGTGTAGACCCCATCCGTAGAAATAGAATTAAAAAAAAAATTGTGCAAAGTCAGATTAAAATTTACTTTTAGTGTGAATGTCAGTGTGTTTTACTTATATTTTAAAAAATACTTCTTCTGTTGAATTAATTTCCCTTAAAAGGTTTCACTTCATAAAAGTTGTTTTGCTTCCACTGGAGATCAGTTGAATTGGCCTGTGTCACTATGTAGCACTTTAGTTTCTTTCTCATCCCCACAGTTAAAAAGAAAGTCTTATTTCTTTTATAACTGAAAATTTCATTATCAGTAGTATTAGGTGGATTTCTGAAATAGTTCATGTAAACAGAAAGTTCTGTTTTAGGAATCATTACTATCTTCTTTGCCCAGGGCGTGTTTTGGAGCTATGGGCATTCAGTGGGCCATGCTGTTGGATCATTACTGTAACTGGATAGTCAGACTTGGTTTTTTTAGGGTAGCAATAACCTATGAACAGTATCTAGTTGAACAAGTCACCATGATACATGTTCTGTTACTTCCAGACTTGTACTCTTTTCATATCTTCCTTACAAATCTTCTCTGAGAAAATCTGTTAACTCAAAAATGGGTTACTGGAGAGGCATCTGGGTGCTGCAGTCGGCTAAGATTCTGACTCCTGGGTTCGGCTCAGATCATGAGCTCAGGGTTGTGAGATCGGCTCTGTGGTCAGCGTGGAGTCTGCTTGTGGTTCTCTCCCTCTCCGTCTGCCCCTCCTCCTCTTCATGCTCTCACTCTCTAAAATAAATAAATAATTCTTTAAAAACAAAGCAAAAAAAAAAAAAGGGTTACTGGAGATCTTATTGAGAAATCTGCAGTCACTGAAGTAGTGTGAAATTAGCAGAAACCATCACGGGTGCTTCGATGTTGCCGTCACTTAGATTCCAGTAAATGTTGGAGATGAGTGCATTGAAATCCATCAGATGGCATTACAAGGGGCTACCGTTTTATGCTGACCATTCTCTTAGTTGCATAACTTTCATTTTTTTCCCCCAGTCTCTCTACAAGTCTTTGAAATGGCTGCTATTTTCTCCATTTTCCAGATGAAGAAAATAAATCTTAAGGAGTTTTACTAACTTGCTCCTGTCCACAGGGTTAGCACAGTGGGGATGAGGCCAGGTCTTTTTGCCTTCAAAGCTGGTATGCTCTAAACTGCCTCAGTGAGATCGTAAGCCAAACACTTCTGTGTACCCTTTCAAGGTTCTGTTTCCTCTTCTCTGTTGCATTGCTGTCGGAGTCCCCCTTTCCTTAGCGCGGCATGTCTCTACAGACCTTTTATTCTGGCCTAACCATCTGTGATTCTTCTGTGTGCATCACGTGCTTTGTCTACGCCTGGTCACCTTTAACTCTCTGCTCATTTTAGCTTCTTTCCCTCATCTATTTTCTTTGCCTATCCTATTCATTCTTCCTTTATACTCTCCACTCTTCCTGCCCCTCACTAAAAACACACACAAATATAAATCAAAGAGTTGAAACAAAACAGAGGAGAGTCAGCTTGATTCATAGTAGCATAAATTGCTATTATATTGGAAAGTATCCAACATTCATCATCAGGTGAGTGAATGAACATCCAGTTAATGAAATACCTCTCTGGAATCAAAAGGAACAAATCCTTGATCCATGCCGCAACATGGGAGAGTCTAAAAA
Organism: Mustela lutreola; assembly: GCF_030435805.1. Lineage (NCBI taxonomy): Eukaryota > Metazoa > Chordata > Mammalia > Carnivora > Mustelidae > Mustela > Mustela lutreola. Next base: position 103,360,265 of record NC_081295.1, on the reverse strand, counting down.
ATACTGTGCTGTGAGAAGGAGACTAGACTCAAATAGAATCTATTTATGTGAAACTTTAGAATAAGCCAAATTAATCCGTAGTCATAGAAGTCAGATTGCGGGTGAGGGGAGATAAGGATGGGTCACAGAGGGCCACAAGGAGGATGGAAATGTGACATAACTTGTTTTGGGCGCTGGGTATGGATGCAAACGATTGTCAAGACTCTGAACCGAACAGTTCAGCATGTACTTGTTTTATTTTGTTACTTAAACCGTGACTTAAAAAAAAAAAAAATCAGTTAGGCTCCTTTCACACAGTTCTGCCATAGCTGATCACAGAGTTTTGCCGTTTGCTTTCGTGGTCTCTTCCCCGCTGGACTGAGGGAAGCTGCATGACTCATTCCATTTTGTATTGCCCATGTTTAGTACTTGCCTGGCACTTAGTTGGTTCTCAAGAGATGCTTGTTGAATTAATGGACTGCTACCTTCTGAAAAAGCCTGGCTCGTTAAAAAAAAAAAAAAAAAAAAAAAGATTGGGTTTGGAAATAGTAGGGGCGCCACCGAGATGTTTAATACATAGAGGCATGTAAATCTTAGCTTTTTAGGAGAGGCAGTTCAAGCCATTACTCATTTAGTCACAGAGATTTCTATATTTTAAAAAAATGGAGTTTGAATTTGTATATTTTTAGTGGTTTGAGTCTTTTGGTCATTAGGTAACAGGTGATGTCTAAAGTTTATTTTATTTTATTTTTAAAGATTTATTTATTTATTTGACAGAGAGCGTATGAGTGAGTAGGGGAGGAGCAGAGGGAGAGAGAGAAGCAAACTCTGTGCTAAGCACAGAGCCAGCCTCAGGACTCGACCCAGGGACCCTGAGACTGCGACCTGAACTGAAATCAAGATTAGAACATGCAACGAGCCAAGCCACCCAGAGGCCTCTGCAGTTCAAGAATTTCTCAGTACCCTCCCTCCACTTTTTCTTTTGGAATACATTTGGACTGGAGCAGATCCCTGAGTCACACCTCAGGCCTTAGGGACCTTACAAATACTTCATTTTTAAAATACATTTTAGTTACCAAGGTCATTTAAAATAGCCAGGCAGAGGTTGCTGAATGCTCAGTTGGTTTATAGCTAATGGGCCACGTGGTGGTACCCTGTTCTCTGAGGGAGCTTGGGAGCTTTTCTCTTGGGAAAAATTCCTCAGTGTTTTAAATGGCTGCATGAGTCTGATAGTTCAAAGTTGGCTGCATGTGTTCAAAACGACACAAGTAGCAGTCAGGAAAGATAAGGTGTAAGACTTAAAAAAATTTTTTTTTGTACCAATTGAGGGGTTTTAAGAACAAAACTCTTACAAGACTGTCTGCTGTACAACCTTCCCTTTCAACTGTAAAAAAATTTTATTTTATATATATGTGTATATATATATAATAAAATTCTTGAACATTCTTGAAAAATAAAATTCTTGAAAAAATTAGAAGAAAATACTGATGTTATAATTGGCATATTCATGCCACTGAGACTTTTAAGTATTTATTAAATGAATGCATAATCATTTTGTGGCTATACCGTAACTGACTTGATTATTTTTCTATCCTTGGATATTTAGATTATTTCACATTTTTCTCTTACTGGGTAACTAATAATGCCTTGGTAAGTATTGAGTTTATTATCAGACAATAATTGTATTTAACATAGGAATGAATATTTTCTTGTATTATAAGTTGTAGTCTGAATTTTGGAGTTTCTACAGACTATATTCCAGAGGCAGTGTAGTATCAGGAGTTAGGAGTGTGGATTGTTGGGCTGACTGCCTTGTTTTGAATCCAGATTCTCCATTTATCAATTTTCAGAGCCTGAACAGATTGCTTCCCAGTGCCTCAGTTTCCTCCTCTGTAAATTAAGAATAAAAACAGACCTCTGACCTTGACGATATAAAATGTGTGGAACAGGGCCACACAGTTAGTGTTATAGAGATGTCAAGTGTTATAGTTACTATGTCAGGACACATGAATATTATAAACATTTTAAAAGCTTCTTTATCAATCTTTCCAAATTTCCACTCGAGTTTCCCATCAGCATTACCTCATGCTGCCGATTTTTACCACACAGAATTAGCTGTTAGCAAAACTTCCTTGTAAGCATTTGCTACTATTGTCATGTCCTCGATAGTCAGTTTTTCCTCTTTGTTCTGCCAGCCCTAATCTTCATTTTATTATTTATCTACTCACTAATGAAAGTATGGAAACAAACAAAGTAAAAAACTGCACTGACTATTCTTTCCCTGCATACATTTTTTTTCTTTTGTTTTTGGGGGACTAGAGTGTGCCCTGTTATTTTCTCATGAAGATAGGTAGGGTCATGTGAAAGTTTGAGACCACTGTTGTAACAGGAGAAAATAAAGGTGCATAGGTTGTTTTTAAAATGCCTGGAAGGATATCTGAGAAGATTATCGAGTTCTTCAAGATTTCCTTTTGTGTTCAAGGGAAAAAAAGCAGGTGGACAAGGCAAGAGTTCTGTAGACAGTTGAGGCATGGAAAGGTGATGTTCTAGGGAGTAGCTTTGGGAGAAGCTCTCTTCCCCTCTCACTTGGGTCAGAGCCCTCTCATCCCCATCTGTTCCACCCATTGTGTTCTGGGTGAGCTCCAGTTGGGAAAGTGTATCTCTGACTGAAACAAGTTTGAAGATCTTTTCGCCCTGAGAGGAAATGAAGCCTCAGGGAGAGGTCTCCTGGAACTCCAGACACCGTACTCTGTGTGTCTTTCCTTTTGCTCATCAGCGCTCATGGGTGTGACCGTGGGAAGGGGGTGCCACGTGGTGCCAGAGCCTTTCTGGGATGAATTGAGGTCATCTGCTGTGTGGCTTCTGATGCCCACTGGGGGTGTATGGGTGGTAATGCTGTCACTGAAGCAGTTGCCCCACAAGCTATAAACTACACTCCAACGCGAAATTTTGGGTGGGAGGTAATCTCATTATAAAACAAGCCCAGGCTGAAATTTTTTTCCAGTGGTTCAGAGCAGTTGTCTTGGGTGTTCCCCACCCTTTATCCCTGCCATTGACTCACTCCATGACTGGCCTGTGTTAAAGGAGGGAAAAGTGCTGTGCTTGTGAATCACCCTGTAGTTCCTTCGACTTGAGAAATGTAGCTGCTGAACCTGAAAATATACTCAAATCCTTGGTCAAAGTAAGAGATCACAACCATATAAAAGAAGTTATTGAGACTTCTAGATATCGATTATACCTCTGTTAAAGAATTCCAGGTCACTCTCTTTCATGAAGAATGAAATTTGTTAGATGAATATTAGACCATGTATTAAGTTACTTTTGGTTTTGTTCTGTGGGCTACTCTGACAGATTCATGGTACCAGTCAATACTTATCAAGAAAGACTGATTATATTCAAGGTAAACAGAGTGAGAATGTTCTATTGTGCAATAATCCAGAACTCCCAAGTTCTTATTTTTGTCCTTTGTATTGATTTACTCTATCACCTTGAGAAGAATTAAGGATTTTTTTCTCTTTTTCTAGTTCACCATATAGAGAGATTTTATGCTGCTTATTTATGAAGAAGGGATAGTTTCCTCAGTAGCTGAGGACATCTTCATTTGGTTTTTCTTTTTCTGGAATTGGTATGATGAGAAATTAAGGCAATTATTAGTGCTTATTTTAATACATGTATTAGGTATCTAGAAAGGTACCTGATGATGATTACTCAGTTTTACAGAGGAGATGATTTGAGTTAACAGAAGTTAAGTAATTTTCCCAAGCTGGAATTGTTTGTTCCTGTTGATGCCAGGATCTGGACTCATGTTTGTGTAGGTCCCCTACCCTTTCCCCATCTCCGAAGTGTGTTCTCTCTCCTTCCCACAGCTACCTTCATAGCCTACCAAGTGGAGCACATAGACAGTGAACTATATAGAGGGACATTCCTTTTATTTTAATTTTTTTATGTCTGAAGGCGCCTGATTACTTAACAAACTTGCATAAGCATATATTATCTAATTAAGGTATTGGTTGGGACAGAAAATAACATAAGGAAAAGAGGAAATACACTTTCAGAAACCAACAAGTCATACAATTTGAAAGAAATCTGAGAACACAATATGCATTCATTATAATTTGTTGTTTATATTTTTCTCTGAGCTAATGGAGGTCTTAATTTTTGAGGTTAACTTGGATTGCTTTGTATTTTAAAGTAAGTGGTTCTATTTTCCTTCCACATGGTAGTAATAATTATAAAAGTTTTCAAAACTAAAGACTTTAAAACCTCACATGATCTCAGTTACCCAGAATCTTGGTGGATTTATCTCATATATGAATAGTGTGGAAATGATGTTTATTTACTTTGTTTTCACCAACTTATCTATAATAACTGTGCCCTCTAGGATATATTCTTAACCAGACCTTTGAATTTGAAAGAAAGGCAAAGATTGAAAATTCTAAAAGAACTGCAATTTCTTGAAGTCATTGAACACAAAGAATTGTGGAAACTTTCTACCCTTAACAGTGACTCAGAACGGCAGCAGTTAGATCATAAACAGTTCTTCAGTGCTGTAGCAGAGTAACTGTCATCAGAACTTCATGTTCATATGTTTTTAGTGTGCTCTGTTGGAGAAAATAGGTTAAAATCAGAGTTTAGGTGTTTTATATTACAGATCTTGGCCAATTGTGAGGACAGATACCAGTAAATTCTTCAGAGCAGAACCCAGTAAATACTCCTTTGTTCCCAGCCCCCCCACCGTGTATCCCATACTTCACTTCAGGTCCTCAGCCACACAACTCCTGCCCTGGCAGGGAAGTGGCAGGAAAGTACCAGATCTGATCGAGGATTGTGGGGAGTGGTGGCAGCAGGGGAGGAGCTGTACAAAAAAGCATTTGTATGGAGAGATTTATAGCTCTATTGTTCTCCATCATCTCTGTCTCAGCTTACTTAGCACATTCTATCCTTGGCCTGCTTCTGTATTCCCAGTAGAGGAGAGCAGAACCATGACTGTATTGTCCTGTGACAATTAAACTTCAAACAAGGGTGCCCTCTGAGCAAGGTATTTCTGAATATATTCTCAGTTATTGGTTCAGAGACTTTCAGAGACTCTCTATAGCCTCATCATTTTGTATCCCAGCCTGGGCAATCATCCTCTGAAAAGGTCACCAGCTGAGCCTCCCCTTCTCCCACCCTCTTACTCCCTCGCCCCTACCCCTTTCTTCCCTGCTCTTCCATTTCTCCTGCAGCCAGCAGCCCAGGGCAGCCTAACCATACCCGAAATGTTTAGCTCTGTCTTCGGATCTGAGTGGGGGTACTCTGACCTGTGACTTAAGTCTTTTTTCTGTGTCTTCTATAGAGTCTGTCAGAGTATTGAATATATAAATGAATAAAAGAACTCGAGACCCCTTTTTTTCTCACAGTTATTGTTCACGTAGTACACAAAGGTATCTTCTTTATAAGAGATTCAGACACTCAATACAGAAATACGAAGAATGAAATATACATTATATCACACTGATCCTCCCTCTTTCCAGCTTCTATCCTCTTCTGATGAAACTGCTCTTTCCAATTTGACCTGCATCTTGTATATATATTATTTGTTTTTTTTCACTTAATTATATATCTTGGATCTTTTTCATGTCACTGTGTGTAAGGTTTCTGTTACTGATATTCTGTAGGATGGGTGACGTATTTTCCCATGTCTTTGTTGGCCATTTGCATTCCTTCTTTTTGACTTGTAGTCTTGTATGCTCAAATCATTCGTAATTGGGAAAGGGCTGTCTTTTTTCCTACTGACTAATAGGAGTTATATTTTCTATGTTCTTAGTGTGTATTATATATCTAGCATATATCTCCTTTCAGTTACTCATGCTTTATTTTTAACTTCATTTATAGTGTCACTGTTATATCCGTCCTTTGTCAAATTTGTCTGCCTTTAATTAATAAATAAATTAATTAATTTTGAGAGGGAGAGAGCAAGAGCACACATTAGCAGGGGTATGAGGTGAGGGAGTAGGGAGAGGGGCAGAGAAAGAGGGAGAGAGAGAATCCCAGGTAGGCTCTATGCCTAGAGTGGAGACTGACATGGGGTTCCATCCCAGGACCTGAGCCAGAATCAAAAGTCAGACACTTAACTGACTGGCCACGTAGAAGCCTCCAGTTTGTTTGCCTTAAAAAATTGTTTTGTCTGCCTTTGTATGTTCATGTTTTTTGAAGGTTTTATAAGTCATTTTGAAACACCCTTCCTACCCAACTATTTTTAAAACACAATTTTCCGTGTATTTCCTTCTAATGGTTTCATTTATTTAAAAAATTCTTTCATTCTCAGAGGGCCTGGCTGGCTCATTTGGTGGAGCATGTGACTCTTGATCTTTGGGCCTGTGAGTTTGAGCACCCATTACTTAAAAATAAAGTCTTAAAATTTTTTTTTCTCATTCTCATTTCTAATATTGCATAATTTCTTCATGTACTGCCAGATAGTAAAAGTCTGAAGATTTTATTAAAGCTATATGTTTGAAATATGTTGTCAGTTCCATGCTTATCTTGAGATATCTCCTTTATAAGTTATTTTCATTTTCTTGGCAAAAGAATTAAGGATTTTTGAAAATATAAAGAGCTTCTTTATGAAGATATGCCAGTAGCTCTTTTTTAAATGTGGTTTTTAATCATACTTACTATCTAGCACAGAAGCAGTAGACTGGCTTTGCTCTCAGCAAGGAGGGACTGCAAAAGAAAGTAATGTCAATTTCATTTGGCTTCAGATGTTAACAAATAATGGTCATAAAAAAAAAAGCTGAGATTCATCAACATTGGGAATTTAAATTGATTAAGCCAGTAATAAGAAAGGGGCGACTCCAGAATTTCTTTTTTTATCCCGTCATTTCTTGTAGAGGAGGAAGAATTCTTTTTAAGTTGTGTGGAATTGAACCTTGAAAATGAAGGAAGAGAGGCTGTCTTAGCTATAGTCCTAAAATACTTCTTTGTATCATGCAACAGCATGAGAATGTCCTGTTACCAAAAGTAATTAGAACAGAGGCCGAACAATACTCCTGATTGGGAGATCTGGTATAAGCTTGAAGTATATGGGACTTTGCAGTAGTGACTAAGCTAATAAATTACTGGGAAATAACATTCATATACTTTCACCCGTGGAGTCCTCAACTGTGTTGCATATTCTCTTTTTTTATAATGAATAATTCAGTGGCATTATTTTGGTGGAATTTTCCTAATAAGAATCCTGCTTTTAATAAAACAGAGGCAGGCGCCTGGGTGGCTCAGTCTTTAATCATCTGCCTTTGGTCAGGTCATGATCTGAGGGTTTGGGGATGGAGCCCTGCTTTGGGCTCCTTGCTCAGAGGGGATTCTGCTTCTTCCTCTGCCACTCCCCCTGCTTGTGTTTCCTCTCTCAGTGTGTCTCTCTCTGTCAAATAAATAAATAAAATCTTAAAAACAAAACAAAACAAAACAGGGGGCAGGGGGTAGATGTTGGGGCAAAGGCTCAGAGATGTTAAGTATCTTCTTTTAGGTCTGTAGTCCCACAGTTGGGTCACATGGATCATCGGGGGAAAGTTGGATTAGTTATAGCTCTACACTTACAGAAACAAACCATAATGATATTTCTGTAGGACTATTTGGCAAGATTTTTCAACTAGAATGGGAGCAGGGACTCCTTTGCTCTTACCATTATACCTACAACCTCCAGTCACAGATGATGTCTAGGACCGCTGTCGGTGAGGGTCACTTCAGGTGGGCAAGGGAGCTGTTACTAGGATGAAGGGCAGAGCCTCTAGGTGGTGATTGGGTACAGGCTACCAGCTCACAGGTGGCCAGAGATGGGACTAGGCAGGGGAGGGAGAGGGGAGGTGATGTGTGTCAGGTCTGAACCATTCTTACCCAGCTCCCTGCTCATCAGCTGTACAGTGTCATCAGTTTCAGGAGCTGGTCTTTCATGATCCCAACTATTTCATCCGGCCAGTTCTCCTTCTATAATGATAGAAATCTTAAGAATTTTTCCCTTGCAGTTTTTACTGTATTATATTACAGAGCTATTTCTGGGCAGTGGCGGGGAGACTGAACAGATCCATCCCCATAATCTCTACCACCTGTATCTTTTTTCCACAGGACTCCAACACTTCTTTTCTTTTCTTTTTTCCTCCCTTCCCTTCCCTTCTCTTTCCTTCCTTCCTTTCTTTTCCTTCCCTCCCTTCTACCTTCCTTCCTTCCTTTTTTCTTTCTGTTTCTTTCTTTCTTTTGATAGAGTCCTTTGCAAAGTGTTGTCCAGTCTTTTGAAATTCACATCTGAACCTTATTAATAAAACAGAAATCTCATGCTTGCCCTAAGTTCTGATGTGACCTCTTGGTAAAGCTTTGTAATTAGCCCTTCCCGTCTTCTTGAGAACGACTGATCTGCAGAAGGTGAATTTTGTCTTTTGTGTATCCTCACCACTGATTTGTCCAAGCCTCACTTTTTACTTTTTGTCGTTAGTTACCTTACTAAGAAGTTAGCATTTTGTTTTCCAAGTATGAAATTTATAATATTGACTCTGCTCTTACAAACTGCATCCTCTCCCTACCCTGTGCCTTCGGAGCTGTAAAACCCTGGGCAAGTTGTTTGACCTCTAAGTGCCTCTGTTTCTTCTGTCATTAATAGGCATAATCTCACAGGATTGTTGTGAGGATAATATGCAGTATATGGGTGTTGTATGTATGTTGCTGAGAACAATACCTGGCAAATAGTAAGTGCTCTCATGTTGTTTGCCGCTGTTACTAGCCTCCTTCAGTGAAGTGGGTAAGCTCAGGCTATTCTGTGGCAGAGGCAGGGACTCTAATAAAACAAAGACAATTAGAAAGAGGGAGAAAGGAAGCGAAGCGTACTGACTGAGCACATGCTTTAAACTTCTCTGCAGAAGTCGATATATATATATATTTTTTCATTTATGGTACATTTAGAATAGAGTTAAAGAGCATTTGTGGATATTTCAAAGCATATTGGCAACTACTAATCTAGCAGGGTCTTCTCCCTTGGCATGATCAAGTGTGCTGGTTGCTTATAGCTGAAAATACCTAGTGATCTTTTTGTTGTTTTTTTTGTCATTTTGAAGTTACAGTTCATACCATTTCTATTCAGAAAGGAGTTCTGTCTCATGTTTCAGACAACATGGGCATTCTGAATGTGCTGTCTGTTGCTTCTTTAGAATGGCGGTTCCCCTTTCTTCCCTCCCTCCCTGTCTTCCTTCCTTTTAAAATTTCATTCATTCATTCATTCATTCAAGTAGTCTCTACACCCAATGTGAGGCTCAAACTCAGGACCAGCCAGGTACCCCAGGGGTTCTCATTTTTTGACGTTTTTTCATTCATGCTCAAGCGAAGATCTTGTACATTGGAGACCCCTTGTTTCTCCTGCATTATTTGATTAGGGGGCCTACTGTTGGGTGACATAGAAAAGCTGTGGGTTTTCAAATCAGATTAAAGATCCCACTTAGGCTGTGGAATCTTAGGCTGGTTTCTTAATCTCCCCAAATCTTGTTTTTTTTTCTACAAAATGAAGAGGTACCATCCAGCTCAAAGAACTGTGATTGAAGTGAAATTTTTTGTGAAGTGTACATAAACACTTGCTGGTGGAATTGCTCCCGAAGGGTGTGTGTCTGTGTGTATAGCACATACCGCAGGGCTTTCTAAAACATACCGCAGGGCTTTCTAAGTCACCTTCATAGCATGCATATCAGGGATGAGTTAAACGAGTTAGGCTGGGTATTGTTTTTTATTCCAGGGGAATTCTGCCTGGGGTGTTGGAGAATGTGATGAGCTAGTTCAGCAGTGAAATGGGACATCCTATTGGTTTGCCTCACTGCAAAATAGTTAGGAAATCAAAACTCACTTTTTAAGGGATTTCATATGAACAGCTTAAAGTTAAAAGGATAAAGATAACTTATTTGGGTTTTTTGTTTTGTTTTTTAAAAGCAATAATTGTATATACCCTGCGCAAAATAGTGCAGGAGGCTGGCTTTGCTTATGTTTGTTTAAAAGGGGGAGTTGACTAGTTTTCAGCTTGTAAGTGGGAGTGTCTAGTCAGTGTTGTTCTTTCTGCATAGAAAGTTAACAGGACTCTGACACATCAGAGTTTGTACTGAAAGTTTAGGGGACTCTTGGACACATTTCTTGCAGAATGATGGGGCAGCTCATGAGGAATGATCAAGACTGGAATGCAAAGCTGGTGGGGCTGATGTGCTGTATGGGTTAGTAGTTTGACCTGTAATATCACTTTTTTATGTTTTCAGTACTGAGAAGGGAAAGTTGCATTACTTGTGGTGTTGGTTTGTGTGGCGGGAGTTTAGCAGTCCGTGGGGCACCCTTCAGAAATCTGGAGAGGCTCACATAGTAACTTCTGAGCCTCGCTGGAGAGAACTTTCACCCTCTCATTGTACATAGGGTATGTGTTTAAACAATCCTAATATTTATTTTACGTATGATTACTAAGTGGATTTAATTTTGATTGGATTTTATTGAAAGCCACTCAGTGTAGGTTGTAATAATAATCCGTGCTGTTTTTGCACATATATTTGTTTTTTTCCAAATTCTGTTATTCTTTGCATTTTGTGTCATTATATATTTTCAGCCAGGTTGTACTTTATAAAATGATCATAGATGTATATTTTTACTTGGAACTTACTCTATACATGAAATAATTTTCCAGTAGAGGAATGTTCTAAAACTTCATTCAGAAAAATAACTGGAAAACCTGTAAAATCTGTAAAACCAGTAAAATCGGTTAAAATCTCAGGAGTGGTTTTCCCTATTTGTTGTCATAGCAACGTTGCCCTAAATATAAATCTCAGTGTTAGACATCCCTTCCTGAAATGAAATAAAGAACCATCATGAGACTTGTAATTGGAAAATTAGATGGTGTAATCTGGAATACTCCCTTTTGAAATAACTCCCTTTTGAAATAATGCTTCTGGAAAGTGGCACATCACTGTCTTCCTAGACCTGAATTATTCCCTGATCTTAAGCTGCTTTTCCTGAAGGAAGCTGAGGCCCTTCAAGTTCACCATACCTCTTTCCTCATTGTTGTGGTGCTGTGGGAGGCTTCCAGTGTCGAAGAAACTGCCTTGGTATACTTGAATGGGAGTCAGCTAGGTTCATCAGGGTCTGAAAGAAAAGGTTTAGGTGTGAACTGTTAGAAAACAGTATCAGATTTTATGAAATGTGTGTGTTACTTAGTTAGCTTGCTCTTGGTACCTTACTCATGTACTTTAGTTGTGCGTCATAATTCCGAGGTATATTTCCTCGGCATTTCCTCAGTATTATCTCACAAATATTTAACTCCCACCTTATATTTTCAGCAGGGCTTTTGAGCCTCTAGCAGAAACCACCATAGCCAAACCTCAGGGATCAAAATAACGTTTTTAGAGTTGTATCACTTAACTGAATCTGTCATCTGTACCAGGAGGAAACTTATTTGATTAAATCACAATTCTTTATATATCATGTGGGTAAGAAATTAATCAATAAGTGATTTTTTAAGAACACATATTCTATTTCTTCATATTCCTTAAAGTAGAGGACCATTTTTTGTTAATTTAGAAAATAAGAAACATATTTTATTAGCCATTATGTGTCAAAAGGAGAAGACTTTGTATAATATACATAATTATGTACATAATTATATATTGTATATAACATATATAATTATATATAACATATACATATATTAAATTTAATGAGACAGAATAAATTTGTTTAGAGTTTATATTACATGATAATCCAAAAATTTAATAGAATTTTGGAGGATAGTTTACAGGAATGCCTTAATCTCGTATTCTGTAACATGATATGAAAGCTGTCTATCCTTGAATTATGAAGATTTTTAATAAATAATACATTTTAATTTTTTTTCTTGATGATTTAAGATTAGGGTCCTAGGTTATTAATTAGATGGGAATAATGTAGGTATTGCCTAAGAGATAATCTTTTTTTTATTCCCCTACTCTGTTTACTTTTTGCTGGAGGCTTGGAAAAGCAGTGCCGGAAAGGTGATATAAGTCCTAGACTTTGGTGCAGAGGTTTGATTGTTTGCACTCGCTTGTCCAAAGGTCACATGGCACCGCAGAGCGAGGTTCTTCTACACCATTGTCTGTGACTGAGATTTGTTCAGCACTTCCATTTGAAAGATGACTGTCTCTTTGGTGTAGAGGAGGCAACTCTGGAGGGAATCACAACACTTCTTATTTTTTTTTTTTTTAGATTTTATTTGTTTATTTGATAGATAGAGCCAGAGAGTACAAGCAGGGAAGTGGCAGAGGGAGGAGAAGCAGGCTCCCCACTGAGCAGGGAGCACAATGCAGGGCTCCATCCGAGGACCCTTGGACCATAATCTGAGCTGAAGGCAGACACTTAACCAACTGAGCCACCCAAGGCACTCTAACACTTGGGTTTTGACACAGGGCTGTCTTCTGTCTTGCTAATCGACTTCTCTTCCTTGGAGTCCCATTTGACGCCTTGAGCAGGATTGGTCTTTCTCTTATTTGTGCTTGCTTACATGGTGAATGCTGCATCGTTTGCTCTGTTGGCATGCTTATCACGCTGCTTTCATGTCAGGTGCCCTCTCTAGATGATGAACTCCGGAGAGCAAGGGCCAGTGCACTTTCTATCAGCATGGTGATCCTAGTACCGCTGTGGCACTGGGCTCATCATATGGCTTGATAGATGTTGGAATGAATGACTAAATGAGGGATGTATAGAATCTATATTTTATCAGTAAGTAGGACAAGTAGTTGCTTCTTATACTTTGTTCTTGCCTTATGTACTAGTAATTTAGGTTCATTCTGAGCTCTTTAGGAACAAGGCTCAAAGATGTCTAAGATCCCATTATTGCTTTAAGAGGTATAGTAGTATATCTACCTATATAGATTTCAGTTGTCCTTTTTGAGGCATAATTAATTCACATTTGGGGTATTTTTTTTTTTAAGATTTTATTTATTTATTTGACAGAGAGAGAGAGATCACAAGTAGGCAGAGAGACAGGCAGAGAGCGAGGGGGAAGCTGACTCCCTGCTGGGCAGAGAGCCGGATATGGGGCTCGATCCCAGGACTTTGAAATCATGACCTGAGCTGAAGGCAGAGGCCTAACCCATTGAGCCACACAGGTGCCCCATGGGGTATTTTTATTTGGTAAGTGCATAAAAGCACTATAACATCTTCTCTGGGATAGACAAAGGTGACTAACGTATAGACGATACCCTAAAGGGACCAAGAGAGGAATTAATACATATTTTGTGGATGATAATATTGGTTAACAATTACTTGATTTCATTGTTTTTGGGGAGATTTGTGCCTAGAGATTTTACATTGGGAATTAGTGTTTTTGTTTTCTCTGGATAAATAGCCAGAGGTCAAATAGCTAGATCAACTACCCTATGGTCATTCTATTTTTAATTTTTTGAGGAACATCCATACTGTTTGTTTGTTTATTTATTTATTTATTTATCTATCTATCTATCTATTTATTTATTTATTTGACAGGGATCATAAGTAGGCAGAGAGTCAGACAGAGAGAGGAAGGGAAGCAGGCTCCCCGCTGAGTAGAGAGTCCGATGCGGGCGGGGAGGGGGGTTCGATCCCAGGACCCTGGGATTATTATGACCTGAGCCAAAGGCAGAGGCTTCAACCCACTGAGCCACCCAGGCGCCCCTCCATACTGTTTTCTATAGTGGCTGTACCAATCTATATCCCCACCGACAGGGTACAAGGGTTCCCTTTTATCCACGTTTTCTCCAGCACTTGCTATTTCTTGACTTTTTGATAACAGCCATTTAACAGGTGTGCAGTGATATCTCATTGTGGTTTTGATTTGCATTTCCAAGATAATTAATGATGTTGAACATCTTTTCATGCGCTTTTGGCCATCTGGAATTCTACCAGACATTCAAAGATTTAATATCTGTCCTCAAATTGTTCCAAAAATTAAGAGGAGGGAATATTTCCAAACTCATTTTACGAGGCTAGCATTACCTTGATAACAAAACCAGACCATGACACCACAAAAAAAAAAAAAAGTATAGCCTGATATTCCTGATGAACATAGAGGCAAAAATCTTCAACAAAATATTAGCAAACCAAATTCAACAATAGATTAAAAGAGTCATACATCATAATCAAGTGGGATTTGTTCTGGGTGATCTGACATTGACAAATCAATCAAAATGATATACCACATTAACAAAATGAAGGATGAAAATTATATTATTTCAATAGGTGAAAAAATGTTTTTTATCATAATGGATGTTGATAAATTTCAACATCCATTATGATAAAAACTCAATAAAGTGGGTGTAAAGGCAACCTAGCTCAACATAATAAAGGCCATACATTAAACCCATAGCTAACACCATACTCAACAGTAAAACACTGTGTGCTCTTGAACTTTTGTTTGTTTGGAGTTATTTACTGATTCAGTCTCCTTACTAGTGATTGATCTATTCAGATTTTCTATTTCGTGATTTGATATTGGAAAATTGTATGTTTCTGGGAATTTACCCATCCTAGGTTTAATTTGTTGAGGGTATAATTTGTTCATAGTAGTCTCTTCATGATCCTCTGTATTTCTGTGTAATCAGTTATAGCTTCTCTTTCATTTCCAATTTTATTTATTTGAGTTCTCTTTTTCTTTGTGAGTCTAGGTAAAAGCTTGTTAATTTTATCTTTTCAAAGAACCAACTCTTAGCTTCATTGATCTTTTTTATTGGTTTTGTCTCTATTGCATTTACAGATGGTCCCTAATTTATGACGATTCAAGTTAGATTTTTTGACTTACTCTAGTGTGAAAGTGATATACATTCAGTAAGAACTATACTTTGAATTTTGATTTTTTTTTTTTTCTCCTGGTATGTGGTATAATATTCTGTCATGATGCTAAGCAGTATCAGCTGCAGCTCCCAGGCAGGCATGTGATGACACAGGTAAATAACTGCTGTAGTTACAACCATTCTACACTTATAAAACATTCAATATTCCATAATTCAGCAGTTGATAAATTATGTGGTGAATCAGAACTTTATTATAAAATAGGCTTTGTGTTAGATGATTTTGCACACCTGTAGGCCAGTGTAAGTGTTCTGAGCATATTTAAGGTAGGCTAGGCTAAGCTGTGATGTTCTGTAGGTTTGGTGTAACAAATACATTATCAGTCAATGATATATTAAATCTCTGATGGGGTTATTGGGGAGTATAGCTCAGGGGTAGAGCATTTGACTGCAATCTCTGATGGGGTTTTTGGGATATAAACCCATTATAAGTTAAGGAAGAATTTTCCATTCTGATCTTTATTATTTCCTTCCTTTTTCTAACTTTGAGCTTTGTTTACTCTTATTTTTTAGTTCCTTTAAGTGGAAAGTGGGATTGTTTATTTGAAATTTTCCATGTTTTCTAAGGCAGGCCTGTGAAACTCATTGCTGTGAACTTTTTGCTTAGAACTGCTTTTGCTATATCCCATAGATTTTGGAATATTTTATTTACATTTTCATTTGTCCCAAGGTATTTTTAAACTACCCCTTTGACTTTTTTGTTGACCTATTAGTTGTTCACTAGCATGTTGTTTAATCTCCATGTATTTGTGACTTCTGTTGCTGTAATTACTTTCTAGTTTCATACCATTATGGTCAAAGAAGATGCTTGATATGATTTTTATCTTCTTAAGTTTGTTGAGACCTGGTTTTTGCTCTAATATTTGATCTGTCCTAGAGAATATTCCATATACTTGAGAAGAATGTGTATTCTACTGCCTTTGGATAGAATATTCCATATATATGTATTAAATCCATCTGGTCCAGTGTATCATTTAAGGCCAATGTTTTCATATTAATTTTTTTTCTGGATGATCTATCCATTGATATAAATGGGTTGTTAAAATTCCATATTATTATTGCATTGATGTCAATTTCTCCTTTTAGGTCTTGTTAATAATTGCTTCATATATTTAGAGTGCATAAATATTTACAAGGGTTAAATTGTCTTGTTGGATTGACCTTTTTATCATTATATAATGTCCTTTGTCTCTTACACAGTCTTTGTTTTACAGTCTAGTTTGTCTGATGTAAGTGTAGCTATAGCAGCTTTCTTTTCTTTTCTGTTTGCATACGGCATGTTTTCCATCCCTTCATTTTTAGTCTATGTGTATCCTTAGATCTGAAGTGAGTCTTTTATTTGCAGTATATAGATGTCTTGTTTTAAATCCATTGAGCCAATCTGTGTCTTTTGATTAAAGAATTTAGTCCATTTACATTGAAAGCAATTATTGGGGCATATGGCTGGCTCAGGTGGTAGAGCATGCAACTTGATCTTGTGGTTGTGAGTTTGAGCCCCATGTTGGGGCTTAAATCTTTAAAATAAAATCTTTAAAAATGAAATCTTTAAAAAAATAAAGCAATTTTTGATAGGTGTGTACTTAATGTCATTTTGTTAATTTTCTGCTTATTTTTGTAGCTCCTCTCTGTTTTTTTCTTTATTTGCTTCCTTCCATTGTAATGTGATAACTTTTTTTAGTGTTGTGTTTTGTTTCTTTTCTCATTATCTTTTATGTACCTACTGTAAATTTTTCCTTTGTGGTTACTGTGAGATTCACCTGTCTCATTCTTTATACATAAAAGTCTATTTTAAGTTGGTATTGAGTTTGAGCACATTCTAAAAACTGTACCTTTTTACTTTGCCTCCACCTTTGTGTTTAGTCTTTTTGAAGTATCTTAAATACTTTTGTTTACCCCTTAATTTACTGTTGTAGTTATAGTTGATTTTACTACTTTCGTCTTTTAAACCTCACAGTAGATTTACAAGTGACTAATCTACTACCTTTATATTTGCTTTCCCAGCATAGTTTTTACTTCTCTAAATACATATTTTCTTGTTATTAGTTAGTGCTTCTTCTTTTCAGCTTGAAGAAGTTTCTGTAACATTTGTTGGAAGGCCAGTTTAGTGGTAATGAATACCTTTAGCTGTTCCTTGTCTGGAAAACTCTTTATCTTTCTTTCAGTTCTGAATGATAAACTTCCTGGGTAGAGTATTCTTGGTTGGAAGTTTTTTTTTTTTCCTTTCCGTATTTGGAATATATCATGCCACTTTCTTCTGGCCTATAAAGTTTCTTCTGAAAAATCAGCTTATAGTCTTATGGGGCTTCCCTTTTATGTAGCAAATGGTTTTTCTCTTGCTGCTTTTAAGATTCTCTCTTTTTCT
The DNA here is from genome assembly GCF_030435805.1 of Mustela lutreola. NCBI lineage: Eukaryota > Metazoa > Chordata > Mammalia > Carnivora > Mustelidae > Mustela > Mustela lutreola. The sequence continues at coordinate 103,343,084 of NC_081295.1, read as the reverse complement.
TTTAACTTTTGATGATTTAATTATAGGGTATCTTGGTGTGGGTCTCCGAGTTCTTCTTATTTGGAGCTTTCTATGCTTCATGGACCTAGATGTCTCCTTCCTTCCTTAGGTTAGGGAAATGTTCAGCCATTATTTCTTCAAAAAAATTTTTGCCCCTTTTCTCATTCTTTCTCTTCTCTTTCTGGGATGTAAATGTTATCCTGTGTGATGTTGTTTTATGGGTCTCTTAAACTATCTACACTTTTTAAAATACTTTTTATTCTTTTTGCTCCTGTGTTTGGCTGGGTTCCATTGCCTTGTCTTCCAGGATGATCTGTTCTTCTGCTTCATTAGTTTGCTGTTGAACTACTCTGATGTATTTTTAAGTTCAGTTATGATATTCTTCAGCTCTGTGACTTCTTTTTAGTACTTTCTTAATATTTTCTATCTTTTGAAGTTTATCCATTCTTCTCTCAAGTTCTGTATCTTTTTTTTTTTAAGATTCTATTCATTTATTTGACAGATCACAAGTAGGCAGAGAGTCAGGCAGAGAGAGAGGGGGAAGCAGGCTCTCCACTCAGCAGGGATGCTGAGGCAGATGCGGGGCTCGATCCCAGGACCCCAAGATCATGCATGACCTGAGCCGAAGGCAGTGGCTTAATCCACTAATCCACCCAGGTGCCCCTCAAGTTCTGTATCTTAATGACCATTGCTTGAACTCTGTCGGGTGAGTTACTTACCACCAGTTCATTAAATTTTTTCCTGGGGTGTTATCTTATTCGTTTGCTTGAAACATATTTCTGGGTTCCCTCATTTTGCTTGTCTCTCTGTATTCATTTCTGTGTACCAGGCAAATCACCAACCTCTCCCCATCTTGAAGGAGTGATTTTGTGTAGGCGATGGACCTTATCATTCAACCTTACCCTAGCTCTTGGTTGTCTCTCAAACTTTTGTGATTGTTTAAGCAGGCTGCTTTATCCTTGGTCCCAGTTGTTGAGATTGTGTCAAACCCTGACAGTGTTCCAAAGGAAGGGATCTCAGTCAGCATTTATTTTCTGACTGACTGGAAACCAGGCCCTCAGTCAGCCCCTTTTAAAGTATGCAAATATATACAGTCCTGTGGGATCATAGTCATAACCTTTCCTGGGTCTGCAGACCAAGTGATTTAGAGATGTCTTCTTGGCAACAGTTGAAAAATCAGGGCTCCAGATGAGTGAATAAGCTCTTTCTGGGAAGTACCTGTAAGCCATAGTGAGGCTAAGGGAGAGTACAAAGGTGGCCACCTCTGGCCCATGTTTTCTGAGAGTTTCTCCATGGTTTGTCTATGTATGGTAAACCTGAAGCTTGCCCTTCTGACTAATGCTCCAAGACAAGTAAATACGCCATTTCCACAGGAACAGTGGGGGTGTGTTTCAGTCTCATGTTTGTGCTTTGCCCTGGGAGCTGTAGCCTGCCAAGAACTATCTCCCCTATTCTAGTTCCATGGAGCCCAGCAACAGTGTCCGCCCTGGCCACCAGAGATAAGGGCTTAAGGGGTCACCCGTGTGTGGACTGCATGTGCCCACTGGCTTCAGTAGACTCCATGTGAAGCCTAGGACTAGGGAATCCTACCATCTTCAATAGTGCTTTGGGGCAGTCCAGGGTGGAACAGGGCTCCCTACTGGCTGAAGTGGGACTTTGGGAGAAGGGGGTGGTGGTGGTGCCCTTGCACGTCCAGCAGAAGCTTTAAGATTAGCTAATGAATCTCCTTCTCATGTGGTCTAAGTGCTTTTTAAACTGTTGCTTTTGTGCTGGTTCCATGGTTGAGTGAGTCTGTGTGTGAGCCCTTTAAGAGTGAACATTCTCTCTCCCACACAGGCTCTCACACAGCCTTTTGGTTCTCTTGGATGTAAACCCTGTTGTTTTTCAAAGTCAGGTATTTTGGGGGCCCATTTCTCTGGTGCAGGTCCAAGGGTTATGATGCCTGGTATAGGGCACAAATACATTCCTCAGGGAGATGCTCTACATTTGTGAGATCCCTGCCACAGTTGTTGTGGGTCCCTACATTGGGGGTAGGGTTTTTGATGAGACCATCTCCTACCTATCTCAGTGTTTTGTTGTTTTTTGTTTTGTTTTGTTTTGTTTTTGGTTGTTGTCATCGTCCTTTGTCATGGAGGAGATGTTTGGCTAGTTTTCAGGTCTTTATCAGAAGGAATTCACTCACACGTAGCTATAGATTGGGTGTGTTTATAGGTGAGTTCAGGGTATTGCTGTGCAGCCATCTGAATCCAATCCCCCTAACCGTGTCCGTAAATACTTTTAATAAATAGAAAAACATTTTCAAAGGAACTTCATTTCCATTAAAATAGTTTAAGGGCACTCAGGGATGAAGAATGAGGAGGGAGAAAGTGAGATATAGCCTATCCCTAGGGAATGGATGGAGAATTTCAAACTGTGGTAGAGAAGGAACAAGACCACCAAAGAAGAAAGCACTATCCTAGATACAGAAAGGAGGAAGAAGGGAAACAATTACACAGAGAACTGCTGCCTAGAACCAGGGAGGAGGAAGGTAGTATAGTTTCGAATGTCACTTCTAGATGTTGGAAGGTTATGGTTTTCTTTTGTAATAATGATGTGATGAACCAAACTTTCCAGTACTCTTCTCCTTAAATCATAAGAAGCCTTCCCTCGCTCTTCTGTGTACCATGTCTGTGGTAACCATGGCAGTATTAGCTCTCTGTAGTGAGGATCTAGTTGGAATGTTTCTTTTTTACCAGACAGTTCAAAACCAGGTATCTAGAAAAGAAGAAACATGATTAGAAACATGGTTAGTCAGTTTACTTCAGCCAAAGGTCCTGAATGTGAGTCTTTCCTTTTATCACAGCGATTAAATGTTTTGCTAAATAGTTGTGGACAACCATTTAACCCCTCTAAGTCTTGGTTTCTCCTTCTACAAGATGAGAATGGCACTACCTACCTTCCCACTTTTAGCTGGAAGACCAAATGGGATGTAATATATGGTCAAGTGCTTAGGGAATTTCAGGGTAAGGGCTCACCTGAAGCTAGAAAGGTTTTTGTCAGACAGCTTCCTCGGAGTGGTACCTGTGACGGAGTTTATGCCAATGGAGTGCGCAGAGGGGTTTGTTTAATGGAGTAACATTGGCAAATACAACCCTGCAAAGAGACCAGCTTGACAGATGGCTTTCTAACTTTCTTATGGCTAGCTGTAAGCTGCCAAAACTTAACAAGAAAATCCAAATGTACTAAACAGTACTTTTTGAAGACCGTATTTTTATTTATATGCATAATCATGATTAAAATCTCCTCTTCACAGATTTTACCAACTTCATGTTATGTCTTTTCTTCCCCTTACAGATGAACGGGACAAAGTTCAAAAGAAAACGTTTACAAAATGGATAAATCAGCATCTCATGAAGGTCGGTTAATGTTATTTTCACATCATGGAATTATTTAGCATACTTTTAATTTATTGTGCAAGAATTGATTGTATGGCTCTGAAGCATAGCTTTTCAACAGCAAATTGAAAATTTAAATTCTAGAGCATTTGACATGCATTTTAGTTATCTATAATTATCTGGTGTGTGGCCTGTGGGTAATGATGAAGGCGAGAAGATAAGTACATGGTGATTACAGTGCACTCTGTGACTTAGTTAAAACCCATTATTACTGGACTCTGTAAAAAGTCTTAGCATATAAGAAGCATGTAAATATTTATGTATTAGGGCACGGAAAGACTTCAGTTCTCAGTAAGATTTTTTCTCTCTCAAGATTGAAACCAAGTTCTGGTATCAGATATATATGTGGATGGCAGAGGGTTATATGGGAAAAAAGGTGGATTATAGAGACAGATGTCTAGAGTTCTTTAACTTCTTGTACTTGGTATGACCTAGATATTGGTGCTTATGTGTACATTTCTCTGTGTAGTAAATAGTTCTGAAATTAATATTTCTTTGTGTGCTCTGGGACACTTTATTACAAGCTCTCCAGAAAAATACATATACACATAAAATTTGCATACAATTTCATGGAGTTATTGGTTCCCACTGAAGCCCTTCTATAAATCACAGCTAAAGCACCTATATGACTTTACAATGAACTATTAATCAGTTTTTTCTCCCTCTTATGGATAGTCCTCAAGTTGGAGACAGGTAACATTAAATAAGTCTGCTGTTTGGGACTTAGAATTTTCTTATAAAGAAACATTATTTTAAATGAGGTTATATTCTTAAGCTACTCACAAATCCTATTTAAAGCATCATGTAACAAAGGAGTACCAATAATGTACCAATAAAGCATGTAATAGCCTTCTATAAAAGTGGTTCTCATTTCAAGGGGCATATCAATATCACCTGAGGGATGTTTTAGTCCTCTTGCTTTCTCTACTCATTGACAAAATCCTTTTCCCAAATTCTGATGTATCCTTCAGGCAAGCGATGTCACCCACTCTCCAACTGAGAATCATTTCTGTAGGGAGCTTCTGGTACTGCTGGGAGCTGAATCCTTTGTATTTTGGCAAAAGATAAAAGGTTGAGACACAGTGCTTTGTGGTGATTTTGTGAGGAAATATATTGTGAATACTAATGAAGGATACCAACAGTTTACCTACTACCCTTTTCCAATCTTCTGTCTCATCACACACATATTGTGAGTAGGGCTCTTCCACAGGCTGGGGCAGAGATGATGGGTTGATGTGAGGGTTGTGGTATGAAACTTTGGAGTTGGAATCTCTGACAGGAGTTCCCCATTTCTGAGGTGAATCCACGGGAAGCAGAGTTTGTGATGCAGAGGTTCCCCTTTGGTAGCTGATGCCCTAGCAATCTTTGTAACTGTGGCTCTCTTGGCGGGGCATGTTAGGGGACACAGAGAATTGCCCCATGTCTTCTGGAGTGTAATTGCTCTGGTTCCAACTGTTGCCAGTAAATACCAGAGAGAAGTAGAAGCAGAAGTGAGGATGACCTCCACAGGAACTGTATCACTGACTATTTATTAGGGGCCTATTGTGTGCCAGGCATGTTGGACTAGACCATTATCTTTTGAGTAGTTCATAAATTGAATGGTCAAGTAAAAGGAGACTTCCTTTGCTAAAAATGTCAAAACACTATTTGAGCTGCTTGAGGACAAAGGCTATATTATTTATACAGTGCCTGGCAAGAGTATTCTCACTGTGTGTAATATACATTGCATACATTAAATCATTTAATTCTTATAGCAACTACCCAAGGTGGTTTAATTTAGTGGTTCAAAGTCAGACAGCAAGTATTCAAAGCTTGATTTACCTGGACTATGTGACTGCTTTTTTTTTTTTTTTTTAATAAAATGACAGATCTCATGATTTAAGGCTTATTTCTGCTGCAATGCAGTAAGAATTGGGAAAATATGTTATTTTATGCAGAACAGCCATTAGATGCCAATTCAATTGCTTAGGGTTGTAATCAAATTGGCTTATTTGTTTCCTGAAGTATTTTACAGTGTCAGAGTTTAAAGTTAAGTTTTATTAAATGAGGAGTCACTGGAGGGAGTGGAGGAAAGCTAGACAGTAGAGTCTTGGCTAACTCCCATTGTCGATTGCTTACATTTTTGTTCTGTTTTGCTCTAGTGTCAGCTCAAAGTTGTCTTCCCTTATAATCTTAAAAATTGTGCACTGAAATCTCTGGCACAAAACTCAAATATGTGAGAACATAATTATTAAATCTTTCATTCTTTTATGTCTGGAAGTTAGAGCTTTAACCTCAAACATTTAGAGGCACCAGGCTGTTAAGGTTTGTGTTGTTATTGGTTAACCAGAGAAAGGGCAGGCTTTATGTGATTTTTTTCCATGTTTTGCTCAAGTGATGGAAAAAGGAATGTGGCACTATGTAGTCAGCCTCTTTCCTCTCACTAAAAAATGTTCTGGACTCTTTTGCCCCAGGCGGCCATTGGTCATAATCCCATTAGTGGGAAATACAACATAAAAATGTGAATTTTAAGTAAAAAATTTTAATATTAGAAAGTAATATTTTTTTCTGTATTGATTTTCTTATGTTCTTCATTGACATGTTGAACATCTGCAAGGGAGAAACAGGGAAAGGAGAGAAGTGGATCCCATGTCTTTTTTTACCTTACCATATTCCTTTTTAAAAGTTTTTGTTTTTTTTAAAGATTTTATTTATTTATTTGATAGAGAGTGAGAAAGAGAATGACAGGGGAGAGCGTCAGAGGGAGGGGCAGACTCCTCATGGAGCTGGGAGCCTGATACGGTACTCGATCCCAGGGCTCCAGGATTGTGACCTTTGCCAAAGGCAGTCCCTTAACCAACTGAGCCACCCAGGTGCCCCACCATATTCCTTTTTAGTGAATGAGAGTTATGTTATTTGAAGAGTTTTTAATAAAATGGGATCATAGGAGAGGCTATGACAACTAAGTCAATAAAATGAAAATGAGTAAGGCGAGAAAAAAATGAGAATGAAATCATTTAGATAATTGGATAATTCTGTGTGTTTTCTTTATGTTTTATCCATTTTAACTATAGTAACAAGTAGTCTTTAACCCATGGGGAAGGAGGGGATTAAAGGGGAAATCTAGGAGAAGAGAGTAAAGAGGTGAGGGAGGAGGTTAAAGGGGAAAATATGGGAGGAATGGTTGTCTTGTACCCAAAGGGTGCTCTCACACAGTTCCAGAATTGTGCCTTAGGATGGCCCTATGGGGTTTAGGGTCTAGAGACTCTGTTCTTGGCTCAGCTGCCAGGGAGTGCTGACCCCAGCTAGGGATGTGTTTTTCATCTTCTTACAAATTTTGCCCTTTCTAAATTATTATTTTTTTTATTTTAAAATAATATTATATAAGTATTTTACCCTATTTTTTCCAGCACAGTTTTGTCTCCAGGAAGAACTAGAACAGGGAGATCCTGGAACAGATATGACTTTGCTGAATTTTTTCTTTTCATTTTACAAATTATATATTTTGCTAAGTTAGAGCAAATTGTCTTTGAAAGAAGAATGGCTCCCAAAGTTATTAGTCTGTGGCATGTGAACCAAAGATGGGAGGCAACACGAGGTCAGACAGGGCTTGTGTCCAGGCTTTACAGTTTATTATTCGTGAGACCTTAACCTTGTTAGGCTTTCATCTGTAAAATGGTGGCAGTGATAGGTAAGTGTGAGGATACAAAAGAGATAATCCAGTTAAACATAAAATATGTTAATTGGCACATTGTGTATGTTGCCTCAGGAACCCTTCTCCCCTCTCATCCAAATCTCTTTTCTTACCTCAGGTACTTTCCCTTTTATTTATTTATTAAAAGATTTTGTTTATTTATTTGAGAAGGAGGGAGAGAGAGAGAGAGAGAGAGAATGCAGGAGAGAGCACCAGCTGGCGGGAGAGGGAGAAGGAGGTTCCTTGCCAGCAGGAAGCTTGACCTGCAGCTTGATCCCAGGACCCTGAGATCATAACCCCGGCCAAAGGCAGTCTTAAAGAACTGTGTCTCTCCCCCGTGCCCAGCCTGCTGCCCCAGTACTTTCCCTTTTAGTAGAAAAAGCTGAGATTTAGGTTCAGAATCTGTAGAGGTAGTAGATTGGCCTGTTGCCTTCTTGCCTTCATGTTCTACTGGGACACGGGAAAATTATTTATTTGAGGTAATCCTGTTGGCCATACCCTCCTCTCCTCTGTAAGCATTGCTCCGCAGTCATTTATGAATTGACTTTGGGGCCCCCAAAGTCTTTCTGGTTCCTCTTTTCCCTCTTCTCCCACACACTCTCTTTGCGGAAAGGGAATCAGTGCAGGCCCACCAGACTTCTGAAAGGTTGGCCATTTTTGTTCTTCAGTTGTGATTGCACTTAGATTCACAATGGGAGGGCATAGTCCACAAAGTTTGCTTCCTTCCTTTACAGAAGGGAGAACTTTACTGGCAGAACTGTAGTACCCGTCCTGAAATGCGAACATAAGTTAGAACAGGGACTGTGTCCAAAGTGTGGTTTCCTCGTGCACTGGGATGGGTTGCAGATCTGCCAGCAGGGTCCCCTTGGCTAATAGGCTGTGTTTACTTTACTCTACCTGCACTGTTAACTGCTCACCAATTACTCCCGGTGCTTTAGGAAGTTATAGTTTATGCAGCTGCAGAATAGCGTAGCCCAGTGCTTAGGGCATGATTTTAGCATTGTCCGTTTTTACGTTTTTAAATGACGGCGTAAGTTACTATTATATCCATATGTCTAAACATTTTTTTCCCTAGAATATTTGGGTAGAATATTTTTTTTGGGGGGGAGAAAAACTGTATTAAAAAATAATATAGCCTTATTTCATATTCACAGAGCTTAAATTACATTTGTTTAAAGTAAACAGATAATTAAAACTTAACACTTGGTGGTGAACGGAGGCCTCTCGCATTTTTCTAAATGTATTTAAATAGCAGTGTTCTCATATTTCAGCTGTAGGACTAAGCCTGCCCTTACACTGATTGTTCCGTCAGGAGTGTTTTCCTTTTGGTGCATTATTCTTCAGAATACTTCTAAGAATAAAGTCCAGTTGACACGTCAGAGTTTGCTCCCACTGCACGTCTCTTCACACACTGGGTTGTTTACCTTACAGATTAGATATTTAGGTAAACTATCGGTGTTGGTAACATTTATGTATTAGTCTTTAGCATAATTTTAATTATAGCATTAAAAACCATGAGTGGGTTGTTCTCAAAAATGTTCATGACTTCAGTTAGGTAATTTTATCCAGAGAATTGTTCTAAGACATAAAATTGATGGTAGTCTTTAATTATTTACAGTATTTTAAAAGAATATTTTATTTATTTATTTGACAGAGATCACAAGTAGGCAGAGAGGCAGGCAGAGAGAGAGAGAGAGAGAGAGAGAGAAGCAGGCTTCCTGCGGAGCAGAGAGCCCGATGCGGGGCTCGATCCCAGGACCCTGAGATCATGACCCGAGCCGAAGGCAGCAGCCCAAACCACTGAGCCACCCAGGCGCCCCTAAAATTTATTTTTAATTAAAAATTTTTTTTTTTAAATTTTTATTTCTTCGTTTGAGAGGGAGATAGAGCCAGTGAATGCACAAGAAGAGGGCATGGTTGGAGGGAGCAGATGAAGTAGACTCCCTGCTGAGCAGGGAGCCTGCTGTGGGGCTTGATCCCAGGACCCCAGGATCATGACCTCAGCTGAAGGCAGATGTCTAACTGACTGAGCCATCCAGGTGCCCCCACTTGTCTTAGTTTATTTAATTCTCATAACTGTCCTTATGGATTGGTCCTATTTTATCCCAGTGTTATAGGTGATAAAATTGATAAGAGAGGTTCCGTAATTTCTCAACCCCATACACCTAGTAATTTTTAGGACTGTGTGAAAATAAGGCTAAGAGAGATTATGTAATTTCCCATAGATTGGCAAAGCAGTCTAAGGAGGAAGTGAAAAATGCATCCCAGTCTGCCTCAGTACAGATATTTTGCTGTTTCAACTACACTGAAATCTTAAGGATGAATTTAGAGTCCTGTGATATTTATTTATTTATTTATTTAAATAGATTTTATTTATTTATTCGACAGAGAGAGATCACAAGTAGGCAGAGAGGCAGGCAGAGAGAGAAAGGAGAAAGCAGGCTCCCTGCTGAGCAGAGAGCCCGATGCGGGACTGGATCCCAGGACCCCGAGATCATGACCTGAGCCGAAGGCAGCGGCTTAACCCACTGAGCCACCCAGGTGCCCCGAGTCCAGTGATTTTTTTAAAAAAACGATTTTATTTATTTGACAGAGATCACAAGTAAGCAGAGAGGCAGGCAGAGAGAGAGAGGAGGAGGAAGCAGGCTCCCCGTTGAGCAGAGAGTCTGATGTGGGGCTCGATCCCAGGACCTGGGATTATGACTTGAGCTGAAGGCAGAGGCTTTAACCCACTGAGCCACCCAGGTGCTCTGGAGCCCAGTGATTAAAGCTGAAGGAGAGGGGCACCTGGGTGGCTCAGTAGGTTAAAGCCTCTGCCTTTGGCTCAGGTCATGATCCCAGGGTCCTGGGATGGAGCCCCGCATCAGACTCTCTGCTCAGCGGGGAGCCTGCTTCCCCCTCTCTCTCTGCCTGCCTCTCTGCCTACTTGTGATCTCTGACTGTCAAATAAATATAGAAATGAAAAAAAAAAATAAAGCTGAAGGAGAAGCTGAGCTTGACATTTAGACATTAGTCTGATTTCTCTACAAGTATGACTTGACATTTAAGTTATTCTGTTGTGATATGAGATAACAGTGTATGTAGTAGAGGAAGGGTTGAAAGCATTCTGGGGAAATGTCTGGTTTAAAGACCCTTTATGTAGAATTTAAAAGCAAATCAGGGTTTAAAAATGTGAAGAAATGGATGATTTCAAGAGAGTAAGATATATGTGAGTATGAAATGGCTCCATGTAGATGAATAGTAACTTGGGACTGAGAAATTCTGAACGTTTTCTCATCATGAATAATAATGATACCTTTGTGATCATCAAGGAAAAAAGTGCACAGTAACACTATTTACTTTCAACAGTGCCGTATTGAACTTTAGTATAATCAAAACTTTATTTGAAATACAGTTTAGGAACTACTCTGTTTTCATGCATCTATTTTTAAAAAAAATTTTTTAGATTTTATTTATTTATTTGACACAGAGAGAGAGAGATCAAAAGTAGGCAGAGAGGCAGTCAAAGAGAGAGGGGGAAGTAGGCTCCCTGCTGAGCAGAGAGCCCAATGTGGGGCTTGATCCCAGGACCCTGAGATCATGACCTGAGCTGAAGGCAGAGGCTTAACCCACTGAGCCACCCGGGTGCCCCATTGTTTAAAATTTTTTTTTTTTTTAAAGATTTTATTTATTTACTTGAGAGAGAGAGACAGTGAGAGAGAGCATGAACGAGGAGAAGGTCAGAGAGAGAAGCAGACTCCCCATGGAGCTGGGAGTTCGATGCGGGACTCGATCCCGGGACTCTAGGATCATGACCTGAGCCGAAGGCAGTCGTCCAACCAACTGAGCCACCCAGGCGTCCCCCATTATTTAAAATTTTTAAAGTGAACTCTATACCCAATGTGAGGCTTGAACTCAGCACCCTGAAATCAAGAGTCACATGCCCTATCAACAGAGCCAGCCATGCATCCCCATGCAGCCATTTTGTTGGAAATACTAAATACATATATGTAAAACCATGAAACATTTAAGCCATTAATATTAGGCAGGACAGCCTAGGATAAAGTGCCAAGTGTGACAACCAACAAGGGTTTTAAAAAAAAGATGGGGTTTGGGAGGCTTGGGGGCTTCTGAGTAGTTAGGGACTGTGCCAGGGTGAGGAAATTAGCTTAGGCCCTGTGTGGAGAAGGAGGGGATGGTGCTGTGGGGAGGGGCACCATGAGTCTGGTGGACTGGATTGCTAGCCTTTGCTGGAAGATGAGGTTGGGTAGACAATGGATAGAAGGTGAAGTCAGGTGTAAGAAACAGATGCGATTGGTTAGTCAACGAGGTTTTAAAAGTTTTTGAGGACGAGAGTGACATTATGTAACTGGATTTTAGGAAGAGTCTTGCATTTTATGCACAGGCATGAAGGAACGTTATGTGAGTGTATTGTGAAATCCAAGGCAGGATCCAGTGTGCGTTTAGGTATTGCGTTTAGTTGTCCTGTCTCTTTAATCTGCCCTGGGAACAGTTTATAGCCATTTCACAGACTTTGATGACATTAAATTTTGAAGGATACACATCATGGGTTTATTTGTATAGAATGGAAGATGAATTAATAGCAAAATACCTTTGAACTTGAAGTTATTTTACGCAAGAAGACAAACATTTTTTCCTCCCATGAGAGTCATTTAAGCAATCACATTTGATTTTAGTGTTTGTGAAGAATATGCTGAACTACCGGGGTGCCTGGGTGGCTCAGTCATTGGGCGTCTGCCTTTGGTTCAGGTCATGATCCCAGGGTCCTGGATCAGGCCCTGCATCAGGCTCCCTGCTTGTTGGGAAGCCTGCTTCTCCCTCTCCCTCTGCTTGTGTTCCCTCTCTTGCTGTGTCTCTTTCTGTCAAATAAATAAACAAAATCTTAAAAAATATAAAAGAATATACTGAACTACTTTATCAAATGAAGAACACCAAAATTTTACTCAGTGATTTCAGTAGGTAATTTTAATTTTAATTCCCTCCTGTGATCAATTGTAATTTTAATTCTTTTTGATTTCTTCATTTATTATTACCATTATTCCATCACTGTCACTATCTTTTATTGAATACTTAACATGTGTCATATCCTGGACTGGATACGGAACATAAATGGTCTGATTTAACTCTTGTTTTTACCAGTGAGGAAACAGAGGCTGAGGGAGGCTAAGTTATCTGCTGAGGATGGAATAGCTAGAATGTGTCAGGACTGAGCTTTTTAGTCCTGCCTCCTTCTGGCTCTACAGAAAAATGATGTCGTACTACTACATCATGCCACAAGAGAAAGACACAGAATTAAGGAATGATCAAGAAAAAATGAAGACAGAGACGTAGGACAAAAAAGCAATATGTTGAGTTACACTGCCACTTTACTCGGCTCTGATTTCTCTTAGCCATTTCCCTACATACTCTTAAGTCTTTGCTGTTCTGGCTGGACCTCTTTATATCACCGTGAATTTCTGTTTGCATTCTTCTCTAATCAATAAACTTTGTAAGAATTTAGAGATATAGATAAAAGTATACAAAGAAGCCAAGCAGCATTCCTGAAGGTGCTTGTTTTAGCTAGAGGAAGAGCATTGACAAAGGCATTTTTAAAAAATTTTATTTTTAAAATACTTAATGTTTACCCAAAGTATGGGCTATCGAGTTTAGGCAACTAGCTAAATATTTAAGAAAAAATGAAGTTAGCTAAATACTTTATAATATACACTAAATGAATTCTATCTGGATTAAATTTTTTTCCTTTTTTAAATAATTTTTTAATTTTTTTATAAACATATAATGTATTATTAGCCCCAGGGGTCCAGGTCTGTGAATTGCCAGGTTTACACACTTCACAGCACTCACCATAGCACATACCCTCCCCAATGTCCATAACCCAACCACCCTCTCCCTACCTCCCTCCCCCCAGCCACCATCAACTTGTTTTGTGACATTAAGAGTCTCTTATGGTTTGTCTCCCTCCCGATCCCATCTTGTTTCATTTATTCTTTTCCTACCTCCCAAACCCCCCATGTTGCATCTCTGCTTCCTCATATCAGGGAGATCATATGATAATTGTCTTACTCCGATTGACTTATTTGACGAAGGCATTTTTGAAGAAGAAAAAATTTACACTTGAATCAGTGGTGCTGACATTTCAAACCAAATTGTATAGGCCTTGACATCTGAAAAAGTATATGCATTCTGTAGTAGGTAAATGAAAGCAAAAGACTTGGTTAGACTTGGTTTGTTGTTTGATACTAGACTCTAAGCAATGTGAGGACAGAGCTGTGTCTGTCTGATTAAATAGTGCATCTCTGGAACCAAGCATGGTGTCTGACACAGGACTATTTTCCTCAGACCTTCCTGAACTACCGGGGTGCCTCTCTCTCCTATTTTACAGATGTTTAAGAGCTCAAGTCCCAATATCAAGGAGATGGAATACACTAGAGGACAAAGTTTAATAGGTTCAAGATTAAACCTCACTCTGGATCTTTGTTCATTCCTTAGAATTACCCTCTTTTTTACCCAAGGGCCCAGTGCATGTCCATATCTTCCTAAGGCCCTATGTTCCAGAGTGTTCATGTTCCATCTTGGACTTAAGGTCAGTTGGTCTCAGCGAGGGTTAGGAGGAAGGACTGATGAAAACCTGATTCACTGCAGCCCGTGAGTGATAGAGCATTCTGGCTTTCCTGCTGGAAGAAGGGTAATCTCTGGTGGAATTTCAGATAATTCAAGAAAAAAAGTTGTGAGTAGGAAGGCAAGCATGGAAGTAAGTTGGTCCTGCCTGGAGTCTGCCTTGGTTACTTTTTCTAACCGATACCTACTTTTGACAGCATCCTTCATTACTTTGTCTCTTTAGAACACAGGGAAGGTATAGTGTGGGGGTTGAGAGCACAGGCTTTGTTTGGGCTGAGCCACTTGGACTCATATCCTCCCTTGACTACTAGAGATGTGACCTTGACTTTTTCTAAGCCTTTCTTGGCCTCACCTGTAAAACAGATAGTGCTCTCTTCCTGTCTATGGACGTTGAAGATCATCACAAAGCTTATGGTTTGCCCTATCTTCCACAGCAATGATAGATGTGGTCCTGATGTTTGCATTTTTATGGGATTGAGTCCTGCTGTTGCCTGCATATTGCAAAGAGGACACTGCCCAAAATGTACAGTGATAGTGGTTTTATAGTAATATGCTAGTAATGGATGCCAGTTAAATGGTGAATTCTAAGTAAAGGAATGTGTTTTTCATGGTCTGGCCAGGGCCCACACTGACACCTTTTTTTTCCTCCATGGGCCTGACAGTTTGAGGTGAGATGCTGCGAGCGTTTGGCAGTTAACCATATGATTTGTGAGCCGTAACATCACTGTTTGCGTTTGCCTAGATAAAGTAGTTCACAGAGCAACAGCCCCATCGTTCCACAAACACAGCTCAGCTTGTGCTGAGTGGAGAATTTGGCACTTAAGTCTTCCGGGAGACCACGAGCAGCTTTCTAGTAGTTCTTAAACAACCGAAAGCCCCCCAGGATGTCAAAACCCCCAGAAAGCCATGCTGCTTACTGAATTCTTACAGAGCAGTCTGTAAATCTCATTTCTTAGATGTAGTTACAGTTATACCAGACAGAGAGGATATCCTTGTCCTGACAAATTCTAAAAGTAGACCAGTTTCTTATAGATCTGGTGTCCTGAGTGCATGAGATTTGGTCTGATCCTTTTATTTCACAATTTGCTATTGTTCCTTTTAATCTTAAAAAGTAAAACTGCAAGCTATTTTACCAGCAAAAATGGCTTTACTGAGGAAGACCAGAGACTCGAAGTATGGTATAATAAGTCACTTGAAAAACCAAAGGGAAAACCTTGGGCAAGTCCAGAGAGCAAAGGAGAGGAACACTATTTTATAGTGGAAAGGAGGGAGTTGGTGGGGCTGTTACAAACCAAGTCCCCTGGAGTAACCTGGGAGGTCCAAGTCCAATGGCTGTTCATTGGCTGAGTTATGACAGTTTCCCATTGGCTGGGCTGTTGCTTGTGGCTGTGGGAAGAAGAGACCCTTTTCTTCCCCCAGCTGGGGGGCTAGGGGGCTGGGGTGGTGAAGTAGCAGCTAAAGTAGTGTTGACTTGTGAGGTGTGCCTCTCTTCTGTTGGGTCTGCAGTTGATTCTGAGTATTAGGATGTGAGAGCTCCCCTTTTTGGTCTCTCAACTCCATTTTCGTGAGGTTTCCTTACATTAATTTTCGCAGTCCTAAATGTTTTAAATGTTTAACGTTTATTTTATATAAACTTAAGAAGCCATGTTTGCAGACACTTTGATTTTACTGATGTTAAGGAAGAAAAATTCAGCTGATTAAATTTGAAGATCTAATTGCCTTTATTAAGCAGTTCACGAATTGGCAGCATGCCATGTGGCAAGTAGAGGGGAGTTCTGAGGACTTGTAAAAAATGCAGGTTTTTTAAAGATTTTATTTACGTATTTGACAGACAGAGATCACAAGGAGATAGAGAGGCAGGCAGAGAGAGAGAGAGATTGATTGGAGGAAGCAGCCTCCCCACTGAGCAGAGAGCTGGATGCAGAGTTGGATCCCAGGACCCTGGGATCATGAGCGGAACCAAATGCAGAGGCTTTAACCCCTGAGCCACCCAGGTACCCCCCCAAAATGCAGTTTTTATAGGAAGGAGAGTACAAGGAAATTATTAGCAAAAGACAAGTAAAGAGTGTTCCAGGCAAGGTCACTTTGCTTTAGGGACAAAAGTGTGTGTGGGAGGGTCTTATCAGGTAGGTTACCTCATCCTCCTTCGAGGGGTGGGGAGGAGCTAGAGAGGGCTACTGTGATAGCTTACTTTGTTGGTGCTGACCAGAAAACGCCAGCTAATTTAAAATTTCATTTGTGGGGGAGGTTGAAACTGCATTTAGGTTAGGTATTAAAGCCCCAGTTTTGTGACTTGGCCAGGCATAAGGAACTCCATGGGTTTTCTTTTTAACACTGAGCATTGTATTTAGTAGTGAAGTTTTAATGTTTAGTCCGAGTTATTAAATTCCAGACTTTTGTCTTCTCAACTTAATTTCTGATTAATACTTTACTTGTTGGATTTAAAAAAAACTAATTTTCCAGAGTTGACAAGATCAACTAAAAACATAGTTTTTTTTTTTGCAGAGAAGCAGCATTTTTCAAATCAGGTCCTCAGGAACACCCGTGTGATGGTGTTGTGAGATGTCCTGGAAAGAGAAAAGTTTCCGTTGCCGGGATAGTTGGGAAAGCAGTGTTCCCTAGTTGAAGAGATTTACGGTATATATTAGCATATTAAAGACCGAGAACGTCTGTGATAAAGAACCCGTTTAATTCAGTGTTTCACAAATTCACTTGGTCATGGATTCTTTTTATCAAAGAGTATCTGTTAACATCCCTTTGGGAATTCCTGCCAGAGAGTTTTAAAGTGACTGCTTTTAAGCAAATATAATTAATTTTGTATTAATTAGAATCCCAGATTTGGACAGGATCTAGTTAATTCGGTTGTCATTGCAGGAATATTTTCTCACAGCCTTTCTTATGGGTCACTGATTTTCGAATTTATGGACAACTTACACTTTTGGTCCATTTGAATTGTAACTGAGCTGTTTCTTTCATTGCCTGAAATTTGCTCACTGTAATTCCCACCCACTTGTCTTGGTCCAGCCCTCCCTCCCCCCACCCCCATAGAACCCATATATAGCAGTGCTTAACTATCTGAAGGAACTGTTGCATCCTTTTCTTGTCAAATATTCCCTTTTCCTTTATTTCGTTTTTATGTGATGCAGTGTTTGTGGCCTACGTTTCTTTTTTTAGACTATTCTCTTTCAGTTTTCCTATTTGAAAGTTTTGAGACTCTTGAGTTGAAAGCAGAAAATGAGTTGAAGGAATTCTACCAGGTCATCAGTTATATAGTAAGAGCACAAGCTGCTGTTATCCACAGAAGTCAACTCTGTTTTTATTGTCTACTTCCTTTTCACCTCCCCCCCTTAGTACACATTGAGCTGTTTGCCTGTTTATTTACCTTTCCTTTTTTTCTTTCTCTACTGTAAGATTGCTCCTTTAGTCTTAACTGTTTTCCTACAAAGACACATTATTGCTTTTATTAGAAAGGACCAAGATAATGTTATTTTGTAAAAACTGCCTTTTCCACTCTTAATTCTCTATAAAAAGAGAAAGTGTTGTATAATTCCTCTCCTTTCCAAGAGTGAAGGACCCATAATGATTAATGGGCTGATAGTGCTAAGGGCATTTGCATCTCAACAGGAACTCCTGGTGGGGGAAGATATAGAGGTCTGCAAACCATCTATTGCCTCAGGGCCAAATTTGGCCATAGCCTATTTTTTGGTACAACTAGTGAGGTAAAAATTATTTTTTAGGGGCGCCTGGGTGGCTCAGTGGGTTAAGGCCTCTGCCTTCTGCTCAGGTCATGATCCCAGGCTCCTGGCATGGAGCCTCGCATAGGGCTTTCCGCTGAGTGGAGAGCCTGCTTTCCCCCTCTCTTTGTCTCTGCCTGCCTCTCTGCCTGCTTGTGATCTCTGTCTGTCAAATAAATAAATAAAATCTTAAAAAAAAAAAAATTCTTTTTTACATTTTTAAAGAACTGAAAGCAAATCAAAAGAATAGTATTTTGGGACACATGAAAATTATATGAAATACAAAATTTGGTGTTTATAAATAAAATTGTATTGAATCCAGCTGTTCTGATTCACCTATGTGTTGTCACATCATATGACCCTTAAAACCAAAATATTTACTATCTAGCTTTTGTAGGAAAAGTTTCTTGATTCTGTCTGAGACTAAAATTTTATATGTATTTTGGGTCAAGTTTTGTGTATATACATTTAGTGGTGAGATGTGTGCAGTGTCTAAATGGAATGTCTCTTGATTGGATGGGGAGCCCCAGATGTGGCGTCATAAGCCAGTAGAAGCTGGTGGAGAGGGAGGTGAAGGAATTCACTTGAGGCAGAACAAAGGAGATAGAGGTTTATTGAATATACTGCAAGTGTATCGAATACACTGTGGTGGGCAGGACAGCAGAGGACAGGAGGCAGTGGGTAAAGGCTGTTTTTAAAGGGGAAGATGAGGAAGTATGACCACCTTACTGAATTCTTCCTTTTTTGGTAAATATACCTTGTTGTGAGTAACCCATTGGTCATTGGGCGCCTATGGATATTTTGAGGTCCCCTCATGGTCCTGTCTGTATTCAGCCAGGGGGGTTGCTATGGGCCCTTTGTACATTCTGTCACTTAAGCCTGTTTGCCTAAAAGTGGCCTCTACAGTATGGCCACTTGTGCTTCCTGTGAATCCATGTATTAAAGTAGCTTTCCTTTCCTATATGTAAGGCCAACTGTGGTTCTATGAATGTAATTTTTTTAAATAAATTTTTTTTTTGTAAACATATAATGTATTATTAGCCACAGGGATACAGGTCTGTGAATCGCCAGGTTTACACACTTCATACACAGCTACTTTTCTAAATGAGCGTCTCTCTTTGATTTATTTACAAAATGGTATTGAAAAGGCCAGATCAGTATATTGCTTTACTAAGGTAAAATTTTATTTCTGTGATAATCCTCTTTAAGTTAAGATTGTCATGAAAGATGTACCATTGCAAATGCCACTTCAATTAAAAGTTCAGCGAGTAATGCTGATATAAAGTAGATGATGGGGCGCCTGGCTGGCTCAGTGGGTGGAGCAGACTACTCTAAATCTCAAGGTTGTGAGTTCAAGCCCCTTGCTGGGCATGGAGTCTACTTAAAAAATAAATAAATAAAATGATGTGGATGAAATGTTACTTCCATCACTCAAATTAGAGGTTTCCTAACTAGATCAGTAGGTAGTCCTTTATGGCTATTGTGTTACGGAATCTGGACTGGATCCTGGGGCAAGAACCAAGCAGCACTCGGAGACTTTGGAGGATCGGAGGTTTATGTAACACTGGTGGGATCAGAGGATACTGTTCTCCAAGGGTCTGAGCCCCAAGCACAAGCAGGGAGGGTAATTTATAGCCTTTTGCTTTTGCATAGTTAGTACTTTTGGCAGTTGTGGGAATCAGGGTAAGGAAAGAAGAACCCGGAAGCGCTTTGAGACAGGGACTGGAATTCCCTTGATTTGGTCGGCCATCTTAGAGCACAGTTTTTCCCTTATCAGTTGCATTTGCTTTTTGCTCTCTTAATATATACCTTGTTTTTGGTTTAGATTAAAGGTTTGTAGTCATGGATGTTACCAGCTTTTCCAGCTTTATTAGTATTACGATCAGGCCTTTTGTTTAATTAAGTGTTAATTGAATATATTTAGAACTGTTTTTTAGTAAGTACAAATCATAGGTGTTTTAAAAATGTATTTCAGCTGATGTATTAGAACAATCTCAACATCCTGATGTTAAGTGATAAGTGTAAACATTTCTCACATGCAGACATTGCTCCCATTCAGTAACTCAAAGGGAGTTTGATTAAAATGTACTTTTAAAGATTTTATTTATTTATTTGACACAGAGAGAGCACAAATGGGGAGCGGCAGGTAGAACGAGAGGGAAAAGCAGGCTCCCCACTGATACCAGGATGCTGGGATCATGACCTGAGCCATTCAGTGCCCCCAAATTAAAGTATTTTTAAGAACAGGTTTTCTTGAAATATATTTACATACAAAATTCATTGGTTTTAATTGTATAATTGATTTTTAGTAAATTTATGGAATTATGCAGTTATTACCACAATCAAAATTTTTGGAACATTTCCATCACTCCAAAAAGAACATCCACCTCCCCCAGCCCTCCGCAGCCACTGATATAGCTTCTATTTCAACAAGATTCACATTTTCTGGATATTTCACAAAAACAGGAGTCAAATAGAACGTGTTCTTTAGTTTGGCTTCTTCCAGTTAGCATGCAGAGTTGGAGGTTCATCTGTGTTGTAGCACGCATCTTCACTTCTTTTTAGTGGCAAGTAGTGTTTCCATCCTGTGGCTCTATCACACCGTGTTTATGCATCTAACAGTTGCATGGCATTTGGTTTGCTTCCATGTTTGGCTATTAGTGAATAATGCTGCTGTAAACAGGAGCATACAAGTCTTTGTATGGACATATATTTTCATTTCTCTTGGATATTTACTTAGGAATGGAATTGCTGGGTCATATGGTAAACACAGTGTGACATTTTAGGGAATGCCAAGCTGTTTTCCAGAGAGGTTGCACCATTAAATATTTCCCCTAGCCTTGGAGAGGGTTCTGATTTCTTTAAATCTTTTCTAGTACTTATTCTCTTTCTTTTTTGTTTTAGCTATCCTAATGGCTGTGAAATGCTATGTCATAGAATAGTGATTTGTATTTCTCTAATGATGTTGAGCCTCTCATGTGTTTATTGCCCACTTGTGTATCTTTTTTCGTAAAAATGTCTGTTTAGATTTTGCCTATTTTTAAATTGGGTTAATGTTCTTTTATTACTGGGTTTTCTTTTACCACTTATGCTCTTGGTGCTATAAGTAATTTTTGCCTAACCTGAGGTCACAAAGATTTACTCCTATGCTTTCATCTAACAATTGTATAGTTTTAGCTCTTCCATTATTTAGGTCTCTGATTAATTTTGAGGAAAAGGCTGCTTTTGCATATGGGTATTGAATTTCCCAGTATTGGTTTGAAAATATTCAGCACTGAATTGCTTTTGTCCTTTTGTCAAAAGCCATAAATATGTGGGTCTCTTTCAGGACACTCTATTATGTTTCAGTGACCTATATGTCTATTTTTATTAGAAACATTTTGTTATAAGATTAATTAAGTCTTGAAATTTGATTTATCTGAACACAACACTAATTTAGATGGGTATGGGGAAATACTTAGAAGGCTGCCATGCTGAAAGGGACATTTTTCCTTGGTGTGTTAATCCTTCAGCTTTTACTTAGCTCCGGCTGTGTGATAAGACATGATGCCACGTTTGGACTCTAATAGATGCCATGGTAGGCCCCTGGGGCAGGGACAGATCCCTTGCTAGGAAGTGGCCTGATGGAGTTCTTGAATCTGTTTTCTGAATTTCTCTTTTCTTCCTGTTACTGGGCAGGCATTCAAGGCATGGCTATGTTCACAGGCAAGTGCAAATGACTAATCTTTTATTTACTGAACAAACCTTCTTTGATATTTACTATATGAGAAGTACTGTACAAAGCATGACACTTTTACAATGAGGACCTAAGACCAGGCCCTGTCCTTTTTAGAGGCTTATATTTAAGTATATTATGTGCATAAAACTATTCTATAAGGAAAACGATGATTGGCATTCTGGAATAAGCCAAGGACTATATGAGTGCAGAAGAAAGGCCTTCTCAGTCTGGGTGGAACTGGAGCTTGACTCTGGAGGAAGAGTGAGATTTGGAGAGCTAGAGGAGTGGGGACAGAGCAGCGTTTTTGGGGTAGAGGGAACACCGTGAATACAAGCAGAGAGATATGACAGTGGCAGTTTTGAGAATGGGACCTCAAGTATTTAGCTTTCTTTTCAAATTCTCTTAGCCTTTGGGGTTAGAAGTGAAGCTCTACTCTTCAGGTACTGGGACCTGTATGACTTGCAGTACATGCACAGCTGTGTCCCGTGGTTCACCTTGAGAAATGTGGCCTCTCATTTGCTAGAGTGACTTGGTTTAAGCCTACTCTTGGTGAAACTTGTTAATTTAAAAGCAAGGGTGCTGGGGCTCCTGGGTAGTTCAGTTGTTAAGCATCTGACTCTTGATCTCAGCACATGTCTTGATATCAGGGCTATGAATTCAAGCCCTGAGATAGGTTCCACAGGGAGAGTGAGTGTGCACTCAGAAAAAAGAGAGAGAGAAAAAGAGAGAGAGAGAGAGCGAGCGAGCGCATGCGTGCTCAGAACTGAGGTGGGGGAGAAAATCACTAATACTTATGTTTCAGGCTTCAGTGTGAGACCGAAATGCAGCAGTACAGCTTCTTCTCTGGTCATGAACAGCTGAGGGGACTAGCTGTTGAGTATTTGTGGTCCACAGCCTTAGGTAAATAAATGGAATCTGGAAATTTGGCAAAACTGTAATGTCATTTAGGAAGTGATCAATTTGAAGAAATTAAGAGTATCTTTGAAACCTTTAATCTTCCTGGAGAAGATATAATTCTGTTGCAGAGATTGAGTTTAACAACAGCTGATAAAATATGTATCCATTTTTTTATTAGGTAATTAATAGAATAAACTGTGTTTATAACTATCCAAACTTATTAGTTTCCTAAATGTGTTTTATAGTGACTTTATTTTGGAAAATGTATATCATTGTACGGGGGAGTTAGAGTTTCATCTGGATTTAAGGAAACTTTTTTTTTTTTTAAACAGGGAAGAGGAGTTAAGCATTAGCATGGTTTGTAGCAAAGGTGGTACGATCTCATCAGCTGGGGGTGTCTTTAAAAATAGTTTCAGTGTTCCTCTCCCTGTGACAGTTGTCTTAATCATAATCCGGGGTTATTTCAGCGGTTTAATGAGGAGGATACAGCCAGTTGTTCTCAGTGGACTGTTTGTAAGGACTTGAGGAAATGGGCTTATGTTTAAAGAAGAGTGAGTTAGTTTACATACAGAGTGTAAGAGTATTGTAAAGACCTTAAAACTATAAAATATGCTACTGAGAGACCCCTTAGGTTTTTCCAGCCCTTGATACTTAAAAAAGAGATGAAGCAAGCACTTGTGTCATTCCCTCCCTTGGTATCTCTTGCCCAGGGCTCTGAAAGGGACACCAGGAAGTGCGTATGATGGTGTGACCAGGAGATACCTGCCTTTGCCAGCTCCAACTCCCTTGGATCCTTAGTCTCAGGTGGATTTTCTTACATGGCCAGCACTCACCCTTCTCTGTGAGGGCCTTGCTTCCTCCCAGCCTGGAGCCAGACTCATATTACAAGCATTCCAGCCAGTGGCTCCCTCTTTGGTTGAGGACTGGCAGAACCATGCTACCGAGACGTCATCTGTGAAGTAGACAAAGTTGGATTTTGGAGGCTCAGGAGGTTCTCTGGTTTTTTGTATGTGTGTGTATGCTGAGGTAGTACCAGATTTTTTTTCTGTAAATAGCTGAGTTGTAAAAAGTACTTTTTAAATTTTTTATTTTATTTTTAATTAGTTTTTTAATCCCAGGATAGTTAACATGCAGTGTTACGTTAGTTTCAGGAGTACCTATAGTGATTTAGCAGTTCTATACATTACTCAGTGCTCATCATGGAAAGTGTACTCTTTACTCATCACCTATTTCACCCATCCCTCCACTCAGCTCTCTCTGGTAACCATTTGTTCTCTGTAGTTAAGAGTCTGTTTTTTGGTTTGTCTCTCTTTTTTTTTTCTTTGTTTCTTAAATTCCAAATATGAGTGAAATCATATGGTATTTTCCTTCTCTGACTTATTTCACTTAGCATTAATGCTCTCTAGCTCCATCCATGTTGCAAATGTCAAGATTCCATTCTTTTTGATGGCTTTGTTATGTTCCATCATGTGTGTTTTTCTTCCCTGTCATGTGTGTTTGTATGCACATGTGTGTGGGCGTGTATGTACACTTACACCACATTTTCTTTATCCATTTGTCAATTGATGGATGGATATTTGGGCTGCTTCCATAATTTAGCTATTGTAAATAAAGCTGCAGTAAACATAGAGGTGCATATATCCTTTTGAATTAGTGTTTTCGTATTCTTTGGGTAGATACCTGGTAGTGGAATTACTGGATCATATGGTATTTCTGCTTTTAATTTTTGAGGAATCTCCATATTGTTTTCCACAGTCCCTGCATCAGCTTGCATCTTTACTAACTGTGCACATGGCTTCCTTCTTCTTGACATCCTCGCCAATACTTGTTGTTTCTTGTGTTTTTGATTTTAGCCATTCTGACAGGTGTATAGTCATCTCTTACGGTTTTGACTTGCATTTCCGTGATGAGTGATATTGAGTATCGTTTCATATGTCTCGTGGCCATCTGTATGTCTTCTTTAGGAAAATGTCTGTTCATGTCTTTTGCCCATTTTTATTGGATTATTTGTGGGGTTTTTTTGGCATTGAGTTGTATAATTTCTTGATGTATTTTTGGATACTAACTCTTTATCAGATAAGCCATTTTCAGATGTCTTCTCCCATTCAGTAGGTTGCCTCTTAGCTTTGTTGATGTTTCCTTTGCTGTGCAGAAGCTTTTAATTTTGATTTAGTCCCAGTAGTTTATTTTTGCTTTTCTTTACCTTGCCCGAGGAGGCATACTAGAAAAATGTTGCTACAGCTGATGTCAGAGAGATCACTGTCTGTGCTCTCTTGTAGGATATTTATGGTTTCAAGCTCTCATATTTAAGTCCTTAATCCATTTTGAATTTATTTTTGTGTATGGTGTAAGAACAAGGACCAGTTGTAAAAGGTATTTTAAATGGTTCCAGAGGGAAAAGAGGACAATTCTTTTTTGGGGAAGTATCTACTTAATTGTTGAAACACTTTCTAACAAGTCAGCCATTGACACCCTATAGGGCATATTTGACAAATGCTCCAAAAGAGATGATTCAACTCAGAAGTATTCAGGAATCAGGTGCCACAGCCAGCACTTTAATCAGAATTGTGAAGCAGTTGACATTTTTATTTGTCACTTCCCTGTATCTTTCCTGGACTCTTCTCTCCCCACTCACCAGCTGCCCAGAGTTCTCCGGCTGCTGCCTTCTCAGTGTTAAAAGCTCTTACTGTGGAATCCTGCAATGCCCCAAACTGCAGTGCTTCCCTCAGACTATAACCACCCCCCCCCCAACTTATTCCATCTAATCACCAACCATGATAAAGGTTTCTTTGAAATTGATATTAGGTGTTAAGATCAGTCAGATGAAGTGACTTGGTGTTAAGGGGCAAATGACTGATAGGTTTCTTTATCCCTGGAGCTGTCCTTATTTTCCCATGGGAACTGAATGTATTTACCTGAATGCATCACTAATTTCTAGTAATTAATCTGAACCTGACTTAAGACCTTTGCGTAATCTTACCAGAGTCATTTAGTGGGGATTTACTGAAGAAATACTCATTTTTTTGAGTAAGTTGTAAATTTTGGTAATGGCTGTAATTTAGATAAAACTAATTACAGATTTTTAAAAGTAACTTTACATGATTTTTACTGGAAAATATACACAATTCTGCTTCAAGAGTTTTTCAAGGGGTCGCCTGGATGGCTCACTTGGTTAAGTGTCTACCTTCTGCTCAGGTTTTGATCCCAGGGTCCTGGGATGGAGCTCCACATCAGCCTTCCTGCTCAGTGGGGAGCCTGCTTCTCCCTCTGCCTGCCATCCTCCCTGCTCTTTCTGTCTCTCTATCTCTCTATCTCTTTCTGTCTCTCTATCTATTAAGAAAATCTTATAAAAAGAGACTTTTTTTAATAGATGCTAGAATTTGAAAATACAGTGGAATCTGTTCAAAATGTTGGTGGTAAAGTATAGAACTTTGATGCTGTAGTTTCAGACTACCTAGGCTAAACAGGCTTATTTTATGTCTAATTAATTTTTTTTTAGGACTTGGCTTATATGAACTCATGTAGTACACCTATTATACTACTGTACTACTATATACCTATTCTACTCAGTTGTCTTTATTTGTCTTACTAAATTATTATAGTTACATATTTACATTTATTCAAAATTTAGTTTCTAATGAAAAAATTTAGTCTCATTGACTAGCTTCTTAATTATTCATTAGAAGTTTTGTGATTATGAACACTAATCCCTAGTTTTCTCAGCTTTTTCTTTTTTTTGTCCAAATTGTGAGAAGGTGAATGGGAAGAGGTAAGCATAAAAATGGCCAGTTATTAGGGGCACCTTGCTGACTTAGTACGTAGACCACACAACTCTTAATCTTGGGATTGTGAGTTAGAGCCCCATGTTGGGTGTAGAATTTAAAAGAAAAATGCCAGTGATTGGTTCTTCCTCTTCTCTGTTATTATTGAAAGCTGCTCTTAATCGCTCTTACCATGATTTTTTTTTTTCAAGTCATATTGGTTTAAAGAACCCCCACCCCATTTCAAGAACTACATGGAATGGATAATGCTGATGTCTTTATAAGTCAGTGCTCATTTGTCTGACATTGCAATATGGAGGTTATTTAGACCACATCTTTTTTTTTTTTTTTTAAGATTTTATTTATTTATTTGACAGAGATCCCAAGTAGGCAGAGAGGCAGGCAGAGAGAGAGAGGGGAAAGCAGACTCCCTGCAGAGCAGAGAGCCTGATGCGGGGCTCCATCCGAGGACCCTGGGATCATGACCTGAGCCGAAGGCAGAGGCTTTAACCCACTGAGCCACCCAGCACCCCTAGACCACATCTCTAATAAAAATCCAAAAAACAGTGGACAGATGGAAAAAAGTATGCAGAATAATTGATTTTTGAAAAAATTTTTTCTCTTTCAAGTAATATTTATAATTGTTTAGCATAAGAATTAAATAGTTCTGCAAGGGATCAAAATCTGCAGGCTGATGGGGAAACACAAGCAAAAATAGTTTTTCCTCCATCTTTCCTTAGAGGGAAGAACTGGAAGGAAATGTAGAGGACTCAAACCCAAACCAAAACAAACCAAACCAGAACCAACTGTCCTAAAGCTAAAACAGATTGTTACAGAAAATAGTTATGTGCTTTAAACATTTTTAAAATCAAAAGAGCTTTTTAAAAAGGTTCCTATGACAACAGTGAAACTGTGCAAAAGAGACTATAAAGAATACATAGGTGAGGGCTAAACTGTTCCCAGATCTTAAAGCATTTATTACTAAAATAATATGCTTTTGTTTTATTTTACCACCTGATGTACTACCTTGTAGTGAAAGGATAGAGAAGACCTTTTTGCTTTTGTTTTTATAACTGATTGTTATATCAACCTGAAAGCTTAAAAGAAAAATCTTCTTTGTCAAAAAATTTTTTCAAAGAACAGATTATTTTTACTGCCCAGAACCAACAGTGATTTGTTTTAAACTCTTCCTTATTTTATTCATTAATACCTTAAGATGTATGACAGATATCTTTATTTTATAGTTTTATAAAACAGCGAAGGGGATGAATTATGTATGGCCTTGATGTTGACCTATCACTGACTACAAAAAAGCATGACCATCCCATTATACTTATTTGCACGAATTTAGAATTTATAGTAATTTTGATAGAATCCATGCTGTAGCTGTAGCTTTATTCTTTCACAACTCTTGAAGAAATAGTACTGAAGTAAGCAAACCTATTCAGATAAAGCAACTAATTGATGCAGTCAGGTTGGTCTGAGGACCCAGAGGAGTCCCGTGGGACCAGTGAAGGGAGTCTTCAGCTTCTCACAGGATGAAAGTCAAACATGAGTTGAGAGGAAGTAAGAGCAGAGTTTGTTGAAGTCATAGAGCAGCTACAGACAAGAATGTTTGGGAGACTCTGAAAGGAAAATGAGTATGAATCTTGTCTTTGCTTGGGGGTCTGGAGTTTTTTGTTTTAAAAGATTTTATTTTTAAGTAATCTCTTTACCCAAGTCGGGGCTCAAAAATACAAACCTGAGATCAAGAGTGGCAGGCTGCACAGACTCATCCAGCCAGGCTCCCCGCTGTGGAGGGGTGGTCTGTAGTTCTTACTGAGGTGGGTCGTCTGGTCTGGTGTATGTGTCCTCATAGGCACCCAGGAACTTGTCCGACAAGGATGAGTGCTCAGGTGTCCTATGTAAGTCACTTATGCCCTGTAGCTTTGGGTTTTGGTGTCAAGCTATTTGAAGTCATTGGTCCTAGAGAATGTTCATGATGACCTTAGATGTGATCTGTTGCGCTGAAGACTCGAAAGAAGCATTAACTCCTTGCCTTTCATAAGGAAGACTTTCATTAAAGCATGTGTAAGGCAGGCATGTAGGTCTTAGAAAGAATAGAAACAGGAAAAGAAGCAAAAGAAAGAAACAGCTTTTTCTTTAATACGGTCCCTTTGGTTTCCCTGTCTCATAACTATCCAAGAGATTACTTTGTTTTTAAGTATTTCTGTGTGTTTAAAAAGCATCACTCATCAGTAATTGATAAGGTAATATTTTGATAGATTATTTTTTATTTTTATTTTTTTGAACTAAGATTTCTAAGGCTCTCTCCCAGGAGAATGTGGTAGCTTATTTTTATGAAAGTGTATTTGCTTGAAGAAAAAATAAATGCATTGTAATACATTTTAATTCATAGTTTTCACTGAAGCTGACTGTCCCCTTCTCTCTTCACCCAATTAGTAGGCTATGAGGCGATCCTATTTGGGACAAGCCTTCTTTTATTATTTATGTTCCTTTCTAAAGATAGCTAGTTGTTTTCCAGAATACTGTATCCTTTAGATGTAGGACTTCTTTAAGAGAGAACAGAGAATGCTTCTTGTGGCTGGTGTTTTGCCCCTTGCTGTGCTAGCATGTGTGCATTTTACCCAAGATTTTCTGAAAGCATGCTGTCTCTGTTTTCTCTGAGAGACTTCTCCTCCGCTATGGTGTATAGATTGGACCCTGAGCGCTTTATCTTTGATTTGGGTTTGCTCATGGTAACTATTTTATTTTTGTTCAAGATAATACTTTACAAGGAATCTTTTATATGGTCAGAAATACTGGGTCCTTGTTCTGCTTAAAAGTCTTCAGTGGTTCTCTCTGCTTAGGAAAGTTCCGAGCTTCCTCTAGTGGCTTGTAAAGCCGCCATGTCTCCCAGCCCACCTTTTCCTGCCTCACCTTCTGCCTCACATTTCACTGATTTCAGGGCTGCTTTCTTTCCATGGATCTCATGCGTGCAGGCTTGTGTGCAGGCTTGCCTGTTTTTCTTTGTCTCTGTTCTTCCCTCCTCTTGGAACATTCAGCTCTTTTCTACATTGCTGTCAACTCAGTCTGCAGGCTTTAAGAGGTGGTGCTCTCTTATTATTCCTTTTTGTACTCTTAGAGGTTAAATGATACTGTGGCATACAGTGGGTGCTCAATATACCTTTAGTGACCTGGACTAAACTGTAGCTACGTGGTAACTATAAGTTTAAATATGGGGAGTGCCAGTTTTGTGGAATTTGTCTAGATTCACATCAGTCAGTACAAAATCAGGCTTTTGAAAAAGGCAGTCTTAGACGTATTTATTTAAATAAGCAGCTATGTGATCATCTTATCTTCAGAGTTGAATTTGATTTAGTCAATGAAAAACCAAACGCTTATAAGTTAACAAAATAAAATTTTTAACAGTAGTGTTTTTGACCAGTTAAACCATTTGGATGCTATAGACTTGGCATAATCTATTCTCTCCCAAAAACGAATGGCAAATTGCCTATGTCATCATCACCAGCATCTTGTTTACAGTCTCTTTGTGTGCCCTCCCCACCATTTTGTAGTTTCTTTCTTTAGGAGACTCTTCTTAAGCAAAGGATTAGTGCCCTCTAGGGGTGCACTGCAAATACAGTGCTGTGCACACATTTTAAAAAGCCCTGCAAAATTCTGGGAGAATTTTATGAAATACAGAAAATGATGCTTCATCCTTATTATGTAATTCAGGTTATGTAATTTAACCCCAGAGTATCTCAGAGTGCTTTTACTTTGCTCATCACTTCCCCCCAGCATTGTTTATTCAGACAGAGTTTTGTTCCACAGGGAAAAAATTTCCAAAATGAGAAGAAAGACTGTTTTTATTAAAAATTGAAGCCGGAAGGTTAAGACAACTGGCAGTTACCATAGTCATCTGTGAAGGAAAGTTACCAGGCTAAATGTCTATGACTCAGGCTTAGGGCAAAATAAAAAACTTTTCTGTGTCAGTTTAACTCTCTAATTCCTTCCCCCCCCCCCCATAAATTGGTTGCTTGATCAGATATTTCTGTAGAATCCCAGTCATTTTTACTCATTTCATCCACTACCACTTGTTCCCCATAATGCTAATTTGCTGATTTTTTAATTGTTAATTCACTTCTCTTTCATCCCACTTTTTTGTGGTGAGGAAAATAAGCCAATATTTATAAAAGCCTTTGAACACAGACAGGGTCAGGTACCTAGTAATATAGTTCATTGTGTATGTATTTGTATTTTTCATTTGTTGTTTGCTTGTTTTGTAGCCCCCCCCCCCCCCTTTTTAAAAAATTTCGAAGTAATCCCTACACTCAGCCTGGGGCTTGAACTGACAACTCTGAGATCAAGAGCCGGATGCTCTTCTGACTGAGCCAGCCAGGCAGCACTGTATTATTGTGAATAATGGCAACATTTATTTCACATAGGATGATAAAGATGATGATAATGCTATCTTGCAGTTAGCATTTTTTTAATACGCAGAATTTCTTTGAGCTCTCAGAATAATCACTTGAGACAGGGAAAATAGGCAGTATTACATGATAAAGCCTCAGGATTTTTTTCAGGCATTACAGAAGTTAAGTGATTCTATTTCTGTGTTTTCTCCTAAAATTCTTTTTTTTAAAAAGATTTATTTATCTGTTTTAGAGGGCAGGGGAGGGGCAGAGAGGGTCCCAAGCTGACTGCACTGAGCAGAGTCCAGTGTGGGGCTTGATTCCACGACCCCAAGATCACAACCCAAGTGAAACCAAGAGTTAGATGCCCAACCAATTGCACCACCCAGGTGCTCCTCCCCTAAAATTATTATTATTATTTTTTAAGATTTTATTTATTTATTTGACAGACAGAGACCACAGGTAGGCAGAGAGGCAGGCAGAGAGAGGAAGGGAAGCCGGCTCCCCGCCGAGCAGAGAGCCCGATTCGGGGCTTGATCCCAGGACCCCGAGATCATGACCTGAGCCAAAGGCAGAGGCTTTAACTCACTGAGCCACCCAGGCGCCCCATCTCCCCTAAACTTCTTTTTTTTTTTTTTTAAAGATTTTATTTATTTATCAGAGAGAGAGAGGGGGAGAGAGGGAGCACAGGCAGACAGAATGGCAGGCAGAGGCAGAGGGAGAAGCAGGCTTCCTGCCGAGCAAGGAGCCCGATGTGGGACTCGATCCCAGGACGCTGGGATCATGACCTGAGCTGAAGGCAGCTGCTTAACCAACTGAGCCACCCAGGCGTCCCTCCCCTAAAATTCTTAAAAAATTAAGCCTTAAGACTTAGCAAACAGCTTTCCATTTTACATTTTTTTCAGTTGACATATTGCTTTTTAAAAATGATAATTTTGTTTTCAGATAATATAATTTTTTTTCTCTAGTTTGAACTAGAAGCCTTGTGTTTAAAGTTTTATTTTGCAGATGAGATGACTGAGGTCTAGAGAGTTTAGGGTGCAGGTGCTATTTCATGAGACCTGTGGCAGAAGCTAGACTAAAATATAGGGCTCTTAATTATTTTTCCCTTATTACATGTTTTCCTTTTCCCTAACTTGGTTTTTGCATGGCATGATTTTTTTTTTTAAGACTTTATTTTTTTATTTGAGAGAGAGAGAGAGAGTGAGAGAGAGCCTGAGAAGGGAGATCGGAGGGAGAAACAGACTCCCCATGGAACTGGGAGCCAGATGTGGGATTCGATCCCAGGACTCCAGGATCATGACGTGAGCCGAAGGCAGTCGCTTAACCAATTGAGCCACCTAGTCCCCTTGCATGGCATAATATTATCATTATCTTTCTCTACACATGCCTAATTCAATTTTTCTTAACTGTTGCATAAATACGATGATGAAAAATGACACCTGGTTTTGGAAGGCTTCCTTGATGTTAGAAAGGAGGTTTAGTTCTGTCTGGCAGAAGCAAGTTGTGAAATTGCCTTCCAATGAAATAAGTGTTCAGAATCACACTTCATCTTTAACTGTCTGGGAGTGAGACTGACATAGGAAGTGGATGTGGATTGAAATGTGGCTTTGGCAGGACGTGGGCGGGTATGGTGGACTGGAGAGCCCAGCATTCTCAGCGCTGTGTGTTAGTTACTGTTGCTAGAGGCCTCATCCTGATTGTGTGCGGAGGATGTCAGACCTATACAGTAAAGTAATTTATTTTGTGAAATTAAGCCAGGATCAGGAACTATATAATATTGCTTGTGTGAATGTTATCCCTTTTTAGGTACAGGCTCTTTTAGAGCTAGGCAGCTTTCTGGTTATAGTGGAGATACATAAAGAAGTACATAGATTTAGATGTACTGATGTACATAAATTTATAAGCTCCTCTGCCTTGTTTTTAAGTAGGTCCTTAGCCTTATAAATTAAACTCATGCTTTGGAATGGGACGAAGGGAATTCTTACAGAGTTCTAATATGTGAGTAGAAAAGTGTGTGTTAGTATTCATTTCACTAAGGTGCTTATCTGCATTACATATGTGTCCTATGTATGTAGTAGATGTGTTCTTATGAAGATCCTTGAAAATTAATTCATCTCTGAAATATAATTAAGGACTTGAGGGGATTGTCATTTAATGGTATCCCAAGGTGAATACTCTAATGGAAGGGATAATCACTTCATAACTTTTTTGATATTTATAGGTTTTCTAAATTAGGACTGCCTAAAAATGTGTTATGACATACTCTTCTTTTTTTTTTTTTTTGTTTTGTTGTTTTTAAGGGAAATAAAGTATTTTTTAAAATCTTATTTTACTGTTGTATCATCTTGTGATGTCAAAGATTCAACTGATATTTTTGGGAATTAGGAAATGAAAATAAAATGTCAGTCTGTGAAGATGGGAACACTTGTTTTAATAATTTGATTCACTTTCAGTGTTACTGGCCACTTTTATAGGTACTATTGATATTAGCAGTTATTTAGAGCTATTGAGCCTAAGTTTAATACTTAAGTTATTTTTACTTAATGATGTATATACATAGGTAGTTAACTGAATATTGAAAAGTTCTGTGATTTGGGCAAAAACACATAGGAACTAGTAAATATGATACGAAACTCTTAAGGGAATTTTTTCTTCATTAATCAAAAATATTTTCTGGTACTAGTAAAACTGCAAAACATGTATATAGGCAACTAAGATAATAAAATGTAATGGCATTTAAAGTTTTTTTAAGATGAAAACTCAACCATCAAAAGTGTTCTTCCACTTTCCATTAGGCTTTTCTTGCTTGTTATGTATTCATATTTTATTTTATTTATTTTTTTATAAGCATTTTTCAAAAGATTTTATTTATTTGACACAGAGAGAGAGAGATCACAAGTAGGCAGAGAGGGCAGGCAGAGAGAGAGAGAGGAGGAAGCAAGCTCCCTGCTGAGCAGAGAGCCCCATGTGGGGCTCCATCCCAGGACCCTGATCATGACCTGAGCCGAAGGCAGAGGCTTAACCCACTGAGCCACCCAGACGCCCCACGTATTCATATTTTAGATCTTTATATTATTTTGTGCTGTATACTCACTTGACATTTTAGAAGTGCAAAGAAGTTTGACTCATATGTACAAAACCTTTAAGAGTTTACTACACCAACTGGCAAGCATGTAGGGCGTGTGCCCTTTGCGTAATGTAGGTAGATTTCTGCTTTCTGCCTCTAGACCACTTCCTTGTCTCCTTTCATGAGAGCAGCACAAAGTAATGCAGCCTAGAATCACTAAAAGGTGAGAAAATGGTACCATGCCAACCCTCTGTGGAACAGCCATCTTAATAGTCTGCTCTGACATTCGTCTCTCTAGCACAAACCTTGCAGTAGGCCAAGTACTTATAGGAGATATCCTTACTAGGCAGACTGAAAGCTTTTGGGAAATCTTTGTTGGTTTGTGCTTTTAAAATCACAGGCTTCAATCAGGCCTGTGGAGTGGAGGAAGAAGCTATTATAGGTTAAGTGTTAACTTTGTGTGGGTGTTAACATGGTTATAAAAACCCTCTGTCACAAGAAGATTAATGTGCAGAGGAAAATTTGGGCAGAGGTCTTCCAACTTGACACATGTGAATTTTTAAAAACTTTTTATTTTGAAATAAGTGTAGACTCACAGGGAAGTTTCAAAAACAGTAAATATGTGTACTCTCATGGACCCTTCACCTAGCTTGTATTTCTAGATTTTTAAAGTATAGCGTGTGTGTCTCTGATCCTGGATCTTATGGCACAGAGAATAGAAGACCAACTCAGGTTGGGGGAAGGGGTGCTCTTCCTGCGAGGGTTGCCCTGGCTGTTATACCAGGAATTATGAAGGTGATTGCCATTGCCTTGTATCTAAAAAATTGTAACCCCATGTGGTTGGCCAAGCCTGTATTAATTGTAGCATGTTAAAAATATAACAATTCTGTTTGTCTTTAGGAATTATTTATTGGAAGTTTACTCTTTTTTAGTTTTTGATTTTTAAATTTAAATTTAGTTTTTAAGTAATGAGAGAATTAAAATGAAAATATCACTGTGAAAATGAACACCATATGAGGAATGTTTTCTACTTGTCCCTGTTCTTATTTGAGTGTTAAAGATGATCCCAAGTTCAGGACCAAAAGTTTAAACTGCTTTTCTCTCTGTAGGTTCGAAAACATGTGAATGATCTCTATGAAGACTTAAGGGATGGACACAATTTAATCTCTCTTTTAGAGGTTCTTTCAGGAGATACCTTGGTAAGTTTAAAATTTCTTAATTTAGTTTGCAGAACATGTAATCCTGCCCACATGGGACCAGTGTGTTGTCAGTAGACACTGTTCAGATTTGTGACACATTCACCTTTTTTGCACTGTGAATTCTGCCTGAAAACGAGTTCTGGTTAGCTTCCTAATCATTTTCAGACTTCAAATGATGTGAATTTAGGAGATCGAAGCACTTTGATTACTTTGCTTATATAATCAGTTCTATACTTAAACTACTATTCTTGTTTTTGCTTCTTTTTTATCTTTGGGGTTGTTTTTTTGTTTTTGTTTTTGCTTAGCAGAGGTTGGATGCATAATATAACCACATATTAAAAGACTGACATATAACAAAGAAATAAACATTGCTTTCCGAAAAATGGTCTAATCCATTCCACAGGTGTCATTTCCTTTTTTGTGATCATGACTTCCCCTTCTTGGTTACCTGTTCTCCTTCATTATGTTCTGTTCATGCTCTTCTTTTCATTTCTGGTCTGTCTTGTGTCTTTGCTGTTCTATCTTCTGTCCGTTATATTCATTAGCCAAGGGAGCGAGATTTTTTGAAGACCTTACGATTGGTGAGTGCAACAGAAGCATGCGAATATGAACAGCATGAGGATGTGGAGGATGAGGATAAGGGGGTAGGTGTCGGCCCCCATAACTCGACTAACCTAGCCATTACAGTGTGGTGAGCGCTAATGTGGTAGAGAAGTAACCCACGGGTTTGGGCTCCTTTTTAGAAAATTAGAGAAAGGACCAAAACCCACAGTGAGATGGATGTGCGTGTACCAGAAAACTGGATGAAGGAAATATTTTCTCTTTAAATTTATTGATGTTACTGTGCAGTGCATAGTAATTGAACATAGGTGCTTAAATTATATGATAGCATTTTAGCTAAAGAATTTTATACACCTTTTACATAAATATGGAAATCTTGACAACTAGCCTGCTAATTTTTATGCAAATTTGTTTCACTTCTGCAATTTATATTTCAAATGTGGCCACTGTTGCCTTATTTGAACAGACTTATGAAAATTTTTTTACTATTTAAGTTTATGCTTTAACTCATACTGGCAATAGGTATTTGATGGACATTACGTATTTTCTATACGTCTTATTTAGAAGGGGGGAAGGTCTTAAAATTTGGAGTCCTGGTAGAACCCACAGAGCTGTTTCATCTTCATTACACTTAGTTGACTTCAGCCCACCTTTGCAAGACAGATACGCTTCTTTTGTCATCCACATCCCAAGTGCCCCTGATTCCATTGGAAATTGTGCCTTTTTTGGATCCAATGGATGAATTCACCAACAATATTTCTACCTGTTACATAGAACCTTTTTTCCATTTTGTAGTGTGCTGTCTGTTTCATTATGGTGACTTTGGCTGTAATAACCTATTCATATTTGAGAAGATAAGCTGTCAGGTTTTTTTCTTCCTTTTGGAAGATTTTATGTGGTAAATTTCAACTCCATTCTTTGTATTTTTGTTAAGCATCTTCTCAGCTCTATCTCCTTATGTTTTCATTCTGAAAGCTTGTAGCTTTTCTCAAGGAAAACAGCATCAAAAAAATTATGGATTGTCGGTTTTCCTGAGACAGTAAATAATCATGTCCATCCCTAAGCATTGCGAAACTAATTATTAGAGTCCAAATGATTTTGTAAAAAGCTAAAATAAAGAGGAAATATAGTATATGGTTTTAATTGCTTTTCTTTCTTCCTTTATCATGCTAAGTAAAACTCTGTCTTTTTCCCTCTTGGTGATTTTATACTAATTGCATGCTACTTTACCTCATTTTCATTAACATGCTATACATATGTAATTATAAAAATCTGCTTAACAAGAGAGTTTATTAAGAAGGCAAAATGGGGAACAGTCTTTAGTTCTTTCTGTGCATCCAAAGCTAATAAAACGGTAGGCTAGAATTGTAGTATAGTAACTATAAAAAGTCTATATGTTTTGTGGTATTTTCTCTTTTTCTTTTGTTTAAATAAAGCATATAGAATAAATCATGTGTTTAAATAAAACATATTCAGAGAAATACCTAGTTGTTTAAATTCAGTTTCAGACAATACAAAATCATAAAAGCATCTTTAAAGATATCTGATGGTTTTACTGAATAGTAAATACTGTTTTGACATGTTAAGATGAATATAAAGTATATTTATAGGGTATATTTATCATAAGTGTCTTTAGCATGGTTAGTGGTATCAGAAACTATAATGTTTTTTATACCCTGCATTTTTCTATTCTTAGCCCAGAGAAAAGGGTCGGATGCGTTTTCACAGACTACAGAATGTACAAATTGCACTTGACTATTTGAAAAGACGCCAGGTATGATGTTTCTCAAAGACTATAATCTTATAAACATATATGACGGAGTAAATCTACATAGAAACATGTCAGGGAATGAAAAGGTTAAATTTGCGAATTCTAATGGTTGAGTTTGTGGTTTTGTGAGACAAATATTTAAAAATATGTTCAAACATTTGCTCCAAAGAAAAGGAAGTTAATAGTAGGTGTAAGCCCAGAGGAATTATAAGTGGCTGCATTTCCATCTGAATAAGAGCTACTAACTTTCCTTCTGCTAGAATCGGAATGCTTTGCCTAGGAAGTTAATGATATTTTAGTAGCAACAGAATGTTAAGAATGCCTATGAACAGTTCTTAGTAGTGGGGCAATTCTTCATTATTTATACTTAGTCTGTAAAATTATTTTTATAAAAAATAATTTATATAATACTTGAAAAAACTTAGTGTAAACATTTTTAATACTTAGTAGTGGTAAGGCAATTTTTAAAATATTTTTTGTAATAATAGATAATATTGGTAGTCAAAAGTAGTTAAACATAAAGCAATATTTCTGACAACAGTCTCCAAGTAGCTTGAGGTTTTAGAAGAAATAATGTTAAGGAATGAACACTATATTGGATGATTTGGTGGCATTGTGGTGTTGTAGAGGTATAAGTCAAAGTATTGGTAATTTTTCAATTAGTAGAAAAAAGGAGAAAAAGGAAAATCAGGAGAAAGTAAAATTACTGAAAACAATGAGAAATCAGAGGTGGCAACTTTTTGCTTGTTAATGAAGGGAAAAAGGAAGGGAGGGAAATAGGGACAGGTAAACATTATTTTTTATTATTGATTTATTTAGTTTATAATGAACATTAAAATGCTTTTATTTTTTAAACTTTGATTAACAGTACTTAAATAAGGTTAAATGTTACTTTTATTTACCTTCTTATTCTTAGTTCTAGTGGAAGTTTCCAGGAGGTCTGATGATGGTTAATTCTGTTTCCTTGTCTGAAATGTTTTTGGCACTGTTTTGTCCAGGAAGTAAGATGTTAGTTATTATTGTATTTAATTCATGATATTTAATTATTTTTATCCAGGATATAAATAATAAGTATCATTACTGCCTTTGGTTACCTAAAATACATAATTTGATAGTTAATAAGCTTTAAGTCCCTGTGTTATTATTATTTTTATATTTGAGCAGTCTCCCAAATATCCAGTGACGTGTTTATTTATTTTGATAACACTTTATGGTAGATAAATAGAAAAATGATGCTAGTTTTATTCCCCCATTTTGTAACAGAAGTATGAGAAAATTACTGAACTATTTTATGGTTCAGAACAGTTTCTTAATGGTAAGAGTAAAATAAAGCTTATTTTCAAGTGACAAAATTATATCTAATTTTCAATTCTCAAGTATTTAAGAATTCTCAATCTGAGTTGTATTTTCCTTTTGAGAAGTGAATGCTTTTAATACTTGTTCTAAAAGAAAAACCAAAGTAACAATTGTTTTTTCCGTTTTGGTTACTCTGTAATTTGCAGTATAAAATGGAGATTAGTGGAGATAGGAAGTAACATTAATTTGAGGATTACTGGTGTTTAGATCATTTCGATTTATTTTCTTTGTGTAATTTAGAATCGCTTTTATGTAGGTAAAGATAATTTGTGTGCTGGTTTGAAAAAGTTGGCTTTATCTCTTCTTTTCATATAACACAGGTGAAATTAGTGAATATTAGAAATGATGACATAACAGATGGAAATCCCAAATTGACTTTGGGATTAATATGGACAATAATTTTGCACTTTCAGGTAAGCTTAATTTTTCTTCATTTTAATTTCTTTTAGTCTCTTATTGCTGATTTTCAAGTGGTTGATACAAAGAATGAATATGCCATTTATATCATATGGAAGAAAGTAAAATTCAGGCTCCTTTTCTTAAACAGTATATTTGAATATTTCCTTTCCAGTAACTTACTACCTGTGAACCTGGTACCCTTTTCCCCCTGTTATCCATGAGCATATAAGATGATGTTTGTAATCTTGTCGAAAACAGACCTCTGTGCTCAGGAGCTGAAATATATAATGCGAAGACAAAAGTTTCGTTATAGAGAGAAACAAGAGCTCTGTCAGTTTGCTGGGCAGAGGATGCAGCAGCAGGCTACCTGGAGGAAGGGGCTCCGGCGTTTTATAGGGAAAAGCAGAGTCTCGCTGGTTTCCATGGGAGTTGTTGGTACATGTAGCCGGCCACACACATCATGTTTTCAGGAGGGCTCCTGGTTCCTGAAACAAAGGCTAAAAGGGGAGGTGGGGAGGTTTGTGGAAGAGAGTAAAAAGGTTACTTTGTTTAAAATCAGGCCTTGTTGGGGCGCTTAGGTGGCTCAGTCGTTAAAATCAGGCCTGGTTGAGGCATTAATGCAGCCATTTTGGTTTTTGTTCAGCTTTCAGCTTAAGCGGTTTCGGTCTTAGTGTTGGAAGACAAAGATTTCTTTTTACTGAATGCAGACACATTTCTTTTGTTTATTGGACAGTGTTACTTGACTTAGATACATAAACATTCTATGACTCATTCCTTACTTAGAATGGTTTTTGTTGGCATTCTAGTTTCTCAGTGAGAACTACTTTTTCCTGTTGATAGACGCTAGATGGCAGTATAATTTTCATAAAGGGATCTCCTGAATTGGAAGTAGCCGTATTTTGTGGAGAGCTTTCTCAAACAAGATTTGAGGAGATTAATGCAGATTTTTTTAAAAGGATTTAATTTATTTATTTGAGAGAGAGAGAGAGAGAGAGAGAGAGAGCATGTGCACAAGAGCAGGGAGGGGCAGAGGGTGAGGGGGAAAGAATCTGAAGCAGACTCCATACTGAACGTGGTGCCCGGAAGGGCTTAGTCCCACCGCTGGGAGATCAGGTACCCAGAGTTTGAGGCTTAACCCTCTGAGCCACCCAGATGCCTTGAGTAAATGCGGGTTAATTTACGATGATCTCTCTAATACATCTGTGCTCATTGAGAGCTGATTTGGATTTTTACTTTTTTGTAAAATGATGCATTTTGAAACAAATCATCTTTATTTGATTTAAGGTAAATTCTAACTCTAGAATGTGCTTTAGTTCATTATCCATTTTTCTGCTTAAGCATGTTCTGTATGCAACCCAGAGCCTGACCCATAGTAGGCATGCGGGAAATCCTACTGATTGACTGCTGTTCAGTTAGATCTTGAAGGAGGAAGAGGTAACTTACCAGCTTCAGAAAGGAGCTGAGGTTTTAAACCAAATCACGAGGGGAGTAAGACTTATTTCTTAATTTGTAAAAATGTTCTGGGACTTAAGGTTTATAAGGGAATGATGGAAAATAGTGTACCTGGAGCTCATTTGGGAACAGGATAAATCTGACAGGTATGGAGAGCTGTGGGAATTAGAGTCTAGGTAGTTTCTAGGACCTGAACAGGCAGCTGATCAAAATTGCAGCAGTAGGAAATTGGAGGAGATGCTGGCAACCAGGTGTACCAGCCAGACTATGGGGTAGCTAATACAAGTAAATATTCCCTCAGCTGGGTTTTTGCTATCAGAGAGATCCAATAACAGGGGCTAGAGGCAGGAACCTAAAGATCTGAGGGGCCCCATTAGTAGAGCACACCTTTCTCAGGAAGCTAGGTGACTGAGCCCTAACCAAGGCTGGGATTTGGGCATGAAGCCAGACCCTTTTTCTAGAATTGGGTAAAGACTAAGTAGAACTGGCTGAAAGCAGATTTCATGTGGAGATCCTCAGCAGTATTCTCAGGGATCCTTTAATCAGTCCTCAGTGGATTAGGTCCCAGAACCTTGAGCAGGGTTGAAATTGCAGGAACTCCACATGGGAAGATTAAAGGCCTATTGGAGCAAGGAGCTAGTCCCATCATTTCTAACATAGCTGTGAGACAGGTTGTGTCTGGACT
The DNA here is from genome assembly GCF_030435805.1 of Mustela lutreola. NCBI lineage: Eukaryota > Metazoa > Chordata > Mammalia > Carnivora > Mustelidae > Mustela > Mustela lutreola. Next base: position 103,302,362 of record NC_081295.1, on the reverse strand, counting down.
TGGGGGACTGTGGGGCTGAGGAAAGCACCCAGGCTGTGGCAGGAGGCAGAGCTAAGTGTTACCATTGACTCTTACTTATGGCAGTTGATGACATTGGGTATATCACATAACCAATCTGAACTTGAAAAATAATTTTTGGGGAAACTGCATCTATCAATTTTACATAAAATAGATTAAATGAGCCAGGTCTGAAGTTAGGGAGATAGAAGCCAGGAAGCTGAGGCAGTAATTTCTGAGTGGGATGATAAAGGCCAGGACTCAGATGGGGATGAAAAACTGAATCCAAGGGATGACATTTTGAAGGAAGAAAGGAATGGATTTGGCAACAGGGCACAGAGGATGAAGGAGTGGGATTAAAGATGACTCTGAACTGTTCAGCCTGGGATATAAAACAAACCACACACCAGTAGACGACTGAGACAGGGTAATGGTCAGGGGAGAAAGAATAAAGAAGGATTGCCCGAGTGGGTCTGATGGACTGCCAGGTGTTCTGTGCATCTGCGTGCTGAACTCTTGGAGATACATGAGCATAGCTGGGGTGTCTGCTATAGGTAATGCACTTAGAGTTATCGGTATAAAAGTGGTCACTGAGCACTTCGGAGAGAATGGATCTTCAGAGAAGTCAAGAAAAGAGCATGTATAGAGAAGAGCTGAGAGCTACGGACAGACATTTGGGGAAGACCCATGATTTGGGGTGCAGGAGGAAGAAGATCCACCTGGGGAAACAGAAAAGAACAGAATATTTGGATAGATGGATGGTATGACAAGAAAATGCAGTGTTGCTGAATCTAGGGGGAAGAGAATGTCAAGTAGAAAGGAATGGTGAGCACTACAAAATGGCACTGAAGAGCGTGAGAAAATGAAGACCGACAACTAGTTTTACCTTGAAGGAGGACATTGGAGACCTTGGAAGAAATACTATCAGGCAAGTTGGAGCAGAAGCCAGGAAATGACAGACCAAAATGTGAGTGAATGGTTGGGAATTCGATCCTAAGTTTGAAGAAATTTAAAGCAAAAGGTCATTCAAAAAGAATTATGTATTAAGAAACTCATTGCATTTTGTCACTGGAGGAAAAAAGAAGACCAGCCACAGAACTACTTCTAATAGAATCCTAATGGTCCTATGGCATATAGTATGGAATCCAGTGTATTTTAGGACCCAGATGACGAGATATTATGACTATTTATCACCAGTATTTAGAAATTAGATCCAGATTTGTTTAAAGTGGAACACAACAATGTTTTGGTAAAATAAAAATGTTCCTTCTTATTTAAATGAAATAACCAGGTGTCACCAGCCAGACTTCAGGGTAGCTAATACAGGTAAATGTTCCCTCAGCTGGGCTTTTGCTATCAGGGAGATCCAGTAACAGGGGCTGGAGTATGATAATTTCTTAGTAGTATGATAATTTTGGATCAGAATGATTTTACTGGTTAAGCCAAAATAGAAGGCTACTTATAGCAGTGGTAATCATTCTCACTCAAAGTGACTTGGCTTTTTTTTTTTTTTTTTTTGGTCTTTATATAAATAAGGAAAATAATTTCATAAGATCAATTTATTATTATTATTTTTTTAAAGATTTTATTTATTTATTTGACAGAGAGAGATCACAAGTAGACAGAGAGGCAGGCAGAGAGAGAGAGGGAAGCAGGCTCCCTGCTGAGCAGAGAGCCCGATGTGGGACTCCATCCCAGGACCCTGAGATCATGACCTGAGCCGAAGGCAGCGGCTTAATCCACTGAGCCACCCAGGTGTCCAGATCAATTTATTATTTAAAAAATATTTGTTTTGAGCATCACAAATTGAATCTCTTTTCCAGTCAGGCTTTCTGAAGGTAAGCATTATCAACACAATAGTTCTCTATCAGTAACTACCATATGCTAGATCCAGAGATGCTAGGAAAATGGAGGATGTTGTGTCTATTTAGGAGAATGTTCATAAATACAATCGACTTGTAATGAATCCATTGCAGTATAAATAAGGGATATAGAGGAGGAGTGTTGTGGTATTAGGAAAGTATTAGAGAAATTTTCACTGATACTAGAGATAGACTTTGCAGGATGAATGCCAGCTACCAGGTGGAGACTTAAAGCTGGGCCATTTCTGGGAGAGGGAGCAGTGTGTAATGGCCTGGGAATGGGTAGTTGGTGAGTTTGGCGGAGCTTCAGGGAGGGGTGGATGGGGTGCACATCAGCGGTTGGGCCTTTATCTCACCAGTACAGGTATCAGCCATTATGCTTTTATGTTCTTGTCAGTAATGTTCCGTTGCCAATGAAGACATTGAAAATTAAATTAAAAATAAACCCAAATCTGAGACTTTATTTTTGCCCTTTATCTTCTCGGATATTCAGTTTTGCCATTAGACATGGTTTAATTTTCTCTTTCAGTGATTAATCATCATGCAGGCCTATCATTAGCAGGTATTGGCAACATCGCTAACTTGACTGTTTAATTGAATATTCTTATTTAGAAAAGTATAATGAGTTCCATCTTGCGATCAGTCTAAAGACTACCTAGAGAATGGTGATTATCATGTTTTTCTACTTAGTCAAATGATAGCTGCTTACGTGTAAGTCCAGTCATGCTATACTGATTTTCTTTTTACCGTATCTATGACTCAGTTTTAGAAATATGCACACCTTAAATAATCAGGCTCCATATTGATTTACTATTTTTATAGCAAGGCCCTAGTAAAATTACATAATATTTAACTAGGGTACAATTGTAAGTGTTACCTACAAAGTTCAGCTACCTTCATTCATGTATAAGAAACACATCTATGTGCTTCTTCTGGCGAAGCATTTCATGCTTCAAATCATAAAATTGATCAGTTTGCTTATGTAAAAATCCTAATAACCATATAAGGAAAATGGCTTGGAAAATATAATGGCATATAAAAATGTAATACAAAATATGAAAAGTTCTATTGATATGTAATATGAAAAATACTATAAACTATTTTATGAGGTATATTGAATTTTATTATCATTTTTTAAAGATTTTATTTATTTAAGAGAGAAAATGAGAGACAGCATGAGAGTCAGGGGAGGGACAGAGAGAGAGGAGAAGCAGACTTCTTCTTGATCAGGGAGCCTGATGGGGGGCTCGAACCCAGGACCCTGGGATCATGACCTGAGCCAAAGGCAGATGCTTAACCAACTGAGCCACACAGGCGCTACTATGAGATTGATTTTAGAAATAATTTTTATTGAGTATTTAGGAATTTAGCATTTATTATCTCTCCTACAGCTAGCAAATCATCCTGTTTTTGTTTTCTAATGACTGATGTTTTGAAAAAAAGCTTAGTATAATTTACAGAAATTTTTGAGCTCCCCCTTTTCTGGCAAGTACCAGAATTAGTTAGTGTTTCTTAAGAAAAAAATTATATGTTAGAGATTCTCTGAAACAACATTTGAAAGGCATTTTGCTAAATGACTCCTGACTGGTATTTGCTTTCTGTTTGCTCTCAGATTTGTTGAACCACCAATAGTTTCAAAGGTTAAAGCAAACTTTGGTAGTGTAACTGCATTTCAGAAAACTGAAAGTTAAAGGGAGGGTCAGAGTCTGCTCATACGATAAAGCTAAGGGTTTGCCTTGAAAGCTCATCAGCGTTATAGTTTTACAGTGAGCAGTAATGTTTGTGTAAGAGGATTGGTGGCCAGAAATAAGCCACGGTGTCTAATGAGACACAGGGACCCAGCTGGGCAAGATGCCATGGCATTTCTTGCGTGTGTTTTTCTCATAAGCAAAATGGCCTCATGCTGAAGAGGATGGTCACAAAGTCCGAGGAATTAGAGGTCAGAGTGGAATTTTCAGACTTACTGCAAAAGTTCGAAGGAAGTCCTGGATTTTGAAATGAGTGAATCTGTGGAACTGTGATTTCCTACAAATCAAATGGGGAATGTCTGTGGATGTGTCAGAGCCGAGAAAGAAGAACAGTATTTAGATCCTGCCAAAACTCCTTTGAGCCCTGAAAAATACTCTCCCAGAAGAAAATATTTCAGGAGAAAGCCGATCAAGACAATTATAGGTGACAGAGACTCAGTAGAGCCAAACAAGCAAAATGAAGGCAAGAAGAAGAGTGGCGTTCAGCTCTCAGAGGAACAGCCAGCTCTTTTACCCAGGGGACTGGTACGGGAGGACGCCGTTGTCCTAGACCCCACCCTGGATGCTGGGATTCCGCATCTGCAAGGGAAGACACAAGTTGTAGTTGACAGTGTGAAACAGAAACTGGTGCCGAGTACTGCAAGCAGTCTGTCTCACTATGGGGACACTTCTGCTAATGACCGTGACAGAGAAGTAAAAGTTAGTGACCTGGAGGAAAGGATTCCAGAAACAGACAGCACTCCATGTTGTGTAAAGAGGAAGGAACATTTAGATGATGCCAGCAGGAGAGAAATAACATTCCAAAGAAAGACTGATGTTTTAATGTTACCAAAGGCAGCCAGCTTGAGTTCTATTCACTATGGTACGGAGAGATCATTTGAAAAAAGTGGGTTTTCTGAAGACCCATCAAAAAATAATAGCAGTGTTCAAGGGAAGCAAAACACTGAGAGATTTTGCCCTTGTGAAATATACCATTTTCACTTTGAAAAAAAGAGATGTCATTCCCTCTGTACCATTGTGTCCTCTGCTTCCAAGGACACAGACGGAAATGAGGTAAGTGAAATGTGGAGTCTGAGCTTAAGGTGTAAATAAGGACTCAGGTACTCATATCTGACTGAGATTCTGTAATTTGTCTATTTAAAAAGTTGTATTCAGATTAGTTTATGTGAAAGTTGGAGAGTTCTTGGTGCATTTTGTTATTTGTAACCTTAAGTTCGGTTACTATGATTTTTATTTTCTGTGATATCCACATTCTTTGATCGCACTTAAATTTAAACCCCTGCATATTTTTGTTACTGTTGGAAGACTTAGAAAAGCATCACTTTAAGGGAATGCGCATCTTTTGAAGTTCTCTAGTTCACGTTTCTTGACTTTTCCTATGGAAGAGCCTTTGGAAACTGGGTGCAGTGTAGGCAAAAATTGCATCAGAAAACAGTCACGAGAAGATAATAGCTTCATGATTCATGTTGGGAGGATACAGTCCAGTTATCAGTCAGTACTGACTTGCTGATCCATAAGTTTGGAAAGCCAGTTCCAGTTCTCCACCAGTTTTCATGCACTGGAACACTCACATAATTGCTTTTAATTCTGTGCGTGCCACATGTGTGTGTGTGTGTGTGTGTGTGTGTGTGTGTGTGTGTGTGTGTTGGTGATTATCACAGATAAAATCACCCAAATCTCTTTTGTCTCTTTGTTATGAGTTATTCCCCAGCCCCTTTCTAAAATCAGACATCATTTGGGTGGCATGTCCTAGGTATTTCGGTATGACACTGACTGCCAGAAAGTTGAGATTTTTATTCCTAACACTGATAGTTAGCTTTAGACAAGTGACTTCTCTGGAGTTTTCACTTGTCTTCTGAAATGGAAGTGAGTATTTATTTACTTGGTTGAGACATGCATTACCCAGACAACCTCTACATGTAACTAGGTGGGAGTAGAGGGCCTTTTCTTTAAGCTCTTTCTCACTTTGTCTTTCAACAAAAACTCTGGACGTAAATGGCGTATGTGATGTTAAACAGTCCTGGCGAGGTCAGCTAGGGTCGTCCGCACAGCAATAGAATGAGGTTTTGTCAGGGTCAGTGTGCTTGATCCTCGTGGACCTTAGCTGCAGAGCTCTGGGAAACTCTTCTATATAGACACACTACCCCGCCTTGCCAATAGTATGTCAGCTCTTAGATTTACATTTTTCAGGGGTTACATTTTAAAAAGAAAGCATAGCCTCTGTGTCAGTGCAAAAGGAAACTACTTAGCTGTTCTGTGTTTAGGAATGAAACCGCTTGTTTTGCTTCATGTTCTCCAGCTGTTTATTGTATATAATATGGCTTCTTGTAAGCCTTACATTTTTTCAATAATGGAAATTCTTAAAATCTTTTTCCTAAGTGCTACATAACCCCCCCCACCCACACACACACTTGTTATATTCTCATGCCAAAGGACTTTACCCTTCTAATTGGTATAGATTTTTGAAACTTCAATGATGAAAAGAAGGCACAAACCTGCCAGTTACATTTGTTGAATAATTGTCATATGGGGTACTTCACAAAGCCGAATGAGGTAGTGTCATATTTATCTGAGGAGTTTGACGTCTTACTTCCTTGCAGTCCAGACAAAGATTCTTCATTTTTGAGCTTACAAAGAGTCAGAACCAACAGCTTGGGTACTCTCCATAGGACATTCTCCTGGTTAACCTTGCAGGTGCTTGATTCTGTTTGCTTAATTACCTTTGGTTAGAACTATGCACAGAAACTCTTTATCTTGCATTGGCTTCTGCATTTTTTATTGAAGAATTAAATGCAGATGGGGGTGCTCAGCCCCTTCATTAACATTATGCCTCAGAAATGATCGGTTAGCCAACATTCCTTCCTTATTTGTTCCTGCAGGATCTTTTTTATGTCTTCCCTGTCACATCCTTTCTTTCTCTCGATCAGTTGTCTGCAGGTTTGGGGTTGAGGACTTTGAGTTAACTTCTGAGCAAAAGAGGATACAGTTCTTGTGCTTTTCTTAACTTTTGAATTAGTACAGTCCTCTGACTTAAACTTCCCTGGGCCTGTGAAGTTTATCATTTTTGGTATAAGTGACCAGTCTACTTCCTCCTTAAATGCTTGAATTCCTGCGCCGACCGAGAGAGCCCTTCCAGCCACAGAGCCCTGTGGAAGTTACTCAGCAGCCCTCCTTGAGTGCCCACCGAATAAAATCTCATAATTGCATTAATTTTGACTAGGGTTAGGAGTTGTTTAAAAAAAAAAAAAAGAGTATCTTAGATTTGTGTATTGCATTGGAATTGGAAAAAAGATGTCAGACACATTGTGTCTTTTATCTTAAGAACCATATGAATATGCAAAATAGTTCTTCTTTTATAGAATTAAGAACTCAAAACTGAGGTTAAAGCATGTCCTTATAGCAACACAGTAAATGACATTAACCGAGCTGAACTACTCAGCAACCTACTTTGATGAATTGTCAGAGTTCTGAAGGCTGTTGCTGTGAGGTCAGAGCAGGGCTGATGTTTATAGGAGTTGATGTTCATCTGTGAAGGATGAGCGTTATAAACAGAGGTGGCAAAGGCAAGCCATGTTTGGGGACAGGGAATAATGAGCTCACTGCAGCCCCCTTCTTGAGAGATTTCTTACTTGTCTAAGACTCATGTGCTTCCTGTACCTTGTGACAAGGTTTCCTACCTTTGCCCTTGAGCTTTTCCCACAAAGCACTCCTTTACTTCTCTAGTTTCACAATCCCACCTCTTTCTAGTCTTGTTACATTGATATCAACCAAGCTGGTTGTTTCCTCTGTGTATAGGCCATTGGTTCTTTAACTGAGCAGATGTAGGTGTCACTTGAGGAGCTTTCTACAAAATACAGGTGCCTAGAAGTCACCCCAGTGATGCTAATGTAATAGATTAGGGAGGAGTTCCACAGGTGATTCTGGCCAAGACTAGGGAAGTTGTTACTCTTCCTCGCCTACAGTGGTGGTTTTCAAGGGGGACTCCAGAGTCCCTGCTTATGGAATGCTTATTGGAAATGCCTTACCCCTGTTTATCCGATCAGAGTATGCTCTGGTGGAGCATAAGAACATGGCATCCTGTTTTAGGCACCCTCTCACATGTTAAAAACACTACGTTTTGGGAACCAGTATCACTTTAGCTTAGCATTTGTGTCTCATTCTCTTCTCAAGGTAGTTTATATTTTCCTTTTTTTTTTTTTTTTAAAGATTTTATGTATTCATTTGAGAGAGAGAGAGCACAAGCAGGGGAGCAGCAGAGGGAGGGAGAAGCAGGGAGCCCAATGCCGGGCTCCATCCCAGGACCCCGGGATCATGACCTGAGCTGAAGGCAGACACTCAGCCGACTGAACCACTCAGGTGCCCCAAGGTAGTTTTTCTGATAAGCAGTGTGGATTATAGGCCCAGAAGGTAGGAGGTGTGAGTTGTAGTCAGGCTTTGCCCCAGAGAGCTGTATGACTTAGACAGCTCTTTTCATTTAAGTCTCCATTTCATTCTCTAGGAAAGGAGGGTATTGGACTGGATCATGATACTGCTGTTAATAATGATGGTATTTGTTGAGTCCTACTGCATGCCAGACATGCCACCATTATGATATTTAATCTTCGGAGCAAACTTATGAAATGGTTTTATTTTTGGCTCCATTTTACAGAATAGGACACTGAGCCTCAGGAAGGGTAAATAATTTAAGCAGAAGAGCTTGGATGTCACCCAGCTGTCGACCAAACTGAACTCTTACCTGTTACACGTTACTCACTTTTCCCCATATACATCTTTTTCACTTTTAAATTTCTATGAACTCATGTACAGAACTGCATACCATTTTGTTTGTTTAGTGTTTTCACCTCTTCCTCCATCTCTCTCTCCTTTTATTTCTCTACCAGGCACTTATGATGTACCTGTTATATATTGAACCAAAACAAGGCACTCTGAGAGAAATATAATATAGCTCTTTTCTGCATACAGTATATCCCATTGTTTATTTAAAACAAATGACAGGGGCGCCTGGGTGGCTCAGTGGGTTAAGCCGCTGACTTCGGCTCAGGTCATGATGCCAGGGTTCTGGGATTGAGTCCCGCATCGGGCTCTCTACTCAGCAGGGAGCCTGCTTCTCCCTCTCTCTCTCTCTGCCTGCCTCTCTGCCTGCCTCTCTGCCTGCTTGTGATCTCTTTCTCTCTGTCAAATAAATAAGTAAAATCTTTAAAAAAAAAAAAAACAAACTTTAAAAATAAAAAAAAATAAATAAAACAAATAACAGGGACCATAACTGTAAACTTAGTCACCTGAAAGTTAGACCTCTAAGATGATAATTATGAATAACGTTAAATTCCCACTACACTATGTAGCCATATTAACTAATGAAAATGAAACTATTCCTTTGTTCCTTTTAATACCCTGGTGAATTGCAGTGTATGGTGCAGGAACCCAAGAAGGAAGCCAAGGAGAGAAGGATGAGAAATAAGGTGTGGGATATTGTACAAATTAAGTTGATCTGTACATAATGAAGAGTTTAATTTTTTAATTGATTTTTATATTATAAAAATTAAAAAAAATTGAGAACCATCTCAAAATGTTAGACTACATTAATATTCAAACTCACTGACATATAATTGGTATTTTTTTCTTTAACCAAATCTTTTCTGAATCTTAGGCTACTGAGCTCTTAAGATTCAAACACTAGGATAGGGTACTAGGGTGGCTGAGTTGGTTAAGCGTCTGTCTTAAGCTTGGGGCATGACCCCAGAGTCCTGGGTTCAGTTCCCACAGTAGGCTCTCTGCCCAGCAGGGAGTGGGGAGTGTACTTCTCTCTTTCCCTCTGTCCCTCCACTCTGCTCATGCGCTCTCTCTCTCTCACTCTGTCTCAAAATAAATAAATAAAATCTTAAAAAAAAAAAAGAATTTAAGCACTAGGATAAAACCTGAATGTTTTTCTTTTTCTTTTCTTTTCTTTCTTTCTTTTTTTTTTTTTTTAAGATTTTATTTATTTACTTGACAGAGAGAAAGATCACAGTAGGCAGAGAGGCAGGCAGTGAGGGAGGGGGGTGCTGGAGAAGGAGGCTCCTCGCTGAGCAGAGAGTCCGATGCGGGGCTCTATTCCAGGACCCTGAGATCATGACATGAGCCAAAGGCAGAGGCTTAACCCACTGAGCCACCCTGTTTTTCCTTTTATATGATAAGTTTCATCTACAGATTTTGAAAACAAGGGTCTTTTGGTTTACAGTTGACTAGCTCATTCTTTTCTGAATAGTTTCATCTTTTTAAATGAAGTGCCTTACTAATTTTTAAAAAAATTTTACCATTGCTAGTTTTTTGGATTTCATAACCAGTCTGTGAAAATTTAGTTATAAAAAAGTTGCATAAGGCATATCTATTTAGTTATAAAAAAGTTGCCTTGGTCTTTTCAGTTAAATGAAGGATATGTGAAAGTTTGAAACTGTTGCTGTACAAGAAAAAATAGTTATTTTATATCCCCCCTATTTGAATAAGAAATAAATGAGCATTTGCTAAAGGTAGCTATTAATTTAGAGGATTAACACTTGAACTCTATCAACTTTTTGCTTTTATCCTCTATTTAACTCTTCCTTTTAGGGAGACAGTTTTAGCCAGTTAGAATTTTCAAAATATTTGTGCCATCTTTGCTGTTAAAAATATTTTGTGGAGCATTTTCACACATTTGTGAAACTTGGAAGCACTCACTAAAAATGTGTTGATTACATTTGTTTCTGCCAAAATAGTTAAAACATCTTTGAAGAGGTTGTCTTTGGAAGCAAACATCTCGGCTTGGAAATATTTGCCTGTGTTGACAAACTCAATATGGGATTTTCTTTTGCCTGACTGCAATGTCAAGTAGTGTGAATAAAAGAGTTTAAGGGATAGTCCTCACCATGGTTCACTGTAGGACAGGTGCTATTCTAAACCATGTGCATGTGTCATTTTAGTCTCTCAGCACCTCTGTGAGGAGGTACTTTACATGAGAGGAAACAGAGGCCCAGAAAGGCCACAGGGCTAGTATGTGATGAGGTCAGGAATTGAACACAGGTCACCACCTTCCAGAACTCTCTGCCAGTCTTCCTCCCAATATTATACTTTTACTTGTGCAGTAATTACATTAAGAGACTCTAGAAGTAGAAGAATTTTGAGATCCATCTTTTCTAGCCTGCAGCTTTCATTCTTATTCTTACCTGAACTGTTGGTGGGAATGTAAGCTCATGCAGCCAGTCTGGCAAACAGTATGGAGGTTCCTCATGAAGCTGAAAATAGAGTTACCCTGCGACCCAGCAATTGCACTACTGGGTATTTACCCTAAAGATACAAATGCAGTGATCTGAAGGAGCACCTGCACCTCAGTGTTTATAGCAGTAATGTCCACAATAGCCAAACTGTGGAAGGAGCCTCAATGTCCATGAACAGATGAATAGGTAAAGAAGATGAGGTACATATATACAATGGAATACTATGCAGCCATCAAAAAGGGAAATCTTGCCATTCACAATGACGTGGATAGAACTAGAGGGTATTATGCTAAGTGAAATAAGTCAATCGGAGAAAGACAATTATCATATGATCTCATTGATATAAGGAATTTGAGGAACAAGATAGAGGATCATGGGGGAAGGGAGGGAAAAATGAAACAAGATGAAACCGGAGAGGGAGACAAACCATAAGGGACTCAATCTCAGGAAGCAAATTGAGGGTTGCTGAAGGGAAGGGGAGTGGGAGGGTTGGGATGGCTAGGCGATGGACATTGGGAAGGGTATGTGCTTTGGTGAGCACTGTGAATCACAGACCTGTACCACGGAAACAAATAATATATTATATGTTAATAAGAGATATATGAAAGAATTGAATTTCCTTTGATAACATTCTTGTGTCTACCACTCTGAACCAATAGTTATTTTGTGTTCTGCAAGGAAGAATGTTTGACTAGTTTCATTTCTATATTTACTGTGTGTCCCTTAAATCACTTTTTGCATCAGAGTGCCTGTGTGGCTCCGTTAGCTAAGTGTCCAACTCTTGGTTTTGGCTCTGGTGATGATCTCAGGGTTGTGAGATTGAGCCACACATTGGGTTCCATGGTCAGCTGGTAGTCTGCTTGAGAGTCTCTCTCTCCTTCTGCCCTCCCCTTTAAAATAAAGGAATAAATCTTTTTAAGAATCAGATTTGGCTTCTATAAAATGAGATGGTTCACTGATAGGTAAAAGCTCTTTCTGGAATGGTACAGAAAGTCCGTATAAATTTGGTGTAGCAGAGGAAAGAGAACTTAAAAGGTCTTACATCAGAGAAGGAAATTTAACCCAGGTCTTACTGTATCTGTGAAACAGATTGGTGTGTTTTGAGCATTAAAAGAAGTAATGTGCTTGAAAAGGAATTACTAGACTCTAAGTACTTGATACCTTCTATCTATCTTATTACTATCTTCTGCTCTATGGAAAAGTGGAAATACTTAGTAGCCATCTGCTGAGTAGAAGATTTATAACAGGCCATTTCTTTCTTTCCTTTGGACATAAAGCATTCTGCCTAAGTGGAGTATGCTGTCCCTGTCTGTCTCCCCAACTCCACTCATCTTCTCACTATATCTTCAGCACATACTTCCTGAATACTTATTATTTATCAGACAGTATATTCCTCTAACTCCATAATTAGCTTACAGTTTTGTCAATCTTTTTGACCCGAGATAACCCCTGGGAATAACCTATTCTTAGAGCTTGTATTGGTTATTTACACCTTAGTACAAGTCCATTTCAGAGACATTGTTGATAGTAGCTCTGGTATGAGATGAGAAAAGGACATAATGCTGGAGGCAAAGTGGCTGTTCTGTGGGGTGTAGGTGGTCGTTTGAGGTGTTGTGTTTGGTCTAGTGAGGATTATTTTGCAAATGGTGCACTGAAAGGAATCACCCCCCTATGGGCTACTGACCTGAGGGAAAAATGAGTGTGAGTTGTAAGGATTTCTTTTCTAAATGTGAAGGAGAAATTTCATGCTGATTCTGGTCTGAAATTCAAGAGACCTAAGTCCACACCTTAGGCCTTCTGCTAGCACACTGTGAGACCCTGGACAAGTCACTTCACTTCCTGTAGCCTCAGCTTGCTCACCAGTGAAATGAGGGGTCCCCCAAATGGCTCTGCGTATTTTCAGTTTGAGTTCTCCCAATTCCTTAATCCTTAAGTATTTTTATAGCTTTCTGTAAGCTAAATATCTTAGTTCTCTTAACTTCAGAGATGTTCCCTTTTCCAGTGTTATGCATTGTAAATTGTTTAAGTAGCAACTTTGATTAAACTTTTTAATCTTTTCATCAAATTACAACTATTTTAAAAGTTAAAAAAATATAAGTTACATTATTTGCCTTGTATAGAAGAATGAAATCCAAGCATTCTTTACAGAAATGAAGTGAATCTTTTAGGAAATATCTGATTCAACTTCGCAAGTTGGCTGTTCTCGTTTTCTCAGTGCATGCCAGAACCATGACAACATCTGTAAAAATAGGGTGTTCCTGTCGCCCAGTTGTCTTGTGGCTTTGACTTTGCTCAAAGGACTTTTACATTTACAGTCTCAGCTGACCAACATAGTGAGGCAGTTGCAATTTACCTAGCAGTAAGTAGGTCATCTTGCAATAAGCTGTGAATGAAAGCAGAGTGAGCTCTGAGATGGGATATGGTGGCTTGTTTTCTTTCATTGGAAGACACTCTGAGGTTATCTGTTGTGTCAGATTTCTGAAACTGCTTTAGAGAAACGATATGGATGAAGCTTAGTTTCACTACTTAATGTTGAGCTCTCACTGAGTGGTCTGTGGGCCTGTGCTTGTTGCTGGGTACTTCTGTGCAGGGGTCAGGGTGCTGTATTATTACTGGAAAGTGAGGCTCATTGGAAACCATTTACTTTTCTAAAATGACAAGTTTTACATGACATGATGGGTTAAAACTCATTCATATCAAATGAAAACATGAACCGTGTTTCTGATCTTCCTTCCTTCCTTCCTTCCTTCCTTCCTTCCTTCCTTCCTTCCTTCCCTGCTTTCTTCCTTCCCTCCCCCCTTCTTATTTAACAGATATTGAGCACCTAATCTGTGTCATGTTGGGCAGAGTATGAGGAGACCGTTTCAAGGTGGGGAAGTAGCTTGATTGGAGGACTCTAAGAGAGAGGGAGGATGTGGTCTACATGGGTTGAATTTCATATGGTTTGATCATAGAGTAGAAAGGGAATGGCTTGAGTCTATGGGGGATCAGCCAAGACTGAGCTGGAGTACTGTGGCTGCAGAGTCCAGGACATCCTAAACTGGCATTTGAGTATAGCCCAAGCCTTGGTGCAGTGAGTCTGATTAGGACACTATTACTTATCCATACACTGAAGCTTAGTCCCAGAAGAAGATGGAAGCTCTGTTGAGCTCAATATTATTTCAGGTGTCTTATGATTGTGTCTTAAGATGTCATTGGTCTTCACATTGGAGACTAGAGGTGATGGTCCAGACCAAGGTTAGTAGTTACTGCAACTCAGTAGTTGGTAGTGGGGAAAAAAGAGATAACAGGTAATAGAAGACCCTCTTCTCTCCTAAACACAGTCGTGGGACCACTAATATATCCCTGTTATTAAGTGCTCATGTCTTCCTAAGGATGACTGAGCATGAGTGGCGGGATGAGTCAGTACACATGACTGGGTTTTAGAAGAGTTGGAAAAACTCATGCTTTTATTTTTGAGGGTTCTAGCTCTGGTTTCTTTGGCTCCTAGATCGCAGAAGCAGAAACCGTCTGTTTTCAGGTGTTTATTGTGTCTTCTGAGCTGTTTCTTGAGTCTGTGGTTCACATTGCCTCATGGTGCTCTGTGAGGCGTTGGGTCTGATGGGCACTATGAAGCTCATCCCCGAGCAGGCACATGCCTGGTTCGACCACAGTTCGGACTCTGTGCATTTGGGTTAGTCTTGATTTCTTGTGTTTGAATTTCCTCCACCTGGACCTCTTTACCATCTCCCTCCAGAGACTCCCCTATAGCTGCCAACACCTTCTGTTGGTTCTGATTATTATGTTCTGATTATCGTATGTTGTCTCTGCTCTGCCGAGAGGGAGAAGGGAAATTATGTAGTGAAGTATCAGTGTTGTGTCTGAGGGCAGAGGTAACATGGTAAAAGAGACGTGAAGGTAGGAAAAAGTAGGAGAGCTTTGTTTTTTTGATAGCCTTTTTTTTTTTTTAGGCTGAGGTTTTTGGTCTTTTTGTTTGTTTGTTTGTTTTTTAATTTAGGTTTTGATCTTGCTTTTGTAGAGTGAAAAGATAAGACAGAAATGGTGACTTTTTTTATTCTCAAGACTCTGGATCCTGAACTATGAAAATGATTTCATATACTTGGCATCTGGATTCTTTTTTTTTTTTTTTTTTTTTTTTATAATGCCCTACATGGCTCAAAATAATTTTGCTAAAATATACGGCCTGCAGCCATTTTCCTAATTCAAATGAGTTTGAGGACTTCTTACCTTAATGGTTAGATTTTTCTGAGCATTTGTTCTATTTCCAGTAGGAACAATGCTTTTAGAATCCCTGTTGGAGAACCCACTTTCTAATAATGTGACCGTGCAGTTTTTGAGCATGCCTTATTGTTACATATTGTTAAACCTGGAACTGTTCTATGTAAACCAGCTTTTGTCAGGGCTCTGGAAAACACTTGCACTTCACATAAAATTCTTGTAGATTCCTCTTTCTAATTTTGATTTGAACTATCTTGGAAGAGGAAAATATGTAAATAGAATGATGGTCAAAGGCAAATTGCCCTTTCTTGCTCTAGTCCGGTAGGGACACCACTACCTTCTGGGCTTTATGGGAAGGAAATAACATTTCCTGTGCAGTTCAAGTGAAATAAGGATTTGGCCTATACAATGTATGTATAGTTAGCAAAAAAATGTATGAAGATTGGGTTTTTTCTATTAATTGACATCAACCAATTCAGTACCATTTTCATGTGGGAATTGAGCCAATTCTATCTGCTAATACTAAAAATAAATTTAAGCAGAATCTGTGATAAACTCTTTACTGAAATTTCACATTTAAAGCGGATATACCAGAAAAAAGGTCAATGAAGTTGCTTCGTTGAAAAATTAAATAATCCAAAACAATCATTTCAATTGTAAGTAAAATAGATCCTCAGATGCAGACCAGACATGACAGTTCATAGGAACTTGAGAATCCCAATAGTGAGACTCAGTTCTAGAAGAAGGTGGAAGCTTTGCTGAGCCCAGTACCATTCTAATGACCTATCATAACTGTGTCTTAAAAGTTACTGTGAGATTGACCTTGGCGTTCATTTGGACTTGAAATATAAAGACATTTTAATTCAAACATTTTGACCGCATCTCATCACATTTTTCTTGAACTTAGAGAATACTAGATTTAGGTTGTTTTTAGGTTGATTTAGGTTGTGCCAAAATAAGTTTTTTGAAAAATGTTGTGAAATGTGTCATTTCTCTTATGTCAGTTAGTAAGCAGACAAAAACCTACTTGGCCAAGTGACATTTTTATGGGTGCCTCAGTGTTGCTGGCTGGAGTTTGTAATTAAGCCTCTCGTTCCTGTGCGGGACCTTGAAGTTTATGATGAAGAAATATATGATGAAGCAGAATGATCTAGCATATTGTGGTTGCCTGAGTGAAATAATTCAGATTCCACAGGTGCCAAACTCAGTCACAAAGACATAGTTCGTGGGGCATTTACTGTCTATTATGTGCCGAGCAGTGACTGAGTAAGACACTGTAAGTGGGGTAACTGATGGGGCCATCTTCCGAGCTACAAACACAGAAGCAAGAACAGGTTGGAGGAAGAGTGATTAATTTTTCTCTGTATTGAGTTTGAAGAGGTTGTAGGATAAAGCACAGTGGAGCCAGGCAGATTCAAGTCCAGATTTTACTGCTACTTGTTAGTAGTGTGAGCAGTTGAGCACTACTTCCTCTGTTACATTTCACTGTCTGATTTCCTTTTTTCATTGAGAAAATCATGTCATGAACAGGAACCTCCCTCGCTTTCTTGTCTGGTCACTGCTACTTTTAGAAGAGTGATTGGGATGGAAGCCAAATCACAACAGGTTGACAGGTAAAGATAATAAAGGTAAAAAATACAAAAACAAAATCAATTAAAAAAAAAAACATAAAAAAATTTATCGCCCTCGACCCGCAAGGATGACACGAAGCCCCAGTTCAGACGTATCTTCTCTCTCTTTATTTCCACAAGTCTACACACTTATATAGGTTTACATGACCAATCAAAGAGCAGGGTACAGGAGGGAGCGAATCAGGCTGTGCACCTAAACGAACAACTTTGCTAGCAACCAATGCTGTTTACTTCCTCTTTGGGCGTTCCGCTTAGTCTCACGAGGCAATCCTAACCTGGCAACTAGCCAGGCGCCATCTTTTAATGGCGGAGGCCGCCCTGGCCAGGGGCCTGCCTCCGACATCTCCCCCTTTTTTCTTTTATGGCAGGGATCGTGCCTGTCATAGGTTGTCTGTGGCGGGGAATATCCTTACCCGTCATCAGACGGCAGATATCAATGATCTGCGTCCTGTCTTAGGTTGGTATATTTCCCCCACCAATCTTACCCGTCGTTGACTACCGATCCAGCATACTTAGCCACACTTGGGGGATGTTCCAGCCTTGATGGTTAACAAGGCCTGCACTGTGGCTTGCTGTTGCCTAGGTGTAGAATCAAGCCCACTATGAGGATTGTCATCAGACCAATTACGCTAGCCTATTGTTTCGTAAAGGTTAACACATCTTGCAATGTTTTGATTATCTCTGGGAGGGTTGCAAGCTCAACTCTGGTGTTATTTATCCTTGTTAGGCTTAGTAGCAGGTGCTGAGTATAGTTTTGGAATTCTGCGGACCAATTCCCCCGCAAGTATTGGGAGAGCTCTCGGGAGACATTCTGTACACAAATTGCCGGGAAGGGTGCTATACATCCCAGTCCCAATAGGGCCCCCAATATGTCCACTTGTTCTTGAACCGAATCCACTCTCTGGTTGACTATCAGGATTCCTGCTTGCAGATGTGCATTGATCTGAGTCTGTGTTTGAAGGGCAGCCGCCATTCCTTCTGCAAGGGTGTTCACAGCTTCCGCAGTGGGTATAGTTGCAGCAAGCGAGACTGCTGCTGCCATGGCAGCTGCTGTAGATATAGCCAATACTGTCACAACGGCGGCTGTGATACCAAAATCTCTCTTCTTTCTGGATAGCATCACCGGTAACTTGTCCTCTGGAATGGAAACTGGGATAGGAACATGGGTAGGGATAGACATAATCACAGCCAGCTTGAAGGCCGTGACATTCCAGCACTGGGAAAGGTAGCAATTCTTAGTGCAATTCAACGTATCATACAGCTCGCTAGCATTTGTTACGAGGAAAAGGAATGGTGGTGAGACGCATATGGGGGTGGGCTGATAAGTAATATATTGGGACAAGACACATTAACTGTTGTCTCAAAGGTACTAGAGTCATTTTGTTTATAAGAACAGTTGAGGAATTTGCCACCATTTAACATGGACATTGATGAGTTATCAGTACATGCTCCTAGCAAGTTACAGACCTGCCATGCATCAAAGGGAGAGGAGGGAATATGAGAGAAGAGTTAGTCACTGGTAAAGGATATGGCCATGCTTTAACCACTGCTCACAGCTCTCTGGCTTGAGTCTGCCGCAGGAGGTGTAGCATCCCCAGAGTTATCATCAGCATCTTCAGCATCATGACTGGTGTTTGGAGGCAAGGCTGCACGCACCAGCCACTCTGGGATCCAAATTGGAGCCTCCTTTTCCTGTGGAAAAACACATACAAACCCCCTACTCCATATTAACACTGGATCTGGTCCATTCCACTTTCCTGTGAGGATGTCGTTCCAAAGTACTAAAGGCTTAGGGGGAGAAGCAGCATCACTTGCATGTCTGTCTGCAGCTGATTTACCCGTTTACTGCAGTCTGCTCCAGTGTCCAATAAGCCCATGAATTTCTTGTCTCTTATCCAAAGAGAGTAAAGGGGTCTATTTTCCATGCCTAGCGTGACGCATGCTAGAGGAGCTCAAGATGAACCGAACCCCTTTTGTCCCCGCATAACCTCATGGCATCCAAAAAGCTTGTGACAACTAGGCAATACCAGGATTTGAGCTATCTTATCACCTGGACTAATAGCTGTAATTCCACGTGGGGAGGATACCAGGATTTTCACCGTTCCTTTATAATCAGCATCTATACCTCCGGGGTGAACAATGAGTCCTGATAACGCCGTGGAGCTCCGTCCTAGCAAGAGGCCCACGGTGTCCTCAGGTAATGGGCCCTTAAAATCTGATTCGACTACCTGGGTCCCCATCTCTGGAGTCAATAGGAGTCTGGTGGTGGCACGGATGCCACCTTCCTGTTGTGGCTTGCCTTGGCTCGTCGGCGGATAATGCGAGCGAGCCACCTGTTGGAGCACCCCATACATTTGAGGGCCCTGGGGTGTGGGGCCCCCCTTACCGTTTTTTGACCCTCTTGGAGGCAGAGAGTTTCCTTGTATATCCCTTATTGAGTGACATTCATATGCCCAGTGGGCACCCTTCCCACATCTTGGGCAGATACCTGGTTTTATAGGCTCTTGATAAGACACCTTTCTCTCGGGGCACTCACACTTAAGGTGTCCTGGCTCCTTGCAGTAATAGCAAACTCCAGGAGTACCCCTATATTTATATTGTTGAGCTCCCTGTAATCCTTGTAAACCTTGAGTGATAGCTGCAGCCATAACCTGCCCTTGAATAACACTGTTGTTGTTGATACCCCTGCAAACTTTAATATATGTACTCAAGTCTTTGCTTTTCCACGGTCTGATGGCTTCTTTACACCATTTATTAGCTTGCTCATAAGCCAGCTGTTTTACCAATGGCATGGCTGTCTCTACCTCCCCAAATATTCGACCAGCTGTTTGCATCAGCCTTGCTACAAAATCAGCATATGCTTCATTTGGTCCTTGTATTACCTTAGACAGCTGACCCTGTAAATCCCCACTGCCTTGAATTGTTATTGGTGCACTTGGACAACTTAAAAGGTTGATATGGCCCCGAGGCATTAATAGGTTTCACAGGGGCCAAACCGTGGATCACAGGTGGTCCCACTGAGGTATGTTTAGCAAGCCTTCATCTAGGAACCATGGAGCCGCCTTTTCCACTGTATTCAAAAAGGCCCAAGCAGTTTTTGCTTTTAGTGAAGTTCCATTGGCTTTCAGCAGGTCTTCTAAAGACCCTTCCAACCGCACTTTAGATACTTCAGATCTCATTATGAACACACAGACAACAGACGCGGATGTTAAAGACACTAACACATTAACTTTTTACACGCATATACTTCAGTCGACCTTTACTCCCTGCTTTACCACGGAATTCCCACTTTTGAACGTGGCCTTTTTACTCCCCGCTTTACCGCGGAATTCCCACTTTTGAATGTGGCTAATGTTCCCGCTTTCCTGCGGATTACCTTGCGAGATTCCTTTATTTAGTTCCCGGGTTTCGACGCCATTTATCGCCCTCGACCCGCAAGGACAATAAGAAGCCCCAGTTCAGACGTATCTTCTCTCTCTTTATTTCCGCAAGTCTACACACTTATATACGCTTACATGACCAATCAGCGAGCAGGGTACAGGAGGGGGCGAATCAGGCTGTGCACCTAAACGAACAACTTCCCTAGCAACCAATGCTGTTTACTTCCTCTTTGGGCGTTCTGCTTAGTCTCACGAGGCAATCCTAACCTGGCAACCAGCCAGGCGCCATCTTAATGGCGGAGGCCGCCCTGGCCAGGGGCCTGCCTCTGACAAAAAATAACAGTTTTTTTTTCAGTTGCTTTACTGGGCAGAGAGAGATACAGTGATAAGTAAAGAGGGAATTGAGTTTATGAAGCTTTGTTTATTTTTATAGAAGAGATTTGGGTATTTTAAGTACTAAGAGCAAAGACCCAGACGAGGAAGGAATGATTGATAGAGTGAGACTCCCAGGAGGCAGGAGGTGGAAGGATTCTGAGCATAGGAGAAAAGCAGGTCATATGGAAGCCAAGTTTGTGTGTAGCAGGGCAGGGAAGGGAGGGAGTTCTTACTCATGTTGCTATTTTCTTGGTGGATCATGTCGTACAGGCCAGATAGAGAAGGAAGTGAAGATCGAAAAGGGCTCACGGAGTGGGACACAACTGGACAGGTCAAGGCATGTGAGATGTTGATGAAGCCAGATAAATGGTTTACTTGGGGGTAGAGAATGAAAGTTAGAAGAAGAACAGGAACTCATTCTCAAAACTTAAAGGTCTGACGTGGGCTAGTTCTGGCGTAAGGCACTGAGATCAAGAATGTAGCAGCAGATGTGGAGAGAAGGTGGTCTATGAGGGAGATGGGTACAGGCTGAGCTGCGTGTCAGATCTTTCTGGGGGTAGGGGGTGGGTAACCATGCAGGGAACATTTTAAAGGAGAAGAAAGTGGTAGTACAAGAGTGGCCTGTAGTATAAAAATGGATTGTTGGGACACGTGGGTCGTGGTTGGAAGACTGTTGATTGTGCATCACTAGGAGAGTTAGAATACACTTCACCTGTCTACAGGGGCCAGGGGGTGGGTGGGACTTGACCTGGGGCAAAAGGGGCAGACCTGGTTTAGTAAAATGGTAGAAGCAGTGTAAGGTCCTGAAGAGGTCAGAGACTTTGTTTACCACAGAATAGACATTTCTGAAAATCTTGACAATGGTGTCAAGCCGGGTCAGGAGAGATGAGGCAGGGTTGAAATACAGGCATGGATGGCACAGCGACAGGAAGAGCCTGCAGTTGGGTGGAAGCCAGCAATGACCTGGAGGTGAGGCATGAGGGCTTCGAGTTACCCGAAGGAGCGCAGAGAGAAATGATTTTGTTTGTTTTTGGGGCTAGCTGACAGATTGTTGGGAAGAAACATTAAGTGGCAAGCACGGCTAATAAAATTACGGTGGGAGAAGCTAACATTTATAGTGTTTTCTACATGCCGGGCGCTGTGCGAAATGTTTGATGTGGATTTATTTTATGGAATCTGTAGAACCACTCAAGGAGGTAGAAATGAGGAAAAAGGATTTTAGAGTGATGATGCAAATGGCTCTTGGTCATAATTCTGTTAACTGTTGGGGTTGGAATCTGAGCCCAGGCAGCGTGAATGCACACCTTCTCTGATCTCTGTAGTGCTGCCAGGATTTGAAGGAAGGAAACTCAGTTACCTCCTGGAATCAGACCTGACCTGTCATTGACGGAGGATTCGGGCTGATTTGCTGAATGCACAGATTTTAAATCAGGGGTGATCTGTGATGACTACAGACTTAATTTTTAGAGTTTAACTTATTTTTCATTTTGGTTTTGGTTGCACAGTATCATGAAAAGTTTGATATACTCAGAGGTAGTGGTTAGTGGTAACAGAACCTTTAAAAAAACACCATGAGTTTCCCTGTAGGAATAATACTCAAGTAATTGGAAATAGCAGGAAAAGCTGAAAACAAGTCAGTGGGTTAGCAGTCTTTGATATGTTAAAGTTTGGTTTGTAACATTTGAAAATCACAGGTTTTTAAGTAGTGTATACACGTGTAACAGTCTGAAATAGTGTGTGTGGGAATAATAATCTGAAATTCATCCATTGGAACCTTATTTAATAAGACTCTATTCCTTTCTCCTGGTTGATATTTAGACTGTTTTCATCCTCTAAACTCCCCCTTGCTTTAATATCCTTCCTTGGGTAAAATGCTGTGCTGTGCTTGAACCTGTTAAACTTACTTTGTCCTTGAAATTTACTGACTTCCCTTGTGAATAGGTAATTCAGTGACTAGACTGGCGGGGTTCTTGACCCATGGAAAATAGTCCCCGCTCTCTTTAGCTACCTCCTTTTTTCTTTATATAGTTGTAATTACCACCCATGTAGCTCCTGTGGTGTAAGGGTTTCCAGAAGCAGTTCATCTTACAATTCGTAAAGGCTAAGAGGAAACTGTTGTCAGATTTTACCTGGAGGTTCAACTTTCTCATTCACCGTTTCCTAGATTCGTTTTTCTGAACCCTTGTTTTTATACATTTTTATTTATTTGAGGCAGCAAATTTAAAAACTTTGTTTTTTACTTCCCTTTATAGTAGGAGAATTGGGAAAATAATAAAACCAAAGTTTTGCTTCCCCCTTTGTCAAAACGAATAATAAAAACCACAATAATAAAATCGCTGACGTTATGCTGGGTTTGTGTTCAAATTCTCACAACACAGTGTAATAACAATTACCATCATTATTTTACAAGTGAGAGAATGGTCTTAAAGCAGTTGAGGAGCTGGAACATCAATAGTGGAGATGGGGTTTTAACTCCCGGGATGTGCTAGAGAGGCTCTCTAGCATAATTTTATTTTATTTATTGATTTTTAAAGATCTTATTTATTAATCTACTTAGAAGATGAGAGAGAGTGTACAAGTTGGGGGGAGGGGCGGAGGAAGAGGGAGAGAGAGCATCCCAAGCAGACTCTGTGCAGAATGCAGAGCTGAGGTGGGGCTTGATCTCAGGATGCTGAGATCATGACCTGAACATAATCACGAGCTGGAAGCTTAACCGACGGAGCTTAACTTCTCTAGCCTAATTTTAGAGTATCTGTTAGAAGTTAGGTGAAAGAATATTGTGACTTTTCTGGTCTCTTTTTCCACATTAAAAAAGAAAAAGGAATTTTTCCTGTATGTATATCCTATATAATGTGTTCATGTATATGCATAGTTCTTATCATGCTGTGGAGATTAGCACAGATTCTCAGGAAAGATGATTACATTGTGACATTGTGGGGATGCCTGGGTGGCTCAGTGGGTGAAGAATCTGCGTATTCAGCTCAGGTCATGATCTCCAGGTCCTGGGATTGAGCCCCATGTCAGGCTTCCTGCTCAGTGGGGGAGTCTGCTTCTCCCTCTGCCTCTGTCCCCCCCCCCCCCCCAACTCATGCACACTCTCTCTCTCAAATAAATAAATAAAAATCTTAAAAAAAAATAAGTTGAGATGCTGCGCTCTACTTTCCAATGATCTGTCAAGGAGCATGTCTCAGATTGTGGCTGGGAGAGAGCACCACGGGGCATAGCGGTCTGTGCTGAATAGCAGAGAAAGGGTGTGTGTGGCCCCCACAAACAGCTCTTAGGAGCTGCCAGGCCTGGTGTGGGCTTTGACTGCCACAGCCTGCCCAGGGTCCCGGGTTGGCCATGCCTCTGGCTCTCGTGGCAGCTGGGAAGGATAAAGGGCTTCCTATTTGAGTCAAGCACTGCTGCGCATTAAAAGGCTTTCTTCAGTCTGGGTTTTTAAAATTTTCTACTTTCAGTTGCTTAACTCTGCCTGTTTTGACCTCTGACTTCGGGGTTTATATTTACAGTCTCTGAGGAGGACTTTAGACTGAAAAAAGTTTTAAACATAATCTGCTTCTCTTCCTACCTCCTCAGTTTATAGATGAGGAAGTTGACTCATGGACATGAAATGAATTATTCAAAGCTATGAGACTAGTGGCCAGGACTAGAAGCCAACCTCATGACTTTACTGATGTTTTTCCTGTTACAAAATGATTTGTGACTCCCTACGTATTGCTTCCAATTCCTTATTTACTCATCCTAATCCTGGCTTCCTGCCTGTCTCCTTGATCCCTTGGCTTTTGCCTCCTGCACTGATGGAGGGAACAGTTGTTTGTTGGTGTTAATCCCAGCTTTGGAATCACCATGTGACCCCTGGTAGAGTCACTCTGTGCCTTAATGTCATTATCAGCAGATTAAGTAGGACCCTTATTAGAGAGGTTCTTGAGAAAATGTAAATCATGTGAACTGAAGACCTGTTTTATTTAGTAGAAGAAACATTTAGAAAATTTAATGAAAACAAATAAAGTATAGGGAAAAGTCAGTTAATACAGATTTCTTGTTGAGTAAGCTGAGCAAGGACTTGTGAGAAAGTTAAAGAGAGTTAAGATCAAATTGTCATGTTATGTAGTAAATTGGGGACATTTTTGGTCTTTACACAGAATACCTGTTGGATCAAATCCTCCTCTGGAGGTGGTAATCTAGAGTAATCCGTAGTTTTTATTTTTGATCTTGAACTTAGAAAAAACACTTGGTTGAGTTATTTTAACAGATCTGGTTAATAAAGAGGGCTCACTGAAAATTAGGATTTTCAATGCTGTGACATTTTGGCATATTAAAAAAACTAGGTGTGTGGGTTAAGTCCTAATTTTCTATCTGTGAACCTCTTTGAAACTCAGTTTTCCTATATGTAAAATGGGAAAAATATACTTAGCTTTCCTGTGAGAATTATGAGGATCAAGTAAAATAACACTTGGCAAAGTTCTTGGCGCATAGTAGTTCTCTGTCTGAGCTAGCTTTCCTCCTAATGTTTTAATACTTTCTATTATGTTTAGATATCTGATATCCATGTTACCGGAGAGTCAGAGGACATGTCTGCTAAGGAGAGATTGCTCTTGTGGACACAGCAGGCAACAGAGGGTTATGCTGGAATACGGTGTGAGAATTTCACTACCTGCTGGAGAGATGGAAAACTATTTAATGCCATCATTCATAAATACAGGTATGAAATTGGGAGGGGGCTTTTTCCTTAGACAAATATGAGAAGTGTTTCTTTTGATTCCAAATTTCAAAATAACCTTTTATTATTTCAGAAGCAATACATGTGCATGGCAGAAAGTTAGAAAATACAGACCAGGCCTAAGTAGAAACATCACATTTCCACTGCTACGAGATCATCACTCTAAGCTTATGGGCACACACAGACTCTCATAGCTATAACATTCCCTTTGGATTTTGCTGGTAACTTGGAAGACAATAAGGTCTGATAATACAGAATCTTCAGGTGGATGAGCACAGTTGTGCATGCAGAGGACTGATGAATGGTGGGGTGAGGGTGTGGTTCTCATTTAGAGCTCACACATATCCAAATTATAGTCTCCTAGGCTCATTACTCTAGTGAGTAGCAGGGTTCAGAAGTGGCCAACTTTGGGGTGGTTAAAAGTTTTCTGGTAAGAATTGTTATTATATTTTTAAGTTTATTTGTTTTATTTATTCATCTCTACACCCAACATGGGGCTCAAACTCACAACCCCAAGATCAGAAGTCGGTGCTCTTCTGACTGAGCCAGCCAGGCACCCCATCTGCTGAGAATTATTAACAACTAAATCCCAGTTAATACTGACATAGCACTTACTAAGTGTCAGACGCTATCCTATGCAGTTTTTACATGCATTAACTTATTTAGTCCTCACAACATTCCTATAGGAATATTATCAGTTGACAGACAAAAACTGAGGCACGGGGTAAAACTTGCTTTTAGCTACATAGCCAGCAAGAGTCAGCTTTGAGATTCAGACCTGGGGCCTCTGGTTTTTGACTCCTTGCTTTTATTGTCTTATAAGGAGCTAGATCCCCATAAAATATTTACTGAAAACAGTGTATTTCTTGATCTTTTCTTAGTTACTTTTCTTAGTTTTGCAAAGATTACATCATGTTGTCAAAGAACTGTCTTCCTAGATGGAGTAAGCTGAAGCTATAACTCATTAAACTAACAAACTAATTTGATAAAAACAATAATTATATAGAGTAGTTACTATTTTGTTACCTGTCTATATGTGAGGCATTCTGTTCATTGCTTTCCATATCTTACTTCATTCAGGTCTCCCAGCAATCCAACAAAACAGGGACTGTTGTTATCCCACTTTCACAGAGGAGGAACCTTGGGTTTGCCGAGGTTATGCTGCTAATACATTGTAGAGCTGAGGTTTTAATCCAGGTCTGCATGATTTAAAATCCCGTTCTCCTTGTCTCTCTCCCTTTTCTTTCTGTTTTTCCATTCATTCCCCTTTTCTCTCCCCTTCTTCTCTTTTTCTCATTTTTATTTTGGAAATTTCAACATTGGTAACACTGTAACAGATATCCCAAGCATCCACATGGCAATCCCCCTTTAAAACACCCACTAGTCTGCTTCCTTTATGAAACAACATTTCAGTAGAGGTAGGTACAGTCTGCCTGATTAAAAGGAAAAGACAGAATCAACTTGCCTACACATGCTGAAAATAAAGTATCCGATCTCCTTGAGTAACACAATGCCAAGAGGGTTTAGTAGTTATAGACATTTCAGTGATCACAATGTACTTCTCAAGTGACTTAAAACAGGAGGCCATAGGAAGGCCTGTGTAGTTGGGCACATTGTATACCCAGGATGATAAGATCTTCTTGGCCTTTGAATAAAAATATCTGGATTGTTATACCTGAAGGATTTATGTCATGATGGATCTTTGAGGGTGTGCTCTTCTCTCTTTGAAATGTTTTAAGTAGAAACAAAGCATTTAGAAGCCAGCTATTCTTCTAAAATAATTGACTTTTAAAAACAATGGTTTCGGGGCACCTGGGTGGCTTAGTGGGTTAAAGCCCCTGCCTTCGGCTCCAGTCATGATCCCGGGGTCCTAGGATTTAACTCCGCATCAGGCTCTCTGCTTAGCAGGGAGCCTGCTTCCTCTTTCTCTCTGCCTACTTGTGATCTCTGTCAGATAAATAAATAAAATCTTTAAAAATAAAAAAAAATTAAAAAAATTTTAAAAAGACTATTGAAATCAAGTTAATCTTGTGTTACTAGAATTTAAACAAACAAACAAACAAACAAAACAATGGTCTCAAGACATTGTCTCTTCAATACTTGTGAAGGAGTAGAAGTACAAATTAGTATACGCATGCTATGTGTTTTTCTCTTAAGTATTTAAATAAGTCACTATCTGTCAGAGATGGTAAAATTTCCTAGGAAAGTTTAATGATTTAGAGCTTATATTGCTTTAGGAGAGAATTTGGATCTCGTCAATGTTATTTGTTTTGAACTTGTAATTTGGTGGATTTAAGTGATACTAAATCAGTTAAATTCTTTTTAGAAGACAGTGGCCTTTTTCACTGGAAGAAATCTTTCATGTGTGGAACCATATTTTGAGCTAAGGTCCTCAGACTTTTCTTTTTACTTAGAAAAAAATCGAGTTTTTTCTTCTCGCATGTGTAAGAATTAAATGGATAGGGTTGAACTACACATAATTTTCACTGTTGAATGCCTTAACATACTAAAGGGAATTGAGAAAGTTATAAACAATTGTAAAATCCCTATAAGCAAATTTTTGGATATTGGACAATAGTAATCACAAATACAGTAGTGTCTAATTTATAGTTGTTTTTAGTTAATAATTATTTCCACAAATTTTGTGATGTATTTGGATTTGCTGTAGGAACATTTCCACTTAATTGAGTTTTGGATATAGTTTTTGGATAAAAAGACTTTCTTATATGAGTTCAATTTGACTTATGTAATAAAAATTATCTGAGGTGGAATTTGTGTTTGGTTTCTACTGAAATACCAGGTTTGATGTATGGAATACTTGGTCAATAAGGAGCTTAAGAGGATGTGAAGGCTTAGCAGGAAAGAACCTTCAGATTGTTGTTGTGGCGGCTGGAAGGAGGGATGTGGGTCTCCTGAGGGAGCAAGTTTGCATGTCCTGGAGAGAATATGAAAGATTTCTCTGGAGATTAGAAGGAAAATGGATACTGTTTATCATTGAAAAATAAACCAATACCGTTTTTAATAAGTGTTCTCGTCAGATTTTTATGTATATTATCTTCTGAAGATTTAGAAATATTGATCTAAAGTGGAAACAGAGAACATCCTTCAGATTTTGTGTTACTATAAATACTGTCAAAAGTATATGTCCAGCATATATTTTTATTAGTGCTCCCATATAAGAATGTGACTTTTGAAGTGGAGAGAATATTCGTTTATAACAGTAAGCAGTACTTTACTAATGTGAAGTAAAAAAGAAGGAAATTAATGAGAACCAACATTTAATTGCATAACTTGGAATTAGCCATCAATGAAAGTAGCGTTGCAACAGCTCATAAAGTACTGAGATAATAAGAGAACATGAAAACACTTAGCATAAGTAAGAGCAAAACCACAAGTGAACTGTTCTATAGTTTTGGTGTGTCATATTATCCTAAGGAATTGAAGAGCATGGATTATGCAATGGCTAATAAGAATGATAAAGTAGTATGATTTAGTGGAAGAGATTACGAAGGATAGTTCTATAGTTTTTTTTTGTTGTTGTTGTTTTGTTTTTTTGAGAGAGAACGAGGGAGCGTTTGCAAGTGAGGGGATGGGCATAGGGAGAGGAGAGAAATCATAAGCAGGCTCCATGCTCAGCTCAGAGCCCAATGCAGGACTCAGTCACATGACCCTGAGATCATGACCTGAGCTTAAACTGTGTTGGACACTTAACTGACTGAGCCATCCAGACACCCCTATTCGATCTATTTAAATAGATCAATGATTCAGAAGATAACTGTGCTTATTGTGAGGATGGTGTAATATATAGAATTGTAGAATCAGTATGTTGTATGTCTGAAACTAATATAACATTGTATGTCAACTATACTTTAATTAAAAATAAATATATAGGTTAATGATGCAAAAACTGTGGTTTTCTATTAATTCTGTCTTAGGAAGCTGTTCCTAATTCCTTCTAGGAACGTCTGTCTGTTATGTTCCGTTTTTAATGCAAAGAATTCAAATAATTAAACTGCCATATAGCTGTACTAGTTTGTACTTGTTTGTATAGTTTACATTTCTTTAAAGCATATTAAAATCTTTCCACTGAAAACCACAACTGGTAAGAGATCTTGGGTAAATAAGCCTCACTCTTGACCCTAACCTTAATTTCCATTGAAAAGAATAATAAGGAAGACTGGATTTGATGGACTTGAATCAAAAGGATGTCACAAAAGCATTCGATGACTAAGTAGCTTAAAAACAAGAGAAGTAGAATTAACTGAGAATCCACAGCCACGGGATTCTAAGCTCTCATGGATTAATCACTCTGGTAGAGTCTGGATATAGAGGACTTAAATTCCCATCAGTAGCACACATTCTTCACAGCAGGTGTTCCAAACAGAGGGTTCAACTGATTTTTCTGTGTTCTGATCTAAGAGAGTGCTCAAGTATCATACTACAATTGATTTTTTTCCTTTTTTTTTTTTTTTTTGAAAGAAACAAAGCTCTGACTTCTAGCTTGAAATTCAGCCCCCAGCATGTCTTAATTTATCAGTCACTGCACGCAGATAGCTGCCCTAGAACACTGATGAAAGCCAAATTCCAAAACAGCATCGCTCACTGTGAAAACACGTCTGCCTGAGCAGGCATGAACACGAACGTGGGCCCACAGGCCAGAAAGAACAGTGCAAAATGTGTGGTAGAGCCAGGCGAGCCTGAGGTGTGGTAGAGAAAGATGCTAAGTATGTCAGGACTGAAATGCGTGTGTGTGGGGGTGGGGGGATGTGTTTTGCAGAGAGACTGTTTCTTCTTGCTAGTATCTGTTAGTCCTAGTCTTGTTTTTAAATTATGCTGCTGTTCATTCATGTAAATTTCCTTTTGAGACCTCTGGCTGCCTTTTCACAAGCAAGTTTTAAGTATATCACTGAGGTAAGACTCAACTTCTTTGAAATAGATGGTATCAGGAGCACACCATTTAAATACTTTCTAATTAGGCATCCAGATATTTTTCACCTGTCTGATTGTAGTTGGATAGCAGTGATTTTGTTCATTGTTTGCATTTTGAATTAGAATTTATTGGGGCCATCATATTTTGTTACAGGAAATGTTTCAAAATGCTGTAATTGGGAAGATTCAACTTAAGGCCCTGGTGGGAGTCTTGTTTAATAGTCTGACCTGGAGGCCTATGATTCAGCCACAGGCTTGGATTCAGTCAAACCTTACAAGCTAAACTGGATTGGACTGGTTTAATACTGGGAGGAGGCCCTTTAGGGCCTGAAATGTTCCCATAGGAAGTTGGATTAGTTGTGATGAGGTGATATTTTTTTTTCCTTCAGAACCAGGTCTGCCCTTAGGCTGCAGAACCCTGAGGTACGAGGGTGTGTATGTCTTTGTGCAAACACCACACAGGTATGGGCGGTGCTTTGTGTGTGACCATAGGCTAGGCATAGACACAGAGCCCTGAAAGTTGCTAATTTTTTGAACAATCGCAAGTATTTCACTTTGTGAGGCAAAATAAAATTGCTTATTAACTTATCAAAGAAACTCAAAACAGTTGAATTCTCAGAGCTCACTGTGTAAGACTGGTACATTTTATAGCAATTTCTACAATAAATATTCCTTGCCACAGCCCTTCTTTTTGTTGTATCTGTGATTAAAAAAAAAAGCAACTAACAGAAAATATAGTACATTAACATAATAAAAAATTCAAATAAAATAAAAGGGTATGCATTGAAATATGATTTCTTTCCCCAGATTCCCAGTCCCATTCCCTAGAGGCAGCTGTTCAGCTTCTTTGATATTCTTCCAGAAATTTTCTGTGCATATATAATCACTTTTTTTGTGTGTGGTGGTGGGAGGGAAGGGTCAACTCTGCTGAGGTATGACTTACATAAGTACCTAATCTTGAGCATTGCTATAATCTTCTCTAAAACACATTTGAGATAATGGCATATATGTTATTTTGCATTTTTCTTTCTCCTTAATTTATTTTGGATATCTTTCCATACGAGCAGAAATGGGTTTCCCTTATTCTTTTAAAATACTGCAGTGTATTCTAATGTATGGCTGTAACATAATTTATTTAATAGCATCGTATTGATGGACATTATGTTCTTTGCTATTAAAAAGTATTGGGCTTTGATGTTTCTTTGTGTAGATGTGTGAATGTGTTGTTTTAATAAGGTCCTAGAAGTAGAATTTCTAGGTCAAAGGATAATACATTTAAAATTTTAAGACCCATATCTGAATTATCTGTGAGAAGAACAGCATTGAAACTACTCCTTTTGTACTGTTTCACCTCCATGATGCCTTTGAGAAACATTCCCTTTCTTTTTCAATTGCAGTCTAGCAGATCTAAATCCCATTCATTTTTTTCTGTTCTTTTAACATTTATCATCTTATTCATAATTTTTTAAGCTTTTAAGCATTAAATTGTTTTTATTTTATTTTATTTCTTTTAGATTTTCAGCTATGTGCCAGAGCTAAAATGGCAGACTTGTGTTTCTGTTTATTTGGTGTGTGAGCTATTAGTCCAAGCATGTATGTCTTAGGAATTTAGAGGGAAAATGATCAAATAAGTTGGCAGATTTCAGAGTGATATGATTATTTAAGAAGTTAGAATGCCAGGGGCACCTGGGTGGCACAGTGGGTTAAGCCGCTGCCTTCGGCTCAGGTCATGATCTTGGGGTCCTGGGATCAAGTCCCGCATCGGGCTCTCTGCTCAGCAGGGAGCCTGCTTCCCTCTCTCTCTCTCTCTGCATGCCTCTCCGTCTACTTGTGATTTCTCTCTGTCAAATAAATAAATAAAATCTTAAAAAAAAAAAAAAGAAGTTAGAATGCCAGCTGTGAGGGGTATCTTGAGATAACATATCAGAACATATCACATAACATAGGAGAAGATGCCTGTCACAGTGTCAGAGATTTAGGACGTGTGTAATAAATGTCAGGTTCCTTTCCTCCCTATGTGCTGCTGCTGACCCACTCAGAACAGGACACGTGACCATACAGTGCAAGAGGAACTGGGTTTTGATGGAAGACTCCCTTTCCTTGGAAACCTGACATATGCTTTTTCTCCAGGCTCCCATCGGCATTCTCTTACCCTTCTCTAACACTCAGATTTCCCTTATGTTGCAGGAGCAGCCAACCTGTCTGCTATCCATCTCTTTTTCTTTGAGAGGTCTATCTCTTTGTTATCCCCTTTTGGGGAGATATTTATCCCCTAGTGACTAAGGTTTACTGAAGTTCACTAAAATGTAGGTATAGAAACAATTACTTGTCTATCAGTATCAGTACTGTTCTCTGTATTTGTTAAAGTGTATGAGGCTGTTATGGTGTTAATTTTTCTCTGTAAACTGAGACTTGTAATTCATTAGGGATCTTTTAATTTCCAATGTTAGAAACTTGCTGTATCATGGTATTTTTCATTCTTTGCTGTCTGTTTTGTTGGTAGAGAGTCATTCTGTAGAAAAAAGTAGGAAGAAAATTTGAAATAAATTGAGGCATCTAGTTTTGAGAAAAGGAAAAATTACCTTCCTGGCTTTGTTTCTTTCAACAATACGTGCCCAAATATGAGCATAAAGGAATATCTACACCCATTTATGAAACTGTGGGTGGATCTCTTACACGCTCACATTTATTTGCTGGGGAGAGGCGAAGACCATATTACAGGTCTTTTTTTTCCCCGCCGAGGGGAGGGGGCCAAGGTGAGAGGCTTTTTGCACCAATAAGAACAGTAAGAACGTGCTAAGCCTGAACATGATTAATCCCGACAGTCATCTACAGGAATTTGTTATGGCAACTGCTCTACTGTCATAGGATCAGTGAGGCATTTTAATGCGTATTGTTACTGGGTGATCTATCGAAGAACAAATGTTGAGTGACACACCTGGCTTCTTGCTTGGTGTGTGGGGAGGTGCGTGGTGTTCTGGAGTACAGAGGTTGTTCTAAGACTGATTTCTAGGTAAATGGAGTTTTTTTTGTTTTATTTTTTATTTTTTTTTTATTTTAACTTCCACAGAATCCCTTTCAGTTTCTTGCATGCTGCCAAGTATGTACTAGTTATATAATCAGAAAAGATTCGTTTCAACTGTGACTCCATGATGACCAGCTTCTAATGGTTCCGACCAGCAGTCTTTTTCTACTCCTGTTAACTCACTCCTACTCTCCCTCACACTGCCTTTTCCTCCCTCCCTGGCAACGGGTGATCTGTACTCCAGCTCTCAGGCAGTACTGAAGCCAGCTAGTGAAATGTCTTTCTTTTTGCTGCCAAAGACACCATGCTGCCTTCATTTGCATCTTTCCTGGTCCTTTTTTGCTCTGGTTTGATAAAGCAATGAATCCCCTCTCCCCCATCCAAGGCCTGTACCCTTCCTCCTGTGCTCTGGATCCCAGCTGTGCCATTGCCTCAGACACCTTCTTTCTTGTTACATTAAGCTGTTCTGTCTCCACAAATCTTTCTCCTTCGATTTTAAGCACCCCAAAGCCTCTTTGCTCATAAGACAGCAAACAAAGCTTCTCTCTTAACTCTGTGCTTTTTTCCATCTACTGCCTCGCATCATTCCTTTCCTTAAAGGCCAGACTTCTTAAAAGAGTTGTCTGTACTTCCATATTCATTTCTTCACTCCGTGTTTATTCCTCACCCAACTCTAATGTGGCCCCTGGCCCCATAATTCACCCAAAATCTTCTGAGGTCATGGATGACTTCCGTGTGGCTAAATCCAGTGGACATTTCTCAGGCCTCCTTTTTCTTCTCAGTCTTTGACCCTACTGTCCATTCTTTTCTTCTTGAAACCCTATTCTTTTTCTTCAGCTTTTATGACCCTTCACTGGCCTGGTATCCTTCCTGTCTCAATGGCTGTTCCGCTCGGCTCCGTCTGCAGACTCAACCATGAGGCCAGTACATGTCGAGAGTTTTTCAGGGTTGCCTGCTGACCTTCTGTGCTCTCTGAGTTGACTCTCATTTGTGCCC
Organism: Mustela lutreola; assembly: GCF_030435805.1. NCBI lineage: Eukaryota > Metazoa > Chordata > Mammalia > Carnivora > Mustelidae > Mustela > Mustela lutreola. The sequence continues at coordinate 103,268,252 of NC_081295.1, read as the reverse complement.
TCACCCATCGGGTCTGTGGATTTGACCTTCTAGATAGCACCTGGCCTGTGAACTTCCCTCTGCCGCTGCCACATTCTTTCGCAAGCCACTCTGGTTCCCCTACCTGGATTCTCTGGGAATACTTTCACCCCTTGAGATTTCTTCCACCTCAAATCTGATCTTTTAGTTTCCTGTAATCCTCCTTAATGCATTTCACTGGTTTTCCGTAGTTCCTAGAAGAACACTCAGCATCTTTAAACAAGTTCATGAGATTTCTGCATCGTCTCGGCTCCTCATCCATCCAGCTGTCTCTTACCATGTGTCCTGCTCTGGGTTCCCTTCCCCTGCAGTGGTCCTGTTCTCACACACCCTTCAGGCATGAGCACATGCACGCTTTTCCCCTCTGCCTGGGTGCTCTTTCCGCCAGGTTTTCTCCTGGTTTACTCTTGAACTCCCTCTGGAATTCTGAGCTCTCCGTAGACACAGTGTTTAAATTCTTAATGCCTCGCTTCCCAGCGCATAGTAGATCCTTATTAAATATTGAGTGAATGAATGAACTTGCTAGTTTGTTGACTGGAAAAAATTACTTATAATAGCATACTAGAGCACCAAGTGAGGCCTTTTCTGACATTTTCATTACATTGTTCTTTACATGCCAGTGAATGCTTTTTAATCACCCATGTATGTGTATTTATTTCACAAGTACTTTCACATGAATCTTCTCTTGAGACTTTGGGCAAATCAAGTGGCTTCTTAAGACCTCATGGCTATGGCAGCCCAGATGCCCTCCCTTCACCCCCACACACCTCGAGATACTCCCTAAGGGATAACTGGAATTCTAGGTGATTCTTGTAGTTCCTGATTTTCTCTGATTCCTGATTTTCACTTTTTGTAGAAGGGAATTGAGACATAGGCTTCTGGATGTGTGTTCACAGTTCAGAGAGGAAGTTAGGACTTAATTACCAGACATCTGAATCACAGCCCTGTCACTTTTTTCTACCTCAGTAGAGCCTTTTCTCTCAACTATGTAAAAATTGTCTTCTAAAAAAAATTTTTTTAAAGATTTTATTTATTTATTTGATAGACAGAGATCACAAGTAGGCAGAGAGGCAGGCAGGGAGAGAGAGAGGAGTTAGCAGGCTTCCCGCAGAGCAGAGAGCCCCATGCGGGGCTCGATCCCAGTACTCTGGGACCATGACCCGAGCCGAAGGCAGAGGCTTTAACCCACTGAGCCACCCAGGCGCCCCTAAAAATTTTTTAACATCTGAAAAACTGTGGGAAAATAATGCATAACATAACATTTACCATTTGGTATGTTAATACATCCATCCGCAGAACTCTTCCCCTTTTCCTAAACTGCTGGCAGCCATCATTCTACTTTCTCTCTCTCTCTCTCTCTTTTTTCACTTGAGAAGTAAAACTGTTGCTCAGTGTCCTTTCAAATATCAGCTATCTCAAATCACAAAGTTTACGTGGTTTTGATTTTGATTAAAAAACTCTGATACCAAATGCAGTCTTTTCTAAACTTCATCATTTTACAGTGTATTCCAGGGTTAGGCTGCTGTGAAATGTGTCTCCATCCTCCCCTAATCCTGAATGGGTTCTTTTCCTCTAGATTTAAGCAATAAGAATCAGTACAGGACAAGAGGGAAAAGGTTTGCTGTATTGTAGTGAGAGTCTAAGGCAGTAGGCATGATTGTGTGTGTGTCAGCTTTGTCTTGGTCTTGATACGTAGTTATCTGATAGTATGGTGGATTTTTCTTTTCTTTTCCTTTCCTTTCTTTCTTTTTTGCCAGAACAGAATATGGATAATTTTGAAAGAAAATGAAAGATATATTAGAGACAAGAGGAGTTTTAAGATGATTTAGTTCCCAGACTTGTCTGAAAAAAATCACCTGGGGTAGGGGAGAACCTTGTTAAAGTATGGATGACCAGGCCTCCCCCTATATTCTCTCAGTCTGGATTAGGGACCTAAAACCACGCAAAGTGTGGGAAACATTGGTGTCATATATATGGGTGAGTACTGTTGTGGTAACAGTCTGGAACTATATCCCATTACTCACAGTTTGTTTTCCAGAGTATGTGGGTACACACTGACACACATACACACTCCCTTGTGGTTGTATTACTATGATCAGGATCATCCTCCCCACCAGGAGAAGCATACATCCTTCGGTGTTTTCTTTATCTTGAATTTGCAGCTTCAGGGTGCCTGTTTTCAGTTTATAGTGCCAGCATAGTATAATGAATTGCCCAGGCTGTGTGTTGAGACACACTGGGGCTTGAATCCCAACTGTCCCTTGTCAGACTGTGTTCCTGTTTAAGTTGTATCATCTCCTTGTTGAGAAGAGTGAGATAATGCCTTTGAAGGCTTCACTGCATTGCCTGCCACATAGTAGTTATTGTTATATATTAATCCCAGTTGTTTATTGTTATTTTATAAGTTATTCCAACTGGCAACTTAACCAGCTGCTGAAGCTGAGGGCATATGGGAGCATTAGAAGGGAGGAGTCACACCTAGAAGCAGTAACGTACGCTTTTGAAACTTTATGATATATCCCTTGTTGGTTGTTTTCAGTGCATGCCTGTTTTCCAGATTGTTTTCAGCAGAGAAAGGCCTTTAGGAAACCTCAGGAGGATGTGTGTTTAGTTCATGGAGAAGCTATGACATCGTGTCCTATTCTATGTGGATTTTTACAAGGATTTGGAATCCTGATTGGAAGCTATAGGCGGTAGCTTTGTCTGTAGAAATTAATGAAAAGGAAAGGAAAGGTGCAAACCTGGGATGGAAAATATCTCTAGGAATTTGAATCAGTGGTATCAGATGGTACCTTCCAGCTCTCAAAGCTCTTTCATTTCTTTATTATTTAACCATTTCTCAAACATTCATGTGCTGAGCATTATACTAGATATTGAAGGTATAAACATGGATAAAAACAGACCATGCCTTCAGGCAGTCTACTGTTTATTGTGAGAGACAGACACGTGCATAGTTGTAACAAATTGTAGTAAATACACAAATAAAGATAGTAGACAGCATTTGGGAACAGAGAAAACCAGGTCTTATGGGAAGAATGTGAGTTGATTAGCCAGTGTCATGTGTGGGGGCAAGATATGTAGTGGGCATTTATTTCTTGAGCAAAGGAAAGAGACAAAAAGGAAACCTGATGTCTTTTTGTTTTGTTCTGGGAAATGGTCTCTGCTCCTCTCTTTCTCTCATGATTCCTAAAACGGAAAATTTCTCAAACACAGGAAAAGGGTTTAGATCCTGGGTAGCCAGAACTTGGGTCTGTATCCATATGATAAATAATTATTGAGTGTCCATTGAGAGCCAACACAACCAAATAAACTCTGTTAATTTAAATAAAATTTGCATACTTTGAAAAAAATCCCGATTTGGACATTGACTATTGATATTAGATCTGTCCTTTCAGCCATTATCACATTTTTGGTTCAGAATTTGTTATTCTTGTATCTGCACTAATGCATTCTTCTCTTAGCTAACTTTTATCAGTGTCCCCTCAGGTGTGTTCCAAAGGCCATTTCTAAGTACGTTTTTTCCAGGTATTTTGATGTTGTTTCATATTCCTTGTAGTTCCTTGTAGTTGAACATTTCAGTGTTAGCATGATGAAATGTGGAAGTCTTAGGTAGTTTCTTGTGCTAATCTTCAGCCATTTATAACACTGTATTTGTCAAATTTTCTCTCAGAATCCTATCTACAGTTTTCATGTTCTGTTAGTTTGGCTGTCAGTGTGGGTGGTAACATATAAAATATATTAATATCTGTTAATAAATAATATATATCCACATACATACCTATCTGTATGAGGTATGCCTATACTATACATATGCATGCATAATGTATACATACATATACATAAGATACACATATATATAAACATATACATACTATAAATCTGTACATAAATGCATACATACCTATCCATACATATCCATTATACATGCGTATGTGCATGTGGTTTTGTATATGCGTGTGTTTTTGTAGTCTATTTTATATTTGTTTGTGTAGTGAGAATACTCTTTTTTTAAATTTTTATTTTTTATAAACAAATAATATATTTTTATCCACAGGGGTACAGGTCTGTGAATTGCCAGGTTTATATACTTCACAGCACTCACCTTAGCACATACCTGTCTAGAGAGAATACTCTTAACATGGGTGTTGTATGAAAGATAAACATTACTTTTATCCAAAATTATTTTGTATTATGGCAATAGCCACTTTAATACCTTTTGGCCATATATATAAAATCTATATATATATATATATATATATTTTTTATTTATTTATTTGACAGAGAGATCACAAGTAGGCAGAGAGGCAGGCAGCACAGGCTCCCTGCTGAGCAGAGAGCTCGATGTGGGGCTCGATCCCAGGACCCTGGGACCATGACCTGAACCGAAGGCAGAGGCCCTAACCCACTGAGTCACCCAGGTGCCCCTTGGCCCTATATTTTTGAAATAAGGGCATTAAGTATGCTTATAAGTAGTTTGCACTTTCTGGCCTGGCTTTTCGTTTTGTCTTATGACCTTATCCTAGTTTTATACTTGCACCATAGAATTTGTGGTATCTTCTTGTGTTTTTCTCTGTAAGCTGTTTTTAATCATTTATGCAAGAAACATAGGATATAGATGTATGTTTAAAAAAATTGTTACATGTGAAGATTGAGTCATTCAGGAAAGCTTATGTTATCGTAGAATAGTAACACAAGTTAAGAGTTAGGATGACCCTTTTCCCATAAAAGACTAATATATATTACTTTCAGTGGCAGGGTGTTACAATATATAATTTTGACAGGTTTGCAGAAAATAGGGAAATTAGAATGATTAATGCATTACAGAAACCTGGGTGCCGCCTTGTACATGTTTGCCACATGGTAGACTTTGGTTAGTCAGACCTAAAAATGGGAATGAAATTTCCTGTTAAAGTTCCACAAAAAGGAGATCTTAAACTGAAATAAAAGCTTTTGAAAGAAAATACAAACCTTCTGTAGGTAGAAAGTAGCTGAAGTTTTTTTTTTTTAATTTTTTAATTTTTTATAAACATATATTTTTATCCCCAGGGGTACAGGTCTGTGAATCGCCAGGTTTACACACTTCACAGTAGCTGAAGTTTTTAAAGGTGATATGATCTCAGTGAGACTGTAAGGAGGAAAGAACGTAGAGACATGTCACAGCACAAGCCTCTCCCAGAAGCTCCGGACACAGAATGGAAAGGCAGATTGGAAGACAGAGCATGACTGAAGGCCTAGGATGTGAGCTCAAGAAGGGACAGAATTTTGAAAGCTTTCAGGCTGTCAGTTTTTCATGGTGGTTTTACAGTTTTTCTTTTTTTCCCCCTTTTGCTGACTTTTGTCTCCTGTGTTACAGAGGAACACCACTTCAGTTTTTGCTCCACTAAAGTGTTAAATGTCACGATAAAAGAGGTGACTTATCCATACTCAGTGTATTATACAACTGCCTTTGTGCTGAAAGGACTATGTCATGCTGAAGGAAGTTTTATGTTTTATTCTCTTAGTCAAAAACTTGATTCTTCAATGACTTTATTCATTCCCTCTGGGATTACTCAGTGTTTACGTTCTTGCTAATGGCAGGGTTCTTACAACAACGAGCCCTTTCTTGTTGGGAGGTTTGATAAACTCAGAAAGGCTGGATTTTATTTCTTCAAAATGTGTGAACTTTACGGAAGCAGAACAGTTTTTTGAACTTCAGGTATTTGTTTTTGTCTAGACTTATATTCACCTGTTTAGTAATCTTGAGATGGGCAGATTCTTCAGAATGCTTCTGTGTGAATAAAAAACATTGTTTTTAGAGATAAGTCATTTACCTCTATTGCTGTCAGTAAATTTACTAGTCCTATAATAAATGCAGGATCACTTTTAAGTAATCATATTAGTGCCTGTGAAAAACATTAACGAATTTCCTAATAATTTCCCAGGAATAGGTAGGTAGATCATGGTAGTTAGGTCTCAAGGTATGCACAGTTTTCAAAGTGCTAAAAAACTATAAGTAGATTACTTTGGAGGTCTGCTTTCTCAGCAGATAAAAGAAGACTACAACTTGCTGCATACCTTCCTAAAATTGACAATATATTTTCAAAGAGTTTTTTCTGTGAACAGCTTTCCAAGTAGTATTCAAAATAATTTACATGTCAGTCCTCCCCCACGATCTCAGAGTCCTCCCATTCCTGTGCAGTTCCCAAATGATTGTTTTGAGCAAACCAGAATGTCTGTGGACTTGATGAGCGGGTTCTTACTCAGTGATTTTGGGGTGGGGACCACTCTTTTTGAGTTTTACAATTTCTACATCTGTTTTTGCATTCTTTTAATGCTTTGTCTTTGAGAGGAATGTTTTCTGACTGGCTTTTGGCATTGTGTTAATTTTCCAACCAACTGCTTTGCCTCTTTCTCTACAAGGAGTACTCGGGAAGTCTTTTCCAATCTTGTATATAAACAGAGCTAGCTTTAAAGTATCCCCATAGTTTAGAGTATCACGGGAGTCTCACAAATTAGGAAGAGTTGAAGTCTGGCATATGAGAATGTGTGTGTGTGTATGCACACATGCGTGTACACAGGCATGCTCATATGCAATCTTGGGAAAATACAAACTAGTGCTTATTTTAGTCTTTCATTTATGACTCAGAATTAACTAACCTGCTTACCAATTTATCTATAGATATATACTGTTTGCTAATTCTGTACCACTCTGTCTCAGCAGAAGGATAAAATATGAAAGTTTATTATTACGTAGTTCTTGCTGACTGAGAGGTGAAAAGCAAGATATGCATGCACATTAAACAGTGAATTAATAGGGCAGGGAAGTATGTGGTTCTTCTAAATGTCAAATTGATGAGCATAGGCCCAGGAGTGTAAGGAATTCAAGGAACAGAAAGAAAAATGAGGTTGGAGAAGATTAGTGAGGGCTTCATGAAGGAGGTGGAGCTTGATCTCTGCTTCTAAAGATGAGTGAATAGTGAGAGGACAACAGTGACAGGAAAGGGCATCCTGTCCATTGGATGGTGGATGCCACTAATGTGGCATTGAACTAAAGCATAAACCTTCGTGTTTGGGGAGAAACATAGGATTCTAGTTGGATTGGAAGGATGCTGTGGGAATAATGGAGCTTACATAGGTTGAAGGGGACAGATACTCATATATATTTGATGAGGAGGAGTTCATAGACTTTGTAAAAAATCATACACATTCTAATTTTTACAGTTTCCTCCCTGTACTTGGTTTTGGCATCCACGAGTTTCTGAGAGAAGTCAGCAATGTTAAATACTTGGTGAAAGTCTCTGTATTTCAACCCAGGCTTAATATTAGTATTTGCGGAACTGTTATGTAAATAGGTCAACATGTAAGTGTAATGTTGAATTCGCATGTGAGAAAACTTAATTAATTATGGTGAATTTTTTCCTAGGCCGGACCTGATAGACATGAATACTGTTGCTGTTCAAAGCAACCTTGCAAATTTAGAGCACGCTTTTTATGTAGCAGAAAAAATTGGTGTTATAAGACTTCTGGATCCTGAAGGTGAGCTGTTGTCCTAACTAGGTATAGATTGACATGAGAGTCTGATTAAAAGGAATCTATCAACATTTGAAATAATTTTATGTTGCTGCTTATAGATGTTGATGTCTCCTCACCTGATGAAAAATCAGTAATAACTTACGTGTCATCTCTCTATGATGCATTTCCCAAAGTCCCTGAAGGTGGCGAAGGTATTGGTGCAAATGTGAGTATTGGTTTTTCCATCCTAGAAGCTGCTAATTCAGTAATGACCAGTTGACTGAATTCTTTGATAAAGCTTTTTACAGTATTTAAATATCAAGTATTCTTTTTTTAAAAAAAGATTTTGTTTATTTATTTGAGAGAGAAAGAGAGGGAGGGAGCACAAGCAGGGGGAGGGGCAGAGGGAGAAGCAGGCTCCGTTCTGAGCAGGGAGCCCCACATGGGACTCAGTCCCAGGCGCTTGGGATTATGAATTGAGCCAAAGGCAGACACTTCACCAACTGAGCTACCCAGGTACTCCAATATCAAATATTCTTTAAAGAATTTGAGTTAAGATGCTATTTAATAAGCCAGCCCTGTCTGCATTTTCATGACACTATTCCACCATTTTAATTAAAGCATAACTCAAAAAAAATTTGTTCTTTGTCATAAATAAAGTAGGCCATACATATTCTTTTCATTTATTAATGAAAGCTCTAAACCACCGAATTTTGGAGTTTTTCATTTTTAACCTGCTGCTGTTTTACATTGGCAGTGTTTGATAATCGTTCTGTGTCTGTAGAATTTCTCAACTTCTGAAATCACTTTCAATGTTATTGACTCTCATCATCTCATGAAATAACTTGGCTAGGAATTCTTTCTCCGATTTAAAGACGATATTTAGAGGAAGGTTATTTGACTTTGCCAAACTACCAGAGCTACTTAGTAAGCAGGGTGGGGTGTCCAGTATAGGGGGTTTCGGGCTCCTCATTTGCCCACTGTTTCCCAAAGATTTGTGTGATTCAGTTCAACCATGCGTGTTGTAGTGGTTTTATGAACATGTACTTAGGCGTTTCTGGAAGAGAACAGGAAACCCTGCAGGGTTATGAATTTGAGGATGAACCCCTTTACCCTGGGCTTCTCCTCTTCTCTCAGATTTCTTCTTCTTCTTCTTCTTTTTTATTTTTCTATTTTACTTTGAAGATTCTGGAATTCATCTTGGTGAGCTCTCATTTCAGTCTCTTTCTCACCTCTGTGTGCTCTTGTTTCTAGAATTATTTCCATTCTCTTCATTTTGTTCTTCCTCTCAGGGCTTTATCCTCTCCTGATCCCTGAGTAACCTGCTCCATGCTCATCCCCTGCTGTGATGTCTGCCAACAAGTCAGTGTCAAATGTTGCTTGAGAGGGTTTCTTGCAGCCGTTTCTTGTCTTGCCTTCTCATTCCCTTCACCCTGTTCCTAACTCTTACCCCTTCACACTTGGACTAGGACTACAGCTCTTTGATACTTTCCATCTCCATCTCATCCCATTCCCAGCAGTACTGCACATTGTCATCAAATTGATCTTCCTAAAACCTTTTGTCTTTAGCTTGGAAATTTTCATTGATTACATATTGACTTGTAAGGTGAAATCCAGTCTAGTCCTTCCGACATTTAAAATTCTGCGTATGCTGGGACGTCTGGGTGGCGCAGTCAGCTAAGCCTCTGCTTTCAGTTCAGGTCATGATCCCAGGGGCCTGGGGTTGAGTTCTGCATCGGGCTCCCTGCTCAGAGAGAGCCTGCTTCTCCCTCTGCCTGCCCCTGCTCGTGATCTCTTTCTTTCTCTCTCTCTCAAATAAATAAAGTCTTTAAAAAAAATTCTGTATATATTAATTTGCTTACCTACTTTTTTAGCTTTAGTCTTTCAACACAGACTGCTTGTAGTCCGGGCATTTCTATCTAGTTCAGAGTTGTGACTTGTGACTCACTCGGGACTCCCTATGTTTTATCCTCCCTCCTCCACCCCACCCCCTGCCCACCAAAGAATTACTTAGTGGTTGTTGCAGAACTGCTCAAGGACTACCTTTCCTGAGAATCCTTTGGTGACCTTTTTGAGGCACATCTATGCTTACCCAATTATTATCTCAACCCTTAGTGTGTATTACCTCTTTCAGGTATTTCAACACTTAATTAAATACTGCTTTTCATTTTGATTAGCTGTTTATATTACAACTCTCTTGCCTCCCCATTTAGACAGTGACTCTTTGGTAAAAGGTATTATTTCTTAAAGTATTAAATTCTTACTGTAACACTTAGCACAATGCTTTGAACATAATAAACACTCATCAGATACTTAATTGAACATAGCAGGTGACAGCCTTCCAGTTTACTCTATTTTTAAAGTTTGTTTAATGAGTAATCCTATCATATACATTTCCTATAGTTTTCATTCCTACCTACTTTCCTACATTCTATATAGATCTTTGGGTTTCAGATAGACAGTGGATTTAGATCTACACAATGGCAGCTAACCTGGCTTGTTCACGCTATTACTCCCTCTTTCTGGGTGCCCAGAAAACACCCCAAAATGATCACAGTGTTCTTCCCTGCTGCATTTGAATGCAGCCTCAGAAGCCTTTTTCACACAGTGCCCCAGACAGCCACTATCTCTGGATCAGAAGTAGCACTCATTAGGCTACTCTTCATTGTCAAATGTTTGCGTGCATGTTTTTTCAAGCTGTTTATGTGGGACTGGGTAGAGAGTGAGAAGACGTTGAGCTGGTTCTGACTGTTCTGCTGAAAGACACAGAAATTCACAGAATGACCTTTGACTAAGTTGTGTTAGATATGACTGTTATTATCTGCAGATATGGATCTTTTCTGTCATTTTATTGTTTTAGGATGTTGAAGTCAAATGGATTGAATACCAGAATATGGTGAACTACCTCATTCAGTGGATTAGACACCATGTCACCACAATGTCTGAGAGAACATTTCCTAATAATCCTGTGGAACTAAAGGTCTGTGTCACTGTAGAAGTTACAAAGGATTGAGTCGATTTTTAAACTTTAAAAAAATATATTTTTATTTTGCTTTATTTTATTTATTTTCTTTTAGAGGGAGAGAGAGCATGTGAGTGGGAAGGGGGTGCAGAGGGAAAGAGAAAATTTTAAGCAGACTGCGCTAAGCATGCAGTTGGATGTGGGGCTCGATCCAATGACCCTGACATCATAACCTGAGCCAAAATCAGGAGTCAGATGCTTAACCAACTGAGGCACCCAGGTGCCCTGATTATTAAACTTCTAAATAATGTTATCATAATTCAATAATTCCAGGAGTTCAAGAAAAATTGCCCTTGGCAAGCCACTAGTAAATAAGCAATTTTTAAATTTATTCATCTCCTACTCAGAGAAACAGAGGTAAATGTTAATAATCAAAATTTAATAACAGCAACATCTTAGAGATTTATAGTCCCTTAGCTTTGAATTGTTGAGAGTGATAAGATACAATTTGAGAGACCCTGAAACTGACATTGCCAAAGTGTGCTTGCTGCATGGGGAGGGCTGGAGCCTAACCAGATAGACAGCTGTGGCAGGGGGGTCTCTGGGAAGCTGGGACAAGTTTAACAGTGGTTGGGAATGTGCCTGTGGTTGAACCCTGTTAAAAACTGCTTCAGAGGCTTCATTTTGTGTAGCAAGAGATATAAACTCTATTTCACCATGGAGTAAAAGTATGAATGTGACTTCCAGTATAAATGAAATCGTTTAATAAAAACATTTGCTACTGCCTAAAAACAGGTCCACCTCTTTGATGCAAAGACATGATAGAAATATTAAAGAATTATAGACATGTACACTTACTGAAGAATATTGTCTCATTTTATATATTTGGACTTTTAATAACAAAGTAGTCTGCTTTATTTCAAGAAACTGATAATGTGAATATTAACAACAAAGTCTAATTCCTTAAATCATAGGCTTTTTTTTTTTTTAAATCAAACTAGAATTGCAAAATCTGTAATAATCCAGGGCGCGTCCTGTGGAAGAGATTCGTTGTGTTCACGCATCAGTACAAAGCATCTGTGGGACAGTTTTTATTCACACTGCCATGGGGAGTTGGTCCTTGGCACGAAACGACTTGGCATGTGTTGCTGTGATGATTTTTAAGTGTTCTAAAGTTGTTTGTGTGATGTCTCCCTTATGTGGATGCAAACCTTTCCAGGGCCAGAAACATTTCCTCCTTCTCTCACGCCAGCCACCATGCATGGTGTGTAGCACATAATGGCATCATGAACTTATTTTCTAATGGACTTCCCAAAACATTGCATTTTGAGTTCAAAGCAATTTTTAGATTTCAAGTTCAGCTTACTTCCAGATGGATTCCTATTGTCAAGACACTTGGGTAAATTTGTACTGGCTTCTGATGAATGCAGATTCTTAAGGATTTGGAAGAATTTTGAGGACTACACAGATTACTTGCTAGTGCCTAGGATAGCACATAACACACGGAAGAAAATGTCATAGGAAATGCCAATAATTTCATTAGCCAATGAAACATTGATGGGAATCCTTCATAAATGTAGCTGTCTGAGGTTTGACAGGGAATTTTTTTGGGGGGGGAATTTTTTTTTTAAATAGCATGAATTAAAATGAAATAATTAGAGCATGCTTATTAAATGTGGATAAGTTTTATCTACATAATTTTTACAAATGTCCTTTTTAATATAATAAGTTGTATTTAGGAGATTTTCAAATAGTTTCTATAAACCAGATAATTTAATTATATGATTGAAACTTCTATAACAATAACAGCAGCCAATAACATCTGTATTTGTTTATTAAAAGATCTGTTTAGCTTGGCTAGTGGGACATTGAAACCAAGGCTTAGCTATGTGGTGAGAATTCTGTGTGATAGAGTTCTATTTTCAAGGATAGATCTATGATACAAAAGAGAATAGCTTTTTCCTTTATAGGAATTGCATTAGATAATTTTTCCAAAAACTAAAAGCTAAAAGTGCAGCATTTGGAAAGAGCATCTTTTAAAGTCTATGTTTTCTTGTTTGTATGAAGAGAGATGTTTAGTAGAGCCCTGCTAAACACTGCCACAGTTTATTATTATCCAGATCCCCTCATGGCATATGTTGATTCACGGTTCACGTCAGTAATTACACCCTTGTCAAATCTTGCATACTGATGCTAGTCACTGATTAACTGGGAATTGGTATTGTCCTTGAATGTCAGTTTTATAAAGGAATTCCCCTGAATGCATAAGACATGGTAAATATCATTTGAAGTGGTAATGTTATGCGGTAATGAAAATAGGTCTTTGAAGTTTGGGCCTTCATTTATATTTTTCCTTTCATTTTAGGCACTTTATAATCAGTATTTACAGTTTAAAGAAACAGAAATTCCACCAAAGGAGACAGAAAAATCAAAAATCAAACGCCTATATAAGTTATTAGAGGTAAGCAGAAGTTTCTGTTGTATTGTCAGGCACAATCTTTATTTTTAGTATTTTTTTAATATCCTTTCTTCATTTAAAATTTTTTTTTTGTTTTCTCAAGATTTGGATAGAATTTGGACGTATCAAACTACTGCAAGGTTATCATCCAAATGACATTGAGAAAGAGTGGGGGAAACTCATTATTGCCATGCTTGAGAGGGAGAAGGCCCTTCGCCCAGAAGTAGAAAGGTAGGCTGGAGGTGTTTTCTGCTGTGGGTATGAGGTTGGGCGTGGGGAGGTGACTTTTTGTTCTCTTGGAAGGAACTTCAGTTTTGGAGCCAGGCAGACCTAGGACTATCATTTATATTTTTCATGTCCTTGGCTGTGTGATGCTGGATAAGTCACTTAGTCTTTCTGATTCTTCATTTTTTTATCCTGAAACTCTTCCAAGAGGTTTGAGGAGTAATGACTGAAATAATGTTTAATTAGGGACCTGATAGACTGGGTTGATGTGTGAAGTCTCATCTAATAATCTAAATTACTTGTGAGAATTTCCCATACTGAGAATATAGGGCCTGGATCCAGAAGCTGATATGTAGTTAGCAGTTAACTTATTTTGTTTCTTGCTGTATTTTTGTTACGACCCTTTTTCCTTGGGACAATGAGAACAAGACTCTAGTCTGTCTCCCCTTAGAGGGCAGTGAAATGGCATCTAGAAAACACTCGGGAAATGTTGGCTCAAATTCTCACTTCTACAGATGCCTTTATTGCATGAAATCATCACTAACTCTTATCATTCTCTCTCCCACTATACCTGGTTGCCCGGGAAAGCACTGCTTAGACATGAGGAGACATTTGTTGAATGGATTTGTCTCCATTATAGTACTTACCTCACAGCCTGACTTTGGCACTTGGGAAGGGAACTGTGGTCTCTGTTCCTCATGAGCTTCTGGGCCTCCCAAAAGAAAGCCTGTGCGGTCAGGTGTGGCTCTTTTGCCGCCTCACTTGACACCGTCCTTGCTCTCAGTGGTGTAGCCACACTGACTGCCTCTCAGGAGCCCAATGTGCCAAGGTCCCGCCCTCCTCCATACACAGGATCTTTGCACCATCTGTTCCTTTGGCAGGGAAGTCTTCATCCTCACTGTCTGTCTTCACTCCTGATCAATCTCATATCCCGGCTCCAATGTTACTTCGCCAAGAAACTTCCTGTGATCTCCCAGGCTCATTCAGATGTCTTGGCTCTAACTCTCCTATTTAGGTTTACATGTATTGTTCTTTTTTTTTTACATGTCCTATTTACATGTATTGTTCTTTCATATCTCAATTGTGATTTTGATTTATTTCTGTGATCATTTAGTTAAGGGCTGCCTGTTCACAGTTATGAGTTCTGAGAATGTGGAGATGGACTTGTTTTTGCTGTCTTTCGTGTTGCCAGTGTTCAGTGCACTGCCTGGGACACAGAGAGGCACTTAGTACACTCATGTTCTTTGTGTTCTACACATGACTTTCCACACTGTTGAAATAGGAAATAATGCATTGAAAATACAAGAGCAAGTCTTAACTTGTCAGTTATTTATGACATTACTGATTACATTCCTGTTACAGTGTAAGATTCTATCTCCATAACTGGATCTAGATCCAGAATAAGCTTGAAATACCTAGGATGGACCTTTTATGGAGGAGAAAATTTTGGGTAATTAAAATGATACACTAAGCTAATTATCGGAAGTAATGGAAAAGTATGTCTGAGAAAGGATAGTGAGTAGATTTTTAGTTGTCAGAATAGTAACTGGATTTTAATGCAGTGGTCAAGAGTTCAAGGTCCAGGAGCTAGTGAATCCTGAATAAGATTTTTAGCTCAACTTGCTAGTCATGTATTCTTAGGCAAGTTCATTGACCTCCCCAAACCTCAGTTTCCTCATTTATAAACAGGCTGAAAAATTGTACCTACCACATTTGGTAGTTGAATATGAGAAGAAGTCATACATGTAAAATGATTACTTTATTTCCTGGCACATAATAATTGCTTACTAAATCCTAGTCCTGCTGTTATTATTTGACACTTCTCTATTTACTAACACGATATTCCCAAATTTCCCCATTCTCGCTATCTAAAAAGAAAAATACCCACCTTTAGAGTGGAGAAGCAACAGTTTGGCTTTGTAGTATTGGGAGTACAAAAATGTTCTACGAACTTGGTTGGATAAAGGCCTTCATTTTTCTTGATGCAACAAGTGTTTTGGCATTAATGATTAATTGCAAATAATAACTATGTGGCATGGGAATGTGTAAAAGATAAATGAGAAAGAACCAATGTTCTTTTGCCATGGTAATAATCTATCGAAAGGAAAAACAAGCACAGACAAGTTGAATTTGCGAGCATTGCATTGATAGTCTACTTAACACATTGGCTTTTAAGAATGTAAAGTGACTGCAAGGACGTTGGTCCTTCTCATGTTGCCAGTCAGAGGACCCTTGATTTCCTTCTGGACTATCTAACCCTGACTGAAACTAACTCTATTCTATCATTAGTACATTCTAGTTAAGCAGAGATGAAATTTTAATAAACTGCAATTCCTCTTGTTACCAAAAAAAAAAAAAAAAAAAAATTAGAATGACTATAGTAAGATTAGAGGTAACAGGGCGCCTGGGTGGCTCAGTGGGTTAAAGCCTCTGCCTTTGGCTCAGGTCATGATCCTAGGGTCTTGGGATCGAGGCCCACGTCAGGCTCTCTGCTCAGTGGGGAGCCTGCTTCTCTTCCTCTCTCTCTGCCTGCCTCTCTGCCTACTTGTGATCTCTGTCTGTCAAATAAATAAATAAAAAATCTTAAAAAAAAAAAAAAGATTAGCGGTAACATTCCTGAGAACATATCATACAAAGAAAGGTCACTTTTCCAGTTAACTTAACCTGATAAATGACATGGCAGTTAAAATGGAAATGCCCGGGGCGCCTGGGTGGCTCAGTTGGTTAAGCAACCGCCTTTGGCTCAGGTCATGGTCCCGGAGTCCCAGGATCGAGTCCCGCATCAGGCTCCCAGCTCCATGGGAAGTCTGCTTCTCCCTCTGACCTTCCCGCCTCTCATGCTCTCTCTCACTGTCTCTCTCTCAAATAAATAAATAAAAATCTTAAAAAAAAAAATGGAAATGCCCTTTCTTTCACATCAAACTCATTTGTTTATAGATGCTTCTGAGTACCAGTACCTTGTGTTAGTTGGGACAGACCGGGCTCTTTACAAAAGTCAGGCTATGTTTTTAAGCTGATGATTGGTATTGCCTGAATAGCCTTTACTAATTGTACCTGGGCTTCAGGGAGGCATCTGAGTTGTTTTTTAGGTGGCTGTGATGGGATGACTCTTGATGAAAATATTTGGCAAATCTTTTCCAGTGACGCCCTGATCAGCCTGCCTTGTCCGTACTTGTAGAGTTTTAATGCGGGCTACAAAAGGCAAACCTCAGCTAGCAAACGCATGCCTTTCGGCAAGATTCTTTTGAATAGTTACCAGCATATTATTTGCTGCGTGTTAAATATGCCGGTTGGAGCATATTTAAGGAGCCGTTACGGCAGTGACATTTAGCTGCCGCTTTTCACCGTTAGAAGTAGAGCTTTCAGCAGACCTGCTTTTTCGTCTGCTTGGAATGGTCAGAGAAGGAACATCATTTCAGGACTAAAAATGCACAGTAGTAGTTACAGCTACCGAAGCAGTGATTCCGTGTTTAGTAACACTACTAGCACCCGGACCAGTCTGGATTCAAATGAAAACTTTCTCTCGGTTAATTGTGGTCCAACACTAATCAACTCCTGCATTACCTTCGGCAATGAGTCCCTCAATGGACACAGGTATCGAATCCTTATTGTAGGATTGTTTTGTCTTTTGGCAGGGAGACGTTTTTTTCAGGGGTGGTAAACTCTGTGACTTCAAAGGGAGAGACTTTGCTTTATTCTGTCTCTTCTTTTAGGTTGGAAATGTTGCAGCAGATTGCCAACCGAGTTCAAAGGGACAGTGTCATCTGTGAAGACAAACTGATACTTGCCCGAAATGCTCTCCAGTCTGTAAGTTAATTTTAGGAGCCATTGGGATTGTGATGGAGGGGTTGTACCTTTGGGTGAACTAAAACTTCTGTGTGCCTTTTGGTGGTCGATTCTTTCTATTGTCTTCTGCTGAATCTTGAAGGTTTTTAAAGATTGCAATCACTGTTTGCTCTCTTGCGGAACGGTGTGCAAAGAGAAAACCTATTTTTGAACCAAAAGGGAAAACAGAAAGGACCCAAGTAGTTTTTTCATTACAGTATTTTGAGTTTTATATTTGAGGCTACTTTTGAAACTTGTTTCATGGAATTAATGTCGAGTTCTTTTAAAACACAGGATTCTAAAAGATTAGAATCAGGGGTGCAGTTTCAGAATGAAGCAGAAATTGCCGGGTATATACTTGAATGTGAGAACCTTTTACGCCAGCATGTAATTGATGTACAGATTCTCATTGATGGAAAATACTACCAGGCAGATCAGTTGGTACAGAGGTAAGTAAGATTCCTGCTTATTTGTGCTCTATCCTTCTGTGGAATTGCTTCATGGACACTTGCAATGGGAATGTAGACTGTGGCAGTTTTATGAAATATATTTTTTAGGCTCTTTTTAGTTGAAAATGTGTGTCACCTTAATTCTGATATATTTTGATATGTTAATTAGGTATTCTTCAAAAGTAATAGGAACAATATTTTATTGTACATACAATATTGAACACTAGTAACTAACATACTTCATGTTAAAATATTTGTTATGACATTTGAAAAAGGGAAAATATGAAGAAAGTATCCTTTATAACTCAACTTTTAAGTTTTCTGTTTATCCTATTCTGAAAATGTTTATAACAAAATGTTGGAACAAATTGTATGTATGAAATTCTCTATCTTAGAGAAGTGGGTTTGAAGGTAGAAATGGAACCTTCTCAGGTTGTAGACTATATATATTATAAATATATATATCAGGTATATATAAAGCAAAAATTCTAAATGATGCTTTGATCTAGTAATTTCACATTTAGGAATTTATAATAATTTTAAATATAGTAAACATATGAATAAATATAGAAAAAAAGGTTTGTCCATGTCAGAGATATTTTATAATAACAAAATTTGGAAATATCCTACATGTCAAGCAATAGAATTGTGTAGTAATTATGTTCATTATAAATGATAGTTATAAAGTATAGTAATTATGTTCATTATAGTATAATAATTATGTACATTATAAGTGATAGTTATAAAGACTTTGTGATAATATGGAAAGTGCTTACAGCACAAAGTTCAGTGAAAAAAATTGTAATGCAAAATTTTATTAATATGATTATAGTGATTTTTTTTAGTAGACTGTTTTTTTGAATAGTTCAGGTTTACAGAAAAATTGATAGGAAAATACGGGTTTCCCATATGCCCCTTTTTACCTCCCTCCCCAATTATCAACCATCTTGCATTAGTGTGATCCATTTGTTAAAAATTGAGCCAATATTGGGGTGCCTGGGTGGCTCAGTGGGTTAAAGCCTCTACTTTTGGCTCAGGTCATGATCCCAGGGTCCTGGATCGAGCCCCACATTGGGTTCCCTGCAGGGAGCCTGCTACCTCCTCTCTCTCTCTCTTTCTCTGTCTGCCTCTCTGCCTACTTTTAATTTTTTTTAATATTTTATGTATTTATTTGACAGAGATCACAAATAAGCAGAGAGGCAGGCAGAGAGAGAGGAGGAAGCAGGCTCCCTGTTGAGCAGAGAGCCTGATGCGGGCCTCGATCCCAGGACCCTGGGATCATGACCTGAGCCGAAGGAAGAGGCTTTAACCCACTGAGCCACCCAGGCACCCCTCTCTGCCTGCTTCTGATCTCTGTCTGTCAAAATCTTTAAAAAAAAAAATTGAGTCAATATTGGTACATTACTATTAACTAACTAATGTCCATAGTTGGCATTAGTGTTCACTCTTTGTGAAAATGCATTTTTTATTATAGTTTATCCCTTTTGATTTTTCTTTTCAGGGTGGCAAAACTGCGTGATGAAATTATGGCCTTAAGGAATGAATGTTCCTCTGTGTACAGCAAAGGACGCATGCTGACAATGGAACAGACGAAACTCATGATATCAGGAATTACTCAAAGTTTAAACTCAGGATTTGCACAGACCTTAAACCCCAGTCTGAACTCAGGGCTGACCCAGGGTTTAACACCCTCCCTGACCCCTTCTAGTGTGACATCAGGCCTGTCATCAGGTCTGACTTCCCGCCTGACTCCATCTGTCACTCCGGCTTATACACCTGGTTTCCCATCAGGGGGATTAGTTCCAAGTTTCAGTTCAGGAGTAGAATCCAATTCATTGCAAACTCTGAAGTTGATGCAGATCCGAAAGCCCCTTCTAAAGTCATCTTTGCTGGATCAGAATTTAACAGAAGAGGAAGTCAACATGAAATTTGTTCAGGATCTTTTGAATTGGGTTGATGAGATGCAGGTAAAAGAATGTTTATTCTACCCGAAAGCTTCAGTCTTTACTGCTGCCAGTTTGTTTTCTAACTCTAGCATCTTTCTGTTTAAAGGTGCAGCTGGACCGCACTGAGTGGGGATCGGATTTGCCAAGTGTTGAAAGCCATTTAGAAAATCATAAAAATGTTCACCGAGCTATTGAAGAATTTGAATCTAGCCTTAAAGAAGCTAAAATCAGTGAGGTATATGAATTTAAAATCTGTATATATTTCATTTTAGCTTGCTTTTGTTTTGCTCTTTTTAAATAAAGATCCTGTGACAAAATAATAGATGCAGTGAGTATAAGTCAGAATTCCTTGAGATCCCTAAACTCGATGTCTTTTTATCCCATATTATAGATTCAAATGACGGCACCTCTGAAACTAACTTACGCTGAAAAGTTACACCGATTAGAGAGTCAGTATGCAAAACTCTTGGTAAGGCTTTTTGTTTTTTGTTTTTTAAACTTCATTTTTTTACTTTTACTAAGAATTACCCTTAACTCCTTTTGGTTAAAACATGATTCTTACAATGATTTTTCTTACAAAGAATACATCCCGGAATCAGGAACGGCACCTTGATACACTCCATAATTTTGTAACTCGTGCAACTAATGAACTTATTTGGCTGAATGAAAAAGAAGAAGAGGAAGTTGCTTATGACTGGAGCGAAAGAAATACCAACATAGCTCGGAAAAAAGATTACCACGCTGTAAGTATCGTCTTTGTCATTGAATGAAAGTTGTATCTCAGGTTTAGGTCTTTTTTCTAACCTTGCTTCTTCATTCTTTCTTACATTAGGAATTAATGAGAGAATTGGATCAAAAGGAAGAAAATATTAAATCAGTTCAGGAGATTGCAGAGCAGCTACTTTTGGAAAATCACCCAGCCCGACTGACCATTGAGGTAAGTCAGAAAGTATAACAGTCATGGTTGAATATTGACATTTGATGATTACTCTTCAGATTCTTTTATTGCTGATAAATTGAAAAATACAAATAAACTTTTATTACAGCATGGCTCAAAAATCACGTTTCTGACAAATCATCATGATTCTTGCCTTTAACTATCGCTTTCTCTAAGTGTGTCACCCACAAATCTCTTCCACTAAAGGTACCTTTGCTAACTCCCATGGCTAAAGAGATCTATTACAGTAAATATGAAGGCTCTTGACTTAAAAAAACTTTATTTTATTCCTGACTGTGATATTGTGCAACTGATGTATCCTTCTTGCCTCCCTCACCTGTCCAAAATGGGGCAGTCCTTCTAACCCATAGAGCTGTGTGTGAAGAACGGGACAAATAGTGTACTCTTACTTACTACAATTCTTGGTACATGTGTTCCCAGGAAATATTTGTTATTATTACTTAAAAATTTTATTCATGGCTGGTTTTGTGAGGTATATTGAAACAACAACCTGGCAAAGCCTTATGGCGTAGCGGACACATTTCAAATCCAGAAGTGGAGAACTGGAGTGGGATTTACCAAGTCTCCCATGTGGTAGTGGTGGTCTATTTAATTTTTAGTCCTATTATATACTAGGTAGAGTGAGTGACTTTCTAAATGTAGAGGGGGTTATATAGGAGCGAGAGGAATGTTAAACTCATGGTAGATTGCCAGAGGGAACAAATGGGGCTGTGCTTACAATGTGAGCTGCTTCAAGCAGAGGCATCTGATAATCTTTGTTCACTGCCATAGTACAAAAGATGACTGAAATTCTAGACCTCCACAGAAAGTTTTGGGAATGTTATATTTGACCTTCTTCATATATAGCCACAATCTTGCATGCCCATGAAATGCCATATGGGAAGTTAAAGACAGAAGAGTAGGGGGAACAGTAGGGAAAGCAAATTAGAATACTGAAGGGTGTATATACTTTTGTATGATGAGAAACTAAAAATAGAGTCTTCTTCAAGGTGGAGATGAAAACTATTAGGGAATATGATTATAGGCTAAGTATTTTAATGGGACTGGGTAATGTGAATGTGAACCTGATTACTTTTATGTAGAGATGTTAATCTAATTAACTAAAAGTTTCTTAAGGAATAAAATTAAGCCTGAGTCATCTTTACTATTCCATTGCCCTATTCAGTGTCTTGTGGGTACGTAGATAATATTTAGTTAATTATCTACACTATTTCATATGTTATGAAAAAAGAAACTAATAATCTAACAACACACAATGATATGTCTTTTATAGCCAATTTGCTGGAAGTAGCTTAATTTGAGGCCAAGGTAATATGGCTGTGATATGTTGCCAGGTTTCCAGTGCTGCATTGTATATTCCATTCCAAAAGCCTGCTTGAACGTAGCTCCACGTGAATGAGATTTTCCAAAAGGGGAAGAATGACAGGCTTACTTAAGATAGTCATTAAAGCATCTAGAGCTCCCTCTTCTGGAAGTCCGTGAATTGCATCTTAAATATAAAAGCGTGTCTTCTGTTTTCTTTAGGAAGTAGATGTTCTTTCTGTTATATTTTGCTCTCGTGAGAGATTTACATTGTATTAAAAATTCAAGTAAAAATATTTTAAATAAAAATTCTTAGTACTATGAGAATTACAATTCCAAAATTACAGTGATAAGGAATTGCATCCTGTCTTCTCCACTGTCCCCAGACCTGCCCCTCGCAAAAGACATCTCAGTTACCCCTCCTCTCCCCAAGAATTTCTAGTTTTATTTCTAGTTTTAAAAACAAAACAAAGAGAAAACTACAGAACCGTTTATTTTGGTCTGAATTTTTACATTTTTTTAAATTTTTAATTTATATTTAAATTTTTAGGACTGGCTTTGTGCAAGTAAGAACTCTTACATAGAAGGGGCACTTTGCTACCCTAATTTTCACATCTTACTGTTAGAATAATCTCATCATCTGTTCAGATAGCAGAGTTTTTAAGCCTTTAAAAGCTTTGCTGTGTATGTACGTCATCACTCTTCAGCTGGTTACAGTGGCTGTGTTTCATCCTGAAGGCATACCGAGCAGCCATGCAGACGCAGTGGAGCTGGATCTTACAGCTGTGCCAGTGTGTGGAGCAGCATGTAAAGGAGAACACTGCATATTTCGAGGTATACGAACAGAATCACAACATCTGCTGATGGTATTGTGATTTTGGTCTATTTACAGAAAGTGCCTTCCTGTTTATTAAGGACATGTATGTAACGTGTGGGGGAAATAAACTGAAGTATTTTTCTTTGTAGCATGTATGGGACATAGGTACTATAGGATCAATTGAAGCCATCTTTTCAGGGGGAAATCCTTTCAAAACCTTTAAAAATGTCAGAAAATCTTGATTTTATAAATGTCTTTTTTTTTTTTTAAGAGTTTATTTATTTATTTGACAGAGATCACAAGTAGGCAGTGAGGCAAGCAGAGAGAGAGGAGGGAGCAGGCTGCCTGCTGAGCAGAAAGCCCGATGCAGGGCTCAATCCCAGGACCCTGGGATCATGATCTGAGCCGGCAGAGCTTTAAACCCACTGAACTACCCAGCCACCCCTATAAATGTCTTTTATAAAGAGATATTTCATTAGAGAGAGCTCTTTTTTTTTAATTTTTAGAAGTTTTAAAAAATTGTTGGAATTTCTCTCCTGCTTAAAAATTATTTGGACCCTTAAGTAAAATAGAACTTCTCCCAAAATATTATAGGGCCAAAACACAATATAGATATAAAATTTAGATACTTAGTGTTTACTGATACTCACCCAGATTCAAGAGCTGTTTAGGTAAAGGAGTGATGTGACTATTACATGGTCTTGTGATTTTATTCTCTTTTCTCTCATGAGGGCTACACAGGACTCTGGTACTCCAACTGGACAACTCTCTGCTTTACTGGCATTTGATATACACTAACTGCCAGTTTTCCTCTTCTTACAGTTTTTCAATGATGCCAAAGAAGCTTCTGATTACTTAAGGAATCTAAAGGACGCCATTCAGCGGAAGTACAGCTGTGATCGATCAAGCAGCATTCACAAGCTGGAAGACCTTGTTCAGGAGTCAATGGTACTAGTACAGAAACCCATGCATTTCATCAGCTGTGTATAACAGGATTAGATTAGTATTTCTTTATACTTATATGTGTGCAGAACTTTGTGTTTTTTGGGTACTCCTGATATTTCCATCTCATTCAATCAAAAAAGCAGTTTTAGTATTTTTTTGGTACCAAGTACCACAAAAGTGTTTTTTTATGTGATTGCCTCAATATTTTAAATATTTTGACAGTGGGGTGTGTGTGTGTGTCTGAGTTTAGTCATTCACTTCACAAATAACTGTAAGCGCTTTTATATCCTAGACACTGTTTTAAGTACCGGAAGTAGAGCAGTGAGGAAGACAGACAAGAATCCCTACCTTACTGGTGCTTAAATGCTAAAGGGGGAGCAGACCATAAATATAAATTAGTGAAATATGTAATATAGTGATAAATGCTAGTGAGGGAAAAAACCATCCAAACAGAACAAGGGAAAAGAAATCCAAGAGAGGGAGGAGGGGAATTGAATGTATAGACCAGCTAGGTTGTCAGGGAAGAATTTTATGATGAAATTTTATTTGTGTTAAGCCCTAAAAGAAGAGAGAAGTCTTTTACTTTTTAAAATCTGTCTTTTTTATTTCTTAGGAAGAGAAAGAAGAACTTTTGCAGTATAAAAGCACAGTAGCAAGCCTGATGGGGAGAGCAAAAACAATAATTCAGCTGAAGCCAAGGAATCCCGACTGTCCACTCAAAACTTCTATTCCGATCAAAGCTATCTGTGACTACAGACAAATTGAGGTATTCTAGAAATAAACCAGTTTCTGTCATTATTCTTAGCTTTTTAAAAATGAAGTCCTATTGCTGACCAGTGGTAAAGTTTTCTACTTCAAAAAAACAAAACAAAACAAAATCCCAAGATTGGGTACGGTAAAGGGTTTGTCAACAGTGATCTCATTTGGTTATTCTTTTCTCCATTTAAAACCAGATAACCATTTACAAAGACGATGAGTGTGTTTTGGCCAACAACTCTCATCGTGCTAAATGGAAGGTCATTAGCCCTACTGGGAATGAGGCTATGGTCCCCTCCGTGTGCTTCACAGTTCCTCCACCAAACAAAGAAGCCGTTGACTTTGCCAACAGGTTTGTATGCATTTGCTAAACACATAGAGCTGAGTTTGGAGGCTTGCTGAAGGTTAAAGAAACAATCAGTACTTTGTCAAGGCCCATAGGATCAGAAGAATCTGGAACTAGTAAACTTGGAGTAGTTTACAAACAGGAAGAAAAATTATAGCATGTTTTCAGAGGGAGTGAAAAGGCTTAATCAAGTGTTTGGTTTGTTTGCTTTTTTCATGTATTTCAGAATTGAGCAACAGTATCAGAGTGTCCTGACTCTTTGGCACGAGTCTCACATAAACATGAAGAGTGTAGTGTCCTGGCATTATCTCATCAATGAAATTGACAGAATTCGAGCTAGCAATGTGGCCTCAGTAAGTATGAATCAACACATCAGCCTAATCTGTCCAAGAATGTGGGGCACTCTGTGGGTGCAGTTTGTATTTGTTCCAGAATAGGATGGAGTCCAGCAGATCCATGCTAATATTTATCCATTTAATAAATATTTGTTATATACCTGCCATATATAAGGCACTTTCCAAGAATGGGGGAATCTGGATATCCCATATTTAATTCAGTGCTTATTACATTTTGGTAGGGAGATAGGATGTAGTGTTTGGACTTACAGGGATGGATATAGTTTGATTTCATTTTTTGGTGTTTTATAGTCTCATTTTTCCTTATCTATTAAAACTTGAAATTGTTAATAAAAATAATTTCAAATCGTTCTTCTATATATGACTACTAATACAAACTAACATACACCAGAAGACTCTAACTTAGGATCTTTCCCATTTACATTTAGTTCTTAGTACTATGATCACTTGCTTACATGGATCCTTGATCTTCTTTAGATAAAGACGATGTTACCTGGTGAACATCAGCAAGTTCTCAGTAACCTACAATCTCGTTTTGAAGATTTCCTGGAAGATAGCCAGGAATCTCAAATATTTTCGGGCTCAGATATAACACAACTGGAGAAGGAAGTTAATGTATGTAAACAGTATTATCAGGAACTTCTTAAATCAGCAGAAAGAGGTAAAGCATGAGAATCCTTGTGTTTTTTCCCCCATAGGTGTTTAGTCTAGGTTCTTTTCTGCTCAGTGAGAATCAGTCTTTGGTGTGTTATGTTATCCGCCTATGATGGGTGCTGGAACATTAGAAGCACTTGTGAGGTAGGAAGCTGCAAGGAGGGGTTCGTTTATTTCTAAATGATCAATTAATAAAAAGATGCCAACTAAATATTATGTGACAAGCTGTGAATTCTCAACACATCTCCTTTTTAATATTACTGTTTTGCAATGTAATGTTCAGAATAATCCTTTAGTTTTTGAAAAGATTCAGTTATTTTTCCATGTACCAAACCTGGGAGGTTTTTTTTTTTTTTTAAACACTTGATTTTTTAGAGCAGTTTGAGATTCACAGCAAAATTGAGAGGAAGGTACAGAGATTTCCCATGACCAAACCTGGATTTTTTACAGAGGTTAAGTTAAAGGAGAAGATTTTGTCTAGTTAACTTTTGTTAAATATAGTTTCTTCTGGACTCCTTTGATATTATTCAGAAATAAAAATTTCATTAGTAATCTATTTAAAAAACTCTTAAATATTAACAAATTCTTTACATTTCATTTCTAAGCATTTTTTTAAATTTTAAAGATTAATCTGCAGCTAATGTAATTCAAATTTTTGTGAACATATAACAGCATAATATATTACTCTCCTTGGACATCATAAATCAGAAATTGACACTTAGAATAGTATTAGGAAGTTTTATTAAATGTTCATAAATTGTAAGGTCAACTTTATTAAATTTCATGTCCTTAGCATGGGATTGTGGTGATGACAGGTAACCTTAGTTTGTCCAGAACAACGTCCAGAAGACAGAAAACATAGTGTTTTCTCAACATTCTATTTACTTTGACAGAGGAGCAAGAGGAATCCGTGTATAATCTCTACATCTCTGAGGTTCGAAACATTAGACTTCGGTTAGAGAGTTGTGAAGATCGGTTGATTAGACAGATCCGCACTCCACTGGAAAGAGATGATTTGCATGAAAGCGTGTTCAGAATCACGGAGCAGGAGGTGAGATTTGTAAATGGGTTGGAACAGAATTAATTGAAGATAAATGACTGTCTCAGTGACCTTCATTGTTAACTCCAGTGACTTCTCATGTGCTCAGCTTTGCCTAGTGGTCCCTTTGTGAGTTCTGGTTATGTATTTATTGCTTATCATGAACTACATGAGCTACATGAACTACATGTAGTTCATGATAAGCAATAAATACATACATAATTCATACATTCATAATACATACATAATACATACAAAATTGCAATATCAGGTAAGGTATACCTTACCTGATATTGCAATTTTGCATATAAGGTATACCTTATATTGCACATAAGGTATAAGGTATACCTTATATGAAATACATACATAATTCAATACATACATAATTCAGTTCTGCCTTTTACTCAAGTAAATGCAGAAACGTGCACCCTTTCACCCACTGTGATGGAGACTCTTGAGGTTTCTCACAGTGAAAGCGGGTATGTTTGTTGATCATCAACTGAATGCAGAAGCACTAAGTTACATGTTTGTGCCCGAGGACATGGGCAGTAAAAGTATTACTGATTATAAAACTGGAATGCTATGGCTTAGCTTCTTGATAAACAGAAAGTAAAGAATATATAGCTTTTTAAGTCAGCAATTATAATATAGATTGGTTTTTTAAAACTGTTTTAAGAAGGATACCCCATCTGGAACTATAGCCTAATACCTATATTTATTCTTTACTTTATAGAAACTAAAGAAAGAATTGGAGCGACTTAAAGATGATTTGGGAACAATCACAAATAAATGTGAAGAATTTTTCAGTCAAGCTGCAGCCTCTGCATCAGTTCCCACCTTACGATCTGAGCTCGGTGTGGTCATTCAGAACATGAACCAAGTCTATTCTATGTCTTCTACTTACATAGAGAAGTATGCTACCTCTGTCGTAGTATAAATTTGCTTCATGCAACTGTCATATTCATATGTACATATAAATATAGATATGCTGTTCATTTAAAAACATTCATAAAAATGAACGTGTTTTTCCCTTTTTTGTATTAATAATATTATCTCTGGAGTTATTATGCTTCATGTTGAAAGGAAATGGGTGTCAGAGATTAGGGCATATGTATGATCTTTCCACATTTTGCCTGTGGTGTCAATCCCTCAGCTGTTGTAGCCTGGTGGATTGGTCTAAAAAAGGGTTGAAAGAAGACCACCGTACCCTGAATCTCTTGCAGAATCTGCTGGGCAGGGTGTGGATTAGAGCACTCGCCCTCCATTAAGAAGAGACTTAGCTAAATGTTAATCTGGGAGTAAATGTGTCTGTGTTCCAAACCAAGAAAGGGCTATATCATGCTTAGTGATGTGCGTCAGGACTGTATTACTGGAAGATAAACAGTTAAACTAATAGGAAACTATTGTTGCATTCTCTTTTTTAGACTGAAAACTGTTAATTTGGTGTTAAAAAACACTCAGGCAGCAGAAGCCCTTGTAAAACTCTATGAAACTAAACTGTGTGAAGAAGAAGCAGTTATAGCCGATAAGAATAATATCGAGAATCTGATAAGTACTTTAAAGGTATGTCCCTCCCTTACAGCAGCAGCATTTGCTCAGATCATAGTCTAGAAGTATTTCTCTAACACCTAGATCTTTAGACATGAACTAGCAAATATCTTAATTTGAATACATTTATATCCGTTTCATTTCATATCTCTATGTAGCCATAGCTTAGTGTAAATAAGTCATTTTTCGGAGAGTTCTCCTCATTTGAAATCTGCATCTCTTTGTAGATAGTAGCTTTTTATAATTAATTCATGTCAGCAAAAGGAGCTGAAACTGAAAGTTTCTTTTAATGGATTCTCTCACTGAACGAGGTGGTTATTTTAAGACATCAAGGAAGTAAGTAGTGGAGTTAATTCAGGAAAGGAAAAAGTCTGGTAGTTGTACTCATCTGTATTAACATTTCTACATATAAAGCATTAAGTATGGAATTACTGCAAAGTTGAGAAATTATCTCATTGATTTTTAATGCATGTATTCATTTTCAAACAATGGGATTAGTAGATGTTTAAGAAATAGGCAATTAAAAAGACTTACTGAGGTAGCAAACTTGCTCATGAATATATTTTGTTTTATTGATATGAAAATTCTATTAGGCTCAACTTTATAAAATTGTTTTTTTAAGATCAAAGTGCAGTCAAAAGTTGACAGTTTCATATGGTTTAGCCCAATATATTGTTTTCGTATATGAAAGATAGTCTTTCCTTTATCTGATTTTATATCAGTTATTTGTAAATAAATTGTAAAATCAGGTAAATAAATGTAAATATGTGTTTACATAGTGAGTGGTTGACGCATTTTATAACATTCACCAATTAATGTATTTTAGCAATGGAGATCTGAAGTAGATGAAAAGAGAGAGGTATTCCATGCATTAGAGGATGAGTTGCAGAAAGCTAAAGCCATCAGTGATGAGATGTTTAAAACATATAAAGAACGGGACCTTGATTTTGACTGGCACAAAGAAAAAGCAGATCAATTAGTTGAAAGGTGGCAAAATATTCATGTTCAGATTGACAACAGGTTAGTATCCTTTTTTGTTCAGTTTCAGCAGAGAGTTGTTAATGTTTATCCTTGTATTCTAGGTAAAATCTAAACTTACTAGGTTTTATAAAAACTCCCATATACAGTATATATATATATATATATATATATATATATATATATATATTTACCTTATATATACCTATAGCAAAACAGTAAATTTTAAAATAATTATTTTTCAACTCTGTGTTGTTCAAACTGTTGATGTAGTCTGACATTTGTATAGTAAGTCTATTTGCCTTTTCTGAGGAAAATTGTAACCAACTTAAAATATTTAACTAACCTAGATTTAGTAAGAGCATGGATCATGTGTTTCACAGGGCTGTTTAGAGCAATCTGTACTAGACCTAAGAAGTGTGAGAACAATTGAAATGACCTGATGTTCATTTTAATTGAGGATACAAGAGGGTTGAAATCATTCATCCAGTGACCCAAATAGAAAAGCAAAAGGAAACGGGATTTTTTGTGCTCATCTTATTCATTTTAATGTTTATTTTAATGCAAATAAAGTGCTTTTCTAATATAGTGCCATTCTTAGCAAGTAAAATTATGTTCAAATATATGTTATTAAATCTCTATCAAGTACACATTATGTAGATTTAATGTAGAGGTTTTAAAATTACAGAAACAGATATTTTCATTTAATCACAGTTCCAGGAAGTACTCTCTGAGTCTGCATTGGACCCTCTGTTGAATTACGTTGTCATTATTTCAAAAGTGAATTGCCATTTGATACAAGCTTTGGGTATTTAAGGCATGCTGATAGATCATAATTACGGTCAAATTTCCAATTTTCCTGATGTTTAGCTAGTCTGTTAGGCTTGGACCTGGAATAATCAGTATCACTAAATTGCACAAATCCAGGAGCAGAGTATTTATATGCAACTTCAGCCAGTATGGAGTGCCCTTGGGCCTCAGGGAGCTTAAGCCTAGAATTCTTTCACTTATCGCTGTTGTTACAGTGAGTGCCTTGCAGTACAGTCATCTCGTCTTTCCTCTTAATGGATACTGTTGGAAACTGTGACTCTCTTGTTTTTATTCTCTAAGGTTACGGGACTTAGAAGGCATTGGCAAATCACTGAAGTACTACAGAGATACTTACCATCCTTTAGATGATTGGATTCAGCAAGTTGAAACTACCCAAAGGAAGATTCAGGAAAACCAGCCTGAAAATAGTAAAACTCTAGCCACACAGTTGAATCAACAGAAGGTAAGTAAAAACAGTTTCTTATATGCAGGTTTTGTCTGCATGTGGTCAGTCATCATCCTTATCTGCCTTCACCTCATTAAAAGAAAAAGTCCGCAACTATTTAGAAGAAGGTAAAGAGTAAATCATAAGTATTAAAATCCTGTAATTCAAATTCATCACATACTTCGATTTCTTGAAAGTCAGTTTTGAAAGTATAAGAAATAAGAAAATAGCATGTTGGGACAGTGTTCAAATTTCGAATGGTCATTTAATCATAGATATGGAAATCATTTTAGTACTTTGCTGGCCACAATAGTTTTGTGGGATCCCAAATAAATAAAAACAGTAGTGGTAAAAAATTGGACAGTCACATTTGACAAAGAATTGAATTCTTTGAGATTTTTATTCCATCCTAACAAGACAGTAGTGTCTAGTTTTGCTTTGATCAGGAGTGGGTGGGGGCCAAAGCCTTCAAATCTACTTTTGATTAATTCCTGTGGAGTTTAGTAATTTCTGTGTTGGAAGCCACCTGAGGGTGGGTCACTTATGTGGCTTAATTCAGAAATTTGTCATTTGCCTTATTACATATTAAGTGCAAAAGGCTAAGGAGCTTTACTGTTAAAGGGCATGGCTATTTCTTAGTTCCTGAGCACCTTAAGTGGCTAAAAAGCATAGAGTTCCCTTGTTCTTTTTCTTCTAAACTTTATGTGTTTATAGATGCTGGTGTCCGAAATAGAAATGAAACAGAGCAAAATGGATGAGTGTCAAAAATATGCAGAACAGTATTCAACTACAGTGAAGGTAAGAAGATTCAGTTACTTCCATCAAATTTACTATTTAGATATGTGATTCGACAATATACTTAGAAAACAGGAAGTTTCTGCAAGTCATTTGACTCTGTGAAACAGTGAAAACAGAGAATCTTCCTGGGAGCCCTGTGACACTTATCTCCTAATTCTCTGTGACATGTGAGTCACACGTCAGCCTCTGCTTCATTCATCTTCTCTCCATCACAGACGTGCACAGCTGCACACACACATGTCAGAAGAGATATGTAGCTCTGAAATTGGTTTCTTACCACTTATCTCTCTCTCTCTCCTTTAGCATCGCTAGAGTAGTCCCTGGAAGAACTTGACTTTCTTAGGAGACCATTCACATGTCTAAAGCTGTTAGGCATCCAGATCTGAAGTTCCATTGCTTGGCCTGGTGAAAGGGAGGCTGAATATAACTAGCATATTGTAACTAAATGTTTCCATGAGCTTCTAAAGAGAATTAGGAAACTTTTCTGACCACCCTAGATGTTTCTGATTTTTATTGCCACATTGGAAACATCCCAGGATTAGATAGTTTCCTAAGAATGTAGTTTTGTAGTAATTTTTAAAAGTTACTTAGTGACAATGAATTTTGGAACACTGAGAAAAAAATTAAAATAAAAAAACACACAAAGAATAAACTGGTGGCTGCCAGAGGGGAGGTGGGGAGGGGATGGGTGAAATAGATAAAGGGGATTAAGAGTACACTTACCTTGATGAGCACACTGAAAAATGTATCAAATTATTGAATCATTATGTTGTACACCTATAACTAAAATAACACTGTATATTAATTATATTTCAATTAAAAAACACCAACTGGAAATTCTAGAACTGCCAAAACACAGTATCTGAAATTTTCAAAAAAATGAATTGAAAAGAAAAGTTAGTCAGTGACACCTGGGAGTCACAGCAAGGAGCATGGGGCTCCTTGCTCAGCAGGGAGCCTGCCTCTCTCTCTCTCTCTCTCTCTCTACCTGGTGCCACCTGCCTGCTTGTGCTTGCTCGCTCGCTCTCTATCTGACAAATAAATAAATAAAATCATTAAGGAAAAAAAAAGTTACTTAGTGAAATCAGGTTCAGTTTCTGTGCATCAAGCCACTGTAGAATGAAGCATTAATGCTTTGCTTTAATTAATTTAATCTCACCTACTCTGTTATACAGGACTATGAGTTACAAACAATGACCTACCGGGCCATGGTAGATTCACAGCAGAAATCTCCAGTGAAACGCCGAAGAATGCAGAGCTCAGCAGATCTCATTATTCAAGAGGTAGTTAAAGTGCAGGGAAGAAGAGAGGGGATATAGAAGAGAGGAACAATACCTAAAATATTATATTTATATATTTATAAGTGGTAGAGTACACATAATAGGAATTGTACCATTTTAACCATGTTTAAGTGTGCAGTTCAATGGCACTTAGTGACTTTACATTGTTGTGCAAACCTGCTGTCCATTTCCAGAACTTTCTTCCTTGTCTCCAAAAAGAAACCCTTACCTAAAGAGTGCATTTTATTGAGGGTTGTAAAAAAATCCTTGGAAGAGCTTTATTCAAGATTAATTATTAAGGGGGTGGGGGTGAGCCTGGTGTTGGGTATTAAGGAGGGCACGTATTGCATGGAGCACTGGGTGTGGTGCATAAACAATGAATCTTGGAACACTGGAAAAAAAAGATTAATTATTAACTGCAGAGAATAACAAATGTACTTTGTCAATTAAATTTAGAGGAGATTGTTATTTGATACGGTTTGTACAGCAGTAAGTAATAAGCCCATTTCTACCTATTTGCCATTACTGGGCAATTGTGTATTTTACCATCACAAAGGCTATTTAATGTTACAGTTATTAATCAATGTTCATCAAACTCATTTAGAGCCACTGGAGATTATGTTTTTATTGTTTATTTCATTATTTGCAGTTCATGGACCTAAGGACCCGATACACTGCTCTGGTCACCCTCATGACACAATATGTTAAATTTGCTGGTGATTCATTAAAGAGGCTGGAAGAGGAGGAGGTAACTATGAACCACTAACTTAAAGGAACTACAATATGTTTGGGAAAACAAAAAAAGTTTTCATGACAAATTTACATGGATGATGAGTTATTATTTAATTAGGCAATTACAGTGAAAAACAGTAGAGGCCTAGGATTTTTCTGTGTGTTTTTGATTCACTCCAGCAGGAGAACTTTGTTTATTTTCACTCTAAGATGCAGATATTATTAAAGTTAATGTCTGAAATGGCTCTATTTAAATCATGAAATGTTGGCAGTTTGGCAGGATTTTTTTCAGTTTTCCTATATTTGAGAAATATACTTCTTTTGAATAGTATAATTACTACTATTAAGATGACTACAGAAATACTACTTAAACACGTTGGTTTTATACATTTTAAAGTAATTTACATTTTCAAGGATTTAAAACATAAAAGCCATTAATTTAGAAGAGGCAGGGTTTTGTATAAAATGATAGTACTTTAAGAATTGTGGAGTTTTTTGTTTTATTGTTTCCCAAAAGGTATGCTGTATGGTAAAAGACCATTTAAGTACCATTATAATTTGGAGGATTTCTGTGCTTTAAGTCTACATTTTAAAAATATGTTTAGAAATAGTTATTTATAAAAACTATATTGTCATAAAAGGCTATTGTATTTAATTTTGAAGAGGTTATACTGTGCCTTATTATCTTGAATTGTTTCTATTCCTAACCTCAGAACAGACAAAAATAGTAGACAGAATGCTAAAATAAGTAGGTTGTGGGGCATTAGCCATTTTAAATTAGACTGTTCTTGAACTTCTGAAGATGATTATACTTAGTGTAACTTCATATAACAAGAGAACTAAAACAGTAGTGGTATCTAAATGGTGTTAACTTTCTTATTTTCTACCTGAGTCACTATTTTAGTCTGTTCCGAATTAACAGTTTCCTGCAATGAAATCACTAACCAAGCTAATTGCAAGTCTTTATAACAAGATTCCTTTGTGCTTAGAGAGGAGAACCACAGAATCTGTGATCAAATAATTGCTATACATCTTTCACCTGTAAAAGAGCATCTGTAATTTTTAAAAATATTTTTAGTTTTTGAGAGATATGATTCCACTTAAAATGCTATGTAGGTCTTTTAAATTCTATATTTAAAAATATGCATTTTCAATTGTATATTTAGTTAAATATAAGCTAAGTCCTTT
The DNA here is from genome assembly GCF_030435805.1 of Mustela lutreola. NCBI lineage: Eukaryota > Metazoa > Chordata > Mammalia > Carnivora > Mustelidae > Mustela > Mustela lutreola. The sequence continues at coordinate 103,233,926 of NC_081295.1, read as the reverse complement.
CCCTCTCTTATAGTGTATCTCTGGTTGCACATAAATGAGCCACTTCCCTTAGTTTATTTGATGAGATAATATACTAAAGTTGATGGAACCAAGAGATTTTTCAAAAAGCCTGGTATATATAAAAATTATGCTTTTCATCCTTTGAAATATAAAAGGTTTATACTGAATTGAAACTCAAAACAAGACCATGCAGAGACAATAACTTAAAATATATAAGAAAACATTACTGATTGGAAATTCACCACTAAAAGATCATATTAATGGAATGTCTCATATAAAAATACAGAGCTCAGTTTTCAGACTCGAGAGTAGTATTCCTGAAACTGAGTCTGCAAAGACTTGTATTGGAAATCTTGGTCTGAGAGCAGAAGTTTTAATAATAAACATAAAATCAAAGAGGGATACAAATTAATTTGAGAAGAGGAAACAGAATTATAGAAATGGTAGTTAGATGGGTAGATTTTCTAATCTGTGATGAGAGAAAAGTACATCAAAAATTAATTGATGAGATCAAAGGACAGGGTGTTTTTCTGGGGGAATAGTTAGAGAAACCTTGAGGAAGTTATTTTTATATGAGTAGATTTGAGATCTAAGAGAAAGAAAATCAGCAATTGGATTAAATTACTTCTAGTAATTTGTGTGGTATTTGCTAAAACATTCAGACTTACCTAGACAATGTGAGATGATTAACAATCACTAAAATGACTGTAATTAAGTACTGAGGGTTCAATAACAAAAATTTTTTCCTGAGAGAGTTTTCATTTTTCTAACCTCACAGCATGAAAGAGAAAAAGTGACAACTTAGTGACAGCTTAGTGACATCTTAGTGACAGCTAAGTTTTAAGGGAGTTTTGATAAACAATTGAGAAAGACCCAATTAGAAATTAACTCAAAAAATACTGAAATATAATGTTTAAGCAGGTAAAATGCTTCAGTGTCACCAGGAGTTCACCCTGATAACAAAATAAAATAGAGCTCTAATTTTTGCAGGTTGTGATGAAATTTGTTTTTATATGAACTCTTATTATGGGAAACCATATTTAGCTTAGCAAAGGAAACAACTGAAATTCATATTGAAATTATTGGGGATCAAAAAATTAGAAGAAGCAAAGTAAGGTATATAGTTTGTAGTATAAATTAAATTCTTGAAATTCACCAGAGCCTCTCAACAACAACAAAAAAATCTGCTATCTAGAATAATTTCTCTACTCCTGTTTACATGGTTCTAATTATGATGATCTTGAGTTGGTGATATGAAACTAATAATCTTACGGTATTAATAAAAAAATTATGTTGGAATTCTGCACTAGCCCTGATCATGTAGTCCTCTCGTCAACACAGAGTGTAGTCCTCCCAGCTGAGATTGATTCTTCTATCAGTTGAAAAAATTTTTTTCTTACATTTTATTCTGTACATTGGAGTTGACTCCTTAAGTATATTTTTACAAAGATTTATGTTTAACAAATATCTTTATATTTATGGAGTATCTAAAGGTACTTGTCAAAGTGGATTTGTATAAGGCATATCATTAACAACAACAACAAGATCTGTGAGTATATGAAGCACACCTTTTCTAAAGTGCCCAGGGACTATACCTGCCTTTGCATTAGCAGCTCTGATTATCATAATTGTCATAATATGGCAAGTATAAATAAATAAGGAATTCAACTTTAGAAATTACACATTTTTATATAATTTCCCTCCTTACCCATATGAGGTATTATTTCTTGACTTGACTCTTTAAAGTGGTACCAAAATTCTATATTTTGTTTCTTTCACTAAATGAAACAGATGTATCATTTTATTTTTATATATATTTTTTAAAATATTTATTTTAGAGAGTGAGAGAGTGAGCATGAGTGGGAGGGGTAGAGGGAGAGAGATCCCTCAAGGTGCCTTCCCACCGAGCACCTAGCTGGAAGCAGGGCTGGATCTCACCACTCTGAGATCATGACCTGAGTTGAAACCAAGAGTCAGGTGCTCAAATGACTGTGCCACTGAGGTGCCCCCCATCCTTTTCAAAGATTTATTTGTTTATCTTAGAGAGATAAATATTTTAAATCTCTGTTGGGCTAAGTATTGAAAATTGAATTTGTAAGTGTCATTCGGTTCCTGTATGTTTTTAGCTTGTAAGATGGAGTTGTGTGGGAGAGTAGGAAGGGGGCTGCTGTGAGTTCTATTCCCCATTGGTCCCTCACCCATTATGTGAGATTTCAAAACTCACATAATTGACCTCTCTGTACCTCAGTTTCCTCATCCATAAGGGGTTGGGGTCCTGCTGTATCTTTTGTAAGATCCCTCATTTCTTGCTGTCAAATCCTGAGCTAGCTAATTTTTAAAATAAAATTATTCCTGAGACACCAAAAAAAAAAAAAAAATCATTTGGCCTAGCCAACATGACACGAAAGGGGTTTTGTTTTGTTTTTGTTTGTCCTCTCTCACTGCTGACTTTCTGAAGCTTTGTCTCTGAAGAAGGTGGTGGTGCCGGTGGCAGTGCTGGTGACGGGAGTGGTGATCGTATTTGTTCTGCTTTTGGTTTCCCTTGTTTTTATAAGCATTTTCATGAGCATCGCTTCAGGTTTTTAAAGACAAATTTGAACAGGACAGGTTTGATGCTTGTAAACATCTCTTGTAGATTAAAAGATGTAAGGAGACTTCTGAACATGGGGCATATTCAGATCTGCTTCAGCGTCAGAAGGCGACAATGATTGAGAATAGCAAACTTACGGGAAAAATAAGTGAGTTGGAGAAAATGGTGGCTGAACTAAAGAAACAAAAGTCTCGAGTAGAGGAGGAACTTCCAAAGGTCAAGCAGGCTGCAGAAAATGAATTGAGAAAGCAGCAGAGAAATGTAGAAGACATCGCTCTGCAGAAAATCCGGGCTGAGAGCGAAGCCAAGCAGTACCGCAGGGAGCTGGAGACCATCGTGAGGGAGAAGGAGGCTGCAGAGCGGGAGCTGGAGCGGGTGAGAAAGCTCACGTTGGAGGCCGAGGCCAAAAGAGCGGCGGTGGAAGAAAACCTTCTGAACTTCCAGAACCAGTTAGAAGAGAACACCTTTACAAGAAGAACCCTGGAAGATCATCTCAAAAGAAAAGATTCCAGTCTCAATGACTTGGAGCAACAAAAAAATAAGTTAATGGAAGAATTGAAGAGAAAGAGAGACAATGAGGAGGAACTCTTGAAGCTGATAAAGCAGATGGAAAAAGACCTCACGTTTCAAAAACAGATAGCAGAGGAGCAGTTAAAAGAAAAGCAGAAGATCGAATCGGAAGCAAGAAGAAAAATAAGTGAAATTCAGTATTCATGTAGAGAAAGTGTGTTGCCACAGGCCACGTCATACAGAGGAGTCGCAGGTCTTCAAAGAGAGCAGGACAGACAGAAAACAGAGGAACTCAAGCAGCAGGTTGATGAGCTAACAGTCGCCAATAGAAAGGCTGAAAAAGACATGAGAGAACTGAAGTATGAACTTAATGCCCTTCAGCTTGAAAAAACTTCATCTGAGGAAAAGGCCCGTTTGTTGAAAGAAAAATTGGATGAAACTAATAACACGCTGAAGTGCCTTAAGTTAGAGTTGGAAAGGAAGGATCAGGTAGAGGAAGGGTATTCCCAGCAACTCAGAGAACTGGGTAGGCAGTTGAACCAAACCACAGACAAAGCTGAGGAAGTCATGCAAGAAGCTAATGACCTTCGGAAAATAAAGCACAATTATGAAGTGGAATTAGAATCTCTTCAACAGGAGAAAGGGAAACTGCAAAGAGAAGTAGACAGGATCACTAAAACCCATGCTATAGCTGAGAGGAATATTCAGCATTTAAATTCACAAGTTAATTCTTTCCAGGCTGAGAAGGAATCCTCTAATGAAAGAATACGATTCTGCCAGAGAAAGTCAGATCATCTCAAAGAACAATTTGAGAAAAGCCATGCACAGCTGCTTCAAAATATTAAAGCTGAAAAAGAAAATAATGAAAAAATCCAGAAGCTTAATGAAGAATTAAAGAAAAGTAATGAGTGTGCAGAAATGCTAAAACAAAAAGTAGATGAGCTTACTAGGCAGAATAATGAAACCAAGTTAATGATGCAGAGAATTCAAACTGAATCAGCAAACGTAATTTTAGAGAAACAAGCTATCCAGCAAAGGTGCGAAGCCCTGAAAATTCAAGCGGATGGTTTTAAAGATCAGCTACGCAACACCAACGAACACTTGCATAAACAGACAAAGACAGAACAGGATTTCCATAGAAAAATTAAATGCCTAGAGGAAGACCTGGCCAAAAGCCAAAATTTAGTTAGTGAGTTTAAGCAAAAGTGTGACCAGCAGAACATCATCATCCAGAACACTGAGAAGGAAGTCCGGAGTCTGAGTGCAGAGCTGAGCGCCTCCAAAGAGGAAAAGCGACTAGGGGAGCAGAAGGTACAGCTACAGCAAGCTCAGGTGCAGGAGTTAAATAACAGGCTGAAAAAAGTGCAAGACGAACTGCACTTAAAGACGATAGAGGAGCAGATGACCCACAGAAAGATGGTTCTGTTTCAGGAGGAATCAGACAAGTTCAAGCGCTCAGCAGAGGAGTTTCGGAAAAAGATGGAAAAGTTAATGGACTCCAAAGTTATCACTGAAAACGATATTTCAGGCATTAAGCTTGATTTCGTGTCTCTTCAGCGAGAGAACTGCAGAGCTCAGGAGAACGCTAAGCTCTGTGAGACAAATATCAGAGACCTTGAAAGACAACTTCAGCAGTATCGCGAGCAAATGCAACAAGGGCAGAATGTGGAAGCAAATCATTATCAGAAATGTCGGAAACTTGAAGACGAGCTGGTAGCCCAGAAACGTGAAGTCGAACGTCTGAAGCAAAAGATGGATCAACAGATAAAGGAGCACGAACATCAATTAGTTTTGCTCCAGTGTGAAATCCAAAAAAGGAACCCAGCCAAAGACTGTCCCTTCAAACCAGATTTTGAGATGACAGTAAATGAGTGCCAGCACTCTACGGACGTGCCCTCTAGGACTACAGGGCAGCTTCACCCTGCGACCCGGTCTCCTCTGCTGAGACGGAATCAAGACCCACAGCCTTCGGAAGAAAAATGGCAGCATCGGGGTGTTGAGCAAATACCAAAGGAAGTCCAGTTCTGGCCGTCAGGGGGTCCACTTGAGAAAGAGAAAAGCCAGCAGTGTTACTCTGAGTATTTTTCTCAGACAAGCACCGAATTACAGATAACTTTTGATGAGACAAACCCTATTACAAAACTCTCTGAAATTGAGAAAATAAGAGATCAAGCTCTGTACAGTTCCAGACCACCGGTTAGGTATCAAGATGGCAAGTGTGAAATGGACCTGGCGAAACTTTTGGCCCCTTTGGAGGTATACTCTGGTTTCTGAGACCTTATCAGTTACTTCATGCCAAGTTTCCTCTCTTATTTCCTTTCTCAGCTAGACTAAAACTTTTTAAACAATGTTTAAGAGATTGGCTCTTTGTAGTTCTGACAAAATTATGCTGTAGTTTTCTAGGGATTGGCTTGAATCTTTACTACAAATTCTCATTCTTTAGTTTTTAAATGGCTGAGATTAAATACATAGATGTAATAGTGTTACAGTTATATTTATGGTATTATGTTCTGAAGAATTTTTTTTTTTTTTAAAGCTAGAGAAGCTAAGCAGTTCACTTTAATTTCTGAAGTTTCTTTGGACAAACTTCATCTCAAGTCTTTTTAAAATGTACCTTTTTAAAAAAAATTTTATTTTTAAGTAATCCCTGTACCCAATGTGGGGCTTGAACTTACAACCCTGAGATTAATTTACCCATGTCCTACCCACTGAGCCACCCAAGCGCCCCTAAACGTACCATTTTAGTACCTTGATTGTCATCTAAAGTAGACTTCATTCAGACTCAAAATACCATTACTTGTCCCTGACCCCTCTTTGGTTTGAAAATTTTCCTCTCTCTACTTAACTTTCATTATCGTAGGAATTACGTTTGGATTAAGGATGGGTAAAGTGACGTAATGTTCTTTAGATGATTTTAATGTCTCATAAATTCCTGTTACAGATAGCTCAGAACAAGCAGTATGATATGCACACAGAAGTCACCACATTAAAACAAGAGAAGAGCCCAGGCCCCAGTGCCGAGGAATGGATGCTTGGAGGGTGCAGAGCACCTGGTGGACTCCAGAGAGATTTGCTTAAGAAAGGCTCAGAACCAGAGACCTTCCAGAATGTGGATGGCAATCACACGTGTTCAGTTAGGGATGATGAATTTAAATTCCAGGGGCTCCGGCACACTGTGACTGGTAGGCAGTTGGTTGAAGCCAAGCTTCTGGATGCAAAAACAGTTGAGCAGCTGCGACTTGGTCTCAAGACTGTTGACGAAGTTCAGAAAACACTTAGCAAGTTTTTGACAAAAGCCACCTCCATCGCGGGGCTTTACCTAGAATCCACAAAAGAAAAGATTTCCTTTGCCTCAGCAGCCAAGAAAATCATAATAGACAAAATGATGGCTTTAGCTTTTTTAGAAGCTCAGGCTGCAACAGGTTTTATAATTGACCCCAATACAGGTCAGACATACTCTGTTGAAGATGCAATCCTGAATGGAGTTATTGACCCCGAATTCAAAATTAGGCTCCTTGAGGCAGAGAAGGCAGCCCTGGGATATTCATATTCTTCTAAGACGTTGTCAGTGTTCCAAGCTATGGAAAATAGAATGCTTGACAGGCAAAGAGGTAAACACATGTTGGAGGCTCAGATTGCCAGTGGGGGAGTCATTGACCCTGTGAGGGGCATCCGCATTCCTCCAGAAGTTGCTGTGCAGCAAGGCTTGTTAAATAATGCCATCCTACAATTTTTACACGAGCCATCCAGCAACTCAAGAGTCTTTCCTAATCCCAACAACAAGCAAGCTCTCTATTACTCCGAATTACTGCGAATGTGTGTATTTGATGTAGATTGCCAGTGCTTTCTGTTTCCCTTTGGGGAGAGGAACATTTCCAATCTCAATGTAGGCAAAACCCATAGGATTTCTGTAGTAGATACTAAAACGGAAGCAGAACTGACTGCATATGAGGCTTTCCAGAGAAACCTAATTGAAAAAAGTACCTACCTAGAGCTTTCAGGGCAACAGTATCAGTGGAAGGAAGCCACGTTTTTTGAATCCTACGGGCATCCTTCTCATATGCTGACTGATACTAAAACGGGGTTACAGTTCAATATTAATGAAGCTGTAGAGCAGGGAACTGTGGACAAAGCCTGGGTCAGAAAGTATCAGGAAGGGCTCATCACACTGACAGAACTCGCTGATTCCTTGCTGAGCCGGCTGGTTCCCAAGAAGGATCTGCACAGTCCTATTGCCGGCTACTGGCTGACCACCAGTGGGGAAAGGATCTCTGTCCTAAAGGCCTCCCGCAGGAATTTGGTTGACCGGATTACTGCCCTCAGATGCCTTGAAGCCCAAGTCAGCACGGGGGGGATAATTGATCCTCTCACTGGCAAAAAATACCGGGTGGCAGAGGCTTTGCATAGAGGCCTCGTGGACGAGGGGTTTGCCCAGCAGCTGCGACAGTGTGAGGTAGTAATCACAGGGATTGGCCATCCTGTCACCAACAAAGTGATGTCAGTGGTGGAGGCTGTCAATGCAAATATCATAAGTAAGGAAATGGGAATCAGATGTTTGGAATTTCAGTACTTGACAGGGGGGTTGATGGAGCCACAGGTTCATTCCCGGTTGTCAATTGAAGAGGCTCTCCAAGTGGGCATCATAGATGTTTTCATTGCTACGAAACTCAAAGATCAGAAGTCCTATGTCAGAAATATAATATGCCCTCAAACGAAAAGAAAGTTGACATACAAAGAAGCTTTAGAGAAAGCTGATTTTGATTTCCACACAGGTCTTAAACTCTTAGAGGTGTCCGAACCTTTGATGACTGGGATTTCTAGCCTTTACTATTCTTCATAAAAGGACGTGTTTAAATAACTTTGCACAGGGCCGATGCTCTCCCCTTCATATGGTCTGTCCAGAGCATGACCGTATCAGTTAAATACACAGTCTAGCGATTATGTCATCTACTCAGAGCACTGTTAATCTCTTGAGGCCTGGAAATAGGTGACTGTTTAGGAGAGAGAATAATTTTTAAATTATTGAAAGTAACAGATCATTTACTGTTCTTCAAAATGGTTTCCTTTAGCTTTTAGGTTAGTGGTTTTGTTTTGGTTTTGTCTTGATCTTGCCGACACTAAAATAAAGATATCTTACCTAGAATATGGAGTAAGCTTGATGAACGCCAGCAAGTTTATAGCATCTTTTCTTCAGAATTCTTCATTGCGGAATAGATCCAGCCAGACGTTAGGGCTCACATTTTTAAAATGATCCGTTACATTTGCTGAAAGAGTACTTCAGAGGGCACCATGGAATCAAAGAGATGTAAATTTTTCCCCTTCGCCCACCTCATCTATGAAGCTACAGTGTTTTTCTCCTTGGAAAGGGAAGAGGTTTTCAGTTTTTCTTGCATTATAACCTTTACATAATAAATGTTTACCACAGTCTCCCATTTCCACATAGAGTCTATAATTAAAAGTAGCATTATTGTGTTAGAAGAAGGGGAGAGATATTTCTTCATTCTGTATATTTTTCATATGTGTGTACACATTCATGGTTCATTCCGATTTCCATTTTGATACTTTTCTGTCTAGACCACTGTGATTGTAATGCTAATGCAAAGGCAGAATTCAAAGATCTTCTAGTGCTTCATGAATAAAATTGAGTTTTTTTAATTTGTCTATATTGATAGACCAGCTGGGAGGTTAGACTGATCATTCTAGAGTGTCACAGCTTTCTTTGCTACCATAAACATTGTGGAAGTACATCTGCCATGTGATGTGATAAACATGGTTCAGTGAATGAATAAAATGCTCAGTATACTGTGTGTGATTAAAACATATTTTTACATTCTTATTTTCTCTGGAAAGGTCCATTTAACAGCTCAAACATTTACTGGAATATATCTTTCTTTCTTTCTTTTTTTTTTTTTAAACCACTCACACTTGTCAGAGGTCCCTGGAAGAAGAAAAGAAAGAACATGTTGAAAAAGCCAAAGAATTACAGAAATGGGTATCAAATATCAGCAAGACATTGAAAGATGGTGAGAAGGGTGGAAAATCTACCTTCTCTAAACAAAAGGTATTCGCTGAGGTTCTGGTTAAATAATAATAATAGTGGATAGAATTTACTGAATTGACAGAACCTAAAAAAATTGTAGGCAGTTATAATGAGGGTCAGAGAGGTTAAGTAACCTGTCCAAGGAATCACAGTTTGTAGCAGAAGGAAGTATCTCTGCTTACAGAGCCTGAACTCTATTAGTCTTACTGTTGCTGCTCCTAGTGGTTAGATCTGCTTCTTGATTATAGTGAAGAGAGTTGCTAAGGAGCTGAGTCATTCTGTTTTGTGCCCAGAGTAAACCCACGCACTCGTTATAGTAAAACTATGTGGTCTCATTCTTAAAAAGGTAAACGAAAATGTTCAAGAACAAAAGAACTACAAAATGGGGGTATTAACATTTTTGAGGATTTCATGTACTTTCCTGGGTCTTTGTCTTTTACAAAAAGTCAATCACTGGAAATTCTAGATTCTTTCCCTTACCTAAGTGAATTCTTTCGCGCTGTGGGCTCTCTTCTGTTCCCCAGCTGCCTGGCTGCCATTGAGTAGCCAGCTCATGAGGTGTTAGTGCCCCGTGATGTCTGTTGGACAGTACTGTGAGAAGCTCTTTGGGTGTTGTTGAGCTAAGGTCCAGTGTTGATGCTCAGTAACAACACTGGAATTGAGGCTGTACTAAAAAACAATAAGTTTCCACTAAATTAAGCAATATTTTTCCTCAAATACTTTTCCTACACTTGCCCCTCTGCCTCTGCCCTGACTTTTGGAAATAATGGGGTCATCATTAGCTTCCTTTTCTCGCTCTGCATCAGTGTTCACTGGTCATCAGTTGAAACAGACATTGTTGACATAATTAAATAGGGGGAAACTTCAATGTCTTATCTAATTTGGGCTATGATGTCAGGCAGATGTAACTGAACGGGGCTCCCCGTTGGAGAAATTTGTAGACCTGAGTGTATACTTGAATTAGTATTCATTTGAAATAGAGCCATATTAGTCCTATATACTGTATTTCCTATTAGTGTGGAAGAAATCAGAAGTTGGAAAGCAATTACATTTGGTGTTTTAAACTCCAAACCTTCAAAGTAACTTTGTGCCAATATTTAGTTTAAAATACCCTATCCATCTTACCCCCACCCCATCAGATAAGGCAAGAACTAAAGTAGGAATACAAACTTTAGGCAGAATTTCTTGGGAGAACAAGTTTCTTTTGAGAGATGTAGATTACAAAGCTTGGTATTTTCTTATTCTGCAGTTTTATAAATTCCCCAAAACTTTACTAAATCCACTTTAGATCTAGGAGACCTAAAAGTAGGCAGACACTTTCAAAATGCAGATCATCACCTAAATTATAAATCTCTAATAATCTCTGTTTGATGGTCTTTCTATTAAGTGAAATTTAAGGTACTTTGATAGAATAATGTGTGTTAAAAATCACTATGGCCTCATGATCACCTATAATCGCGAAAAATAGACTTTAAGTTGACTCTGTTCTGAATGAAGTCCATTGGAGGAAAATACACCTTTTCATTTGTCTATCACTTCCTCTCATTTCTGCTCCTCTAAAAGGGTGGCAGTCAGTTTCTGAAATAGAGTATTCAGAAATGATACCGTTGAGACATTAGGAGAAAATGTTACAACTTCTTGCTTTTCCTCAGATCAATTTCATTCCCATGTCACTAATGAATTTTGCAAATTTTAGAAATGATTTAACCTTGGTCTGCAGATCTACAGACTCATGCTTTCACCATAACTTTTTCAAAAGGAGCAGGGCATGCAGGAGCTTGGAGGAGGCCAGATACTTTTATGGAGCAGTGGCCTATGTTCATGGGTTTTTGAGTGCTGCACCACACAAGGATGACACTGGGCCAGTGAAGAACCTCTGGACATGCGGGATAGTTAGGGCAGCCTTAATTCACAGTTGGGCTGTGACAAATGCAAGAACCACTACTGCTGTATTACCACTTCCTAATGGAAATGGGGGAATTATGGCTAGAAAGAGAGAGAGAGAGACTTCTCTTAATCTTTATTCTAGATAAAGTACTCTTCTTATCCAGGCTTGCACACTGATATTAACTTGGGCCACCCAGAAAGTAGACCCATCACTTGGATCTTAACTAAAACCTAATTCGTTTTTAATAATTACTATTTTCTAGTCTTTATGAGGGGAGAGTTTGAGTACATTTTCTTAACCTTGCAGATTTCCAGTGAAGAAATATCAACCAAAAAGGAGCAATTATCTGAAGCACTTCAAACCATGCAGCTATTTTTGGCAAAACATGGAGACAAGTATGTTGGTTTTCATTAGCTCTTTTATTCAAAAGTAGAGAAGTTGTCTTCATGTTAAGCAGAGCAAAAGCTGGTAAATTTTAATTGAGATTTTAAAAATCAAACTCAGAAATTTATTTAATACACAGTTATAAACTTAGCAATATGATAGTTACTTTTAGTCACTTACAGTCTTTACCAAAATCCTAAATGTAGCTATTATACGCATATATTAGTGATTAAAAAAAACAGGCTCCAAAATGTTAAGAGTGGATAGCTAGTGAGTGGTAAAGATTCGAAGCCAAGTTTTAATTCTAAGTAGTACTTTCTATGACTCTCTATGACTTTACTTTTTGGAAAATATGTATGAATATCTTCATTTTCTTTGCTGAGACTTGTGATAACCTGGTTTCTCATATTGTGGTCTTACTTTTTCCAACAAGGTACTTCATGTATTTAAGCCAGTGCCTCAGGTGGGAAAAAAAACTATCCTTTTCTAAAATCCTTTTTGGGGCTGTCCCCAAGATTATGCCACAATGACTTTGTATTGTACCTTAGAGAATCAGGTTAATTTCCTTGTTAATTTCATCTTTATTCATGCTTCAGTTTGAACAAGTTTCATCTGGAGTCATGCTATCATTCTGTCCCACTTCCATGTTGGAGCTAACTTGAATATTTTCCCCTGTTGGATAACAGTGTTGTTATTTTAGAAATGTGTGTGTATGCTAGAGAAGTGCTCATGTGTTAGTTTACAGCCTTCTCTCCGTCTCTTTCTCAGGCGAGGGAAGGATTCCTGGATGTGTAAGGGCCATCCTTAAATTTTATACACATTCTGAGACTTGAGCAATCTGTAAATGAAGTTTTGTTTTACTTTACGATCATGTGCTTGTTTGGAAAGGGATTTTACTTTACAAAATCATTGAGCCTAATGTGTTGTCCGTATCACTTGAAGACTTGCATTCCTCTTTTCATGCTTTCTGGTTACTTTAGAATGACAGATGAAGAAAGAAATGAATTGGAAAAACAAGTGAAATCTCTTCAAGAAAGTTATAATTCTTTCTTTAGTGAATCTCTGAAACAACTACAAGAATCACAAACCTTAGGAGATAAAAAGGTAGAGGAGAAGGTAATATAATTTATTTAAAACATGAAGCTGTTTCAAGAGTCTTAGTTTTATCGCATGGTTGTAGAAATGTATGTCAGTGATAAATGACCTTGAATTTGTGTACATGGAAAAAACATGGATGGAGTTTATCTAAGTATTTAGAGATTTCAGTGTTGTTTATTAAATGCAGTCTTACACTTGCTGTCATCAGTTTCTGTGACATCTTAATCTCTGCCTTGCATGGTAAAAGAAAAGAATCATTCATTTTTCTAACTCTTCTCTTTAAAAGCCATTCTTCTACTGCTGTATTAAGTATTTTACTATATAAATATGATGTTATAAAATAGCTTCAACTCATCTTTAAAGATGACACTAGAGTGTTATGCACTAGTTTCATTTTCAGAGATAATTGTGAGATTTACTGGAGGAATACTGGGCCATTTGTTATAGTGATGATGCCCTAGCATCTTCTTAAAATGTAACAGGAATCACTTAAAATTTGGCCTGTCTTTAAACTTTTGAAACTCGATAATACATATTCACAATATTCAACATAATATTCGGTGTTGAAAAAGTTATCTTTGTATTCAATTCCCTTACTCCCTGGAATACTATACACAGTATTTGTCACATTTTGGGGGTATGTAACAATTTTTCTGGTTCATTAGTTTTTTTACTGTCTGCAAAGAAGTCTGTATGCTGTAAACATCAATAGCATGGGGTTTGGTACTCTCTTTCATGTCAGTCAACTAATCTCACCCAATTGCAGAGAGCATGATTTGCCTTCTTAGGTATGTGTTCTGTTTTCTCACTATCATCATTTACTCTGTTGTGTCCTCACTAACCTTGTTAATGTACACAATATTAAGTTTTCAATTCACAGATGCATGTTGTTTTCAAAGCTTTTATCACATCCTGTGCTGTTGAATAGATCACTGACATAGATCACTTGTGCATTTGAGCTGCCTAACATTCACAGCATTGCTGCGCCTTGGTAAGTAGAGGATTTTTGTGTTGAAGTGTATTTATTTCTTAAAAAAATGCAAACTAAGTTTCATGAAATTCTGCCCACCCTTGGGTCACCGACTGATCTGAGAATTTTCTGTTCTCTTTTCAGCTGGATAAAGTGATTGGTGGCACCGTTGATCAGACAACTGGAGAAGTACTTTCCGTCTTTCAGGCCGTTTTAAGAGGCCTTCTAGACTATGACACAGGAATCAGGTTGCTTGAGACACAGCTAATGATTTCTGGTCTCATTTCACCAAAATTAAGAAAATGTTTTGACCTCCAAGATGCTGCAAGTCATGGCCTTATTGATGAGCAAGTTTTGTGCCAACTCAAAGAACTAAATCAAGTAAAGGAGATCATTTCTACTATATCATCTCCCACAATTCCAGTGCTGGAAGCTTTGGCCCAAGGCATGATATCAGAATCCATGGCCATCAGAGTTCTCGAGATACTGCTTTCCACAGGCTTTCTAGTCACTCCAGCCACAGGAGAACAGTTGACCCTGCAGAAGCCTTTCCAACAGAACCTGGTTTCCTCAGCACTATTTTCTAAAGTCCTGGAAAGGCAAAACACATGTAAAGATCTTATTGACCCCTGCACTGCTGAGAAGGTGTCTTTAGCAGATATTATACAAAGAAGTATTTTACAGGAAAACACTGGGTTGCGGCTTCTACCTGTGAGACCGCAAGAAGGAGGCAGAATAACATTAAAATGTGGAAGAAACATAAGCATTTTAAGGGCAGCTCATGAAGGTCTTATAGACCGTGAAACCATGTTTAGGTTATTAGGTGCACAGCTTCTTTCCGGGGGTCTCATCAGTTGCAGCTCTGATCAGAGAATGACCGTTGAAGAAGCTGTAGCAGAAGGGGTGATTGACAGAGACATGGCTAACAGTATTCTCACATATCAGGTTCAAACAGGCGGAATCATCCACTCAGACCCTCCTAAACGTTTGACGGTGGACGAAGCGGTCCAGTGTGATCTAATTACTTCAAGCAGTGCTCTTTTGGTCCTAGAGGCTCAGCGAGGCTATGTTGGACTCATTTGGCCTCACTCTGGTGAAATATTTCCTACATCGTCTTCCTTGCAGCAAGAATTGATTACAAATGAATTGGCTTACAAAATCCTGAATGGCAGGCAGAAAATAGCTGCTCTTTATATTCCAGAAACTTCTCAAGTCATTGGTTTGGATGTTGCTAAGCAGCTGGGAATTATAGATAATAACACAGCATCGATTTTGAAAAATATAATGCTGCCTGATAAAATGCCAGATTTGGGGGGTTTAGAAGCTTGTAAAAATGCCAGAAGATGGCTCTCTTTCTGTAAATTCCAACCATCCACAGTCCATGATTACAGGCAAGAAGAGGATGTTTTTGATGGAGAAGAGCCGGTGGCAACTCAGAGCTCAGAACAAACTAAAAAATTATTTCTGTCTTATTTGATGATAAATAGCTATATGGATGCAAACACAGGGCAGAGGCTCTTGCTGTATGATGGAGACTTGAATGAGGCTGTTGGGATGCTGCTGGAAGGCTGTAGTGCAGAATTTGAGGGCACATCCATCAAAGAATGTCTTGATACCTTAAGACTCCCTGGTGTTTTTCTGAATAATGCTCCAAGTGAAGAAAAGAATGACAGGTTAGCTTCGCCGAATAGTTTTGGTACATGGCATTGTAGAGAACCTAAGCATAAAGAAATCCCTGAAGACAGAAAGCATGCCATAGATGAGGAGTTTAATGAAATGGGAAATAACATTACCAGTAGTGAATTCTGTGAGTCAGAAAACCTGGAAAATAGAATAGCAACTGATCATATAGTCAAGACTTCATCCAGTGTGTGTGTTTCCAATTCTGTATCCTATTCAGCACAGCCTGGGCTTGTAGCAGTTGGCATGCTTAGACAAGACTCTGAAGGCATACTTAAAAACAGTGAAAATCAAGGTCAAGTTGGAACAAGTGAACATGTCAGTGAATGTAGTCATTCTAAAAATATTCAAAACTTTGCAAGTGATTCGATAACAAATCCTATTATGAGATCAAAAACTAGTATGATCTGTGACTTGAATGAAAAAGAGAATGAAGGTAATATAAGCAGGGATTTGACAATCTTTGACTATTCTCCCAGGCTGAGTGCCTTGCTAAGTCATGATAAATTGAGGAATGACCAGGAAAGCCTTAATGACATACCTACCCTAGAGAGCAATGGAAATAAATGTGAAGACTCCACATCGCCCCTCAGTGACCAAACCAAGCTGTCAGGTCAACGAATGGGAGAGACTTTTCAAGAGCAGTTTCTGGGAATTGCAGCGATCAATATCAGTTTACAGGGAGAACGCTCTCAACAGAAACCTGTAAATATAGGTGACAGTCTTCCTCTGGTCCAGTCTTGCGATGATAAATGTATTTCAGAAACTTATGGCGAAGAGGAAAAATTGGGTGCTGCCTCTTCACAGAAACCTGAAGACAAGCCATCTGGGTCCAAAATGGAAGAGGACACCTGTGCCATGACCCCGCAGGGCTCATCTTCTGTCTGCAGCCCACTGCTGCTTGAAGGAACTGTTGGTGCTGGCGACTATGAAACATCACTCCTGGATGATCAGCCAAGTGTGACAGAAACAGACACTGACAGTGAAGATGATTTTTATGATACTCCCTTGTTTGAAGATGACGACCATGATTCTCTGCTTCTGGAAGGGGACGATCGTGATTGTTTACAGCCTGAGGACTATGCCACACTGCAAGAGGAAACTGATGGGGCTGCTCCCTCTGGGGATGGATTTTATGATATTTCAAGAGAGAATGGAAGTTCTGTGATAGCCCAGGGGGCACTGGTTGACAGCCTAAGTGTGAGGGGAGGCCCAGAGTCTCCCCAGGGTGTTCTCATGGCTACCAAGAATGCTGGAGTCGATCTT